>NC_073231.2:130697500-133097500 GCF_029281585.2 Gorilla gorilla gorilla
GCACCTCCATTCATAATACTTAAAAAGTAAAGCAACTAAAATGTCCATCAACTGATGAATAGATAAATAAAATGGTGTATCCATATCATGAAATATTTGGCCATAAAAAGGAATGAAGTTTTGATGAATGCTACAACATGGATGAACCTTGAAAACATTATGCTAAGTGAAAGAAACTGGTCACGAGGGACTACATATTGTATGATTCCATTTTTATAAAATGTCCATCTCTGGTTTCCCTTCAGAATGAATAAATCTTTTGCCTTTTATTAAAATGTCCAGAATAGGCAAATCCACATCGGCAGAATATAGATTACTAGTTACTAAGGGCTAAGAGGAAGAGGATGGGGAGAGACTGATAATGGGTATGTAGTTTCTTTTTGGGCATGAAAATGTTCTGCAATTGGATAGTGGTGACGATTGCACAACCTTGTAAATATACTAACACTTACTGAATTATACACTTTCAAAGGGTGAAGTTTATGGCATGTGAATTCTACCTCTGTTAAAAAAACAACTTCTTAACGGTAAAAAACCAAACTTTCTATATTTTATATCTAAATAAATTCTCATATTTCCTATTTTTATTTTGTTATCTTGATTTTCTTTTTTTTTTACTCTGCTCCTGTGACAGATTACATTTCCTGTGTTGACCAGAGCTTGATTCTAAGGTTTTATTTTTGGTCAAGATATTCTGCTGCAGCCTTGCCAAAGTGAAGATGTGTTAGGCCTAGAGAAATTATTTTGGAGGAGAAAACTGGAACGGGGGCTGACCGAGTAACCCGTAAGCAAGAATAACCAGACACCTTCATTGGAAGGCGTGAAAAGGAGACCCAGAACACCCATTCTCCTTCCCTGGCAAAACTCACAGCCTCAACTCTATGCTCTGTCTTGGGATCATCGGGCCATGCTCTTTATCCCTGTCTTTCTGACAGCTCCTACAAGAAGGTCCCAACTCCCAAGCTCCATAATTCCTTGATTTTGCCTCATCTCCCATCTTCTCATTTGCCAGTGTGTCTTCCAAAATCCATTGATCATTATCAGCAAAATCCTATATAAGGTCAAAACCTTTTCTCTAGTTTCTCTAGTTTCCTTCACCCTCTTGCTCTAACCAAGACATGGCATTATTGAGGGCCACCAGCATTGAAGGTCATGTGACAGATGATACCACCCATTACCTCTTCTGGTTCCAGTCTTTACCAGACCCCTGAGTGACTTCCTATTATGTCCTACAGATTCTAGCTCCTGGCCCACTTCCAATCTCTCCATCACTACTCCTGAACTAGTTCCTGATGATTTCAATGTCCACATAGGTAAACTTTGCAGTGTCCTTGCTTCTCAGTTCCTTGATCTCCTTGCCTCCAAGGATCTTATATCTCGGCTACCCACCACCATGGTTATACCCTAGGTCTTATTATTCTCAATATCTGCACCACCTTCTATAATCTTAATTTTATCCATCTCTCTCTCCCTGATCACCGTCTTCTTTTTCACTCCTTCTGGTGTTCAATGTCAAAGATTCTCTAGCTCCATCAGGATCCTCAACCCATTGATCTTACCAGCTTCCAACAATAGGGACTGGTCAAGTAAACCATGGTCTATCCAGGAACATATAACACTTGCAAGTATTGACTCTGGAGTCAAAGAGCTTGGGGTCTCCCACGACTCCCTCTGTGACCTTGGGGAAACTTTTTAACCTTGCTAGGGGTATTTGACCATTATTATATGAGATACTGCAAGGTAACGAGCATGGTGCCAGATCTATTTGGGATTCTTTTTTTTTTTTTTTTTAAGACAGAGTCTTGCTCAGCTGCCTAGGCTGGAGTGCAGTGGTGCGATGTTAGCTCACTGCAACTACCGTCTCCCAGGTTCAAGCAATTCTCCCGTCTTAGCCTCCCAAGTAGCTGGGATTACAGGCACCCGCCATCATGCCCGGCTAATTTTTATATTTTAGTAGAGATGGGGTTTCATCATGTTGGCCAGGCTGGTCTTGAACTCCTGACCTCAGCTGATCCACCCACCTCAGCATCCCAAAGTGCCGGGATTACAGGTGTGAGCCACCATGCCTGGCCTATTTGGGATTCTTAATAAAGGAGAATTATTAGTATGTTCAATAAACACTGTATGTTTTGCTCAGTCTCACAACTGTCTGTTTCCTTCCAGTAATAGCACCCCAACTTTACTTGAGAAACACCTATTTTCCTGGTGCAGGAAAGGGCTAATCTCCAACCCAGCCCCATGAAATGGCAGGTGAACCCCGGCCTGGTCGGTGGGAGCATTCTAAGCCTTGGAAATAGTGACTGATTCAATGTAAGCCAAGCCAATGGAAATCTACACAGGCACTTTGTGTTAGAACAACGGAGACAGAGGGGTTCTCTGTTGGATGTGGGGCTGGTAGGACATAAGCATGCAGGAAAGTAAGCCCACTTGAGAGCAGCCAACACCAAGAAAAAGGAAGGAAAGAGTTAAAGGGAGGCTGGTTCTCAGGGGGTTGTCTGAGTCCTTGGGTCCAGCCATGCTTAAAGTCTACCTCTAGACTTTTTAGCTTCATGGGCCAATATATTTCCTCAATGGTGCTTGAACCAGTTTGAGTTGGGCTCCTATCTCCCTCAGAGTTCCCACTATTCCATTATTATACAGTTGAATATCCTTTATTTGAGCTTATTTGAGAAGTCCGGGATCAGAAGTGTAGATTTCAGATTTTTAAAAAGATTTTTAGAATATTTGCATTTATATAATGAGATATCTTGGGTATGAGACCCAAGTCTAAATACGAAATTTATCTATGTTTCATATACACCTTATACGCATAGCCTGCAGGTAATTTTGCACAATGTTGTATTTAGTTATTTATTTATTTTGAGACAGGGTCTCGCCCTATCACTCAGGCTGGAGTGCAGTGACACGATCATGGCTCACTGCAGCCTTGACTTCCCAGGCTCAAGCAATCCTCATGCCTCAGCTTCCTGAGTAGCTAGGTCCATAGGTGCATGCCACCTCACCTGGCTAATATTTTAAAAAAATTTTTTGTAGTGATGGGTTCTCACTATGTTGCCCAGCCTTGAACTTCTGAGCTCAAGCAATCCTCCCATCTCAGCCTCCCAAAGTGCTGGGATTACAGGTGTGAGTCACTGCACCTGGCCATAGAATATTTTACATAATTTTGTGCACAAAACAAAGTTTATGTATATTGAACCCAGGCACCTCCCGGGTTCAAGTGATTCTCCTGCCTCAGCCTCCCAAGTAGCTGGGATTACAGGTGCCCACCACCACGCCTAGCTAATTTTTGTATTTTTAGTAGAGAGGGGGTTTCACCATGTTGGCCAGGCTGGTCTTGAACTCCTGACCTCAAGTGATCCGCCCACCTCGGCCTCCCAAAATGTGGGGATTACAGGTGTGAGCCACTGTGCCTGGGCATTTGCACAATTTTTTAAAAAGAAGTTTCCCACATGAGAAAATGCAGCCATTCCTTGCCACGCCTGTGATCACAGCCTGACATTCCACCCGTCTCAGTTGCCCCTCTCATGATCCTGCAGAGTGTCTGGGACTGGGTGGACCTGTTCTCCATCTGTTCTGTGGGTTTGTGGCTCCTTGGTGTGCCAGACCTGACAACCCTGCACCAGTTCAAATCACAGAACCACCATTTGCAAGTTTAAACAGTCCTAGGGCAATTGAGAAGTTCAGAATGGATTAACCATGCCCTCTTGGGAGAGGGGCAGGGAGAGTGATGTGTACAGAGCTTTCAGAAGGGATTAATCACAGCTGTGGGAATTGTGTGGTGGTGGGAAGGGCTATGGGAATATTTACATGCAGTATTATTTTCCAGCTTGTACACAGCACCCTCTTTATTGCTAAGGGTTTTATGTCATCAATTTCCTAGCAGAGAAAGGTGCTTTTGCCCACATTGTGAGGGTGGAAAAGCTGGGGATCCGGAAATCTTAAGTGACTCATTGAGGGGTGCACAGCAAGCACTGAGTGGCGATTTAGGGTTCTTGATTCTGTGCCCTGTCTTCATGCCAACTTTTTCTACAAGGGCTGCTGCAGACATGTGCAGGCTGCCTGGAAGAGAGCAAAGCCTCCCTCTCCTTCTATGAGTGCGTTGTGAAAATTTATGTCAAAATTATTTTCTCCAGGTTTTTACTTTGAGAAACACTCAGCTCTCTCCTACCGTCTATTACCACCTATTTGGTGGTAGGAGCCAGATCCATGGTGTGCCTGGCTACCGTCTCTGGCTCCAGATAGGAGTTACTGCTTGGGAAACTTGCTATTTTGCATACATGGGATCATTTGCATTTTGGGATGGCTTAGCTCATCTCCATTCTAGACATCCTCCTCAATCCCCATCTTGTGTACATGCAATGCTGCAGCCTCCTGGACAGTGATCTGGTCTCCATTTGCCATGCAAACCTCCTAGCTTTGAGCTGTGGTCTCATGGCTGGAACACCTTTCTGCACCTTTCCCTGCCTGTTCATCCTACACTTGTGATTGATAGTTTATCAGTCACTTATAGGGTGCTCACTTGGTGTCAGGTTGCTATTCTAAGACTTTACAAATAATAACTCATCTCATCTCACAAGACCCTAATTAGGAAGCTACCATGATTATTATCCCATTTTACAGGTAGAGAAACAGAGGAACAGAGACTTGCTCAAGATCCCAGAGCTAGCAACCACTGAAGGCAGGATTCAAATCCAGACAGCTGGCTCCAAAATCCATACTCTTTTTTTTTTTTTTTTTAAGACTCAAGGGGTACACGTGCAGGTTTGTTACATGAGTATATTATGTGATGCTGGGATTTGGGCTTCTAATGGTCCTGGCATCCAAATAGTGAACATAGTACCCATTAGGTAGTTTTTCAACCCTTGCCCCCCTACCTTTGGATGCCCCAGTGCCTATTATTGCCATCTTTATGTCAATGAGTACACAATGTTTAGCTCCACTTATAAGTGAGAACATGTGGTGTTAGGTTTTTTGTTTCTGCATTAATTCACTTAGGATAATGGCCTCCAGCTGCATCCATGTTGTGCAAGGACAAGATTTTGTTCTTTTTTATGGTTGCATAGTATTCCATGGCATACATGTACCATGTTTTCTTTATCCAGTCCTCTGTTGATGGGCACCTGGGCTGATACCATGTCTTTGTTATTGTGAATAGTGCTGTGATAAACATATGAGTGCAGGTGTCTTTTTGGTAGAAGGGTTTACTTTCCTTTGGGTATATATAGTGAGATTTCTCTGATGACTAGTGATACTGAGCATTTTTTCATGTTTCTTGGCCACTGGTTTGTCTTCTTTTGAGAAGTGTCTGATAACGTCCTTTGCCCACCTTTTTTTTTTTTTTTTTTTTTTTTTGAGACAGAGTCTTGCTCTGTCGCTCAGGCTGGAGTGCAGTGGCGCGATATCACTGCAACCTCCACCTCCCGTGTTCAAGCAATTCTCTGCCCCAACCTCCCCAGTAGCTGGGATTACAGGTGCCTGCCACCACGCCTGGCTAATTTTTGTATTTTTAGTAGAGATGGGGTTTCACCATCTTGGCCAGGCTTGTCTTGAACTGCTGACCTCATGATCCACCTGCCTTGGCCTCCCAAAGTGCTGGGATTACAGGTGTGAGCCACCACACCCGGCCACTCACTTTTTAATAGGCGTTTTTTTTTTTTTTTCTTGTTAAGTTCTTTCTAGATTCTGGATTAGTCCTTTGTCAGATGCATACTTTGCAAATATTTTCTCCCATTCTGTAGGTTGTCTGTCTACTCTATTCATGGTTTCTTTTTCCATGCAGGAGTGCTTTAGCTTAATTAGGTCCAAATCGTCAATTTCTGTTTTTGTGCCATTTGCTTTTGAGGACTTAGTCACATGTGTTTCACCTAAGCCAATGTCCAGGAGAGTATTTCCTAGGTTTTCTTCTAGGATTTTTGTAGTTTGAGGTCTTACATTTAAATCTTTCATCCATCTTGAGTCAATATTTGTATATGGTGAGAGGTAGGGATCCAGTTTCATTCTTCTGCATATGGTTAGCCAGCTTTCCCAGCACCATTTATTGAGTAGGGTATCCTTTCCTCATTGTCTATTTTTGTTGACTTTGTTGAAGATCAGTTAGTTGCATGTGTGCAGCTTTATTTCTGGGCTCTCTATTTTTTTCCATTGGTCTATGTGTCTATTTTTGTACTAACACCATGTTGTTTTGGTTACTGTAGCCTTGTAGTATAGTTTGAAGTCAGGCCGTGTGATGCCTCCAGCTTTATTCTTTTTGCTTAGGATTGCCTTGACTATTTAAGCTCTTTTGTGTTTCCATATGAATTTTTGAATAGTTTTTCTAATTCTGTGAAAAATGACATTGGTAATTTGTTAGGAATAGTGTTGACTGTAGATTGCTTTGGGCAATGTGGACATTTTAAAGATATTGATTCTTTTAACTCCTGAGCGTGGAATGCTTTTCCATTTGTTTGTGTCATCTATGATTTCTTTCAGCAGTGTTTTGTAGTTGTCCTTGTTAAGATCTTTCATCTCCTTGGTTAGGTGTATTCCTAGGTTTGTTTTATTTTTTTTTTGCAGCTATTGTAAATGGGATTGCATTCTTGATTTGGTTCTTGGATTGAACCTTATTGGTGTATGGAAATGCAACTGATAATTAACTGTACATTGATTTTGTATTCTGAAACTTTGCTAAATTACTTTATCAGGTCTAGGAGTCTTTTGGCAGAACCTTTAGGGTTTTCTAGGTATAGAATCATATTGTCAGTAAACAGAGATAATTTGACTTTCTCTTTTTTTATTTGGATACCTTTTATTTCTTTCTCTTGCCTGATTGCTCTGGCTAGGACTTCCAGTACTATGTTGAATAGAAGTGGTGAGATTGAATATCTTTGTTTTGTTCCAGTTCTTAGGGGGAATGCTTTCTTTTATTATTATTATTATTATTATACTTTAAGTTTTAGGGTACATGTGCACAATGTGCCAGTTAGTTACATATGTATACATGTGCCATACTGGTGTGCTGCACCTATTAACTTGTCATTTAGCATTAGGTATATCTCCAAATGCTATCCCTCCCCCCTCCCCCCACCCCACAACAGTCCCCAGAGTGTGATGTTCCCCTTCCTGTGTCCATGTGTTCTCATTGTTCAATTCCCATCTATGAGTGAGAACATGCGGTGTTTGGTTTTTTGTCCTTGCGATAGTTTACTGAGAATGATGATTTCCAATTTCATCCATGTCCCTACAAAGGACATGAACTCATCATTTTTTATGGCTGCATAGTATTCCATGGTGTATATGTGCCACATTTTCTTAATGCAGTCTATCATTGTTGGACATTTGGGTTGCTTCCAAATCTTTGCTATTGTAAATAGTGCCGCAATAAACATACGTGTGCATGTGTCTTTATAGCAGCATGATTTATAGTCCTTTGGGTATATACCCAGTAATGGGATGGCTGGGTCAAATGGTATTTCTAGTTCTAGATCCCTGAGGAATCGCCACACTGACTTCCACAAATGGTTGAACTAGTTTACAGTCCCACCAACAGTGTAAAAGTGTTCCTATTTCTCCACATCCTCTCCAGCATCTGTTGTTTCCTGACTTTTTAATGATTGCCATTCTAACTGGTGTGAGATGGTATCTCATTGTGGTTTTGATTTGCATTTCTCTGATGGCCAGTGATGAGCATTTTTTCATGTGTCTTTTGGCTGCATAAATGTCTTCTTTTGAGAAGTGTCTGTTCATATCCTTTGCCCACTTTTTGATGGGATTGTTTGTTTTTTTCTTGTAAATTTGTTTGAGTTCATTGTAGATTCTGGATACTAGCCCTTTGTCAGATGAGTAGGTTGCGACCGAATCCAGCAGCACATCAAAAAGCTTGTCCACCATGATCAGGTGGGCTTCATCCCTGGGATGCAAGGCTGGTTCAATATACGCAAATCAATAAATGTAATCCAGCATATAAACAGAACCAAAGACAAAAACCACATGATTATCTCAATAGATGCAGAAAAGGCCTTTGACAAAATTCAACAACACTTCATGCTAAAAACTCTCAATAAATTAGGTATTGATGGGACGTATCTCACAATAATAAGAGCTATCTATGACAAACCCACAGCCAATATCATACTGAATGGGCAAAAACTGGAAGCATTCCCTTTGAAAACTGGCACAAGACAGGGATGCCCTCTCTCACCACTCCTATTCAATGTAGTGTTGGAAGTTCTGGCCAGGGCAATTAGGCAGGAGAAGGAAATAAAGGGTATTCAATTAGGGAAAGAGGAAGTCAAATTGTCCCTGTTTGAAGATGACATGATTGTATATCTAGAAAACCCCATTGTCTCAGCCCAAAATCTCCTTAAACTGATAAGCAACTTCAGCAAAGTCTCAGGATACAAAATCAATGTACAAAAATCACAAGCATTCTTATACACCAACAACAGACAAATAGCCAAATCATAAGTGAACTCCCATTCACAATTGCTTCAAAGAGAATAAAATACCTAGGAATCCAACTTACAAGGGACGTGAAGGACCTCTTCAAGGAGAACTACCAACCACTGCTCAAGGAAATAAAAGAGGATACAAACAAATGGAAGAACATTCCATGCTCATGGGTAGGAAGAATCAATATCATGAAAATGGCCATACTGCCCAAGGTAATTTATAGATTCATTGCCATCCCTATCAAGCTACCAATGACTTTCTTCACAGAATTGGAAAAAACTACTTAGGGGGAATGCTTTCAACTTTTGCCCATTCAGTATGATGTTGGGTGTGAGTTTGTCCTACACGGTTCTTATTATTTTCAGATATGTTCTTTTGATGTTCTTTTGATAGTTTGTTGAGGGTTTTCATCATGAAAGGATGTTGGATTTTATCAAATGCTTCTATGTCTGTTGAGATAATCACATGGTTTTGTTTTTAATTATGTTCATGTAGTGAGTCATATTTATTGACTTGTGTATGTTGAACCATCCTTGTATCCCAGGAATAAAGCCCAGTTGATTGTAGTGAATTAACTTTTGGATGTGTTGCTGGATTTGGTTTGCTAGTATTTTGCTAAGGACAAAATCCATGTTCTTCAACACCACCCTGCTTTGCTCCTCCCCTACTCATCCTTTTTGTCTCTTGCCCTGTGAGGATGCTCCCCTGATACATATTTTGGAAATCATCCTGTTTCTGCAGTGCTCTCTCAGAGCACTATCCTGGCCCCACTAGGATTTCTTTGTCTAGTGGTGGGATATGAATAGTCTTGGCCCCCCACCATGTGGGAGTTCTGTACAGACTGATATTTAAAGCGTTCATCTTTATGTCCACAGCATTCTCACTTCTGGATCCTCGCCTGGTGTTTTAAACACTGGGGATGTGAAATCTATGTCAGCAAAAATGAACTGAAATCTAATGAATTAGAAGACTCCATAAACTCTAATGACACTCTTGGTGAGATACTTCTAGAGAGAGTTTAAAAAGTATAAAAACATGCAGATAGTTCTCATCCATCTAAGAGTTAATTATCTTCTTTTGAGGATTATTCAGCCTCCTGCTTCTCCTTCCATTTCTTCTGATCTTATAGACATTTCATAGCTTGAGAGAATCATTTAAGAGGAAAGGAAGCAATGAAATGTACACGGATCACAGCAGCTCCATGTCTCACCAGTTCTGTGACTTTGGGAAAACCACTTGAGCTTCCCGAATCTTGGTTTCCTCAGCCATAAAATGGGATCATAATCATACTTAGCTACCTTATTGGGGAGAATTAAATGAGATACTACACGTAGAGCAGCTGGTCCAGGGCATGGTTGATGGTGAAAGCTGCATAAGTGTGATTGCTGTTATTGTCTCTAAGGCCCTGCTGGCAGGATGAGAAGAAAGAAAATGAGACTGACAAATCTCTAATGTATGCTTCTTAATGCCTAGAAAAAGGTAGAAGAGTAAAAGGTTAGCCAGACTGATCAAAATGAGACATAAAGCATTTTTCCCATGCAGTCTTCAGTTCCTTCTTAAACAAATATATTTATTTTATATAAATATCTGCAGTAGTGCAATTTCCTGAAAGAATCAATTGCTGTAATTCATCTGAACCCATATTTACTCATTCAACACACAATTATTAAGTACCTACTGTATGCCGGTCCCTGTCCTCAAGGAACTCACAGTCTAATGTGAGGGATAGACTTGTAAGTGGATAACTCAAAATAAGAGTTGATTCCAATGATTTGCTTTTTCAATGATTAGAGAATTTACAGGAATGTAGAAAAGGGGATAGATCAAAGGAAAGTTTTATATGGGCAGTAAGATATGAGCTGGGCCTTAAAGCAGGGGTATGTCACTCAGAGCTCTTGGTGGCAAGCAACAGAAAGCTTCTCTCTGGCTAGTTTAAACAAAAAAGGTGAATGTGTGGGAAGGGGATCAGAAATGCCAGAAGGCAGAAATGACCAGTTTTGGAAAATGGGCAGAACCAAGAGCCATAGAAAATGAATACAAATCCAAGCAGAGAGAGGCAGAAAGAAGAGGCCTATTCATCCTCACTGCTGCCTAAATGTCCTTGTATCACTCTCTAAAAACCAAAGTCCTACAACAGAGAGAATGACAGGCTGAGCAAAGTCAGACAACCAGATGCTGGGTGAGCCAGGGTGGGGATAGAAGGATCTTGCCTTTGACTTCTTTAGTGAACTCAGGATGGGCCACTTTTCTTAGTCCATTGGGACTGCTATAACTAAATACTGTAAACTGGAAAGCTTATAAAAAAACCAGAAATCTAATTTTCATTGTTCTGAAGGCTGGGCAGTCCTAGATCAAGGCAGCAGTATAGTAGATTTGATGTCTGGTGAGGGCATCCTTTCTGGTTCATAGATGATGACTTCTCACTGTGTCCTTACATGGCGGAAGAAGCAAGGACCCTCTCTAGGGCCTCTCTGATGAGGGCACTAGTCCTGTTCATGAGGGTTCCACCCTTGTAACCTAATCATTTACCAGAGGCTCCACCTCCTCATACCATCACATTGGGGGTTAGGATTTCAACGCGTGAATTTGCAGGGAGATGCAAGCATTCGGACTGCATCACTCCTTTCTATCAGAATCAAAGACATGGGGAAGTCCCTGAGGGGAGATCAGCATTCTAATAGGAAGGAAATGATTTTGGGTACCAGACAGCAAAAAAACAGACAAAGATCCTTCATAGGCAGGTAGGATTTCAATAGTAGGCAGCTGGAAGGAAAAGCATGCCAGGGATGGAACAGAATCTGTAAAGGGGGAGGAGAAGAAAAGTTTGGGGTTGTAGCCAGAATGGTGGTGTAATGCAGAGAGAAGTGCTATTGAAAAACAGACGTAGGCAGGCTGAGCCCAGATCACACATGGTCTTATAGAGGCCACAGTAAGAAGTCTGAGCCCTAGTCTATAGCCAAGACCAGCCAGGAAGTTCTTTAAGAAAGTAAATAGTCAGGTCTGCAAGGGAAAACTAGACTCTGGAGCTGTGTTTCGAACCTGTTTTCTCCGCATGCTCACAAGGGTGCTGGCTGAACAGTAACAATAGCAGTGAAAACTTCAGGGGTAGCACTTTGAAGAAAATGAAGCAGCTCTGTCCGTGGAAGACATTTCATTGCCCCTGAAAGATTGGCTTCAGCACCACAGCCTGAGTCTGAGGGCCCTGCAGGAGCTCAGGGACAGAGGCCGGGACTCCGAGCAGGACTGGAACTCATGAGATCAGCTTCACAGGGAAGAAAATCTCTTAAATTGCTTCATTTGCCACTGGATTCACATATGCTTGTTAGTCAAGGTGCAGTGAGACTGAGTAACTGTCCAGGTCTCCCTTGGATAAAATCTGGGGTAGTGTTTCACCTGCCCAATATCCATTTGTGGTAACAGCCCCTCAATATTTTTATTTTGAAGCTTGTCTACCCATTGGATCGTGAGTCCATGAATTTTTAGAAAGTGTTGACCCTACATTCTGGCTTCTGGAAAAGTGGGGAGATGACCTGTACCTAGGTTTGGCCAATATGAGTACTCCATCCTCTACCTACCATAGTGATGGGTTCAGAAATGGACAGGTGGCCCCAGGCAGTCCAGAATGTCAGCTCTGGGATTCTGCTGGGGCCATTGGGAAGTGTTGGGGGGAGTGCTTCTGCATGGTTGCCAAGTGGGTACAAGGTAAAACAGGAGCTGTGCTGGCCACTCTGGTCACCTAATTGGGAGACCCGGCCTCACAATGAAGCCAGCGCAGAGAAACGGGGTGCTGAGAGAGGGAGAGACACACGGAGTCCCGGGTCCAGCCCCATCTGGCCTAGATTTCCTACGGATCCGTTTTTAGTTTCTAGAGCCAATACATTCTCTCTCTCTCCCCTTCTCACTCTCACTCTTGCTCTGTTTTGCTTAGGCCACTTTGAGTTGTTTATGTTACTCACAACTAAAGGTATCCTAATTCATAAAATCCAGTGGGGTCCAGTGCAGTGAAAGAGAGGGGCTTGAGGCCTGGGCAGGCTCAGTGTGGTGTCTGCTAAGGGAAGTCCGAGGCACCGGGGCCAAAGACAGAATCTGGTTCTATTGGGCTCCCGATTCCAACTGATTTAGATGGTTTTGACCGTGTCTCCATTTGGCTGGAGGGTTTGGAGTGTCTGATCACTTTTTTTCTTAATATGTTGATGGATTTTGGTGGGTTATGTCTCCCTGCCATATTTTCTTTATGAACATGGAGAACTCAATTTTTTAACTCAGAGGACAAATTAAAAAGAGTGGAGAGTCAGGCCACACAGGGGAAGATATTTTGGGGAATGAGGCCACTTTCCCAATGCTTCTCAATTCATAGCATTTGGGAGACCACCCTCTTAATCTTCATTCTGGTCAGAAGTTCAGAATGGTGGCTCAAGGACCAGAACTGGACTCCAGGTGTATTCTGTTTAGCTTGCAGAGTATTGCCATTTTTTAAAGTCACTAATGTTTAAAAATCAAGAGATTTCATCTATATTTCTGAGTTCTTCTGAAAAAGAAAAAAAAAAAAAGGAAGTTCTGTCTACATGAGAGCCATTTTCCTACTGGTACCTCTAGCTTGAATTGGGCAGCAGCTGCCTCTGTTAGACAGGTGTAAGTGCCCCCACCCGCCACAGGTGTGAGCACTCTCGCCTGCTTCATTCATGTAAGTCATCTTCACAACACGTAAGCACATGATTCACTGGAAATGTCTCAAATCCCTCTGGACATGTAGACGTGGCTGAACAGTTGTTTGTGGGTTTATGCCACTACTATGGATAAAATAATTCCCTTGTGCTATGAATAGAAAATTCAAAATCCCTTGGGGTTCATCTTATAACACGCACACTAATAAACCCCTTTGGGTTGGAAGAAAAGTGGTTAGGTCCATGAGGAGAAGAACTAGGAGCAAACTTGGTGCTCTTTCCTCTTTTGGTTGATTTAATCCTACACCAAGAGTATAGACCCCTGGATCCACAGTGCCTGAGTTAGCAACCCACCTCTGCCAGTTATTGTCTGTCTATGTGCTCTTGGTCAAGTTCATTAAATTTACTGTGACTCAGTGTTCTTATCTGTACGAAGCACTATATTTTCTTCATCTATAAAATGTAGTAAATTCTTGTCTTGTAGGATTATTGTGAGGATTAAGTTAGTTAATACAAATTAGCAAAGTGTGGTAGCACATGCCTGGAAAGCTGAGGCAGGAGGATTCCTTGAGCCCAGTAGGTCGAGGCTGCAGTGAGCCATGATTGCGCCACTGCTCTCCAGCCTGTGTGACGGAGCGAGACATCGTCTCTAAGAAAAGGAAAAAAAAATCAGTTAATACACTTATAACAATGCCTTGCACACAGTAAATACTCAATAAGTGTTAAACTCTATGTATATACTATGTAATGTTTACATAATTATTTGTAAGTTACATATACATTTATAATGCCATATTTATAGAAATATTATGGACTGGGCACTGTGGCTTACGCTTGTAATCCCAGCACTTTGGGAGGCTGAGGCGGGCGGATCACGAGGTCAGGAGATTGAGACCATTCTGGCTAACACAGTGAAACCCCATCTCTATTAAAAATACAAAACATTAGCCGGACGTGGTGGCGGGTGTCTGTAGTCCCAGCTACTCGGGAGGCTGAGGCAGGAGAATGGCGTGAACCTGGGAGGCAGAGCTTGCAGTGAGCCAAGATCGCGCCACTGCACTCCAGCCTGGGCGACAGTGGGAGACTCCGTCTCAAAAAAAAAAAGAAATATTATGTATCAGGCAAAACTTATATGTTCCACATTTGTACAAAGCACATTTCTAGAAAGCAAATCCATTAAGTTTTTATCAGCTTCCATTATAAACAACATGGTGCATGTTTTTAAGATGTAAATAATCTGGCAGAAAACTTTTGCTTAGAAAGCAAATAAACAATGACGAATCTCATGTGGCTCTGATTGTCGCTATTCTATTTATATATTTTTTCCTTTAATAATTTTAATTATCATAAACACATACTTTTGATGACAGTGTAAACTGCTACAAACTTTTAGAAACCCGAAACATTTTTCTTTAAACTGTCAGTTGCTTGCTAATAGCTTCTGAGCACCGTATTTTCACCATACAGGGAGTTATTGAGAGGAGACATGTCAAAGCCCAACACAGTTGTCACCTCTTTATGAAGCTAGAGTTCAAGCAGTTGAAACAGATTTGTAGAAATATCCTTTATTCTACTGATTTATTATGTCCCAGCAAATACAAGTGCAAAGTAAATGTCCCAAGCGACTCATCTTTTGCTATTAATGGCTTTCAATAAAAATAAGGTATGTGTTCTCAGGGTATGAATAATTCAGGCAGAGGATTTTTGCTTGGAACGGAATGAGACAAGGTAATGCTTAGTTTCCAGATATCCCAGTATTTTTCTGTAAGAAGGAAGGAGAACATGATCTTGAAGCCCTGAGGCTTCAGAAATCAGACATCTTCGGTTTAAACCCAGCTTCACCATTTATTGGTTGTATGAGCTTGAACAAATGGCTTAACCTTGCTAGGCCTCAATTTCCTCATCTACAAAGTGACAGTGATCACCTTACCCATCTCCAAAGATTAAGTGAGATGATATGGGAAAGAACCTTGGCCAGGGCCTAGCACTTAGTGACCGGCTTTTATCCACATAGAGCCTGCATTGCTGTAATTTTCCTCTGAAGCACTTTTACGACTCCAGGATCATATCAATCATGCATTCCTTTCCCTGTTTTTTTTGGATGACAGAAAATCCCATGCCTGGAGACACTCTGGTATAACAAAACTCCCTATACTCCCCCTGACCCTACCCCTCCGATTTTTTTTTTTTTTTTTTTTTTTTTGAGACGGAGTCTTGCTCTGTCGCGAGGCTGGAGTGCAGTGGTGCAATCTCGGCTCACTGCAACCTCCGTCTCCTGGGTTCAAGTGAATCTTCTGCCTCAGCCTCCTGAGTAGCTGGGACTACAGGTACCCGCCGCCACGCCCGGCTAATTTTTGTATTTTTAGTAGAGATGGGGTTTCACCATGTTGGCCAGGATGGCCTCCATCTCTTGACCTCGTGATCCACTCGCCTCAGCCCCCCAAAGTGCTGGGATTACAGGTGTGAGCCATGGCACCCAGCCTTCCCCGCTTTTTCCTTTGTTTTTTTTATGCACTAGTAATGGTGGGCCATGTTACCACATGACAGCTTCTCTTTCATATATAATACATTAAATATATATATAATACATACATATAATACATATATAATATATCTATAATATATATATAATACATATATAATACATTAATACATTAAAGGCTTCTCTTTCATATATAATACATTCATATATAATGTTTGGAGTTCTGAAAATGCTGAAGTTTCAGACATTTCAAAAATAGCTCTTTTCTTAAAAAAAATTAGATATACAAGGTTGTGTGTTGGAGTTGGGTTCCATGGGAAGGTGACTCTGAGATGGAGATTTGCACAAGGAGTACTTTGGGGATCAATGCCTGTGAGACAGCAGGAAGCAGAATTGGGCCAAAGGAGAAGCTAAGCTATGATACAGTTGAAACAAAGGCCTCAGCCCATCCAGGCCAACTTTGGAGCAGGGATGGCACTAAAGAGTTGTTCTCAATTGTCAAAAAGGGTCCAGGCATTTATAGCCTGACCTTAAGCAGTCATTGGATGCAGGTTGCCAAGGGGAGGGGCTATCACCAGGTGGGCAGGTTGGGGGCAGGCGGGGGGCATGGTGAGGAACCCTTTCAACTGAGGACAATTGTGGCAGTGGAGGGTGGGGAGTGGTATTGAAGAAAAACACAGAGCTGTTAAAGCAGTAAAAACAGATTTTATTCAAGACTATTACCAGTTCTATGGGGTCCAGAAGTAGCAGAGAGTGATTAAAAGAGGAGGCAGAACAGGAAGAAACAACAACCCTCCTGCTTTCCCTGCTGGGGTTAGGTCTGAGCTCATTCAATTCAAACTTGGAATTGAATGAGAAGCTGAAGTTTTGATATTATGTTACACTGGACACTTGGATACCTGGAAATGACATTGTTAATACCTGTAATACCCGAATGTTCCTGGGGAAGCCATGGGATCTTCCCTGGATATTAACCTGGGGTAGGGAAGAAAAATGTAACAGAATTTAAAGAAAACAATGGGGAAAAGGAATTTGCTTCCTTTCCTACTTTATCAAATCCAACTCATTTCATTAGCCAGTTTCTCCCAATAAACCTTCATTATTGTGCAAACTGCATCTCAGTTATATACAACCTGAGATAACTTGATTGACAGTGATTCTGTGTGACTTAATTAGAAAGCCAATGAAGATTCTTTTTTTCTTTAAAAAAAAAAAGTCTACTGCAATAAGGGAAAAGAGACTAGGATAGAACTGGGCTCAATTCCAAATGCAGCCTGGGCAAGTGGGAATGTATAGCCAAGACGCAGGGTGAAGGTCGGTGGATGGGAATTACTAAGAGGAAACATCAGGGGTAAGGGGAATTCTGGCTGAACCAACTGAGCAGACACCACCTGGGAGGTGGAGAGGCTAAGGAACATGATCAGATATCAAGGATGGGGGACTCTTATTAATGGACTTAGCAGTGTTCTTGCGAAAACTGGATTTTATAAGGAAGTGCACAGATGGGCCTAGGAAGGTTCAGGAGCCTGACTAAAGTTTGGTCTAGCAAGGAATCTTCAGTGGGGAATCCAGCTGAGCTGTCAGTTTTCAACACTTGCAGTGGCTAGTGGAACGATGCTTGGGCCCTGAAGGAGAGGATCTGGATGGTGTACCTCAGGCCCCACTGCAGTCCACCCCTGTACCACTTGGACTCTTCTGCTTTGTATATAGAAGTGAATGAGGTGAACTACAGCCATGCCACTGTAGCTGGTCCCAAGTAACTGATCCTGATGGCCTCCTTTCCCTGCTATTCCTTCTAGATTTCCCTTGACCTCAGCTAACATCTCGGCTGATCTGGGTGGCTTACCTGCGGGTGTGACCAGACCCTCATCTGAGTGGTCTGAGCTCCTAGAGACGCTGCCCTTTGTCTAGTCTGTTGCCTTTGTCTATTTACCTTAAAAACTGGGCAAATGTCACTGCTGTGGTGGGCCTTAGACTCTCAGCATTTATTTCCTGCCCTCTTGAGCATGTGTGTCTTACCAAGACCTCCCCCATCCTTTCCACTTCTTGTTCATCTGGTCTGATTTACATGATGCCATCAATACAATGAACCAACGTGATGTCCTTTGGAATGTCTGGACAGTCCAGATCACTTTGACAAATACGTGCTAGCTCCTGATACTCGTTTGGCATATCATTTCATTCCTCTTTATGGGACAAGATCATAAATGTATATACTGGTATCTATTTCCAATGAATGCAAATTGCTTCTCATTCTTCTTTCTTATAGAGACCAAAAAGATGTATTTGGGCCAGGCGTGGTGGCTCACACCTGTAATCCAAGCACTTTGAGAGGCCAGGGTTGGCGGATCACTTGAGGCCAAGAGTTCGAGACCAGCCTGGCCAACATAGCAAAACCCCGTCTCTACTAAAAATACAAAAAATTAGCTGGGTGTGGTGGTACATGCCTGTAACCCCAGCTGCTTGGGAGGCTGAGGCACAAGAATCACTTGAATCCAGGAGGCAGCTGAGGTTGCAGTGAGCTGAGATCGCTCCACCGCACTCCAGCCTAGGTGACAGAGCAAGACTTTGTCTCCAAAAAAAAAAAAAGACCCATTTGCCAAATCAGTGGCAGCCTCCAGTGTGCCTGAGACCAAGCTAGCTGGCTCTAATTCAGATCCAACTTCTGACCCAGCAGCTACAATTGAAATAACACCTTTGCAGGAGTCCACTATCATCCCGCAGGATGCATCTAGCCTTTGGAGGTGGCAGATGAGAGAATGAAGTGGAGTCATGGTCAAGAATCGTGCTTTTAGGCCTTTAAGGGTAGCACTAGTCTCTACTGTCCCCCCAGGGACACAGTATTAATTTAGTTAACCATGTTGGCTGTGGGGAGGTGGCAATTTCAAGAGCTTCCTCTTGGTCTTACCCAGTACACTCGCTCTTACTTCACAAACCAAAGAACCAATGTGGGTGCTCAGTGACTTGCCAAGTATACCCACTCAAATTGCACATTTGGACTGGAGAAGTGGCCACTAGGTTCTTCTGTGGACCCCGTGGAAACAGAGTGAGCCAGACTCGATTTATTACCTGGTATCTCAGGTCCCAAATCTACCGGCAGGAACATGTCAACCCTTCAGGTCTTAAATATCAATGATATGTTGGACCCTATGTCCACTAATCCTTGAAATATTCAGCTGTCTCCCTTTCCCCTGGGTGTAATTACCTGAGTAAATGGCCATAGATCACTTTGGGAAAGGACTGGGGAAATCACTGCCAGATATGTTTGCCATGGTGTCACAGGACCTTCCTCCTGGGTACTCGGCCTCTCTCTCAGTCAATGTGTTCTGAGTTTGAATATGGGCTTAGTTCTGAAAACTGAGCAAGGGATCTTTACTTTGTATTGGGTTAGCTGCCCTTAACGTCCTGATTGTATATTGAGCAGTATCCTCCAAGTCTGTCCGTCTCTCTTGCTCCTAAGTATGCCTTATTTTTTTTGTTTTGACACGGAGTCTCGCTCTGTCATCCAGGCTGGAGTGCAGTGGTGCCATCTTGGCTCACTGCAACCTCCACCTCCTGGGTTCAAGCGATTCTCCTGCCTCAGCCTCCCTAGTAGCTGGGATTACAAGCGCCTGCCACCACACCCAGCTACTTTTTGCATTTTTAATAGAGACGGGGTTTCACCACGTTGGCAAGGCTGGTCTTGAACTCCTGACTTCAGGTGATACACCCCCTTCGGCCTCCCAAAGTGCTGGGAACATAGGTGTGAGCCACCATGCCTGACCAGTATGCCTTATTTTTTTAGCCATCCCAGCTCTAGATGGGCCACCGCTAAGATGATCACCATCCTGGTTTGCAGAGACTGTCCCTGTTTTAACATTGAACATTCTACGTCCCTGGAAATCCCTCAGCCCTGGGAAAACCAGAATGGTTGGTCACCGTGGGCTCCCCCAAGCCCTCCTAGGACACAATACTACTTTGCCACTGATTATGATAATTGCATGGATCTTACTTCTGTTGGTTAATCTGTCCTTTATTCTTTTAGGATTCTCTCATTACCAGGAGCCCAGTTTGGTTACTACATCTCCTACCACTAGCTGTGGTCTTCAGAGGAGGGCTACTACTGAGCTTCTCAGAAATACCAGCACCCTAACACCAGAGCATTTCTTAGTACTTTGCTAGACAGAGTTTCCTCTCTGCAGGAGGTTTTCAGGCCTTAAAAGTATATCCATTCTAGCATGTCCTCTTCTTGGATATTTTGACTCCTTCCAAATCTGCCACCATGACCTGGCATTTCTGTCACCTGGTGTTGGCTAGGCTTTCTTGGAGCTTCCCAGGACCATTCTAGCAGTATGGCAGCACCATCTTTCACAGTCCTTGCCACGATGTTAAATCCCACATTATGATAGAGTGCCCCAGTGCTGATAAGCACTACCTCAGCCAGCTTGACATTCTGATCCTCTGGACCCAGCACTCTCAAGATCCAGTCCTATTCCTTCTTGCTTCTGACAGTACGTGCAGACTGTGCAGACCGTGTCCCACACCCAGCTCACTTGGTGGATAATGCTATTCCTTCCTTACTGGACCCAGGACTTCCCTGTCTGAGTTACATTGTGACAAACCTCGTAGCTCCTGATCTAGTGCCAGGAGGGAGGTGGAGGAAAGTCCTGGGGAGAGAGAGTTACAAGGTAGAGGCCTCTGAGTCATCTTGTGAGCGTGGGGAGGAGAACCTGGAACAGGGAGCTGTGGGCTGCGTCTGCAGGCCCTGAGGGCTCCGAGTTATCTAGAGACATTGGCATAGATATCCCCACCGCATCTCAGGGCTCCATTTTTTCTCATTAGATCCTGACTTTGCCGCAGCAGTTCTGCTCTATTCGGGAATGTAAACTTCTTGAGAATCTGGCTACTTTTATGATTAATCCTGGTCCTTATCCTCAGCTCTATCTTCTCTCCTGGCTTCAAGAGTTTCTTGTATGCTGACAAGAGGCCCTCTGGCTTTCACATTTAGCCTTTAATTGCTGATAAAACACCTTCAGACTCTTATCATTGAGGGTCTTTTTTTTTTTTTCCTGTTCAAAAGGATCTGTTTTCTCCAACAACAGCTATCCAATTCTATTGTGTCTATACTACTCTGTCCACAAGCTTAGCCTGATCTATTGCTCCCACCTGGTGTACTATCCCAGTTCACCACTGGGGACAGTGTCAATTGCATTGATGCACATGACAGGGACTGCTGTTGCTCTACCTGCCACCAGTGATGGAGTTCTCAGTCTCTTTCCTAAGGTCATTCCTGGCGCCAACTGTCGCAGGTTAGGTTTCTGGGGAAACGGACTTCGAGATGGAAACTCACTGGGGGAAGGGGGGAATCTCAAGATGAACAACCTCAGAAGGGAAAGAAGCAGGACTGGGCAGAGGGAGAAGGTGGCCTGTGTTACAGTTGCAACAAAGGCTGTCAGTGGATCCCACAGGGATCTCTGGAGCTGGGATGGCCCTGCCTTGCAGCAAAGGGAAACAAGCATTTATACCCCTTCATTGACCAGTCACTGAATGCAAGGTGCCCCAGGAAGGGAGCACAACTTTTAGCCAGGTAGCTCTCTTTGTGGGGTAGGGGTGGGGCCACACGACACTCCCAGCATCTCTGGGCATGAGGGCCTCCGTCCCAAAGAGGAAATTTGGATAATGCATCCCAGCCTTGTGCCTATTGAATGTGCGGAACATGAGGGAAGGCAATATTGAGGACACTTCTGAATTTAGAACTGGCGAGATCTTCCATTTCATTCACTTGAACTAATGCATATTTGGTCACTGTGGATGTAATAGTGAAAAAGCCAAATCTCAACTCTAGAGGTGCTTCTGGTTTAGTGGGAGAGAATGGCCATAAAAAGATCAAAAGGCCAATAATGTGGGGATTGTTGGCTCTACCCTCTCATTTTATAGAAGAGGAAACTGAGTCTCAAGGAGGCAAGATGACTTGACACAGTGTCTAAAATGAGTTGACAGCAGGTGTGAACTGGGACCCCAGCCTCGCAATTCTCAGGCTAGGGTCTTCACCCCAGCCCCACAGTGTCCCTGTTATGCTTTGAAATTGTTCAAGGTCACTCACATTTTTAAATGCAAACAAAAGAAAATAATTAAAGCTAGAAGATGAAGGATTCCTCATTGCAATTCAGGAAAACTCACTTTATAAGCCTAGATTTTCTATTTGAGTTCTCATCATTGATTCAATTTGGATTCCCCTAATGGGGAATCAAATCTAATGATCCATTCGAAGATATTTTCTACCATGTTACTGAAAGCTGAAGAACTCTACTGGACACGTAGATTAAAGGGGTTTAATCTGTTGACTTTCAAAATTTGTTTCATTCTGAATACTTGGATGGGGGACGATCATTTTTGAGCATAGCCTATCTCTTGTTAGGAGAACAGGTCAGAACAATCTCTGCTCCCTGCTTTGTTGTGTGAACATTACCTGGAGCAGTTTTCCTGGTAATCTTGGCTGCCCTCTTGGAGAGGTGAGATCATGGAACAGTGGGGGTGTGAGAGAGTTCTGTGCTGTGGGCAATGACAGCTTTTCTGGATCAAGGTAGCAGAATCAGAAAAACATCCCCATGCAAATGCTGGCAGCATCTCAGAACAGTCTGGGTGGTCAGATGGGGCCTTGGCAAGCCCCAACCCGGGAAGCAGAGGGCTGATGTGATAACTCTACTGACATTGGCCACACCAACCTGCTGCTGAGATTTGGTTTGGGGTGAATCATCCCTATGGCTAGAATCAGCTCAAGCAAGCAAATTCACCCACTCATTGTTTTGTTCTCGTCTGCACGTTGCCAGCTTGGACAGAATCTAGGCTCCCTCTTTGCCAAGCTTGAGCTTTCCAGAGTCAACACTGCCACTTCTGAAGGGATTCGAAGCAGCTAGAACGTAAAAACCTTTTCTTCTCGCCCAAGATACTTGAAATCCCACCATAATCAATCAATAGGCCTGGAATGTCACAAGTGATTGTCCCTTCCTTCAAGCTGTTAACTTCTTCTGCGGTATCTTTCCTTCACCGCCCCCCAAAATTTTTTACCCATCTCCATCATAGATCTCATCAACGTTTTAATTGAGTGCTAAGAATCTAAGAGTAAAAGCATCTCAATTTTAGGCTTTATTTTTTACTTATGGTCCAAAATGTGTATGTGTTTTTCCTGTGGTCCAAAATTTATATAATGTATTACATATTAAATTACAGTTTATATATTTATAATGATGATAAATACATAAATAACATATTTAAATTATTATAAATATATAAACTATATTTTATATTATATAGTGTATAATAAATAAATAACATATTTACTATATCATTATAAATATATAAACTATATTATATAAATAGTATACTATAAATAAATATAAATATGTATTATGTATTTATTTGGGACCTGGTGTTAGCACTCAGCTGAGCTCCCACATTAAGTCCCATCAACATGTTAAGTCCTTCTGTGTAAAGATGCCCCAACTTCCCCAGCTTGAGGTGTTCTCGCCTGAGTGTAGTCATTGCATCGTGTATGCGCTTTGAGTGAACACTTAACCACATTGTTTGAATTATTTCCCTTTTTTTTTTTTTTCTTTTGAGACGGAGTCTCACTGTGTTGCCCAGGCTGGAGTGCAGTGGCGCAATCTCGGCTCACTGCAAGCTCCGCCTCCCGGGTTCAAGCGATTCTCCTGCCTCAGCCTCCCGAGTAGCTGGGACTACAGGCGCCCGCCACCATGCCCGGCTAACTTTTTGTATTTTTAGTGGAGGTGGGGTTTCACTGTGTTAGCCAGGATGGTCTCCATCTCCTGACCTCGTGATCTGCCCACCTTGGCCGCCCAAAGTGCTGGGATTACAGGCGTGAGCCACCACGCCCTGTCTATTTCACTCTTTTTATATCTTTCCCACTGAACTGAATTCCTTCCACTTACAATCGATCACATTACTCAGAATATTCTTATGACCTAATCTAGTCCTCAGCACTCTAATGACACTCAATAAATGTTTGTTGAACGCATGAACTTACAACAATGCCTGGCTCATAGAAAATGTTAAGCAAATGTGTGTTGAATAAATAAGGAGGGAAAAAATTAGTGAGCATACACTGGACACAAAGTGGATCAGTCCCTTCCAAAGATTTGCAGAACTTGGATGAGAGAACAAATTAAGGCCTACTTATCATATGTCTAAATAATTAAAGCTACACAATAAGTTAACAAACAAACTGTTAAATAAAATGTTCTCTCCTTCTGCCTTGACAAATACATCTTCGGAACCAAAAGTCAACAGATACATGAAAAGTTACATATTTTGTGTTACTAAAAGTAAGCAAAATGTCAAAGATGTCCAAGTCTAATTAATATTGCAAATGTTTATTCTGTAGATAAGCTGATGATATTGGGATAAATAATAGAGGAATATGCATAATTCATAAATTATTACATATCTAGTCCATACCATTTTTTTTGCCTTCATTTCAGCAAAAGCACTGGAAGGTTTTGAGGGGGGGTTATAATTTTTTAAATAATTTATTTTCTATTGATAGTAACACCAAATTGCATAACCCTTCTTGGATCACTGAAGTTTTTAGATATTTTTATAAAGAAATTAATTTCAAACTGGAGTGTAGCCATTTATTGCAGGTAGTGGTTTACAGTGGCAAAAGTAGAAACAAATAGACCCATCATTATGGAAATGGCTGAATACATTTTCGCATAGTGGTACTGTGTTAGTCCATTCTCACATTGCTAGAAAGAAATAGCTGAGACTGGGAAATTTATAAAGAAAAGAGGTTTAATTGGCTTACAGTTCTGCAGGCTGTACAGGAAGCATAGCAGCTTCTGCTTCTGGGGAGGCCTCAGGACGCTTCCAAATGTGGTGGAAGGCATAAAAGGGAGCCAGCGTCTCACATGGCAGGAGCAGGAGGAAGACAGAGAGTAGGGAGGTGCTACATGCTTTTAAACAACCAGATCTCAGGCCGGCATGGTGGCTCACGACTGTAATCCTGGCACTGTAGGAGGCCAAGGTGGGAGCATCGCTTGAGCTCAGGAGTTCAAGACCAGTCAGGGCAACACAGCGAAATCTCATCTCTACTAAAAATATAAAAATTAGCCAGGCATGGAGGCACTTGTCTGTGGTCCCAGCTACTCGGGAGGCTGAGGCAGGAGAATCACTTGAACTCGGGAGGCAGAGGTTGCAGTGAGCCAAGATCGTACCACTGCACTCCAGCCTGGGTGACAGAGTGAGACCCGACCTCAAAAAATAAAATAAATAAACAAATATACAACCAGATCCATGAGAACTCACTCACTATGCAGTACCAAAGGGGGATGGTGTAAACCGGTTCATAAGAACTCTGCCCCCATGATCCAATCACCTCCCACCAGACCCCACCTCTAGCATTGTGGATTACATTTCAACATGGGATTTGGTGGGGACACTGATCCAAACCATATCAGGTACCATATTGCGAAGCCACTTAAAAGAATCAGTAGGATCCGGATCAGTTGACTTGGAAGAATTTCCATGAGGTATTCCTGAGAAAAGCCGTATATGAAGAAGCGTGTATAATCCATCACATTTCTGTAAAATAGACAATGCCAAGAACTTATTCATGTGTGTGTATTTTTTACATATTTCTGTATGATTTATTTTAAAACGGAAGAAATCACATGATTGTTCACCTGGATTTTCTGTGAGTGTGGGGAAGGCTGGTGGTGGTAGTGATGCAGGTGTAAAGGAGATGCATTTATGAAAAGAAAAAGCAAAAACGGGGGAAAAAGAGTACTCCATGTTTGATTTGATCTCAACTTTTCAATATTTATATGAAAGACAGGAAATGAGATGGATATTTACATCTATATTTACTGATATATAGGTATGACAATAGATATCTAATTGTCCAAACAAGTACTGTGACATTGTTTTATTTTATTCACAGTGAATCAACAAACTAAAAACCTTGTCTCTATATGTGTATACTTTTAGATAGATGATCAAGGAGAGAGATATGGAAAGGCATGTTCCAGGCCAATTAACACTAGTTCCCCCAAAGGACTGAAATAAAAGACAGAGCAAGAGAAAGACAGTTTTTGCTTTATACACCTCTGTTTTGTTTCACTTGTTCCAAAATCATGGAACAAGTAATATATTGCCTTTACAATTTGAGAATAACAAATCCAGATATTTTTAAAATTGCAAGTCCGTTGGAGACCTGGGCTTCTGACCTGATACTGCCACCTGCTATCTCTATTTCCTTGAGCTAGTTCTGTAACCTTTTCAATTCTCAGTGTTCTCCTCTTCAAAATGGGGATCATAGTCTCTGACTCATAAATAGGAAGATAAATAAATTCATCCAAGGAAAAAAGCATGGTACCCAGCAAATAGGAAGCACTTCATTAAGTGTTCGCTATTATTATTATTATTTTTTTTTTTGAGACAGAGTCTCTCTCTGTTGCCCAGGTTGGAGTGCAATTGTGCAATCTTGCCTCACTGCACCCTCCACCTCCCGGTTTCAAGTGATTCTCCTGCCTCAGCCTCCCAAATAGCTGGGATCACAGGCACGCACCACCGTGCCCAGCTAATTTTTGTATTTTTAGTAGAGACATGGTTTTGCCATGTTGGTCAGGCCAGTCTCAAACTCCTGACCTCAGGTGATCCAAAGTGGATCCTCAGCCTCCCAAAGTGATGGAATTACAGCCGTGAGCCACCGCACCCAGCCTGTTATTACTATTACTATCATTATTGCTCCTCCTCCTCCTATACTACAGCAAGAGCTCTTGAACCAGATGTAGGGGAGATAGCAGCTGGAGAGCATAACAGAGGCACTGACGTGTGAGCAGCTAACGAGGCCTTTTACAAGACATCTGTGACCACACGGCCAGGCAGAAGAAAGCCGTTAAAAGCATCAAGGTAGTTAGGTAAAGCTGAGTCTGAAGTAAGTAAAACATTGTTACGGGATCCTTGGGGTGTCGCTTTTCCGGCCAGAAACCTCTGTAGCCAGTGGCGCCTTTGCTTGAGTTTTGCTCAGGCCCACTGGGCTCTTTCTGCCCACACAGCCTGGCAACTTATATGTATTTTTGTATTTCGTGTGTACATTCGTATCTATCTATCTATCTATCTATCTATCTATCTATCTATCTATCTATCTATTCCCCACAGTGAAAATAATCTATAGGATAGGTAAATAAATTAAGGCATATTCATGCAATGGGATACAATACAGTGATGAAAATGAACTAATTATAGCTACGTGAAACTATACTCATGAACACAATTTGGTAAAAGAAACTGGAAACAAGAATACATACGGTTTTTGACAGCTGTACTATTTTACATTCCCAACAACAATGCACAGGGTTTCAGTTTCTCCACATCCTTGTCAACATTTGTTATTTTCTGGGTTTTTGATAATAGCTGTGAAAGGAAAATAAAAACTTGGGCCGGGCGCGGTGGTTCACGCCTGTAATCCCAGCACTTTGGGAGGCCAAGGCGGGCAGATCTCAAGGTCGGGAGATTGAGACCATCCTGGCTAACATGGTGAAAACCCATCTCTACTAAAAATACAAAAACAAAAAATTAGCCGGGCGTGGTGACGGGCGCGGTGGCGGGCGCGTGTAGTTCCAGCTACTCGGGAGGCTGAGGCAGGAAAACAGCATCAACCCGGGAGGCGGAGCTTGCAGTGAGCCAAGATCGCGCCACTGCACTCCAGCCTGGGCGACAGAGCGAGACACGGTCTCAAAATAAAAAAAAGAAAAAAAAAAACTTGGTACCCCAGTTCCTTCTGCCAAAAGGAAACAATTAAGCTGAAAGCTGAGTCATGCAAGAAGTTGCCTTTTCTTTTGTCCCTAAGCAGAGAGCCATTAAAAGTTATGGCAAAAACCGCGATTACTTTTGCACCAACCTAAAATAATAGCCGATGAGCTAAGACATCTCTCTGCACTCACTTTTTGTCTCGGCTGTGCTTTTCACTCTTCCTCCTTCCTCCAAATGTTAGGAAAATGAGTCCAACAAGAAATACATCCATAAAGCAAAGGCATTCTGGTGACTCCTGTACACATCATGACTGTCCACCCAAAGCCTGGCATTGCCTCTAGGAAGTCCTTAAGACACAACTGTCAGTAATGAGAAAATCTAGACAACTTCAGTCAAATCAGCAGACATCATCCTTACCTCTTCTTTAGCCTAACCCTGGTTACATACTTTTCCACGATAACAGTCAAGTTTATTTACACTGACTCTCTTGTAAATACCTAGGGTGTTTGTCTCTGTCTTCTACTAGACTGAGTTTCTTAAGGGAAAGGGACTTGTTCTCCTTTTAATCCCTACTGCCTGGCATAGGGCTCAATTCATAGTCACCTCCTGGTAAATTCTTAAAGGAATGAACACATGAATGAATGAATTTACAAAAACTTCTTCCAGGTACCCAGGACTAAATAGCCTGTTTGGTTTGTCTGTTTCTTTCTTAATAACATCCAAAGATGCTACCTCTCTCCTCCCTTTATCTTTATGAGGCAGTCTGGTTAGATGGCAAGGAAAAGAAAACGTGGGAAGAAGGTAAGTGAATTACACCAGGATCTGAAAGGAAACAGATAATGCTAGTGATTGTTCTTGTCAGCTTGTAATAGGCAGGATATAAATACACGTTAGAGAAGAGGAAATTCAAAACAGATACATGGAAGCAGGTTCAAAGCTTTGAAGACTAGTGTGTTCAGAACCTGCTTACTCAGGCAATTAGACCGTGTCATTGTCTTGAGATAAAATTCTGTGAGCCCGGGAGCCGCACCCCTTCCTGCTCATTTCTTTAGAGAAGAAATTATCTTTCAAGGGGTGAGGTCTGGTTTAAGGATAAGTGCTTTCCCCTTTGTCATGAGCCCAAGTTATTGGAGAGGAGTGCTGCCTTTCTTCTTGGTGGCCCCCAATCCCACCTTTTTTGCTAAACCTTAATTTTTGAAACATTCATGAAACATAAAACCCCGGATTATAGCTTTCACTAGACCTACCATGAACTACTTAAATTTATCTTGTTTTTGTTAATGTAGTTGTTTTCATCTAGAAAAAAAAAAAACAGTCGATAACACACAGATGGGTATTTTGAGTTCAGGAAAATGACTTCCCTTGTCCGTGGCAACTTGTAACCAAAGGGCTCAAAGTCCTTTATCCTGCTATCCTGTGAACTAGAGGGTAGCTACCGTAGACGACAAGATGGAGTATGCAAATTGTGCTTCCTGGAACTCCAGGGGTTCGGAAGCCATCACTTTGCAAGGGAAACCAACAGCCTGATGCTGATGTCTGGTTAAACTCCACACCAGAAAGACAGGGTGTGCAACGGGAAGTGGAGGGGCAAAAGTCAAGTGCTTGGCTATCATGCAGCTAGCAAGCTTGACAAAATGCAGAAGGATACAGAGAGAAATTCTTAAGATCCCAGCCAGCTCCTGCAGACCTTATGGAGCTGCTCTGCACTTCCATGCATCCTGGTTGCCTGAGTTCTGTGTTCCAAATGTGGAAAATGCCACTGCCCCCTGTTCCTAAGAACTCCCAGGAAGAACTCTGCAGGCTCAGTCTTTTTTAACTGGCATGCAGAGTGCACATAATGGCTAGTTCATGATGTCATGCACATCCGTGTGAAGAGACCACCGACAGGCTTTGTGTGAGCAATAAAGCTTTTTAATCACCTGGGTGCAGGTGGGCTGAGTCCGAAAAGAGAGTCAGCAAAGGGAGATAGGGATGGGGCAGTTTTATAGGACTGGGGTAAGCAGTGGAAAGTTACACTTAAAGGTGGTTATCTATTGTCAGCCTACGAGGGGGTCACAAGGTGCATGGTGGGGAGATCATAAGACTCATTGTCCAGAAGATGAATGTCACGAGGTCGATCGATCGATCAGTTGGGGCAGGGAAGGAACAAGTCATAATGGAATGTCATAAGGTTGGTCAATCTGTTAAGACAGGAGCTGGCTGTTTCACTTCTTTTGCACTTTTGATTGCCTCAGGCCACCTGGATGTATATGTGCAGGCTTGGGCTCAGGGGCCTGACACATGAAGCAAAACACTTGCTTACATCTGTTTGCGTATTTTATTTGTTTGTTTGTTTGTTTGTTTGTTTGTTTTTAGAGCTAGGGTCTTGCTCTGTTGCCCAGGCTGCAGTGCAGTGGCATGACTGTAGCTCACTGCAGCCTTGAATTCCAGGGTTCAAGCAATCTCCCCAAGTAGCTACGACTACAGACATATGCCACCACTCCTAATTTTAAAAAATATATTTATATTTTTTAGAGACAGGGTCCTGCTATTTCCCAGGCTGGTCTCGAACTCCAGAACTCGGAGGCCCTAGCCATCCTCTCAAGTTGTTGAGATTACAGGTGTAAGCCACTGCACCTGGCGGTTGTGTATTAGATATTTAGATGTGTGGATACAGTTGTGTATTAGATATTTAGATATCTAAATATGTGGGCTCCAAGTCCCTTATTTCTAGAGCAACTGGATAAAGGGCTCAGGAAAACTTCCTCAGCTGGCTTGTGGTGCTAAAGAAAGATTTTTCTAGAATGGAGTCCAAATTAATGCTCAAATGCCTTCTATGGCCAGGCCGGGAATAAGTGAAAGAAAAAATACGGGAGATTACAAATTCAGTTGATTGTGTTTTTGTAGAAAGCAAAATGTTTCCTCTTCAAAATTTCACTTCCTGTTAAAGAATAAATCATAAGTGTTAGAAATAATCATTTCTTTTAAAGACTAATTTTCTTCAAGCCTCCTTGCTTTGTGCTAACAACTCTTTGTTAAGCCCTATCCTGTGTAACTGTTGGACATGCTCACAGGCACATTCCAGTTCATAGCTTATGCCCCTTCCTTATTTGGAAATGTTATTTCTTCCTTAAACCTTTTGTAAGCAACTTCTTCTCCTTCTTTGTTCTTCCCTGCACTTACTTATTTAGGAAAGTTTTAGGCTATTAGCAAATCGGGTGTCAGTTTAATATTGAGAGGTCCCGCTCCAGTCAATGGATGCAGGATACAACAGTAAGGACGACCCAAATGTGTAAGGATAAATATATCTGCTTTTCCTTTGTTCAGGTGTGCTCTCTTTGTTCAGGTGTGCTCTGTGACTGAGCACCCTTTCTGCAGAAAGTAAAGATTGCCTTGCTGACAGATCTTTTGTCTCTGTGCTGACTTTTCTTCAAGGCACCAATGATCTATTTCTAACAATTTTGGTGGCAATCATACAGGGATACATTCTTCTTCAGGGGTGTCTCTAGTCCTCTTTCGTGAGGTGGCGCCCCAGTGCCTCTTGCAGTGGCCTCAGGGGTAAAGGTCCGAGACCCACCTGGTGTGATGAATAAGCAATGCAGAAAGAAACTGGCCAGCAACCTGGGGTAAATGATCCTCACATACCATGGTGAGTACTCTCTGCACAGACCAAGGAAGGAAAAGCCGCAGGAGCTGGTGAAGTACTTCCTTGGTGGTCAAACTCTGGAGGGCTGAATGTGTGTGCACGTGAATGATCACAGACAACTCTGCTTGCAGTGTTGTGTGGATGGTGACAAGTCCTACTGCTGGATGGAGTGAGTGGGTCCTCTCTGCAGTTCCATAACTACCTCATATGGCTTAGGGTGGATCCTGCCATGGGATTTCTACCAGCACGCCAATGCTAAGAGGGGCCTAATTCTCCCTTGGGGGAGTGGCCAGAGAGGACAACACGAATGGGAAGTGTGCAAGGGACCTTCAGAGGGGGAAAGGGAGGAAACAGGTCGACCTCCCAGGGCAGGCAAGGCAAGACACCCACTGGTTTGAAGGGTTGAGATTTCCAGGGCAAGCAAGGCAAGACACCCCTCATTTGAGGGGTTGAGACTTCCAGGACAGGCACAGCAAGACACCCCTGGTTTCAGGGGTTAAGCCTTCTGCTAATTTCAGGGATTGAACCTCAAAAAGAGGTGAGAAATCCTCATTGGGGGGATTTGAACCTCAAAGAGGTGAGAAATCCCCATTGGTGGGGGATTGAACTGTTACGGGTGGGTCATTGTTCTTAGAGCTCCCAAGATGGTGGCAGGCTGCTCCCAAAATGGGGGCAGCCACTCCCAAGATGGCAGCAAGCTTTTTGTTCTCTGACCTGGGGTTCTTGGCCTCACGAATTCCAAGGAGTGGAACCTTGGGCCATGCGGTGCGTGTTATAGCTCTATTAGAAGCCATGGGTCATGGAAGAGAACCGTGGAACCCAGCAACTTGTGTTCAGCTCGATTAGGACAAACCGGGGCACTTAGCCATGCAGGAACAATGGTTAGCCTCTAGCCCCAACAGGAGTGGCAATGGGCACCTCGCTGGATCAGAAACACAGCGGACACCCTGCCAGATCCAGAGGGGTGAAAGTCAACAGTGGGTCTGCGACGGCAGTGTTTAGCAGTGGGTGGACACCAAGCAAAAGCTCAGCTCGAGCCGGAACAAACACAGACCAGAAGAGTGTGCAGTTGCAAGATTTAATAGAGTGAAAACAGAGTTCCCATTCAATGGGAGGGGACCCAAAGGGGTTTGCCACTGCCTCTCAAATACCTGTGTTTATATCCCAATCACTGTCCCTCCCCCTGTGCTCTCAGGTGATAGATGATTGACTATTTCTTTACCTCCTGCTTTTAGCCTAATTGGTAGTTTAGTGAGCTCTCTTTACTACCTGATCGGTCAGATGTAAGCTGAGTTACAAGCCCTATATTTTAAAGGTGGGTGTGGTCACCTTCCCCAGCTAGGCTTAGGAATTCTTAGTCAGCCTAGGAAATCCAGCTAGTCCTGTCTCTCAGTCCCCCCTCTCAACAGGAAAACCCAAGTGCTGTTGGGGAAGTAGGCCGATGACCGTTCTAACTGCTTCCTGCTGAATTGGGGCATAGGAGGGGTCTCGCAGTTCAGATTTCCTCGGGAGGGGTGCCTTCGATGTCATCAACATCGGAGCATGGGCTAGCAGGCCAGTCCAAGGGTCTGTGGTTGATCTTAGTCATAGACTGCATCTGGGGCTCCATTTGAAGAACAATTTGTAGTTTTACAGTTTTGATTCTGGAAGAGACAAACTTAACAAGGAGGTTAAAGATACAGGGATTGAAATGTATGGCCTGAAGTGCAGGGGCATATGGGTGTGGGTGGTGAAAATGGGGTTTCCTTTAGAAAAACTCCTATACAGTGGGGCATCAATGTTTCTGGGAAGCCGTGCTCTCCATAGAAGCTCTTGGTAAGGGGAGCTACTGGTAGTACAGCAGCATGGAAGAGGTGCAGTGAGAGTGCAAGAGAGTAAGAGAACAGTAAAGAGAAATATATGACAAGGGAGGGCCATGGGCATCTGCGATTCTAGTTACTTTCCTCATGGTTGTCACTTGAAGCAGGTGCAGATCCTCTAGAAGTTCACAGGAATAACTAGCATTGTCTCCTGGAGTGAGGGGATTACTTTCAGGTATTCCATTATCACTGACCAGTGCATACCCCACCTTTTGAAGTCCTTTTTCTACAAAGGAACTTCCATCAGTATACAAGCTGAGGTCAGGATCAGTCAAGGGAACCTCTAGAAGGTCCCCTCAAGTGGTGTAGGTTTGAGCAATTGTTGACAGTTATGCATCTTTTCTTCATTGTCTGGAAGAAATGTGGCTGGGTTAAGAGTTGCACAAGTGCGCAATCACAGCACTGGCCCTTCAAATAATAGAACCTGATATTTAAGCAGAAGGTTGTCTGACAGCCACAAGTCTCCTTTAGCCGTGAGTATGCCGTTCACATCATGAGATGTCCACACGTAAGATCTCTTCCCTTTATCATTTTAACTGCTTCAGAAACTAATACTGCTACTGCTGCCACTACCCATAAACAGTGAGGCCAACCCTTTGCCACTACATCAATTTCCTTACTCAGGTATGCCACAGGTTGCAAGCTGGTCCCTCGGACCTCTGTAAGGACTCCTAGAGCTATTCCTGTCTTTTCTGTGACATATAAAGAAAAGTCTTGCCCATCGGCAAGCTTAACACTGGGGCTTGGGTTAGGGCCTTCTTTAGGGCCTGGAAAGCAGCTTCTGCTTCAGGTGTCCATTCTACTAAATGGGTATTGGCTTTCTGAGTTTCCTTAATTAGTGTGTGTAATGGCCCCTGCTTTTGCTAGAATGTCTCTCCCTAACACAGGAGTGGGTCTTTCAGGCAAAATTAGAAAACCATGTGAAAAGAGTAAAGTTCCCTAGTCACAACTTAGTGGCCGCGAGAAGTATCTAGTGACTGGCTGTCCTAGGACCCCTTGGATTTTGACAGATCTGGAGGACAGTTGTCTGGGACAGGAGAGTAAGACTCAGAAGGCCATACCAGCATCCAGGAGACAGTTAACCTCCTGGCCCTCAATGGTCAAGCATACCCGGAGCTCTGTGAGGGTGATGGCATGGGCTGGCACTTGTGCTGGGCACCCTCAGTCCTGCTGCTGGATCATCTGGTTAGTGGCTTCTGACTCAGAGGACCTTCGTTCCCTGGGGCAGTGGGCCTTCCAGTGATTCCCTTGACATAAGGGGCGTGGACAAGGGGGCAGCTTATTTCTATTCAGACAATCTTTTTTAAAGTGTCCTTGTAGACTGCACTGGAAGTAAGTCCTATTAGGCATTTGATTTGCCCAGCCTTTCCATTTTCCAGAGCCTCCAAAGTCCGCTTGCCTGAGGGCCATGACTAAAGCGGTGGCCTTTTTTTTTTTTTAATCCCATTTGTCCCATTCCACCTGCTCCTCCTGATCTCTATTATAAAAAGCTGAGGTTGCCAAGTTCAATAGGGTTTCTAAGTTTTGCTGCGGGCCTAAGGTGGACTTTTGAAGCTTTTTCTAATGTCTGCAACTGACTGAGTGATAAGCTTATCCTTTAAGATTAGTTGGCCTTCAATAGAGTCAGGTGACAGAGAGGTATCCTTCCTCAATGCCTCCCTTAGTCTCTCCAGAATGGCAGTAGGATTTTCTTCTTTCCCTCTGTTATAGTGGACATCACTGAATAATTTATAGGCTTCTTCCTAGTTTTCCTTAGACCTTTTAGCACTCAAGTTAGCAAATGTCTGCGGCACCAATCTCCAGGTTCTGATTCTGTGTCCCAGTGAGGGTCTACACTGGCAACTGCCTGCTGGCCAGTGGGGAATTGTTCTCTTTCCTCTGTTGTCATCCTATCATTGACCTGACTGAGATACCAGAGATCGCCAAACTCTCGGGCTGCAGTTACGGCGGCACTTCTGTCATTTGAGGTGTCTGATCTAGCAGTAACATTATATCTCTCCATGTCAGATCAAAGGATTGTCCTAACCCTTGTAAAACATCAATATAGCCATCAGGATTATCTGAGAATTTACCTAGGTCTATTTTAATTTGCTTCAAATCTGAGAGGGAAAAAGGTACATGCACTCTGACGGGGCTGAATTCTCCTCCTCCCACCACTTGGAGGGGGCATAACCAGGGAATACTGGCACTCTTTGGTTCATTGTTTACCCCTTTTTCTATCTCTTTCTGTACCATTTGGGTTGAAGGGGGGTCCTTCCTAGTTGAGGAAGGAGCCGGGGGACACCAGGGTAGGGAGGTAGACTCTGAGGGCTCCCTGTAGGGCATAAATTACACTTTTTACGTAATTGTGAGTTGTTTCTTAATAAAAAGAAAGTTTGCACATATGGCACTTCACTCCATTTGCCCTCTTTTCTACAAAAGAGGTCTAGCTGTAAGACGGTGTTATAATTTATACTTCCCTCAGGAGGCCAGGTTTCTCCCCCTTAAAGAGGATATTGTGGCCAGGCAGTACTGCAGAAGAATATAAGTCATTTCTTTCTTAGCATCTGAGGGTCATATTGGTCCTAATTCTCCAGAATACATCTTAGGGGCGTTTTTCCCTTGAGGGGAATGTTTCCCATCTGGAAAAAGAAAATAGGGATGCCAGCACCCCTAGTCATTTTCCGATGAGCATTAGTTCTAGAGCATCTCTATGGTCCTAATGCTTATTCCTTTCCAGGGTGCGTAACCACCCATGGACCTCTGCTTATTGGATTATTTATGCTCACTGATGTAGCAGTCCTGCACCTGTTTTGCCGCCTTTCTTGACCACAAAGAAGGGGATACAGACTGCTGGAGTCCAGTGGTCCTTTACCAGCATGCCCAACATTGCCTTTGCGCTCAGAGGTGAGTTCTAGAGCCGGGCTGGGTTCCTGAGTATTTGATAACAACCCAGTTGCCCCATCAAGATGCATTCCAATAAACAACAGTTCTTATGCAAATTCATTTCAGAGAGGGTGTAGGTAACCTTCTAAGTCAGGATTGAGATAGAGTTTTTTTTTAAGATAACCATTTTTTCCAAAGCGAACTTCCTTTATGTCTGTGGACTAGACTGGCTAAGGCCACAAGATTAGAAGTTAGAATAATACAGGTTACACCGCTAACTTTTAGCAAACTTTACTTTCGTTGAAAACCTTCTAAGTTTGGGATTTCAATTATCCTTTGCTATTAATAAGACCTTGTTTAGTCCAAATTAACTTAGAATTTGTATAGATTTTTTTTTATTATTATGCAAGTACTTTAAGGCTTGGCTGAGTACAAACAGCTTGCACATTTGGGCAGACCATTTATTAGGCAATTTTCCTAACTCTGCTTTTACAAGAGTTTCCCTATCGATTACTGAATACCCACTGTGTCTTTTTATTCCTCAATCACCCGGAAGGAACCATCTGTTCTGAAGGGTGTTATTTGGCTCCAGGGCTATACTTTGCTGAGTCCTGCTCTAAGCCAAAGTGGCTCCTTTGGCCCACCACTGAAATCAGCAGAACACTCTACCCCCAATCATGATGAATCTGTAGTTCTAGAATGTTGTGTTAATTAGGACAGGCCAGCTTTATCTCCACCCTCTGACTTGCTTGGGCCTTACTAAGGAATCTAAAGTCCTTGCCACTACCTGCTCATCAGGTCCAAAGAAAACAGTATCAGGAACTGTTCTGAAGGGAGTTTCTCCTAGGTTTGGTTGGACCTTTGTATGGTAATTAAGATTTAAACACCCTGTTAGGAAATGTGCTGGGTTAAGGGAATTTTCAGTGGTTAATGTTAAATCATCTTTTTCTAACAGAATAGCCCTATACTTTAAGATGTTTGAGTTAGTAAGCTACCTTTTTGCCTTTTATTTACTTAGGATACTTCTAAACTGGTGAGGTGTGCTCACAGTGAGGTTTTCTCTAAAAGTTATTTTTCTACTTTCTTCTGCTAGCAAAGCAGTTGCTGCTACAGATTGAATGCATTTGGGCCACAGATTGAATGCATTTAGGCCATCCGTGGGCTATGGGGTTGAGGATTTTTGATAGGAAGGCTACGGGTTGTCACTGGTCTCAGTGCTTTCGGGCTACGCCCTTGTTTACACTGACAACAAGTTGGTATTAGAGTGTTATAGAGTCCGGGAGAAGACCTTCAATTATTAATTATAGTTCCTAAATTTACCTTGCTTTTAAAGGAATAGGGTACACTGTTTTTTCTTTACTGTTTCTCTCTCTGTCTTTGACTTTCTGTCTCTCTTCTCTCTCTTTAGACTCCCTGTCTCTCTCTTCTCTCTTTCACTTCTCTCTCTCTCTCTCTCCTCTCTCTCTTTCCCCTTTTTCCTTCTTTTCTGTCTCTCTTTCCTCTCTTTTTGTAGATGGATTTTGGGAACACAGTGGAAGGATGTTTGCTCGTTGCCCCCATTTGCCACTATAGGAATATGCGCCTCCCTTTAATTTACTCAATTCGCTTTCATCCTGATCTATTATATTGCTGTAGACCTAGTTACAGTTGTTAAAGCACTGGGTTATCAGTTCTAAGGTCCTGGCCAAGGAGCCAAGGCTTGGAGATTGTATTGCAGTGGGGTAAGCTCTGGGTAGAAATTGGGGGAGGAGAGCATCTTACACAATGGGAGAGCAATCCTCCTAGCCATTTACAAACTTGGGGCTATGGCTCATAATAGAACTTGGGGCTCTGGAAAGGATGGTGGGGAATGAGTCCCATATAACTGCCCATGTGAAGAGCTATATACCTAAATTGGGACGGGCACCAGGGACAAGACTCCCTGGGTTCATAGCATAGATGCCTAAGGACACAGCATAGAGCTTCCCTAGATCCCTTTGGAGGTACAACTTGCTCTAATACTTGGGAGAGGAAGTGAAAGTCTGAAGCATTAGTATCTAGGAGGCAGGGATCGGAGGAAGTAGATTCAGAGGTAAGGAGAATTTTGGGGCTACACTTCCAAGAAAGTTGTGTTTGGGACCCAGGAGGTATGGGTCACAAGGAGAGATAGGGGCGCACACATGGGCGACTGTTGAGTAGAGACTTCTGGCTGCACCATGATCTCGACCAGCCAATGCCAGGAGTTCAGGATGACAGCTTTCTGCCTCTAGTCAGCCCTCGGCTTCCCCCAGGAAATTGTGAAAGCAGAAGCTGGTTCCAGGCAGACCAATCCTCCCAACCCACAAGGGCTGGAGGTTATTAGAAAACCTTTACCCAGGAAGCCTCACACCTGAGTCTTAAGTCCGGTGGCCACGCTAATAATTTTTAACTGGCTGAGAGGTGCCTGGTATTTTCATCCAATTCTTTTTTTTTTTTTTTTTTCTTGAGATGGAGTCTCCCTCTGTCACCCAGGCTGGAGTGCAGTGGTACGATCTCGGCTCACTGCAAGCTCTGCCTCTTGGGTTCAAGTGATTCTCCTGCCTCAGCCTCCTGAGTAGCTGGAATTACAGGCACGTGCCACCATGCCAGGCTAATTTTTTGTATGTTTTAGTAGAGACAGGGTTTCACTGTGTTAGCCAGGATGGTCTCGATCTCCTGATCTTGTGATCTACCTGCCTCGGCCTCCCAAAATGCTGGGATTACAGGCATGAGCCACCACGCCTGGCCTATTTTCCTCCAATTCTAAGGAAGGATAGGACAGAATAGCAAGCAAAAGTGGTCCGATATTACTCACCACTTTGGAGAATCCCCGTACAGTTGCCACCAAATGTTACGGGTGGGTCTTTGTTCTTAGAGCTCCCAAGATGGTGGCGGCCACTCCCAAGATGGCAGCAAGCCTTTTGTTCTCTGACCTGGGGTTCTTGGCCTCATGAATTCCGAGGAATGGAACGTTGGGCCATGCGGTGAGTGTTATAGCTCTATTAGAAGCCATGGGTCACGGAAAAGAACTGTGGAACCCAGCGACTAGTGTTCAGCTCGATTAGGATGAACCCAGGCACTTAGCCATGCAGGAACAATGGCTAGTCTCTAGCCTGAACGGGAGCGGCAATGGGCACTTCGCTGGATCAGAAACACAGCAAGACTCTGCCAGATCCGGAGGGGTGAAAGTCAACAGTGGGTCTGCGATGGCGGTGTTTAGCAGTGGGTGGATGGCAAGCAAAAGCTCAGCTCAAGCCGGAACAAACACAGACCAGAAGAGTGTGCAGTTGCAAGATTTAATAGAGTGAAAACAGAGCTCCCATTCAACAGGAGGGGACCCAAAGTGGGTTGCCACTGCCGGCTCAAATGCCTGTATTTATATCCCAATCACTGTCCCTCCCCCTGTGCTCTCAGGCAATAGGTGATTGATTATTTCTTTACCTCCTGCTTTTAGCCTAATTGGTGGTTTAGTGAGCTCTCTTTACTACCTGATTGGTCAGATGTGAGCTGAGTTACAAGCCCTGTGTTTTACAGGTGGGTGCGGTCACTTTCCCCAGCCAGGCTTAGGAATTCTTAGTCGGTCTAGGAAATCCAGCTAGTCCTGTCTCTCAGAACCTCTCACAAACCTCCGGTAGTGAGAAAAATACTCAGAAGTCCCCTTTTGCCTTCTTCTCAGGGGAAGAAAGAGGCTAAGCTCCATTCCTGCTGGTCGCTCCCTTAGGGGAAGGGGAACGGGAAGGAGAAGGGAGAACAGCAGCATAAGTGGCTAGCAGAGGCAAGGGAAAGACCAGCAGAGAGGAAAGAGAAACTGGGAGAGGAAGTCAGAGAGAGAGAAAGAGAAAGAGAGAGATAGAAGTACTAAAGAGAAAACAGTGTACCCTATTCCTTTAAAAGCCAGGGTAAATTTTAAACCTATAATTGATAATTGAAGGTTTCCTCCATGACCCTGTAACACTCCAATACTACCCATAAAGAAGCCAGAAGCCAGTTAGTGCAAGATCTTAGAGCTATTAATCAGATAGTCCAAACTACCCACCCTGTTGTTATGGTAATAGATTTAAAAGATGCCTTCTGAGCTTGTCTGTTAGCAGAGGACAGCCAGGACCTATTTGCAAGTGAGAAGACTCTCACTCCAATCAAAAGTAGTAATACCAATAGTCTTACCCCAAGGGTTTATGGAGTCTTCAAACTTATTTAGTCAAATATTCGAATAAGTCATTTAATTAGCAAAGGTAAATGGAAAATTGAGCCTGAACAGATTGAAAGCTTAATTCTTGCCTCTGCCAGAGACTAAACATGAGCTTAGAAAATTTTAGAATTAGTCGGATGGATACTACAGTCTGTGGGTAGACTCTTATGCCCTAAAAAAGAACGCTTATACAAAAAGCTCACATAAGACTGGCCAAACCCCTTCATTTGGCAATTACCAGAAATCCAACAGGTGGAAAGGTTAAAACATCTATTAGTAACTGCCCCTGTCCTAGTTTTACCCTCTTTAAGCAACCATTCCACCTTGTTGTCAGTGTAAACAAGGGCGTAGCCGGAAAGCACTGAGGCCACTGACAACATGTAGCCTTCCTAATAAAAAACCCTTAACCCAGTAAACTGTGGATGGCCCAAATGTATTCAATCTGTAGTGGCAACAGCTTTGCTAACAGAATAAAGTAGAAAAATAACTTTTAGAGGAAACCTCATTGTGAGCACACGTCACCAGATCAAAACTATCTTAAGTCAAAAAAAAAAAAAAAAAAGGCAAAAAGTAGCTTACTGACTCAAGAACCTTAAAGTATGAAGCTATTCTGTTAGAAAAAGATGACTTAACATTAACCACTGATAATTCCCTTAACCCAGCAGGTTTTCTAACAGGGGATCTAAATCTTAATTACCATACAAAGGTCCAGACCTCGGAGGAACTCCCTTCAGTACAGGACAATAGGTGGTTCCTCGGGGGTGATTGAGGGAAAAAGCTACAATGAGTATTCAGTAAGTGATAGGGCCTTTTGTAGAAGTAGAGTTCGGAAAATTGCCCAATAATTGGTCTGCTCAAACGTGTAAGCTGTTTGCTTTCAGCCAAGCCTTAAAGTACTTACAGAATCAGGAAGGAGTCATCTATACCAATTCTAAATTAATTTGGACTGAATGAGGTCTTATTAATAGCAAAGAATAATCAAAATCCCAAACTTACAAGGTTTTCAACAAAAGTAAAATTTGCTAAAAGTTAACAGTGTAACTGGTATTATCCTAACTTCTAATCTTGTGCCCTTAGGCAGTCTAGTCCACAGACATGAAGGAAGTTCACTTTGGAAAAGAATGATTATCATCTTTGGAAAAAAAAAAAGGGAGAATTTATGTAAAAAGAATGTAATATGGTAAATTCTTGTCCTAAAATAAATTAACTGGTTGTTTAAAGAAAGGGATGTTTACAAGTCAGAAAATTGAGGCATGTCAAAGAATTGTCTGTGATAGTCATGAAAAGTTATACAAGGGAATTTATGCAAGAAATTTTGTATAATTTAAAAGTAATTAGGCCTCCCAAATGTAAAATTATTGAAGAAACAGTTTATGTGCAAGATGTGTAAGGAAAGAAGGCACTAAAGACTATAAAGTCCACTGCCGATGTCCCCACATTTAAAACAAAAGGTCAGTTCCTCAGAAATTATATATTTGATTTATCTTCCACTTTCCTTTCCCTCAAAACTAAAAGTCTTTTAGCACAGGTGCCACCCCTAGAATTTCCGGTAAACCAGCACCAGCCTGAGGATCACGTTCTCTTCAAAGGGTGGAAAGAAGGGAAACTCGAGCCAGCCTGAGAAGGACCCTACCTTGTGCTGCTAACCACTGAGACTGCTGTTTGTACAGCAGAAAGGGGATGGACACATCACACCTGAGTCAAGCAAACGCCATTATCATCAGAATCGTGGGCCATTGTTCCTGGATCAAGCCCTACCAAATTAAAGCTAAGAAAAGCTTAGTCTATCTGTCTTTTCCTTTCCTTTCTTACCCAGTGCTTATATCCATTACTATTCCTACCACTAGCAACTCTAACCCCACTTTAGAGTGTTTTTATGGTTTAGGAGCAGAGGTCACTGGAAAGGATCCTACAGGCTTCTTTAAGATGCACTTCGTTCTCCCTCCTCCACCTCCTACAACTGTCCCTTTCCCAAACCTATGAAATCAAAGCATGCCTCGCCTCATGCCAAATTACAAAAGCAAGGTCTCAGTAGTAGAAATAGGAGACCTAAGGCAAACCATAGCCATTGAAACAGGGTATAAAGATGTAAATGCCTGGTTAGAATGGATTAAATATTCTGTTCGCACTTTAAACAAATGCGACTGTTATGCTTGTGTGCATGGTAGGCCAGAGGCCCAGGTTGTCCTCTTTCCACTAGGATGGTCCTCAGATCAAGTGGACATGGAGTGTGTGGTAGCTCTTTTTCAAGATTTCACCGCCTGGAATAACGAATTGTGCCAAGCTCTTTCTCTGCTATTTCCCCTGAAGTTCAACACCCTGCGGGTCAGCCCCCGAGGACCATCCAGCCTCCATCTTCCAAGACCAATTTTACCTCGTGTCTCCAATGACAAGGGGAAAAATTTGGCATTCCTTGGAGACTTAACAGGTTGCAGTGAAGTCAGGCACTTTCAAGAGCTGACCCATCAGTCCGCCCTTATTCATCCCTGAGTGGATGTAAGGTGGTATTATGGAGGACCTTTACTGGACACTCTGCCAAATAATTAGAGCAGTACTTATGCTGTAGTTCAATTGGCTATCCCTTTTACTCTGGCATTTCATCAACCAGAAAAAGAAAAAAGAAAAAAAAATGTAGCCTCAATTCTTACCTCTTTAACAACTATAGTAAGTATACTCCTTCTTCTTCAGTGTTGTGTTGTACCCATACATCCAGGAGTTAATCAAAACAACTAAGCCAAGACATGTTAAACAAGTTTGAAGAGGAAAACTATAAAGTAAAAGAGGAGGGAATTGTAGAAAGTAAAAAGTTTCCTCGTCAAAGTTTCCCTTCTTGTTAAAGAATAAATCATAAGTGTTAAAAATAATAGTTTCTTTTGAAGACTAACTTTCTCCAAGCCTCCTTGCTTTGTGCTAATAACTCTTTGTTAAGCCCTATCCTATGTAACTGTTGGACATGCTCACAGGCACGTTCCAGCCCATAGCTTATGCCCTTTCCTTATTTGGAAATATTATTGCTTCCTTAAACCTTTTGTAAGCAAGTTCCTCTCCTTTGTTCTTCCCTGCACTTACCTATTTAGGAAAGTTTTAGGCTATTAGCAAATTGGATATCAGTTTAAGACCGTGAGGTCCCACTCCAGCCAATGGATGCAGGACAGAGCAGTAAGGACGACCCAAATGTATAAGGGATAAATATGTCTGCTTTTCCTTTGTTCAGGTGTGCTCTCACCATTGTTCCATCTGTGATTGAGCACCCTTTCTGCAGAAAGTAAAGATTGCCTTGCTAAGAAATCTTTTGTCTCCATGCTGACTTTTCTTCATGGCACTGATTTTCTATTTCTAACCATTTTGATATTTCTAACAGTTTTTTAAATCATTGACCAACGAAACTAAACAGTGCTGTGGATGGGCCATCTTTTGTTGCCAGGTGTGATTCTGTGAAATATTATTTGGTCCCCTTTCCTGGCATACAACTCCTAAAATCCTTGGAATCTCCAAAGTACTGTCTTTTTGTATGCTAGTGTTGACTGATAGCTTTAGGGTGGAGCTGGTCACAGGAAAGACCAAGGCATGATTAGAGGGTTGGGCTCTCAGCCACACCCCACAACCTCCTGGGAGCAGGCAGGGGCTGAATGAAGGTCAAGTTGACCACCAATGGATAATGGTTTAATCAATCATGCCTATGTAATGAAGCCTCCCTAGAAACCCAAGAGGAACATGGAGGCTTCTGGAGGGTGACTCCCTGGGAGGCCATGGCAGCTCCAAGCTCCTTCCCTCACACCTTGCTTTGATACAAGAGCTAAAAATAAATTATTTAGGCAGTTAGTGAGGGTAAGAGAGCCCTTGGTAAGGCTTCCTTTTTAACAAAAAGCAGCCCCCCAAATCATTTCTTTTCCAACAAAAAGCAGCCTGAAAAATCAAGCTGCAGACATAGAAAAGCAAGCTAGAAGCTTGCATGGGTAAATGCCAGCAGCTGTGCCAATAAGAAAAGGCTACCTGGTGGCCAGGCATGTTCAACATGGAGGCTTCATCTTCCCTTTTCTTTGTCAACCACATGAACAGTAAGGAACAGGCAACATGGTGTTGACCAGGTAGAGAGCCCATTGGCATAATAAATATTAGGGTGGGGTGGCCAGCTTCTTCATGTAAATGGCACATCTGGTCTGACCAATCTTTTGGGCCCTACATAAATCAGACACTGCCTCCTTAAGCTTATCTATAAAACCCTGTGCATTTCACCACAAAGCCAGAAGATCCACTTGGGAGTCCATCTCTCTCTGCAGGGGAGAGAGTTTTCTCTTTCTCTCTATTAAACCTCCACTCTTAAACTCACTCCTGTGTGTTCACGTCCTTGATTCCCTTGGCGTGAGGCAATGAAGCTCAGGTATCACCCCAGACAACGCCACTTCAGCCCTACACATCTCTTCATCTGCATCCGTTGTGATGTCCTTTATAGTAAACTGGTAAACCTAAGTGTTTTACTGAGTTCTGTGAGCCACTCTAGCAAATAATCAAACCCAAAGAGGGGTTGCAGGAACCCTAGCTTGAAGCTAGTCAGTCAGAAGCTGCGGAAGCTGGGACTTGTGACTGGTGTCTGAACTGGGGGCCGGGGCATTCTTGGAGACTGAGCCCTCAACTTGTGGGATCTGATGCCATCTCTAGGTAAATAGTGTCAGAATTGAATCAGAGGACACCTGGCTGGTGTCTGCTGCCAAATCGATTGCTCAGTTGGTGATGGGGATGACATTTGGTCACAGAAGTCCATCTGTGTTGATAATTGTGGTGTGAGGGCAAGAGACACCACCAGGCCAAAAGCATGCAATCCCTGCCCATGTGCTCCCCTGGAGAGGTTGAATGTGTTGTGTTTCCCCATGTGGCCTTGGGTCAGGGATTAGGGGGTCACACAAACCTTCCCCACCCACAAGCTCCACCCCTTCAGCCCAGTTCCACCCACTTGGTGACTCTGGACAACTCTCTGGCCCTCTCTGAGTCTCGGTATCTTCATTTGTAAAATGGAGATTACACCCACTGCATAAACACAGTGTGTGAGGATGAGGCATGGAGAGCATTTGCCACTGTGCCTGACACACATTAGAGATGGCAAGGAAACTGCAAGCCACTTGCACACACCAAGCCCCCAGTAAAAATAGCCCCAGGCAACCAGCCCGGTTGTGTCTGAAACCTCCTAGCTGCAGCTTCCACACCTGCCTGGCTCTGCACCTCCTGATCCACTCCTGGGTCTCTTTGGTTCCAGTCCCAGCTTCCCCACCTCCTTCCCAGGCCCACACTTGATCCTGGGACCCCACTGCAGATTCAGCTTCTCTGGCTTTGCCTCTGTCCTCCAGATCTATCTAGAGGTAACTGACTCATCCCTCCAACATACTTGGAATGAGTTTTGCAGTCCCAAGTCTAGGTTCTAGGGGGCCCAGGCTGAAGCACCCATCAGTGGGGGACACAATTGTGAAACTGAAAACTGATTAAAAATTTGCTATGGAGCTCTGCTCATAGGGCCCTTCTTGGGGTCCCACTAGTGACCAAATTCTATGGCCTTAGAATCTTCACAGACACTGTTTCCTGGCCTATTTCCTCTGATTAAATTCTACTCATCCAGTAAACCCCCACTTAAATGTCCATTCCTCAGAGAAGCCTTCCTTGACTGATAATTAGAAACTAGTCCTCCCCTGCTATATTCTCAGGAAAACTTCTATGCATGTTTCTTTCATTGCATTTATTATAATTTGTACTTAGTATACTTGAGTGATGATTTGTTCAATATTTTTCTTCCCTTATATTTATTAGGATATATATATAAGAAAAACTCCAAAAGACAAAACAAGTTTATTTCTCTCTCACATGAAACTTAGAGTTGACTCTGCTCCACAGAGTCACTTGTTTTGCCATTCCTCATGTGTCACCTTATTTATAAGGTCTGAAAGAGCTCACCTCATTGTCCTCATTTCTGCCAGTGGAAGGGATAGGGGTGAGGGGGTAGAGGGAGGGTAGTCAGACCCTTTCCCTTTAAGGGCTGGAGCCAAAAGTTGCTCTTGTCACTTTCACTCAAATCCCATTTGCCCAAACCCAGCCACAAGACCACATGCAGCTGCAAAGTTGGCTAGGAAATGTAGTCTTTATTCTGGGTATCTATTTACCCTGCTACCAACCAGAGAATCTATTGCTAGAGCAGAAGTGTGAGCAGATGCCAGGAGACAGCTCATGGACCTCTGCCTACTACACTCTGACTGTAAAAAACACGACTGCAGGGACCTCATTTCTTTCTGTCAAGACTTTACTTGTACTCAGTCTCAACCCTAGTGCTTCATCCAGATGAGAGATGGGGTGCCTTGGGGTAGATGATAGTGGAAATTTAGAGGAGTGGACAGACTTAGGATCCAAGTTGGAGGTGAGGCCCATGGGACTTGCAGATAGATATAAGTGATACAGGAGATAGAAAGAAATTATTTAGGCAGATAGTGAGTGTCAAAGAGTCCTTGGCAAGGTTTCCCTTTGAACAAAAGCAGCCCAAAAAATTATTTTTTTCTAACAAAGAGCAGCCTGAAAAATTGAACTGCAAACATAGATAAGCAAGCTGGAAGCTTATATGGGTGAATGCTGGCAGCTGTGCCAACAGAAAAGGGCTACCTGGGTGCCAGGCATGTCCAATATGGAGACTCCATCTTCCCTTTACTTTGTTACCACGTGTACAGTAAAGAAACAAGCAACACAGCACCCGTCAGGTAGAGAACCCATCTGCATAATAAAAAATTAGGGTGAGGACAGCCAAAAATCCATGATCTCTGCAAATGGCACACCCACCCCTAACCAGCTCATCTATAAAACCCCCTGCATTTCACCGTGGAAGCGGAAACCTGTTTGGGACCCCTCACTCTGCAGGAGAAAGCTCTTCTGTTTCTTTTGCCCATTAAACCTCTGTTCTTAACCTCACTCCTTGTGTATCCTCATCCTTGATTTCCTTGGCCGTGAGACAATGAACCTTGGGTACCACCCCAGACAATGAGGCTGCTTCATGAGCACAAGTATCTGTGGAGGACAACAGGAAGGCATCCTCTTGTATTATTATTTGCCTTTTCAAGCATGTATTCCTTAATTACCCAACAAAATTCTAGGCTACTCAAGCAGGAAATCAAGGTAGAATATAAACATGGGTCCCAATCTCATTTCTACCATTTAACCAGTTGTAGGAACTTGAGCCTCAGTCTTTTTATCTGTAAATTGGGGATTAATATACCACATTGTGGGATGAAATGGGCTAATTCTGATGTAAATATAAATGCTGAGCACAGTGCCTGACATATATTAGATACTCAGTACATAAATTGGAGCTCTTCTACTGCTGCATAGCTCCTCACCCATCCCAGAACCTGGTGCAGGGAGTATCAATCACTATTTGTTGATGGAGGGATATGCAGATGGGGTAATCGTTATGCTCTGAACAAAGCCATCCAGCATTTTCTCCAGAAGGATTGATGTCTGCTGGATCCCCACTGGACTTCAGGTTCTTAGTGATGCCTTCTTCACATGCTCCTCTTTCCCAGGAAACAGCTTTTTCCTGGATTGGACCCTCTGAGTTCTGTGGAGATACCCATGACTCATTGTCATCGACCCAGCACCCATGCTCAGTTCAAATGTTACCTCTTCTCTTAAGCCTTCCCTGGTCTTCTTCTTCCCACTAGCTCCTGCCCAGGAAGACCTAGAAGAACCAGTCACTTCCTATATGGTCTTCCTGCTCCCTGTTCTTGTATCTGCTTGAGCGTTTATCTCACTGGTGACTGGTGAAGATTTGGGGCTGATTCCATTTGGTATCAACCAAGCACAGCCTGTGAGGCTTTTCCTTCTACCCTTTAATTACTCAGGGACTTGGGCCATTAAAAGAAGGTTGTCTGTACAAGATTAGTCAGAATGTGATTGAGCAGAACCTTGCAGGCACACATGGGCACCACTTTTGCTAATTATCAGAGGGCAACATGCTGGTTGCAAATGAGGTCAGATGCCAAGGAGAAGAGGTGCACTGTAGCTCCCCAGCATAGGCAAAGTGCATTGCTCAGAGGTATAGAAATGCCACAGGCTGCAGGTGCTAATCTAGTTTTCAGAGAACCCTCTGGTTCTGACTTAGGACTCTGCTGGAATGGAAGCCAGGCAGATCTGTGAAGACTGATTTGGCACGGCTCTGCTGTATGTGGTTTCTCTAGGCTTGGACCCTTCATCTTGGTCCCCACCCATCCCACTGACATTGACCCTTCAGAGTTCCCATAAAGACTCTTTTCTAGTCTCAGAGGAAGAAAGTGAAACTTTACCCTGTCTCGCCTTGTAATATCTCAACTGCAGATCTCATCTGGGACATGCTATTTTTTCTTTCTTTTCTTTCCTTTCTTTCTTTCTTTCTTTCTTTCTTTCTTTCTTTCTTTCTTTCTTTCTCTCTTTCTTTCTTTCTTTCTCTCTTTCTTTCTTCTCTCTCTTTCTTTCTTTCTTCTTTCTCTCTTCTTTCTCTCTCTCTTTCTCTCTTTCTCTCTTTCTCTTTCTTTCTTTCTTTCTCTCTTCCTTCTTTTTCTTTCTTTCTTTTTTTTTTTTTGACAGAATCTCACTCTGTCGCCCAGGCCGGAGTGCAATGGCATGGTCTCGGCTCACTGCAACCTCTGCCTCCTGGGTTCAAGCAATTCTCCTGCCTCAGCCTCCCAAGTAGCTGGGGTTACAGGCACCTGCCACCACACCCAGCTAATTTTTGTATTTTTAGTAGAGACAGGGTTTCACCATGTTGGCCAGGCTGCTCTCGAACTCCTGACTTCATGATCCGCCCGCCTCAACCTCCCAAAGTGCTGAGATTACAGGTGTGAGCCACCACACCAGGCCAGGCACAAGCTTTTAACAAGAAACTTGAAAACTTTTTCTCTAATTCTTCTATATCATCCCTTCACTGAGGCACAGGGGCAACTTGTTCAGTTATCTGAGCAAGGAAGGAGTCACAGGTAGCCAGAAGCATGAGTGGGTGCTTGGGGGAAATTTTGGTTAAGAGTTCAAAGATTGACTGCATTACACTGTCATGTGAATGTTTACTCTCATCTTACCCTGAGACTGACAGCTCTTTGCAAGCTGAAACTGTGCACTAGTGCTATTGTCTTTACATGCAAGACCTCTTTGGGACACGTTTTTTGAAACACCACATCAATAGACCATAAATGTGAATGAACTCCCTTTGTCAGAAAATCATCATAACTTCATTAGCCTCTCAGGGTTCAAAGTTAAAAAAAAAAAAGAAAGAAAGAAAATGATCGTAACTTCCATTTGTAAGCACTTTACAGATTTGTCTTCATGACTTTATTTAATCCTCCAATCCTGCTAAGGAAGGATAGGCATTACTATTTCTTACTTTATGCAGGGCTGAGGCTGAGATCAAGGTCTGCTTGCTTCATAGCCCATGTCCTTTCCATTAGGAGGAAGAACAGGAAAAGGAGGTGGGAAGGGTATGTTACCATAATCAGAATCCTGGATTCCCTGATAGCATCTTCAGCCAAACTTGGAAGTGAAGTCCCTTATTTCAGGGTCACATGGAAGCCTAGGGTGGGTGAATAATCTGAGAAAGAATGCTAATGCTGGATAATGCCTCACTTGGTCACAGTGGCTAATAGGAGACTTCACTGCTTTAGCAAAGAGTTCTCCAACATTTTTGTCCCCTCCGATTCTTGAAAATTACTGAGGCTCTAAAAGAGCTTTTGTTTATACGGGTTGTACCTATCGATCTTTGCAGTAGTAGAAATTACAATGGAGGAAATTTTTTCAACTTTTATTTTATGGAGTACATATGCATGTTTGTTACATAGGTATATTGCATGGTGTACCTATGCATGATGCTGAGGTTTGGAGTACAAATGAATTCGTCACCCAGGTAGTGAGCATTGTACCCAATAAGTAGCTTTTTTCAACCCTTACTGCCTCCCTCTCTATCTCGCCTTGAATTCCTCAGTGTCTGTTGTTCCCATTTTTTTTTTTTTTTTTTTTTTTGTGAGAAGGAGTCTCACTCTGTCATCCAGGCTAAAGTGCAGTGGCGCGATCTCAACTCACTGCAACATCTGCCTCCCAGGTTCAAGCAATTCTCTGCCTCAGCCTCCCGAGTAGCTGGGATTACAGATGCCCACCAACACACCTGGTTAATTTTTGTATTTTTCATAGAGATGGGGTTTCACCATCTTGGCCAGGCTGGTCTTGAACTCCTGACCTCGTGATCCACCCACCTTGGCCTCCCAATGTGCTGGGATTACAGGCGTGAGCCACCATGCCCAGCCTGGAAGCATACTTCTTTATGCAATAGCAAAGAATCACATTTATTAATATGACCACTGATATCCTCAGAAACATCTTTAAGTATTGGAAAGCTATCAAATGCATAGTGGCAAATAATACTTTTTTCTCAAAAATTCGAATTTTCACTTGAAAGCTCAAATGTTGTCATTGGCAACAGTCAGTGGCGTTCCTTGATGTGACAGGCTCACTTTGTTCATTTGTTAAGAAAATGCCTGCCAAATACCCAAGTCTAAATCAGTATAGTTTGTCAGCCATTATCTCAAGTAAAACTTGCATTGCATGCAAAAAAAATAGTTCAGCTTGCAACTTAAATAATTGCAGAAGTACTTTTCCTCAAGACAACCATTTTATTTTGGTATGCAGCAGAAATACTTTGTGTGGACTTCCCATTTATTAAGAAATCAGTGTGAAACTGGCTATTACCTCTCCTGCGAGTGATTGAGGGGATGAAGAATCGGTGCCACTGCCTCAATTCATGCTAAGGCAGTTTTTTTTTTACCTGTCTTTGCTTTGGCATCATAAGTGAAAATGGAGAATTTTTGCTTATGGAGAAAAGGCAAATAATGTTTTTGCATTATTGGGGAAATAGCTTTGACCTTGAGGACCTTCTGAAAAGGTCTTAGGCATCCCTAGGGGCCCATGGATCATCCTCTGAGAACCACTGACCTCACGAAATAACTGGTGGCGGAATTCAAGATTCAGCTGGTAGAGAAGAACAATCATTCCTCTCCGTGTCAGGAGATTTGTGTTCAGTCCCATCCCTTCTCTGGCCTCAGTTGTATCTTCTGTAAAAGGGGATAATAATACGTCCTCCCTACAGAGCTGTTATGAGAAGTCAGTCATGACAATGTAGTGAAAACATGTGATTGCGGATAAAGCTCTGAGGGAATCAAAGAACTAGACAATTTATTCAGGGTCTGTGAGTATTGTGGGGGAGGAAGAAACCTAAGCCTCCCATCATATTGCCAAGATGACCATCTGCTCTGCGCATGTAACTCAAGCTAGAAGGGGAAGGAGCTGCTACCCATAGTGCCCCCTCCAGGGACCAGCAGTAACCTTGAAGCCTCCTCCGTCTCCCATTCCTTTGCCCTTAGTGACTCCTCAGTTCTGCCCAGATACCCTACATTGCTTTAGTCAATTTACTCTTCTCCTTTCCAAGACAAACACAGGAGAAAATCTAGCTCCAGGGCTAGGCAAAGCGTTCCTACACTTGACATGAAAAGCACAATCCATAAAAGGTGAAATTAATCAATTAGACCTCATCAAAATTAAAAGCTTTTGCTCAGCAGAGGCCCTGTTAAGATGAAAAGGCAAGCTAGTCACAGACTGGGAGAAAATATTCGCAAGTCACACATCTGACTAAGAACTTGTGTCTAGAATATATAAAAAATTCTCAAAAGTGAACAGTGAAAAACTGTTTAGAAAATAAAACATAGAAAATGAGCAAAAGAGCGCCAGGTGAGTGCTGCGGACTGAGCCGCCACAGTCCGGCATGAGGGCCTGGGGTCTGGCTACTGCCTGCTCCTAGCAGTAGTGCCATGAATGCCTGCAGAGCTTGCCCTGCCTCCTGACCCATGCAATGGGACTTCCCTGGCCTTGGATCTGACCTGTGTGGGCCCGCCGGCTCTGCGTAGCAGGTGCAATGCACGGGTTTAGAACTTCTGATGTCTCTCAAGCCACTGTAGGCAGTGTAGCCCCAGTATTTACCGCAACAAAATTTGACAAACAGGGAAATGTTACTCCTTTTGAAAGGAAGAAAACTGACTTATACCAAGAGTTAGGTCTTCAAGCCAGAGACTTGAGATTTCAGCATGTAGTGAACATCACAACCAGAAACGGCAGGTTTATCATGACAATGGAGTATTTGAAAGCTGTGATAACTCCAGAGTGTCTCCTGATATTAGATGATGGTAATTTAAACTTAGAGCAATGGCTGTTCTGGGAACTCCCTTCACAGTTGTCTGGAGAGGGTCAACCTGTTACATACTCTTTACCTTTTGAGTTTAGTGCTATGGAAGCACCCCTGCAATACTGGATCAACCCCCTTTAGAGGAAACGTAGCGTTTTGCAGACACTGACCTTTGAGACCTTAGAAGCTTTCAAACATTCTTCTGTGGACAAAAGCTAACCGCATATTTTACTACAGAATGACAAAAGTCTATCAGAGTTAGAAACAGATATTAAAATTTTCCAAGAGTCAGTTTTGGAGACCTTGGGTGAGGAAAACTTACTAGAAGAGCTCTGTCTATCAAAATGGAGTGACCCACCAGTCTTTGAAAAGAGCAGTACTGGGATTCGCCATGCAGAATGTAAGGTTAGCTGAAAGAAAAGACGAGAGAGAGACCCAAGGTCAGGCAAGGAAGTTCATTAACCTGCCAGGCTGCTCCATCACAGTCAGAGGAGGCAGCCCTGAGCTTACAAAATGAGGGGTTTATATGGGGGAAAGAGACCCTGGGGTTGTTTTTCGGTTAACTTTACCACATAGCATCTCGTGACCGGCTTACAATATATTATCTTGTGAAAATAGGAATTTACAAGAGGGTGTTACTTAGGTTTATCCACGTTTCTTGTGACCTCCCCCGTGCCAGCTGGAGGGCTGTAAGCAAGTCTGGTGACCTTGCTGGAGCGCCTAGATAAGGGTTCAGGAATGCAGCTGCAGAGTATTCAGCGTAGGGGTCAGCTGCACGGAGAGGCAGGGGCAGGTCCTGGGGTAGCTTGTCCCTAACACAGAAGAGATGGACCTGCTGTTGGAAAACTACTACCTATTGGCTGACGATCTCTTCAATACAGTTTGGGAGTTTAGGGTACTGACTGATGATTCACGAAGTATTATTTTCATCAATCTGGACAGCCACCGTAATGTGATGATGAGGTTGAATCTACTGCTGACCATGGGAATCTTCTCTCTTTCACTCTTTGGACTAATGGGAATTGCTTTTGGAATGATTTTGGAATCCTCCTTGAAGAGGACCCTAGAGTGTTTTGGCTGATTACAGGAATTATGTTCATGGGAAGTAGCCTCATCTGGAGGCACCTGCTTTCATTCCTTGGGTGATAGCCGGAAGCTCCATTGCCTCCTATGATGGCCTCTTTACTGAAAAAGATCCTTCTGGCAGATAGAAGCATGGAATCGAAAAACAGCCTCAGACTAGGTGGACCTGGATCAGGCCGAAGCATCCTCACAAACCATTAGGAACAACCCCATGGATACTGACGTTTTGTCATGGTAGTCACAGGAAACTTCTGATACTCTTTTATTATTTTCTTGGTTAGAGTCAGACACTTTAAAAAAATTAATGTCCGATGACAAAAATATTTTGGCAATCATGATACTAGAATGTGATTGCATTTCCAGAATTCTGAGTTAAAGAAACAGAGTGTTTGTTTTGTAAAAGGCCAAAATTCTATTTCCTACAAACTTTAAATGCTGTTTCTATACACATAAGGGGTGGCAAGACAAGAACGACAGTTGTATACATTTTATTTAATTTATATATATCAAGAAAAGTGCAATTTTGTGCTGGATGAAGCCTAGGAACTTGACAAAGCCATAGACAGCCATAGTTCTTTGTCAGTATAGGAAATTACGTTCATGTGAATTTCCTGATTCTCAGGTAACTAAAAAGCTGGCATTCCATGTATTAACCTTAAAACAAACTCTAGAAGTTTGTGGTTTAAAAACTAAACTTTGACATAACCTTATTTTCTTGTATTTGCACCCCTTTTTAATATAAGGTGAATAAAAAGAAAAGATAATTTAAAAAAAGAAAATGAGCAGAAGACATGAGCAAACCTTTCACTGCAGAAGATGTACAGATGGTAAATATGCACATAAAAGATGTTTAACATCATTACATTAGGAGAATACAATTTAAAACCAAAAAAAGAGATATCCTGGGTATACTGTACTACATACAGTTTGGCAAGATGTTACCACTGGGAGAAAATAAGTAAAAGGTACACAGGTTTTATCTGCACTATTACTTACAATTATACATGGATCTGTAATTGTCTGGAAATAAATAGTATCTTTTTAATAAATTAAGTAAATAAATAATGCCACAGTCCTGCTCCAAATTTCCAAGTTTTTCCCATCACAGTTGGAATAAATCCCAAGTACTGATCATGTCTTACAAGTCCAACAGGCTGTGGCCTCTGCCTCTAATTTCATCTCAGATGACTCTCCTCCACACATACTCCTTTCTCAGCACACTGGCTTTCTTGTGATTTCTTGAATTTCCAAGCTTATTCCTACCTGATCAGGGCCTTTGAATTTTAAGTTTCTTCTACTGGGAACCCTCTTTTCCCAGGTCTTCGCATGGTTCTCCTTCATCACTCTGGTCTTTGTATATTTGTATATTGCCTGCCTCTCTAAGTGGACCGTAGGCTCAATGTGGGCGGGGTCTTTGCCTACACGGTTCACCATTGCACCCGTCATGCGTGGAGTGTGGTATGTGCTCAATAAATCTTGTTGAATGAATGAATGAATGAATATTAAAATGGCAGGTTGACTTGGGTCAGTGTTTGCTTTACCACATTACTCTGTGCTGAGCCTTCCTTATGCTCCTTACAAAACAGATGTGCTTAGGCATGGGGAAATAGTTTCAGAAATAGTAAGATCTAGGTTTGAGTCGCACTCTTAACACTCTTCTGCTCATTGTCCATTTGACCAAATCACATCAACTTTTTGAGCTCTATTTTCTCATCTGAAATATGAGTTGCCCTAAGGAATCTGGGGATATTAAGATATCAATATCTCTCCCCTAGACCTGCTCCTCCTCCTGGTTATTCCCATTTCAACTCATGGTGCCCCCATCCACCCCCACACCCAAGCCAAGAACCTGGATGAATCAGCCTCAGTGCTTTCCTTCTTCATTCACCCCACACCCAAGCAATTGCCAAGTCTTGACAAGTCTACTCCTAAATCTTTTTCATATATCTCTTCCATATCTCTCTGTCTTCCCTGCTCATCATCTCTTGCCTAACCATTGCAATATCCTCCTTAATTGGTCTTTCCCATTCATCATCCATAATGCTGATGAAATAATCTATTATGCAAATTTGATTATATCAGTGCCTTGCCTAAAACCCTTAAATCGTTCTGCAATGGATTCCAGATATAGAGCAAATTCCTTCCCTTGGCACTGATCTGGCTCCTACCCATCTCTTAATCCCTTTATTCACTCCTCCCTAACACTTCTCATAAGCTGAACAAGCCATATGCTGGAGCAAGCTGTCCTCAGCCACACCCCCTGACTTTGCACATGTTGTTCCATCTGTCTGGATGGCCCCCCTCACTGCCTGGCACCTCTAAGACTTCCAGAGTCCAGCTTAGCATCACCTGGTGGGCATCCCTGACTTGCCAGTCTGTTCGGTGCTTCTCTCTGTACTTCCACGATAACTCAGGTGCAAGTCTATCACAGCACACAGTAGAGCTTAGCACATAGTAGGCACTTAAACAGTTAGCAAATCAATGATTTGGGCCAGACATTAGTAAGAGTATTAAACCTACAAATCCTTGTACATGCTGCAATGAGCTATGAAGGGATGGGCTTTTTTTTCTTCTTTTCTCTTGCGCTAAATGAAGATGTCTAGTTGTAATATTCTGCTGATAACCTGGCTTCAGCCCTGCCCAGGGGCAAAAAAATAAAATGGACAAGATGATCTTGGAAATCACCCATCTTCAAAGTTCTTCCAGCTCAGTGTGTGATCTTGGCTAACAAATGAAGTCTGAACTCAAAGAGATGTGGGTTTGAATCCCAGCTCTGCCACCTAGTAGCTGAATGACCTTGAGCCTTAAGCTCTGTCAGGAATATAATGGACCTCCACAAAGGGTTGTCATGAGGATTCAATGAAATCATGCAGGAAAGGCACTTAGAATGGTGCCTGGCATTCATAGTAAGCGTTCAGTACGTATTTATATATCTCCATCTAGTGGTCTTGGCACAAGAAAGGAAGGCAAAAGAAGAAAAGAATAAATAAATAACAGGAACCAAGAGGCACTCCAGATTCGAGGATAGACAGGGAGGGGCGGTGAGCTGAGCCTGACTGGAAAAGCTGTAGCTCCTTCAATGTAGGGCAAATAAAGTGGAAATAGAAAGGCAGAAAGGGAGCTTGTGGGGAGTGGGCATTGCTGTTTATAGACAACTAGGGCAGCTAAGGTTTAGGGACCTGTGTATATTCTCAGCCTGCGAGGCCTATGTATAGGCCTAATGTAGCCTGGCATTTTCCAGAGTTAGAGAAAGTAGAGGCCTAGGTGTCCCTGCCAGCCCCTGGCGTTCCAGCCTGAAGGCGATTTTGGGGCCTTCATTCTGCCAATGTGTTACAAGCACCTAGTCAATGCCAAGTATGGGCTGTGCCAAAGGGTGAGCCCCAGGGTGAGGGCTGCAACTGAAATCTCTAATGACCAATCTGGTTGGTGTTCAGCAAAGAGCACTAACTTTGGAGTCCAAGTGGCCTGGGTTACACTCTGGCTGACCTCAGTACCAACTGTGTGGCACTGGCTGCTTCATTTAACTTTTCTAATCTTCAATTTTCTCACCTGTAAAATGGAAATAAACTACTAACCTCAAAAAAATTGTAGAGTACTAATTGAGATAAGGGAGAAAATTGCTTAGTACAAAGTAGGCAGTCTGACTCGCAGTAAGGGCCCTTTTATCCAACTTGCTCAGTTTTCCTTTATTCTTATCACTTCTGGGCTAGCATTTTATATAATTTACTTGTTTGCTTTATCTCCTGTTTCCGTCACTAAAACTTACACATCATGGGTGCAGGGACTCTGTCTAATGTCTTGTTTGCTGCTGAATTCTCAGCACACAGCACTAACTGGTGGTGTTGAATAAACAACAACAACAACAACAAAAATTCTATTTCATCTCTTTCACTAGAATGTAAACTCCATGACAACAGGATTGCATCATTTATCTCTTGCTGCATTACAACTCACCCCAAAACTTAGTGGTTCTAAACAATGGTCAAGGCGTCTGTAGATCAGGAGTTTAGGAGCGGGTCAGTTGGGCAGTTCTGGCTCAGGGTCTCTTTGAGGTTGCACCTCAGATGCTAGCTTGGGCTATAGTTCCCTGAAGGCTTGGCAGATCCTGGAGGATCCAATTTCAAGGTGGCTCACTCACATGGCTGACTGGTGCTGCCCAAGGGGGCCTTTCTACTGACCCTTTGATAGAGCTCTACGGACTGCTGTCCTGATATGGCAGCTGGCACTCCTTAGAGCAAGCAATCCAAAACACCGTGAAGAAAGCTGAAACTGCCTTGATGATCTAGTCTTACGCCACATGGCAAAAGTCATATATCGTCACTCCCTCCACATTTGATTGGTTACTCAGGCTGATCCTGATTCAGTAGGAGGAAACCATATAAGGGCATGAATACCAGGAGGCAAATATTGCTGGGAGCCATTTGGAGGTTGGGCCACCCAAGGACAGTTTACCAGTGTAACACAATGACAGTGCCTGGCATGTGGTTGGCATTCAAAAAGTATTTGTTGAAGGCATGAATGCAAGTGCTGGGGACTGGGTTTCACGTAGTAAGAGACTTGGGCTCTGCCTCCAAGGAACCAGCATTCGAGTGGAAGAGACAAACGCACAAAGAGGCATTTATCATTCTGTGTCCTGTAGCAGAACACGGCCTAAAAATCCAGATCAGGGAAGAGTGACATGTGGGTTGAGTTTTGAAGGGTTAGTTAAGTAAGCCAGGTGAGGAATGACAGGAAGGGGGTTCTGAAAAAGAGGGAATGGCACATGCAAAGTTTCAAGGAAAGAGAAGGGGCCATGAGCTTGTGAGCGGGGGGGTGGTGAGAAGGAGATGACAACAGGTAGCATCCGATGCCTGTTTAGTTTCCCTTTTATATAAGTCAGACTTTCATGAGTGCCTTTAGTATAGTAATTGTTAAAATGATGAAACAAGAATTGAAAGCAAATGCTGAGATGATGCGCCACTGAGATTTATTTTCTCACAGTTGTTTCTGTTCAACAAGCATGGAGCACCTACCAGGGCCAGGCTCTTGCTAAGTGCTTGGGGATGCAAAGATCAATAACATATACAACCTTTCCTCCTGAGCAGCTAGGGATATGAGGGGGCAGGGAATGGGCTGACCACAAGTTATGATGATACAAATCACAGTCATAATGTAAGTACCTGGAGAAAGGCACGAGGCCAGAACCCAGAGGGCCAAAGGAGGGCACTGTCGCAACCATTCGGACGAAGAACCAGCTATGTATTTGGGCATAAGAAAATCAAAGAGACCAACTTGATCTGTTGTCAATAAAGATACAATTCTTTGCACAATTCCCTTCCCGCATGCCCTTATGACCTACTGTGAGGGGGCTCCTGCCCTATGAACCTGGAAGCCCAGGTGGAGATGACCTGGGTGGGAGTGGGAGTGGGGATGTGTTAGGGGTGCTTCAAGGTGGTCTGAACACCACTCCAGCCTGCTGTCCTCCTTCAGCGGTGTCAGGCATGAGGCCTCTCTGAGTCCATGGGTTGGAAGGATGTGGGAGAGAAAACAGGGAGAGAAGGGGAGCAGACAGTAAGCATCCTGAGCCTCACCCCGAGATGGCTGGGCCTTCAATTATGATTTAATATTAGTGCTCCTTTGTGTAGCTTCTCCTGCATCCTTATTCCTAAGGAAATGAAAGTACTTCCCAGGCATTCTCCCCTGGCACCCATCACCAAGTGAGCCGAGTGGAGGAGCAAGTCATGCTCCATTTTCAAAGGAAGGAGGAGGAAGCCGGGGGACATGGCCAACTTGCTTACACAGTGAATTAAGGAGGGAGGCAGGGCAGCAGACCACCAAGGATGGTGGGGAGAGGCCTCTGGTGATGGACTGGAAGCTGAGCCCCAGAGGAGCAGCCTGAGAAGGATGCATGAGGGCTGCACTCCTGCTCTGCAAGGCTGCAAGGCATTCGTGAAGAGCCACTGGAATCTGATACTTTCCACTGCATGGTGGACCAGCCCTAGTCTCACCAGACCCCTCTGGGAATATGAGGAACTGAGAACCCAAAGGACAGCAGACGGCTCTTCCCATTTTTCCTGCGCTCTCTGTTGTCCCAGAGAGGCTGCTCCCCAGGCTCTGAGGGCCTCTGTTCTCCAAGCCATGCTACAATCCAACAACATCCGTCAGCCACCAACACACTCTTTTCTTCACTAAGGGACATTAACGTCACACCCAATTATTATCATCCACACCACTGAGAAGGAGAAACCCTTTCCAGGTGGCATGAAGAAATAAGGCCACAGCCACCCAAAGAGCACTAGCACACCAAGAAGAATCAGATCTGGTCCCCACCCTCACCCACAGTGACAAACTAGGTCATAACGTGGAGTCCCGGCCACAGAAAAGCCTAAGGAAGGAAGAGGTCAGCACTCCAAGGGGTGGAGGTGGGAGACAGTCAGAAAAGGCTTCATGGAAGATGCACCTTTTCAGCTGAACCTCGGGAGACTGTCTGCCAGATGGACTGCATGGGGAAGGCTTCTTGGGCAAAGAAACAACTTGAACAAAGATACCCACAGGACATGGGCATCCTGAGGCTCCACAAGGCTCAAGCCTAGGGGGTCAGGGTGGGGCACAGAGAGGCAGAGCCTGAGTCACAAAGGACCCTGTAACCAAACTGAAGGTGTGCATTTTTCCCCAAAAGTCAAGATTTGGGGGTCATTGAAGAGTAACATTTGAGCGGGCATTCTCTTTTAATAGCTATGGGATCCCAGTCAAGATATTTAACCTCTCTGGGCCTCAGTTTCCATATCTGTGAAATGGGAATAGTGAGAATATCTTTTTATAGGGTGCTTAGGGAGCTTTTAAAAGATATTATGTACATGTAAAGAATTCAGCATAGTGACTAACATATAGTAAATGCTCCACAAGTCACAGCTGTAGTAACAAAAATAAATCATTAACATTGGTACATTTTAGAAAGCTCACTCTAGTTTCTAGGTGGAGAGTAAAGAAGAAAACAAGAATAAGCCCAGAGGGACCGCGTAGGAGGCTATTGCTCCAGTCCAGGTGTCAAGTGATCATGGTCTCACAGAGGCCCTCCCTGGAGAGGACTGCATCAGGAGACACTGAGAGCAGAGAACCACCTGGAATGTGTGGCTCTTGGGAAGTGGGAGTGGTGAGGGAGAGGGAGAAATGTGAATTTGCCTGCTAGTCACTGAAATCGGAGTGACAGCTTGGGAGACCAGAAAGGGGAATGATACAGTGGTTATTGACATGACAAGTTGGAGAATGTCAACTGTCCAGGAGGAAGCAGTGAGATGTACATGGCTGGAGAAGTTGGTCGGGAGTAGAACTGAGAGGCAGCAGCACAGAGCTGGCAGCAAAAGCCATCAGAGAGGACGAGATGGCTCAGGGGCGGTGTGTAGCCTTGAAGACAGGAAGAATAGAACTGATATAGTTTGGCTGTGTCTCCACCCAAATCTCATCTTGAATTGTAGCTCCCACAATTCTCATGTGTTGAGAGAGGGACCCAGTGGGAGTAATTGAATCATGGGGCTGGGTCTTTCCTGTGCTATTCTTGTGATAGTGAATAAGTCTCACAAGATCTGATGGTTTTATAAAGAGTTCCCATGTACAAGCTCTCTCTTGCCTGCTGCCATGTAAGAGGTGCCTTTTGCTTTCCACCATGATTGTGAGGCCTCCCCAGCCATGTGGAACTGAGTCCACTGAACCTCTTTTTCTTTATAAATTACCCAGGCTCGGGTGTGTCTTTGTCAGCTGTGTGAGAACAGACTAATACAAGAACCTTGTCAAAATATTTGAGAGGGTAGGCTGAGGCCTTCTCTCACCCCACAACCAGAGTAGGAAATAAAGAGAACTCTGAAGTTGTTGACTGTATCCGCCATTAAGAATGCTAGGTTTTCTGTAAATTAAACTTTATTTTCCATACTCTAAAAGTGGTTGAAGATAAAAGTGAATAATAGACTCTTAATGTGGACAGTTTTCTAAATAGAGATCTTCATATCTTGGTTAACAGGACTCATTTGAAATATTTGAAATTTGAAACAGAGCATTGCGCCATCCCATGATTTTAATCCCATGCCCTCTATGAACAGGTGAAGGTCATCAGAAAAGTGTGTCCCCACTCTGTAAGCCAGAGCCCACCTGTCTTTCCAGACCTGACACAGATACCACCTCTTCCACTGGCTCTTCTTCACCTGCCTAAGGCAGCCTTGGCGTATGGAAGTCCTTCTAAATGATGTTCCATGGCAAAAGCAATGAGACAGGATTTTTGGTAAAATAAATGTCACAATTCTGCCTGCACGTTAGAATTAACTATGGAGTTTTTATTGTTGTTTTCTTTAAAGTCCCTGTCTGGGATCCTCTCTAGAGCTATCAGAATCCCTGGGGGTACTGGCTGTGAGGCTGATTAAGGAACCAGCTTTCCTCACCTGACTAACCTGGTCATGGGTCACTGGTCACTTGGGGGAAGACAGCACCAGAGACCTGCGTGGAGAAGTGCAGCCCCCAGCTGCACACCAGAGCCCCCAGGCCCATGGAGAAGACACTTCTCTGGCAGGACCTCAAGCACAGCAGCCCGCTCCAGCTCAGGAGTGAGCTGAGCCAGGCCGGAGGGAGCCAGTGACTGTGAACGTTAGTGCTGTCTTATCTAGACAACCGCTGTCTGCAATTGCGTGGAAAGGCCGTGAGCTGAAGTCTTGGCTCCATGTTACCCCAGGTCATCCCTCCACTGTGAAAACTTCCCAGGAATCATCCTCCCAGTTAATTTTCTGTTCAGGGGTCTTGGTTGGATGAGCCTCTGGCACAGTCACCTTGTCACTTTTATTCTGCCTTGCATGACAGTTTTCGTGTCCATCACCATTGATATTTTGGATTAGATCATTTGGGGGTGGGGGGCAATGGGTGGGGGTGCTGTCCTGTGTATTGTAGGAGACTTAGTAGCATCTCTGACCTCTACCTAATAGATGCCAGTAATACTCCCCTCTTCCCGTCTAGTTGTGACAACCCAAAATGTCTCCACACATTGCCAAATGTCCCCTGGTTGAGGACCTCTGCTCTACAGGAAGAACTAATTGAGGGCAGAGTTCAAGTTTAGTTCAACTCTTTGTTCTCTTCTAGTGCTATGCAGAGTGCCTGGTGCATTGTGGGTGTCCACCCACTGACTGAGAGATGAACTTTCTGTGTGATGGCTCGTGTACTTCTAAATGTTGGGGACAGAGAGCTTTGTGAGATGGTAACCTATGATTGTCCCCTCCCACTCAAGGACATAGGTAGCAGGCTCTGTGCTGCTTCTCTGCCTCTGGGGAGGTTTGTGACCTGACTTTTATTTCAAAAATTCCACTGAGATCAACAGGATTTAAGAACAATATGATTTTTCTCTGGGTTAAGAAGAGATTTCCAGAGACTGGAGTAAGAATTAAGAGAGAGGTTGGTGAGCCCCAGGAGTGTTCTGAGGCTGTGGCTGGAAATGATGCATCAGGAGGTTTGGTTCTGGGCTGAGGTCTCCAGGTTTAGCCAAGACCTGGAGTCCCAAGTGTAGCAAGAAGCTGCAGGGACCTCCTGGGATGAGCTAATGGACATCTGAGTGGATGGGGGGACTGCTAACAGGCCGGACTCTCTGGAAACCTGGGTATTATGTAAGATCTCAGATCCCTGGCACAAACTCTGGAGGACCCAGGGAAGAGAAATTCCAAGAATGACGGAGGCAGTATGAAGGCTTGGAGTTGAAATCAAGTTAATTTATAGAAAATAGAGATGCCAGTATTTCTGGCACACCTGACTTTTGGCTTGGGATTTGTACAAAGTACAAAGTGCCAAATTAATAATAGCTAGTATTTATTCAGTGTGTATTGTGTAGTAGACACCTTTTTCAGCTTTTAGTGAATTATCTCTTTTAATCTTTGCAAGATTCCTTAGTAGCTTCCTTGTAATCCCCAAACTAGAAATAAAGAACTGGAAACATATTCTAATTAGATGACTTGCTCAAGGTCTCACAGCATCTCAGTGGTGGAGGTGGAATGATAAAAATAGCAAACACGTATTCTGCATCAAGCACATTTTACAGACTTTGCTTCTGTTTATTTAGTCCTCACAACAACCGAATGATGTAGGTATTATTGCCACTCCCATTATATGGATAAACAAATGGAGAAACGGAGATCAATAATTTGCCCAAGTCTCCCAGCTCGTAGTTGGCAGACCTGGAATTTGAACTTGGGAAGATTGACTGCAAAGTCTGTGCAATCTAACCATGAAGCCATGCTTTGGAGACTCCAGACCCACACTCTTAACCATGCTCTGCCGGATGGACCCCTGGATACTTGCAAATGACTAAGTGGTAAAACAAGATTTTAGTAGGAACAAAAGGACGGTTAGAACCAGAAGGGCTTGCTTATATCTGGAAAATGAGAATTAGGCAAAGCTCTGAGTTGATGACCCAGATGTGCATTTAAAACTAACACTGAGCTCAAGACCAACCCACCTGCCTATAAAGGTATTAGCTCACTTTATCCTAAAATAGAAACAACAGTGCTGACCCAAGCTCTGATAACTGAAGATAGCAACTCCTTGTAGTATGTCTGAAGCATTCACCAGCTGGAGCATGTTAAGAAGAGGAGAATGGGAAGGAAGAGAAAAATTGTGTCATAAGAGAAACAATGGAAATAATTGAGAATGTGAACTTAGAGAAGAAAAGTCTGAGGTGCCTTCAACGACCCTCCAGCTCTGAAGATCAAACCATCCTTGGGTTAGCCTGGTGCTTCTTGTCCTTGACAGTCTGTTTTCAGCTTTTGGTGAAAAAGCTACTTTGGGTTCACTTTTTGTCAGTTCATGCCCTATGGTAGGCTCCCCATATACAATGAGTGGCTTTGTTTAGAACTTGATTTAAACTAATGGCAAAAACAGGTTTTGGGGGCTTTTGGATTTTTTTTTTTAGATAGAAAATTCTAAAATTAGACTGGATATTGGATGATAATAAAAAATTAATGCTATTTTTATCGTTGAGATACTGACCTTGCAGTTGTATAAGAAAATACCCCTTCTTACCCCTCACCACCTACTTTTTTTAGAAGATGTATTTTGTTGCAGGAAGTCAGGGACCCCAAACGGAGGGACCGGCTGAAGCCATGGCAGAAGAACGTGGATTGTGAAGATTTCATGGACATTTATTAGTTCCCCAAATTAATACTTTTATAATTTCTTATGCCTGTCTTTACTGCAATCTCTAAACACAAATTGTGCAGATTTCATGGACACTTATCACTTCCCCAGTCAATACCCTTGTGATTTCCTATGCCTCTCTTTAATCTCTTAATCCTGTCATCTCGTAAACCGAGGAGGATGTATATTGCCTCAGGACCCTGTGATAATTGTGTTAACTGCACAAATTGTAGAGCATGTGTGTTTGAACAATATGAAATCTGGGCACCTTGATAAAAGAATAGGATAAAAGCAATGTTCAGGGAATAAGAGAAATAACCTTAAACTCTGACCACCGGTGAGCTGGGTGGAACAGAGCCATATTTCTCTTCTTTCAAAAGCAAATGGGAGAAATATCACTGAATTCTTTTTCTCAGCAAGGAACATCCCTGGGAAAGAGAATACACCCCTGAGGGTGGGTCTCTGAGCTGGCCCCCTTGGGTGTGGCCATCTTCTATGGTCGAAACTGTAGGGATGAAATAAACCCCAGTCTCCCATAGCACTCCCAGGCTTATTAGGAAGAGGAAATTCCTGCCTAATAAATTTTGGTCAGACCGGTTGCTCTCAAAACCCTGTCTCCTGATAAGATGTTATCAATGACAATGGTGCCTGAAACTTCATTAGCAATTTTAATTTTGCCCCAGTCCTGTGGTCCTGTGATCTCGCCCTGCCTCCATTTGCCTTGTGATATTCTATTACCTTGTGAAGTACGCGATCTTTGTGACCCACACCCTATTCATACACTCCCTCCCCTTTTGAAAGTCCCTAATAAAAACTTGCTGGTTTTCGGACTGTGGGAGGCAGGAGGATCACTTGAGCCTAGAAGTTCCAGGTTATAGTGAGCTATGAGTGCACCACTGCACTCTAGCTTGGGCAGCAGAGTGAGGCCCTGACCCTTAAACAAAAATTGGCTGGGCAGGGTGGGATCACGCCTCTAATCCCAGGACTTTGGGAGGCCAAGGTAGGCAGATCATTCGAGGTCAGGAGTTCGAGACCAGCCTGGCCAACATGGTGAATCTCCGTCACTACCAAAAAAAATACAAAAACTAATCAAATGTGTAGGTGCGCACCTGTAGTCTCAGGTACTTGGGAGGCTGAGGCATGAGAATGTCTTGAACCCAGGAGGCGGAGGTTCCAGTAAGCCAATATTGCACCACTGCACTCCAGCCTGGGCAACAGAGTGAGACCATGTCTCAAAACAACAACAACAACAACAACAACAAAAACAACAACATAAAAAAAAAACTAGCTATATACTTTCAAAAAGAGACACATCTAATACATAAGGACATAAAAAAGTTTAACATAAAAGGATGGGAAAAGATACAGAGATATGGCCGGGATGCTGGGAAAACCAAAAGGAAGTGGGAGTCTTCAGCACAGAGAAAGCGTGACCAGGGTTTAAGAGGATCAGTTACCAATCAGCTGTATTTTCCAGACAGCCATAACAATTCTAAACTTGCATGCACCTAATAAAACAAAAAACATAAACTATAAGGAGAAATTGTGAAACCCGCCATGTATTTGAGAAATTTCAACACGTGTCGAGTAGACACAGTGTTACTAAAAACTTAGAAGATTTGAACAACACAATTAATAAACTTGGTTTTAATGGTCTTCTAAAGAATCCTCCCCCAAATCATGTATTGAAACAAATCTCAATAAAATTCAAAGAAATAGTGGGGGAAAAAAAAAAACTTGCTGGTTTTGCAGCTTGTGGGGCATCACGGAACTTACCGACATGTGATGTCTCCCCCGGACGCCCAGCTTTAAAATTTCTCTCTTTTGTACTCTGTCCCTTTATTTCTCAAACCGGCCAACACTTAGGGAAAATAGAAAAGAACCTACGTGACTATCGGGGCAGGTTCCCCGATAGTATTTAAGATAGAAATGATCTAATACATAGAATTTGCCTTAAAATACTTCAGAAAAACAAAAGTTGGGATAGATGAAACAAGTATGGCAACATGTTGATGGTTGTTGAAACTGGGCAATGATTACATAGTTCTTTGCATTCTTTACTTTTATGTTTGAAAATCTTTTTATAATAAAAAGAAACACATTTATATGTAAAAATAAATTTATATTTATATGTAAAAATGTATATGTAAAATTGACCCATAGATATTTTGATAGGAAATACAGAGGTCACATGCCTAAAAATGACTAAAAAATTTAACAACTCATTTAATGGAATTCAGTAGCTAATACAAAGTGCAAGGGCAGGGTCTAGGTCTAGGTCACTCCACTCCATTTCTACACTTGCTTAATCTTTACCTGAAGCATCTTTAGGAACACATCCCAGGCAAGTCAAGGAACATTCTCTAAAGGAACTTTCTGTGGTCTCAAGCAAATTGCCTCACCTCAGCCATTTCTTTAATCAAGAACATCCTCATTTGTGGATACATGAAAGACTTCTTGGCACATTTATCCCCAGAAACAAGAGCTTCATCACAGGTCAGATTTAGGGTAGCCCCCAATCACATGGGAGAAATCAGCCATAGGATTCGAAACCTTGAAAATCTGACATTGAGTCATAGAAATGACCTGGTGTATAAGTGTTTCTTCTCCATTGAAGACTTGACTCTTAGTGCCTACCACCCAGCTTTGCATATAGTAGCCGTTCGGATACTTCAATTAATACAGATAGATAGAAACCCTAGCTCTTAGGCATACACACTAGTGTTTATAATGTGCAAGCCTTTTCATAAGAAAGGGGGTAATATAATAGACATATAAACATGTAAATGCATATTGGCTTATATTTTTGAAAAGAAACAATGGAAGGATAAATCCCAAAACTAAAGGAAATGATTATTATAGAGGATTGGAGGGAACAGGATGGAGAGATGGAATGGCAACTTTTTTGGACAATGTCAGCTATTCAATATGTTTTACATGGCTGAAAAACAAAATTAAACTCAAATCAAATTACCTGGGGACATATTTTGGCTTTGGAACAACGCACATGTTTTACATTTTTAAAAAGAAACAATCTCTAAAACCTGAAAACCATGGAAACAAATGAACCTAACTAGACATTAAGTTGATGATATAATCATGGAGGGAAAAGAATCATTTCAAAACACGTTAAGACTCAGTATTTTGACTGTATAGTCATAAAGCAGTGGTCTTTTATAATAATAATATTTCAGATAGTAATATTTGATATTTCAAATAATAATATTTGAATAATATGTAAAATATACATTTATCTGTTGTAAGAATTACAGTATTTATATATCGTAAGATATATAGTAAGATCAGTGATCTTATTTATCGTATATAAATTTATTGTATATATATTGTAAGATCAGTGATTATGTTAATGAATGCCATTGGGATTCTAGACTTTAAGCATAGGAGAGATACAGTATAGAATCAGAGAAATTGTTAAAATTCTGTAATATTAAAAGTTCTGGGTCTGGTGCCTTGTGATCCTTGGCTTCTCTCTCTCTCCATGGGCCATTTCCTCCTGCAAGACCTCTCTGGTGGGTTCACGGGCTGCTCACAGCATAGTGGTCTCAGGATATAGACAAACTTCCTTCATGGTAGCCGGCTTCCAAGAGGCAGAAAGCAAAGCCACCGGGCCCATGAAAGGCTCTGCCTGGGAGTAGCACACCATCACTTCCAGGGCCTGCCCAGCAATCCCAGGGCCTGCCCAGCTTCAGGGGGTGGTGAAACAGACACCACCTCGTGATGGAAGAGTGGCAAGGTCACAGTTCAGGAAGCTATGCAGGAGGGGACATACTGTTGTGGCCGACACTGGAAAATACAATCAACCACAGTGAAGTGGTGGATAACGGAGCAGGTCCCAGCCTCCCCACCAATGGCTCAAACAGGGCTTCTGACTCCAGAAACAACAAGGAATGGCAAATTCCCAACCCACTGGCCACCTGACATTAGCTTATCAACCCTTCTAGATCATCAAGAGGCTTTCAGAACTCTCTTGGGTTTCTCCTGATTTACAGACACACTTTCATTTCCCCCGAGGGTGGTATGAGTGAGTGGGCAGCATCAGGTAGCTGAGAGGGAAATTTCCAGCAATGTCTGCACTAGAAAAGACTGAGCTTGAGGCCCTTGTGCTCCAGGAAGTGCTGCCTGCAGCTGCTGCTAAGGGAGAAGCATCAGGGGCAGGAAACCATCCCTCAGGGCCACTCCACTTGCTACTCCATCACCCTGCGGCCAGAGTGGGACAATGAGACGGAAGCATCAGGAAGCCATTGCTCCAGGAACTCAGGGAAGGTGGGGGCACAGGAAGGATGCTGGGATGGAGGGGCACAATTTCAAAGGAACAAATGTTGCCTGAATGCTTCGTCATCCTGGCAGCTTCTCGAACATGTGGGGACAAGCAGCCTTGTGGGCACAGCGCCCATGCTCAGAAAGTTCTAGGGATGGATTCGTGGGTGAAGGAGAGTGAGTTGGGACTTTGAGGCAGGATCGTGGTGGGGGAATGGAGGGCCTGTGGACAAGGAGGAGGGGGCTGCAGGCCAGGACACACCTACGAGTAGAAGAGTCCTGCTGTTAGGTTAGATTTCCCTAGTTGCTCTGCGGGCCCACACACTCACAAAGGTGGTGAAGGTAAGGAAGACAGGCTGAGACTCCATTCCGCGCTGACCAACTTGGCCAGTGAGGCTGGTGTAGGAGGTGACTGGCCTCTGCCCTCACCTACCTCCCACCAGCGGTGAAGGACTTCACTTCCACCCTCCTCGCTTCCAGCCAAGCCCGGCTTCTCCGTTTCAGCTCTGTCTCACTCCACACTCAGAGGCCAGTGGAGGGGCCAGATCAGGCTAAGGATGCCGGTGGGAGGTTCTTTTGGAGAGAAGGCAAAGAGAAAGAGGAGTGGGAGGAGAAAGACGTTTCGTTCTGAGCTTTATCTAGCAGGGGCAGGACCAGAGGCAGGACCAGAGGCAGGGGTGCACCAGGCTCAGACTACACTTAGCCGAGTTCTGCAGAAGAAATGCTGCTTTGTCTCCATGTGGCCTCTACCCTGGCCTGCTCTGGGCATCTGAACTAACATAAGGACACTTGCAGAGAGATGGCCCAGGTTTTAGCAAACCTTATTAACTACTACTGCGTAGTTCCACGCATCTTTACTAAGCCTTCCAGACCCTGCGAGCACTGTGGCCCCTGCCGGTGGCCAGATGTCTCGGATGCCTTTCATTTTTGCTTGCCAAGCCTACCTTCCCCTTTTGTCTGACAGCACCTCCCTCCATTTCTTGTGGGAGGAAAAAGAGGGCCACCTCTCATGTACTTTATGTGGTCCCAGTCAGATCCTGTATCGTGACGCTCCATGCTGTGATGGGCAGATGTCCCAGGCTAGCCAAAGAACTCCATCCCCTGGGCCTAATGACTGATTCAGGTGGGTATCGGATGTCAACTGGGCCAATTGGGAACTTTTCTAATCCTTTATATATGGATGCTAGAGGAGATTATGCATGTCTTCCTGGAAAATCAGATGTGGCAATGACTTCTATAGGCCTAGGTATACTGATGAAGCCTGCCTGAGACCCAGAGGGCAGCACAGCCAAGAGATGCAGAGACAGAGAGAGAGAACTCATGACACCATTTGAGTCCTCAAGGAAGCTCCAAAGAATTAGCAAAAGCTCAGACTTTGTCCTCAAGCCTTCCTCAAGCACCACTATCCATTGCTCTCTGTCAAGTAACAGACAGCAGCAAAGATCAAATCAAGGATGTTGCCTCTCACTCAAGCCTGTTTCTTCAGATAGACTCAGGACAATTGCATTTAAATTGAGACACTGGGGCTAAGCAGAGCGTGGACGTCAGTAAATAAAGTTTTTAGGCTAAAAGCATGCCAAACCAGATTTTGTCTTTAGTTATTTGTGCATGAACTGGACCGGAAGCAAATATTCTTAAAGCCTACGTGGGTTTCTTAGGGAATTTTACCGCCCAGGAAACTCTAAGTCTGACTTGTCAAAGCCCTGGAGCCAGGAGGCTGCCGGGGCCCCAACCATGTCCCTGAGGGAAGGAACTGTAAAAGCTCTGCAGCCCCTCCCCACCCCTCCCAGGGCCACCGCCTAAATGCCTGCTTCAGATGGACAGGGGAGAATCTTCTGGACCATGTCAGCCAAGGGAGGCTCTCCTGGAAAGTACAACCAGGGTTGCCAGATGGGCTGACCCAGAGATTCGCCTGCTAACACAGAAAAAAGACTTTTTAGCTCCTGCTCAGCAAGATTTGAGCATTGATATGGACCTGAGTAACTTATATGTGTTTTCTTATCTTTTTTCAGAATGGGAAATGTTATTGCAATTTTCCTATACAGAACCACTGTTAAGTATGGGGTAAGGGAGAGCTTGGGGGTAACAGAGTGATCCAGCTTCTCCAGGAGCTCCTCCTGGTCCCAAGTGCTTTTCCTGCAGGTGTTCCTGATCTTTGCACGGAATTGAGGCATTTGGGCCTTGTCTCCCTCAGAGAGAGGGTAGATGTGTCTGTGAGGAGGACCCACAAATATTTGGTGGCCAAAAGCATGGACAGTGGCAGACACTGTTAGATGTCGCTCAGTGCTAGTTCCTCCCTCCTTTTAGACTAAAAAGACACCCCATTTTTGGTCTGGGCATGGGCAGCGTTATTTCCAGCCTCCCTTGCTGCTGGGTGTGGCCAAGTTCCCAGATAAAAATGAGCAGAAGAGAGAGAGGAAACTTCTGGGTCACGCTTGTCAAAGAAAAAGGCATTTCTTCCGTTCCGCTTCCTCTTCCCACCCTGCTGCTGGAATTCTGATGTGCTTGTGTCCATCTTCAACCACACAGGCAAGGACAGTCTCAGGAGTGGCCAGTTCTGTGTCAAAACTCCTGAACCTATAAACTCAGCTGTTCTGAAGTCCTATTTTTTTTTTTCCTTTAGGGACTTTTGTAAATTCAGCAACTCTGTCTGGGAAAGTATAGCAATTATATGCTATAAAAATTACTGTGATACTGGAAAGGTATAACACTAATAACCTTGGGAAGCTATAACATTAAACAGTAACAATTAGAATGACGAGAATAAAGACACAAATTTAAATTCATAGTGTACTGTATTAGCACTTTTATGACTGGTTTTAGTAGTGGAAGTGGCTACAGCTTTTCAGGTGGATTATAGCACTGGTGAGAAGAGACCTTTCTTGATCTTATTCTTGTGTTCTCACTCTTGTTCTCCTTTTCACTGTAAAATTCCTGAGAGAATTAGCCAAGGATGCAGAATATGATCAGAAATCTGAGGCCATAAGAAGCTGGAGCAGCAAAACACATTCACAGTACAGCCAGCCCTTGGCTCCCAGAATTCCCAAAACAAGTGTGCTCCCTTCAGAAATACAGTCCTTGGAGTAGGAGACTAACAGAGCTAAGGTGCTCATTTCCACTATACTATAACCTGGTTTTGCTATGGAATCGTATCATCATTTCAGAAAGAATTTATGCCGACAACTCATGCACTTAATTGAAAATATGCTCATAGACCTCCTCGTACTTTTTGAGTCACAAAGCATCAGCAGGCTCTCTCACACAGGAGGAGGAGAAAACAGAGTGTGTATCCTTCACATGTGTGAGCAGTATCTTCTCTCTGGCTCTTCAGGGTCTCAGCAAGCCATTTCCCCATAGTATAATAATTTCGGTAATCAAAGTGACATTCTGTGCATGTATTGTCACTTCTTAGGGTGTTTAGAGCATGCCAACAAATCTGATTTATTAGATTCATAGTTTTAATTATTTGTTTATCTAAGAGCTTGATTACAAATTTGTAATGAATGCTTAAATGTCTGGGGAGATTTAATGTGAAGTTTTGTGCTTTTGCTGATTATGTGTAAATAGTGAATAAATATTTGGAATTGTTAAATGCTAAATATTAGAAGAAGTGTTGTTTATAGATTAATGAGTTAGCACATTCATAAAAGACAGGTAACAGTGAGTTTTTCTCTCTGCATTAATAACCACTCAGACATTAATGGGTGTCAGTTTCCTTATCCATGTGGAGAAGGGGTTGAATTCAATCATTGCTAAGTTTTCATACATCTCTAAAATGCTGGATCATAATGAAAATTCAGACTCTTTCGCTCATGTTCACACCAGATCCTTACCATCCTACAACAACTTAGACCTTCAGCATGCCTTTCATTCTTTTATAATATCACAGCTGCCTCTGTGTAAATAGACTGTCAGCATTACATCAAGGCACATGTCTGATTGATAGGTCTACCAGGCACCCTTACGTACAATCAAAACTCAGCCTGTCTTGAAGATAATTACCAGCTTCAGCACATCTCAGCTGCTGTCAATAAACTTTCTTGTGTGTGCCAGCTTCCTATAGCACTGGAAGAAAACCGGAACTGCCCACTTCTTATGACATTTTCCATCAATTTTTTACAAAGCCTGAGCATTTGAATAGTGCTTCACTGTTTACAGAGCAATTTCCCTTTCTCACAACCATCCTCATTTTACAGATGAAGGATCTAAAACCTGAACAGAGGCCAAATGATTCCTCAAAACCACGCAAGTATGAAGTAGCAGAGCAGATCTCAAATCCAGGTGTGTCTGACTTCCAGCCTAATGGCTTTTCCTTAAAAACACCCCCAAACTCTTGGTAACATCTATGCAATGAAAAGGGTTGTCGTGAAAACTGCTTCCCAGTTTGTTAAATTTTTATGCGGGTCTCCAGTGTCAGAAATGCTGAGTATCACTAATCTCAAGACCTTCTCTCTGCTATATGAGCTCTGGCAGAGCTTGTCTCCAAGGGCTAGACAGGAAAAAAAAATCTGGATTCAATTAAAATATATCAATAAAGAGAACTAAAAGGAGCTCCAAAACGTCGCTGCCCTTCTGCGGGCTGTCTGTGTGTAATGCCGGCTCCTTCACTCTTTTATGGCACCATGATTGTGTTTTACCCTCCCGACTGTTAACTGCCAACTGTTAACTGTTAACTGCCCACTGTTAACTGTTAACTGCCCAAGGTTGCCCTGCTGATGTCATGCCTGACCATATGACTTGCTCCAGCCAATGAAATGTAAGCAGAAGTGACATATGCAGCATGACCAGTGGAAGCTTCGAAGAGCTATTGCCAATTTCCACCCTCTCTCTGGAAACTGTCATTAGGTTAGGGAAACTGTCATGAGATCTGCATATTTTAGATAGAGGCTGCTTGCCTTAGTTTGGGCACCTAATGAAAAAGACATGGAGGCCAGGCGCGGTGGCTCATGTCTGTAATCCCAACACTTTGGGAGGCCAAGGCGAGTGGATCACCTGAGGTCAGGAGTTCGAGACCAGCCTGACCAACATGGCAAAACCCCGTCTGTACTAAAAGTGCAAACACAAAGGGAACTGCGTGGCTTGTTTCTACCTGAACATTGTCAAGTGATTTCATCCTTTGAAACACAGGTGTGAAGTGTGTCCAGCAGTCTGAGAACAAGAAGAAGAAGAAAATCTAATCCTTCAGGGTGTCTGTGTGCCAGCCCTGCTCTCAGCACTTCCCATGTGGAACTCCTTTACTTCTCCTAACAACTCCATGACATGGGTTAGACTGTGATTGTTCCCATATTGTTGGTAGGGAAACTGAGGCATGCAGGTGTTACAGAGCTCTCTCAAGTGGCAAGCTTTCTGGGTGGTTACAGAGTGGCAGAGCTGGGGTATCCCATGATGTCACCACACTGCTATATGGAAAGGAACATTAATCGAGCACCTACGTGCTTGATTCTCTTAATTCTGTGACTGAACTCTCAAAACACCCTGGGTAAGCACTATCATCTCCTATTTTCACAAGTGAAAAAACTGGGATTCAAAAAAATTAAGTGACTTACCAAATATTACAGAGCTAGTAAGCCAAGACTTGAACACTGAGATGGAATTCTACCTTTTAAGGTGGCTAAGCAACAGAAGGATGTTCCTTTCCCAAGGGGGTAAGAAGCAGTGGCCATGTTCAGCACAATTGTCCTATCACAGGTTCATGGCAGGGACCGAGCTGTGAGGATGGGCACTGCCCTGTGTCCTAGCAGATGGCTGCCTTCTGGCTCCCCAGCCTTGGCCAGCAGCCCTTCTATCTTCATGCCATGACCTATTTTTGTTCACCCAGTTAGTGTATGGCCTATTTCTTTCCTTAAGAATTACTTCATAACTTTCACAGAGTAATAGCACATGCTGAGCACAGCATTCATGAACTTGGACACACGCACACAAAATGTCCCTTTAAATTCACAGAGCAGTATCTGAGATCCAGGTAGAAAGACCAAAAGGAAAATTAAGAACAGACTCTCAGACCTGCCTTCCCTTTGCATTCAGGTTGGTTTCCTTTTTACAACTGCCCAAGTCATGAGTTCATAGGGCCTGGATGGCTGTACCGGATTGCTCTCCAGCTGGTCTCTCTGCATCCAGAAATTTCTACAACCTACTGGGGTAAAATCTTTCTCAACCCTGCTTTTCATCATCACATCTTAAATACCTCGAGTTGGTTCCCTATTGCCAAAAAAAATCCATTGTCCATGTAGGGTTCTTCTGCCGAAACGAGGAAAGAGTGAGTTAAATGTTGGTAGGTGATGTAGAGATAGTAATTAGGCAATGTAATTAGATGTTGTTGAAAGAGCTGAGCTATGAAATGCATTGTGATAAAGGGGCTGCCTATGTAAGTAAATGGGTATAATGAGGTGTAAAACTCCCTTTCTCTCTCTCTTTCTGCTTCATAAGCCTTTCTGCTTCTCAAGTCCAGACCTGCTGTTTTTGGGGTTTCCTTCCAATTTTTTTGCTGCTTCCCTGGGGCCTTGGCTCTTGGGCCTGCTGCCTCTTCCCACTACACCTTTGGATTCCTTATCTTTGGCTCTACCTTATTGCTCCATTCTCCAAAGACAAATCTACAAGGCACAGGATTTTACAGAATATGGGGTTACAGAAACAGCATAGGGAAGTGTAAAAGCCTAGAAGCTTCTTACAGACGCAGCCCCTTGTCTGTAGCTCCTGACTCCCACTTAAATGTCTGTTGGAAGCACCCTGGGGTAGCAGAACCCAGCTCTGAAGATGGGGCTTATCCACCATGCCTTTTCCTAACCTGACACCCACCCAGATAATCTTTTCAATATGCAAACTACAGCGTATCACCCCCTGCCCAGAGCCTTCCTGTGACCTCCCATTTTGCTTCCCGGGACTCCTTGCTCCTTAGCCAGGTCTCCAGGTCCTCCGTGATCAGGTCTCTGCTCTTCTGCAGCCTCATCTCTGCCACTCTTCACCTTTTGTGCTCCCGCCCAATCTGGTTTTCTTCTCATGCTTTGAACACCCCAAGTCCGTCTCCTTCGGGAGCTTCGTACTGGCTAATCATTCACCATAGCATACTCCCATCTATACGGCTGGCTCTTATATTATGGGTCTCAGCTAAAATGTCATCCCTTCAAAGAGACCTTCTTGGACCACCCCAGCCATTCTCTATCCTATTTCTCTCTTTTATTTTCTTTGAAGCACTTACCCACTTTCAGAAACTATCTGGCTTGCTCATGTGTTTGTCTCTAGATTGTCTACTTCCCCTGCTAGACTGTACTCTCCACAAGAGAGCAAAGCTGTGTCTGTTGCATTCACTGTTGTCTTCCCAGAAGCAAACAGCATGCTGGAGACTCTCAAATACATGTGAAATGAAGGGACACCTTGTGTTATTTCACCTGTTTCCACCTGGTTCCCAAGTGGCAAGCTTGCATTGAGGTTACAAAGTGGCAAAGCTGGGATATCACATGATGTCACCATGATGCTATATGAAATGTAACATTAATTGAGTACCTATGTGACCAGTTCTTTAATTCTGTAAGTGAACTCTCAAAAAACCCTAGGTAAGTATTATCAACTCGAACTTTAACAGATGAGGAAACTGGAATTTTTTAAAAAATGACTTAACCAAACATCACAGAGCTGTAAACCAGGATTTGAATGGGTGAGCTGCACTCAGCCTTCATCTCAAGTCAGTTTGCCTCTTACTCCAAGAAGCCACAGTTGATCCTGACCACATCACATATGAGTTGCCTGGATTGCAGTCATTCATTCACTAAGCATCTTTTAGGAGGTCACATGCCAGGCACCGTGTTAGGTAATGATTTCTCCAAGTCACAGGAGCCGTGGTTCTGACTTTAGAAAGTTTCTCATCTGATGGGAGGGCAGGCAAGTAAATCAGTAAGGGTGGTCCCTGTCGGGACACTCTGGTTGAGAAATACCCAAAGTGCAAAGTGACAGGGACTAGAGGCATCTCCACTGGACCAGAGAGCTCTGGATTCGTCTTGAGCTAAGTCTCTGGAGGTAGGTGTCAGCTACAAGGAGAAAAGCTGTATATTTTGAGATATGGGATGCAGGGCCTTTTAGTTCCATAAGTAAGAGAACTATGGTGTGAATACCACATGCCCTGGGCTGAACTAAGTGGGCTCTGGGGGAAGGTATACTGGGCAGGGAGTTTGGAGAACTGGTTTCTGTCTAATCCTTCTCTAACTCTGTGACCTTGAATGCATCATTTCCCCTCTGAGTCTCAGATTCTCTTTCTGGCTGGCATTTAATGAAACCTAAATATTCTAGACCTTCTACTTGTTCCATAAGTGCTCAGTCCTACACTCACTGTCCTCTGGCACCAATATACTGATTACTCATTTTATGCCCAGCAGAGCACTGCGTGTTTTGAAATATACAAATAGTGGGAAACGAAATCTTTGTTCTGGATGCAGTTATAATTTGGAAAGCAAGGAAATAAATTATAACAAGGGGAAAAAACAGGTTAGCACAACATCTTACAACATTTGCTAATTATTTCACGTGTTGGTCTTATCATTCCAATTAGATGTCAAGCTTTAGGTCGGAAACTCTGTGTTTTCTTTTTAATATAGTCTTTACCATTTTCTAGCTGAAAGAAAATGTTCTAATTACTTTACCTTCCTAAGCTTTCATTCTATAATCTGTCAAAGTACCTAATTTGTAGGGTTGCCATGAGGAGTAAATGAGCTGTTGCATGGGAAGCACTTAGCATGGGGCCTGATACATAGTAAGCCCTCGGTAATAATTACATCTTCCGTGCTGCTAGACACAGAGGGATTGAAATGCATAACAATAGAGATGAAACACGAAGAGTGATAAATGAAGATTGAGTGTGCACATCTTCTGGAGGAGCTCTGATTGAGTATTTTAAGTAAGTGGACTAACTGTATTATTGCTAAGGAATTAGAAGCATGTAGGTAGAAGGCTGTGGTAATGGCTCAAATAGAAGGTGGGGTCAGGACTGGGATGGAGGCTAAGATGGAGACACTGTAGAGAAAGAGTCAATAGGATCTTGAGGATGCTCTCTGCCAAGGGTTTTGGTATCTTCTCTGAATGGGCAAGCCATTAGCGTTTTTTCATTGCCCATGGCTACCTGTTGCAGGGACTTAATTACAAGTGAGTCCCTGGTGCTCCCTGGTTTCTCCTAGCCCCCCTTCTCGTAGACAGGTACAGCGTGCTGAAAATACTAGGATCACAATTACTCTCACCCTATAAGTAAGTTCAAAGAACTAAAGGAAACTATAATTAAATAGGTAAAATAACAATGTCACATCAACTAGAGACTATCAATAAAGAGATATAAATTAGTAAAACCCATTGAAAATTTTGGAGTTAAAAAATAAATTAAAACTTTTTATTTAAAAATAAAAATTTTAGAGAAGCTCAACAATAGATTTGAATTGGCAGAAGAAAAAAACTAGCAAACTTGAAGATAGATTGATAGAGAGTATACCATCTGAAAAACAGAGAAAAAGTAGTGAAAAATGAACTGAGCCTCAATATGGAACACCATAAAGCATGCTAACATATGAGTAATGGAAGTATCAGAAGGAAAAGAGAGAGAAAAAGGAGTAGAAAAAATGTTCAAAAATAAGAATAGCGAAAAGTTTCCATATTTGATTTTTAAAAACATAAAAAATTAAACATTCAAGAAAATCAACAGACTTCAAGTAGAATAAATGCAAAGGGATCCACACACAGATATAGCATAGAAAAATTCTGAAAGCCAATGATAGGGAGAAAATCTTAAAAGCAGTAAGAGAAAGATGACTCATCACATATAAAAGAACCTCAATATGATTAACAGCTGATTTTTCATCAGAAACAATAGGAAGTGGGATGACAGATGTAAAGTGCTGAAAGAAAAAGAAAACTGTCAACTAAGAATCTTGTATTCAGCAAAGCTTTCAAAATGAAGGAAAAATCGACTTTTCTCTATTAGAAAAGAAACAGAATTTATTGCTAGTAAATGTTTCTTAACAAGGAGTACTAAAGGCAGTTCTTTAGGCTGAAAACAAATGACCCCAGAAAGTTATTTGAATCCACACACGTACATTAAAAGCATCAGTAAAAGTAATTATGCAATTATAAAAGATACTACACGCGAATATTCTTTCTCCATTCTTCTTTCAATTGATTTAAAAAACAATTGTATAAAACGATATATAGATAATTGTATTGTTTCACTCTAACATATGGAAATATGACTTATTTGCCAATAACAGCACAGAAGTGGGTGAGAGTAAAGTTGTATCAGAGTAGGACAATGACACCAAGCCAGATGGCTATCAAAATCCACAGGAACAAATGAAGAGAACCAGAAATTGCAAATAAGAAGGACAGAGTACCAGAGAGGAGAGAGATGTACAGAGAATTATGGAGGTGGCTTCCCTTAAGTATGCAGCTAAGTAATGATTAATGCATACATATAAGAAACTACTGGAAGACAGAAAAAGAACCACAAGCAATTAAAGGTAACAGCACCCAACACTCACACATGACTGGAAAATGTGCCTTTTCCCACATGCCAGACTGGAAAATTGTGTGTTCCACAGGGCATTCAGTAGAGTACACAGAAGGATTTTTGCTTCACTAGCAGGAAACAATTAGCCCCAGCCTAAATACTGCTCTGGTTCAACCTATCAAATTTTTTTTTTTGAGACAGAGTTTTGCTCTTGTTTCCCAGCTGGAGTGCAATGACATGATCTCGGCCCACTGCAACCTCTGCCTCCCGGGTTCAAGAAATTCTCCTGCCTCAGCTTCCTGAATATCTTGGATTACAGGTGCCTGCCACCATGCCAGGCTAATTTTTGTATTTTTAGTAGAGATGAGGTTTTCCGATGCTGGCCAGGCTGGTCTCGAACTCCCAACCTCAGGCGATCTGCCCGCCTTGGCCTCCCAAAGTGCTGGGATTATAGGTGTGAGCCACTGCGCCTGGCAACCTTTCAAATCTTAAAAGCAAGACCTGAAAAGATCAACTTATTTCCAAGTATTAATAATTTAACTGAGTTCTAGAACAAAACTCAAAAATATTTATCAGAATACAAAAATATCCAGGCCCCAACAAGATAATGTTTAAAGTATATCAGCCAATAAAAAATTACAATGCATGCAAAGAATCAAAAAGATCTGCTCCAGAGTATGGAGATAAATGGGTCAATCAAAACCAATCCAGAAACTGACACAGATGTTAAAATTAGCTGACAAAGACATTGCAGATGCTGTTTGACTTGTGATGGGATTATATCCTGATAAACCCTTGTAAATTGAAATTATCGTAAGTTGAAAATGCATTTAATACATCTAACCTACCAAACATCATAGCTTAGCCTAGCCTATCTTAAACATGCTCAGAAAACTTACATTAGCCTACAGTTGAGCAAAATCATCTAACACAAAGCCAATTTTATAATAAAGTGTTGACTTTGGCTTCTAAATACCATTCTCCACTAAAAGGAATCAAGGTTCGTTGGAGAAATGACTGATTCTAGGGTTTGGACTAAAAAGTACAAGATGAATCTAAAAGATATTTTTGTGCCAGAAAGCAAGGAAGCGCTCAAAGACTATGGAGTCATATCAAAAGGACCCAGAAGCTAACTTGTAGATAATTCAAATAGCCAACTGGAGACAATTTGACCATCAAAATAATTAATATAAGGGATTATAATCCTTGTGGTAGGCAGAATAATGGCCTACAAAGATGTCTATGCCTGCATCAGTGGAATCTATGAACATGGAATCTTGCGTGGGAAAAGGGAATTTGCAGATTTGATTAGAGACCCAAAAATAGAAAGATTATCTTGGATTATGTAATAGCTAATATTGAGTGTCAACTTGACTGGATTGAAGGATGCAAAGTATTGTTCCTGGGTGTTATCTATAAAGGTGTTGCCAAAGGAGGTTAACATATAAGTCAGTGGACTGGGAGAGGCAGACCTACCCTCAATATGGATGGGCACGATCTAAGCAGATGCCCCCATGGCTAGAATAAAGCAGGCAGAAGAGCCTGGAAGGACTAGACTGGCTGGGTCTTCCAGACTTCCTGTTTCTCCCTTGCTGGATGCTTCCTGCCCTCGAATATTAGACTCCAAGTTCTTCAGCTTTTGGACTCTTGGGCTTATACCAGTGGTTTGCCAGGGCCTCTCAGGCCTTCTGCCACAGACTGAAGGCTGCACTGTTGGCTTCCCTACTTTTGAGGTTTTGAGACTCAAACTGACTTCCTTGCTTGCTCCTCAGCTTGCAGACAGCCTATTGTGGGACTTCAACTTGGCATTGTGTGAGTCAATACTCCTAATAAACTCCCTTTTATATATACATCTATCCTTTTAGTCCTGTTCCTCCAGAGAACACTGACTAATACAGATTATCTAGACAGGCCCAGTGTAATCACATGAGTCCTTAAAAATAGAAATCCTTCCTGACTACAGAGAACCAGAGAGATGGAAGCATGAGAAGGACTCAACCTGTGTCGTTGGCTTCCAAATGGAGGAAGGGATCCAGGAGACAAGGAATGCGAGTGGCCTCTAGAAGACAGAAAAGGCAATAAAATGGATTCACCCTTAGAGCCTCCAGGAAGCAATGTCACCCTGTCAACACCTTGATTTTTAGCCCAGTGAGTCCTGTGTCAGACTCCTGACATAAAGAACTGTTAGATAATGCATTTATGTTGTTTTCAGCCACTAAAATGTGATTTGTCTCAGCAGCAATAGAAAACTACTGCAATCCCTTTGAATAAAATAGGAAGGTGTAAGTCCATAAAGATAGAAATAAATGAAAAATTGAAAGTTTGATGAGGAACAGGATATCTATTTCAAAATAACTCTGCACAAAACACTTATTAATTACAAAGGGTTAAAGAGCAATTTGGAAGTTATTCCTAGTTCTCTGCTAGGAGGAGCCTAGTGGATATCACCCTAATCAAGTGATCTAACTGAATATCAACAGCAGTGAGACAGATGTAAATTATGCCTCAGCCAATAGTATCAGTGAGAAGAATACAACACTTCTGTGGTATTTCTACCCAAGATACATAACTTAAGGAAACATCAGAGACATTGTAAGAAACTCAGATTGAGGGACATTCTGTGTAATAACTGGTCAGCTATCATCAAAGTTGCCAAGGTCATTTAAGGGAAGACAAAGGAACTTTTCCAAGCTAAAGAACACCAAAAAGACTTGGCAATTAAATGCAATGTGTGGTTTTGAACTGGATTACTTTGTTGGAATAACTGGCAAAACTTGAATGGGTTCTGAGGATTAGACTGCAGTTAGTATCAATGTTAATTTCCTGATTTTAATGGTTATATTTTGGTTATGTAGAAAAATTTTTGAAAGGTCATACTAACAAAAGATAAATAATTATGGTAGCTTGTCTCCAAGATGGCTGACCAGCATAAATTTCTTCTCCCTATATCCACACAAGCCAGGGTTGCAGTTTATTCCTTTGCTCCCTTGAATGTGGCCTGATTTGTGACTGCTTTGGTCAACAGAATACTACTAAAGTCATGCCGTGTGACTTCTGAAGCTAGCTCCTAAGAAGTCCTTGCAGCTTCTGCCTGCGACTCTTAGAACACTTGCTTTGAAGGATGCCAGACGCTGTGTTAAAAGTCTGAGCACTCTGAAACCACCATGCTGTGAGGAAGCCCAAGCTAACCACATGGGCAAAAAAGATGCCCTCTGACTGCCACCATTTGAGACACTCTAATTAAGAACTGCCTCATTGAGCCCATGAGGCCCTGTGAATAATAAAAAATTGTTTTTAACCACTATGTTTTTGGATTTGTTATAAATTTATAGATAACAAGAAAAAGTTATATTAGCATGGTAATAAAATTATGGATATGTGTAAGTTTGGTGTTTTGTTTCTTTTTTTTTTTTACACTAAGCCTATATTACTGTTGTAATTTAGGAAATCACTTGTTTTCCTCCAGCACTTCAATGTAAGAGTGGCACTACTGGGCCGGGCGCGGTGGCTCACGCCTGTAATCCCAGCACTTTGGGAGGCCGAGGCGGGCGGATCACAAGGTCAAGAGATCAAGACCATCCTGGCTAACACGGTGAAACCCCGTCTCTACTAAAAATACAAAAAATTAGCCGGGCGTGGTGGCGGGCGCCTATAGTCCCAGCTACTCGGGAGGCTGAGGCAGGAGAATGGCGTGAACCTGGGAGGCGGAGCTTGCAGTGAGCCGAGATTGCACCACTGCAGTCCAGCCTGGGTGACAAAGCGAGACTCCGTCTCAAAAAAAAAAAAAAGAGTGGCACTACTTAGCATGCACTTCTTAAGATATGGCTGTACATAGAACAAATTATTCACCATGATTTCCTTAGCATCCAACAGAATACCTGAGTGTAGTAGATGCTTAGTAAATAGTTGTTGAATAATTGACATATGGGAGAGTGCTGGATAAACTCTTTGAGGATGACAGGCTGTTTATTCATTTATCTACTTCAATTTATGTGAGTCTGGCATCATATTTTTTTTGCTGTCTTTAAAGAAACCAAGAAGAAAGGCCGTGTGTTGAAGTTATGATTTATTGCTTTTCTCCCCTATACATTTATTTCTTCACATGATCATCTCCTCTGCTTTCTTCTGTGACTAACTTGCTCTATCTGTGTGAACATTTTGCCACTATTCTGCTCCCTTTATACCTGCCTAGGCAAAGATTGCACAAAAAATAAAATGATAAACCAAGCTCTGTTGCAAATAAAACTTAGATGACACACCAACATCTCACATCAGTCAATATGTGAAAAGAATAATATCCATGGACAAGTAGGGCTAATTTCAAGAATACAAGAATAACCCTGGGGAATTAGTTAATATAAATAAATCATGTTTCATATATCAAAAAAAATGATCATCTTGGCTTTTAAAACGTTCTTAGGAAACAAGATCTTGAGGAATACTTTATTAACATGATAAAGAAGATTTACATTAAATGAGCATTTATTCAGACATGGCATATACAAGATAATGTTGAATTTTAGGAATTAAAATATTAAATAAGGCAAGTCATTGTTCTCAAGAACTTAAAATATAAAATATTAATCACAGAACCTTACCAGCCTCTTTTTCTGCAGTGGATCTAGAATGTCACAATTGGAAATTAATGCAAAGGAAATGTTTCAAATTAAGACATTTGCATACTGATCATTGCAGTGCTATGTTCAATAGCAAAGTATCTTGACCTTAATACCTGACAACAAGGGGATAGTTATGTAAATTATTTCATATTAACTCAATGGAATATTATACACTCATTAAGTTTCATTCAGTATGCATGATATACAACCTAAGACACAGATTAAATTAGTTCAAAGGCAACGTAGGAATATTGAACACTGTATATTAAGTAAAATTAGTTCTTAAAAGTGTTAATACAATACAGAGTTTCTGAATGTCAGCACTACTGGCATTTTGGACCAGATACTTCTTTGTTGTAGGGGGCTATGTTGTGCATTGCAGGATGTTTAGCCGCATCCCTGGTCTCCATCCATTAGATGCCATATCACATGCCACCTCCCTCCCTTCACTCCCTTAGCTGTGATGACCAAAAATGTCTCCACACATTGCCAAATGTTCCCTGGGAGGAAATTTCCCTTTGGTTGACAGCCACTGGTATAACACAATATTCTATATAGTTTCACTACAACTATATTAAAAACTGGTATGCAGGCCGGGCACAGTGGCTCGTGCCTGTAAACCCAACACTTTGGGAGTCTGAGGCGGGCAGATCACTTGAGGTCAGGAGTTCGAGACCAGCCTGGCCAACATGGCGAAACCTTGTCTCTACTAAAAATACAAAAAGTAGCCAGGTGTGGTGGTGCATGTCTGTAATCCCAGCTACTCAGGAGGCTGAGGCAGGAGAATTGCTTGAACCCAGTGACTGAGAGTGCATACCAGCCTGGGTGACAGAGTGAGACTCCACCTCAAAAATAAATAAATAAATAAAATAAAATTGCTTTTTAAAAAAAAAAAACTTATATGCGGCTGGGCAAGGTGACTCACGCCTTTAATCCCAGCACTTTGGGAGGCCGAGGCAGGTGGATCACTTGAGGTCAGCAGTTTGAGACCAGCCTGACCAACATGGTGAAACCCCGTCTCTACTAAAAAAAATATGAAAATTAGCCAGGCATGATGGTGGGTACCTGTAATCCCAGCTACAAGGAAGGCTGAGGCAGGAGAATTGCTTGAACCCGGGAGGCGGAGGTTGCAGTGAGCTGAGATCGTGCCATCGCACTCCAGCCTGGGCAACAAGAGCGAAACTCCATCTCAAAAATAAATAAATAAAATAAAATAATTTAAAACAAAACAAAACAAAAAAGCTTGTGTGCGGCCGGGCATGGTCACTCACGCCTTTAATCCCAGCACTTTGGGAGGCCGAGGTGGGTGGATCACTTGAGGTCAGGAGTTCGAGACCAGCCTGACCAACATGGTGAAACCCTGTCTCCACCAAAAAAAAAATACAAAAATTAGTGAGGCATGATGGTGGGTACCTGTAATCCCAGCTACTGGGGAGGCTGAGGCAGAAGAATTGCTTGAACCCGGGAGGCAGAGGTTGTAGTGAGCCAAGATCCTGCCATTGCACTCCAACCTGGGCAACAAGAGCGAAACTCCATCTCAAAACAAAAATAAAAACAAAACAAAACAAAACAAAAAAACTTGTCTGCAAATAAATAAAAATTAGAGGAAACAAAAAGAAAATAATACTTGCTGCAATAACTGATGAAATTTTGGATACAATCTTTTTCTTGGATTTTCTGATTGTTTTAGCAGTAAAAAGAGCACAATTTTAAAATTTGCTTTCTGAATAGTCCTGAATAAGAACAGCTCTCAGCCCAGGGATATCAGCAATGCTCTCTGGTAATGTCAGCTCCCTCTGGTGGGCTGATGCATAGTCTTGATTTCCTTTATGTCTCTCAATTTTTAGCACTCCACGAAGAGGCCTTGGCTAGCTGCACATCTCCCTACATGGGTATGTCAAGATCACCGACTCTGCTTACAGCAGTTCCCAGATGAAACTCTTCATAATTTCAGACGCACCTTTAATACCAGTGAAGGTTTACCTCCAGGCCCACAGTCTGGGTCTTTCCAGAGACACCCACAGCAAGATGTCATCTGCTTTTTGATGTCATCAGAGTCAAACACAAACACCCACCACTGTGGTTTCCATGTCTAATTCGCAAATGGCTTTAACTTTGAGCTGGCCCACAATGTTGTATTAACCCCACTCAGGTATCATCTTTCTCCATGGGTGAACCCATAGTGACCTTTCCTTCTGATTCTTCTTTTACTCTAAGGGCATGATTTTGGCAAACTGTCTATATGTACACTGGAAACAACTTCAACTTGCTTTTATGTTGATTTCACTTCTCCACTTTCAATGCAGAAAGCTAATCAGCAATGCCCTAGGTTACTAAGAGAGGACAATTCTTTCTTAGCCCATTGAATTATGAGCATTTTCTTGGAAATGCAGCAAAAATGTGTTCTGACAGATGCCTTTGGGTCCCTTGGGTTCTTTGCTAAGACAGCCATAGAGAGAGGGCTCAATAAGGTAGGGCCTGTGATGGGACATTGCTTTTACTGCACTGGTGATAGAACAGAAGTCAGACAGGGCACAACACACACTGATACAACCAATCACCCAGTCACACCGCAGCCTTAGGAGACCCGTGAGCTTGTGGCAGCAGGCAAACTTGCTTCAGAGTTCCAAGAATCCAAATGTTCCTGGTGTGTCCGTTGTCTTGCGATATAGACTGAGATCACAGGATTGAAGATACGACCAGAGTCATGCTGTTGAAAGAGACTGGCTGAGTAGTGATGAAAAACAAACTTGGTCAATCTATGCTTAGTTTCTTTCTCTATCATATCTGTTCAACCTATTTTGTAGGCTATTTGTGAGAGTCAAATGAAATAATAATAGCAATAATAATAGAAAATACATAGCACTTCTTACATCAGGCAGACACCGCTTTAAGCACTTTATATGGAACTTAAAGCAGTGGTAAAAACATTAAAAATAATAAAGCATTCTGCAATTGTAAATGCTATTATTAGAAATATCATTAGAGTTCAAGACCAGCCTCGGGCAACATAGGAAGACCTCATTTCTACTAATTTTCTAATTAGCCAGGTGTGGTGGTGTGCACCTGTAGTCTCAGCTACTCTGGATGCTGTCGTGGGAGAATCACTTGAGCCCAGGAGATCCAGGCTGCAGTGAGTCATGATTGTGCCACTGCACTCCAGTCTGGGCAACAGGGCAAGACCCTGTTTCAAAAAATGAAAAAGAAATATAGGCCAGGTGCAGAGGCTCATGCTTGTAATCCCAGCACTTTGGAAGGCCGAGGCAGGCAGATCACTTGAGGTGGGGAGTTCAAGACCAGCCTGGCCAATATGGTGAAACCCCATCTCTATTAAAAATACAAAAAAATTAGCTGGGCGTGGTGGCACACACATATAATCCCAGCTACTTGGGAGGCTGAGGCAGGGGAATCATTTGAACCAGGGAGGCAGAGGTTGTGGTGAGCTGAGATGGCACCACTGCACTCCAGCCTGGGCAACAGAGCAAGACTCAGTCTCAGAAAAAACAAAAAAAAAAGAAAAGAAAAGATTTGGGTGGGTGCAGTGGCTTAGCCCTGTAATCCTAGCACTTTGGGAGGCCAAGACAGGAGGATTGCTTGAGGACAGGAGTTCAAGACAAGCCTGGTCAATGCAGTGAGACCCCATCCATAATAAAAAATAATAATAAAGAAAGAAAGAAAAAATATAATTACTAATCATTTCATCCTGCCCTTCTATGGCAGCAACTGTATCCAGGAGCAGGTGTTTGCCATAACAGATATTGCAGTGTCACCACTGGCATATTAGTGTTGACCAGAAGACAAATGGTCTAGCTAGCCAGGTGGGGTAGACTATGCCCCTCTCTAGGAAGCCTCATGACCTCATCCACATGATAAAATTTTCCTTTCCCAGCAGAGGCCCCCAGACTGATGGTGACACCCAATCTGCTTGCTGCTCAGCTGTCGGAGCGAAGTTGCCCAGGTTGTCGTCTCTGACAGTTCTCATCAGCCTCGTTCTCCATTCTTCAGATGAGTCATTTTTCTTCCTTTACTCTTGGTTATATCTTCCAAGTACTGGCTATAGTTTTGGAGCTTTGGCGTCCAAACTGGTCAGACACAGTGGCACAGAGAAAAGGGAGAACTGGCTCTTCGTGACTGCACTACTCCCAACCACATCTGTTCATTGACCTTTGTCATTCAAGACTGAAAGGCCACTTGCTTTCAAAAAAAGAGATAAAGATTTATGTCTCCTGCCAAAGGAAAGAGAAGTCTGGCCCTGAGCCATGACAGGGCTCTCCCTGCTGCAGCAGATGAGCAGGGAGGCGTGCAGGTCCCCTCTGCTTCTGCCCTGTGACGAAGGCAACAATTCATCTAAGTAGTCACAGGACAGTCCTGGTTTCCAGTTATTGTCTCAGCATAATTATTCATGGAGCCTCTTTTAGTCTCCAAAGGGTCCCATTTTCAATGATAAATCACATGGTCACTCTACTTATGACCCATCACGGAGTGCTGCGTTCAGGTGCAGTGGAAGACACTCTGTCGTGGGGCTGGAAGACCAGAACCCGAGACCTGCCTCCATCACTGGTTCCACCAGCTTGGGCAACCCACTTCCGCCTCTCAGGAGCCTCGGTTTTCCTGCCTGTAGAAGGGACATATTTTCCTTCACAAACTTGTGATGAGAATAAGTAGCATATTGGCATGCAAGCACTTGGTCAGCTTTTCACCGCTAAACAGATGAAAGTCCTTTTTATCATGACAATATACGTCAGAAGCCCATTATTTTGTCCTGTTATCCAATCCTATTATCCTCAATAATATCATTAATGTCTTGCAGCAAACTCTTATTTTTCAATAGGTTTCTCCTTTATGCAGGTGAAGAGAATCCATTTTAGATTAGTCCCTGTCCCAGGTAACAAATCACTTGTTCTGCATGTGAATTTGACATTATGGAACTGTCCATTGTAAACTGCCATGCCCTTTGGGAATTTCCCCTTTCTCCTTCCTTTTCCCACCCTAATAAATAGTCACCATGTAATTCATCCCAAAGGAATGTGGTTGAACTTTCTGGACGCTAACGAACAAAGAACTTGATGGTCACAACCCTTTGTGAAGATGCGCATTCTTGATCACTTGGCCTGATGTTTCCTAGGATGTGTGTGTGTGTGTGTGTGTGTGTGTGTGTGTGTAAGAAAAGTCCCAACACTGATGACCAAAACTCAGTGATCTGAATGCACAGGATTTCCTGCTAGAATTGTTTTTCTAATGCAGAATCTTGTCTTCACCTTTTCACCCCTATGCACTTCCTACAGAGATGATGGACGAGAAGGATGTACAGCTTCCTTCAGTGACATGACATGCTGCTCTCGGCAGCCCCACGAAGACCCAGGAACCTGTGAGGTTCTACTAAGGGGTCACCAGTCACGGAAAACATGCCCAGGTTTGCCTGCCAGGAAGAGGCAAGCACCCAGGGCATCAACTCTATTTTATCAGGGCACTTTCTGAGCAATTAGTGGCCCGGTGTCATTATAGATGCTATTTGTCACACCATAAACTTTGTAAAGGAATTCAAAGGGAACAAACGTGGCATGCAGAGCAATAAGCAATAAGTCAGAGATGCTCCTGTTCTTAGATCTTTCAGGATGAGATTTTATTAGGCCAGTTTCTAGGATTTCCTCTGAAGTACAGAAAATCCAGTGAATGGCTTCGAAAGCAAAAGCTTTTAAGATATGCTCTCAAATGAAATGATTTCTTCTCCTTTTTTAGATGTTGCAGGGAAAGGAAGAGAAAAGAAAACTCATTTGTTTATTCAATAGATTTATTGAACGGCCAGGTACTGTTTTAGATGCTGAGAATACAGCAGAAATTAAATAGACAAAGAACTGGCTCGTGGAGTTAAGATCCTAGTCAAAGAGAATGATAATAAACAGAGAAACAAACACATATAAAACAAAATGTCAGATAACCATAGGTCACTGGGGTGTCATTTTCAGACAGGGTGATGAGAAAAGGCAGGAGAGGGACAACAGTTCCCCCTCCCAGTGTTAACCTTTTTTAAATCTAAAGTTCTTCACCTTCAGTCAAAGGACTTCCCCGACCCTGACCCACTCACTTTGTCTTTCTGGAACTCCCTTCAGAAGAACTCTTTGACTGAGCCCCAGGCAGGCCCTTGATGTGTTAAAGAACTTTAGACAGTCCTTTCTCAAGACAGTAGCTTGGCAAAGAATGTCATCAATGTCTTGCAGCAAAATCTTATTTTTCTGTGTTAAAAGCTAAATAGTATCCCACTCTGTCTCTGCAGCCCTTCAGTAGTAAGAACTGCATGACATACCCCCAAGCAGATGTATGGCTCAGGTGAACTGAGATGAAAGGTAAAATGCACAGACACACACATGATTTTAAAATATCATGTCCTTGCAATTACTAAGTTCCCACTGAGTGGCAGACACAATGCTAGCCACCGGCAGGACAGAGATAAATAAAATATAGTGCCTTTCCTCAAAGAGAAGTCTAATGGGGTTATCTATAATGCGAAGAGTTGGGAACAGATTAATGTTTCTCAAGGGGATGCTATTTGCATTTGGGCAGGATATTTTTATTTTTTTAAGATGAGTTCTCACCTTGTCACCCAGGCTGGAGTGCGGTGGCGTAATCATGGCTCCCTGTAGCCTTAACCTCCTAGGCTCAAGCCATCTCCTACCTCAGTCTCCCGAGTAGTTGGAACTACAGGAGTGAGCCACTATGCCTCACTAATTTTTGTATTTTTTATAGAGACAAGGTCTCACTTTGTTGCCCATGCTGGTCTCGAACTCCTGGCCTCAAGCAATCCTCCTACCTCTCAGCCTCCCAAAGTGTGGGTATGATAGTCATGAGCCACCATGTTTAGCCTGGGCAGGACAACTTTTTAGTGTGCAGGATCTGCCATCCTGTCCTTTGTAGGGTCTTTGGCATTCCTGTTTGTTACTGTCTTATTTTGCTAGGGCTGCCACAACAAAATGCTACAGACTGGGTGATTTAAATAACAGAAATTTATTTCTAACAATTCCAAAAGCTGGAAATCTAAGGTCAAGGTGTGGGCAGATCTTTTTTCTCCTTTGGCCTCTCTCCTTGGCTTGCAGATGGCCGTCTTCTCTCCTCATGTGGTCTTTCCTCTGTGCATGCATCTCTTCCTCTTCTTTTAAGGACATCAGTCATGTTGGATTAGGATCCACGCATATGACCTCATTCAACCTTAATTACCTCTTTAAAGGCCCTATGTCCAAATATAGGCACATTGGGGGTTAGGGCGTCAACATATGAACTTTAGGATACTTGCTCATCAACTCCTGATAGCTCCAACCAAGGATAACAAAAGCAGTCCCACACATTCACAAGTGTCTCCTAGCACTTTAAGAGGAATTCCTATTCTGATGTTCAATGTGCAGAATTTCCACATCTTCTTTAAACAGTTACAAATACCTGTGCACTTGCCAATTTGGCTATCATTTTCTGATGACAGGCGAAACATTTATCTGAGAAAAGCGACTTTTTAATGGACTCTGGGAAATCCAACGCATTACTTACATCATTAGATAAAGCTGACAATATCTCTCTGTTCAGAGGTTGCTAGCCCTGAAACAATATACCATTAACAACGGCAGAAAGATTTAAAGTGGGTATTTATGTATTGCCTCCCTGGATCGAATATATTTTTTGACAAGTGAGTATTATAAAAATCAATAACATTCTGTTCTGAAATCTAGTATAAAAAGAATTTAGTAAGGAATTTAAAGGGAGGAAGAGTCTCAGGAGAATTAAAAGATGGGTTCCACATAGAGGAAGAAGACAAAGGATTACCCTCCAGCTGAGTTGCAGTTATGATATTAAACACATTAACCTGGACAGGTGCCGTGGCTTGCACCTGGGAGGATCACTTGAGCTCAAGTTTGAGGCTGCAATAAGCTCAAACTGGGTGACAGAACAAGACCCTGTCTCTAATAAATATACAAATGCATGAATGAATAAACACATTAACCAGGAAGTCATTTGCATGTGATTTCCCTATTAATACTCACCCCATGTACTAAGTAGGTACAGTGTTAAGCACAATGCTGTAAACATTCCATATATACTATTGTGTGATTTAATATTGTGAAAGGGCAATTCAAATATAAAGATACTTCTGCAGCTCTTCACTCTTCTTCAACACGCTCCCCCACCCATCCCACCATACACACCTCTTAATTCAACATGGAGCAGACAGAGGCATGTGCAAGAAACAATGGTAGGTGACCTAGGAAAGTGACAGTGGGGATGCTGAGTAGGGGACTTTTTTGAAAGTTATTTAGGAGGTGATATCTACAGAATTTGGTGCGTGGTTGATTATGGGATAAGGGAAAAAGCATAGTCAAAGGCGGTGCCCAGGTTGTAGTCTCATGCAGCTCATTGCCTGGGGATGCCATTCACTGCAGTAGAAAATACAGAAGAGGGGACATGTTCGTGAATTCAAAAGAGATCTGTTGGGCTCTTCCCTGGGCAGGAGAAGGTTTTGTTGAGGGCCTTCACTCCCACTACCTCCTAGTGGTATTGTGATTATCCTCAAGCTCTTTCTGTCCATCTCCTCAAAAGTGTGAAAAACTGGAATACTACTCCCTTCCTCATACAGGATGATTGTGAGGTGAGAACAGATGTGAGTGTTTGGGTAGTGGAAGGCACTCACGACCTTCTTTTACTCCTCTCCCTTCTTTTCTCCTTCCAACTCTAGATTTATATAATTCCATGAATTCCATTCAACCTGACCCTTGAAAATATAAGATCCTACAAGGAAGAGTTAAGAGACAAAGAATAAAATATAGGAGACTAAAGGAAGTGACAGCTGGTGGGTGCTCACTGATGGTAGATCAACCTTAAATCGGAGGGCAGCTGCAGAGTTGAAGGTAGGGGGTAGGGTGTTGGCATCAGAAGAGAGTCCAGAAAGATATCCTGGAGAAATGCTGCTGTTTTCACAGTTTGACTGGCAAGCACCCTGCTTTCCAGCCTTTGGTATATTTAGAAGTGAATCAGGCGCTCTTCTCAGGCCATGTTTCATAATGTGTACTCGAACCTCACATTTCCAATGGGTATCCTCCTCTCTCAGGGTCCTGCTTAACTTGAGACCAGTTTTGTAGGTTTCTACAGCTTTGGGGCTCCAAGAACTAGAACTGGCCCCCAAGCACCAGAATTCTCCTATAAAGCCAGGAATGAGACCTACCTAATCTTGATCTTTTGTTTTCTGGAGGAAGACTGGCTTGCAGAGGTAGGGGTGGGGGAAGATGGGGGGGTGCCAGCATGAGAAGATTTGACAACTAACTTTAGAGAAAATCTGTGGCCAAGGAGGAAAAGTGACCCATAACATTCTAAAGCGAGGTATTTGGCACCTAGGCACTCTCTCTCTAGGAATTCATTCCAAATGATTCACATCACAGAGTATCTATGCTCAGAATCCACTGTTACATCCACATTTATTCATGTTAAATCTAATTGGTACAAATACCGCTTTATGTTTGCATAAAGATTCCTGGAGATTATGCAGTGTTGGTTTGCTCTGCAGCCTTTCATTTTGCTGCCGTCTTACCAAACAGCTGCCTCTGAAGCCACCTGCTGACACAGCATGGAATTTTGAGCATTTGACCTAACCAAGGAAAGTGCTATCCCAAGCTAACAAGAGAGAAGACATAATCATGCCACTGTGCTCCAGCCCACTCGATTGATGCCCTGGGTTTGCTGTAGCACCAGAGTCAAATCATCTTGAACAATTCTTTCCCCTCCCAAAGCCCACACCCACTCTCCCAGCCACCTTCAAAAGAGATGTTGCCATCTCCCTAGCTAGCCATTTCAATATAGGCAAGCCTCTGCATCGGGACTCTGTGCTTCTTGGGCTTCCAATAGCTTTGGTGCTCTGTGCCAGCCCATACTCACTCCCTAAGCCATGCCTCTACTCTGTTTCGCTCCACCCCAGAGGTGCTGAGTCAGGTGCAAAGGTACTTAGAGCAGTGATCGTTTCAGTAACAATTCTCTGTATACATTTCCAGGCCCAATGACGCAGGAAGCAGAGGGAGGGGAGAGGCTGGAGAGAAGAAAAAGAGCCAGAGATCTCCTGCAAGCACCAGAAAGCCCACCACTAAAAATAATCACAGCAAACCCCATAACTCTGGAAGATGAGGATTACTGTATGCAAGTTACTGAGGCTTAGATTCAATTTCTTGGTCAAGAGTCACAGATCTTGTTTCTGAGGCAAAGGATTTGCCCTGATTATTGTTACGGTAGGTAGGTAGTCAGACATGAGCAGAGCAGGAGAGCGCCCCCACCAACCCCCAGCCAGGAATGCCAGGTGACCATCATGTGATAGTCAGGCAGTTGTTAAACTGCCTCTCTAAAATAATAATTGGTTGCAGCTTGTATCTAGGAAAGGCAGTCTCCTTATAAATTGAAACACCTGAAACTGGTGATCAGCAGCTTCCAGTAAGATCTCAGGAGTTGGGCGAGTGGGCTCAAGCATACACACTAAGAGGTAAAATAGCAGAGTTTAACTGATACATGACTTTCCTCTAGGAACACTTGACTGGTAAGGGAAAAACACGTCAAGTCACTAAGACGCAAAATGGTGGAGTTTAAATGGTATATGACATTCCTCCAGGAACACTCAACTCCTGAGGGAAAAGCTCCAGTCAGTAAGAGGCAAAATAGCAGAGTTAAATGCCTGGGTAGGGGAAAAATGCCTCAATTGAGCATGCATACAACGCCAGTAAACACACTGCGCATGCTCCTCTCCCAAGTGCTGGCAGGCCACTGTGTATGTGGACAGCCCACCCCAGGGAAGAATCAGGGGAGAAGGGACACAAGACCCCAGAGGCATGCCAACGTATAGAACCGCAAGTCAAAGATCAGACCACACACTTGATCTCTCAAGTCACCTGCTTGGCCCTTTTCCAAGGGTTCTTCCTTTCGTTCCTGCTCTAAACTTTTTTTTTTTTTTTTTTCCCGAGATGGAGTCTCACTCTGTCACCCAGGCTGGAGCGCAGTGGCAGAATCTTAGCTCACTGCAACCTCTGGCTCCCAGGTTCAAGCAATTCTCCTGCCTCAGCCTCCCTAGTAGTTGGGATTACAGGCGCACACCACCACGCCTGGCTAATTTTTGTATTTTTAGTAGAAACGGGGTTTCACTATGTTGGCCGAGCTGGTCTCGAACTCCTGACCTCAGACGATCTGCCCACCTCGGCCTCCCAAAGTGTTGGGATTACAGGCGTGAGCCACCGCGCCCGGTCATTCCTGCTCTAAACTTTTTTTTTTTTTTTTGAGGCGGAGTCTCGCTCTCGCCCAGGCTGGAGTGCAGTGGCGCGATCTCGGCTCACTGCAAGCTCCGCCTCCCGGGTTCACGCCATTCTTCTGCCTCAGCCTCCCCAGTAGCTGGGACTACAGGCGCCCGCCACCACGCCCGGCTAATTTTTTGTATTTTTAGTGGAGACGGGGTTTCACCGTGTTAGCCAGGATGGTCTCGATCTCCTGACCTCATTATCCACCCATCTCGGCCTCCCAAAGTGCTGGGATTACAGGCGTGAGCCACAGCGGCCGGACTTGCTCTAAACTTTTTAATGAACTTTCACTCCTGCTCTAAAACTTGCCTCAGCCTCTCCCTCTGCCTTATGCCCCTTGGTGGAATTCTTTCTTCTAAGGAGGCAAGAATTGAGGTTGTTGCAGACCTGTACAGATTCGCTACTGCTAACAGTATGACATCACGCTGCCCCTCATTACACAGCTTTGCACTACCTGCCAATTAATAGCCTCAACTCATCATTTTAACCACCTCCTCCCTTAAAATGCAAACCTACCGATAGTAGGATAAAACCTACTGACAACTGACAACTTACTGCCAGCTGTTCTGATTGTATAATCAGCTCAGTACCAAACCCATATCTTCGCCACAGGGGAATTCCTGGGCTTGCAGGAAGGAGGAGAGATTGTCATTGTTTTCCTCGGGCGGTGGTGGGAAATCAGCAGAGTTAGGAAACTTTTGCCATCTGAGGCAAGCAGGAGGTGCAAGGAAGAGGATCAGATTGGTAGACAGGAGGGCTGCTTTTATACAATAAAGAATTTGGCTGGTCTTTGTCACTGGTTCCTAGAAAGGGGCTTCTCAACCCTTGGAATACCGCGAGTGATAGGAGCACCTTTGTTATTCATGGTGGGCCCCTCAGACCTCACTTGCATTTATGCTAATGAGGCTACTCTTGGTGAGCCCCTGGAGAGTTTACACAAATGAGATGACTCAGGGTAGGGTCTGGCCACACCAGAAAGGCCACTTGTTTGATTAGACTTTGAGTCCTAGCTACTTAGGAGGCTGAGGCAGGAGAATCATTTGAGCCCAGGAGTTTGAGGCTACAGTGAATCATGATTGTACCACGGCACTCCAGTCTGGGTGACAGAGTGATATCCTGTCTCTGAAAAAAAAGATAGAAGGAGGGAAAGATACAGGCAAATCTCTAACCCCTTTCACCACCTGGTGCATCCACTACTTTTACCCTCAAATGCTAGGTTGTGATGTGTAAGGGAATGCAGTGTTGGTGGCTTACCAAATCCAAGAAGAGAGATTTTTAACTGGTGTTCCTTGAGTCCTCTGCCTTCTCCACATCCTTGGCTGGGCTTCAGAGTGAGTCTGAGGAGCCCTTAGTATTACATGCGAAGCTTTCGTAAGTCCACCTATTTTGTTTTCTGGAGAGAGTATCCTGTCAGTTAGGGTTTTAAGAGGAAACAGATAGCATGCTGAAAGATGGACAAGAAGGAGTTACCTGTATTACCCCTTCCCATGCAACGGGGTAACTGAAGCCAGTTTAGTGAACTGTTTACAGAGTTGTGAACAGGGTTGTGCACCAAAGTGCACCAAGGACTTAGCAATGTTGTGAAGGCATTCTACCTGTGGGCCTGAAGGGGAATGGAAAGGGAGCCATTAGCAGAACCCAGGGAACTGCAGCCTTGGGATAGGGGTCACCGAACTACATGCGTGGACTTGGGTAGAGGCACAGAGTCTCTGCCAATCACAACTGGCTGAGAGACGGACAGTGAATAGGTACCCCCCCGTCCCCATCTCCTGTCAGTGCCTCTCATTGGCCTAACCAAAACACAGAGAAGGGAGTCAGGGTAACATATTTCATAAAGATCAGTCTCAGCCTACAAAGATCAGCTTCCTTGGGCATAGAAAAGGTCAGAGAATATATTCGGATGGAACAAATTAAAAATAACCAGCACGAGGTCCCAGGTTGTTATCAAATTCCTGCAGAGGTACCTGCCAATAAAATGTTCAGAAGTACTGTCTTTATATCCCACCCAGAAAACCTTCTGCCATTTGCAGCCCAAGTCCTCATTAAATCCATATTCTCTTTCTCTTTTGATGGAACTTTAAACAAATTTGTTCCTTATCATCTGAGGTTCTGGGTGTCAATGCCAACTGGGAGCCTATTTCTCATTATTTTATGTAGGGAAAATTACAATGCATTGCAGTTCAACCTCAAACCTCCAAATAACTCTAGGGAGACCCCCCGAAACTATTGCTATGGAATAAAAAATGAAACGCTCCTGATTATTGTAAATACAAAGTTGCATGCAGGATTGTGTAAAGACAATGCCAGGTTGGACTCCCAGAACGAGTCAACAGCGCGTGATGTGCTTCCCCCTGCAGAGAGCCTATGAACAGACGTGCAGTCAGGGAGGTTTCACATCACCGAGATTCCTATCCCAGAAAAGCAGATGTTCATAGCTCTGGGAATGGAATGCGACCCTTGTGGAGAACCTATAAACGGACGCATGGGGGGCGCCTGTCCATATGGATAAGATAGGGCTATAAACACCCTCATCTTGCCACGGCTCTTCTAGGCCTCTTTAGGGTTAAGGCATACTTCCTTCTGAGAATTTCTGGTCTAACCAGTTGTCTAGCTTCACGTCCTGTTTCTATGGATTTTTTGTAACCAGCTTTTGCTGCAACTGTTACTCTGATTAATATCTTGCTAATCATAGGTTATGGAAAGACTGTGTTTCTGTTTTAAGGCTCTGTTAGAAATTACTGATGCACACACTATATTGTAAATTCTTATCCCTGTATACTGTACTTCTGCATACAGATGTTATGTTAAAGAATTACTTCATCCCTATGTGACCATCTCACCTCGTAATCAAATGACCCTAAATCCCTCACTAACCTACCCCCGCCCTGACTAAACTTAGTAATAAATGCTGGTATATCCAGTACATTGTTGGCATAGCGGGACCAGAAGGCAGTGACCCCCCTGGACCCAGCTTTCACTATCGTGTGTGTCTATTATTTCTCTACCTGCCGATCTGCCTGGGAACAAAGAGAGAGCCCCGTTGCATTGTGGGCTGCTGGCCAGATCCCGCAATAAACAACCTCCTAAAGTGTAACTCAAATATATAAGGAACATGAATACTTATAATGTTAGAATATAAAATGCTTAAACTTTGCTTTGTGATCACCAAACAATATGGTTGTTAAGAAAAAGCTGCTTGGTTGGCAGTAACATGGCCTTTCTCATGCTCATCCTAAAACATCCTAAAACATGGGGCAATTTTTTTTTTTTTTTAGGCAGGATCTTGCTCTGTCACCTGGGCTGGAGTGTAGTGTGGTGTGATCATAGCTCACTGCAGCCTTGAACTCCTGGGCTCTGGTGATCCTCACACCTCAGCCTCCTGAGTAGCTGGGACTACAGGTGTGTGCCACCATGCCTGGCTAATTTTTTTATTTTAAATTTTTTGTTTTGTAAGTTGCCAGGCTGGTCCCGGACGCCTGGGCTCAAGTGATCCTCTCACCTCGGCCTCCCAAAGTGCTGGGATTACAGGCGTGAGCCACCTCACCCAGCCTCAACATGGGCATCTTGTTTGCTGGCATATGACATGCTCTTCATAATATCTACAGCAGTGCTTCTCAACCCTCTTTTCCTTATCATCCCCCACCCCATCTTTTCAGACATTTTTTGTTAACCACTCCCCCTCCATTAAAATGTAGCACCACAAATATACTGTATAACTGTTTAAGTCTTCTATGATGTATGTCTGTGCTTTATGCATGAAAAGGGTATTTTTTTTTCATGCTCCCCCTGAAGAACTCTTTTGTCCCCTTGGGGGCGATATCACCACTGTTGAGAAAGCACGATCAGACCCCCTTCCTCCATCTTCCAATAACAGTTTGCTCATGGCTAGAACAGATAATTAGAAGGCAAGCGTCACTCTTCTTTCATTTCCGAGCTGGACCTGTGGTGCCAGCCTCAGCCTGCTTACACACACCATATAGCCATCCTCCAGCTGGAAGTTCTGTCTGCAAGCTTGCTACTCCAGGGAACGCACAAACTTTGTCCGTGTGCCCTCAACCCCAAACTAGAGCCTCCCCAGCAGTTTAGCTGTGTACTAACTAGAGTCAGTTACAGAGAATAGAATTCACTTGAGCTGACATAAGGAATAATAGATATATTACAAGGATTAAAGGACTTTTGGAATCTCTGGGAGGACTGAGGAAATGGACTGTGGGCTGAGCTTCCAGGAGTGTCAATCAAAGCTGCTGCTACAACTATGGCAATTACAGCTTCAAAGAAGTCTTGGAAATGTAATGTTTAGCTTTTTCAACTGTGTTAGTCTGTTTAGGCTATCATAGCAAAATACTAGACTGAGTGGCTTAAACAGCAGAAATTCATTTTCTCACAGTTCTGGGGTTTTTTGGTTTTTGCTTCTTTTGTTTTGTTTTGTTTTTTGACAGGGTCTCACTATGTCATCCAGGCTGAAGTGCAGTAGTGCAATCATGGTTCACTGGAGCCTTGAACTCCTGGGCTCAAGCAATCCTCCCGCCTCAGCCTCCTGAGTAGCTGGGACTATAGGCATGTGCCACCATGCAAAGCTTTTTTTTTTCTTTTTTTTAAAAAATTGTTTGTACAGATGGAGTCTCACTGTTGTCCAGACTGGTCTCAAACTCCTTGGCTCAAGTGGTCCTCCTGTCTCAGAGGTACTGGGATTACAGGTGTAAGTCACCATGCATGGCCTCATTTTCTCACACTTCTGGAAGGTAGAAGTCCATGATCAAGGTACTGTCAGTGTTAGTTTCCATGAGGCCTGTCTTCCTGGTTTGCAGATGGCCACCTTCTTGCTATGTTCTCCCCTGGCCTTTCCTTTGTGTGTACACAGACAGAGATGTCTCCGGTGTCTCTTCCTCTTCTTACAAGGACCCCAGTCCTATCAGATTAGAGCCCCACCATTATGACCTCACTTAACCTCAAACACCTCCCTTGAGGCCCTATCTCCAAATACAGCCACACTGGGGATTACAGGTTCAACATAAGAATTTTGGGTGAAGGCCAGGTGTGGTGGCTCATGCCTGTAATCCCTGCACTTTGGGAGGCTGAGGTGGGCAGACTATTTGAGGCCAGGAGTTCGAGACCAGCCTGACCAACATGGTGAAACCCCATCTCTACTAAAAATACAAAAATTAGCCAGTTGTGGTGGTATGCACCTGTAATCCTAGCTACTTGGGAGGCTGAGGCAGGAGAATTGCTTGAACCCAGGAGGCAGAGGCTTCAGTGAGCCAAGATGGTGCCATTCTACTCCAGCCTGAGGGGGCAGAGAGTGAGACTCCATCTCAAAAACAAAAAACAAACAAAAAAAAAGAATTTCTGGTGGACACAATTCAGTTCATAACACCAACTCTTCTCTGCAGGAACGCATAATGAAAGAAAGTGGTAATGGATATTGAGCAAACCAATATACAATATCCACCATAGCTTTAAAAAAATAAAGGTTAAATTATTCATTTCAACATAAGTAATAGTATAAGTTCAGAAGCAATATAAAAAACAGGTTAAATAAATACTGTTATATTTACCCAATGGAATATCATGCAACTGTTAAAAAAAAGAATACTGGGAGCTCTATGATAAACGTCTGTACTATTATAAAAAACTCTCGGTTGGGTGCAGTGGCTCATGACTGTAATCCCAGCACTTTGGGAGGCTGAAGCAGGTGGATTGCTTGAGCCCAGGAGTTGGAGATCAGCCTGGGCAACATAGTAAGACCCTGTCTCTACAAAAAACAAAACAAAACAAAAAAACAACAACAAAAAAACCAAAACCCAAAATTAGCTTGGAGCTGAGAGTGGTGGCACACACCTGTGGTCCCACATACTTGGGAGGCTGAGGTGGGAGGATTGCTTGAGCCCTGGAGGTTGAGGTTGCAGTGAGCTGAGATCATGCCACTGGACTCCAGCTTGGGGGACAGAGTGAGATCCTGCCTCAGAAATTAAAAAAAAAAAAAAAAAGAGAGAGAGAAGAAAAGAAAACTCTCCATGTTGTTAAGTGAAAAAACTAAAATTTAGAACAAAGTGAATAGTTTACTATATGTGTAGCAAAAGAAATGTATGAATATATGTCATCTATCTTTATTCATTACCTATATATGTGTATATGTACATATGTATATAAGCAGGTAGGTAGGTATTTGCTCACATATGGCATTATCTGTGAATAATACACAAGAAACATACAATGTTGGTTGCCCCAGTGGTGAGAAGAACTGGATAGCTGGGGGCAGGGATGAGAGAGGACATTTCATTTTATGTATGTATTTTGGAGGTTTTTGTTCATTTGTTTGTTTGTTGAGAAAACAGATTCTGAGACTGAGTTTAGTGTCCAGGGTGTTGATTAGGAAATGGCCTTGGTATCCAAACCTGTGGAAGGGTGAGAAAGGAATCAGGATTGAGCAGAGGGGGAAGACCTACAATTTGGGCCTGACAACAGATTCCTCCATCAAGGCCATCAAGAACTCAGGAGTTGGCTGGGCACTGTGGCTCACACCTGTAATCCCAACACTTTGGGAGGCAAAGGCAGGAGGATTGCTTGAGCCCAGGGGTTCACATCCAGCCTGGGAAACAAAGTGAGACCCCCCTCTCTACAAAAAAAATTAAAAAATTAGCAAGGCATCGTGGCATGTGACTTTAGTCCCAGTTACTTAAGAGGCTGAGATGGGAGGATTGCTAGAACCTGGGCAGTTGAGGCTGCAGTAAGCTGTGATTGTGCCACTGCATTCCAGCCTGGGTGACAGAGTAAGACTGTCTTAAAAAACAAACAAACAACACTGAGGAGCTGAAATAGTGCATTTAAGAGTTATCCTGCTTTGGACAACATGGACAGCCTTTTATATTTCTGCCTTGATCAGTCCCCAGACGTGGGCTGCCTTGGAAAGGGCATGAGCTCCAGAAAGGCTATTCTCTGAAACTGAAGCACTCCCTGAGGGAGATAACAGCTGAAAGCTTTCTGTTCACAGCACTCTCAAAGGTGGGCAACATGTACTTCCTTGGATTCTGAGTGATTCATCTCTGTGTCTGTCACTTACGGCCTATATGATTATGATCTAGCCTCTTGAAACTTCTCTGACCTTAACTCCAAGTACTGTTCACTTCACTTGCTCTGCTCCTTATTGTTTCTTGAGTTTCCATCTCAGAGTCTTTTTTCTTACTGTTCCTGTCTTAATTGTTCCTCCCTTAAATAACAATGAGGCCCATGCCTTTCTTCCTTCATACTTCTGCTGAAATATCTCCCTACTGAGAGGACTTCCCTGATCACCTTACCTGAAATAGTAAACTTTCTTTAACTTCCTTTACTTCTTTTTCTAATACTCATCACTGCTTAACATACATTTCTTTGTTTACTTTTTGTTGATGTTCATTTATGATCTCCCTCACATTGTTTGGTTCCCTGGTGTATCCTCAGTGTCTAGGATAACACAGTAACAGGCACATAGTAGGCTTTCAACAAATATTTGTTGAATGAATGAATGAAGGAGTCAGGCACTGTGCTAAGTTGTAAGATAGAATTACAAGCAAAAGTGGAGGCAGGCCCTGTTCTCACGGAGCTTGCTATCTGGATGGAGAGGCAAAATAATGCATCAATCACACAAAGCTGCAGTCATGACATGGGCTAAAATGGAAAAAAAGATATGGTAGGAGAAGAGCATGTAGAAGAGCCTTGAAAGCTTCTGTGAGAAAGTGATGTGTAAGCTGAAATCTGAAGGATGAGTAAGCTTCAATTAGGCAGAGGAACATGGAAGAATCAGGTTCATTTTTGGAAAAGATCCCTCTGGATTCAACAGGGAAGAGTGAATGAGAGGGAGCAAGGATGGGTATCTATAGGACTGTTAGGAGGGTATGGAAATCCTTCAAATGGGGGATGATGGTTGCTTGAATTAGAGGTGACCCTGGTGGTTAGAAGAAACAACTACAGGTGAGAATTATTTATTACACAACAGATGAGGCTTATTTATGAATTGTATATGGAAGGTAAGGAAAGGGAAGTGAAAAGAAGGGCTTCTGGGTTTCCATATAACTGGATGGATGGTTGAAAGAATATTGGAAGAGAAACAGGTTTATTTTGTTTTATTTTGTGTTTGTGTGTATATGGAGAAGAACAGTGAGAGAGAAGACAGATTATGATTTTGATTTTTGACATTTTGGTTTTGAGGTGTTATTGAGACTTCCTGTATGAGATGCCAAGTAGACCACTGGTTATGAGTGAAGAGCTCAGACATGTAGCTTGGGCTGGAGAAGTAAATTTTTGAGTTGTCTGCCTAGGTGGTATTTGAAAATGTGGGAGTGGATGAGATTGCCTAGGCAGAGAACATTCAGTGATAAGAGGAGAGGATGATCTTGAGGGACTGACTTGGAAAAGAGACTAACAGGACTGACTAGAGATGTTGGAAGAAAAGGAGGAGAATGTGATGTCACCTCAAAAGAGTGTTTCTAGAAGACAAGTCCATAGCCATATCAAACCTCCTGAAAAAGGACCTGAGAACTAAAAATACCAGTTGCACTAACTAACATCATGGAGGTCATTGGTGATGCTAGTGATTTTTTGTTGTTGTTGTTGCAGGAGAAATGTTAAGGTTAGTGGAAAATTGATGAAATGGAAACATTGTGAGTAAAAAGAGAAAAGAAAAGCTGAGGGACTATTTGGGGATGGGGGTGGAGGGATGGAGAGTTTAGTTGGTAGTGTGAAGTTTCCAAGAAGATAGGTAGGAAAGTGAGTACCAGTAAAGGGCTTATTAAAATACCAAAGAGCCCAGCACTTTGGGAGGCTGAGGCGGGCAGATCATGAGGTCAAGAGATCAAGACCATCCTGGCCAACATGGTGAAACCCTGTCTCTACTAAAAATGCAAAAATTAGCTGGGCATGGTGGCACACACCTGTAGTCCTAGCTACTTGGGAGGCTGAGGCAGGAGAATTGCTTGAACCCGGGAGGCAGAGGTTGCAGTGAGCCGAAATCCTGCCATTGCACTCCAGACTGGTGACACAGTGAAACTCCATCTCAAAAAAAAAAAAAAAAAGGCCACAGAGGGACTCTGTATTGTAACAGGAGGGAGGAAAGAAAACGGCAGGGTGCAGACTTGAGAGATTTCTGTTTGGTAGAGGTGAGATGAAGGGATTGGTTTTTATTTTCTCTGTAATGAAAGAGGAGGGATTAACTACTTTTCTAGGTGTTAATAAGGGTGCCTTGTAAACGAATTGTTTTATATGTGAATGGATGCCTTAGCTTTCTAACTTTCACAGGTAAGTAAATATATATCCATGTTCATAGCAGTGGGAACAGAAACAATAGGTGTTTAAAAATACTAGATTGAGGCCGGGCGCGGTGGCTCACGCCTGTAATCCCAGCACTTTGGGAGGCCGAGGTGCAGGGATCACGCGGTCAGGAGATCGAGACCATCCTGGCTAACACGGTGAAACCCCGTCTCTACCAAAAATACAAAAATTAGCCGGGCATGGTGGCAGGCACCTGTAGTCCCAGCTACTCGGGAGGCTGAGACAGGAGGATGGCGTGAACCCAGGAGGCGGAGCTTGCAGTGAGCCGAGATCGCGCCACTGCACTCCAGCCTGGGCAACAGCGAGACTCCGTCTCAAAAAAGAAAAATACTAGATTGATTTTGATTCTAATAGTGATGATAATTAATCTGATGATATTCTGATGGCAAGGAAAAGTATAAGCTCCAATCAGGCCCCTGTCGTAAGCCGCCTGACAAGTGAGAGGAATGAGGTTCACAGTTGGCTGGTCACAGCACAGGGAAAGGAAATCCACCCCCACGTTCCTTCTGGTCCAGGACCCTAAGGGTTAAGATCAACGAGAGTGGGCCATCACTGTTTCCTAGAGCGGCCCCAGCAAAGCCGCCGGGGGAGATGAGGGTAACTTCCTGTTCCTGCCTTCCGGGTTTGAGAGTTTAGGACCCTGGGTTGGTGGGGTCAGAGGGAGAGGGGGTGCCTTCCTCCCGGACTGCTGGGGGTGCAGGGCGCCTTGGGTGTAGCACCCAGAACAGTGAGTTCCTTCTTGGGGGGAAGGGAGCCGAGGGTTGCGGGCTAGAGGAGTGGAAACAGCCCCGTCCAGGCTGCAGTGGACGTCCGGGAGAGAGTTCCCGCTGCTGCCAGGGGCGAAGGCCCAGCATCTCCCGCCGACGGGCCACCGTCATCCTTGTCCGCGGGGTCCCTTACGGGATCTTGTCGGCCGGAGACCGTCTGGTATCCTGGAACTTCACCCCCCAGCGTCTCCAACTTGTACCAGCCAGCGGTTCTTAAAACTAGGCTTCAGGCAGTGCATTTTCTTTGAAGGCTTTCTGATCAAAGCACGGCCCCACTCTGATCACATTGTTGCTCTAGAACAGTGAAAACACTCCTTCCCCGTGGAGAGACATCTTAATGGCAGCCTTGTATGGTCTTGCATTTGCCACCATTTTGCTGAGCCACTGTTCTGGGGGCTCCTTTGCTGCCAAATTTAATAGTATTTTAGTAGGGAAAATGGGGGGATGGTAATGTGTTGCCCAGACTCTTGCTGCTTTTGTAAATACTCTGATAACAATATGTAACTTAGGACAGCAAAATATATAACTCCATTCGAACAACTCCACCCCCTTCCTTTTTTTGCATTCAGGTGTATGGTTTTTTCTCCTCCCCACTCAAACACTGGGGATATTAGTAATGTAGACTAGTTTCACGTTTCTCTAGAACAAATCCCCACTTGCTGAGTGTGCTTAGGGAATGTCGACTCACTTTGTTAACAAGGTTTAGGAATGTAGACCTCTGTTTTAAAATGCCAGTATTCTAAATATTCTAAATATTCTAAAATAAAGGGACTCTTTGAGGATTCTTTGCAGTTTGGGATTATGCCCAGCTCTGCGTCCTGTTCTAGTTTACGATAATAGATCAGAGGGTGAAAAAGGTCAGCATCCAAACAGACTTGGAGCTCAATCCTGCTCTACCACTTTCTAGGTGACCTTAGGAAAGTTTCTTAATACCTTTCAAACTCATCCTATAAAATGCTGGTGGTAGTTCATACACTTCAGAGGGCTACTGTAAGAATTAAATGACAAATGTGTGCAAATTATTTCATTCACTACCTGGCACATAATAGGCAGTAATGGTGAAGATACAATATAAGTACATATACTATTTTTTGTTTTTAAAATGTGTGCATTTGTATATCCTTTTACGTCCTTGTTTTTCTCCCAAATAATGATATTCTTTATATTCTGAAATGGATGCCAAAAGTCCATATGTCACTGCCTTCCTGTGGTAGATCACATTTTCTTCTTTTTCTTTTTCTTTTTTTTTTTTTGTTGAGACAGAGTCTTGCTCTGTCACCCAGGCTGGAGTGGTGCAATGGCACGATCTCGGCTCACTGCAACCTCTGCCTCCTGGGTTCAAGCGATTCTCCTGCCTCAGCCCCCTGAGTAGCTGGGACTACAGGCGCCCGCCACCACGCCCGGCTAATTTTTTGTATTTTTAGTAGAGATGGGGTTTCACCGCATTAGCCAGGATGGAACATTTTCTAGTCCCTTAAAATAGGTTAGTGATTGTTGGCTCCAGAAGACGAAGTTTAGGCTGAAATGGATATTGTGAATATGATAGACTTAGGAACTAAGCGCAAGGAGGAAGAGGTCCCTCTTTAGCCTCCTTTTTATATTGCAGGGTTATTGGCTATAATTATTCCACCTCGGCTTTGTCCTAATTTCTCTTTACTGGTTATATAAATCCTAACTTTCCTTTGAAATTGACTTCAAAGGTTTCCTTCTGTCAAGACCAATTTATTCTTTTGAAACTAAACAGGGTGCTTTTTTTCTTTAGCTGCTGCTTATGCCTGCATATTGATTCCTTGAAGTCTTTATAGGTTTTATTATTGGTGTCTTAAAAAAAATACTTTGCTTTTTAAAGTAAAAGTGTTTCTAAGCTACGTGTGGACAATGAGGATTAGTATTCTGTCTTTGAAGCTTGATCCTCAGACCTTTAATGTGAAGATTTACTTTTTTGCATTGTTATTTCAGGGTTAACCCTTAATAAACACTTAGATCTGAGATAAGATTTTCTAAAAGGGCTGCTAAAAGTTGTGTTTCTTATTTTCGGTATGGTTCATGGAACATTCTATGCCTCCTATTGTTGTGTTGGAATGGTTGAGAAGGAAGGAGGAAGAATAAGCTTTAACAAATACCTCCAAACATAATTTATTTCCTTCCACAGGGTTTCTGATCTCTAACTTGGCTGTGATCATTGTGATGGAGCAAGAAAAAAAACTGCTGGTCTCAGATTCTAACAGCTTTATGGAGAGGGAGAGTTTGAAAAGCCCTTTCACAGGTGAGGGATCAAGACAATGATCTGAATCCTTAGGAAATTTGATGTAGAAAGAACAGGACACTAGAATGAGACAAACCTTAATTTAATTCCTTGTTCTGTCACTTATAAGCTGTGTTAATTATTTCAGCCTCATTGTTCTCATCTTTAAGAAAATGAATAATATCTATTTCACATATATTTTAGAATTAGTGAGATACCATATCCAAAGCTACTGTTCTTAATAAATAGTGGCTATTGTTATTTCTATAGCATTTGCTCAGATTTTAGCAAAGCTATTGTCTAGTTTTTACCTGAGATGGTATCCTGTTCAATTTAACTTCTATTCACATCAATCCTGTTTTTTCTCTTAAGTCTTCTAGAACAAAACCTAATGCATTTATTTTTAGATCGATGTTCCCTTTGCCAATAATGATTCAAATAATTCATTATTGTTGTTGCTAGGTACAAAAAAAAATCCACCTGCTTCTGGTAAACAGAGGAAAAGAAGTAAAACTGTCTTTAAAAACTTTTTTATATGAAATTATTTATGAGGTTTTACAGTGTTATTTCCTCTCTTCCACTGCAATTTAGAATTTACTTCTCTGGCAGAGATTTGGAATATGGTTAGAATATTTGTTTATTCTTGCAGAAGATGCAAGTATGAATAATTTGGAAACTGTTCACCACAGTAATTCTAAGGCAGATAAAGAGAAACCTTCAGAATGGTCTAAAAGACATAGACCACAACATTATAAGCATGAGGATGCAAAAGAAATGCCACTGACATGGGTTCAAGATGAGATTTGGTGTCATGATTCCTATGAGAGTGATGGCAAATCAGAGAATTGGGGAAATTTTTTAGCTAAAGAGGAGGAAAAACCCAATCACCAGGAATGGGACCCAGGAGAACATACCAATGCCTGTGTCCAGCAGAATTCATCCTTTGTAGACAGACCCTATAAATGTTCCGAATGTTGGAAAAGCTTCAGTAATAGTTCTCATTTGCGTACTCACCAGAGGACCCACTCAGGAGAAAAGCCTTATAAATGCTCTGAGTGTGCAAAATGCTTTTGTAACAGTTCTCACCTGATTCAGCATCTAAGAATGCACACAGGAGAGAAGCCCTACCAGTGTGGTGAATGTGGGAAAAGCTTCACCAATACCTCCCATCTTATTATCCATGAGAGAACTCACACGGGAGAGAAACCCTATAAATGTCCTGAGTGTGGGAAGAGATTCAGCAGCAGCTCTCACCTTATTCAGCATCACAGATCACATACAGGTGAAAAACCATATGAATGTTCTGTCTGCGGAAAAGGCTTCAGTCACAGCTATGTCCTAATAGAACATCAGAGGACTCACACTGGAGAAAAACCTTATAAGTGCCCTGATTGTGGGAAGAGTTTTAGTCAGAGTTCCAGCCTCATTCGCCACCAGCGGACACACACAGGTGAGAAGCCCTACAAATGTCTTGAGTGTGGAAAAAGCTTTGGTTGTAATTCTACTCTAATAAAACATCAGAGAATACATACAGGAGAAAAGCCTTATCAATGTCCAGAATGTGGGAAGAATTTTAGTCGTAGTTCAAACCTTATTACACACCAGAAAATGCACACAGGAGAGAAATCCTATGAAAGTTCTGAACATGAGGAAAGTTTGAGTCAGAACTGCAATGTGATAGAAGAATGCAGAATCCAGTTAGGAGAGAAACCATACAGATGTTGTGAATGTGGGAAGAGTTTTGGCCTTAGCTCCCATCTCATTAGACATCAGAGAACACATACAGGAGAAAAACCTTACAGATGTTCTGAGTGCTGGAAAACTTTCAGTCAGAGTTCCACCCTGGTGATTCACCAAAGGACACATACAGGAGAGAAACCTTATAAATGTCCTGATTGTGGTGAATGCTTCAGTCAGAGCTTTAACCTTATCAGGCACCGGAGGACCCACATAGGGGAAAAACCTTACAAATGTACCAGCTGTGAGAAATGCTTCAGCAGAAGTGCCTACCTCAGTCAGCATCGGAAAATTCACGTAGAAAAGCCTTTTGAGTCTCCCGACGTTGGAGATTTTCCTCATGAATGGACTTGGAAAAACTGTTCAGGGGAAATGTCCTTCATCCCTTCATTTTCCGTCTCAAATTCATCTTCCTGAGTCCCAAAGCCTGGTTGGTGATGGTTTTTTCTTCCTTGTTGGACCATGACAATTTAGGTATTCTGTGATTGTTGTGCTATAAAGTTTCTTTGATGTGTTTGTCAAAACATTTGGAAAAAGTCAACCTCCCAGTTTAAAGGATGGGAAGACCCCAATCACCAGGTTATTGGATCTGTCCAATGAGAGATTCATCCACCAAGGATGAAGAGAGGAGGACTTTTAAAAATTTAAGGTAAGATAGTAATAGCTTCAAAAGAACACGTACAGAGTAATCCTGAGAGTAAGCAAAGGAACCATGAGAACCTGAAGCTAGAATTGCTATTAAATTACTTTATTTTCTCTTCCCTTATTGAGTAGAGATACATCATTACTGGCCTCAGGGGTTTACCCAAAGAAAGGGTATTTTTGAGCAAATAATGTGATTTCCTGGCTATTTTGTTGGGGCTTAAGAAGAGATTTTTTTTTTTTCAAATGCATTTTTAGTCACTAAAAATTAACTGTTGTACCATCTAGAACTATACTGTCCAGTACCATAGCCTCTAGCCGTATGTAGCTATTCGTATTAAGATTAATTGAAATTTTAAATCCAGTTCCTCAGTCACACTAGCCACTTTCTAAGTGCTCAGTAGCTCTGTGTGACCAGCGGCTACTGTATTGGATATTATAGAAGGTTCTTTCATTCAAGATCATCATTCTTGACAGACCCATAAATATTTCCTATAAAGACTGTAGAAGTGTGTTCTGGAGGGTTTGCTCTCCAAAAGGGATTGTAATATAGAGTAGAATTGGGATAGATTATTGAAGACACTGGGTTTAGACATTGGATATTTTAATGATTGTGTGTTCTAATTCATGTGCTGCCAACTGAGTTATCTAGTGATATGACCTCACTGTCTTGACCAAAGCCAGAATAGAAGGCAGGATTCCTGAATTCTATCTTAAAATTTGTAATGAAGAGCCTTTTCCCTAAATTATCCCATTATGTAATTCTTGGTCAGCTCAAGAACTGGGTTCTTTTTCTAATAATTAACTCACTAAATCTGAGCCAGTGTCCAAGGACAGTTTGTCATTAAGGAGTACTGAGACTTCTTAGCTTTGGTACTGACAGTTTTCTTTTGCCTCTTGACATAATTGGTATATGGATCTGATAACTGAGGTCCCATCTTCCCTACTCATTCCTATGGGAATGATGCTTTGGAAATTATTAGATATATCCTATTCCCTTCCTCCCATTTTTTTCCTGCTAGTGCAAAAGGTAGACGAGTAGGAAGATTAGGATTCCTGAGTTGCCCATGATTTCATCTAATTTTTGGATTCAGAATGTATTTTATGAATAATATGCAGAGATGCATATTAGGAATGTGAAGCCAGAATGGGTCAGTTGTAGCTGCTGCAAAGTTCTGTAGCTGATGGTCATTTAATTGCATGGGGATTATTTTATCTTTCATGATTGTGGTGCACCTGATGCTGGCAGGGTATTTGTGTGTTTTTGTATTGTTATTTGATTACAAAAATAAAGCAAAAACTAACAAATAAGGTATTGAAGAATTTGGGGGAAATTTTCTGCTTTCAAAAAAGGGGGAAAACATTAGGCATTATTGGCTTTTTATTTTTTTTCTTATTCATTATTATTATTTTTTTTTGAGATGGAGTCTCACTCTGTCGCCCAGGCTGGAGTGCAGTAGTGCGATCTTGGCTCACTGCAAGCTCTGCCTCCCGGGTTCATGCCATTCTCCTGCCTCAGCCTCCCGAGTAGCTGGGACTACAGGCGCCTGCCACCACGCCTAGCTAATTTTTTGTATTTTTAGTAGAGATGGGGTTTCACCGTGTTAGCCAGGATGGTCTCGATCTCCTGACCTCATGATCCAGCTGCCTTGGCCTCCCAAAGTGTTGGGATTACAGGCGTGAGCCACTGCACCCAGCCCTTATTAATTTTTTTAAGAGATAAGGTCTCACACTGTCACCCAGACTAGTGCACTAGCACCATCATAGCTGACTGCAGCCTGAGACCCCTGGGCTCAAGGGATCTTCCCATCTCCGCCTCCTGAGTAGCTAGGACTACAAGCACATGCCACTGCAGCCAGCTAATTTTAAAATTTTTGTAGAGACAGGGTCTTGCTACGTTGCCCAGGCTGGTCTTGAACTCCTGGCTTCAAGCAGTTCTCCTCCCTCAGCCTCCCAAGCTGCTGAGATTACAGGTGTGAGCCACCACACCTGGCCCATTATTGGCTTTTGTGTGACCTCACCTGAGTATTTTTCTATCTTTGTATGTTATCTAGTATTGCCCAAATTTTCTTAAATTGTAATATTTCAGGACAAGTTTTTATGGTAACAGATTAATGCTTGATAACTAAGGAGTTATCAACTTAGGAGTTGGCTGATAAACTTAGGAGTTTGCTGTTGAGGCTGAAATTCAGTTACAAGGCAGCAGTGGTTGGGGTGATACAAAATCAATGCTCTGTGGTAGGTAACCACTCTGAGTCTCAGTTCCCTCATCTGTAAAGCAGAAATAATGCCTACCTTACAGGGTTACCATAAACATTAAATGAATGTTTGCAAAGCATATAGCACAGTGCTTAAACATAGCAGGGTATCAATAAATGATAATTAGTTGCTGCTATTATTATTAATTGAAACAAACTGAAAAAAAAATGTTATCCACATGTTTTAAAAATAGGAAGTAGTAGTACAGCCCCAAACTTATCTTACTTGTAGATTCTTTATGATCAACTTCAGGAATTTTAAGGGATAAAATATTGGAAAAGCACAGGACTATATTGTTTGCAGACTGTCTAAAACACTTTTATTCACTTTGTAAGCAGCTATAACAAAGAAACAGGAAATTTTACTAAATTTTCTTTTTATTCACGAAACAAAGGATTTGGTTTAACTTGGGAAAGAACAAAGTCGCAAGTTCAATTTAAGTTAATTTGCATCTGAAGAGATTAATAACAGGTACAATTTATGTCCTGTCACCATCACCTATACAATGTACTATGATGGCTGGCAATATATAAAACCTATTTCACAAACCTTGATGTCTACCAGAATAAAGATGTTCATGTCTTAGATGGGTTAAGATGGGCTCCATTAGTAGAAAAATTTGGCAAAAATCCTTGTCTCTTTGGATTGAAAATGAGGAAAACAAGAGATTTGTACCTTATGATGGAGAAGATAACATAGTCAAACGTAATATGTGATACTTTTATCTCAGTTTCATTAATCAGCAAGTAGGCTCTTTGTTTAGCTCCATGAGAAAGAAATTCTATATTCTCTATTTTTCTTGTTAGCATAAAGGACTCAGCATGTGAATAAAGAAAGCATTCTTTATTTATGAGTGATTTATTTCATAGTTTCTTTTTAATTAAATAGAAGAGACCTATAATGTATATTTTTCCTACTCAAAGAAGGAGCTCATATATATTTTCCATACCATAGCATAGGGAGAGCCATGTCAATGCATGTACTCACAACTATAGGAGGGAACTCACTCCCTAACTGCTGTACAGCCTACCAGAGGGCATGTAAGCATAAGTTTCTATTGTAATTAAGGTAAAGTCTTAATCCCATCATCCCAAGTCATCCAAGTGGGGTCTACCAAATGGGCCTTCTCCTTAGTGCTGTAGAAGTTTCTTCACTGATGGTGAGAGGTAGTGGAGTACAGCGGTACTGTGACTATTGCCCTTTATACATTAATCTGACACATTGATCTCAGCCAGTCTCATTTTCTGAAATCATGGTGTTTTAGTATCTTTAGTGTTGCCATAATAGAATACCTTAGCTGGGTAATTTATAAAGAAAAGAGGTTTATTTGGCTCATGATTCTGATGGCTGGGAAGTCCAAGAGCATGGGGCCAGCATCTGCTTGCTTCTGGTGAGGGCTTCTGTGCTGTGTCATAACATGGCAGAAGGTCAAGGGTGAAGGGAGCACGTGCAAAGGGGCAGAACATGAGAGTTGTAATCACTTCATAACAGCTCGCTCTCAGAAACTAATCCTGTTTCATGGGAGAGAGAGGTCTCACGTGAGAGAGAGAGGTCACTCACTGACAAGAACTGTAGAAGGATTGGCAGCATGCTGCCCATATGAGCAGAGGGAGCCCCCGTGACTCAGATGCCTCCCATTAGGCCCCACTTCTTAAAGGTACCACCTCCCAACATTGCTGCACTGGGAATTAAGGTCCCAACATGAGTTTTGGTGGGAACACTCAACTCATAGCATTTGGTAACAACAAGACTGTCATTACAGTAGTCCCCCCTTATCCAAGGTTTTGCTTTCTGGGGTTTTAGTTACCCTTGGTCAACCATGGTCTGAAAATATTATATCACTAATCTTGCCCTTTGGGGCCTTTATTCAGTAAGGTAAGGATTATTTGAAGAGAAGCATTGTGATACCACAACAGTAGATGTGATAACTGAGATGGCTACTAAGTGATTTATAGCAATCCAGGCCAGAAATGGTGGGACAGTGAGACATTTTGTCATGCTACTCAGAACAGCAGGCAGTTTAAAACTTAGAAATTATTTCTGGAGTTTTCTATTTACATCACAATGCCTACATCATTTATTTCATTTCATATCATCATGAAGCCATTGTACTATTTCATCATCACCTCAAGAAGAAAGGTAAGTACAGTACAATAAGATATTTTGAGAGGCCACATTCACATAACTTTATTACAGTATATTGTTATAGTTGTTCCATTTAGTTATTGTTAATCTCTTACTGTACCTCATTTATAAATTAAAATGTATCATATCATTTAACTTATGTGATAAAATTAAACTTTATCATACATAAACTTTATGTATGGAAAAAACTTAGTACGTATAGGGTTCAGTACTGTCCTTGGTTTCAGGCATCTACCAGAAATCTTGGAATGTGTCCCCAGCAGATAAAGGGGACTACTATGCTTTTTAAAATTCTGTATTTGATTTAACGTATTTATTTCTCCTTTCAAGCAGTATAACCATTCATTCAACAAAAATTTATTTGATGCCTAACATGTATTTAGCAGAGGTCATGTGACAGTGGGAGGGGCAAATGTGAGGACAATGCAGTTGTAGGAAAACATGCAGCTTTTTGCTTGGCTACTTTCTCCTTGGCAGCTCTGGAACTACACTTACTCTACTGAATCCTTCATCTTCAAACTTAATAGATGATCTGAAAAGCTAGAGATAACAATAGATTAAAGTGGGTTATGTTTGCTCTGTGAAAATGCAAGCTCTCCGAAGTTTGACACAGTGCTTTGCACACAGTTGTTCTTAATAGTTATTGAGTGGGTGTCATATGCTTATGTGTTTTATGCTAATGTCTAAGTGTATGCCCTTCCAGGATATGGATCCATTTTTGTGACTGAATGGATCAAGTTTTGTAACCCTTAAGCCTAACACAGAGCCTGGCATATGAAGTGTTTATGGGTTTTGGTTGAGGGGTTTTCACCAGTGAATAAAGTCTGCTGGATTAGATTGTATAATCTCAATGTCTCCTTGGGCTGGTTTGTAAATGAAAGTTGCTGTGATAGGAGGCTGGGTGTATCCTCATACTAACCTTAGAGGACATTTAAAAAGTGTCCTGGCCAGGCGCAATGGCTCATGTCTGTAATCCCAACACTTTGGGAGGCCGAGGCAGGCGGATCACTTGAGGTCAGGAGTTCAAGACCAACCTGGCCAACATGGTGAAACTCCATCTCTTCTAAAAATAATAAAAAAAATTAGCTGGGCGTGGTGGTGTTGCCTGTAGTACCAGCTACTCGGGAGGCTGAGGCAGGAGAATTGCTTGAACCCAGGAGGTGGAGGTTGCAGTGAGCCAAGATCGCACCACTGCATTCCAGCCTGGGTGACAGAGCAAGACCTTTCTCTAAATAAATAAATAAATAAATAAAAAGTGTTCTGATAATTCACTACCCTGAGCTTCAGATTGGACTCTATAGGACGAGTTTAAAACTTGTTTCAAATTTAAATTTCAGTCACTTTCTAGCTTTGTATTTTGTACTTACCTTGTAGATTTGGTAAGCAGTGAATGAGGTGAACTTGGCATTGGCATATCATAGGTGTTAAGGAAATACTTTTTTCCTTTTCTCTCCACCTTATTTGCTCATAATTTTGCCAGAGATAGACTTTAGGGACAGAAATGTTTAATCATTTGTTGGATGGATTATTTCTAGGTTTCTAAAATAGAGACATTAATAACGCTTAGCTCATGGGTTTATTGTGAGGATCAGTGAGATGATGTATGTAAAGTGCTCAGTATTCCTGATACTTAGTCATCACTCAGTATTAACTGTTACTACCATTGTTATCATCAAAGGTGGCTCCAGACCAGCATGGGTCTTTGGATCGTCTTTGAAGTTAGCCTCAGAGATATGACTGTCCCCTGAGGCCACTAAAATAGTGCAATCTTTTTATTATTATTTATGCCATGAGTAGGAAGGGCCATGAACAAGAGTGTGGGGACATGAATAATAGCAAGCTGTTCAGGAGGCTGATAATGTAGCACATCATTTTTATAATATGGCAGCCAGTTGAGCAACTGCTGCATTTTCTGTTTAAAAATTATTCCCAGCTGGGTGTGGTGGCTTATGCTTATAATCCCAGCACTTTGTGGGATGCAGAGGTGGGAAGATCACTTGAGCCCAGGAGTTGGAGACCATCCTGGGCAACATAGTGGGACCCTGTCTCTACAGAAATTAAAGTTAAAAAAAAAATACCCTACCTGTCACTCCTCTATCTCTTTTATTTCTATTTTGTTCTCATCTACCTCTTTCTGGCCCTAACCTCTGCCTCATCTGTCCATATGCCAACCCAAATTTAAGATTTTTTCTTTTTAAGAGACAGGGTCTTGCTCTGTCATCCAGGCTGGAGTGCAGTGGTGCGATCATGGCCCACTGTAACCTTGAACTCCTGGGCTCAAATGAGCTTTTTCCTACCATTTAATTTGTTCCCCATCCTTTCCTCTCATCACCCTCCCCTCTACCCCTGCTATGAGGTTGGAATCAAGTCAAAGCTGAGGATGGTGCAAGTGTTGGGGTTAGTTAGAAGGATACAGATGGAAACAGAATGCCAGGCAATCATGACATAGTGCGCCTGTAGCCGCTTCCAAGCAGAGGCGGCTTGTGGGCGCTAAGACAGCCAGGTTTCTGATGTAACATTGCTTGACTCTGGTAAACTCAGTACATATTCTAGAATTTGACAGGTTGAGGGATGGAATGAAAGCTTGATTGAGAAATGAACATTATTAATTTCGAGCCTTACTAAGTCATGGATAAATGTTCACATTAAGAACATATTAGTTCATTAGACTGATAGACAAAGGTGAAAGATTTTCCCCCTTAACATTGCTTTTTTCTGATTAAAGTAATACTTACTAATTGTAAAATATACAAAGAAGTATAAATTAGGAAATAAATTTAAGTATGAAGGCCAGAATTAAAATGACCCGTAATCATTTTTTCCAGAGATTACTTACCTTGAAAATGCTGAGGTCTTTCCCAGTAACCTCTTTTCTAAGCATATATATGAATAAATATTTAAAATTGGATTATAAGGAGTGTATGTGTGAGTGTGTGTGTGCAAGTGTAGCATTGTGTCTTATTTTTTTCTTAATATTACATCATTTGTCATTTTACTTGTTTTAAAATTGTTAGGAAGCTTTTAGTGGCTTCATAATATACTGAACGGTTGTGTCATAACAATGTAATTGTTTTAATATAGGATATTTATATTGTTTCTACTTGTTTGCTATTAAAAATAACACTGGCCAGGCACGGTGGCTCACGCTTGCAATTCCAGCACTTTGGGAGGCTGAGGTGAGTGGATCACCTGAGGTCAGGGGTTCGAGACTGGCCTGGCCAACATGGTGAAACCCCATCTCTACTAAAAATACAAAAATTAGCTGGGTGTGGTGGCATGTGCACCTGTAATCCCAGCTACTCGGGAGGCTGAGGCAGGAGAATCGCTTGACCCTGGGAGGTGGAGGTTGCAGTGAGCCAAGATCATGCCACTGCAATCCAGCCTGGGGACTCTGTCTAAAAAACAAAACAAAACAACAACAACAAAAAACCACTGCTGTGCTGGGCACCATGGCTCACACTTGTAATCCCAGCACTTTTGGAATCTGAGACAGGAGGATTACTTGAGGCCAGGAGTTCAAGACCATCCTGGGCCACATAGTGAGACCCTATATCTACAAAAAATTTTTAAAAATTAGCTGGGCATGGTGATGTGGCTATGGTTCCAGCTACTCAGGAGGCTAAGGTGGGTGGATTGCTTGAGCCTGGGAGGTCCAGACTGCAGTGAGCCATGATTATGCCATGGTACTCCAGCCTGAGCAACAGTGAGACCCTGTCTCAAAAAAGTAAAAATAAAAATACTACTTTGAACAGGCTGTTTTTAGCTGCTGTTTTGTTTTACTGTTGTGGTTGTGATTGTTTGGTCTTGCTTTTATGCTTTTTTTTTTTTAAATATAAATCTTAAAGTACATGTCTAATTATTTCCTTAGCATAAATTTCTAAAAGTGAGATTATTGAATCAGTGGGCATAAATGATTTTAAAGGCATTTTGTTTAATTGCTCTCCAGAAATTATATCAGTTTAAAGTATCCCAGTGGAAGAATTTTCTTAAACACCTTCTTTTGGGGGACAAAGAAGAACAAATAATATGTAAATAGATCATATATTATTATAATTCAAGGCCAACAAATTAATATGATGAAAACCTTCTCTTGAGATTTTGTTTTGTTTTGTTTTTGAGACACGGTCTTGCTTTGTTGCCTAGGCTGTACAGTACACTGGTGTAGTCACGGCTCTCTGCAGCCTTGACCTCCCAGGCTCAAGCAATCCTTCCACCTCAGCCTCCCAAGTAGCTAGGACTACAGGCACACCACCTTGCCCTGCTATTTTTTTTACTTTTATTTTGTAGAGATGGGGTCTTGTATGTTGCCCAAGCTGGTTTTGAACTCCTGGCTCAAGTGATCCTCCTGCCTTGGCCTCCCAAAGTTCTGGGATTACAGGCATGAGCCACTGCACCTTGCCTGAGATGGTTTTTATAAGATAATCTTGTTCCTCCTCTCCTGGTCTTAGGATCAACTGAGATTCACCTTGGGTTGAATCATTTTAAGAATTACTTTGACTTTTCCTTTTGCTGCCCGAGGCATAATTTCAAGGGACATCTTCAGGAGCTGCTTTAAGAACTAGGGAAATAAGATGAGGTTTTGGTACCAGGAGTACTTCCAGAGGATCAGAATTTTAAGGGTGGATTTTCGTAACTGGTTTTGGGGTTTCTGGAGTTGGCTCTTTAATCTGATTAGAGCTAAAAATGTTAAAGACTCTCTACTTCTAATAGTACAGACAGCACTGATAGTCCATGGCTGAGTTGTTTATAGAGATACGCAAAATAAATGCATGTGACACTCCTAATTCACCACTTATAAGAAGCAACGCACTTGGTGATTCTGTACATGATACTTTAGGATGTTTGTGGAAAATCAAGAAACATAATGACATTAGTTGGTTGCTACTAATATTGCTGGGCAAAGTAATGAAAGAAAAGGATGAGCTCAGGGATTTGAATTCTCAGCTCCAGGTATACATAAATAGTCTCGAAACTTCTAAGTGTTCCCTGAAGGAGAATCTTCTCCCCAGTAGCCTTTGGGTTGAAATTACTGAAAACCAAATGCAAGCCCTGATCATGCAACTAGCTTACCTATGAAGAAAGGTGCACTCAGCCTCACAGGATGTTTACTGTTAAAGTGAGGGCATTGATTGGGAAAGAATGGGAATAATTGGATTCCAAGGTGGCAGGGTCCAAGTGGCAAAACTCAACTGCCAAAGGCAAGGTGGGCATAGTTATCATAATGAGCGAACAGCAGAGGCAATCCAACAATCAGAATAATCTGACTCATGTAGACATTTGGCTTTGGCTAATTAATCTTGATGTTCCTAGAAGTGAAATAGATGGGAAGCTTACTACATTCTTAAGCAGAAAACTTCCAGGTCAAGTGAACAAAAGTCTAACTCAAATACTAAAAACAGATCATCATGGCCACTCAATTTCCACACTTGAGCCAGTTTACAGACCCAGAACCCCTTGAATAAAGGGTACCCTACCCTTCATTTGGGTATACTACCAAACCTTTATACTGTTTATACCTCCGGCCTTTTACTAGGGTAACTGCGCATTGGGGAAAGAGAAATAATCAGAACTTTCAGGGAACTACTGACAACTAGCTCTGAGCTGACATTGATTCCAGGAGACCCAAAATATGGTGGCCGTCCAGTCAGAGTAGCAGCTTATAGAGATCAGGTGATCAGTGGAATGTTAGCTTAGGTTTGACTTACAGTGGGTCCAGTGAGTCCCCAAACCATCCTGTGGTCACTTCCCCAGTTCCAGAATTCCTAGTTGGAATACACATACTTAGCATACTGGGCAGAATTTCCACATTGGTTGCCTCACCTGTGGAGTGAGGGATATTATGATTGGAAAGGCCAAATGGAAGCCATTAGAGCTGCGTCTACCTGGGAAAATAGTAAATCAGAAAACGTATCACATCTTTGGAGGGATTTCAGAGATTAGTGCCACCATGAAGGACTTGAAAGATGCAGAGGTGGTGGTTCCCTGCCCATTCTTATTCAACTCTCTGCCCTGTGTAGAAGACAGGATCTTGGGGAATACAGCAGATTACTGTAAGCTTAACCAAGTGGTGACTCCAGTTGCAGCTGCTGTACCAGATGTGGTTTCATTGCTTGAGCAAATTAAACACATCCCTTGGTACCTGGTATGCAGCTACTGATGTAGCAAATGCATTTTTCTCCATACCTGTCCATAAGGGCCAGCAAAATACCTTCACTGTCCTGCCTCAGGTGTATTTCAAGTCTCCAGCTCTGTGTCATAATTTAGTTTACAGAGATCTTGATTGCCTTTCCCTTCCACAAGATACCACACTGGTCCATTACATTGATGACATTAAGCTGATTGTACCCAGTGAGTAAGAAGTAGCAACCACTCTGGACTTACTGGTAAGACATTTGTGTGTCAGAGGGTGGGATATGAATCCAACCTTCAGTGAAATTTCTAGGGGTCCAGTAGTGTGGGGCCTGTCGAGATATCCCTTCTAAGGTAAAGTTCTTGCATCTGGCCCCTCCTATAAACAGGAAACAATGCCTAGTGGGCCTATTTGGATTTTGGAAGGAACATGTTCCTCACTTGGGTGTGTTGCTTTGATCCATTTACTGAGTGACTAGAAAAGCTTCTAGATTCAAGAGGGGCTGCAACAGATCCCTGGCTATTATGCAAGCTGCACTGCCACTTGGGCCATATGATCCAGCTGATTCAATGGTACTTAAGATGTCAGTGGCTGTTAGGGATGCTGTTTGGAGCCTTTGGCAGGACCCCATTGGTGAATCACAGTGGAGGCCTTTAGGATTTTGGAGCAAGGCCCTGCTATCATCCACAGATAACTACCCTCCTTTTGAAAGATAGCTCTTGGCCTGCTACTGGACCTTAGCAGAAACTAAATGGTTGATCATGGGCCACCAAGTTACCATGTGACCTGAACTGCCTATCATGAATGGGGTGTTATCTAACCCACCAAGCCATAAAGTTGGGTGTGTACAGCAGCACTCCATCATCAAATGGAAGTAGGGTATTGATCAGCCTGAGCAGGTCCTGAAGGCAAGAGATTCCATGAGGAAGGGACTCAAATGCCTATGTTTCCTGCTGCTACACTCTCTCTCTTCTCTCTCCCAGCCTGCACCTTTGGCCTCATGGGGATGACTCTATGATCAGTTGACAGAGGAAGAGAATACTAGGGCCTAGTTTTCAGATGGTTCTTCGTATATGCAAGTACCACCAGAAAGTGGACAGCTACAGCACTGCAGCCCCTTTCTAGAACATCCGTGAAGGAAGGTAGTGAAGGGAAATCCTCCTGTGAACAGAATTTCAGTCAGTGCACCTTGTTGTGCACTTTGCTTGGAAGGAGAAATGGCCAGATGTGTGATGACATGCTGATTCATGGGCGATAGCCAATAGTTTGACTGAATGGTCAAGAACTTGGAAGGAACATGATTGGAAAACTGGTGACAAAGGAATTTGGGGAAGAGGTTTTGTGGATAGACCTCTCTGAGTGAGCAAAAGATGTGATGATATTTGTGTGCCATATGAATGCTCACCAAAGGATGACCACCTCAGCAGAGGAGAATTTTAATAATCAAGTGAATAGAATGACCTGTTCTGTGGATACCAGTAGACCTCTTTCCTTAGCCACCCCTATCATTTGCCCAAAGGGCTCATAAGCAACGTGGCCGTGGTGGCAGGGATAGTGTTTATGCATGGACTCAGCAACACGGACCCCCACTTACCAAGGCCAACCTGGCTACAGCCACTTCTGAGTGTCCATTCTGCCAGCAAGAGACCAACATTGAGCTCCTGATATGGCACCATTCCCCAGGGTGATCAGTTATCTGGTGGCAGGTTGATTACAGTGGACTGCTTCCATCACGGAAGGGACAGCCGTATGTCTTTACTGGAATAGACGGTTACTCTAAATATGGATTTGTCTTCCATTCATGCAAGGCTTCTGCCAAAACTCCATCCATGGACTTACCAAATGCCTTATTCACCATCATGTTATTCCACACAGCATTGCTTCTGATCAAGGAACTCACTTCACAGCCAAAGAAGTGTGGCAATGGGCGCATGCTCATAGAATTAATTGGTTTTACCTTGTTTCCCATCATCCTGAAGCAGCTGGCTTAATAGAATGGCAGAATGACCTTCTGAAGTCACAGTTACAGTGCTAGCTAGGTGACGATACTTTGCAGAACTGGAACAAGGTTCTTTAGAAGGCCGTATATGCTCTGAATCAGCATCCAATATATTATACTGTTTCTCCCATAGCCAGGACTCATGCGTCCAGCAATCAAGGGGTGAAAATGGGAGTGGCACCACTCACCATTGCCCCTGGTGACCCACTAGCAAAATGTTTGTTTTCTGTTCCAATGACATGTTCTGCTGGCCTAGAGGCATTAGTTCCAGAGGGAGGAATACTTTTACCAGCAGACACAACAATGATTTCATTGAATTGGAAGTTTAAAACTGCCACCAGGCCAACTTGGACTCCACACAGGCTAAGGAGTTAAGGTGTTGGCTGAGGTGATTGATCTGTACTACCAAGGGTGAAATTGGACTATTACTCCACAATAGAGGTAAGGAAGAGTTTGTCTGAAATACAGGAAGTCCCTTAGTTTTACCATGCCTTATGATTAAGGTCAATGGGAAACTATTATACAATAACTGAATCTAGGCAGGACTACGAATGGCCCAGACCCTTTAGGAATGAAGGCTTATGTCACCCCCACCAGGTAGAGAACCACAACCAGCTGAGGTGCTTGCTGAACTTGAAGGCAAATGGAATACAGCATATACAATAGAAGAAAGTAGTTATAAATACCAGCTATACCCACATGACCAGTTAACAGAATTGAGGACTGTAATTGCCATGACTATTTCCTCCCTATTTTGTTAAGAATACCTTCATGCATAGATACATACATCTTACACAGATATTTGTTGTCTTTCCTCTCTTATTCATTTAGCATTAACATAAAATTTATTGACTTTTAGTGTTTAAGTATTGTTAATTTTACATCACAGTATTTAAGTTATGGGATATCAGGAGAAGAGTAAACATCACTAAAGAAGTTCACCTTCTCTTCTGGGGATGGGATTTGTGCGTTTTCGGTTGTACACAGGATAGTTTTATCATGTTAGGTGGAATTATGACCTTTTTATTGTTTTTATTTGGAGATGAAGTATGGTTTAAGGAGATGTGTATGGGTGATAGTTTAACAAAGGGTGGACTTGCGACGGTTAACTTTAGGTGTCAACTTGACTGGATTAAGGGATGCCTAGATGGCTAGGGAAACATTATGTCTGGATGGGTCTGTGAGGGTGTTTCCAGAGGAGACTGATACAAGATGAGAGAGGAAGACCTGTCCTCAATATGGGCCGGCACCATCCAGGTAGCTAGGGGCCAGCTGGGACAAAGGGGGAAGATGGGAGACCCTTGTTCTCTGCTCTCTGTCTGCTTTCCAGATCTGGATGCCTGTTCTTCTCCTGCGCTTGGACATCAGACTCCAGGTTCTTTGGCTTTTGGACCCTGGGACTTGCACCAGGGTCCTCCCAGGATTGTCAGGCTTTTGTTCTCAAACTGTTCTCAAGCTGCATCATCTGAAGCTTCCAGACTAAGCCATGCTACTGGCTTTGCTGATGCTCCAGCCTGCACGTGGCCTATGGTGGGACTTTATCTCTGTGGCAGTGTGAGCCAATTTTCCCTAATAAATTCCCTTCCATATATCCTGTTGCTTCTGTCTCTCTGGAGAACCCTTACTGATTCAGGTGGATTCCTAGAAGTGGGATTATTGAATCAAAGGGTATACATTGTTTTCAAGGCATATTGCTTAATTACTTTCAGAAATTTGATCAATTTAAATTACCCCAGTGAAGTAATTTTGTTAAATCCTTTTGGGGAGAAGGGGAGAACAACAACTAATAGGTAAATAAATTACATATTATTGGAATTCATGGCCAATATATCAATATGATGAAAACCTTCTTTTAAGGCAGATTTTTTAGTTAATCTTTTTCCTCCTCCTCAATCCCCTTCTCCTTGGCTTAGGATCAGCTGAGATTCACCTTGAGTTGAATCATTTTAATAATTACTCTGGCTTTTTCTTTTTCTCGGCACAATTCCAGTGGATATCACTAGGATGTGCTCCACGAACTAGGGAAATGAGCCAAGGCTCAAAGCCTGAAGTGCCAAGAGGAAGAATGCTTGAGGAAGAGGCTGCCTAGTTCAATATATATTGCCACCCAGTTCAGAAAATGAAGTGCACTCCAAATCTAGGAGACTAGGTTCAACTCTGATTTAACAAATGAATATTTTCTAGTTTTTAAAATTGACATTGTGAAAGTTGAGTGTATCAAATGGAGTCAGTCTTGTCATTACCAAATAAAATGGAGTCCAGAGGTCATACGAAAGGGCAGCCAGTTCCCATACACCTGTTCCATAAACTATTTTTGCAATTCAACGAAAAACCCGCAGAGACCTACCTGTGGCTTTAAGATTATGTCTTACCTGGTAACTGCTGCTACTTCATCAAGCAGAACTTGCCAGTTCCTGCTGGCACCAATGAACTTTCTTTCAAAACAGTGTACCTTCCTCACTTTCCCAATAAAACCTCAGCCTTTCCCTTCGTTCTTTGGATACACCCAGGTGCTGCCCAGGTCTGGGTGTCCCGAATTGCAATTCCTGCATTTTCCCAAATAAACTCTTTCTTAGAGATTGACCTTTATATATTATTTCAAATTAACAATATTGAGGAAAAAAACAGAATGGACACTTATAGAAAGATATCAAATAAGACTGCTCAGAAGAATAGAACCTTCATGTTTCCAATCATACTGCCATCAAGAGTGAAAAACTTATTTTGTTGGCTGTACACTTAGTGTTTTAGTAAGGAGAAAGGGAAGAAGAAAGGTAAGGTGTGATCACTGACATTGACAGAGGTTATACCTGCCTACCCCTACTAATTCTTCAAACCTAGCTTAAAAGTAACATCTTCTGGTAGGCCTTTCTTGACCCTTAGTTTTGTTTATAACTTCTTACCCTCCAGAGCAACATCTGCTTGCTGGTGGTGCTCTTCTCCTTCTTTCTTCCTCTTCCTCTCTCTCTTCCTCTCTCTCTTCCTCCTCCTCCTCCTTCTTCATACACATGACATCTGTAATTACTTGTTCACTGCTGTTTTCTCAATACACTCTAAATTCCAAAATGACAGGTACCATGTCTGCCTTATTCACTGCCTGCGTCCCAGCACCAAACACAGTGCCTGACACAAAGTAGACACTTCTTACATAATTACATTAAATTGGATTGATGGTCACTCTAACTATGGTTTTATGAGCCATAAAGGAGAAAAAGAAAATGAAAACAGTGTTCCAAATTAATACTGTTGGCTCCATCACTTGCAATTAGAATTTGCAAAAGATTATGTAAGTGCTGAGGGGATGTCCAACAATTACATGATTGGGGTTAAAAGTCTTTGGATGAGTAAATGGTGAGTGATAAAGTTTTGAAGGGCTGGGCATGGTGGCTCACCCGTGTAATCCCAGCACTTTGGGAGGCCAAGGCGGGAGGATTGATTGAGGCCAGGAGTTGGAGACCAGCCCGGGCAACATAGCAAGACCCCATCTCTATGAAAAATAAATAAATAAGCCAGGTGTGGTGGCACATACCTATGGTCCCAGCTACTTCCAAGGCTGATGTTGGAGGATGGCTTGAGCCTGGGAGGTCAGGGCTTCAGTGAGCTATGTTTGTGCCACTGCACTCCAACCGGGATGACAGAGCAAGACCTTGTCTCAAATAAAAAAATAAAAAATAAAAAATAAAATTTTGAGAAGACAATTATTTCGTTTGCTACCAAAACAATGGGATAACATTTTTTAAAAGAAAGATTGTATTCAATACATTGAGGAAATGCTTACCATATGCCAAATACTGAGTATACAACTGTGAATAGGACATGGTCCTTGTCTTGAGGAGTTGAATCCCTTGTGTTAGGGAAGCAGGAGCCTAGGAGAGCCAGAGTGGCACCACTTTAAAAATCAACTCCATCTTGAGACTAACAAGGCACGTTCCTTTTCGGTCACAACCCATAATCATAACACGTTTATAGTTGAGGAAACAGCCTAAAGATACCTACAAGGACACACTCCTACAAAAACAGAAAGCCCACATGTCCCAATACCCATAACAATCTATGTTTTCAAGATAATTACAGTTAAGCTTTGATGTATTCACACACTAGAGTGTCAAGGATAGTTATCTTTAAATCAATAGAATCATTTGTAATGCTGTCTGCTCACCGACATGTAGACACAGCTTAGCTTTTTACATAGATAAGACCTCTGTGTAAGGAAAACTTACAGACAAGGCGTGCCTCCTCTTACTCTCTGGGGATGCCCTACTTTGCAATGGAGTAGCTTTTAATAAACTCTCTTCTCACTGCGCTCTGCTACTAGCCTTGAATTCCTTTTTGCATGAGATCTCAGAACCCTCTCTTGAGCTCTTTTTCGACAACTTGGAAAAGGCATTGTGAGTAGATAATTATAGTACAAATTGGTGAGTGACTGCTACAACAGAGGTGGAATTATGAAAACTTGAGAAAAAAAAGATGATTAATCTGAGGTCTCAAAGCATGGGTAGTTGAGGAAAGCTGGGCGGGACTTTTTCTTGCATTGAGAATGGCACTTAAAACACAAATCTAGCCTGGTGTGCCAAACTAGGCTAACAGTGAAAACTCAAAAGCTTAAGCAAGAAAGAGATCAGATGTGCTTGTTTGTTTCAAGATAACTAGGTCTTTGTGTGGGGAGAAAAATCAAGTCACACATTCCTAAATTCCTCACATACATTTTCTGGGATTGGATTCAGACTCTGCTAGTCACTAGCTGTGATCACTTCCCTGTGCATGAGTTTTCTTGTCTGTAAAATGGGGCTAAAAAAATAGTATCTTAGCTGGGTGTGGTGGCTCACGCCTGTAATCCTGGCACTTGGGGAGGCCGAGGCGGGCGGATTGCCTCAGCTCAGGAGTTGGAGACCAGCCTGGCCAACACAGTGAAACCCCATCTCTACTAAAATACAAAAATTAGCCGGGCGTAGCAGCCTGTGCCTGTAGTCCCAGCTACTCGGGAGGCTGAGGCAGGAGAATCGCTTGATCCCCGGGAGGCGGAGGTTGCAGTGAGCCGAGATCAGGCCACGGCACTCCAGCCTGGGTGAAAGAGCGAGACTCCATCTCCAAAAAAAAAAAAAAAAAAAAAAAAAAGTAGTATCTCCCTAAAAGTGTTGTCAGGAAGCCAAAACGAGCTAATATATGAAAAGTATTTAGAATGCTACCCATACTATATGTGTGAGCTCTTGTACGAAAGTATTTCTCATGTACCTACTTGATAGCATTATGGCTTTCTGCCAGTAAGCAGCTGATTTTGTCTCACATTTCATTGCTTTCCCTTCAGGTCTCAATGACAGATTTCTGTTTTTGAATAAATGAACCATGGCAAGATTCAAAAATATTTAAGCAATGCTTATATAACATTTAATTCAGTTCAGAAGATATAGGCATTCAGAGTGTGCTCTGCGGTAGGTATTACAAGTGCTCTTTTTGCCCCAAATTCAGAAGTGGATCTTGAACTGCCTGAAGGATTCAGACCTGACATTATAAGAATGACTTTGTGAAGATAAAAACATATGAAGAAAGTTGCTTTCCAGAGATTAAAAAATTATCTACTTAATAAGAAAAATTCCTTTTATGATAATCTTGAGTACAGAGTAAGCAGGTAACAGCCATCCTGGTGATAACTGTATTCCCATCTGTAAGAGTCAGTTGGCCGGGCTTGGTGGTTCATGCCTGTAATCCTAGCACTTTGGAAGGCTCAGGCGGGAGGATCACTTGAGGTCAGGAGTTTGAGACCAGCCTCGCCAACATGGTGAAACACTGTCTCTACTAAAAATACAAAAATTAGCCGGCATGGTGGCACGTGCCTCTAGTCCCAGCTACCCGGGAGGCTGAGGCTCGAGAATCGCTTGAAGCTAGGAGGCGGAGGTTGCAGTGAGCTGAGATTGCGCCACTGCACTCCAGCCTGGGCCACAGAGCGAGACTCTGTCACAAAAATTTAAAAATAATAAAAGAGTCAGCTGCTCCTCTATTATTTTAACAAAACAGAACGGACAGATACCAATAAGCAGTTTATTGAAGAATTCTCTTCAGGAAATGATTTCCCATACATTGAACTGATTCTCTTTTCTGCAGTCCTTTTAAATTTGATGTCAGTTCAGACAGCCAAACGTACTGGTAACAGTGAGGAATATTGTAGAAGAAAGAATAAAAGTATTGGAAAGCAAGGCAGTTATTGATAATTATGCATACTGGGGAACCACAAGATTTGGAGACCAGGACTTTGACTTTTGGTTTCATCATTACGATTTAATCACAGCTGTGATTTAGTCAAGCCATTTAACCTCTTTAATTTTCATTTTCCTCATTTTAAAAATCAAAGTTGTTTTGAGGGTCAAGTGAACGCCTGTGCGGGTGTTTTACCAAATAATTATTTTATTAGCAGATAAAACATATTATTGGGGGTGAAAAGTTATAAGAGGTGCCATGTTTTTTTAAACCCTGCCAAGTATCTGATACAGGATTGCAAAGGATGTTCGAGTTCATGAAGAAGTTGCCTTCTCCCCACAGAGGCAGAGTGACTTGTAACATCTGTAAAAGGTCACAGGCTGGTTAGCGGTAGCCAGAATCTGGGTCTCCTAACTCTAGTTGCCTAGTCTTGCTTTTATGCGCCAGTGTCGTTCATCATTCATTAAATACATGTTATGGAGGATAAATTAAGGGCAGAGCATTGTGCTAGGTGCTGTGGGTGATCTTATCAGACACAGATCTTTAGGGAATCTAGAGATTAAAAAGTATGAATAAAGTTATGTGACTTGGTGAAGGTCAATGGCGATTTGGTGGAAGAGGTGACAATGCAGCCACGCTCCAAAAGGCAGAAGGGATTTGCACCTATTATCATAGGGGTTAAAGAAGGAAGTCCAGAGTTAAGAAACAGGATGAGCAAAGACACTGAGGTCTTAAGCCTCAATAAATTTTAGGTAGGTTTCATCGTAGGTTTCATAAGGGCTGTCTCACTCCGAGACTTTTGCACACTTTTGCTCCCTCGGACTGCTTGTCCTGGACACCGTGTAACCTCCCCCTGGGCGCCTCACCAGACTTCTCCAGGCCAAGGGAAGGACCACCTCTTGGGTTTCCATGGCTCCCTCTCTAACCACCCCCTTCTCAGGACACCTACGACACGACTATTTGACTTCTTTGCCTCCGAGCCCCCACCCCCAACGTTTCTGGTCTTGAGAGAACGGGCTGGGCGCATCCGTGTATCTCTAGCCTGAGCACTTGGAGCGTCCTCTCCTTTTCTTCTTAAGGCAAAAGCCTACTCATTCTTCCAGCTTCAGCTGGAATGTCAGGCTCTCCACGCACTCATGGCCCTCCCTTCCGCCCTCTCCACATACACAGGGCAGGGAAGCTGTGTCTGATTCCTCTTTCGGACTCCGGGGACTGACATATCATAAGCGCTCAATAAATGCTAGCGGAATGAATGGAAACGTTCCGACCCGAGGCAGCGGATCACTCCAGGCTTCTCCTCAAAGCGAGCACACCTCAGTCCAGGGAGGGCGCGGGAGCTGGGGCTGCTGCGGTGAACCAACCCCAACCCCGACCCCGACGCCGATCCCGGCCCCAGAGCGCCTCCTGGGCGACCCCTGGCCCCACCCACGCCGGAGCCGGCCCGCGCCCATCCCCACGCCCCAACCTGCACCACGCAACATCGCCCTAGCGCCTTTCGGGGCGTCGCCGCGCAGGTTGCGCCGCCTCCGATTGGCCAAACGCGGCATAGCGCCATCTCGGCCTACCGCGCGGTGCGCGCCCTCATTGGCCGGCGGCGGCAGGAGCAGGGGTGGGGGGCGGGACCAGCACGCGGGGCGCGCGGTATGGGCGGACTCGCGCCTGAGCCCCGCCCCCCGGTCCCTCGTCTGGGCCGAGCCCGCCCAGCCGGCTGAGACGCGTGGGGCCTGGCGGCGAGTGGGGGCGCGCGACGGTTACTCTGGTTACTGGGGCCGCGCCGCGCTGGCGAGAGCCGCCGCCCGCGAGGGATGCTGGTGAGGAAGCCGTTGGGAGCCGCCGCCGCCGCCATCTGAGGGAGGTACCCTGGAAACCACCTTTTATCGGTGGGGAAGTGCAGTCGCGGTGGGCGGGTCTGGGGGCCAGCGAAGCGGGAGGCCTCTAAATCGCGAGGTTGGGGCTGCATTGCCCTGGAGCCGCACTCTTGAGTCCGAGGCCATCTTTTGTTGGAGAAGGCGTCGGCGCTGGCGTTTTCCCGAGGTTGGGCTGTACAGTGTCTCCGTCCGCGGAAAAAGAAGCCTCTGAACCCGCGCCGGCCCGCAGCCCCCGTGCCTTCCGGCCGCTGCTCGCAGTCGCCAGAGGCGAGGCCACGTTTCCCCCAGTGCCGAGATGTTTCTGTGACCCTCCCTCCACTCCCATTCCCTTCTGAAAGGGCACCTGCTCTTGGTGAGAAAAGAAATTATAGCACGAAGAGCCAGTATCAGAAGAGTATCCATCACCCGCAGCAACCGCTCAGGGAACACCATCAAAAAAGAAAAAAAGGGAATATCTGGATTGCCTGGGCGAGGAGAAGCGAGTCTGCTCGGGAGCTGTTCCAGCAGGCGATTTTTAAATACTGCTTTCTACGTCCTATACAACTTGGCTTCACATACTTTTACACTAACTTTATATGATTTTTAAAAACTGGTCTGATCGGACTTCTCGTCCTGGGACACTGTTTACTGGAGTCTGGCCGGCTCCCCGTGCTCCTCTTGGTACCTCATTTTGGGGAGAACCTTAAACCCACCCGAGCAGATAATCTCCGCCTTGACCGGTGCCACCAAAGAAGCCTTGGAACCATGTGGACTTTTCTGGGCATTGCCACTTTCACCTATTTTTATAAGAAGTTCGGGGACTTCATCACTTTGGCCAACAGGGAGGTCCTGTTGTGCGTGCTGGTGTTCCTCTCGCTGGGCCTGGTGCTCTCCTACCGCTGTCGCCACCGAAACGGGGGTCTCCTCGGGCGCCAGCAGAGCGGCTCCCAGTTCGCCCTCTTCTCGGATATTCTCTCAGGCCTGCCTTTCATTGGCTTCTTCTGGGCCAAGTCCCCCCCTGAATCAGAAAATAAGGAGCAGCTTGAGGCCAGGAGGGTAGGTTGACTTCAAAGGGGGCAGATGAATGAGTGTCTTATTTAGGAGTAGGATTGGGTTCACTCAAATATAAGTTTTATTTGAATTGCAAAAGGCGGCAGGTTAGATGCTTGTATACATTCTCATGTATTTTTTATTTTAAACTCTTTGCTGTGCCTTGGTTACATCTTTGACCTTCTTAAGAATGAGTGAAAACATTTGTTTCATTTAGCATTGGTTGAGCCTCAGATGGAGGTTGGATATTTGATTATGAAAGATGGAACGAAATGTTAGAATTTCATTTGGAAGGAGAAGAACAACCACTTTCCATGATGAAAAAGTTTTTAAAAAGTTCTTGGGTAAGGATTGGATTTGTGCCTGAGGAAGAAGGAAACGTGCTGCGGGTAAGTCCACTGCTTGTAAGAAGTGACAGCTGACTGGGGAAAGTGACAGAACAGTTTGAAAAGCAGGCAGAAGGAGAATGCTCAACATTTTGAGGCATTGGGCTCAAAGTCCTCCTCCCCCGAATATTGGAGCATTGAGTAAATGCTTGTAGTAATGTCCTAACGTAAAGGCCAGGTCTTCAAATAAGGGTGTAGTTGGGATTCCTGCAAAGGGAGCAGGGGCAGCCACTGGGAGAAGATGAGGGGGAAGAGTTTAGGCCAGATCATTTAGGGCATGTTGGCAATGAGTGTTTGGGCTTTTTCCCAAGAGTTCTCCCAAGAGCACTGGAGGATTTTAAGTATGGGAGTAACTTTATTCGGTGTTTTACTTTTTAAAAAATTTTTGTTTTTTGAGACAAAGTCTCGCTCTGTCGCCCGGGCTGGAATGCAGTGGCGTGATCTCGGCTCACTGCAACCTCCGCCTCCCTGGTTCAAGGGATTCTCGTGCCTCAGCCTCCCAAGGAGCTGGGATTACAGGTGCACGCCACCACTCCTGGCTAATTTTTTTTTTTGTATTTTTGTGGAGACAGGGTTTCACCATGTTGGCCAGGCTGGTCTCGAACTCCCGACCTTAAGTGATCCGCCTGCCTCAGCCTCCCAAAGTGCTGAGATTACAGACGTGAGCCACGGCGCCCAGCCTGACTTTTACCTTTTAAAAAGAACGTTGCAGTTGCTGTATGGAGAATGGGTTGTAGGCGTACAGGAATGGAAGCAGGGCTATCAGGCAAGAGACTATAGCAGTAAACCCACACTTGCTTTTTAAATTTTTGCGCCACCATTTCTGGATGTGAGATCTTTGGCAAATTGCTTAATTTCTGTGAGAATCTGTTACCTCTTCCTTTAGACGGGAATGGCACCACCCTTGCTGGTAGTTAATACCTAGTCTATAACCGCCTGATAATAGTAGCTGTTAATATTAGCCTAGGGGTAATATACATCTCTTAGGATGAGCCTTGTAAGTAGCGCTGAGTTCAGTGACATGGTGCATGGGTTTGAGGAATGGGAAAGGAGGGAGAGAGAATCCTTAATGTTTAATTTGAACTCTTTCGTATTGTGGTCTGAAATAATTTCCCTTAAGGTCACTGAGCTCTAGTTCAGGTGGCTGGAATGCTGTTCCTGTTTTCATGCTGTGTAGAGAAATTTTGGAGTAGGAAAATTGGGTTACCAGCAATCAATATTGGTTCCATTTTGTGAACGCCCCAGGCTTTCTCTTTATTTTTTTGTGAACCAGGGAGTTGTTAGATTGTGATACATTGAGTACCAAGTTCCCGTTAGTGCTTACTCTACTGATCAGGCTCTGCAAGGCCTGTTTTCCTCCAGAGCTCTCCTTTCAGGGTGTGTGTGTGTGTGTGTGTGTGTGTGTGTGTGTGTGTGTGTGTGTGTGTGTGTAAAACAGGAAAAACTTATGAAGAAGCACATTTTTGTTTAAGATGACAAAAGGGGCTTGTCTTGCCCCCTACAGTAATTTAAATATAGTCAGTTCTGGCCATTAAGACATACTAATGGGAAGAGTAGAATATTGAGATCTTCCCATAGTAAAGGTATTTTTCTGAGAGAAATTAAAAAAGAAAAGAATAGACAAATTCCCAGTCCACTATAGAGGTAAAAGAATGCTGGGTGGGTATTAGAATCACAGAGTAAAGTTCTAAAGGATTTTAGGCTTCGTCTTCCTTTTTGCTTGATTATTTTTTAAAAACCCCTTCAAATGGCATTTAGTCTTAATCATTAAGGTCAGAGAACTCAAGGAAGGTGGTTCCTTGCAATTCTGTATCTGAAATGTATTCAAATATGTGAATCCATCTACCAAGAAGAAATACTACAAAATTGAATTGTTCATTTTAAAATGCCACTGTGCACTGTTGTTCTTAGTGGTCATAAATCTCTCAAAACAAGACTTTGTATCTTTTTATGATCAAAGTTAAAGTTTTGCTGTCAGTTCAGCCAGTGATAGGTTTAATGTTTTTCCTTGTTCCTTTTTTGGGGACCACCTGTTTGACTAGGATCTCTTAGAGTATCAGGATGGGGAAAAAGGAGGGATAAATTAAATATGTGCTTATATGTTAAGGACCAAAATTGTAAACAAGTCAAATCTAAGAGTCGGTATGAGTTATTTCTTCTCTTGTAATTTTGTTTATTTAGATAATCTTCAATTGATAGATCGGTAGGCAGGATTTGACAATCCTTTTGTCATATAAAAGTGATATTAAATTAAGATAGATTTTTCAAATGAAAATCCAGAAAGAGAAAATAAAGATGAATAATGAAAATATCTAAGGCCGCGCGCAGTGGCTCACGCCTGTAATCCCAGCACTTTGGGAGGCTGAGGCAGGAGGATCACCTGTGGTTGGAAGTTCAAGACCAGCCTGACCAACATGGAGAAACCCAGTCTCTACTGAAAATACAAAATTAGCCAGGCATGGTTGCACATGCCTATAATCCCAGCTACTCGGGAGGCTGAGGCCGGAGGATTGCTTGAATCCAGGAGGCGGAGGTTGCAGTGATCCGAGATTGCGCCATTGCACTTCAGCCTGGGCAACAAGAGTGAAACTCAAGTCTCAAACAAACAAACAAAAAAACAAACAAAAAAAAGAAAATGTCTAAAAGGTGCCTAGTAGTTTGTAACATGAACTCAAATCCGAAGTTGTAAGTGATTTGCATCTTGTCTATTCCCAGGATATATTTGAAGAATTTAGTTATTAATGATACAGATTGCCCTATAATAAGTCTTTGAAGCCCCTTATGAACATTTATTATATTCGGCCCAGTGTGGATTTCTAAATATGGCTGTATAACATTTTCCAAATATCATGTTTAGAAAACAATAAATATTTAATTTTATTGGGATAATATGGCACACTTTTATTTAACGAATATTTTGATATCATTGATTTTTATTATCTAGATTTTAAAATGTAACAATTTGTTTGGTTTGATAATATTTAGTATCTAGCTTTAGCCTAGGATGCAAAAGTCCAGTGTGTCCACATAGCAGTAGCATGATTTGAATCTAACAAATTTGGATACCTAGTTTACCTTTTTTTTTTTAAACAGCGCAGAAAAGGAACCAATATTTCAGAAACAAGCTTAATAGGAGCAGCTGCCTGTACATCAACATCTTCTCAGAATGACCCAGAAGTTATCATCGTGGGAGCTGGCGTGCTTGGCTCTGCTTTGGCAGCCGTGCTTTCCAGAGATGGAAGAAAGGTGACAGTTATTGAGAGAGACTTAAAAGAGCCTGACAGAATAGTTGGAGAATTCCTGCAGCCAGGTGGTTATCATGTTCTCAAAGACCTTGGTCTTGGAGGTAGGTTCATATTGATTTTCAGGAGAGTTAACGTGGTATAAACAAGCACTCTTCACTTAGACCATCCTATGACCAGTAAGAAGGTATTCCATTTTATTTTCATTTATAAAATTTTCTATACTCATTTACCAACAAATTTGCATGAAAGTGAGAGCAAAGGATAAAATAAGCATTTAATAGTATGATTAGATGTGAATTAGACTTAATGAGATATAATAAAATGGCCAAAAGATTGTAATGGTCAAAATTAAGGACTGGAAAATCCTAGAATGAGGGCATTAAATTTTATGAAAGGCGAAGGGAACTGTCATTTGTAGAGGGTATGTTGTATACTTGTTACAGTGTTATTACGTAGAATCTTTTATTTAAGCACCATTCATCCATTCAACCAGTGCTTTTTAAGCACTGGCTATTCATTTAGGAAATATTTATGCACTGTCTACTTTGTGTGGGGATGGGGTGGTGGGGTGGAGTGGGGTGGGGAAGGTGGGAGAGAGACAAAGAAGCAAGCCCTCCCCTGTTTTTTTTCCAAGGGCACTAATCCTATCGTGAGAGTCTACCCTCATGACCTAATCACTTTCTGAAGGCTCCGTCTCCAAATATCATCACATTGGGGATTAGAGTTTTAGCTTAGGAATTTTGGGAGGACACAGACATCCAGTCAATACCATGTTTAAACATTTTATGTCACTAATATATATACTAGAGTCCACTTTTTCACTTGACAGAAACATATTTCCAATACTGTTAACCATTCTTTATCATTATCATTTTAAGCCCAAGCATAGTTGTTTTTCAGTTGACTTCATAATGTACTTCACTTTTCAAACTTAGATGAATGTTTAGGTTATTTTCAGTTATCCTTTTTTAGGTAACACTATAGTGAACCTATTCTTGCATGTAACTTTGAAGATTATTAAATATTATGTCTTTAGGATGAATTTCTTACATGGATTTCCAAGAGTAAGATTATTACATCGAAGGATGCTAATTTCTTCATGGTTCTTGATAATTATTGTTATATTTTCTAAAATATAATATTAGTTCATAGTATCACCAGTAATATATGAATTTATCAGTTTTATCATAATCTCATCAGTGATTTTGATGGTGTCCTGTTGTTTCAATTTTTACTTAATTTTTTTATCGTTTGAACATTTTTTCTGATTTGTTCACTGTTTCTATATTGCTTTATATGAATCATCCATACATGTTTTTGTCCATTACTATTGGCATCTTAATATTTTTCCAGTGGTTTTTAGTGAGTAAATTTTATTATATATACACGTATTAATCTTTTGTTCTATTTCATATGTCTTTCCCAAAGTATTGTTTTAGTTTTTATTTTTAAATTTAATTTTTTAACTTTCTAATTTTCGGTTGGCACTTTAAAAATGTTATATTTTCTATTGAAAGTTTTTTATTTTTCAACTGCTTTTGCTGCTTTAGATTTAAGAAAGCAATTTTTACATGATTATGATGAATTCAGTGTTTTGTTTGCTGCCATTTAAATTATTTGATGTACTAAAAAGTTCTTTGCAGTTTGTCCTGAGTCAATTTTAATGGATAGTATGTAATCATCAACAGTTGGGGGATAACTCTACCCTTTCCATTTGGTTTGGAAAATCTACTTTTTCATATATTCAGTCATTATATATAAATTGGGGTTTTTTTTTGAGTTTCCATACTGGTTTTATTTTCTTTTTATTTCTTTTTGGTGACAAATCTACATATTCATACATTGAAAGAAGTGTTAAGAAGGACTAAATGTGTTCCTATGTCTTTATGGCAGAACAGGTTTACCCAGGAGAGGATTATGGTTTATTTCATGTTGCATTTTCTTTCTGAAGTGAAGTGGAATTACAGACCTGAAATAGTTATGTTGTTATCTTTAAATGATATTACAGATTTGCTAAGACTCTCAGTGACTTCCAGAAGCATCACGGTTTCTGAAATAGTTACATTAGTTTTGTTCAGTTCTCCAGATTTGAAGGCAGAGACTCATTTTTGATGTGTGTGTGTCCTCTTTGGTTCTTAGTTTAACCCTGGGTGTGTTAACAGAATTGATCGTTTTGAACTCAATTGCTTTGCAGATACAGTGGAAGGTCTTGATGCCCAGGTTGTAAATGGTTACATGATTCATGATCAGGAAAGCAAATCAGAGGTTCAGATTCCTTACCCCCTGTCAGAAAACAATCAAGTGCAGAGTGGAAGAGCTTTCCATCACGGAAGATTCATCATGAGTCTCCGGAAAGCAGCTATGGCAGAGCCCAAGTAAGACCACAGTTTCAAATATATAATTACTAAAGAATCAATGCATTTAAATTTGACCTTTGTACAAATAAGATTTTATAAATTTTAATGAATTTTTGGGGCATAGTCTAGAACATATGTATATTAAAATAAACAGTCAGAAGAGTGTTAGATATTCAGAGCTTTTGTTAAGAATATCATATAGAGAATTTTCCTTTGACATGGAACTATGAAGAGTTCTCCTTTGACTAAATGAAAATTACATAATTTTTATGTGATGGGAATTTAGAGGATATATTTGTAACTAAGGCATAAGTCCATTTGTGCACATTTTGGAGTTTGAGTTTGTGGTTATGATACTTTTCTGTTAGAAGTCAGGATACAAAACTGCAAGGAGAAATCCCTGTTTCATTCTCACTAAAGACCCAGTCTGTTAGGACTGGCTTCTTCTCTTGTTTATTAACTGATATTTACCAGTAACCTTTAAAACACTAATTGAAGAAGTTTTAAGCATGAGAACCCTCATGTGACTGACACAGACTAAAGTATTGACAAAGCAAGTGAAGAAGCAAGTGGACTTATCCTTCGGACTAAAAAGACTTGATATCCACGGGAGAAGAGTATGTTCACTGTATGAAAATGGAAAAATCGGCCAGGCGCGGTGGCTCATGCCTGTAATCCCAGCACTTTGGGAGGCTGAGGCGGGCAGATCACGAGGTCAGGAGTTCAAGACCAGCCTGGCCAATATGGTGAAACCCCGTCTCTACTAAAAATAAAAAAAAATCAGCCAGGCGTGGTAGCACGCACCTGCAGTCCCAGCTACTTGGGAGGCTGAGGCAGGAGAATTGCTTGAACCCAGGAGGTGGAGGTTGCAGTGAGCCGAGATAGTGCCACTGCACTCCAGCCTGGGTGACAGAGTGAGACTCCGTCTCAAAAAAAAAAAAAAAAGAAAATGGAAAAATACTCCCAAATATAAAGACTATAAAAATTACCTGTGATCTTTCTGACTAGAAATAATTACTCTTTTTTTTTTTTTTTTTTGAGACTGAGTCTCGCTCTGTCACCCGGGCTGGAGGGCAGTGTTGCAATCTCGGCTCACTGCAACCTCTGCCTCCCGAGTTCAAGCAATTCTCCTGCCTCAGCCTCCCGAGTAGCTGGGATTACAGGCACATGCCACCACGCCTGGCAAATTTTTGTATTTTTAGTAGAGACGGGGTTTCACCATGTTGGCCAGGATGGCCTTGATCTCCTGACCTTGTGATCCACCCACCTTGGCCTCCCAAAGTTCTGGGATTACAGGTGTGAGCCACCAGGCCCGGCCAGAAATAATTACTCTTAACAGTTTGCAGGATGCATTCCAATACTTGTTTTCCCCTCTGTGTATGAATGTATGAGGGTATGTAAAGTTTCTCTGCCTATATTTTATTTTTTAACAAATTAAGATGTAAATCCAATGTTACTTTTTAAAATATTTTTAAAATCATTACATTAGCAATATGTATTAAATGTTGATAAATTAGAAAATAAAAACCACACATTGGACACGTGTTTGCACACACATGCATGTCCAGTTTATATGGATAAACGAGATAAGGAATTTATATTTAATTTAAATTGCTGAAATGTGCTGCTTTAGAAATGTATTTTTTTTTTTAATTCTTTAGTGCAAAGTTTATTGAAGGTGTTGTGTTACAGTTATTAGAGGAAGATGATGTTGTGATGGGAGTTCAGTACAAGGATAAAGAGACTGGAGATATCAAGGTGAGAAATACCAAATGTCACCTCTTTCTGAGAGATGTTGTTTTTCCTGCTTTTTCACTTACCCCTTTAAAAAAGTAGTCTTACCGGTTTACATGTTGAGTATCTCTTATCTGAAATGCTAGGGATAAGTAGTGTTTCAGATTTTTTATTTTTTTCAGATGTTTGCATTATACTTACCAGTTGAGCATCTCTAATCCGAAAATCTGAAATTTGAAATGATCTAATGAGTATTTTCTTTGTCACATTGCTGCTCAAAAAGTTTTGGATTTCAGATTTTTGGATTAGAGATACTCAGCCTGTGTTATTTATCAAATGGACCGAGTTCTTTCTAAGCCATATGCAACAGGATGGGTTTCAGATTGCAACACATTGTTCTTTAGAGGACTTCAGAATGCTACGCAAAAACTTTTTAAACAGAACTAATGTGAATAGTTTTTGAAACTGAGTAATATACATCAGCAGAGAAGCAGAGGGGAACTAGCAGGGGAAAGAAGGCAAGATTCAACATAAAAGAAATGATTCAGATAAAATGAGCAATTTAACTCAGGCAACAGTAAGAGAATCTTTTTAAAAACAATTTATCCTTTTATTTTATTTTATTTTATTTTGTTTTATTTTTTGAGACGGAGTTTCACTCTTGTTGCCCAGGCTGGAGTGCAATGGTGCGATCTCGGCTCACTGTAACCTCCACCTCCCAGGTTCAAGCGATTCTCCTGCCTCAGCCTCCTGAGTAGCTGGGATTACAGGCATGCTTCACCGCATCTGGCTAATTTTGTATTTTTAGTAGAGACGGGGTTTCTCCATGTTGGTCAGGCTGCTCTTGAACTTCCAGCCTCAGGTGATCTGCCCATCTCAGTCTCCCAAAGTGCTGGGATTACAGGCGTGAGTCACCGCACCCGGCCAATTTTTCCTTTTTTTAAAAAAAATTTATCGTAGTAAAAAACATGTAATTCTGGACTGCTCCCCATAGGGTTACCACCTCTTAGAAATTGTCCTCTAATGAAGGTGACTGGAATGTTTTCTCTGCTCATATTGTAGTATTATAAATACATGTAGTCATTTGTACAAAAATTCTTCTAAGCCCTAGCTGCTGACTAAAAGCACTATATGAAGTTAGGAAATTTTAGAATGAAAGAATCTGGCTAGTCCCTGGAATTTGTAATGAGATTCACTGCTCTGTGTTACATGCCTGCCTTGTAGTTGTTTCCCCCATTGTCTGTCAAAGTGGAGAGTAATCCCAGATGGTTTGCATGGGAGGGTTACAAAGGGAGATGATCCTCAGGGACTCAGAGGAAGTGTCTAAACACTGGTCATGCGTTATCTGAAGCCCACATAACAGTTTCTTCAATAGTATTATCTTCAACTACTCTCTATAATGCTATCTGATAATATATCTAAATCTCTTCACGCACATTTTTTAAGAATGGCTTTTTTTTACTGTGTGTTTCTGACTACTAAACTGAGTAGTCTTCATTTCTGTTATAGGAACTCCATGCTCCACTGACTGTTGTTGCAGATGGGCTTTTCTCCAAGTTCAGGAAAAGCCTGGTCTCCAATAAAGTTTCTGTATCATCTCATTTTGTTGGCTTTCTTATGAAGGTACTGTAGGAGTGTGTTATTGTAATTTCAATAAAAGAAACTTGAAATTTGAAAATTATTAAAACATTTTCTTTTTTTTTTTTAGAATGCACCACAGTTTAAAGCAAATCATGCTGAACTTATTTTAGCTAACCCGAGTCCAGTTCTCATCTACCAGATTTCATCCAGTGAAACTCGAGTACTTGTTGACGTTAGAGGAGAAATGCCAAGGAATTTAAGAGAATACATGGTTGAAAAAATTTACCCACAAATACCTGGTAAGAAATAGCATCTTCAGTTCTTACAAAGGCTGTGTCTAAAATAGGCCAGAGATAAGGATGGCAGGTGAAACATTCATCCAGTCAACCAGATATTCTGGAACTGAACTATTTAAACTAGCACATAAAAACAGCAAAAAAAACTCCCAAATTAATAAAAAAAGTTTCGGGCCGGGCACAGTGGCTCATGTCTGTAATCCCAGCACTTTGGGAGGCTGAGGTGGGCAGATCACCTGAGGTTGGGAGTTCAAGACCAGCCTGACCAACGTGGAGAAACCCCGTCTCTACTAAAAATATAAAATTAGCCGAGTGTGGTGGTGCATGCCTGTAATCCCAGCTACTCAGGAGGCTGAGGCAGAAGAATCGCTTGAACGGGAGGCAGAGGTTGTGGTGAGCCGAGATGGCACCATTGCACTCCAGCCTGGGCAACAAGAGCGAAACTCCGTCTCAAAAAAAAGTTTTGATATGTTTTTGTCACATAATAGCATAGTTTTTAGAATAATTGTTTTGATTGGCATATATGGTATTTTTAAAGGTAGTCTCTGGACAGGAATCTGACTCTGAATTCTTTAAATATCTGTTATACCTAAATATTTTTGTGCTTGGTTTTTGTAGTAATGATAGCTACCATTTCTTGAATGCTTACTATAAAGTGTTTAGCAAACATAATTTCATTTAATCTATGTAACCACTCTGTGAGGTAGGCATTATCATTATTCTCATTTTACGGATGGGAGAACTAAGGTTCAGAGAGATTAGTTAGCTCCTCCAAGTATAAACTATTAGTAATGGCAGAACCAGGGTTGATATCAGGTCTGTCTGGCTCATATGTGCCTGTTTGAACAGACATGTCCTGTCCGCAGAATGTGAGAATTGTAAGGGATCTTCAGGATCATGTTAGTTTTGAGTTGAATATAAAGGCTTCATGAGATTTAGATAGCTTTGTAAAAACATTAATAAAAATTACTTTTTCACAAATCTAAAGTTTTCATGGTACAGTTTTTAGGATCTTTTTTTGAGAATGGGATGATATAGGAAAGAAAGGTAAAAAAAATTTAAGAATTTTGATAAAATTGAAGGGAAACCCTGATTGTCAATTATGATATGATTAGAGTAATAGGAAACTATTTTTGGTATGAGTACATTTTGTTTAAATATTCCGTTTTTTTCGAGTTATTTTTTAAGTGAAACCACTTTAGTAACAAATTATTAACAGAAATGAAGTGAAATGAAGTGGGCAAACTTAGATTTTAAATAATGACATTTTCAACATGTACATGGAAACATTTCAATAAATTTTCATTTAGTTAAGCCACTTTTGAAGCTTTCAGATGGGGAAATTATGAATATTTATGAAAACAGTCATCCATTACCTGATATTTTTAGCATTTATTTTTCTTTTATTGTAAATGTGGTGGTTTTTCTTTTTCTTTTTTCCAATCCAGAGGTTAATTGGAGTAGAGTGCCCTGAAATTATGGAGAGAAACCATTGGTAGGTTTATATTAATATTAGTTAGATTACCAAGATTCTGTTCCTTAATATGAATGGAATAATTTTTAACAGAGGCTTCTTCTGCTCCTCTATTCCCAGATCACACTGGGAATTGTATGACAGTTCATTTTCTATATAAGTAGCACAGAAATTTAAAGCTTGTTTGGAAGTATCTCAGAGATGAGCTGATCAAACCATTTCATTTTTATAGATGAAGAAATTGAAGCTCAGAGAGGTAGGGCTGGCCTCGAATTCTTTTTCTAGTGTACATACCCTCCTGCTGTTTGTGAATTGGTAGTGTATTTCATCTGATTATTACAAGAATATATTGATTATAATACATTAAATATTAAATATGACAGTAGTCTGTTAACATTTGGAAGAAAGGTAGGTGGTTTTCTGTTTCATTTCATCTGAATTTGCCTCATTGTTTTTTCATTCAGTTGTATGTATGTTTATATTAATGTTCTCTTAGATTCCTTAGTCATTCCTTAGCATTAATAGCTAAGTGCTTAATGAATAATTTTATTAATGAAATAATTAGTTCTTGATTTATCACAAGGGATATATGTAACAACCATAACAGATATATAGTAGGCATTTGTTTATACTTGATAAGAAAATATGTGATACTTTGAAATTGAAGTGTTATGACCCATTTCTTTGGGTTGGTGGGATTTATTGCAGATCACCTGAAAGAACCATTCTTAGAAGCCACTGACAATTCTCATCTGAGGTCCATGCCAGCAAGCTTCCTTCCTCCTTCATCAGTGAAGAAACGAGGTATTATTTTTTGGGCTTGTTTTATAAAGGAATCAGTATTCCAAATGACAAATATATGATTAAATTTATACTGTTACAAATAACATCTGGGACAGATAGTTTGTTACTGTGGATTAGTGCATTATTAATACCAAAATTAGTTTTATGATCTATTTAGTTATTAACATTGAGTGTATAGAAGTATTGTGCTAGTCAGGGAAACAACAGGTTAAAAACTGACCTTGACCTAGAGAAGGCAATTTTCTACTTAGGAATGTAGACAGATAATTTTACAACACTGTTGATAAATTTTGTAATAAAACCCACAGATTCAGTGTCAAGGAGTGTGCAGAGCAGGGAGGAAAGCTTGTGAAATGGGAGGGGTAGTTAGGGAGGACGTTGTTCAGGAAACAGTGGAAACAAAGGACCTTGGACCTGGAGGATGAGTGGGAGTTCATGAGGTGGACAGTAAGATGAGGAACTTCTAGGTAGATGGAATAACATTGCCAAAGGATGAGAAATGGTGGCACTTTCAAGGAACTCAAGCAGTTTCCTATGGCAGGAGCATAGGGTGGGTGTCAGAGTGGTAGACAGACCATTAACATTTAATCTTACAGACAATGGAAAGTCATTTGAAGTGTTTTCTTGTTACTAACTTTATTGATATATAATTCACAAATCAGTTTGCCCATTTAAAGTGTACAGTACAGTGATTTTTTTAGTATATTCACAGTGTGTGCATCACCACCACAATCAAATTTAGAACATTTTTATCTTGCCCAAAGAAACCCCGTACCCATTGGTATTCACTCCCCATTTCCTCCCAACACTCAGCTCTAGGCTACCCCTAATTTACTTTCTGTGTCTAGATTTGTCTATTTGGGATGTTTCCTAAAGGCATTGTATAGTAAAGCCCTTTGGAACTGGCTTTTCATTTAGCACAATGTTTTTGAGGTTCATTCATGTTGTAGCATGTTTCAGTTCTTCATTTGTTTTTATGGCCAAATAATCTTCCATTGTATGGCTATATTGCATTTTGTTTAGCCATTCATCAATTGATAGATATTTGGGTTGTTTCTACTTTTTGGTTATTACAAGCAATGCTGCTATGAACATCTGTGTGCGAGTTTTTGTGTGGACATATATTTTCATTTTTCTTGGTTATATACCCAAGAGTGGTATTGCTGGATTACATAGTAGTTCATGTTTAACTTTTTGAGGAGCTGCTAGACTTGTTTTCCAAAATAGCTGTCCCAGTTACATTCCTTTCAGCAGTGTGTGAGTTCTAATTTCTCCACATCCTTGTCAGTGAACACTTGTATTATCTTTGCGTGCATAGCCATCCTAGTAGGTGTGAACTAGGCCTTTTATCATTGTGCTTTTGATTTGCATTTCTCTCATAGATAATGATGTTGAACATCTTTTCATATGCATATAGGCCATTTGTTGTTTGGAGAAATGTATATTTAGACTTTGCATATTTTTTTAATTGGGCAGATTTAAAATTTATGTATTGTTGAGTTTCAAGAGTCCTTTATATATTTTAGGTACAAGTCCCTTATTAGATATGTGATTTGCAAAATTTTTCTCATTCTGTGGGTTTTCTTTCCATTCTTCTTAATGGTTTCCATTGAAGTACACATGGTTTAAATTTTCATGTTTATTTTTTCTTTCGTTGCTTGTGCTTTTGATGTCATATTTAGGAAGGCTTTGTCCAATCTAAGGTCAAAAAGATTTACTCCTATGCTTTCTTTTTCTTTTTGTTTTTGAGATGGAGTTTCGCTCTTGTCGCCTAGGCTGGAGTGCGATGGTGCGATCTCGGCTCATTGCAACCTCGGCCTCCCAGGTTCAAGTAATTCTCCTGCCTCAGCCTTCCGAGTAGCTGGGATTATAGGTGCTCGCCACCGTGCCCAGCTAATTTTTGTATTTTTAGTAGAGACGGGGTTTCACCATGTTGGCCAGGCTGGTCTCAAACTCCTGACCTCAGGTGATCCACCCACCTCAGCCTCCCAAAGTCCTGGGATTACAGGCATGAGCCACCATGCCTGGCCTGTTACTCCTATATTTTCTTCTAAGAGTTTTATAGTTTTACCTCTTAAATTTAGCTCTTTGATCCATTTTGAGTTAAATTTTGTGTCTGTTGAGAGGAAGGGGTCCAGCTTGATTTGTTTGTGTGTGGATATTCAGTTGTCCCAGTATCATTTGTTGAAAAGACTATTTGTTCCCCAGTGAATTTTCTTGCCCTTGTGGTCAAAATTCCCTTGACTGAAAGGTAAGGGTTTCTTTCAACAATATTTTGTAATTTTCAGAGTATAAGTTTTGCATTTCTTTTGTTAAATTTATTCCTAAGTATTTTACCTTTTTTGATACTTTTGTAAACAGAATTTTCTTAAAGAGGCAGTGGCGTGATTAGACTTTTATTTCAGGAATATACTCTGACATTTTTGTGGAGGATGGTTTGGAGGAAAGTCTAGTAAAACATACACTAAGATTAATTATCCTGTCAATGATGATAAAAGGCCAGAACTAGGGTTGTAAAATGAAAGGTAATGAATAAATTTGGGTAATATCTAGGATGTAGAATGTAAAAAACATGATGATTTGGATATTATAATGAGAGTGAAATCTCTTGATGTAAATTCCAGGTTTCTGGCTTAGATAGTTTTGCCAGCCATTTGCTGACATAGGAACAGGAAAAGGAGTTAATTGGGTTTTCTTTCTTTTTTCTTAGTTTGTCTTAAAGGTTTGCTGATTTTATCTTTTCAAAGAACCAACTTTTCATTTTGTTATCTTTTATATTTTTTTCATTTCGTTTATTTTGGCTCTGATCTTTATTATTTTCTACTAATTTGGGGTTTGGTTTGCTCTTGCTTTTCTGGTAGAGATGCACTGTTAGGTTGTTTATTTGATGTTTTCCTGCTTTTTTGATGTAGGCACTTACTGCTAAAAACTTTCCCTTTAAGTATTGGTTTTGCTGTGTCTCACAGGTTTTATATATTGTCTTTGCATTTTTATTTCTATCAAGAAATTTTTATATTTACTTCTTAATTTCTTCATTGACCCCACTGGTCATTCAAGAGCATATGGTTTAATTTCCATGTGTTTGTATACAGAGTCTCCAAAGTTCCTCATAGTACTGATTTCTAGTTTTATTCCACTGTGGGCAGAGAAGATACTTGATACGATTTCAATTGTTTTTTGAATTTTTTAAGCCTTGTTTTGTGGCCTACCCATGATCTATCCTTGTGAATGATCCATTTGCTGAGGAGAAGAATGTGTATTCTGCAGTTGTTGGATGAAATGTTCTGTGAATATTTGTTAGGTCTGTTTGGCCTGTAGTCCAGATTAAGTCTGATGTTTCTTTGTTGTTTATCTGTCTGGATGATCTATTCAGTGCTGAAGGTGGGGTGTTGAAGTCTCCAGCCATGATTGTATTGGGGTCTATCTCCTTAGCTCTAATAATACTTCCTTTATATATCTGAGTGCTCCGGTATTGGGTGCATATATAATTGTTACATCCTCTTGCTGAATTGACCCCTTTATCATTATATAATGACCTTCTTTGCCTCTTTTTATAGTTTTTGTCTTGAAATCTATTTTACTGATGTAAATATCACTACTGCTCTTTTTTGGTTTCCATTTGCATGGAATATCTTTTTCCATCCCTTCATTTTCAGTCTCTGTGTGGCTTTATAGGTGAAGTGTGTTTATTTTAGGCAGCAGATCATTGGTTCTTTTTTTAAATCCATTCAGCCACTTAGGCCTTTCGAGTGGAGTTTAGTCCATCTACATTGAATGTTATTATTGGTAACTTCGTACTATTGCCATTTTGTTTTTGTTTTCTGATTGTTTTGCTGTCTTCCTTCCTGTTTCCTTTTTGTGAAGGTAATTTTCTCTGGTAGTATGTTTTAATTTCTTGCTTTTAATTTTTTTGCCTACCTTTTGTAGGCTTTTGATTTGAAATTACCATGAAACTTGCAGATCATATCTTATAACCCATATTTTAAACTGATGACAACTGATTCCACAAACAAGCAGAGAAAACTAATAAAAACTCTACACTTCAACTTTATCCTCCTTGCTTTTTAACTTTTGTGAGTTTTGTACCTTTATGTAATTGCTTACTGCTCGTTAAGGTCCTTTTCTTTTAGATTGAAGAACTCACTTCGGCATTTCTTGTGGGAAAGTTTGGTGCTGATGAAGTCCCTCGGCTTTTGTTTGTCTGGGAAAGTCTTTATTTCTCCTTCATGTTTGAAGGATATTTTCACTGGATATACTATTGTAGCATAAAAGTTATTTTCCTTCAGCACTTTCAGTGTGTCTTGCCCCTCTCTCCTGGCCTGTAAGATTTCCACTAAGTCTGCTGCCAGACATACTAGAGCTGTATTGTTTGTTGTTTCCTTTCTCTTGTTGCTCTTAGGATCTTTTCTATATCCTTGACCTTTGGGAGTTTGATTATTAAATGGCTTGAACTAGTCTTGTTTGGATTAAATCAATCACCAATCCTTGCTTGGTGTTCTGTAGCCTTCTTGTGCTTGAATATTGATATCTTTCTCTAGATTTGGGAAGTTCTTTGTTATTTTTTCTTCGAATAAACTTTCTACCCTCATCTTTCTCTCTATCTCCTTTTAAAGGCCAAGAACTTAGATTTGCTCTTTTGAAGCTATTTTCTAGATCTTGTAGGTGTGCCTCATTCTTGATTATTCTTTTTTCTTTTGTTTCCTCTGTGTATTTTCAAATAGCCTGTTTTCAAGCTTACTAATTCTTCTTCTGCTTGATCAGTTCTACTGTTGAGATTCTGCCATGTTCTTCAGTAAGTTAATTGAATTTATCTCCAGAATTTCTGCTTGATTCTTTTAAATTATTTCAGTTGTTTTGTTAAACTTATCTGATAGCATTCTGAGTTCCTTCTCTGTGTTGTCTTGAATTGTGTTGAGCTTCTCCAAAACAGCTATTTTGAATTCTCTGAAAGCTCACATCTCTGTTACTCTGGGATCGGTCACTGGTGCCTTATTTATTATTGTTAATTTAGTGAGTTCATGTTTTCCTGAATGGTTTTGATGACTGTGGATGTTCACCAATGTCTGGGCATTGATGAGTTAGGTATTTATTGTGGTCTTCGGAGTCTGGGCTTGTTTGTACCCATCCTTCTTGGGAACGCTTTTGAAGTATTCAAAGGGAAGTGAGTGTTGTGATCTAAGTCTTTGGTCATAGCAGCCGTATCTGTATTAAGGGGCACCCCAAGCCCAGTAACACTGTGACCCTTGCAGACTTGTAGAGGTACCGCCTTGGTGGTCTTGGGTAATATCTGAGAGAATTCCCTGGATTATCAGGAAAAGAACTCTTGGTTCTCTTCCCTTACTTTCCCCCAAACAGAGTCTGTCCTTCTGTGTTGAGCTGCCTGGAGCTGTGGGGGACGGGTGACACAGGTATGCCTGTGGCCACCACGACTGGGCATGTGCTGAGTCAGACCTGAAGCCAGTACAGCACTGGGTATTGGTGAAAGGCTTGTGGTGATGACTGCCTGGTCACCGCTGATGTTCCCTCAAGACTCAAGAGCTCCACAGTCAGCACAAATGCAGCCAGGCTTGTGCCCTTCCCTTGAGGGCAGTGAGCTCCTGGGGGCCCAGGACTGGTCCAGAAATGCTGTCTGGGAGCCAGGGCCTGGAGTTGGGAACCTTAGGAATCTACTTGGTGCTCTATTCTACTGCAGCTGAGCTGGCACCCAAACCTCAAGACATATTCCTTCCCACTCTTCCCTCTCCTTTCCTCAAGCAGAAGGAGCCTCTCCCCATGGCCACCAGTGCCCCAGGCCTGCAGTGAGTACTGCCTGGCTGCTGCTGGTGTTCACTCAAGGCTCCAGGGCTCTTCAGTCAGCTGGTGGTGAATGCCACCAGACCTGGGTCTCTCCCTTCAGTACAATGGGCTCCCCTCTCACCCAGGACGGATCCAAAAATGCTGTCCAGGTGCCAAGACCTAGAATCAGGGACCCCAGGAACCCACTTGGTGCTCTGTCTCACTGGCCAAGCTGGTACCCAGGCTGACTTTTGGTTCTTACGAAGGTGCTTTCCTGTGTGGGAGGGGGATGATTGCCAGAGGACTTGCTTTGTATACCTGGATACCTGTAGATTCTTTTTATTTTCTTCGCATTTTAAGGAGGCCTTACAAATGTATTGACATTATTGGACTTGTCATTAGGTTTGTATATGAGCTTCATGAGGGCAGAGGCCACACTCTTGTTATTACCGTATCCCCAGTGCCTGGCCACCTATTAGGTACCCAATATTGATTCAAACAACTCTTGAATTTTTGCCTCAGCAAATTTTAGTCATGATTTGTTTTCATGTATTTTCACATTTTTCTTATTATTAGCTTACATCAGTAATCTTTATACATTGAGTTGTCCTTTTTGTTTTGTCTCAAGGGATGCTCTAAAATAAAATCTTCATTACCTCTCTTCATAGGTGTTCTTCTTTTGGGAGACGCATATAATATGAGGCATCCACTTACTGGTGGAGGAATGACTGTTGCTTTTAAAGATATAAAACTATGGAGAAAACTGCTAAAGGGTATCCCTGACCTTTATGATGATGCAGCTATTTTCGAGGTAAGATCAATTATTTTGACTAAAATGTCTCAAAATGGATTTATTTCTGGGGGTTAAGAGCAGTGAGGCTCTGATGGGGAAATCTGTACTAAGGAACCTGATGCTTTATAATAGCTCTTAGGCATCTTGCTTAGGCTTAAAGAACCTGACTTGCAACCTGTGAATCTTAGAGAATTTCTAAATTTGAATATTATGTAACACTTGATTGCTATGGGCCACTTAGCTCATAGTGGTTGTAAATTTAGCTTCAGTGTCGTATAACCCATTGCTCTGAAGGTGATTTTTAATTTTTTTTGTAAATGATAAACATAAGGCAATATTACTTGCAGATAGTCCTTAGAAGGATAAGTATCAGTTTGAGGGGATTATAAACATCAGTTTGTGCTTTTTTATCCTTACCATATAATAAATGAGCTATTTCTTTTTTAGGCCAAAAAATCATTTTACTGGGCAAGAAAAACATCTCATTCCTTTGTCGTGAATATCCTTGCTCAGGCTCTTTATGAATTATTTTCTGCCACAGATGGTAAGTGTAGACACTTTTTAGTGAATATTACTCAATTGCAGATTTTTAGCGTAGGAAAGGAATAAACAAGTTAGTGATTTGTCGAGAAATAAAAATGTTACCCGAGTTTGCTAACTCCCAAGTTGGTAGTTTTTTAAAATTCCATTTTGAGCAATAGTTGTAGTTTTAGTTTTAGTTTGGAAGGCAGTGGAATTTCCTTAGACAACATTAATAGCAATGCCTCAGTAACATATTCATTATTTTGAATTCCTCTGGTGCAGACTAGATCATGCTTGTCCCCACACACAAAAGATTGTGATGGAAGGTGTTTTTGGCCATGTATTAAAAGGCAATGTAGTCTTTTTCTTCCTAACACTAGTTTCAATTTCTTTTTAAAGTAGTATTTTATAAAATGAATACAAGCTGTTAATCTTGTCCCTGTTGAAAAGCACAAATAACAATGCATTCACCCTTTACTTATTTGGATTATTTTGGTGCTTTTGTTTCTGTTTCCATATTATAGAGAGGTCACGGTCAATGTATATATTAGAGAAAACACAACTTAGCAGAAGCAGTGTTAGAAATGGAGGAAAAGAGGCCAGGCGAAATGATTCATGCCTGTAATCCCAGCACTTTAGGAGGCCAAGGCAGGAGGATCGCTTAAAGCCAGGAGTTTCACACCATCCTGGACAATAAAGCAAGACCCCATCTCTACAAAAAATTAAAAGATCAGCAAGGCATGGTGGCGTGTGCCTGTAGTCCCAGCTATTTGGGAGGCAGAGGTGGGAGGATCACTTAGGGCCAGGGGTTTGAGGCTACAGTGAGCTATATACAGTGAGCTATATACAGTGAGCTATATGAAGTGCCACTGCACTCAGCCTGGGCAACAGAGTGAGACTCCATCTTCTAAAACAAACAAACAAAAAATTAAAAGAAATGGAGGAGAAAAGGCAACTGTGCCACCTCCTCACCACAGCAGTGTACACATCAGTTTAATAGTAGGTTAATGAAACTAGGCTTTTCAGTTTTCAAGAATAAATACTGACTCAAATGCCACTACTCTAGTATATTTGCAACATAGCTATTTGTATGATCTGGCTGAGGCCCTAGTGATAAGTGCTGTGGTTATAATTACAAAAGATGATACAATAAAAATGCTTTCTGTAGCCTCTATAACCATTAACTCTTCCTAAGGAAAAAAAACAAAACAAAAACCCCACCAATCTCACTGGTTATGATTTTTCCAAACAAATTTCTCTTGCTAAATTGGCATAGAGGTTAAAATGGCTGGTTGGGCAAATGAAAGTAACTAAGTTTAGAGTTTTGGGCAAATAAAAAGAACTAAATTTAGAGTTTTTCTGAGCTCTTCTTTCTAAGCTTTTCTAACTTCTTGAGTTCTTAACATTATGAATTTAAATCTACCAACAAAACAACATTTTTTAAAAGTTACAAGATTGGAGGAGGAAAGACCGTTATTGGAGCAAAAGTTTACCTGTTGCATCCTTTACTTTCTAAAATCTGTTGTAAAGAAAAATCTGGGCATACCTGAACAGAACATTGATTCTAAATGGTTAAAAAGGTTATCAATTGATTACACTACATTGTGAGGGTTTTATGAGTTACTTTGAAAGGTATTAAAAACTTTATAGATATAAGGAATTATTATTTATCACTACTCACAGCTCTCTTCACTTGATAATTTACTGCTTAGTTAGAGATACTGGTTGGACATCTTAGAGACTGGGAATTTGGTTTCTAGAATTGTGTTAAAAAGAGCTTCCAAAGTATTTTGCATCACTTAATGAATTAACAGCAAAATCAAGGAAGTACCTTTTAAACAACTCTTCCAAGACCTAAATATTAGTAGTTATTTACTAACAGAAAAAAGTTTATTCATATTTATATTACTCTCCATAATGCTGATTATGGAATTCAAAAGAAATCCTGATTGTTGAAATTCTAGGACTAGATATTTAAAAATTATTTGCAAGATGTAGCGTTTGTTATTTCTCATTTTTTCTATCATTAGCGTCCTACATAAGTGTGTACACATATTTGATTATTTTACAATTTTATTTTAGATTCCCTGCATCAACTAAGAAAAGCCTGTTTTCTTTATTTCAAACTTGGTGGCGAATGTGTTGCGGGTCCTGTTGGGCTGCTTTCTGTGTAAGTTGTGATGGCACAGAGGATACAAATCTGCCAGATTTTCTTAGGACTGTTCAGTTGATGAATTACTGCAAATCTTTCTTCCTTACACATTTTGATATTTTATTATCTATTAGTATCCCAATGAGAAGGTGGCCCAAAGAAATGAAGAAATGCAATATTTAGTACTGTTTTCTTTCTAGGGAACAGCAGTTAAAGGTAGAGGAAGCTATAACCCTTGATTAAAATAGAAGCTTGTTTTTTGCCTATGGATTTATCCATATGTTCTGGTCTGTGGGAGCCAGGAATAATTGAGAAATTTTAATTTAAGAATTAGTTTCATTGAAGTACAGGGACTTATACAACCCATATTAGTTTTGAGCGTACAGACATATGTGGAATTATTCTTGGAAAGTCTACAAAGTGAAATCTATCGAGTTATTTCTCATTTGCAAAGTGATCCTTTGAGTCATTTCTCATTAATCTATAATCTGAATGTTAATACTGGTATTTTTAAAAGCCCTACATCCCAACAGACCAGGCCATCTAGATATTTCAGTGTGATGTCTCAGGATGAGTAAACAAAACAGCTAAAAATATATGACTTACGTAAACTAGAGTTACAGGAGTTACTAGCCTCTCTGAAAGGGATATATTCTAAGTATTTTTTCTTAAAAAAAAAAAAGGGGGGGTGGGGGTTTGCTCCTGCCATCAAACTTAACATGCAGACATATTTGTAAAGTCCTCTAAAATGTAGAATGTTTGATACAGAATTATGATGCTTGGGTAAAAAAAAAAGTAGGATGTTTGTTGAGCTTCGCAGATTATATGTAATTGGAACCGTTGGAGTAAATTTTAGTTTCTGAGTCTTACCAATATGTATTTTTTTCTATTACAGATTGTCTCCTAACCCTCTAGTTTTAATTGGACACTTCTTTGCTGTTGCAATCTATGCCGTGTATTTTTGCTTTAAGTCAGAACCTTGGATTACAAAACCTCGAGCCCTTCTCAGTAGTGGTGCTGTATTGTACAAAGCGTGTTCTGTAATATTTCCTCTAATTTACTCAGAAATGAAGTATATGGTTCATTAAGCTTAAAGGGGAGCGATTTGTGAATGAATATTTGGAACTTACCAAGTCCTAAGAGACTTTTGGAAGAGGATATATATAGCATAGTACCATACCACTTATAAAGTGGAAACTCTTGGACCAAGATTTGGATTAATTTGTTTTGGAAGTTTTTTATATATAAATATGTAAATACATGCTTTAATTTGCAATTTAAAATGAAGGGGTTAAATAAGTTAGACATTTAAAAGAAATGGTTGTTACCATAAATTAGTGCTAATGCTGAGGAGAACTACAGTTTTTCTTTTGAATTTAGTATTTGAGATGAGTTGTTGGGACATGCAAATAAAATGAAGAATGAACTTTCTTGTCTTTTTGTTTCTTGTTGTGGGCTCGTTTACATAGCTTCATGATAATGAAAAAGAAAACCAAAGTGGGATGAAAAGTGCAGAGGGAAACCTGTTCTATTAAATAACTGGGGAAGTTGCCTTAATGTCTTGACCTTGATTTCCTCATCTATCCAGTGAAGCAATTTGATAAGGTTATTTTCTTTTAAAGAAATCACTTATTTATTTTATTTTGGGGCTGTGACTCAGATTTGAACCGAAAGGTTCTTTGCTGAGTTCTCTGAAAATATCAGATTCTGACAGGAAAGGCAATCAAGGGCTTTATAAGTTCCACTGTATAACAATATTTATAAGGCAGCCCAGGATGACATCAAGAAACAGTGAGTGAACAAATAAGCACTTGTAATACCTGGCATAATACCTTAAAATCCGTTAGGATTTACTGAGTTTATCTACAGTAAATTGAAGAGACTATGGATGTTCAAAGGGTATCATAAAAGTTCAGTAAATCTCCATATACCATGAAAGTAAATTGTTAACTTCTGAAAGAGCAGTAAAATATAACCTGGCAAATGAAGTTACTACTTGAGATTCTAACAGGGCTAAAATAACTTATAAAGCTTTTACAATAAAAATTTCAATTTTTAAGTTTTTTCAGTTGAAAAAAATTCTTCACTGGCCAAATCACTAGCAAAATCAGTTTCAAACATCACTGCCTTGTTTTAGCAGAGCATATGGTGGACCCATTTGCTTGGTTTCATAAGATTCCCATCTAACTGACCCTAAACTTCTATTTTCTGGTTAAAAACTCACTTTCCCAGATCTGGCCTGCTAAGAGCAGTTAGCTTTCTTTTTCGAGAACAAAGATCTCACTTCATGTGGTTATTGTTAACAAGATTACAAATGAAAAATAACACGCTATCTTTGAGATATAGATGTTCCCACACACCATCTTTGCAGGGGGTGAGACTTGCAAGCTCCCTACATACCAAGCAACAGTTCTCTTAAAATTCTGCCCTGGCCTCGATGCCCTCATGGCCAGGATTCGAGGTTACCCTTGTTCTCCACTGAGACTCCTTTAAAGTCCTTTCTACTGTGATAGTGAAATAATCAAAGCCTGTAAAGTCTTTTTTCTTCCCTTCAATATCAGAATTTGAGGCCTTCTGACAAAAGAAATAACATAAAATGAGAAAACTGAAGGAACCTGAGAAATCCTTTAGTCCTAATTTTACAGATGATGCCAGTAGGCTGGCTTGGGACAAGGTGTAGCTTGTGGCAGAACCAGGACTCAAACTTAGCCTCCTGACTGCAAATCTTCCCCCACCACTAGCAAAATGACTGTCAAATGCTTCTGGGTTTGGTTTGGTTTGTTCCTTCCTCTCCAGAGAAGGACATAACCATAGAAATTTAGGGTGGAAACATCTTTCTTGCTCTCATCCAAGTTGTTGATACCCAAGTTGCCACAGTAGGATGGCAGTGATATGATGTGGCTCTGTGTCCCCACCCATATTTCTTCATAGCAGTGTGAGAACAGACTAATAGAGGCAGCTTCCTTTTCAGGGTAATTTTCATGCAGAAATGATTTAGGATTTCGAGGGAGTTAAGCTTATGGGAAGGCTATTACCAAAAAGGACTCTGGATAATGATACAGTTGTGGGGACTTGGGGCAGGACTCAGGTTGCTGAGGAAGATACTGGAAGGAGCAGCTTTGTTAAGGAGTCCTACAGAAGGAATGCTGTGGACCCCCTAGGGCATGTGGGATTGGAAGAGGATGATGAGACACCAAGAAACTTCAATGGTACATGACACAGATTGTGTGACCACTACATTTGCTACTAGTCTGGCTATCACCACGTGCCTGCCAGCTTGTTGGGGGTGAGCTATTATACCTAGCAGAGTCATCTCTTATTCCAAACAGGGTTTTTTACAGGGTGAATACACAATTTTTGAATCATAAGCAGAGACGACTTTGGGTACTAGTAATACTATTTTACTGAAAATCTGGAGTTGCACAAATAGTTCTTTAGAACATAAAACTAAATGGATTTATACATAACAGTTACATTCAGCATTTAAGAGGGGCAGTACAAAAATGTGTTCTGCTTTTACATGATATAAATTGCATGTAATACCATGATTTAAACAATATCAGTTATATTAACTAATGCCATGAGATATATCTTACTCAGAACGTCTGATGTTTCCCATAATAGACAGCAAAAAATGCAGTTGTATGAGCAACTGAGTTTCTTTTCATCTTGAAATTCATTTTAGTGATGGTGGGAAGATCTAAGGACAATCCTTCCATTGAAGAAGTAGGACAAAACAGTTACAGCACTGTTCTGAACTCATCAAAAATGAAATTAGGCACATGTGCTTCAGCAACCTGAAAAATTAAAGAATTAAATTATTCATGGTGTTATAGTTGAACAATTACAAAATTTTCATACGTAAAAGAAAAGGTATCCTTGGAGCAAGGTGAATAATAGAAGAGGAGACTCCCATGGGCGGACGACTCCTTGAAACAGCCCCTTTCTGCTTCTGGTGCCCCCTAGACTAGCGTCTCATTTCTTGGCACTGCTAACATTTGAAGGGATGCAGTACAGCTCTGCTGCCTCCAAATCTGAGCTTCTTGGCTCTTAAAGGTACCTTGATCTGCAAGGAATGTTCTTGCCTCTGGGAAGTACTGACAAGTACTCAGGTCACCTAATAATACACTTTATTAACTGATGACCAACAAAGAACAAGATGGCTGGCAAGTGATGGGGTTGGAGAGGTAGGGGAGGGCAGGAATGAGAATGAGATACCAAGGCCAGAAGGGGAAGAGCAGGAAGGCCCTCAGAGGCATGCATTCCTGAACTGTTCTTGGGCAAAGCCCTGAGAAGACTAAATTGGGCTCAGTTGGGTAGAATGTAGAGGTAGGTGATCTCCAAGTGCTGGAGATGAGTATTTTTTAGAAGCAGTGTTTAATTTTTCTTCTGATCATAAAGGTATCACCTGCTAATGAGAGGAAATTTAGCAAATGCAGAAGAGTATAAAAATTATTTTTACAGTGGGTGGAGGGCAAGGGGAGGGAGAGCATTAGTATAAATACCTAATACATGTGGGGCTTAAAACCTAGGCTGGGCGTGGTGGCTCACGCCTGTAATCCTGGCACTTTGGGAGGCTGAGGTGGGTGGATCACGAGGTCAGGAGTTCAAGACCAGCCTGACCAACATGGAGAAATCCCATCTCTACTGAAAATAAAAAAATCAGCAGGGCGTGGTGGTACGCGTCTGTAATCACAGCTACTCAGGAGGCTGAGGCAGGAGAATCACTTGAACCAGGGAGGCGGAGGCTGTAGTGAGCCGAGATCTCACTACTGCACTCCAGCCTGGCGACAGATGGCACATGTATAATACCTATGTAACAAACCTGCACGTTCTGCACGTGTAGCCCAGAGCTTAAAATTTAAAAAAAATTTTTTTTAATCTTAATCCCTTAGAGAAAATAAAAACTGGTAACTTTTGTAATGAATTTTTCCAGTTTACTTACATATGCAAACACACACACACACACACACACACACACACACACACATAATCAAAATTAGGATCACATAATATTGTGTCCTTCTTTACCTCTGCTAAATCTTACATTATGAACATCCTTGTGCACATATCTTGGTAAACCTTTGCACATATATCCAGCAGGTAAAATTCCTAGCAGTGGAATTGCTGGGATCAGGGTAAGTATATTACAAATGTTTTTTTAAAATAGATAAAGCTAAATTGCCCTCCTCAAAGGCTGTCAATTTACATTCCAATTAACAGCACTTACAAGTCCCATTTCTCCAAATGCTTCCGAATAATGGGGGCCCAACATTTTACCTTTCACCAACCTGATAAGTGGAAACAGTAATTTTTGTATTCTTTGGATTTTTGTCCCTTGAATCCAAAGGTTTGTCATTTCTATTTTCTTGAAAACTGCCTCTTAATTTCCTTTGCCCTTCCCCTGCTTTTTTTCTATTGGCTTGGACATCTTTTTCATACTGAACTTGAAGATTTGAAGAGCACACTATAAATCAAGAAACTAGTCCTTTGTTGGTATTTCCTCTTTTGTCTTTTGTTTTTTAATTGAGACACTGACACAGAATTAATTACATTCAGCATTTATAAAAAATCAAATCTCTAAATCTTTTTCTTTATAGTTTCTTCTTTTGGTTTTATACTTAGGAAGTTCTGAGAGCTGATACATATTTGCCTAAAATTTCGGCTAATTTATTTGTTTCATATTTCACACTAACCCTTTATCTGCAATTAATTTTGATAACATAGGAGATGTAAAGGGGACTAAGTTGCTATTTTTTAACTGTGTGAACTTACATCTATTGACTAATATTCCCTTTCTCCCTTAATTTGAGATGCTACTTTTCCTTATGTACCATTGTATGCACAGGGTGTGTTTCTAGGCTACATATTCTTGCTCATTGTTCCTTCTATTTAGTTGCATACCAGTACCACCCTATTTTGGTTTCTACAGTTTTACAGTGTTTTAATACTTGATATAATGTTTTAATATCTTTTTTTAAAAAAGGACTTGCCTAAGTCCTATGACATTTTAAAAAATATATTCTTTGAAGTTAAAAAAGTACCTGAAATCTCGATTGTAACTGCAGTAAACCTATAAACTAGATAGAACTATTATCTCTGTAATATTCGAGGACCCTCATTCAGAAACATGGACTTTCAAATTTTATATTTAAAATTTTTATAGTTTTTTAATAAAGTGTTCTTTCATATTTCTTGTAGAGGTTATTCTTAGCTATATCATTGCCTTGTTATTTCTGTGAATAGGTCCTTTTTCACACTGTATTTTTTAATCGATTAATGTATTTCATACATTTATTCTGTAGCCAGCTTGTTTTCTGATCTCTGTATTATTTTGATAGTTTTTCACATGATTCTATTGGGTATTCAAGGAAGACAGTTATACAGCAATCCCACTACTGGGTAACTACCCAGAGGAAAAGAAGTCATTATTCAGAAAAGATACCTGCACATGCATGTTTACAGCAATACGATTTACAACTGCAAAATCGTGGAACCAACCCAAGTGTCCATCAATCAATGAGTGGATGAAGAAATTGTGGTATATACATACGATGGAATGCTACGCAGCCATAAAAAAGAATGAATTAACAGCATTTGCAGTGACCTGGATGAGACTGGAGATTATTCTTACAAGTGAAGTAACTCAGGAATGGAAAACCAAACATCGTATATTCCTACTGATATGTGGGAGCTAAGCTATGAGGACGCAAAGGCATAAGAATTATACAATGGACTTTGGGGACTTGGAGGGAAGAATGGGAGGGGAGTGAGGATAAAATACTACAAATATGGTGTAGTGTATACTGCTCAGGTGATGGGTGCATCAAAATCTCGCAAATCACCACTAAAGAACTTACTCATGTAACCAAATACCACCTGTATCCCAATAACTTATGGAAAAATAAAATGAAAAAGGAAGACAATCTCAAATAATACAGAGTTTGTCTTCTTTCCAATATGCATTTTATTTTCATTTCATTTCTTATTGTCTTGCACCTGTATAACAAAAGTAGTTGCAAGAGTCTGTATAGTTGTCATGACACTGTGACAGTCCTGGCTTTAATGGGAATGCCACTAACATTTCACGATTATGTACTGACATTGCTAGTTAATTTTAAATGTTCATCTTTGGCTCATGTTGTAAGAAAGTATCTTTGATTCCTAACCTACTAATTTCTAAAAATCAAATGATTTTCAGTATCTACTGAAAGTTGTATTTTTCAGTATCGAGCTCTCCACTTTGAGCTAAAATTTAACAAAGTGGAATTACTAATGAGAAAGGGATAGGAAAGAATGTCTTGGCAGGTAAAAAGTAGTCTGCCATTTTTGGAAACAGTGCTCATATATACATTTAGTTGTGGCATGAACTTAACTGTGCTTGCTGTGAGAACCAGGTCAGTGGAGAGAGAAAGAACAAACCACCGTGATTCTTTCTTTCCTCTGGCCACTTAAGGAATCTCTCCTGGCTTGCCTATTTCACTTAACTCCTGAACCAGATGAGTTGCTGACAGGAGTACATGGTGGAGAGGAAGAAGAGGCGGGAGGGGCATTGTGTTAAACTCTGCAAGGCACTTCCCATGGTGGAAAAGGCAGGGACATTTCAGAGCTGGGGGTAGAGCAGTGACGAGAGGCGCAGAGGCACCTGCTGTGAACGACCTATTGGGCTTCACTCCTGATGAATCCAGGGCCACTATTATTAGCATCTTTTTACAACTATTAATATTGTTCTTTACTATCTATCACTTACCCTCCTGGGTAGCTTTGTGTACCGAACATAATCCTCCAGGAACAGAAGGGCACCCACAACATCTGCAGGAATTTCAGGTATCTTCTGGCTGTGATAGAGAACAGTTTAGATCAATTAACTGCTTTGCACATCATAAGCCCTTTTGGTCAGAATCCTGAAAGACTAAATTACCAACAGATTACCTAATGAAGTCAAAGATGAACAAAAACATTGAGCATGCTCTTAATTCCTGTCAAGTTGTTACCTTGCTCATGTATTTTCAGGAGCCTACCCCATAGGGTAAATGTGAGCTTCTCTATACGGTTTCCATGGGCGTTTACAACACGATCCCTGCTATCTATCCAGACTCATCTCCCTCTGTTTCCATGATTCAATACCTAGCAGGTCCCATACTTTCCCATCCCTGCACACTTTTTTTTTTTTTGCGACAGAGTTTTCACTCTTGTCGCCAGGCTGGAGTGCAGTGGTATGATCTCGGCTCACTGCAATCTCCGCCTCCCGGGTTCAAGTGATTCTCCAGCCTCAGCCTCCTGACTGGCTGGGATTACAGATGCACGCCACCACGCCTGGCTAATTTTTTGTATTTTTAGTAGAGACGGGGTTTCACCATGTTGGCCAGGCTGGTCTTGAATCCTGACCTCAGGTGACCACCCGCCCTGGCCTCCCAAAGTGTTGGGATTACAGGCGTGAGCCACTGCACCCAGCCTGCACACTGATTTGAAAGTAAACTTCTAGACATTGTTCGAGTCTCAGCTTGGGTACTTCTCCTGTGGAATCCTCCCTGATTCTCCTGGGCTGTCATAACAGTTAGCAGCATTCTCCAAGCCTCTTTTCAATGGTGTGCTGGGTTCCCATCAGGAGCATAAACTCCTCGAGGGCCTGGGTCATATGTTCATCTTTGTTTCTCCAGCATCTGGAAATGTGCTTGGCATGTACTGCATATTTGAGGGTATCAAATAAATACAGCATCTAGCAATTTTTCATATGGGATTTTACTCATGTATTCATTCATTCAGCAACTACAGTGTTCCAGCACTGTTCCAGAGCTGGGAATACAGCAAAGTACATGCCAGGCTCCTTATAGAGCTAACGTTCCTTCTTGTTTACATCAAAAGGAGTTTTTAGGTGTTAAAACGATTTCCAATTCCTGTACCAATTGGCATTTTCTAATTAACAAATAACTTTTAGTACTATTAATACATTACTGGTTAATTTCGCTGATGAACTTTGCTTTTTGAATGGGTTAAGAATGACTGTACCTGGAAAAATTCTCCCTGCTCTCAATCTTTCAATCTGTGACCAGGGCTATATTTGCTCTGCTTGGAGCAAGAGAAAGGAAGGAATTCCCATGCGTCACAGGTTCCTTAGATTCCTTTGCTCTGCTGAATCAGAAAGCCTGAGTTACAGCTGGTCTCCTGTAGCCTGATCACCACCCTCAGGGTTGCCAATAACATGCTGGACTAGAGCCACACTTAAGCCTTTACTGCCATTAGTGAAAAAGAAAGAGAGGAAGAAAAACCTGTCCAAGTTGACAGCTAGGGAGCTACAACTGGGACAGCCAGTTGTGTGGAGGTTACTTGCTAATCACCTCCACACCATCTGAACTGGAGTCCTTCCCCTCCTCTCTGGGGGCCTGGGCCAGAGGCGCTGGGTTTTTATGAGCCTACTGCTTTCCTTGCCAACTGATCTCACTTCGTGATTGTTACAATTTCATTTTTGAGACTTTATCTTTGAGTTCTCCTCTATTTTTCAATTGTTAAAAAATCTTGTTTCTGAAGCAAGTCTTAACATCTATCCCAGGAAAACACCAGTGTTTGCTGTTCGATTCATTAACTAAGAGGAGGAGGAGCTGGCCTGACTGCAGCTCACGGGAAAGAACGATATTGGGGTTTAGAAAGAATGCAAAATCAGTAGGAGCCACTGGTATGCACTGGATGTCAAGAAACCCATCACTGCAAAGCCGAGATCACGCCACTGCACTCCAACCTGGGCGACAGAGCGACTCTTTCTCATAAAAAAAAAAAAAAAAAAAAAAAAAGGACTCATCACTGCAATTGTAGCTGCTCTACTGTCCACAGAGGGCCCAGAATGAAGACGTGTAATACTCCTCTGTGCCAAGGGGAGGGCTGTGCTTGGAATCTCACTACAAGTTTGGGAAGCCACATTTTAAGATGGTCAAAAACACTGGAACACCCAGAAAAAGTCACTCACTATGGTGAGCAGCCTCTAAACTGCAAGACATCGGGAACAGGTGGAAGGGGCTTATCTAAACATTGAGAAGACCTAAGACAACAGATGGCATACAAAATCGGAAGTGATGTTGCAAAGGAGGGAGACTGCATTATTCTGTATGATTTCAAAAGGTAGGAAAAAGCTCAGCGAGTGAAACATCCAGAGACACAGGTTCTAATAATCACAATCAGGAACTTTCTAATGAGAACAAGACTTAGCCAGTGGACTGTGCTGCCTGGAGAGGTAGCACAAGCCCCCTCGGTGAGAGTGTTCCAGCAGTGGCTGGATGACTACCTGTCAAGGATGTCCTAGAGCTCATTCGTGCACTTAGTGGGAGGTCAATTAAATCATTTCCAGTTTTAGGACTTAGTAGTATTTTGTGTGGACTTAGAAGATCGCTTTGGTTCGTTTTATTTTTTTTGAGATGGAGTCTCGCTCTGTCACCCAGGCTGGAGTGCAGTGGCATGATCTCAGCTCACTGCACCTCTGAGGCCTCCTGGGTTCAAGCAATCCTCCTGCCTCAGCCTCCTGAGTAGCTGGGATTACAGGTGGCCACCACTACATGTGGTTAATTTTTGTGTTTTTTTAGTAGAGATGGGGTTTCACCATGTTGGCCAGGCTGGTCCTGAACTCCTGACCTCAAGTAATCTACCCACCTCGGCCTCCCAAAGTGCTGGGATTACAGGCTTGAGCCACCGTGCCCAGCCGCTTTGATTCGTTTTTTACATTATAGTGGCAAAAATGACCAAGCAAACATGACAGCAAAGGTTATTTAGCCAGGCTGACCCTTTAGGATAGCAGAGAAGGAGGCACAGGACCCAGTATCTCATGGAAATAACTTTTTTTTCTTTATCCCAGAAAAGCCACATTTAGGGGCAGGGGAAAAGAATTGGCAGGAATTAAAGTTTTATAAGCACTGTATCAAATAGCAACTCTTGTGAAATTTGCTTCTCTACATGCAGACACTGCCCAGGCTTTGACACACTGATATGTTCTCTGACTCCCACTGAAGTGAGTGGAATCATCTCTTGGCAGTGGCCCAGCAGGAGTGCAGGGGCTCGCTGAGATTGAAGAGCTGCATCCAAGAGTGCAGAGGAACAGGGCTGCACTTTCTTCCCCATGGTAGTTACTATTCATGGTCCTGAGTCACTCCTGGAAAATCACTGTGAGTAGACCGGATGGAGTTCCCCTGGCAGGGTGACTAAGGATGGACACACCTGTAATTGCTCTAAACAAGGAGGTATGCCCTGACTTGCTTTACAGAGAAGGGTGAGCAACCATTTCCCATCTCTATTAGGGCGATAAGAGGAATTTGGTAATGCGAGGTTTAAGTTAGGTTTTGTGACAAGAAGTCCCACGTAGTCCTGGTTGGTCTTCTGTACCTTGTACACTGCTCCACCGTGGAGCAGATAAACTGGCCAATCAGCGCCAGGAACTGCTCGGTGTACCGGGAATGGAACTGCTTCAGCAGAGTGAGCAGTCCCAGGACAAGTGGTGGCCAATCAACCGGGTCGGTCGGTTTTCGGCAGACCATTCCTGCAAGGGAACAAGTTGCAACACCATATGAAGTACTTGCCTTCAGCAACATTCATTAAATACCAAAGCTGTGAAGGTCAAAATGTTTGGGGCCCACATCCTCGCTGGCAGATGATATTTTGGAGGGAATGACAATTCTGGGCCATATTTTGAATTAGCCACAGGATTGGTAGGGCATTCCAGGGGTCTGAAGGATTCAAAACCAATAAAACAGTTACTAAATTTTGTAATTATCATTACTGGTTCTTTTGAATTACTCAATTAACGTATACTATTGTAGCAATTTTTAAAGATACAGATAAATGTAAATGAGAAAAAAAATCACTACAACTGACTTCTGTTAACGGCAGCATGACATACTAGATACCCTGAACTACTATCTTAAGTGAAAAGCTGGATAAAATACTTTTAGAGTATCTTTAAACAAATGTTGAGTAATATATATATATAAAGAATCTGCAGAAATCAAGAGAGTGGAAGAAGGATATTTATGAAGTGAATGAGTATCAAAGCTGGCCTTTACACTAAAGATTTTTTTAAAAATTGGAGATGGGGTCTTGCTATGTTGCCCAGGCTGGAGTGCAGTGGCTATTCGCAGGTGCAATCACAGCACATTATAGCCTTGAATTCCAGGGCTCAAGCTGGGATTACAGGTGTGTACCACTGCACCTGGCTCTACACTAAAGATTTCTGCCAAAATGTGGAGACCCTGACCTCTGCCTGGATGGCTGCATGGGAAACCAGAGACAGAGATTAGGGTCTTCCAGAAGAAACACAATGTTGAAAAAGAACAGTGTTGGGAAGGTTTAGGTTGCCTGATTTCAAGCTCTCTATACAGTTTCAATAATTAAGACACTATGGCATAAGAACAGACAAATAGATCAATGGAACAGAATAGAGTCTAGAGACAGTCCCACCCTTCTATGAGTAATTGAATAGTCACAAATATACCAAATAATAAAAAAAGATAAATCTTTTAACAAATGGTACTGAAACTGGATAGTCTTATGGGGGAACGACAAACCTTGACCCCTATCTCATACTGTACACAAAAAACAATTAGAGATGAACCACTGGCCTCAATGTAAAAGCAAAGACTACAGAACTGTAAGAAAAAATATCGAATATATCTTTGTGACCTTGAAGAAGGCAGAGATTTCTTTTTTTTTTTTTTGAGACGGAGTCTCACTATGTCACCTAGGCTGGAGGGCAGTGGCACAATCTCGGCTCACTGCAACCTCTGCCTCCCAGGTTCTAGCGATTCTCCTGCCTCAGCCTCCCAAGTAGCTGGGATTACAGGCGTGTGCCACCACGTCTGGCTAATTTTTGTGTTTTTAGTAGAGACAGGGGTTTCACTATGTTGACCAGGCTGGTCTCAAACTCCTGACCTCAGGTGATCCTCTCGTCTCAGCCTCCCAAAATGCTGGGATTACAGGCATGGGCCACTGTGCCTGGCCTGGCAGAGATTTCTTAGACAAGACAAAAAAGAATAATTATAAAGGAAAAAAATGGATAAACTGGACACCATCAACAGTAAAAACTTCTGCTCATTAAAGTTACCAGTAAAAAAATACATAGATAAGTCACAATATTCTCAAAACATATCTAATAAGGAACTTGTATCCATAATATATACGTAACTACTACAACTCTGTAATAAAAAAAACAATTTAAAAATGAGCATAAGACTAGAACAGGCACTTTGCAGAGAAGGATATAAGGAATGGCCAATAAGCACATGAAAAAGTGCTCAAATCATTAATCATCAGGGAGGCAAATTAAAGCTGCAACAAGATACCATAGATACCCATCAGGATGGCTAAAATGGGCTGGGTTCAGTGGCTTATGCCTGTAATCTCAGCACTTTGGGAGGCCGAGGTGGGTGGAACACTTGAGGTCAGGAGTTCGAGACCAGCCTGGCCAACATGGTGAAACCTGTCTCTACTAAAAATACAAAAATTACCCGAGCATGGTGATGCATGCTTGTAGCCTGTAATTCCAGCTACTCAGGTGGCCGAGGCAGAACTGCTTGAACCCAAGAGGTGGAGGTTGCAGTGGGCCGAGATTACGCTACTGCACTTCAGCCTGGGTGACAGAGTGAGACTCTGTTTCAGAAAAAAAAAAGAATGGCTAAAATGAAAATGACTGACGCCACCAAATAATGGTGAGGATGTGGACTACACATACACTCACTCTTGGTGAGAGTGTAACTGGCACAACCACTTTGGACAAAGGGTTGGCAGTTTCTTATCAAGTTAACTGGTTAGACAGACCCTCAGATCCCATATTTGTGTTCTTGTGAAGACCGGAAAATCTTCCCCAAACCAGAGAAGCCTAAACAAGTGATCCTGAATAACCTAACCTAGGCCTTGGCAATTCAGAACATAGAGGAATAATCCTAACAGGACTCAGTATGGAGAAATAATCCTTTCCAGGTGGAAAGCAAGAGTGATGTTAACAACAAACACTTCTACAACTAGCTCTACACCACGAAGCTTCTTTCTTCAAACACAGACCAAGCCAGGTATGCATTTCATAGGTCAATGCTGAGAACGGTGTTTACAAGGTTAAATAAATGTTTTTCGGATATACAGTTTCAAGGCTCTCTTTACAGTTTCAATAATCAAGACACTATTGGCATAAGAAAAGACAAACACATCAATGGAACAGAATAGAGAGTCTAGAGATAGTCCCACCCTTATATGAGCAACTGAATACCCACAAAGATACCAAACAATTGTTCCTTCCTCAGTCCTACTGTAATTTAGTTCCTGCATTAACACATCAGTCTTACTGATGAGAAGAATTATAGTCAGTTATAAATACCACATTTCTAGGATACATAAAGATTTTGTTGTGTTATGTTTTAAGATCTGGGAATTCCAGGGAGAGTGATACTTTCCATAAGCAGCTTTACAATCAAGGTGCCAGGCCCTAATCATATACACAATGAAAAAAAATATTAGAATGAGAAGTCAACAAAAAGTTATTCTTTAATGAAAAGAAGGTTCTTTCTGCACTGACAGTTCATTATCAAGAATCATATATTCCTATTGAATAATAACATAGGGAGAACAGAGAGAGAACATGAATCTCTGAATCTTCAGATGAACCTTTACATTACACTTGGGATGGCCCTTTAAACTGATTTTGACCAATATATAGAAAGGGACTCAGCACCTGTTGGGCACTCAGTTTGCGGTGACTTGGCCAAAGTCACATAGGTGATAAGTGGTGAAGCCAGATTCCAAACACACATTGGTTCCCTCCCTCCTACAGCAAGTATTGATTGAGGAGATCATGCTCTGCCTTCTGTGACAATCACAGGCATTGTCATGGAAGCAGTGTCTAGAATCAATGATTACTTTTGAATGAGAGAATAAAAACATTAAAGAGATTCCACATTTTCACCCTAAAAAAGCTTATGAAACAGGAAAGTACTGTAAGGAAGAAATATATTTAGGAATCTCTAGTTAAGAAACAATGATTACATTTGTAGAAATGCTCTTATAATGCTTTTAAAGTAAACTAAAGTCTATAGTGGATTTTTAAAAATGTCATTTAGTTGGATACAAAGTTTGAAGGCAGAGGAAACACTTTGTTATCTATTATGTAACTACAAAAATATTCTGACCAATGACAAAAATAAATTAGGGTTATATTCCTGGAGACAACAGACATATTGAAAGGCTTTGGTGTCTCTTGTTTGTACAGAATATTCTGACATACAATCATACATAAAGTATTAAATGTTCATGTATAATATTAGTCTTATCTCCTTAACTATATTGTTACTTTTCCCATCACGGTTCCAGATACACAGCTGGCACATGCATCCTGTTGAAAGAACAGAACATCAACCAAAAGAAGTTTCTTTCACACCACAATTAGCTGCCTAAACATTAAAGAAGAGAATCAAAACAAAGGTCCCTCACATTCTACAAGCTGGACAATGAACCCTTACTGAGGTAGACCATACTTTGTTGATTTTAAATCCACTGTCTAGGGCTGGGCACAATGGCTCACACCTGTAATCTCAGCCCTTTAGGAGCCGAGGCAGGTGGATCGCTTGAGCCCAGGGGTTTGAAACCAATCTGGGCAACACGGCAAAACCCTGTTGCTACAAAAAATACAAAAAATTTAGCTGGGCATGGCGGTGTGCACCTATAGTCCCAGCTACTCAGGAGGCTGAGGTGGAAGGATTCTTGAGCACGAGAGGTCAAGGCCATAGTGAGCTGAGATTGTGCCAATGTACTCCCATCTGAGTGACTGAGTGAGACCTTGTCTCAAAAAATAAATTAAACAAAATAAATAAATAAATAAGTGTACTTAAAAAAAAATAAATCCGGCCAGGTGCGGTGGCTCACACCTGTAATCCCAGCACTTAGGGAGGCCAAGGTGGGCGGATCACCTGAGGTCAGGAGTTCGAGACCAGCCTGGTTAACACGGTGAAAACTCTGTCTCTACTAAAAATACAAAAATATTAGATGGGCGTGGTAGTACGTGCCTGTAATCCCAGCTACCTGGGAGGCTGAGGCAGGAGAATCGCTTGAACCTGCGAGGCGGAGGCTGCACTGAGCTGAGACCACGCCATCGCGCTCCAGCCTGGGCAATAAGAACAAAACTCCATCTCAAAAATAAATAAATAAATAAAAATAAGAATAAATCCACTGTCTACAGTTCATAAAAAGGCATTGTATTTCAAAGGCATAAAGACTCGAATTTCATAAACATAAATTTAACTAAGAAAAGATCTCATATCCGACATAGGCATTCTATACAAAAAGCTATTTAGTTAGATGTTAATCTGTTGGTATTGTTACTCATTGCAAATAATAAATGTCATACGTACCCAGATTTTTGTTGTATTGAAGTTTTGGCAACTGAGCGATCAAAAATAGAAAGTTTACAATTGGAAAATAGGGTAAGCGCTTTGTTGTTATGTATATCTGGAAAGAGAAAGGTAAGAAAAATAGATGGTTAAATCACATTGCACAATACCACAGAACAGGTTTCCAAATGAAAATCTTCCATTTTACTTCAATTTGCTCTTTGGCTTTCCTGAAATGTGGATGGTTCCATTAATTTGCTGCCTTCAGAGATTTATTTAACACACCTGGCCCTGGCCACATAAATACCTGTATCATAATTTGCCCTTCTGGGAAGAAAACAATTTTGCTTAGAAAGACTTTTCCCCTGAATCCTGTTAATGTCATTAATGAAGGGAGGGAGGAATGAGTGATAAGCAAGAATGGGAGGGGAAGGCAAAATGAAGAGCAGTCAAGGAAGAGCTGGAGGTGAATATAGGGGGAGTGTGGGAGAGAGGAGAGAGAGAGGGAAAGAGGGAAGAAAGAGAGGAGGAGGGAGAGTGAACGGAAAAGATCCATGTAGCAGCGAGTGGTGGTATCTAAGCAGAAAGAGCAAAGTTCTTCTTGTCATTTGCTGTCCCCTAGGCAATGTCACAGAGCAGTCTCCCAGATGTCACGGCAGAAACTACAGTCAGGGCGTACATGGCCAGGTCCAGACTCCCAGCTGGCCGATTCCATAGGAGACAGGGTAGCACACAGGTCAGAAGCAGGGGCTCTGGTCAGACTGCCTGGCTCCTCCACTTGCTAGTTGGCCTCTCTGAGCCTCAGGTTCCTCAACTCATAATGGCGTATTTCATAGGGCTTGTTGTGAGATGAAGTGAGATAATCCACAATCAGGGTTAAGACAGTGCACTTGTTATGCAGTAAATATTCAAGACATTAGCTACTATTCAGGTTTATAATCTTTTATCCAAAACACAAGGGATAATACAGCTTTCAGAATTTCAAATTTTACAGATTTAGAAAGATAACATAGGGGCTGGCGTAATGCACTATAATCAAAGTTACTATAATCAAAGTCTGCATCAAAATATATGAATGTTTACAGTAAGGAGGATAAATAACTAGTATAAACAGCCTTATGTCAGCTCAGGACAGATTTTGCCACGCAAAGAGATCTGGCACCAAGTTATGAAAAAACTTTCAGTTCTTAGAGGTTTTCTGAGCTCACAACTGCAGGGAAGAGTTTGTAGCTTCTATGATGACTGGGATTACTGTCAGCCACAAGGGGAAGCACCTTTGGCAAGACAGATCAATGCTACCATTTTGGGTTTGTTGGGCCTTGATGATTGAACGGCAAACCCCAGTGAAACCCAAAACTAATCTCTTACACGGAGGCAGCACCTTCCCCTTTGTCATGAGCTTTCACCAGCGCTATAGCACTTGATTCTCACAGACCTGAGCCAGGCGGGGAAAGTGTGATGACTGCTTAGAAAGGGCAGGGAACTGAATGGAATGAAGGCTCTGGGGTCTGAACCCAGGTTCCTCTGGTATTTCTGCACAGTAATCTGTTACCTGGGCCAAATACCATTCTGTACCCCCATCCCCGCCATTATATATTTTAATTATTCACCTTATTCAGTGGGTTGTGAATGCCAGCTGCCTCCAGATAGGCTGTGATTTCATATAAAAGTGTGTTATCTTCTTTGGGGTAAGGAAGTGAAGGGTCCTGATAGTGGGCTTCAATGTCTGCTAGGAGAGCCCTAAAGGAAGAAAAACCCCGGAGATAAACATTAGTGAGTAAATGAATTTATACAAGAGTTAATATAGGGCAGTGATGTAATCTTTTCAAGCCTCAGTTTCCTCATCTGTAAAATGAGAGCTTGATCTCGCTAATTCTCAATCCATGCCTGTGATTGGTTTTAAGTGGAAAATTTGACCTAGAATTACTTCATCTTTTGGAATCAACCTCAATCAAATGCATTCACCATTCAAATTTTCATGTATTGACTGAACTGTTCTTAATACCTGCTTTGTCAAAAGCACTGACTTGGTCAGTGAGAAGCACAGATTATTTATCTGTAAGTAGGCAGCCTCAAACGACAGCAGGTTGCTGGTGAGGCAGAGGATATGAGTTCCCTCTAGGACAGGCCTCCATAACCACTCTTGGTAATCAACACACTTCCAACTGCCCTCTGGATGATGAGTGATCAGCCCTGTAAAAAGCCAGTTGCGGATTTTGGTGATAATTGCTTTCTAAAATCTGTGCAAGTATCTAGCAGTGTCTGGTGTGTCTCTCACTCGCTCTAATGAACTCATTTGTTTAGATGACATGTATTGAATCATGTGATCAGTACATGTCTGCTGAATACATGAATCCATTAGAGAGAGTGAGTGAGAGACAGAGATAAACGGAGGGACAATACTGAGGAAAGAGGCTCCGAAGACAGATTTGATTATCTGTGGCAAGGAAGCCTGTAAATTCAGACCTTCCACCCAAAAATAACTTAAAAGAGTAAGAACTGAAGAAACTGGGGTGCGTAGATAATAAACAATCCAAGCCCATGGATGGCTGTTTCAAACCCTGGCACTTACTTATTAAGATTCTCCAGAGCAGCTGCCAGATGTTTAGAATCAAACCGACAAGAATAATTTAATTCATTGGCAATCTGTTGTCTCAGAATCTGCATCTGCCCAACCTGTGCACAAGCAAGAGAAAGAACAGGTAGTGCATTCAAGCATTTCAGAGTGACAGTGAGGAGGTAAACACAAAGATGACAATTCTTCACTGGGCCTTCACATCACTCTACAGGAAAAAAAATAAGGATTTCCTGAACTGATCTCTTGGCTAAGACCAGCACTGGACCTAATGGAGCACCAGAGGCCCTTCAAGGAATGTCTGGATGGACTCCCATACCCCAACCTAAAAATACCCCAAACCCAAAGTCTATGATTCACAAAGTGATCTATTAATGTTCAGTTGTTCATGTATCAAAGGTGTCTTTTTTGAAGCTATATTTTTAACCTTTTGGAATAAATGCTCCAAATTTAGTAGCTGCTGTGAGAAGTCTTACTTACTTCCTTTTATTTATCCTAAATGGAACTTTCTCAAGCTCTAGGAATGCCATTTCACACTAGTATTCTCAAATTGGGTGAATATTAAGTCTGTCCATGCCACTCAGGATTATAGGTTCTATAATTATCTGGATTACAAAATAATCTACATAAAATCTTTCACGAAAATTTTAACAATGATAGCCCCTTAATCCAGGGTTCTTAATTTTGAGTGTGTGTCTGATATGGTTTGGCTGTGCCCCCACCCAAATTTCATCTTGAATTGTAGTTCCCATAATCCCCATGTGTCGTGGGAGGGACCCAGTGGGAGGTAATTGAATTATGGGGGTGGTTATCTCCATACTGTTCTCGTAATCGTGGATGAGTTCTCACGAGATCTGATGGTTTTATAAGGGGCTTTTCTCCTTTTGATTATATTTCTCTTTCCTGTTGCCACGTGAAGAAGGACATGTTTGCTTCCACTTCCACCATGGTTGTAAGTTTCCTGAGGCCTCCACAGCCATGCTGAACTGTGAGTCAATCTAACCTCTTTCCTTTATAAATTACCCAGTCTTGAGTATGTCTTTATTATGTGAGAATTGACTAATATAGCCTTGGACCCCTTTGGGAATCTGGTGAAGCCTATGGACACCATTTCAGAATAACGTTTTTGAATGTACAAAATAAAACATAGAGGGTAACAGTGGAAGCCAGTTGTAATGAAATATAATTAACCATTCAAAGAACAAATCTGTGATATAGAGTTATGCTAGGATGGTGGATTAACTACAGTACTTGAAAAGTGGCTATGACCATAAATGATACTTGGAGATTATCTGCAATGGTTGGATGATAGGAAGCGATCTTTGGGTCAGGCTTGAGAGAGTTCAGTTTGCCCTCATAGTGTTGTCTGCATCATAAGGTCAATAGCACACTCTAACTTTCTCTGCCTATAAATGTCTTCTTTTCTACTCTGGACAAAGTATTCCTAAAAGACTGGCAAAGGGGAGTGAGGGAGGTGGGGAGAGGAGGGAAGACAGTATTATAATGCAAGCAGCAATAAGGTGGAAATAAACGCATTTCCTCTGAGTTGCTGGGGGCAGAGAAGAGTTAAGGAAAAGACAGTGGCTCACACCTGCAATCCCAGCACTTTGGGAGGCCGAGCCAGGCTGATCGCTTGAGGCTAGGAGTTCGAGACCAAGCCTGGCCAAAATGGTGAAACTCTGTCTCTACTAAAAATAAAAAAATTAGCTGGGTATGGTGGTGGACACCTGTAATCCCAGCTACTTGGAAGGCTGAGGTACGAGAAACACTTGAACCCAGGAGGTAGAGGTTGCAGTGAGCCAAGATTGTGCCACTGCACTCCAGCCCGGGCGACAGAGTGAGACTGTCTCAAAAAAAAAGAAAAGGAGGGTGGCCTTCTCTAAGAATGAACAAGAGTTACTTAGCTAAATGGAGCTTGTAATGGTCAAAAGTATTAAATGACCTCAGATGTATTATTTTTGACCACTATTCATACAAGACTATCACTCTATTTATGTGAAAAACGTCAATCCAAAAATGCTATTTATAAATAGGAAGTGTTTGAATTTACAGAGTAGCATTATTTAAAAATTAGAATGCAGCAAATCCAAGAAAATAGTAGGTTCTTTCAGGCCACGTAAAAATGTCCCTGAAACCCTGTATCCAGCCCATATAATTCTTTGCTTAATGTTCTATGTGTAGTATACTCTGTGTCAAGGATCCTCTTGAAAATATCAATCTAGAACTGGAAATAGAAATAAAGTCAGTTTAATATAACTTGCTCTCGTCTACTGCACAATGAATCTTTGTTAGCGACATTTTCTATTTTTGGTACTCACGCACTTCAAGCTTTAATAAGCTGCTGAAGAGGCTAAGGAGCCTGGGATGGATGAGAAACTTATTCTACCTACTCATTTGGCTTATCATTCTTTCTCCAAGATTTTTCTAGAGTTGCACTATTGAGTACAGCAGCTCCTAGCGATGTGTGGCTATTTATATTTAAATTAATATGAAATAAAATTAAAAATTGCATTTCACTGTCCCACAACCCACATTTCATGAGCTCAATAGCTACACAGGGCTAGGAGCTGCTGTCATCATCGAATAGCACAGAACGTTTCCATTGTTGTTCCAGATTATTAACACTGGCTCCGTGACTGTACGCACCCTAATTCAAGACAAAAAGACAAATTTGTCCTTTGGGGCTTTATTTAAAGATCACTGACTCGGTCACAGTCACGTGGCTGTTACTGAATTACTGGCAACTATAACCAATAGTTGGAATAGCTACTGGACTGAGAACCCTCCAGTAAGCAAGGGGATAACCTTCCAGTTTCTTGGAAGAATCCCTGTAATCCCCCTAACGCCTCCTACAGAGTTGGGACTCACACCTGTCCAAACTCGGGTGATTCTTTATTCCTCCTAAAAGGTTTTCCAGCAATTAGAAACTTGGCCTGGGAAGCGCTTAATATCTGACAATCATGAGGCTAGGGGAAGGCAGACCCACATCACGAGAGGACATCTAGCAGAGCCATGGGCTCCTTGCCTTACCTGTTCTGTTAATGATCCAAACAACATCAACAACAACAACCACTCACCAAAATTATGGGAAATATATTGTGAATTTGGCTAAGATACCAATGAGTGCTGTCTCAATGAGAAACTTATATAATTGGGAATCAGAGAATGGAACTTTTCAAAACTCCCTTAGCATTCTAGAATTCTAGACTTTTCTACAGTATGTGATATTTTTGACCACAAACCAGTTTTCTACCAGGAAGTCTACTCTTCCCTGCTAGATTGTGAGTTAGCTAAGGAGACCGGTCGTGTTTCATTTAACTCTGTCTTTCACAGCAACTGGCAATGCCCTGGGTATAATGGGTGTGCAAGAATGGGCCGTGATGATCTCAGATTATCAGATGATGAAAGAAGACTCGCAGAAGATGCAGGGGTCCCTGGGAGCTCTTACTGCCAAGTAAAGGCAGGAAACTAGGCAGCTGGATTCTAAAATAAGTTAGACTTCCATCCAGCAAATTAATCTCTTCGTCTTTCTTATTCATTTCCAAAGTAAGACTGCTTTCTGCAGAGTATAAAGATAATTTATGCCCCAAAGAACCTGGCTTCCTAACATCTATACAGACACAAGAGGGAGAGAGACAATGTTCTGTTCTAACAGCAGCTTGGAGCAGATGAGGTGTGTATAAATGAACTTTGTTATGTAAAAAGGGAGTATTACTGTGCAAGGAAAAGTTCAATTTTCATATATAAAAGCACCTCTAGCCAAAAGGCATTTTACAAAGAGCCAGTTTTCTTGAACAAAAGGAAAATGCTAGGCTCCTAAAAAGCCTAATCAAGAACAGATCCAGAAAGGGAGATAAACAAAATGAATTTTAAAATGATAAACTGAAGTATTAAAATATTTTTGATTTAATGACAAAAGAAAGAAGAGTAGCTTTTTTTGGGCAACAAAGTTACAAGAAAATAAAAAATTAAAAAATGTAAGTATTGACTGTACACCCTCTCTTCTACAACATACCTTCATTATAGCCTCGAGATACGCAGTCCAAATCTTCTGTGTTTTGGCAATGGCGGAAAAATAAATTTTATTTGAATTTGCTGAAAAGTTAAAACATAATTTTCTCTTTAGTACATTCGTAAAGGCTACAGTGTCATCCCCGCCTCAGGCTAGTTTCAGGACACTCACCGACAATACTTTTTAGGGGACTGACAGCATTCATGAGGGTTTTTAAAGTGTCCTGAACAGTTCTGTCTCTCAGGATAATTTTCTGAAACATACTGAGGAAATTCTAAAAACAAGAAGGCACGGTCAAAGAACCAAACATAATGAATTAAACAAGCAAATACTCCAGTTACCTAAAATGCTATGCAGAACAGAGGCTGGGCCTAAGTCACACAAAACCTCTAAACAGGATGACAGCAAAAAGAAGCAACTTCAGGTTCCTGTTAGAAACATCCCTTGCTAGGAAAAGTCACTGGCTTCAAGGATTAAAAAGTCTTATCTTCCCAAGTTGAAACTTACAAAAACAGTCTAATCCTAAAAGTACTATGCTGGCCAAACAAATTCTAGTTTATTCCCAGCTCTGATCTACCCAGTGGGTATCATATGCCTAAAGCCAGTGTAAGAAATCATGGAAGAAAGGTTAAGTGAGTTCAAACTGCCCACTAAAATATGTTCTTGCCTCTCCCCCAGGGTGGGAGAAAACAGGTATGAAAGTCAAAAGGCTCACCTGTAACTCTTTTACAATCATAAAGCACAGAAGCCTGTCTAAGCCATTTAGACCAAAGGTTCCCAAGGTGGTCTGGATTTCTGAGAAGAGGCGGCTGCTGGTCACTTCCTGATGAGTTTTCATATCATACCAAGTGTTCAGCTGGTCTATGTGACATGTCATTCTAAAATGAAAACAACGCAAAAACCCCAGAATGGCTCAGAATTCATCCTTAAAGAGATGTTAGGACTCAACAGGACATGCGGCACCAAATATGAAGAACAGGAGTTACATGATCTGTGTTTTCTAACCTTTATATTCAGGCACCCAATGCGTCTTCCCAGTGACACCCAATGGAACAGGGAGGTAAAATTCAGTCTGACCCCCTTTTCCTGCCCTATGCCATATCATTGGTTTCAGTCATTTATTTCCATTGAGTTAGGGTGTTGACTTGGAATCATGCTGAGAAGACAAGGTTAGGTTCAGCTGTCAGGCTGGAAGACTTTAGAGCCCATTTGTCTCTCTATGCAGCCTTCCTTTAAATTTCCAGTTTGGAGACAAAACAAGGCCTTGTGTCATTTCCATTTGATAAAAAAGGAACCTAGAATCTCCATATGCTACCTAACATTTGAGACTATGATGACAAAGCAATTTGCTTTTTCCTCCCAGTTCCTTAAACTTGTAGATGCCATCTTCTGGTCCTCTCCAAATGATTCTTTTTAGACTCAGAAGTGTGACGATGACAGTGACAACAACCAACCATATTTACTGGGCACTTATAGTGCACCAGGTGCTGTGTGTGCTAAGACCTTTCCATGTGTTATTTCATTCTCATGACAGCTCTGTGGAATACAAACCATTTCATCCTCATTTTATAGATAATTGAGGCTCTCACAGGTCTGACCACCACCCTTAACCACCATTTCAATGGTTTTCAAACATTGAGAGAGGGACCCTGAGTCCCTGGTAGAGCTTGTCTGAAATACAGATGCCCAGCTTCCATTCCTGAAGAATCTGATTTAATAGTTCTGGGGGAGAGCTCTGGCCTTTGCATTTTCAGCAAGCTCCACAGATGACATATCCTACTGTCCAAAGCCACCACATACCTTTACCAGAAGGAGGCGTGAGAAGGAGTTGAAAGAGCCTAGAAGCAAGGGAGGTTTTAAATTAGGAAGTAAATAGGGAGAACAAAACAAGAGGATTCCCAAACTGCTTACAACTTCCATCTGCTTGCTTCAAAGACTCCTTCCGCCACCAAGTACACTCTGCTGTGTCACTGGGGAGGCCCCCAATTCTGATGATAAAATTCATATATGATGTGGAAATTCTGGTCACACTTAATCCTCTCTGCCTGCACTAATAGGGCACTGGGTGGATAGTTTTCTAAAAAGGCTTCGGTGATTGAAGGGTACCAAGAAAGAAGGAGCTATAGAACTTTTTGAATCACTTACTTTTTTTGTCCCATGAGTCAAAATTCCTTATTTCTGCTAGAAATTTTGGAATAAGGTTATGCATAGTTTCTCAACTTTCACAAGTTTCGAAGGACAAAATACTGGATTAGAAAGAAGACAGCACAAAGGATCCAGGTCCTAAGAGGATTTAACTCACACAATATCAACTACACGTGCCTGGTTGGTCAGAGAACAAAGATCATCGCTTTTTTCCTGGGTAATTCCACCAACCCTTCTGCTCAGTGAGCCTGTGCCCAGGGGTGGACATGAGAACCTGCTCTTCCCCAAGCTGATCTTAGTACCAACAGCTTCTCCTGAGGCTCAAATGAAGAAAATGGAGGAAAACTGGCTCAGCTGGACTTACTAGAGGCAGCATGCTAGTCTCTGCCGTGGTGCTCACCTAAAATATTCTCAGGAGCAGTTTTAATTAAATGAGATTTTCACCCAGTTACTGCTGAACGTAGAGCCCACATAACCCGTATGTAGACTGTGATTGGCTGTATACAAAGCTATGCAGTCTGCCCTTCACAGTACAATGCCTAGGAGCTGGGCTCTGGAGTCAGAGGGCCTGGAGTGTATTCTGGGTCTGTCATTTATCAACTGTGTGATGCTGGGCAAATGACTTAAGCTTTTCTGTGCTTCAGTTACTTCATCTTTAAAATGGGAATAAGAATAATGCCTATCTCATAAGATTGCTGTAAATGGGTTAATGACTGGATGTGTATAATGTGCTGAGAAGAGTGCATAGATAAGTGTTCAATAAATATTAGTTGTTGCTATCAAAAGTGCTTGTGTGTTGAGCTAAGAATCGTTTTGTGGAGACAGGGGGGCGGGAGAGAGATTAGATTCTTCTAAGGAGCGCACAACCTAGATCCCTCACATGCAAAGTTCACGCTCCTATGAGAATCTAATGCTGCCACTGATCTGACAGGAAGTGGAGCTCAGGTGGTAATGCTTGCTTGCCCATCGTTCACCTCTTGCTGTGTGGTCAGGTTCCTCACAAGTGACAGACCGGTACCAGTCTGCAGCGCAGGGGTTAGGGACCCTTGCCCTAAAGGGTCAGAATATGAGTTGACAAGTGCAGGACCCCCGTGACTGGAATAGGGGCTGTGCCACAGGGCCACAGATGCAGATGAGACTGCCTGCAGTATTCAGGGCTCTGTAGAATTCAGGTACACCTACTTTGGGTCTGTGATCCGCAGGATTTCTCTGCAGAGTCGACCAATAAACGTTACAGACTCATCCACAGGGGTAAACTTGGGTATTGGAATATGAGTGGACTGGTACATGCTTTGCCAATCTTGAATCTAGAAAACAAAACCATCAATATTTAGTAAACCTTTGATAAGATAACCTAGTTATCCCTTTTCCATATAATTTTACAAAGGTAATATTGCATAAAGAGTGACAATAAAGGTTCTTTGTTTTTTTTTTTTAGATGGAGTCTCGCTCTGTCCCCCAGGCTGGAGTGCAGTGGCATGATCTGGGCTCACTGCAACCTCCACCACCCGGGTGCAAGCGATTCTTTTGCCTCAGCCTCCTGAGTAGCTGGGATTACAGGCACCCGCCACCATGCCCGGCTAATTTTTGTATTTTTAGTAGAGATGGGGTTTCACCATGTTGGCTAGGCTGGTCTCGAACTCCTGATCTCAAGTGATCCTCCCACCTTGGCCTCCCAAAGTGCTGGGATTATAGGCGTGTGCCAGGTCTGGCTAATTTTTGTGTTTTTAGTAGAGACAGGCTGGTCTCAAACACTTGACCTCAGGTGATCCACCTGCCTCGGCCTTTCAAAGCACTGGGATTACAGGTGTGAGCCACTGTGCCTGGCTTGGTTTTTTATTTTAGAGACAGGATCTTGCTCTGTTGCCCAGGCTGGAGTGCCGTGGTGTGATCACAGCTTGTTGCAGCCTCAACCTCCTGGGCTCAAGCAATCCTCCCACCTGAGCCTCCAAGTAGCTGGGACTACAGGCATGAGCTACTGTACCTGGCCTGTTTCTTGGTTTTGAAGAGGAAACTTCTAAAACTGCATTAATAATAGTCTCCCATAAATACCACATATAACATTTATAAAAAACAAAGAAACATTGTGAAAAGGTGAGGTGACAAAGGAGAAGCGAGAACTAAGATGAGACATGGGAACTTCCGGCTTCCTGTCTTATGAGTTGACATGCATCCATGTAATATAAAAATCCAAAATATCATAAGGCTGGAATAGACTTAAACTTTTGAAAATGTCACCCAAATCATGTCAGTTCCCACATGAAAACTTGCAGAGTGGCTCCTTGTTAACTACTTACTAAAATCAAACTTCTCAATTTTGGCACTTATGCATTTGGTATTCTTTTTTTACCCAATTAAAGAAACAGGCAAAGGACTTTTATGCACATTTTTCCAAAGAAGACATACAAATGGCCAATAAGCTGTTCAACATCATTGGCATTAGAGAAATGCAAATCAAAACCATGATGAGATACCTTCATGTGCACTAGGGTGACTATAATTTTAAAAAATTGAAAATAACAAGCATTGGTTAGGACGTGGAGAAACTGGAACCCTCGTACACTGCTGTTGGGCACATAAAATGGTGCTGTTACCGTGGAACACAGTTTGGCAGTTCCTCAAGAAGTTAAGCATAGAACTACCCATTATAGGTCCTAGTAATTCCACTCCTCAGTATGTACCCTGCCGAACACAAACAAAGGAGTCCTAAAAGTCTTTTGAACTGTTAATCACTTGGGTTATAACAATTACAACAAACAGCTTCACTCTGTAGCCATTTAATGATGTCTGCCTTCTTAAGACAGTGAGCTCCCGGAAGTTACATGCCATGTCCACTTTTCTGCAACCCTCCTGGCTCCTGAAAGTACTCTGAAGGTACTGAGACTATCTAGTGTTTACAGATTTTTAATAAATAAATAAACTTTCTTGTTGACATTTCTGAGGTTTGGGATGTGTACTCTAAACATGAGAAATAACAAATATAGTCAAGAATTTTAAAATTTATTAGATACCTTCGTTCTTAGAAAGTTATTACACTCTTGCTCCACGTTGTAATTTATAATACGAGATACTTCTTCCTGCCAAATCTTCAGACCATAAATGTTGACATAGTCCTGTATGTATTCAAAAGAACGATGGAATCCATCCATGGTTGCTCCCAACTCTTTCAGCTTGGGCATCAATTCACTTGGCTGTGGAAAAGGGGAAACATAAAGCTCTTACACTGGAGTAGATTGTCAACTATTCATTCTAATATCTAACTAGACTTTAAATAGTATAGCAGGCCAGATGCGGTGGCTCCCGCCTGTAACCCCAGCACTTTGGGAGGCTTAGGCAGGAAGATCACTTGAGGTCAGGAGTTCAAGACCAGCCTGGCCAACGTTGCAAAACCCTGACTCCACTAAAAAAACATAAAAATTAGCCAGGTGTGGTGCGTACCTGTAATCCCAGCTACTTGGGAGGCTGAGGCAGGGAATTGCTTGAACCTGGGAGGCAGAGGCTGCAGTGAGCTGAGATTGTGCCACTGCACTCCAGCCTGGGCGACAGAGCAAGACTTAATCTTAAAAAAAATAAAAAATAGGCCGGGCTCATGCCTGTAATCTCGGCACTTTGGGAGGCTGAGATGGGTGGATCACTTGAGGTCAGGAGTTCAAGACCAGCCTGCCCAACGTGATGAAACGCCATCAAAAATACAAAAATTAGCCGGATATGATGGCAGGCGCCTATAATCCCAGCTACTTAGGAGGCTGAGGCACAAGAATTGCTTGAACCCAGGAGGCAGAGGTTGCAGTGAATCGAGATTGTGCCACTGCACTCCAGCCTGGGAGACAGAGCAAGACTTTGTCTCAATCAATCAATCAGTCAATAGTACAGTAGCTAAGAGACCACAGTCATAGTTTAAGATATACTTTAAGTTTTGGAATACTCATTTCCTACTTCATCTAGGATGACTGACAACTGATGTCAGACATTCAGCAAAGAAATGATTTCATTCATCTGGGAAGGAAGCCTCATATAAAGAAATAAAAAAAATGAATGACTGTGATTTCTTGTCATTTAATAAATCTATCTAGTCTCAGAATACTTAAAACATTTTAAATTGAATTTACTATGATAATAAATATCCTAAATAGAGATTTCAGGCCTATTATTTTTCTCCTGAGAAAAATGACCATATTCCCTAGCAGATAAAGCAAAATAAAAAATTATAACCTTTATAGTTCCTATCTACTTTAGGGTTACCAAATTCTTTTAACTATAAGAAGTACTTCTGAATCATAAAATCAGTTTAATTCTGAAATGGGATCAATAGGCGGAGGAAAGAAGCACTGGTTTTAAAAATATGAAGTTTTAAATATAAAATCTAAATTTCATATTTATACTATAAATTTATAATATGAATGGATTATGAGATCAAAAAGCACATCAGTTGTTTGTGTTGAAAACCACATATTTGATATACGTTAGCTAGGAGGTAAGGTCTTGTTCGCGATAGGTTAAAAACGGCATTCTAGTCCATGCTGCAAGCTGGGCGGAGAAGAGGACAGGCCCACTCTGGTCGCTGGGTACCTTGGCTCGAGGGTTGAATATCAGTCCCCTATGCAGGGCAAAGGCAACACGCTTCACAAGCTCTTTCCTTATTCCATCTTCCAGCAACTGCTTTGGATCCACCTAAGTGCCAATCAAAAGTATTAAATGATAGTTATGAAAAATTCAGTCCTAACGAAATCCAGAGGAAAGATGGCTTTCAGAATCTGCAGTGGGGCATTTTCCTACCTCCTCACTAAATGATTTGAATTTTTTTCCTTTCCTGTCCCTGTGATCTTGCACAGCTTGGATGGAATTATTAAACCTGTCACCTTTTTAGGACTCTGTTTATTTCAGCAAAGTTCATGATAGTAATCTTACAAGACATTTCAAAGATGGTGAATAAGGAAAGTTTTAAATGGCCTCACATTCTAATTAATGGCCCCTCTTTTTGGAGGGGCGGGATGAAGGACCTATGACTGAATTTACAGATGCATGTTCTTCCTTTAGATTTTATTTCTAGGCACCTTATATCCACATGAGCAAACTCAGATTTGAGGTCGGGCCACTCTGTAAATTGAATAATTATCTTTTCTTTCAGCATTCTTGGAATTAGGGAGATAAAATAAGAAAGCAAATCTGCTATCTAACTCTACAAGCTTACTTTGCTAATTATTTCTTCTATAATGAAAAGGCTTTTGTTATTCCTTTAAAAAGTCTCTTATCAGATCCATAAAACATCAAATGATTTTTACATACTCCCTTGAATTCTCTGAGACTTGTTTCTTTTACTTTTAATTTGTAAAGAACCATTATTTTAAAAGGTCATAAAGGCAATTAATGGGTTCCATCCAGTTTTGATTGTATTTAAATTTCAAATAAGACAACTGCAAGGGGGTTACAAAAACACAAAAGCCAGAGAAACACATTAAACTACGTCAAGATCGTTCAATCAGGGAAATCCAGACTGTGGAGCAACTGAAGGTGAAAGGCCCTATGTTCTTCAACAGATGAATTAAAGGGAAAGAAAGGAAGGAGGGCCGGGCGTGGTGACTCACGCCTGTAATCCCAGCTCTTTGGAAAGCTGAGGCAGGCGGATCACCCAAGGTCAGGAGTTCCAGACCAACCTGACCAACATGGAGAAATCCCATCTCTACTAAAAATACAAAATTAGTCGGGCGTGGTGGCACATGCCTGTAGTCCCAGCTACTCAGGAGGCTGAGGCAGGAGAACTGCTTGAACTCGGGAGGAGGAGGTTGCGGTGAGCCTGCACCATTGTACTCCAGCCTGGGCAACAAGAGTGAAACTCTGTCTCAAAAAAAAAAGACTTAAAAGACATAACATAGTTTTTCGAATGGGCAAGTCTAAGCTATAGTCTGGAAATTAATGACATATAGTTTCACTGGATAATAAAACTATACACAGGAGTCCTGAGATGAGATCAAGGTGCATGAGGGGGCTTTCAGGAGTAGGGCTCGCTAAATCCTATTTCTTAAGTGGCAGTCAGAATGACTTGTGTTTACCTTGTAATAACCTAATAGGCTACATCATTCTTTCTTTAGTTTTCAGCATCTGTGCTTTATTATACAATAAAAAGGTAAATTATAAAGATATAGTCAATGAGTACAGAATCAAAGAAGTATCATGAAGCTTTCAAAGAAATATTCCTTACAAGAACAGATTTACTAAAAGAGTTCAATGCTTTCGTGAATCTAAAGATCGCATGCGGCTCTTCTAATCCTTCCCGCATTCTCACTAATCTGTGGAAGTGTTCACAGCTAAGAGAAAGCCATCTTCACACACCCCTTCCTCACATTTCTATTCCCTTCCCCTGAAGTTAACAACAGTAACTGTTTTCATACGGATCATCCAGACCTTTCTCCATTCGTTTATATACATAAATATCCATCCTTACACATATATTTAATTTCAAAAATCTAAATGGGATCATATACATGTATATGTACAGAGACACGCATGTGTATCACACACATGTATTATACATATATACACATAGTTGCATGCATGTATATCACACACACCATACATACACACACACACACACACACACACACACACATACATACATGTTTTTCTGCAATTTACTTTTTTCATTTTCCACCTTGGAGATTTTCCAGTAGTAAATTCTTTTTGAATCGCTCCAGACCAATCCACAGTACGAATGCACCATGGAATATTTAACCATTCCCCTACTGATGATGGATGTTTAGATTACAGATGCTCCTTGACTTAAGATGGGGTTACATTCCAATAAAATCGTCGTAAGTTGAAAATATCAGAAGTCAAAGATACACTGAATATACCTAATCTACCAAACATCATAGTTTAGCTTACCCTACTTCAAATGTGCTCAGAACACTTACATTAGCCTACAGTTGGGTAATATCATCCAACACAAAGCCTATTTTATAATAAAGTATTGAATATCTCATGTAATTTATTGAATACTATACTGAAAGTGAGAAACAGTATGGGTATCATAATGAAGTTGAATCATTTTAAGTTTGAGACGATCTGTATTTCTTTTTTTTTTTGCTGCCTCTAACAATGAATGCTTATATCTCTGTGTATATCTCACTTGTTTTAAGTCATATCAACCAAACTGAACCTACACTTTTTATAAGTGTTTGAAACACAACCTCAACACTCTGAGGTTAAAGATCAGCGAGGGCCACAGGATTATTTTTTTTATTTTTTTTTTTTTGAGACGGAGTCTTGCTTTGTCGCCCAGGCTGGAGTGCAGTGGCGCGATCTCGGCTCACTGCAAGTTCCACCTCCCGGGTTCACGCCATTCTCCTGCCTCAGCCTCCCGAGTAGCTGGGACTACAGGCGCCCACTACCACGCCCGGCTAATTTTTTTTTGTATTTTTAGTAGAGACGGGGTTTCACCGTGTTAGCCAGGATGGTCTCAATCTCCTGACCTCGTGATCTGCCCGCCTCGGCCTCCCAAAGTGCTGGGATTACAGGCGTGAGCCACCGCGCCCGGCCAGGATTACTTTTAAAAGCCCTTAGTTGTTATTGGTAGACTAGCAGAGAGAGTCTACTGGGTTGAATGGAGTTGGTCAGCAGAATATTCCTTCTGCTGTTATAATCTGAAACACTGTGGGAAAAGATCAGTATTTTACCAAGCAGTCTTTCTTTTGATAATTATTGTTAATTACCTGTAAGAGGTTTTATTACATCCTTCTTACAGTGGTCACTTTGCAGTCCTAGGATTTATCATCCTGTGTGTAAGAAGTGACTAAAATGCATGTACATTCTCTACACATCAATTGAATTCACCTGGGATCAGGCCTAAAGCATGTTTAGCAAATTCTATTAATATTCTAGGAACTACCATGGTATTTCTTTTAGCATACTTCCAGAAAACACATACCAAAGTTCCATTTAGGTACATTTCCTCTATTTTCTTTGATTTTAATAATGCAAATATTAATATCGCAATTAGGATTGTTGAGATTCTACTGATGTCAGATATATAGAAAAATAAAGAAAAGCACCATAAACTATATGAATGGGCCCATCGCTACTCACCATAACATTCCAAATTAAAAAAGCAATGAGATACTTTATACCTCTTGGGAGAGCAAAATTAGAAAGTGGATAATATCAAGTATTGGTGAAGATGTAAGCCGTTAAGTCCCAATGGCCTTCTGATATTTTCAACTTGTGATGAATTTATTGGGATGTAACACCATTTTAAGTCAAGGAACATTTGTATCTCAACATCCATCAGTAGTGGAATAGTAAATACACCATGGTGCATTCGTACTATGGATTGGTCTGCGGCCACTTGAAAAGAATGTAGATTTCAGAGGAATTCTTGCACAGGTCTGGAGTGGGGATATGCTCAGAGACGTTCATCATGACATTGGTTGTGATAATGGGGGGCACAGGTGTCTGTCCCAAGCTGGATGGTTAAGAAAAATGTGGAATTCTATGCAGCAGTAAAAAGTAACCTACTATCTGACCTATAGCAATATAAATAAATTGCAAACGCAATAATCAGTAAGAGAAGCTGGAAAAAGAATGAGACTTAGAGCACAATATGGTTGAGATAAATCAAAAGCACATGCACACATCAAATAATGCCATATGCTAAAAATAAGAATACTTGCATATTTAGGAACATTTACCAAACCCACAAAGTTGGTGCTATGGGTAATGGAAATGGAAGCAGGGATCCAGGAGAAGAAAAAACTAAACAAACAAAAGATGACAGGAGCTTGCATGCCCCAGTGATGATAGTGGTCTGTTAAAAGATGGATATGAGCCGGGCGTGGTGGCTCATGCCTGTAATCCCAGCACTTTGGGAGGCCGAGGCGGGCGGGTCACGAGGTCAGGAGATCGAGACCACGGTGAAACCCTGTCTCTAAAAAGTACAAGAAATTAGCTGGGCATGGTGGCGGGCGCCTGTAGTCCCAGCTACTCGGGAGGCTGAGGCAGGAGAATGGTGTGAACCCGGGAGGCGGAGCTTGCAGGGAGCCAAGATTGCACCACTGCACTCTAGCCTGGATGACAGAACAAGACCCTTGTCTCAAAAAAAAAAAAGGGATATGATTATCTTAGCTCTCTGTACTTGGGGTGTGAAATAAAAGTACTAAAAATGAAGGAAGGAAAACAGAGAGAGAGAAGAATAAAGCAATTTTGACTAAAGAAATTGAATTTTTTTTTTTGCTTTTCCCAAAATTCAATCAAATATATTTTTCTTGGATTTAAACAACTCTTTGATAAAACGGTACTAGCACCACACATTTTCTGCAGAACTACAAGATAAAGAAATTCCCACTACCTTCAAGTATTAAGAGAAATAAAGATTACAATGCTTTCTCTTCCTCCATCAATAAGTGAGTAAAACGGGCCAGGCACCGTGGCTCACGCCTATAATCCCAGCACTTTGACCACGACAGATGGATCACTTGAGGTCAGGAGTTTGAGACCAGCCTGGCCAACATGGTGAAACTCGTCTCTATTAAAAATACAAAAATTAGCTGGGTGTGGTGTTGTATGCCTGTAGTACCAACTACTTAGGGGGCTGAGGCATGAGAATCACTTGAACCCGGGAGGTGGAGGTTGCAGTGAGCCAAGATTGCACCACTGCACTCCAGCCTGGGCAACAGAGAGAGACTCTGTCTCAAAAAACTCAACTAAAATAAAATAAATGAGTAAAATGAAGACCAAAATTGGAATGTCAAACAGCCAGATGATGTCACTCCCTTTTGCACACATGATAATTACCACAAAAACCCAAACAGCTAAGAGTCATGGTGTGAGGCCACACAGACTAACAAAACTGTTACCTTGATGATGCCAACCAAAGTCGTTTTCATCATTAAGATGCCTTCAGTAAAAATGGAAATAGCATGAGTAAGCTTGGCAACCTATAACAAAGAAAAAGAGGTATGAAAAATCACTGTCTAATAGTCTTGGAATGAATAAAGATAACAGGAAATGAACTTGTAGCTTTAGGACACCTGTGTCCACATATTCTGGACAGAAATGAGGCTCTATGGTACAACTGAAAGCCCACTGTTAGACATATTGGGTAACAGAGTCAGAAGACAACAGTTCATTCTTTCACGTTTGACAAAGCATTTCTCCTTTAGGCTTCATTTTCTCATGTCTAAAATTTGGGGCAGAATTCAATGATCTAGACAGGCCCTTTTGGCTACAAAAGACTATGAGACTGAGAAGGTAACCTCCCCTTCCCTGGCCTCCCCATTATTTGCAAGCAATAGCAGCAGACATTGATAAGGTAGGCAGGTGCTAGCTATATTGCTGAATCAGAATAAACATGGAAATATCAAGCTTGATAATCTAAGTCCCTGACATATTTCTTGGACTTGTATCAGAATGGGAAATTGACACTGTACATCATATTTTCAATCTTCACTTGATTTTACTTTTGATGTCTTTAAATTCTAAGCTCAGGGAGAAAAAAACCAGAGGTGCTTGGGGAGAAGAACCTCTGAGGCTGCTGAACTATTATTGAGTGAGCTTAAAATCTGCCCAAAAGAAATGGTTAATGGAATATAGATTATTTTGAGCTGCTCAAAAAGGAACATGAATATGAAAAGTCAGGTAATCTAGCTCAAAGAGAACAAGGGCTGCTTTAGCAAGACTGTTATAGGAAAAAGTGACCAGCTAAGCCTCATTTCCCCTGAGAATACTGAGGCGAACAAGGCCTTAAATGACACCAGGAAAATGTCAAGAATAAAAGGTGTGATTGTACTAAAATCATAAAACACGTTTACCATTGCAAATGTGAGACAACAAGTCAGAATTGGTCTGGTGGTCCCCAGAATACGGCAGGTGACACAGGCCTGTGATATTTCATGACTGTTAGTTTTTAATATGAAAAGGCAGAAGTCAGAAGGACACAGCACCTCGTATCGTGGGCCTAGCTGAGCATAGTCCCTCAGCTTGTCTTTGTCCAGGCGGGTAGGCACTTCAATAATGTCATGGGTCTGAAGCTTTATGATCTTTAGAAGAGATGTAAACATGCTTTCTGGGATGATCTGCAAAACCTTCAGTGAAAAGGAAAGGAGGAAACGCAATGAACATCTGTTTTACTTTTCTTGGCTGACAAATATTAGGATGCCAGTAAACGACAGCAATTTGTCTATATAGGGGGATGCTGAAAAATGTAAAAGAGCTGTTTTAATAACTGCTGGCAGGCACAGGGCTCCATTCCTTTAAACATTAATTGCTTACAGAATATAAAGCTAATCCTTCTAAAAATGCTGCAAAAGACTGTATCATTCCCATTTTACAGATTTTAAAAAGATCAAGGTTCAAAAATGTTAAGTAACATCACTATAGAGGACTCGGCTAGAATGCGACATCAGTAAATTTTGAATTCAGGCCGGTCTGGCTCAATGCTCCATCAGAATTTATTAAAACGAGAATCAAAATTCCCATGAAAACCTGAATTGGGCTCTGACCGGGAGATGCTGGATCTAGATCAGGCTCTTTTACCAGATATGGCTCTGTGATTTTGAAGAAACTATTATAATCTCTGTTTCTACATCTATAAAATAGATGTGAATACCACCAACACTTAAAACACAGAAATAAAATTCCTGGCAAGTAAAAACATCTGTACATCCACAGTAGCAATAAGGGTAAGTTTATTTTTAGGTGTTGCAAATTTCTGGAATCAAATTTTTAAAAGGGAAAGAGACACAGATATACTTTTGGGGGGCCTAAGCATACTTTTTGTATTTAAAACAGCAGTTATCTGGTAAGAGTAAATATCACCCTGATGCATTTCTTACTTTTCTCACATAGGATACCAACTCTCCAGAATAGTACTGCGACACGCTGAGCAGATCGGGGCTATTTGCCTGATTAATACGAAGAAGGGGCAGATCGAGGGCAGAGGCAAGCTGGAAGAAAAATAAGGTATATCTGTTTCTTGTTTCAAAAAGAGTCCTAGAAATCTTTCTTTCCAGAAAATGTAACATACAACAAAACATTTGGGTTTTACCCAACAGAGGGCAACAACCACCGAATCTCATCAATATCATTAATAGTTTCTGACAATACAGTTTTTGAAAAACCCAAGTTAACTGTGATGGCAGTGGTTCTTAAACTGTGCTCCCCGGACCAGTAGCTTCCGCATGACCTGGGAACTTGTTAGACATGCAAATTACTGGGCTCCACTCCACACTGACTTAGTCAGACACCCTGGGGGTGTGGCCCAGCAATTTGTGTTACAACCAGCCCCGCAGGTGATTCTGATGCATGCTCAAGTTTGAGAGCCACTGTGCCACAGAAGAGAGCTACTCCTGTGTGGAAATCAAGACGTTCTGACTGACTTTCTGATAGATTCTACCGAATCTGTCCAATCTAATATGCCGTCAAGTGTAAGAAGTGCCATTATTTTATGTGCCATTCAGAAAAAAATTAAATGCTGACAACTAAACTATGATATGCCATCAATGATAAAACCCATCCCCAGTTACAGAAATGTTAAAACATGAAAAGAATTGTAGTAGCTAGGCGCAGTGGTGCATGCCTATAATTAAAGCTACTTGGGAGGCTAAGGCAGGAGGATCGCTTGAGCCTGGGAGTTTGAGACACAGCCTGGGCAACACAGTAAAACCCCATCCCCCTCACTCCCACGTCCCAAAAAAAGGTGCATCTCAGAATTGATGTACATGGTACATGGTAGCTCTGTCAGGAGACACTGAGTAGGCTGGGCGTGGGGGCTCACACCTGTAATCCCAGCACTTTGGGAGGCCAAGGCAGGAGGAACATTTGAGGTTAGGAATTCAAGACCAGCCTGGTCAACATGGTGAAACCCCATCTCTACTAAAAATAGTAAAAATTAGCTGGGCATTGTGGTGAACACCCGTAATTTCAACTACTTGGGAGGCTGAGGCAAGAGAATCGCTTGAACCCGGGAGGAGGAGCTGCACTCCAGCCTGGGAAACAAAGCAAGATTCCATCTCAAAAAAAAAGAAGAAGAAGAAGACACTGAGTAGATTCTTTGTTCATTTACCACGAACTGAAATTACCATGAGAGCAAGGACTGTGCCTGTTGTTCACCAATATTCCCTGTTACTGTAGATATTAGTACTAGTTTGTAGCAGAGGCTCAGTAATTTTTTGAATGATTAAGTAAAAGGATTTAATTCATGCCTAGGGAATAAAGGACACAAAGGACTCACATTTTTAGTACACAGATAAAACTTAAAAAAAAAATCTATTCTTCACCTAAAAATAGTATTCCTGAAGACATTCCAACTTAATTAAAACTTTAAATATTTCTGGAATCTTTGAAATTATGCTCTCGTGAAAAAACTGCTAACAATTTCAGTCTATAAAAATATTGAAATTATTTACCTTCCTAAAAGGATAAAATCCTGGGCTGAATTAATGAATGAGGTATGAATGAAGGCCAACTCTTTCCTAGCAACAGAGAATCTGTTTTTTGCTTACCTTTAGGAAGGTAGCTCTGAGTTTAGTAACCATGGATGGATTTACCCTTATGCTTTCTTGCATGATGGATGTGAAACTGTAAAAAGAAAAGAAACGGTAAGAAGATGTTCCTAGGGCCTTTCATCTACAGCAAATGTCAGGCTGCCTACATTACCTGTCAATCAACTGCCAAGCGAAAGAAAGGTCCCCAACGATCTGCATTGTGATCAGAACCTCCTCTTTAATGTTAATGGTTCTGATCATTTGATGAAGAAACTTTCGAGTATCGGCAAGAAACTGACATACTTGCAGATTGGATTCCAACTGGTGGAATTCTTGAACCTGTGTTACAGAAATATACTTAATTTAAAAATCCTGAACGGACTCTATGGTGCTCATTTGTTCTTGAAAACACTTCAAATAAAGCACACTACTTCTGACAATTTCTTGATAAAGTTTTTATTTCAAATTATAAATTTCAGAAACGTGAGCCAAGCTATTAAAAAATGCACAAGTTTCTAGGATTAGAAAATGTTCCGCTGCTTATTGTGTATATCACAACCATGTGTTGGAATTTGTGTATTATTAAGTTCTTTTGATGCACTTTTAAAAACAAAACAATGATTCTACAATGTCTTGAAATTTTAATGTATATAACTGAAGATGCCTGGGTTATATGACAAAATAAATAAGGCAAATGATAAAAAGCATTTGAGATTTACAAAGTTGTTTACGATCATATTATAGACTAAAAAAATCCAAACAAGCAAAGTAGAAATAATACAAGTGTGCAATTGTTCTGGAATAAGAAACTTTGGTAGAATTATTTTACTGTGTTGCTGTTTATAGTGACCATCCTAAAAACCTTGCAGAAATAAGAAAAAGCCTGTAAGAAAATATTCCAAGTGAAAACAGTATTAATTATATCTCTAAAAATATATAATCATACCAATTGGATAGGGTTATAGATTATGAGTAAAAATGATGTTTTAAATAATAGAGTTGGCCGGGCACGGTGGCTCATGCCTGTAATCCCAGCGCTCTGAGAGCCCGAGGCAGATGGATCACCTGAGGTCAGAAGTCTGAGACCAACCTGGCTAACATGGTGAAACCCCGTCTCTACTAAAAATACAAAATTAGCTGGGCATGGTGGCAGGTGCCTGTAGTCCCAGCTACCCAGGAGGCTGAGGCAGGACAATCGCTGGAACCCAGGAGGCGGAGGTTGCAGTGAGCCAAGATCGCGCCCCTGCACTCCAGCCTGGGTGACAGAACTGGATTCTGTCTCAAAAAAAAAAAAAAAAAAAAAAAAAGAGTTTATGATTATTTTTCTGCTGCTTTTAGTTATCATTTTAAATCTAGTTAAATACACAATTAAAATTTAAGAGTGGTGAGGTATAATTTTTTTGGTACAATCATTTTTGAGTTGAAAGAAAAACAATAAACTTTTTTTCAGAAAAGAAAATATACCACTTATAAGCATATGACCATTATATAATTATTTTCATTTTTGTGTATTCCTTTCTGGTTTTTTCCCCCAAGGCACACACTTTTTTACAACCCTAAAAATGTTATACACATGCAATTTTGTTTTTGCTTTTACCTCCTTATCACAATTTGCCCAATGTTTCTATATTATTTTTATAATTATGTTTCTAAGATTACATGTTTCCTCAAGTTACAATATCGTAATTTTTGCTACCATTCTCTTCATACTAGTTATTTATTTCCCCAAATTTAGGACAGTATACGTTACAGGAAACATATTAATTCACATCGCTTTTATTTCTGATGAAACAGTCTCTCAGCTATATTTACAGGAACAGACTGCTGGGTGGGTCATAAGGTGTGATTCATGATCCAAGAACCTGCATTTAAAAAGCGTTTCCTTACCTCTTCCAAAGCTTGTATCAGTTGTACAGTTTTTCTGCCCGCAGCAGTAGAATCATCATAATTTAAAGACAATATTTGTTTTGAGATCTCTCTGAACCAAGCTTGAAGGTTTTCTAGTAATACAGAAAAAAGAAAATACTGAAATCCTCGAATTCCTGTAGCTGTGGCTTTGAATTTAACTAAATAATCTTTTATAAATTCAGTTCTTCAGAGCTTCAACCGTGGGCCTAACACTAGGAATTTTCCAAACGACAAAAATGCCTGGAGCATGCGACATAGTAGAATAAACTTGCTACATAAATAGCTTAGTCTACAGCACTTGGCAGACAAATACTAAAGGCTCAAGTACATGCTATAAAGTGTAGAGGTGGTGGTGGCAGTGGAGAAGAGTTGGAAAGGAACTGAAGGATGTCCCTAGTTACCAGGGAGAGTTTTCTGGAGAAGCAAGGAAAGGTAAAGATCGGATCATCGGAGAGATGAAGAAGAGAATTGTATCCAGATGAAAGGCAGACACAGGCAGAGGCTTCAGGGCAAGAATGACAAGAGCATATCTTGGAGGGCAAAGAAGAGACCAATATGACAGAAGTGTAAGGTGTGACTGGTGAGTCACAGGGATGTCTGAACAATGCAGGGGGTGCCATGTGCACTTAGGAACCAGCAGACATTTCATACAGTAGAGAAAGAGAAGGGTGTCCACATGCTCTGATTACCCTCAGTGTGTCAGGCAAAGTTCTAAGTACTTGATCTTCATAGCAACACAGGGAGGTGGAAATTGTTAGCCATTTCCCAGATAAAGAGGCTGATGCTCAGAGAGACTGAGAATGCTATACAGGGTGACACGGTGACTAAATGGCAGAGCCAGGATTTACAATTATCTGTCCAGGTTCAAAAACTCTGTGCTCTTTACCTCACCAAGTTGATCCCCTAAAGTTTTTTTTTTGTTTATCAATGGGGTGGTCCCACGTTATTAAAAGGCCTTAATGACTTACAATCTAAGTTATTTCAAGAATTGGCATGACAAACACTCATAATTTTCAAGATTTTTGTAGGGCTGAGGGGCAGCGATGGAGTAGTAGAAAGAGCATGAAATTTGGGGTCTGAGATGAGTGAGACCCAGGCTCTCCACCTTTGTACCTTCAGCAAATGATTACATTTTTAAGCCTCAGTTTCCTTATATATAAAATAAGGATTAAGATGTGTATCTTACAGGGTTGTAAGGATGAGAAAAAATTGTGAAAGTATGTCCTAAGCTGTAATTAAACTATACAGCTGGAAAAAAATGTAAAATTGTTATTTCATCTCTGAAACAAAGCTGGTATTTGTAAGGGCCTAAAAGACACTATCACAGAGATTAATGCACTAATTCTAGGCAGCTAACCGGGTCAGATTGTTACACGTGATTGTTTTGCAGGTCACAATATGATAAACATAATATTCATTCTAGACTTCGGGTTTCATATCACAATATGGTGACCTGCAAAACATGTTTCTAGTTTATATCACATCGTTATACGTTGGCTGGCTTTTCCCTGTAGGAACAATAATACAATTTGGAAATACATTTTTGACCAACCACTCAGCATCAAGAAATAAACAAAAGCCAAAATACAGTAATCACAAGCTCATACTGATTAAAAATAATAGTTTTTAAACAAGAAGCTACACTACTAAGCAATTCTACAGTATAATTAACTTCATCAGAAATCGATCTGATAGTTAAAACAAAATTAAGCGTTAAAAAAATAGTTTGTCACCATAAAATTCAGAATGGTTTTTTGGGAGCAGTTAGAAATTTCTTATTTATAAAAAATTTGAAATGATGCCAGAACTTTCCTATAAATAAAATTTCTTAGAAGAAGTAGGATCAAAATCATTAAAGTAAAATTTGAGTTTGTGTTTTTTCAAAGCTAGTCTGCAGTACCCTCTTCTGCTACTAGATAGCAGGTGCATTCGTGAACAAGAATCAAGCAAAATCAGAAGAATTTTAGATATCATCTATGCTGGTAGATTATGACATTCTTGGGTGACGTCTTCTTGAGAAGATCATGAGAATTATAGATCCTTTCCCCCCTTTCCCCAAATCACATAAACTGACACATTAGTTTTGCATACCGTGGAGATGGAGGCCAACTGTGACTCTCTAAACTCTTGTCTATGACCTGGAGTTACCAAAACCCCTGGTTTAGCCTAACCTCACATTTCAAAGATAAGATATAAAACCTGAACTCTAAAATGAATATGAACATTGCCCAAGAGAGCAGAGAGCTAGACGCAGCCAAAACTAACCTTCAAGATCTTTATTAGCAACACTAAAGAGGGAATATCATAGGATACAGTAATGAGAACATAAAGTCTTTTTAACCTGCCAGTTTCCAAGGTTTCAAATAACCTGTGCACACATTCCAAACACACCAGTATTTCCTCTTCAGCAATTACCATTTTTCTCCACTCTGGTTAGGGGTTTCACTCCTGAAAAGACATCAGCAAGCTCAGTCATCCGCTCCGAACCCTCTTTCTTGTAATGCTCCCATTTGGTTTGTTTTTCTGAAAGCATTTGCTTGAACATCTGTTGAAGCGACAGAAAATATTTATTTACTTAAGAGAAAAATCCAGACTAGGCAGCTTATGAAGAGAGCTTGAGGAAACCCAATTTAAATTTTAAATAAGAAGCTACACTATAAATTAACATTGACCCTGATGTCATCTCCTCAGGCACTGATACTTTGCAGAAATTCAGGGACAAAGCCAGACCACCTCCGAAACAGTAGTTCTCACACCAACACCAACAGCACATAAGCACCAGCAGGAGGCTTTAAAGTTTTCAGATTCTCAAGGCCCACCCTCAAAGATTCTCATTCAGGCGGTCTTGAATAGGGCCAGAAATCAGCATTTTTAATGTGAGATTAAATCTGTGACCACTGCTCTATGGTTCCTTCTAGGCAACAATGTCTGCAACTCTAATGTAAACAGTCAGGGACAGTTTGTGTATTATCTTCTCCAATGACTGGGGAATGAACTAGATTACCTGCAAAAGTTCTTTGTTTTATTATACAAGTTTAATTGTTTATTTTTATTTATTTATTATTATACAAGTAATTGTGTTTATTGTTATTTATTTAGTTTTTGAGAGACAGGGTCTCACTCTGTTGCCCAGGCTAGAGTGCAGTGGGGTGATCATGGCTCACTACAACCTTGAACTCCTGGGTTCAAGTGATCCTCCTGCCTCAGCCTCTCAAGTAGCTAGGGCTATGGGCATGCGCCACTACACCTGGTTAATTTTCTTCTTCTTTTTTTTTTTTTTTTTTGCAGAGATGGGGGTCTTGCTATATTGCCCAGGCTGGTGTCTCAAACTCTTGGCGTCAAGTGATCCTCCCTCCTCGGTCTCCCACACTGCTGGGATTATAGGCATGAGCCACTGTACCGCCTTAATTCTGTTTATTAATTCACTCCTTCATAACATTTAAATTCTACAAAGTCTTGGGCAGAGAAGAAAAGGGTGTAACTCAGGGTTGGGTTGTTTTTTTTTTTTTTCTGAAACAAACTTAAAAAACATACTTATTTCTCACTAAAGGACATGCCATCTCAGACAAGGGTAGATGGTCTTTTACACCGGGCTCTTAGGAGGTAAACAGGCATGAACTCTGATTTCTCGCTTAAGAAATTCCTCACTTGCCAGCATCATAATAAATCTTGAAAAGCTGAGCAATGGGATAGGGAGACTCCATCTGCAGGTGGAGAATCCGGGCTCTGTGGAATTTTGCGGGGCCTGTAGAGGAAGAATCTTAGTGATCTGGCAGAATGACTAACCAATAAAATGATGAGGGAGAGGATGAGGAATAATGAAATTACTTATAGAGTCTACCCTAACTTTCTGAGTCCCTCGGATCAATCAATGCCATTTGATAATGGCAAAGCAACAACATAAGAGCACCCTGAAGCCTTCGTAAGAGACTACATGGCATCAAGCCCTTCAAACACTCATTCACATGAACTCATAGGTTTCACATCTCACAGGATGGAATTTGGGATAGGGGATGGTCCCTGAATTAGGAAATGTGCTGTCATATAAAGATTAGAAGAAACACAGGTCCAATTACTGTGTCTATAGGATAGTCAGAAAGTGACTCTATGAACTGTGCAGGATGGGAAGTAGGACAGAGGAAGCACAGGTTAAAGAACCCAGCTGAAATGTCAGAAATTCAAATGTATCATTTCTTCGAGCAATTTGTATTGGGTATTTTTTTTTTTCTTTTTACCAGACCTTTCCTGAAGACCTCTCATGAGTTGGTACTCCTTTATTCTGTCTTGTTTCCTGTCTACCTGGATAGACAGAAGGAAGCTGTCCATTCTGTTTCAATAGATTCCAGAGAACAGACTTATCATTAGAAATACAGGCTTGGTCAGTCAGATAGCCTAGGTCTGTCCTGATTTCCACTCAACATTGCTGAACTACATATTATCTATAGAACTCTTGGGTCCCTGGGGCTCTAGTTCATAATTCTAACTGGTCTGAGGGCATTTCTTTCATTCTTTTTTTTTGAGGCAGAGTCTTGCTCTGTTGCCCAGGCTGGAGTGCAGTGGCATGATCTCGGCTCACTGCAACCTCTGCCTGTGGGTTCAAGTGATTCTCTTGCCTCAGCCTCCTGAGGAGCTTGGAATACAGGCACGCGCCATTGCGCCCAGCTAATTTTTGTATTTTTAGTACAGATGGGGTTTTGCTATGTTGGCCAGACTGGTCTCGAACTCCTGACCTCAGGTGATCCACCTGCCTTAGCCTCCCAAAGTGCTGGGATTACAGGTGTGAGCCACTGCGCTCGACTGGGCATTTCTTCCTTGCAGGCATTTTTTCACTTGCCTTTGAAAGGCCACTTTTGCTTTGACCTGGTTCCTGTTCTTGGATCTTTCCTGTTTTCTCATCTTGGCTTAATCTGTCTTTCTTCCCTCACTATACTGACAGGGCAGCTCCCAGATGGTAGGGACACACTTTGTTCATATTTAAATTTCCAGCACCTGGCAAAGAACAGAGTAGGTATTCAATAACTATTTGCTATTCAGAGGGAAACCATTAAAATTATTAATAGATCAAAAAGGAGCAGCATTTATCTGATTTGATAAAATTATGCCCAGACAAATCACTGAAAACACTGAGCACAGGTATTATCATTATGTTAGCAGTCAGTATCTATTTTTTCTGAGCTACTTAGTAGGGGAATATAGTATCTTCAGACACCTAGAAGATAAAGAAACATCTAATATACTAGTAACCAAACTGAAGCAAGATGAGGATCTGTTCCAACTGGGTATAAATGTCTGGGCTAGTTCCTGGGCCCACCTGATCCAAGCCCCCAGAGATACTGGTTATAAAACCTGAGCATTCCCAGGTACCCATCATTTTTATTATGCCCATACAGGCTTCTTCAGAGGTAAGACTAACCTCAGCATTTCCTTCAGTGAACTCAGATGCCTTGAAGTCCTCAAGATGACCTTGTACAAATGCAAATCACCCACCCCACTTAATACCCTTTCCAGTGGTTCTCATGGCTCTTAGGATAAAGACCAAAGTCCTGCAAGGCCTAGTATGGGCTGACTCCTGCCTACCTTTCAGCCTCATTTCACACTACCTTTCTCTCACTCTCTCTCCTCCAGCCAACTGGTCTTTCAGGTCTTTGAATTGTTTATGTTCCTCCTCACCAAAGACGACTTGATATTCTTCCTGTCACTGGAATGTTCTCTATCACGCTCCCTACCTTTGTCTACCTAACACTAACAGATCCCTTCCCCAGGCCCCTTCAGAAGCTCTTGCGTCTCTTCTCATGGAAGTCTACCAGGATGCAACAGGATACTTTATTCTAGGTACTTGGAGAACTACATTCCTTTCCTTCAGAGCAAATATCTGAGTTCATATTTACATTTTTATTAGTGTGATTCTGTTTTTTTGAGACAGGGTGTCACTCTGTTGCCTAGGCTGGAGTGCAGTGGTGCGATCTTGGCCCACTGCAACCTCCGCCTCCCAGGTTCAAGTGATTCTCATACCTCAGCCTCCCCAGTTGCTGAGACTACAGCCATGTGCCACCATGCCCAGCTAATTTTTGTATTTTTAGTAGAGATGAGGTTTCACCAGCCTGCTGGCCAGGCTGATCTTGAACTCCTGACCTCAGGTGATCTGCCCACATGGGCCTTCCAAGGTGCTGGGATTACAGGCATGAGCCACTGCACTTGGCCTAGTGTGAGTCTTTGATTAATGTCTATATTCCCCATTAGGCTATAATCTCTACCATCTTGTGTACCTTTCCCCATCACTGTATCCCCAGTGAAAGGAGGCATTACAGGCTTGTTAAATGTTTATTCCTGTCCTTTAACTATAAGAACTATCTCAACAGCTCGAATCTGTACCTTGAATCAGAGACAGAGCAAGCAATCCTAGTCTTTTTTTTTTTAAATATTTTTAAGCATAAAAAAGCTAAGACTGTGGTGATATTCATTCAAATATTTTTACCTCTTTGAGTATAAACTCAAATTGTGCAGTATCCAACAGCAGCTGGAAGAGGATCCTGGGATTGTACCGAGAGTCTGTTAGAATCTGGTCCTTGATTTGACGAAAGCGTTTGTTGTTTGGGTCACAGGCTAGAAATAGGAAAAGTGTTACCTGCTTACTAAATGTGTAGAAAATATCTATGAAATAAGATAAATTATTAAATATTTTCCTTCATTTTAACCATTTAAAAAGTAATAAGCAAAATGTATATCAATAAAAGATGGTGAAATATAGTACATCTATGCCATGGAGTACAATTAAACTGTTAAATGACAGTTGAATCTGACATGGAGTGTCATCCTTGAAAGACTGTTGAATGAAAAAAAGCAAGCTGCAGAACAGTGTTTCCAAATTTTGTGCGCATTCTGCGGTTCGTTGATAGCAACTGTCTAAAACGAATGGGCAGAGCCTCCTTGTACTACTTCGTAGCTGGGTGGCTTCCTCACGTCCTGTCTGTTCGGAGTTGCTTTTGCTTTAGACATTGATCCCTGCCATTCAGTAACGGACTGCTATCCCTAGAGAGGCCTGTTTGCAAGGTGGGCTCTTGGCTGGCATCTGGGAACTTGAATTTCACGAAGAGCTGCCATCATTTTGAGAACTCACAAGATCAGCTCACTAAGCCTTAAATGATTGTACAAACAACGTTTTCCTTCTGGAAGTCTGGAATTTTGGTACACGCTGGGCAGAGGCTACCTATGTAAGCAGCCCCCAATAGAAACCGAAGGAAGCTGAGTCTAATGAGCTTTCCTGGTTGACAACACTTCATATGCATTGTCATGACTCACTGCTGGGGGAATTAAGTGTGCCCGTGGGACTCCACTGGGAGAGTATGCTCGGAAGCTTGTGCCTCATTCCTCCAAATTCACCCCGTGTGCCCTTTTCCTTTGCAGATTTTGCTTTCTATCCTTTTGCTATAATAAATCATAGCTGTGAGTACTACTAGATGCTGAGTCCTCTGTGTCCCTGTAGTGAATCACTGAAGCCAGAGTGGTCGTGGGGAATGCCCGACACAACAAGGAAGGGTTCCTCACACAAAGACGAGGGACCCCCAAACAAGAAGCAGCAGACCTCTGGCCATCCTGCTCCTTGTAGAGGCCAGAGGGCATGGCAGGCAGTCAGAGTTTTCTGAACTATCCACTACCCAGGCACTAGGCCAAGGTCACAAAATTAGGCAGTGATTGACCCAAGGTAAAAATACTGGATGTCCTAATTCTTAGATGATCCTATCTGCCAAGCTAAACCATTTCAAATGAAATAAACGCCAAGTTAAAAGAACAGAATAAAAAATATTGATATTTGCTTAGATTGGTTTAAAAGGCCAATTACTTATCTAAGAAAGAGTAAGTAGAATAAGGCAAAATACTTACAAGGCAAAGCTACTGCTGTGGTTTCAACGCATCTTCCAAAAGTTTACATGTTAGACACTTGGTTGCCATTGTGTCAGCGTTAAGAGGTAGAGCCCTTGGCAGGCAATTGTGTTATGAGGGGTCCACCCTCATGAATGGATTAATGCCATTATCTTGGGAGTGGGTTAGTTATTCCAACAGTGGCTTTGCTATAAAAGTGAGCTCTCTCTTGCACCCACTATCTTGCCCTTCTGCCTATCCGGCATATATTGACCCTTGCTAGATGCTGGCACCGTGCTCTTGGACTTCCCAGCCTCCAGAACTATGAGCCAAATAAACTTCTTTATACATTTCCTACTCTGTGGTATTCTGTTATAGCAGTAGAAAATGAACTAAGACAAATAAAGTCAAAGTCAAAATAAAAACTCTAAGACTTAAACAGACTTTGTCAAAAAGTTCACAGCTGATAGGTATAAGGTCCATGGTAGTTACACTAGTATTACATGTGCCCCCTCCTGCCTTCCTAGTCCTGCCCCCATCAATATCTCAGGATGTCTCGCAGGTACAGAACAACAATGTTGTATAGGTATATGTATATGTCATGAGTGGTTTTGTTGTTTTAGTTATGATGAAGCCTGTGGAAGGTCATCTTATATGCTGATTTCTAAGTTACTCCATCAGGAGGAGACTCGTGACAACCTGGAAAAGAGGCTCAGTTTTCATGGGAAACTGCAAAGTTCTGATTTTTCATGAATTTGCCAGAACTATGTGGGAAGAAATATATTGGAACTGGTGACACTGATTACACAAAGAGAAAATTTTCAGCTCCATATTTACCTAACTAAACAAAAATCAAACAAACTCAGAAGGAGCTCCAGTTGTCTTTATACTAATTTTAATTAAACTAGAAATCTCCTGATTTTAATCTGCTTTCATGTTGCATAGGGAATGTTTAAGTACCCAGTTGTTGGACAAACACTCTGTATTTCTCAATGTGCTTTAACATTTAGCTTCTTGGTATAAACCAGGTTTGCTTCTGGGGTTCCCAGGGCCTGACCACCTCTCTCAGATCTGACCCTTAAGGATTCATACCCAGAGAACTGCAGAGCCATCAGAACTTTGGGGTCAAACTTCAGTAGCCAGCCAGCCTTTCTCATCCCTTATTTCCTCAGAGAATATTTCTTTACGAGGTTCTGTACAAGCATCCTAAGACTGGGAAATGCCTCCAGCAACTCAACAGGAGGCAATGAGACTAGGCCTGCTTTTCTGTACACCATGACTGAAATTCCATAAAAGTTAACTAAGCAGTTGCTTTTCCCATGTGTGACTCACAATGAGATAGGTCAATCATTTGTTTCTGATAAATTATGACCCTGTGCAATCAGGTCAGACAATTGCCAGGCACAAACACGAAAGACAAATGTGGCTGAAGATAGAACCACAGACCTCTGGCAAGCCAAGGTTGTCCCTGGCATGGGTGCGAATTCAGGAGACTACTGGCTTTCCGAACATAGACAGGGCCGTCAGGCAGAGTCACACAGAAGATGAAGATGAGGCTGAGTCACTAGAAAACCCCAGTTGGTTTTATGACAGGATAAAGTGAGGGCTTGAGTTGTTTATACGCTTGTGAATGCAAGACTTTTGGTAAAGAAGATTAAAAGCTGAGTCAATGTAGTAAAATCCTCAAATTAGAACTGGAGTTTATGTAAAAAATAAACTCAACTAATTAAAAACAGATTCAGGGATTAAAAACTTCAGCCATCGTGTTCATCCTGTGGGTAAATTGTAAATGGATATAGGCCAACAAGCAAGATGATGAAACAAACTGGAAAGCAGCTCTCAGGATAAAGGTTTAAGAAGCTGGAGAGAAGGCTGAGGGGAAACTCCACACATTTTCAAAGATACGAAGGATGAGGAAGTCCAACTGCTGTTTTCACTGCGGACCACCCATAGGAAGTGGAAGCAGACGGTAGCTAGAGGGCCTGTGAAGTCATCTTGGCTGGAAGAGGTGTGAGACAGGGGCTACCATGTTACAAAGGGGGGCTACCATGTTACAAAGAGAGGCTACAGAGAAATCTTGTGTGTAGTTTTTTAAAGAGACACAGTCTTATCTGGAAGAACAAAGAAGTGCTGCACACAGTGCCTGTCTCAGAGTTGGTCCTCAAGGAAAGTTTGTTGAGTGAAAAACAAAAAGCAGAGGGCTTCACAGGCCTGCTGAATGACACACCTTTTAGGGGTAGGGTTATACAGTCCTGGATGAGGGAATGCATTGGTTAATTAGTGTTGATCCAGCATTTGCATTGGTTAATTAGTGTTGATCCAGCATTTACTAAGAATAAGAAACTGTGCCAGCCCTGAACAAGCTCAGAGATGTTAAATTCAACTTACTTATTTTTCTACCATTAAACCAGAGGTTGAAGTGTTTCTCACAATCTGAACTTGATGGTCAAACTGTGTGAACAGAAGGTCTCGGAGGAGACCATGACTCATAAAAAGCTAAGATCCAATCTACCTTAAATAAGCACTCTGGTCCAGCCAGGTCATCAACTCAGGGGGCCCATATGTTTTTCTGTACTTTCAAAATCGTATCACTTATTCCATCATTTCTGTAGTCTAGAATTTCTTCTGCTTTTTGCGTCTAAACCTCATCACACGCCTGGTTGGCTCCTGATTCCTGTATGGGGTTTCCTGACCTCCTCTGCTCCCCTATCCCAAGCAATGTTTCCCTCTCTACTCTGAACTCAAATCACACCAACTGTCTGTTTGACACACCTGGTATCTGTTTACTGCCTTGGACCTTGAATTAGTTTCCCACTGCTGCTCTAACAATTACCACAAACTCAGTGGCTTAAAACAACACAAATTTATTCTCTCACCATCCCAGAAGTGACAAATCTGAGATGGGGCTCACTGGGCTAAAATCAAGGTGATGGCCGCGCTGGGCTCCTTCTGGACATTCTAGGGGAAAAGTCTGTTTTCTTGTTTTCAGCAGCTAAAGGCTGCCTGTATTCCTTGGCTTGTGGCCCCCTCCATCTTTAAAACCAGCAATGGCCAGTCAAGTTTTTGTCACAATGCTATCTATCTCTCTGGTTCTGACACTTCTACCTCCCTCTTCCTGATTTAAGGACCCCTATATTTACAGGCTGGGCGTGGTGGCTCAGACCTATAATCCTAGCACTTTGGGAGGCTGAGGTGGGCAGACTGCTTGGGCTCAGGAGTTTGAGACCACCCTGGCCAACACAGTGAAACACTGTCTCTACAAAAAAATACAAAAAACTTAGCCAGGCATGATGGCACACACCTGTAGTCCCAGCTGCTTGCGGGGATTGCGGAAGTTGTATCACTTGAGCCCAGGAGGTCTGAGTGAGCTGAGACTGTGACACTGCACTCAAACCTGGGGAACTTGAGATCCTGTCTTAAAAAAAAAAAAAAAAAAAAGTTGGGGGGGGGCTCTTATTTTATTATTCTTTTTTGAGACATGGTCTTGCTCTGTCACTTAGGCTGCAGTGCAGTAGCATGATCTTGGCTCACTGCAGCTGCAACCTCCCAGGCTCAAGTGATCTTCCCACCTCAGCCTCCCCAGTAGCTGGGACTACAGGTGTGTGCCACCATGCCCAGCTAATTTTTTTACTTTTTGTAGAGATGGGATCTCACTGTGTTACCCAGGCTGGTTCTGAACTCCTGGGCTCAAGCTCTCCTCCTGCCTTGGCCTCCCAAAGTGATGGGATTACAAGTATGAGCCACCACATACAGCAAGGACCCTTATGATTACACTGAGTCCGCTGGGATAATCCAGAAACATCTCCTTACTTTAAGGTCAGCTAATAGGCAACCTCAATCCCCCTTTTTCATGTAATATATTTACCGGTTCAGGGACTAGGGCATGAACATCTCTGGGTGTGGGCTGGAAGGCATTATTCTGCCTACCACAGATCTGCAGTTCTATTTTTTCATATGTCTACATTTGATCTCCCCATTCTGATCAGTGACAAGCTCCTTGAACATGAGAGCTAAACATCCTCTTATTCCCTAGCACCTAACAGTACCTGACAGGGGAGAGCTTTTCAGGTACGCTAGTGGCCTATCCAAGTTGACAAAAAATGACTAACTTTAAAAAGCAACTTGATTCTCATCCAAGGCCTCTCTCCCTGCTAATCCACTCTGCATCGTGAAGTAGGTCCTGATTCTGAGAGTCTTTATGTGGAGCAATATAAACGGCCACCCCTTCTGTGCATTACCTGAGTCTGCTGTATGAAGCATCAGCCATCGGATGGCAACATTGCAGTCTCTCAGGCAGTTCAGAAGCTTTGGGATATTGTCCAGAACCATCTCCTCCCTTAAATAACCTTCTTTTAGAAATTGCTGCACTTGAGCATGCACTCTTTCACTGACAGTAGCATATCTGCTTGCCTTGACAAATAAGAAACTTGAATTACATTTAAAAAGTCATTTATCTTGAAAATAAATCACATTCAAATGAATTCACTGACAAATAGTAACATTTCTATATAGGATGAATGACATATGGATTACAGTTATAGGGCTCGAAGATAACATTTCTATAAGATGAATGACATATGGACTACAGTTATAGGGCTCAAACTTTTAACATTTTTATATAATTTCTGTACAAGATGAATGGCATATGGACTACAGTTATAGGGCTCAAACATTAACATTTTTATGTAATTTCTATATAAGATGAATGACATATGGACTATAGTTCTAGGGCTCAAAGATAACATTTCTATATAAGATGAATAACATATGGACTATACTTATTGGGCTCAAAGACAACTGGCTTATTGAACATATTTGAAAAAAGCACTGGACTTAGAATTCTGAGACTACATCCTAGTTCTGGCTGTGATTAAACTTTGGTGTGACTTGGGGCTTAACCCCTGTGTATTGGTTTCTTCAAATTTCAAACAGAGACTTGGACCAGGTGGTTCCTCAGAACTCTTCTATTATTAACTTAGATGAAAAAGAAAATAAAGACAGAAGTTCAATTGCTTGTTCTTGCTAATACTGTTGACAAAGAAGGCAGAACAGAGCAGAAACACTTAAAATATAAGACTTCTTCTACAGGCTTATGAAAGCTTAGCAAAAAATACACCTTAGTATATCAAAAATGAATTTCCAAACCAGCTTTTTGGAAAATTTGGTCATTCTGCTTTACTTAAAGCAAGTCAAATGTTAAACATCATTAACCTCGTCAAGTTAGTTGAAATCTATGGTATCAAGAAACCTCTTAAAAATGTCACAAATGAGAAAATGCAATTTTAAAAAGGGATTTTAGCAATGAAAAATTAATGATCTGATGTTGCTAAGTATAAAAGTGCCACTTTCTCTAATACATTTCTAGGAGATGTGCCAACATTGAAATTATTTTGTGCATTATTTATGGAATTCAATTTACTTGAATAAAACATGATGAAGTTTTTTGAGTCAATATTGTTTTATCCACACAGGAAACTCAGTAACACAGCCAGGATGAGGAACATAACCATTTAGAAATATCAAGTATGCTCCCCAAGATTTTATCTTTATTCCTCTACTTACTTGGATGCTCCCTTCTGCCTTGTGTAAGAACAAAAGAGATAGAATATAACCGTTTAAACTTTAAGATGAATGTCTCGAGTCTTGTTGCTTATTTAGCACAACACAAATGATAAATTTAAATTACAGTGACAGGACATATTATCCATATTCAGTTACCATCTTCATCATTCATCCTACTTATAAAAACATATTAATTCCAGCTATTGGTACAACCAACTCTGGCCATGAGAATATAGTCTTTAAACAAAAGTAAACTAAGTCATTTGGGGCATATGCCATGCTTCTTTGTCTTAGGGTACTGACTCTTCCTTAGGATCCTAATCTTCAATTTACATATACCATATAACAAAACCTACAATTACCTGTCTTATTCTAACCTATAAAATTCACCTTTTATTAATCATTGCATTAAATTATCTAAGTGATTATCTTCCAAATTCCTTGGGAAATCTACTTAGCTTATTTGCTACTTCATAAACTAGGCCTGCAGTTATCAGAGAATGTCCCCAGATTAGAACCTACCTGTTCTCTGACATTTGAAAGGTCCAGGGTATTATTTAAAGCAGTTTTTGCAGCTTTGTAAGGTTCCCAAGCATCTACTAGATTAACTGTGATCCCCATGTAAATACTAATTACCTGAAAGAGGAGACATTCAGTATTTGTTAAATTCCCACTCACTTCAAGGCAAAGGGTTGAATACTAAAGTTATAGAAGGCAATACCCACTCCATGTTTAAATTCCATTCCAATGAAAAACCAAGATCTTCCAAATATATAGGTAAGTGTTCCTGATTGTTAAGTAAGTGTTCCTGATTGTTAATTCACGTTAATAGGTATAAAGATCTCTTTACACCTATTAACGTTGCTTTTTGAAATTCTCTATTGTGTAATATTAATGTTTTCTCACTAGTTGTTTTATTGGTTGGCAATTGCCTGGGATATCTTTTTTAAAATCCCTTCATTTTCACTGTGCTAGGGTATTTTTTCAGGTGTGTATCTTACCGGTTTCATGTAATTGGATTTTGGTCTTTCTTAATAATAAATATGTCTTTAATTATAGTATCATGGTCAAAACTTCTTTATTAAACTTAGGAACATGAAGCCACACTATCAGTGTTTTCCTCTTGGCTGCTCAACTCTGAGCTCACTAATATGATTCACAGTTGGCCAGGAACCACCACTTCCTAATGTAGGCTGTTCTCATACTACCAATAAATTGAAGGCCCCTCATAACGATAGTTTATGTGATTCAATAGCCGATATAGAAGCAGAACAAAATCTGCTACCTGCGAATATAATCCAACTCCCTGCATTTTGTTAAAGCCTCTTTGTTTTCATATATTTCATTTCATATATATTATGAAGCAAGCTTTATTCCTATAAGAATATTTTTAAATGAAACAATGCTTACAAAGGTACGAGCATATCCTTGCAATAATATAAACTTTAGTAACCCCATTACAGTTAGCTTATAGGTAAAACTTTATTATTAAAGTGAAATTCCTACTCACAAAGTGACAAATTAGATGAATTTGGCTATCTTAGATTCAGAAAATGGAAAAGAATAAATAAATTCTTACACAATTTAGTTGTAATCTCAGTAGCTAAAGCAAGAGACATTTTAATAAATGATTTAATCTTGAGAGTATCCATTTTAGAAAAAGACTAGTGGGTTCTTCAGGAAGTTTTACTGACTCATTTGTTCCTTCATGTTATAATTATAAAATTCTCAATACACTTAGAGCAAGTTTACCTAAGTGATGTTATGTCCCATTATTTACAACATTACAACCTCTGGGTTAAAGGCCAAAAGAATGGGAAGTTAGTTCTCTAACACATTTACTGTAGAGGAAAAAAATTAGCAATACTTGCCCAATTATCTGGAAAGTATTTATCCACTATCTCTCTCATTTTTGCTTGATGGGTGTGAAGGATGGAAGGCTCAAAGTAGAGAATCACATACAGCATGGCAGCTTGGTTTGCCAGGGCTGTGCTGCGATGCTCCGGCAAAGGATACGCTGAGACCTGCAATGTCAAGATGACACCCCGAGAAAGCTGTTGGCAACATTTGCACGTAAACATGCTCAAATTAAACTCTCTGGCTGTAAGACACATCAGTTTCTCCAAAGCCCATCACCTTTCAGGATCCTGGACACTGGAAGCCCTTCTCAGACTGTACCATTGCTTGCCAAGGTCTTCCTTCTTATTCCTAACCCCATAATATTCTCTTCTTCCAGCCCTTGACTGCTGCAATTCTAAGTCTTTTCTTAAAAAAAAAAAAAAAAAAAAAAAAAAAAGTCCTATTCCTGTGTCTCCCACCACTTCTCCATTTTTGTATCTTTCCCGTTGGAGACAACCCTTAGAACTGACAGGCTCCACTCACTGTTGCTATTTTCTCACTTTCTGTTTATTATTCAACTCATTGAAATTCGACCTCCATCATCATCCCAGTGGAATTCCCTAAGGTCGCTCATGACCTCACAACCATCCAATTCAACGGCTTCTTTTTAAGACTCTCACTTAAATTCTCTGAGGAATGAAATCTCTCCTTCTCTGGTTTCCTAGATACCACTCTCTCTTCTCAATCTCCTTTGCTGAGTCCTCGTCTTCTGCCTTTTAAATGTTGGTGTTCCCCAGGGGTTCATCCCCTCATGTACTAGAAATCTTTGGATGCACAAAGCACATATCACCTTGAGCTACCACAAGCAAAAAGGAGAGAAATTGTTATAAGGGCAGACATAGCCATGTCACATGAAACCTGCAGGCAGGAATGTGGCCAGGCCACAGGAAGCGGCTGGGGGTGGGAACCGGAATGCCTTCGCTCTTTCTCCCCTTGATGTGTCGGCCCACCTTTTCTCTCCCTCCAGGCTACTCGCCATATACATGGCAGAATGAGGCTGCCCACAAACTCCCAATTTTGCATGTTGTGGATAAACTCCAATCCAGAAACTGTTTCTCAGGCCCAATTCCAAATTACCTGGAGACAGAATCTGATCCATCAGCCATGACCAGGGATGGGGGAGGTGCAGGACAGAGAGTGGGGTGGACACACAGCACAACCACAGCTTAACCCTTGTGCTAATAAAGATCATGGGGCAAGGAGGAAATGGAAGCACATTGCCTTCAGAAGGACGTGGAATGAGAGGCAATCAGGAATGAGATGCTCTGAATTCACACAGACCAAATTCAAGTTATGGTTCTGCTACTTAGTAACAGGAATTTAAGGAAATTATTTAAGCTCTCCAAGTCTTATTTTTCTCAACAGCAACATGGGGGATAATGCCATCTACTTTACAGGGCTATTGTGAGGAACAGAGAAAATGGTATGGGAACAAAACCTCCTTTGTGGCTGGTTTGGACTGAATTCTCAATGAATGGCAACAATTATTATGGAGACCTGGCATCTGTGGGTAGCTTCTGATTTTGAATTGTCTTAAAACAACAACAACAACAAAAACCCTCTTATTTATACTTAACATATTCACACAAAAAACTAACAAGCTACCTAAAGAACTGCACAGATCAGGTTCATTCTGTGATAAATGATATCCACAGTTATCACAGGCCTCTTTACTCCCTAATTATAATTTTTACAAATATTTAAATATATAACATCTAAAATTATGTTTTCTTCAGAAGAATGAAGTCAAATGGTAATTTTATTTGGCGTTTTTTAAAAGGAAGTGACTACTACACATACTGGCAAGGGGAGTGGGACGATTTTCAAATGCTGCATGATCTTTACAGCCTTGCTCAGGCTGCCTCCTTTCCTGGCACTCCTCTTATCTTCCTTTTGTCACCTGTTGTGACCTTGCTGCCACTGCTGCATGCTCTAGTGGCACCCTGTGCTTACCCTAAGATAACACCCATCTTGCTTTACTATAATCCTGTCATCTGCCTTTCCTAAGCTACAAGCTCAGTAGGGGCAGGGACATGGCCTGTCTTCTTCGGTGATGGGTCCCCAGCATCGCGCATGTGAATGGGCACGTATCACACACTCAACAACCATTTCTTGAATGAATGACTAAAAGAATGCATCTTCTTCCCAATAGCTCAAATTCCATCTTCTCCCTGAAATATATGATTCTGGCAAAATTAATAACCCTCTTTCCTTTATCATCCTGGGGTGTAGCTCAAAAGGTTTTAAAAGGTTCTAGCTGCTTTTACTCTTTTGGGAAAGAAGGAAGGAAAGGAGTAATTAAAGAGGGAAGTGAAATCAGTCTGTTAAACTGTCTTAATAGGTCTTAATAGATTTAATTCCCACCTGGTTGTAAATATCATCAGATCTCAGTCGACCAATGACCATACTGATGAAGGATTCGTTGATAGGCACTCTCTGGAAATAGCTCTCGGGATAGTTGGATGGTCTTTTGGCACCTGGTTGGCTAGAATAACCTGTACTTCGAAGTAGCTTACAAATATCGTCCATATTTGAATCAGCAGAAGATCGAGCAGCACTGAGTCATATTCACAATGGGAAACAAAGACCCAAAACACACATATTAGAAACTGAAAAGTCCAATAAAGTAGAAGAATTCCATTCTACTTTGACTCAATACAGTTTCAGATATGATCACAGGTCCATCTATATCCTCAATATATCCTCAAGATTCAAAATTATGTGTATATATATGTGTGTGTGTATATATATATACATTTTTTTTTTGAGATGGAGTCTTGCTATGTATGTATATATAACCTTTTTTTTTTTTTTTTTTTTTTGAGATGGGGTCTTGCTCTGTCACCCAGGCTGGAGTGCAGTGGCGTGATCTCAGCTCACTGCAATCTCTGCCTCCAGGTTCAAGCAATTCTCCTGCCTCAGCCTCCCGAGTAACTGGGACTACAGGCATTCGCCACTGTGCCTGGCTAATTTTTGTATTTTAGTAGAGATGGGGTTTCACCATGTTGGCCCAGGCTGGTCTTAAATGCCTGACCTCAACTGATCCACCCACCTTGTCCTCCCAAAGTGCTGGGATTACAGGTGTGAGCCACTGTGCCTGGCCTCAAAATTATATTTTTGAAACCCTGTTTAAAAGATGGGTATTCATACTATGTAAAGGTCCATAATCCCTTTTCCAAAATCCTTAGGACTGGATTTGTTTCGGAATATAGCATTTTTCAAATAGTAAGAGTCATATGGCATATAGATCATACACAATACAACACTCCAGCAGGGTCTGAATTGGCATCTCATGATCAACATTAGTGAATAATTCTGGAGGAAAATTTATAAATATTTACAAAAGTGAGATAAGTGAAGACTATATATAGCCTCACACCTATTCCAGGCAAGTTTTGACTCCAAATGATTTCAGGTTTGATCAGGTTTTGCTGCCAAATGAATTACTATGTATATGTACATGTGTGTTGTGTGTGTACTCGTGTATATATATTTTTTCAGAGCTCTTTGGATTTGAAAATTGTGGGTAAAGAATGTGAACCTGACATTTTACAAATTAAAAAATAATTTAAAAATATTATGTCAATTTAAAGTAAAATATATCTAACTTTTTTCTCGGCAAGCTGTTCCTTCTACAGAGATCTACTAAACAGGTCTGTGATTTTTCCGGGTGGAATAGTAAGCTCTGAAAGAAATGAACTAGATTCAAAGAATCTTAGACTTGGATATGACCTGCTATTTGCTGTAAGGATCTCTTTTGCCACGACTGTGACTTGGAAGTGTTCAGTGTCACTTCAATAATAAATGCTCACATTCTAATGAATTAGCTGTTGTACCAAAGGGGACAAAGCCATATTTTCAAAACTGGGCTTGATAAGCCAATATTTTTTTCTTCTTCTTTACACTGTGTATAGTTTTTGTTTTTCCAGGTACTCTCAGAAATATAGGAAAGGCCATTCAAATCTCATTTTTAAAAACATGGATGTTAAAACAGCTTGGTCAAACTGACATGAATGAACACTGCTAGAACACTCCCTTGACACACTGATACAGCTGAAAGGAAAAGACTAGTTGAGGAGCCTAAGACTAATTTGCTGCTGAGGACACAGTAGTACCTGGTATTGCCGAAAGTATAATGTCCCCAAAGAACCCCCTTCTCCTTGTCTACTTTGTCCTAATTTTTAAGTTTGAAAATGTTAATTCTACTCTTTACATCTTTAGCTCAAGCTCCTGACTCCTCCTTCTTGACAGTTTCTTCTCTGAATCTTGACTATCTCCGACATTGACCTGGTATTCCATTTTTAGCTCATTCAACCAATTGAAAACCTGTGCGTTAGACACTAAAATTAAAAAGTTGGTTAAGGTGGCTCCTGTTTTCAAGACCTTACTTCCTGAAGAATCACAATTCTGTATAGACAAACACAACAAATGATTTGTGGATATGTGCTGTTGCTTGATTTGTTTTTGTTTCTATGTAAACATGGGAGAGAATTCACTTTCAACCTGACTCTGAATGACAACTTTTCAAAGTCATCAAACTGAAAATGACAACAGAAAGCACACTCATTTCCTTATATCTGCCAAGGAGTAATATTTGAAAACTTAAACAACAAAAGCAAAAATAACCTTCATTAGATTCCTAAGATTCTTTGAAATTTAGCCTCAAGGTAAAGAAAGTTCACAATTCAGACTTCTTTTTAAAATTGGAGTTATCATTAGGGACAGCATAATCCATACTTCTAATAATCTATAATATATAGAATATTTGATATGTAATACATAGATTATATAATTTATAATCATTATGAAATATAATATGTAATTGTTATATTCCTACAATATGCTCACAAGACATAAGAATCTTACTTTTTTTTTTTTTTTGAGACATAGTCTCGCTCTGTCACCCAGGATGGAGTGTAGTGGCATGATCTTCCCTCACTACAACCTTCACCTCCCGAGTTCAGGCGATTCTCCTGCCTCAGCCTCCTGAGTACCTGGAATTACAGGGGCCCGCCACCGTGCCTGGCTAATTTTTGTAGTTTTAGTAGAGACAGGGTTTCACCATGTTGGCCAGGCTGGTCTCGAACTCCTGACCTCAGATGATCTGCCTGCCTTGGCCTCCCAAAAGTGTTGGGATTACAGGCGTTAGCCACTGTGCCTGGCTGAATCGTATACTTTCTTATCTATTCTTGGATTACTGCTGTTCACAGTATAAGGAATATGGGGACATACACTGCATTTTACTGACAGCAGCGTTTCGGAAGTGTAGTCCTAGCCCAGGAATACCTGTATCGATAGTAAGAAACCAGCATCCTCTCTCTGACTTCTCCTTCAATCTTTTGGTCAATGACCAGTAGCATAACTCCATATAAGTACAGTGCTTCACACTAAGAAGAGAAGAGGACAAAAGCCAAAATCACAGATTATACATTCTTAGGGAGTAAAGTTGGTAATCATGAAAAATATTGCTTTGCTCACACTTCTTCAAAAAGTTTTAGATTTCAAGGAAAAGGTAGGTTTCCTCCAAGGAGCTCTTACCTTCTTGCAGAATGGGCCTTGAAAAGTTTATGTGAAACAGATTTTAATTCATAGTGATAATTTTTCAGTTGACCTATTTTGGCTATGTTGCTTGGGACACCAAAATAGCAACCCAATATTGTGTATACCTCTTCATCATAAAATCATTCAATTATTCAATCAGCATTTCTTAAATGGTTAGTATGTACTAGGTATCAGGACAGATGGCTGGGATGCAAAAAGTAAAGAAGACAGAATTCTTACACTGAGGAGGCTCATAACTTCCACATAACTTTTAACTGTTTTAAATTCTGTTCAAAGTCTATGTTCTAAACTCAGATATGGACCTGCCAGTTAGAAGATAATTAAAAGCTCATTTCGCTTCTCTTTAAAGAATGGAATTTCGTATATATTTGTGACTTAAAAGAAAAAAAAGTGATACTATGTTTGATATTCTTGAATTTCATTTTAAATAATCACTATTACTTACTAGAAGTTGTTTTCCATCTTCATTGAGAAGCACAGTTTCTAAGGTTTGCTGAATATAAACCCCTTCATTGAGATCATCTAGATATCTAGAAATAAAACCCCAGAGCAAGTTATTAATTTATAATAGAAACTTTAACATCTTTAAAGAAGGAAAGATTTTTAAAAGATAAGGCAGGATGCCAGGCATTCTGGCCTTCCACTAGTTCATGGTCCTTCATGCTCTTAAGAATACAGTCTTATAAACTGATTTAGGGCCACAGTTTGATATTTATGGCTGTTCCAAGTAAAAGAAATATTCCCTAGTCCTGATTTGTGAATTACAAGTATCTAGGAGTAAAGGCAGAAGAACATGGAATATCTAGTTTAAAAGTTAATGAGTAATGAATTCTTAAGAAGTGTATTAAGAGACAGAAAGTTAATGATAAAGATAAGTTCTTTTTCCCACTTTTCACATATAATACACTACGATATGATAATAAATAACAGGATTGGAAACTATATGACTTAGTTAAACTAAGTTTATTACAACACCTCATAAGAGCAGGACATTATAGTAAAACTTCAAAATTCTTAAGATGACCAGTGCCACAGGTAGGAAAAGACAACTATATACAGTATAAACTAAACTAGGAAATTTTGTAGTAACTCAGAGAGATTTACACGTTGCTATGTGTCCTTTTCCCTCTCCACTATTTACTACCAGAATAAGCTATTCCTAAATAGATCAATACCTGTTTAAGTCTACAATATATTTATGTACACTTTGAAATGCTAAATAAAATCTGGTCACAATTTCTATGTTGTTTTCACGAAATTCTTCATCTAAATCCTGTAGCTCTGGCTTAGCATCCAGTTTGCTTTCCCATAATTCCGGACCCTAAGAAAAAAAAAAACATGTGAAATGTCAATAAAAGCATACTTGTTGGTGACAATTTCTAAATAGTCTTTTAAAAATTTGTTCTTATGTTATTAGACATCCCAAACTTAAAGCAGAGCAACAGAAAGTAGTGAAGATAATAGAAGCCTAGATATAAAATCCCTTTGAGAGACATAAATTTGAATTGGACCCAAGATTAGCATGCTTTTAAGTATGGGGCCCTTCAATGTGAAATATCAAAGTTATCTTTTAAAAATACAATTATATTGTGTAAGGGCTTTGACATAATACTTTCAACTTATTTTCAAGTTAGTAGCTAATATTAAGTTTAGTCCAAAAGCTCTTCTCTTTAGCTTTTTCCATAATTACTTAACCTTACAGAGTTTCATGGTTCCCAGAGAAAACACGCTTTTGTAGAAAAGACAACAATAAAAATGCTATAGAGGAAGATTACCTTAAAATAGCTGAAATCAAATATGATATCTCCATATTTCTGTTGATCAGCTCTGTCTTTTAACCTGAACACAGCAGGAATAAACTCAGAGAGTCTCAAAAGTTCAGCAATGATGGCATTACCACAGGAAACAATCCTTAGGATTGCTTGGCCACAGAGGTTGTTCTCGGCTAGAAAGTCCAGCATTGTGAGGCGGACCGACTACTCTGTGCCTGGACACTGCGGATGATTAACTGGCCTCAGAGCTGGTGTCTGCATATTATTAGATGAAACCAGGTGTGCAGAGAGATTGGCTCCTCCATTAAAGAACCTGTATCCCCAAAAAAAGTGTGAAAATCTCAATTTGTTTAAGGAAGCACATGTGTACACATAAGAAACACATTTTTCTCCCAAACTCACTAAAAAAATTTTAAGAAATAATGAGTTCCTTTAAAGGGGAAAGGGTGTTTATCTGTCACTCTTCATATTTTCCATGTGGAGGGACTTTGCTAGATTAACACTCTTGGCCTCTTCTTCAACATGTTAGTCACTTCTCTTGAGAAAAAGATATGATACAGCTCATCTCTGAGCTAGGGAGAAGGAACCACTGGGCATATGTGGTTCCAATGTACCCTGATTATACAAGCTATCTCCTACTATTTGATATATTAGCAAATAATTTCAAACACTATAAAGAGAGCTCAGAGACAAATCCCTGTACATCATTTTGAGGCAACTGTCCAATTATTTCCCAGAAATGGAACTGCAAGCTTAAGGTAAGAACATGTCCAAGATTCCTTTTAAAATTACAGATGCTAGGTTCTACAAAATTCTGTGAAGATGATTTATAAATACTAAATCAAACTGGTCCAAAAGTCTCATAAAATTCAGCACTTAGGTGTCTAGCACTGTTAGCAGAATCCATTACTTGCTTCTCTTGTATTCCAATGCACTCTCTGAGGATGGTTAGATCACTTAGCATACTGAATATTATCGTTGCTTACAGCTCATTCTGAAAGTTCTTGAAGGCAAGGATTGATCTTTGCCCAACCACTCCTTGCTGAATACCTCTTTGCCAGGCTGGATATGAAGATGTTTAAACAACTCACCTTCTAGTCCAGTGGTTCTCAAGCCTGGCTGCTTAAGGGAATCACCTAGCATCTTAGAGTTTCTGGTAAGTAGGTTAGAGGTAGTCCTAAGCATCTCTGTTTTTAAGAATCTCCCCAGATGATTCTGATGTGAAGCCGGGATCATTAAAAGAGTAGAGAATGACTGGTCTTATAGAAAACTGCAGCAGGCAAACAGGAAATTAACAATATTTATCTTTGTGCCCTTTGTGCTGAACTCATTCCTTGGCACTGACAAGTATAAGGAGTGCATAAATAATACTAGGGTTACAAGAGGTGATGTCTGTCCTCTCTAGCTGCCTGATATACTGCTGGAGATAAGCCCTGAAGAAAAAAAATCAGAGAGATGAAGTGCTTCAGTGTGTCTTTACAATAAAGAAACAAGAAGTGTAACATACATTTAATTGTCAGTGTGGAGCATTTATTAGGTGTTCTGTTGGGAAAGGTATTCTTATACTGGGTGATCTTTAGTAAAGTGACATCTAGGAATTCGGGGCTAGAGAAAGAAACCGAGCATCTAAAAAGAATGACCTATTTTAGTATGTAACACTTAAAAACTTTTCCATGGTAAATGACTTAGAAGATGGATTTGAAATCCAAAGGGCAGACACAGGGTTGATTTCTAAAACATGCAAAGGGATCTCACAAGCTGTCAAAGAAAGAACAGGGAGAGAAGGGGAGGCAGAAGCCAAGTAACAAGGAAAAGGGAAAAAAAGATGTCACTAGGAATGAAAACCAACCAACCAACCAACAAAACATACATGTGATGTTTTCCTGTACACATAAGTCTTTGAGCATGTCACTACCCAGGTTGTGCCTTCTAAGCATCTTCTGTAACACAGAGACTCTCGATAAAACTGCTTCCTGACCCATCCCTTTCCTTCCCACTAGCTTCCTCCTACAGCCAGTGCAGATAGCAGGGGTGAGCAGATGGTAGAAGGCGAAGGGCAATTGGAGAAGGAAGCAAGAAAGACTTACACAAATGAAATAACTCCTCGGACTTGATGAGGTTTCAGAAAGTTCTTGAAGTAGGTAATTTGTCTTATTACGCTACTCCTTCTTACATTCCCCTCTGCCCACAGACTTGAGTACCCCTTCTTGTTCAGGCCTGTGTGCCTTCCCCTGCAACAATCATTTTTCTTAGTTCTAGGGGCTTGGAAAGCAATCTGATTATAATAATGTGGTAACTGGTTTCCAAAGATGGCTCCCAACAATTCCTTGCCATGAAGTCAGCCCATACAGCACCTTAAGTGAAGGGCTGAACCTTATTTTCCCTCTCAATGAGTCTGGATTGCATTTTATTAGTTTGCTGGGCTGCCGTAACAAAGCACCACAGAGAGGGTGACTTAAACAACCAAATTTATTTTGTCACAATTCTGGAGGCGAGAAGTTCAAGATCAAGGTGTTGGTAGGACTGTTTTCTTCTCAGGCTTCTCTCACTGGCTTGTAGCCAGCTAGTTTCCTCCTGTGTCTTCGCATGGCCACCCCATTGCTCATTTCTTTTTATAGAGATGGGAGTCTCACTATGTAGCCCAGGGGAGTCTCAAACTCCTGGGCTCAAGCAATCCTCCCATCTCAGCCTCCCAAAGTGCTGAGATTACAGGTATGAGCTACCAAGCCTGGCCCTCCTTTGTAAATTTCTGTGTCCAAACTTCCTCTTCGTACAAAGATACCAGTCATATTGGATTAGGGCCCATCCTAGTGGCTTCATTTTAACTTAATCACCTCCTTAAAAATCCTGTCTCCAAATATAGTCACATTCTGAGGTACTGAGTGTTAGGAATTCAACATATAAATTTTGGGGGGACCCAACTCAGCTCATAACAGCTTGTGCCTTCCTTCCTTCAACCCAAAGAATACTGTAGAATTAACTCTCTACCAATTCCAGGCCTAAGCCTTGAGAAGGCCTGGCAGTATCTCCTTTTGCTCTCTTTGGGTGTCCGAAGCTGCCATGTAAGATGTCTGGGTATCTTGCTAGAGAGATCACAGGAGTTACAAAGAGGAAAGACCACGCTGAGAGGGAAAAGTCCTGACACAGAAGAGAAAGAAGAAAGCCAGCAGAGAGCAGAAACTGAAGCGCCGACGTGTGACTTGGGTTGACCTGGTCCACTCAGCCCCCAGCTCTTTAAGTCTTCCTAGCTGAAGTGCTAGACATATAAGGGATGAGGCTATTCGGCTTCTGCAGCCAGCAAAGCCCTCTGTGCCTTTTCCCAATTCCTAACCCACAGGATCATGATAAATTTTTAAAATATTGTATTGTTTTGGGCAAATAAGTCTTGGGGTAGTTTGTGATAGTGCTGAGATTCAGTTTTGAGGACTAACAGTACAAGTTGTCAATTTAAACAGCATGCTGATGCTGTTATTGTGATATTTCATTTTCTATAATGCTGTGCAATATAGTCATTGCTTTTGTATAATAATGTCCATGTAGCTATTTCTGTATTGTACTACTGCATTTTCCTCCAATCCCCATCTTTTCAGTTCTCTGCTTCCGCTGATTATTACAATTTCCTTACAGGAATTGTGCCATTTGTCTTATCTTTGGAAAAAGAGAGCTATGTCCTAAAAACCACTAGAAGTCGGTGAGGGAACAACAAGTAGGTGAGGGAACAATCTTTAGAAATGTTTTTAGGCCTGGCAACGGTGGCTCACACCTGTAATCCTAGTACTTTAGAAGGCCAAGGTAGGAGGAATGCTTGAGCTCAAGAGTTCAAGGCTGGGCAACAATAGCGAGACCCTGTCTCTACTAAATATCAAAAGAATATCAGTCAGGTATGGTGGTGCGAGCCTGTAGTCCCAGTGACAAGGGAGGCTGAGGTGGGAGGATTGCTTGAGCCCTGGAGGTTGAGGCTGCAGTGAGCCATGATCGCGCCACTGCACTCTTGCCTGGGTGACAATGAGACCCTCTCTCAAAAAAAAAAAAAAAAAAAAAAAGTTTTCTCACATGTCAAGTATAGGAGATTCTTGCTATTAAGAATAGTTCATATCTGAAAAATGCTAGAGTGATTACAAAATACAGAAAAATGTTTCATAAAAAGGAGAAGAAAAAGTTTTGATTACAAATGTATCTTGAAATTTGTGAAAATGAGCTTTATGTAACAGGCTGTGATAAGTGCTGTGAAGAAAAAGCATAATAAAGGATGGGGCATATGCTAGTTTCTATAGAGCACCTCGGGCAGAAGTCAGAAGGAAACGAGAGAGCAAGCAGTATGGATATCTGGGTATGGTCAGCAGCTTTCTAAAGTGGTCCCTAATGATCTCTGCCTCCTGGTATTCATGTTCTGTGTAGGTTCCTTTCCTTGAGTATAAGCTGACTTACTGACTCCCTCCTAAAGAGGAGAATAGAGCCAGGTGTGGTGGCTCACTCCTGTAATTCCAGCACTTTGAGAGGCTGAGGCACATGGATCACCTGAGGTTAGGAGTTCGAGACCAGCCTGGCCAACATGGTGAAACCCCGGCTCTACTAAAAATACAAAAATTAGCCAGGCATGGTGGCAAAAACCTGTAATCCCAGCTACTCGGGAGGCTGAGGCAGGAGAATTGCTTAAACCCAGGAGGCGGAGGTTGCAGTGAACCGAGATCGCACCACTGCACTCCAGCCTGGGTGACAGAGTGAGACTTCATCTCAAAAAAAAAAAAGGGGGGGGGGGGGGAAGGAAATAGGATAGAAACGAAAGATACAGTGCACTTCTGAGATTAGATTTCGAAAAGACTAACTTCTGGCTTGGGCACCCTCTGTAGCTTGCTAGTCCAGGGGAAGCAACATATCATGGTGTGAGAGAGCCCTGGGGAGAAGCCCATATGACAAGGAACTGAGGCTTGCCAAAAACCACCTGAGTGAACTTGAAAGTAGATCCCTTATAATCCCAGTCCAGCCTTCAGATAAGACCATAGCTCCTTGTTCCCAGACTGACTGCAATGTTCTAAAAGCCCCAGAGCCAAAGGCAGCCAGCTATGCCCTACCCTCCTGAGCATAGATACTATAAAGCTTATTGTCTTAAGCCACTGGGTTCTGGCATAGTTTATTATGCAGCAATAGATAATGATCCTAATAATGGCATCCCAAGCAGAGGTTACAAGTAAGTGCAAAGGCCCCAGGGCAGGAATGTGCTAGATGGCTAGCAAGGTGGCTAAAGTGGCTGGAGCAGAGTCAGCTAGGGGCGGAAACAGAAGAAGTAGACTGGATTGGATCTGAGAGCCAAGAAGCCACTACAGCTGTCTAGAACTCCCATGAAGGTACCCTCTAATATGCATTAAGGCATACATTATTAACAAGTTCTTTTAGTTTCCTCTGTGATACTTGCTTGTTAAACCACACTGATCTCTAACAGGCTGAATTTCAGATAATTTCATTTCATTTTCTCCATGGATATGGTCTGGCTTGGGAAAGCAGAGAGGGAAAGGGGAAATAACGGTCAGTGGGCAAAACAGTCACATACTAAAGCCCTCTGAAGACCACCAAACTAACCCAGAAGGTCTAAGTAGGATGAAACTTTACACCAGGAGTGTCCAATCTTTTGGCTTCCCTGGGCAATATTGGAAGAAGAATTGTCTTGAGCCACACATAAAATACACTAACACCAAAAATAGCTGATGACCTTAAAAAAAAATCGCAAAAAAATCTCATAATGTTTTAAGCAAGTTTACAAATTTGTATTGGGGCACATTCAAAGCCATTCTGGGCCGCATGTGGCCTGCAGGCCTCAGGCTACACAAGCTTGCTCTAGACTCATGAAGCGGAGGACAAGCTATGATTAACAGGTCCAATGGCTACCCGATTTTGGATACCATGACAGGGCAACAATGTGGCCCTGGGAAAAACATCTTAAAGCAAAGTAACATTACTTGCCCTTTACTCTACTCTCTCCCAACATACAGAAGGACAGACAGACTCAGCACCTGCATGCACACATTCGGGGAAGCTTCAGTCTGGGATAATGACAGAGATCAAGACTTTCGTGTGTCAATCTCTTGTTTTAATCCTTAGTCCCTTACTCAAGAATTACGCTGTAGACAACTTTAAAAGAACATGAGAAGGATAATAATAACCAAATATGTTCGGCAATAGTAAAACAAATATTATGGGTCTTTATTACCTAGGTAAATCACCTTTCTAAAATTCTATATATAAACTTTATATTAAATTTTTAATGCAAAAGCATATGAGTTATATTTAATATACTTTTACTGAAATGAACTCACTGCTTGTAATCTGTTTTGCCCCATGAAGGGCACTTGTGTTTTCTATTTCTAATAATGCAAGCATCTCCTGCTAAGTTTTTGAAGATGGAAGAAGTTAAAACAAGATTAACTGGAAGAAGGAAATCACTTAGTTACATTTTATGTACTAGACCTCCTAACCTGGACTAGTTATATTTTCCATGTAACAAATGGAATTTCCATAATTTGTACAAATATAATTTGGCTAGAGTATTTGGTAAATAGCCCCCTCGTTGGCTGAAGGACTAGTCCTGAAGAACAGAATCTAAGAACCATCATTAAAAATGCCTAATAAAGTTGCAGCTAAGAGGTAGGTGGATGGCTTTACAAAGTGTTAAGACTCAGTTAAGTCTTAAAAAACCACTTTAGAATTAGGTCCAAATAAACACTGTAGAAGAAGCTATGTTAAATTATCCTTTCAGAGGTTCTCTTGGTGCTAGGGATTAAGAACACTTGAAGATCAGTTTTCTCAATACAGGCTATATTATTATTGGCATGAAATCCAGAGATCCCACTATATTTTCTTATTTTCTTTTACAAGTGCCGGTAACTTCATTTTTAACAATTTGGCGTGGAACTGTGATTTTCAGTTTGGGAAGTAATCCTAATCAAAAGACATGCTTTCGAGAATAAGGCATGACATCCTTACACCAATTACCCTGAGTACAGAATAATATTTGTTAAGGAAATCGAATCGTCGTGGACAGTTTACCCTCTTCAGAGGACAAAAGAAGGCAGGTCTATTTTTAGCCTTTCGCAAAACCTCAGTTCCATAAAGGAAGCACTGGTCTCCACAAATCCATTATCACAAACAAAATATAACGGTTGCTGATCAAGATAAATGCAAGCTGCATATATTTTCCAGAAAAGTTCTGAAATGAGGCTGAACCTGAAATCCTGGGAAAGGCAGGTGAAGGACAATTACAGAAGGTGTCCCTTGTAGTGCACAAAGACAGTAAAACTTCTCCCTCACTACCCCTCACCTATGTTTGAGGGAGCTCCATGCGCTTGCAATCAGGAGACCCAGTTTTATGGCTCTGTGACTTTTTTTCTTTTTCCTGTCCGATCATAATCCTGATTCCGATCCCAGGAATCAGGGCCCTGGGAACTTTTTTTTTCCCCCAAATGCAAAGGATTTTGACATCAGTAGGTCACAGGTGAAGGCATTAAGGCGCAGCGAGCAGCAATGACTTGCCCAAACTCACAGCCCATGGCATAACTAGAATGCAAATCCAGGTCTGTCAGCCTGTAAAAGTCCTCACTACTAGCCTTTCAGTTTTCTCAAAAGCAAAGAGAAATAACGACGACATCCATACAGCAGTGTTCCCGGAAACTTGGAAGGATGAGATTCGGACCAAGCAGCTGAACGGTGCTTCCTAAAGCGAGGAAGGGGTGTGCAAAATGATTTCCCCCTAAGCGGAGACGAAGAGCTGGATTACAGCCCCCGCCCCAGAAAGCCCCTAAGCCCTCCACCCCAAGTCCCCCATCCAGGCTGCACGCGACTCTGCAGACCTCCCCGTGGCCAGCGCGGCCCAGCGGGGAGGGGAAGGGGGCCATGCAAAAATGCGGCGCGCTCACCCCATCCCCACTCACCTGTCAGCCGGGCCGCGCCAGCGGCGCACGCGCAGGGCCGGAGGTCGCGCGCGGAGCCGGCACCCAGTTTCCACCCCTCCCTCACGGCGGCGGTCCTCTTCTATCCGCAGTCCCGGACCTGGAGCGGGTCAGACCCCGACTTCCGCCCCTGACTCCCCAGGCGGTCACATGACCGAAGCGGCTGGGAGCAGGGAGGGGCATCATGTGACCACTCGCTGGCGACGGCTGATGACGCAGGAGCCCGCTCTCACTTTTCAGCGGCAGGCGAAGGGGGCTGAGGAAAGGAGGTGGGTCTAGGTAGGGGAAGTTGGGGTGCCACCAGACGGAGACAGCTTGGACAACCAGGTAGGGAAGAAGCGGGGGACGGCAATGGGGAGGGTGGCAGGAGTTTCGCCACCCTCAGGGACACTCCACCGGGACTCCGAGCCGGGGGTCCGTCTACCCGGATTATGGTTGTGGAACTTTTCACGCCACGGTAGTGAGTCTGGGACAGTTTACCCTCCTGTCCGAGACGCCATCTCTCCATCCTTTAGCCTGAAGTGCGTAGGGGCAAGATTACGAATTTTTGATCCAAATAGATTTTGTTTGAACTGACTTTAAAAGTAAGGCCACGGGAAGGTCGTTTGAATAAACTCTCTGGACCTCAATTTCCTCTTCACTTATGTAGATTGCAGTGAGAATTAGCGATAAGGAGAATGAAGTGCCGGGACACCAGTTTATGGCATTCTGTAGGTGACCGAGAAATGATGATGTCTGTTGTTATTTTTGTAACTGGCCAAATCTTTATTGGTCCCCTGTTTTGTGTGAGGAATTGCTTTATATGCGATAGAATATGTCAGGGTTCTAGTTTAAGGAGCTGTCAGTTTAAAGAAGCTGCAGACATGTGAGCAAATAGTTGTGATGAGTTTCATAATAGGAGTGTGTTGTGTACATGTGCATGTGATAGGGATAATGGTAGCATGAGGGAGGGAAAAGCAATTGTATGAGAAGGATTCAGAGAGAAGGGATTATCCTTGCATGTTGAAAAAGGAGAGGCAGCTCTGGCTGACTTGTACAAGGCTCCCATGGATTTAAAGGAAGTCAACATATTGTCTATAAATAACATGCAGAGAAAAAACTCAGGAAATGCACAACTTGTTCTAAACTTTCTTGGAGATCATAGGTACCGGGAAGAAAAGATCAGTGTTATTACCTGGGGAGGGATCCAAGAGAGATTGATTTAAACCAGTTATTCTCAACTGATGCACTATTGACGTTTTAGGCCAGATAATTTTTTGCTGTGGGGTCAGGATGAGGGCTGTCCTGTGTTTTGTAGGATGCTTAAGAGCATCCCTGGCCTCTGCCCCCTAGATGCCAACCACAACGTCTACAGATACTGCTAAATGTCCCTTGGGAGAGGGGTAAAATCCTTCTTGGTTGAGAACCACTTAAACCAAGCGATGAACGATGGTATCTTAGTCAATGTGGGCTTCTGTAACGGAAATGCCATAAACTAGGTAGCTTATGAACAACAGAAATTTATTTCTCACAGTTCCGGGGCCTGTTTCCTGGTTCATAGGTGGCTTCTTGCTGTGTCCTCACATGGTGGAATGGCAAAGCAGCTATCTGGAGCATCTTTTAAAAGGGCACTAATCTTATTCATGAAAGTGGGCCTCATCACCTCCCAAGAGGCCCCACCTCCTAATACCATCACCTTGGAAGTTAGGATTTCAACATATACATTTTGGGTGACACAAACATTCAGACTTTAGCATATGGGTAAGATGTGGGCAGATAGAAAACTGAAGAGAGGGCCTGGCACAGTGGCTTATGCCTGTAATCCCAGCACTTTGGGAGGCCAAGGCGGGCGGATCACTTGAGGTCGGGTGTTTGAGACCAGCCTGGTCAACATAGCGAAACCCTGTCTCTACTAAACATACAATAAATCAATAAATAAATAAGTAAATAAATAACATAATTGGTGTGTCCTGGCACACACCTGTAATCCCAGCTACTCGGGAGGCTGAGGCAGGAGAATCTCTTGAACCCAGGAAGCAGAGGTTGAGGTGAGCCGAGATCATGCCACTGCACTCCAGTTTGGGCGACAGAGCGAAACTCTGTCTCAAAAAATAAATAAATAAATAGAAAGAAAACTGAAGAGAAGGTTTTCTCATGGTGGGAGCAGGATGAACAAAAGTCCTCTTTTTCCTTTTTGGTGACAGCGTCTCACTCTTATCGTCCAGGCTAGAAAGCAGTAGCATGATCATAGCTCACTGCAGCCTTGGACTTCTGGACCCAAGGAGTCCTCCCACCTCAGCCTTCTGAGGGTCTAGGACAATAGGTGCAAGCTACTATGTCTGTGTAAGTTTAAATTTTTTTTTTTGTAGAGATGGGGTCTTGCTGTGTTGCCCAGGCTGGTCTTAAACTCCTGGCCTCAAGCAATCTTCCTGCCTTGCCCTTTCAAAGTGCTGGGATTATAGGCATGAGCCACCACACCCAGCCTGAACAAAGTCTGGAGCTGAGATTAAGAATATTGGGTATGAAGGGGAGAAGGAAACAGGAGAGCTATGAATCTGACTGAAGCAGACAGTTAATTTATTCATTTATTGACTATTTTCAGAGCACTTGCTGTTTGTGAAGCACTGCTAACATCTTGCAAGATAGTCACTAGCAAAGTGGAGTGACTATAATTATAATTATATCAAAGAAGGTGCCTTTAGAGTCAGAGAAAGGAGTTGTCTTTGACTTGTACTTAGCTGTATTTATTGGGAGAAATTGAGAAAAGTATGTCTGTTCCATCTTTCTGCACCATCCATTGCCTTTGCTTTTCAATTCAATCTCAGTCTTAATCTTTTCCCTACTCCAGAATTGCAGAAGAGCATGATCGTGTTTTCCTTGGTCCTCTGCAAAAGTGAAGTTTCACTAAAGTAATGTGAGTTTTGCATTCAAACAAATGGTGACAGCTACTGTTTGGTAGATACTTTCCATTTATACTGGATTGCATTAATCTTCATAGATATTGTGTCTTTGTTCAAGCTACCATAACAAAATACCATAGACTGGGTGGCTTAAACAACAGAAATTTATTTCTTACAGTTCTGGAGGCCAGAAGTTCAAGGTGAGGTTGCCAGCATAGTTGGATTCTGGTGAGGACTTTCTTCTTGGCTTGTAGATGGCTGCCCTTTTTATGTGTCTTCACATGGTAGGGAGAGAGAGAGAGCAGTCCCTGGCGTCTCTTCCTTTTCTTTTCTTTTCTCTTTTTTTTTGAGAAAAGAGGGTCTCGCTCTGTTGCCGAGGCTGGAGTGCAGTGGTGTGATCATGGCTTACTGCAGCCTCAACCTCCCGGCTCAAGCGATCCTACCACATCTCCTCCTGAGGAGCTGGGGCTGCAGGCCCGCACCACCACATCCAGCTAATTTTTTATTTTCAGTAAAGACAGAGTCTCACTTTGTTGCCTGGGCTGGTCTCGAACTCCTGGGCTCAAGCCAACCTCCCACATTGGCCTCCCAAAGTGCTGGCATTATAGGCATGAGCCACCTTTCCAGCCAGGTTTTAGATAATCAGTACACATGTGCCTAGTGCCTATCATATTGGACAGTGCAGATTATAGAACGTTTTCATCACAGAAAGTTCTATTGGACAATGCTGCTCTAGACAATTTAGACTTACACTAGAATCAAGACTGAGTAGAAAACAGAATACTTCTGCTGATCATGGTGTCTCATGCCTATAATCCCAGCACTTGGGAGGCCGAGTTGGGAGGATCACTTGAGCTCAGGAGTTTGAGACCAGCTTGGACAACACAGGGAGATGGTCGTCTCTACTAAAAATTAAAAAAGAAAAATTGGCCAAGTGTGGTGGCGCGTGCCTGTGGTCCCAGCTACTTGGGAGGCTAATGTGGGAGAATCACGTGAGCCTGGGAGGTTGAGGCTGTAGCGAGCATGATCATGTCACTGCACTCCAGCCAGGGTGACAGAACAAGACCCTGACTCAAAAACAAAAAGAAAACCGAGGCCAGGTGCAGTGGCTCACGCCTGTAATCCTAGCACTTTGGGAGGCCGAGGCCGGTGGATCACTTGAGGTCAGGAGTTTGAGACCAGCCTGGCAAACATAGTGAAACCCTGTCTCTACTAAAAATACAAAAATTAGCCTGGCATGTAGCTCCCAGCTACTGGGGAGGCTGAGGCAAGAGAATTGCATGAACCTGGGAGGCGCAGGTTGCAGTGAGCCAAGGTAGTGCCACTGCACTCCAGCCTGAGGGACAAGAGCAAAACTCCATCTCAAAAAAAAAAAAAAAAAAAAAAAAAAAAAGAAAAGAAAATTGAATACTTGAATTATATCATTTGGTCCTTGCAGGTTTGTGTTTTTTGATTAATACTTAGTACTGTAACAGTTAAACCCCACAAGTCTAAATGGCTTTGCCCAGTTGAAGTTTCTTTCATGCATGGAGCCTGATAAGTGAGTAGTTTTCCTCCAAGCAGTGATGTAGGGCCTTGAGCTCATTCCATGCAGTAATTCTCTATCATCAGTGTATAGCTTTACTAAGGTCCCTGTGCTTGCCTGCATCAAGCTATCAAATGGGAAAGTGTGGCTTTTTGCAGATTAGGCCTGGAAATGGCTCACATTTCATTGCCTTGGGTGCAGTCATAGGCCACAGCTAACTTCAAGGAAGGCTGGAAAATGTGGAGCATATATAGGCATGTAACTGGGTTGAAGAGGAAATGGTTTTGGTGGGCACCTATCCAGTATCTGTCACAAGTGTTTTGTCCTTACCTGCCCTGAGAAATAGTCTCAAGAAACAGTTCTAGAAGTTTGCTATTGCATTTACTATAAGGATATTTTTGAGGATTATTTTTTTCAGTGTAACTCATTATCTCATATATGATGATCCATACTTGCCTTGATTGCCATGGAAAGCTTTATTTTTTCTTGAGTTTCTAGTGTTCTTTGTTTTTTTTTTAAGGAAAAAATAACTGTCACTTTTTGTTTTGATTGTCAGGAAGCTCAGTACCAAATGTGTATTACTAGTACTGTGTGGAATCCTTTTTTTTTTTTTTTTTTCATACAGAGTCTCTTTGTGATCTCAGCTCACTGCAACTGCTGCCTCCAGGATTCAAGCGATTCTCCTGCCTCAGCCTCCCGAGTAGCTGGGACTGCAGGTGTGCACCACCATGCCCAGCTAATTTTTGTATTTTCAGTGGGGATGGGGCTTCACCATGTTGGCTGGGCTGGTCTTGAACTCCTGACCTCGAGTGATTGACTGCCTGGGCCTCCCAAAGTGCTGGGATTACAGGTGGGAGCCACCACGCCTAGCCCCCTGTGTAGAATCCTAAAGTGTGCGTGACTCCATTATAACTTTCTCATATGCTTGGTTTGCCCGTAAATTTCTGTTTTTTGATCCTGGTTTTTCTGAATTTATATTTTTCCATCTTTTTGTGTATGTTTGTATTTATATTGTGTAAAATGTCTCAACTTGTTTGGTATAATACAGTGAGATTGTAAACAAGCAGTCTCTTTCAATGCAAATGTTTGAAGATCATCATTGGCTTTTATTCCTGTTTGTATTTTTTCTTTTTTGATGTGTAACTGTAAAGTCCCAGAAAAGAACACAACAAGAACCCTTGTTTCATCACCCAGATTTTAACATCTTTAACATTTTGCCATATTTGTTTCAGGTCTTGATTTTTAAGGTAAAGTTTTGAAAATACATAGAGCTCAAATTTCCATTATGACCCCTAGACCCAACTGGAGTGATTCTTTATCCTGTACTTAAGGCTGTCTACACTGTATTCCCAAAGAATGAAATCCAGTTATCTTCCCATTCCTTTGCACCTGTATGCCAGGCAAAGGGAACTCATCTCATCGTTTACTACCTTATGATCTTTTTTCATCTCACTGCTTCCTTCATCTGAACAGCTCTCCCTGATAATTTAGACCTTTCCAAATCCTGAGTACCTTTTATGGTCCAGCTTAACTGCCTTCATTTCCGTGAAGCCTGTGTCTCCCCTGTTGTGCCTATAATCCTTTCCTTTCTTGAACATCGTAGCATAGTGGGTTTGTGTAATCGCTTTCTTTTTTCAACTTCATAGTACTTGGTTCATTCTTTTAATATGGAACTTGTTCTCTGCCAAGCCTGTTTTGAGGGGTTGTGGCAGAAAGGAGTTATGTTTATTCTGGAATATCAAATAGTTAAGGTTATGTGAAATGTATGATTTAAGTCTTGGTGAAAAGTAGAATCTCTGATTTGAAAAACGTGTTTGCATTATATTGTAGAAAGCTTTGGATACTGTGCTAATTATGTTGAATTTTATTATATAGGCAGGAGGGAGTTAGGACCAACCCTTCCTGCTTTTTTCTGTCTTTATTACTGACATCTCTGTCTTATTAGCAAGCTCAAAGACCTTAAGGTGAAGCATGCCTGGGTTATTAAAGGACTAGCAATGGCCAGATAATGTAGAACAGTGGTCTTCAAAGTGTGATTCTTGGATCAGCAAAATCTACATTACCTGGAAATTTGTTAGAAATGCAGATTCTTAGGTCCCTTCCCAGACATACTGAATTAGAAATTCTGAGGGTGAGGTCCAGCAATCAGTGTTTTAATGGGCCCATCAGATGATTCAATACACTGACACTGCATGTCTCCTAGATATATCAAAGTTAGAATTACATAGAGGACTTGTTAAAACATAGATTGTTGGGGCCTGAGAATTTGCATTTCTAATAAGTTCATAGGTGATGCTGGTGACACTTGGTCAGGAACCATTTGAAGAACCACTATTGTCAGTTATTACGAAGCTCTTTGGCCATTACTCCCGGTGAGTCAGGAAGTCCTTAGGAGTTTTTGAGCAGAGGAGTCACATGATCTTACATACATTTTCAAAGGTTTACTCTGGCTGCTGTGTTGAGAATAGGGTGGAAGAGGCAAGACTGAGAGCAGGGAGACCAGGTAGGAGACTGTTGGAGTAATTCAGGCAAGAGATGATGGTTTGAATCACGGTGTTATCAGCAGAATTGGTGAGAGTGGTTGGATTCTGGAGATACTTTGACTACAGAGCTGGCAAAATTGATGTTGAGTTTGGTATAGGATATGAGGGGAGGAGGAGAAGGATCAAGTATGAACCAAGAGTTTTGGTTCAACAAATGGAAGGATGGAGTTGCTATTTAGTAAGATGGGGCAGGTTGTAAAAGGAGTAAGTTTGGGAGAGGGGTAGGGCGGGAGAGAAGGAACGTGGGCCTTCCACGTTGGACGTTTTAAGTTCTGGAGTGATCTTGCCAATGGTATTTAGATGGAATGGGTCTAGTTGGGAACACTAGGTGGATGGGAGAGGATGGAAAAGAGAGATCAGAGCACTAAGCCCTGGGCATACCACCTATACAACGGTTTTGGAGACATGTGCTGTTTTAGGTGCTGGAGATACGTAGTATTACATTCATTCCTTCTTTCAGCAAGCCTTTGTTGAATGGCCACTAATGTGCCATGCATTGTTTTAGGTGCTTGGAATACAGCAGTGAACAAAACAGAAAAAGTCAAAAAGTCTGTAAGTTTAAGGAACTTACAGTGTAATTGGGGACTAGACACTATAAACCTAATAAATACAAGAATGTCATTTGGCAATACCTGCCTTGAGGAAAGATAAAGCAGAAGCAGAAGGGTGGGAGTGCCTGGGGGTGGAGATTGGGAGGGCTTGCCGTTGTATATCAGATGGCCAGGGAAGGCCTTACTGATGAGGTGATACTCAAAGGGAGACCTTAGGGAAGTAAGGGAATTGACCTAGTAGATATCTAGGGGACCAGTATCATGGCAGAGGGAACCAAGAAGGCATAGCCCTGAGGCAGGACTGTATTTGATTTGGGTATAGAAGGAGAAGAAAAAGAAGCTTGGATTCTGAACCTGGGACCCTACAACATATGGAGCTCAAGGAGATGGAGAGGAAACAGAAAGGAGAATGAGAACAAGAACAAGGTAGGCAGGTGCAGAAAGTGCATCAGGAAGGGAGTGATTAACTGTGTTGCATACTGCTGGCTGACAGGTCAAAGGAGATAGGGCTGAGCATTGATAACAAATTTAACATTAAGTCTTTTCAAGTGACCTTGACAAGAGCAGTTGCAGTGGAGTGATAGAGATGGAACCCTAGTGGGGGTGGGTTCCAAAGGGTATGGAAGGAGAGGATTTGGAGACAAATGTATACAAATCTACAGACGAGTTTTGCTCTAAGGCTGAGTAGAGAAATGGGGTTGGTAACCAGAGGGGTAAGTGGGAGGAAAGTTGGAGGATGTTTTTGAGATGGGAGAAGTAACCGTGTATTTGTTTGCTGAAGGGAATGATTCAGTAGAGAGGGAAAATTTAATGATGCAGGAAAGCAGGGAGAATTGCTGGGAGAATGTCTTAGAGTAGGGAGGGAGGGATAGGATCTAGTGGATAATTGGAGTGGAGGTGGCCTTATCTAGGAGCAACAGTTTATTCATTTTAACAGGAGGGAAAGCAGAGTGTATGAGAACTGATGCTGATAGGTGGAGAGGTAAGCGGTGGGAGCTTGCAAAATTTCTATTCTGACTGCTTCTGTTTCCTCAGGAAATTAGGAAATGAGATCTTTCAGTGAGAGTGAGGATAGAGGAGGAAGTGTTGGAAGTTTCTAGTGAGAGGAGTCATAAAAGAGCATAATAGAATCAGGAAAAGTCAAGTATTGTCTTATGTACTCTGCAATGATTTGTGCACTTCATTCCTACCTGCCTTTTCCTTTGCCTGAATGCCCTTCTCCGTTACCCTTCCGTCTGTTAAACTTCGTCTTTTATCCTTTAAACTCAGTTCTATGTTCCCTTCTTTGATCCGGTCAGGCAAAGTTGAGCATTTTCTTATCTGTGCCTCAGCTTTGCAGTAACTCCCATCTTGCTTTAATTATCAGGTTTATGTTTTATCTCTGTCTCTCCTACTCAGTGGTGAGCCCCTGGGAGTAGAGGCTGAATTTTTTTTATTTTTATTTTTTTGAGACCGCGTCTTGCTCTGTTGCCCGGGCTGGAGTGCAGTGGCATGATCTTGGCTCACTGCAACCTCCGCCTCCCAGGTTCAAACAATTCTCCTGCCCAGCTTCCCGAGTAGCTGGGATTACAGGTGCCCACTACCATGCCCTGCTGATTTTTGTATTTTTAGTAGAGACAGGGTTTTGCCATGTTGGCCATGCTGGTCTTGAACTCCTGACCTCAGGTGACCCTCCTGCTTCAGCCTCCCAAAGTGCTGGGATTACAGGTGTGAGCCATTGCGCCTGGCCAAAGGCTGAATATTTCTAGTGCCTGGTATAGTGCCTGGCTCATGATAGGTTTTCATCAAATTAGAATAACAAAATAATTCTTTAAAAGGAGAGTGTCTTAAGAGTGCTCGTCTTGAAAACTGTGGTATTCTCATGCTAAAGGAAGTGCCTGGCACTTAAAGAGATACTAAATATTTGAATTGACAATGAGTTGTACTGTGGATGTTTGAGGTAAACAAACACTTAAAATTAGAAATCTTATGCATCTCTGTGCATCTTACATGTCTCTATGCCCTTCTCTTTTTATATCCTGTGGATTTTTGAATGGGTCTCATGATTGACATGGTAGGTACTCAATACTTATGAGTGAAATGAATGAATGAACCTAATTAAAAAGGACTAATAATGGAGAAACTACAATAGTAGTTCAGCTGTGAGATGAAGGTGGTAGCAATGATGAGGATGGAAATGCCAGAGATACTACACAGTTCCCCACTTAGGAAGGGCAGAAGGGAAGGCTCTAATGCTAATTAATTGTGTACTGTGTGCTATACCATACCATGATTATTCCTTTACATTTTAAAGATGGTAAAGCTGAGATTCAGAGATGTTTAGCAGTCTTCATGTTATGTCTATCTGATTCCATGAAAATACCCCTTTTTCTGCTGCCATAGAGCCTTGTTAATAGCCCTCCCATCTCTTTAAAACTGTGAATTCTCCCCACTTTTCTAGTTGGTTTCAGTGGATTGAGTTTCAAATGGCTTCTGAATTAAGCAGAGATGTCCTTTTGTAGGCAGCTTTACATTGCTTTACTAAGCTGAAACAAATTGTGGTTGAAGCTATAGATTAGGAAGTGTTAAATATGAAGGTAATAACTGAAACTGTTATAGTGGATGTGCTGCCAGAAGACAAGTTTATACAGAAATTCTGCTTTCACTGACTCTGGGATCTCACCAAGTCTATTAATCTGTTAGAAGCCAGAGGAACTGGCAGGAATATAGATTTTCTCTTTTTTTTACAGTTTCCAGAATTCAGTATGTGTATATGTTGGATAGTTTAACGATTACAGGTTTTCAAAATAGTTTACTAATAAACTATTTTATTAGTATTTTTTTCTCTTTGGAAAATTGCATCATATGAGTGGTCTACTTTTTCTAACCCATTTACCTTGTAGGCTTTTAAGAACTGTGCTATTGTTGACTTCTTCACAGAGTCAAGCACTCTTTTGGAAGAGGGTAATCTCTCTCCAAAAACTGAGGACACTTACCTTCCCCATATATTGAGTCCAGCTGTGTTTGGTGGCCCAGGTGAGTGGCACAATGATTTGGTGTCTTCTCTATAGGATATACAGAATAGTGTGGCATTTATGAGATATTGGATACATTTGTATGAATGTTTACAGCAGTTTTATTAATATTTTCCTGTGCAGTTATTATTCTGACTTATGAATCTTGTTTCATTGTGTTTGAAAACTTAGGTACTAATTTCAAGATGCCAGGACGTTCCAGTTCAAATTCAGGTTCAACTGGTTTCATCTCCTTCAGTGGTGTAGAGTCTGCTCTCTCCTCCTTGAAAAGCTTCCAAGCCTGTATCAACTCTGGTATGGACACAGCTTCTAGTGTTGCTTTGGATCTTGTGGAAAGTCAGAGTAAGTAAAATTAAAACCTCTTTTATGTCTACTTTGAGGTAACACTGTGTGGTGGTATTTATCTGGGAGTGCCTTTTGAGTATCCTTGGGGGAATGATTTAACCCCTTTAGGCATCTGTTGTCTCATTTTATTCTACACACCACAGCAGGGTACTGAGGGTGAAATAAGATTGACTCATTCATGTGTGTTCAGACAGTTAAGTTCCATGAGAAACTGCGCTAGAAATGTATGGGCAAAGATTTGAAGATCCTGGCCCCAAGGAGCATACAATCTAAAGTATTTGACATTTGTGAACTGTAAGGTATATAAATTTATTATGATATTGTTATTTTCCAGTAGTTTATACTTTGGTCATACTTGATTAACCAGTAGATAGACTAAGCTTATGCTAGGGATACCAGCAAAGGAAGGCCTCAACAAAAATGAGAAAAGTTCAACTTTAATGAATTTTACCTACATTTGTTCAATCAAGAAGATCTAGAAAGATGTGATTTGCAGGCCGGGTGCAGTGGCTCACCCCTGTAATCCTAGCACTTTGGGAGGCCGAGGCGGGCAGATCACAAGGTCAGGAGTTTCAGACCAGCCTGGCCAATATGGTGAAACCCTGTCTCTACTAAAAATACAAAAAATTAGCTGGGTGTGGTGGCAGTTGCCTGTAATTCCAGCTACTCGGGAGGCTGAGACAGGAGAATCACTTGAACCTGGGAGGTGGAGGTTGCAGTGAGCCGAGACCGAGCCACTGCACTCCAGTCTGGACAACAGAGCAAGACTCCGTCTCAAAAAAAAAAGAAAAAAGATGTTATTTGCTTTCTTTGGAGTAGAATCGTTTTTTATTTTGTTTTACACATGGAGCCAGAGGAGCAGCATGATCCTTTTGTTTTGTTTTTAATGGCATAGGTTTTGAGCAATTTGTGATGTGCCTTGGTGTGATTTTTTTTGTCCTGACTGATATTGTTTGAGATTTATGGATCTGTCAGCTTATAGTTTTTTGAATCAAATTTGGAAAAATTTCTGCTACTATTTCTTCAAATATATATTTTTTATTCCTCCGCTCTCCTCTCCTTCTGTGTGACTCACATTTCATGTATGTTAGATGGGTTGATATTGTCCCATAAATCAGTGGAACTTGATAGATTTTTTCCAGTCTTTTTACTCTTTAGCTTCAATTTGAATAATTTCTATTGCTAAGTTCATTCATCTTGTCTACTGCAGTGTCTAATCTGATAATTCCATTTAGTGAATTTAAAAATTTCAGTTACTGTATTTTTAATTGTTGAAGACATAACAAAGAATTAAGTAGAATCTTTTTTTTTAGTCTTCCATTTCTTTCTTCATTGTGTCCATATTTTCCTCTACATTCTTGAGTATATGGAGCATGTTTATAATAGCTATTTTAATATCCTTGTATGTTAATTCTATCATCTCTATGTGTATTATGTTGTTGAGTGTTTGGATTTTGTTGTCTTTTTTTTTTTTTCAGCCGGAATTTTGCTCTTGTTGCCCAGGCTCGAGTGCAATGGTGCGATCTCGGCTCACTGCAACCTCCACCTCCCGGGTTCAAGTGATTCTCCTGCCTCAGCCTTCGGAGTAGCTGGGGTTACAGGCATGCGCCACCACGCCCAGCTAATTTTGTAATTTTAGTAGAGACGGAGTTTCTTCATGTTGGTCAGGCTGGTCTCAAACTCCCAACCTCAGGTAATCCGCCTGCCTTGGCCTTCCAAAGTCTTGGAATTACAGGCATGAGCCTCCGTGCCCAGCTTGTTGTCCTCTTTTAAATAGCGTTGGAGTTTGTTTGGTGGGCAGCTAAGTGATTGTGTATTAGGCTGATCCTTTCTAGGCTTATCGTTAAGCTTTGTTGGGTCAAGTCTAGTATAGCCTTTATGTTAGGGCTACTTTAGCCTTATTACAAAGCATGGCCCTTCTGGAGTCTCTCTTGATTGCCCCGAGGGTTCAGTGCGATAGCTCTACTCTGGCTGGATGGAATTTGAGTGTCTCCCGGTCCTAGGTCCTACGTGACTGAACCTGGGAGTTGTTCACTTTATAGCTGTCAGCATTTTTTCCTCAGCATCTTAGGACTCAGCATCAGACTCAAGGGGACCCCAGTGCAGATTCCTAGAGCTCTTTATCTGCATAGCTCCCTCCCTCTCTTGCAAACCCTGCTGGCTGCCTCAGCCTCCCTGAACTGAAGTCTCTGTCTCCTCAATCCTTCAAGACTGCTGTGCTAGTCTGAGCATGGTGGCTCCTACCTGTAATCCCAACACTTTGGGAGGCCGAAGCAGGAGGATCTCCTGAGGTCAGGAGTTCCAGGCCAACCTGATGAAACCCTGTCTCTACTAAAAAACAAAAATTAGGCATGGTGGAGGATGCCAGTAGTCCCAGCTACTGGGGAGGCTGAGGCAGGAGAATTGCCTGAACATGGGAGAAGGGGGTTGCAGTGAGCCGAGATTGTGCTACTGTACTCCAGCCTGGGGAACAGAGTGAGACTCTGTCTCAAAAACTCCCTTGGATTCCTCCTCCCTTGTGCAGGGAGGAGGCCATTGCAAGACTTTTCCCAGTTTTCCCTTATTGCAGTAATTACAGTCCTGTCCCGCCTTTGTCCTACTGTCCCACAGCTATTGTTTCATATATTTTGTTTAGTTTTTCAGTCATTCATGGCAGGTGGACCAGCTCCATACAGTTATTCATTTACGGCTAACAGCAGGTGTCACTCATAATCTTTTTAGTGGGTGGCCTCCAAATGTTTTAACCCTGCCCAGTCTGTTTTTGAGTATGTTTTTGGTGATCATAATTTAGCTTTGATAGATAGGCCTGGATAAAAGTCATAATAAAATCTTAAACCATAAGAGAGAAGACTGGAACATAACCCCTTGGGAGATTGTATCAGTTTTTTTCAGGATTCTTTTTGAAGATTCCTGGGAGTTTTAGCTACAGAGTTTTTTTTTTTTTCTCTTGGTTTTGTTTTGTTTTAAATAAGAGGTATATTTTGTTGTAAAATACAACATGTGCAATTTAAGAAGAATTATAAACATCATTTTTTGAAAGGTTCATGCTCTAAAGCCAAAGTTGGCAAAGTTTTTCTATAAAGGGCCAGATAACAAATATTTTCAACTCTGTAGGCCATGTGGTTTCTGTCACAACCCGCTGTTGTAGTGCAAAACCCACCATAGATGGTACGTAAATGAATGGGCATGGCTGTGGTCTTATAAAACTTTATTTACAAAAATGGGCAGTGGGCCGGATTTGGCTCACAGGTCTTAGTTTGTCAACCCCTGCTTTAGTGCCGCAGGTTGTCATTAAGTAATTTTTAAAAGAAAGATGTATTTATTTTTTAATATTTGGATTAATTTTACAGCAAATACTTGATTTTGCATTTACCAAAAAAAGTTAATTTAAGAAAAATTTTGAGCAAGTTATATGGGAAAAAAAGTGAACTAAACAACTTAGAAAGACACAGAGTCACCAGGAGCCTGGACTTCTTATGAACTCAATATGTATATGAATACATGCGTGTGTGTGTGCATACACACACACACACACACACACACACATTTTAACTAATACCAGGAGTCAAAATAACAAAGTAGTCAACATAAACTAACCCAGTGACTATTCTGCATATAATTCAGCTCTAGGTTTTAAAGAGGACATAAACAAGTATTAAGTAGTTCTTCCCTTCATAGAGTTTACCATCTTAGTGGGAAGACAAACACATATTAAAATACTAAAACAATGAGAAAACAGAAAAGATGTTATAAAGCTGCAAATAACTAATATCACCACTGATCTTATCAGAAAAGTCATACGCTCTCAAATTTATAATGGTGAACACAAATTTTTCAAAGTTCTAATTTTTTCTTTAAAACTTTCATTTTGGGCTGAGTGTGGTGGCTCATGTCTGTAATCCCAGCACTTTGGGAGGCCGAGGCAGGTGGATCACGAGGTCAGGAGTTTGAGACCAGCCTGACCAACATGGTGAAACCCCATCTCTACTAAAAATACAAAAATTAGCCGGGCGTGGTGGTGCGCACCTGTAATCCGAGCTACTCAGGACTCAGGAGGCTGAGGCAGGAGAATAGTTTGAACCTGGGAGGCGGAGGTTGCAGTGAGCAGAGATCACGTCACTGCACTCCAGCCTGGGCGACAGAGCAAGACTCCATCTCAAAAAAAAAACAAACAACTTTCATTTTGGCCGGGTGCTGTGGCTCACACTTGTAATCCTAACACTTTAGGAAGCCGAGGCTGGTGGATCACCTGACTTCAGGAGTTGGAGACCAGCCTGGCTAACATGACGAAAACCTGTCTCTACTAAAAATACAAAAATTACCTGAGCGTGGTGGCGGGCGCCTATAATCCCGGCTACTCGGGAGGCTGAGGCAGGAGAATCGCTTGAACCCTGGGGGCGGAGGTTGCAGTGAGCCGAGATCGTGCCACTGCACTCCAGCCTAAGTGAAGGAGCAAAATTCTGTCTCAAAAAAAAAACCAACAAAAAAAACTTTCATTTTACCATTAGCAACAAATGCTGTTAGTTGTTGTCTTTGAAATTACAGTTGCACAGGCTCTCTTTCTTCATTTTTGAGAAAATGTCTTTCAGATACCCAAACCTGAATAACCATAGTTTGTCTGTGAATTGTTCTATATTGTACTGTTTTACTGTTTTATCAAGGACATTCTTTTTTTTTTTTTTTTTTTTTTGAGATGGAGTCTTGCTCTGTCCCAGGCTATAGTGCAGTGGCACGATCTTGGCTCACTGCAACCTCCGCCTCTTAGGTTCAAGCTATTCTTCTGCCTCAGCCTCCTGAGTCCTGAGTAGCTCGGATTACAGGTGCACACCACCACGCCCGGCTAATTTTTGTATCTTTAGTGGAGACGGGGTTTCACCATGTTGTCCAGGGTGGTCTTGAACTCCTGACCTCGTGATCCACCCTCCTCGGCCTCCCAAAGTGCTGGGATTACAGGCATGAGCCACCACGCCTGGCCTATCAAGGACATTCTTAAATGAAACTAGCATTTGTTTTACTACGAGTGCTTGGTAGAGAGGAATACAATGATCTATTAGAGTGCAACAGGTTGGTGCCACTGCTCTGATTTTTGCTAAGGCACCAGCAGTTTTTTCCACAATTGCTTTTGCACCATTAGTACAAATGTTCAACATTTGTACTAATGGTGCAAATGTTAGAAAAAGAAAAACAAACAAACCCAGACAAATAGCATCTTAAAATTATGATGTAAATAGGCTAGGCCTGGTGGCTGACACCCATAATCCCAGCACTTTGGGAGGCCAACCCGGGCAGATTGCTTGAGCTCAGGAGTTTCATACTAGCCTGGAGCAACATGGCAAACCCTGTCTCTACAAAACATACAAAAATTAGCCAGGCATGGTGGTGCACACCTGTAGTCCCAGCTACTCAGAAGGCTGAGATGGGAGGACAGCTTAAGCCCAGGTGGCAGAGGTTGCAATGAGCTGAGATCACACGACTGTACTCCAGCCTGGACAACAGGGCCAGAGCCTGTCTCAAAAAAAAATAAAAAAAATTATGATGAAAATAGTTTCGACCCATGGATCCCCTGAAAGGGCCCAGAAGAAATTACGATGAAAATAGTTTTGACCCACGGACCCCCTGAAATGGCTCAGAAGACCACACTGAGAACAAACTGAGTTTGATTGCTTATGAATAGGAGGTAGATGACATGAGAAGTCCTCTGCAGAGAGAAAGCCAAGGGCAATCACTCCCACTGGGGTAATTCAGCAAGAACTTGTTAGGGGAGCAGTGTTAATGTGATACCAGACTGAGGTGCTGTCCAAGGACCCAGAGAGTAGGAAAACACCGGTTGTTTAAGGAAATTGGAGGGTAGATCAGCCTGTAACAGTAGATGAAAGACTTGTAGAAGGCAGCCAGTATCAGCACTTAAGTGCACGCTTGCTATTGGGTCCAGTCCTAACTCTGTCATAAGTTCTGTAACTTTGAGTAAGGTACCTAACTTCTTTCAGCTTCTAATTTCTTATCTGTGAACTAGGATTAAAATGCCTGCTTCATAAGATTGTTGGGACTAAATGAGATAATATATGCTAAGTGCTCTTAGCCACAATGTTAATTCAATAGCTATCATATATGACAACCAGCAATTAGTAAAATTTGAGGGTCAGAACTTAGAAGAAGGGCCTGTGATGTGAAGAGGGTAAGAAAGATGGATGAGTTTGGAAGTCTGTGTAAGACTGAGTCCAGCTAAGTCACTAATTCATCAGATATGTTGCCAAAACTACAAAGATAAATAAAGGTTTCTTCCTTTGAGTTGTTTACAGTCTAGGTAGGAAATAAGACATATACTTGTTATTCAATCATTAAGTGAACATTGATGGCCTATAATGTGATGCTTTGCCAAGGAATTTGAACCTTATCATTGGAAGGTTTAAAGTAGAGGAAAAAATATGGTAAGATCCAGTTTTAGAAAGATAACTGTCCACGGCAGTACTGAGGAAGGAAAGACTTCAGGTGGCCAAAGAGGAGATTATGTCAGTAGCTCAAGTGAAAAAGAAAATAACTTTGACTAAGGTATTGTAACTAAGGTAAAAAGGATTTGAGTTGTGCGCTATGTATCTTATACCCTCGTTGTAATACAGGCATAATAGTGTAATAGATGATTGCTTGGGTTCTTATCCCAGTGCCCTCACTTATCTTTGTGACCTTGGGCAAATTCTCTACCCTTCAATTTGCCTCAGGTTTCCTATTTATAAAAGGCATTATTGTGGGGATTAGTGAGATAATATTTTACAAATTACTTAGAATAGTAGTAAGTGCTCAGTAATTGTTAGCTGTTACTAGTAATTTGGTGTGCATTTGAGTTTGAGTTGACCGGTGGGTGTGTTGGACAACAGCGAATGGATTGGGAGAGATTAAAGTGCAGAAGAGCAAGTGGGGAATTTCATGGATTATCTCAGAACAGAAATACTCTGTTTTCCTTAGTTTTATGAGATTGTTGACTTTTTGGGTTGCCTGATTTCATCTCAAATCAGAGTGAACTTTGATAAACCAAACGATAATGATCACATAGGTATCATTTTATCTCTTTGCCCTGACATTTTCCTGTTGTTGTATTATTAAGTTATTGGTAAAGGAGATTCTTGCTCCCAAGAACTAGGGTGGTGATGTGTTTTATTTTGTTTCTTATTGGTTGCAGATTCCTAATTCCTATACCAGGTGTTTGTCCCTGTTCAACTTTCTAGCTTATTTGAAATGATCACCTTTGCCTGTGTTACGTTAGAATATATGGTGTCTAGAAAATTAGACTCACCACTACCATGTTTATTCATTTTTCTCTAAATTTGTCGATATTCTAGTATTACCTTCTTATTTGACCTAACTGGGAAATGAAATTTGTTACATTAGGAGATTTTTTTTGAGATTACCGAAGCTTATTTTTTTCAGGTTTTTGAGTTTATTATGTACTTTTCTGCCATCTTACACAGAATATACTGACCTAATTAACTGGAATTATTTTTAAATCATCTTTAAGCAGTTTTAGTAAGCGCTTTAGGTTTAGTTAAGTAAATTTGAGGAATCTCCCTTCTCTAAAATGTTGATGTACCTCAAAGATGTAAACTACATCTTTGTAGTTTTCAAAGATGTGTCATCTCTTCTCATGCCTCTCTGCCAGGGCAAGTCTGTGAATGGGCTTCAGAGGTTTGGTTAATGCTCTGCAATTCTACAAAAATGTATGTGCATGAGGATTAAAAGTTTTACCAGATTCTTGCTAAATATTTGATAGCAACATTTAGAAGTAAAGGATTAAAGTTTTCTCTATATATTGCTTTTCTTTCTGTGATTTTGGAGCTATAGGGCAGAAAGATTACAGTTACTATGGTCAGGCAGTTAATTGGGTATTTGTTGAGCTATGCTAAAGTATGGTGATGATGATGAATTTGTTACATACTTAACTGGTGCTCTTTTTACATGTGCTATTTCATTTGATCCTAACAGTAATCCTGTGCAGTAGGGACTGTTGCTTTCCCCACTTTACACATGAGAAAAATTGAGGCTTAGTGAAGTTACATGCATTTTTTAAGGTCACAAAGTTAGTAAATGTTTGAGTAGGGATTTGATTATAAGCAGTCTGACTTCATAATTTCTGCCCTTCACCATTACACTTCATAAAAAATGTATTGTGCCAGCGTCATGGCCTGTGCAGTCAAATGACATTTAGCGACGTTTTGCTTAGATAATTTTGGTTGTTTTTTTTTTTTGAGGATAATGTTATCTGATTTTTTTTTTTTTAAATACCCAAATGAGGTTGCATGCTTTTTCTGAAACATCCTCTCATGGAGGTCATGTATGGTCATGGGGGGAAGGAGCTGGGACCTTTCAGGGCCTTTGTACTGACCCTAGACTGTCTACTTTCAGTTCTTGTAATGGCAGGAAAAGAAACCCCTGTTTGGCTAAGCAACAGCTCTCATGTTTGCTCTCCTTTGCAGCTGGTTACAGTCCTGACTCATGGAAGTGATACATCAAATTGATTGAATGATAGTCTGTTCTTTCATACATCCACAACTTGTGTTCTGGCTAAGAATCATCACCTTTTTAGATCTAGTTCCTTTTGTCTTACCTTAGTCCCCACGCAGCCAAAAAAGTTTTCACTGTGTGGCAGTTACTTCAGAGTTCATGATGAGTGAAAAACAACCAGCAAAGTGAAAAATTACATGGTCAGGGACATTTACTGCCCTCATGAATAACTGACCTTTTACATTTGCAAATGTTAAGCATTTCCTTGAGAGAATAGTTTTAAATCCGGGTGCTTTGGGGGTAAGATTCTAGTTTTGTTCCTGAATAAGACATTCTTAAATCTAGAAATTTGGTAAGTATGGGTGAAAAAAAACTCCCAGAAAATTGTGATCATCCGTAACCCTATCACCCATCACCTTATTTTATGAAAAAGGGATAAGCATTTTGCTTAAACCTTTCATGTTCAAAATGTTTTGAGGCTGGTTGCGGTGGCTCACGCCTGTAATCCCAGCACTTTGGGAGGCCGAGGCGGGCAGATCACTTGAGGTCAGGAGTTCCAGATCAGCCTGGCCAACATGGTGAAACCCCATCTCTACCAAAAATACAAAAATTAGCTGGGTGTGGTGGTGCGTGCCTATAATCCCAGCTACTTGGGAGGCTAAGGCACAAGAATTGCTTGAACCCAGGAGGCAGAGGTTGCAGCGAGCCGAGATCACGCCACTGCACTGCAACCTAGGCAGTAGAGTGAGACCGTGTCTCAAAGAAAAAAAATGGTTTGAAAATTACTTGATAATTTGATATGTCAATACAACTGACCTGATATTTTCAGGGCTTGATTTTTTAGAAAGACTTACATTCTGGATTTTTCACTGTGTTGTGATATATTTCTCCATTAGAGCACTGCTTTTTGTTATTAGGAGTCTAGTTGAGTCGGGGAGATTTCTTTTTGACCTTGTTCCTGTCTTTTATTTCATAATTATTGAATAGAAGGAGTAACTAAAAGTAGGTGGTTTCTAGTGGTGAGTGGTGGCCACAATGATAATAAAAATAACAATAACCCTAAGAAGCCAGTGTTTGTATTCTTATACAGCTTTTATAACTGGAGCCAACTATACAAGCAAAATAGCATTATAACTTAAATTAGTGAAGATTATTAAACATATATACTTAATTATGCTGTATATAGTACTAAAAGTAAAAGGCAATGCCTACACCAGGATGTAGAGAAAAGGGAAACCCTTGTGTATTGTTGGTGCGAATGTAAATCAGTACAGTCATTATGGAAAACAGTATGGAGGTTCCTTTAAAAATTAAAAATAGAACTACCATATGATCTAGCAATCCCAGTAATGGGTATGTATCCAAAGGATGTATGTCAAAGAGATATCTGCCTTCTCATATTCACTGCAACATTATTCACAATAGCCAAGATACAGAAGCAAACCTGAGTGTCTATCAATGGATGAATGCATAAAGAAAACTTTGTTGTGTATACATAATGGAATATTATTCAGTCTTAAAAAAAATGAAATACTGTCATTTGCAACAACATGGGTGAATCTGGAAGATGTTTTGCTAAGCAAAATAAGCCAGCCACAGAAAGATAAATAGTGCTTGATCTCACTCGTATGTGGAATCTAAAGAAGTTGAACTCATAGAAACAGAGAGTAGAATGATGGTTACCAAGGGATTGGGGAAGGGAAGGGTGGGAGGACTGGGGAAATGTTGGTCAAAGGATACAAAATTACCATTAGGAGGAAAGAGTTCAAGAGATCTATTGTACAATATGGTGACTATAGTTAATAACTATTATATACTTGAAAATTGCTAAGAGAGTAGATTTTAAGTGTTTTCACTACCAATAACTGATTTAAGTATGTGAGGTATTGTTAACTAGCTTGATGTAGCCATTCCACAGTGTTTACATATTTCAAAACAAAATGTATACCATAAATATATTTAATTTTTGTCAATTAAAAATAAATTTAAAAGTGAATATTTATATATTAATAGAAAATAAGGGGGGGTGAGTCAATACGTACAGAATATGAAAAATCCAACTTTCAAAAACTCAGTTCTTTCTTGCTGATATCTTTGTGTTTCCTAGGACTGTGTTTATTCATTCATTTTAGTGTTACCATTGTAGACTTTATAGTTAAGCAAAGAACTGTTGTGGTGGCTCACACCTGTAATCCCGGTGCTTTGGGAGGCCAAGGCAGAAGGATCTCTTGAGGCCAAGAGTTTGAGACCACTCTGCACAACGTAGTGAAACCTTGTCTCTACAAACATTTTTAAAATGAGTCAGGTGTGGTGGCATGCACCTGTAGTCCTAGCTACTCCAGAGGCTGAGGCAGGAGGAGCCCAGGAGTTCAAGGCTACAGCAAGATATGATTATACCACTACACTTGAACCTGAGCAACAGAGCAAGACCCTGTCTCTAAAAAATAAATAAATAAAAATATATAGTTAAATGGGTAAAAAGAACAACTTATGAGAAATACATTTCTGGGGGAGGAGATTAAAGTGTACTAATAAAAAGAATCATAAGGAAAATATTCACAATGATGTGGATTAGAACCTGAACACAATAAAGTGTAAACCAACCTTTCAACACCAGTTTAGGTGTGCAGAAAGATTTACCAGAATGAAATTCATAATTCATTTCCCCCGTCATCCTCTCCTTTCTCATCAGCAGGATCCACCATGTTCACATAGATGATCTGTTAATATCATCTTGATTCTGAAAGGGACCTTAGTGGTTAGGTAATCTCTCTTGAATGCTTTTGCCCATTGGTTGTTCAGGGACTGGGAGCTTTTCAGAATGACTGAGGTTTAGCAGGTTCTAGGATTGGGTAGAGGGTAGAGGAGTAGTGTGACAACTACTTTTATGAATTTGATAGGATTCTTCTCCCTTTGGTTGTGAACCAAAAGAAGTAAATTCCCAGTTATTAAGATTAAATCTAATTAGATTTAGACTTGTTTTTAGATTGTATTCTCAAGAAGTTACCTATAAGCACATGATCTTCTGAAAATCTGAACATAAATATTTTGTGCGGTATGTCTAGGCCCTTGAAATTTAGAATTGCAGCATGTCCTTCATCCCACTCCTTTCAGAATCTGTTACCCCCTTCTCTGCTTTATTTTTCTCTCGACTGTTTAATACTTACCACTACCTCACTTTCTAACATACTGTATAATTGTTTTATTAGTGTTATTTATTGTCTGTGTCTGCCCTGAATGTACGCTCTGTGACAGCAGGGGTTTTTATCAGATACCCCTACCCGCTGCTATTGCCTATAGGTACATGATACACAGTAAGTACTCAATAAATGAAAGAATATGTTTAAAACCTAACAGGAAAATTACTATAAAAATTTCCTCTGATTGTCTAACTCATTTATTCATATATACCCACACCCATGTTCATGGATTATATATGCACTCCATGCCTATACCCCATCCATATCCATGTGTACATACATACGTACATATGTATATACAGCAGTGGGTGATTTTGCCCTCCAGGCTTCCTTTGGCAGTGTCTGGAGACATTTCTGGCTGTGACAACTCGGGGATGTGGGGAGCATGTGTGCCCTGGCCTCTAGTTGTTCAGATGCTGCTAAACAGCCTTCAGTGAATGGGACAGCCCCTGCACAGCAAAGAACTGTGCAGCCTAAGCTGTCATTAGTGCTGAGGCTGAGAAATTCTGATACACACACTAATGTATGCATACATACATACATATACACATACATACACATACATAGTCACTGGTTAAAAAAATCTACTTAGAGAATTTTTGAAATTTGAAGTAGAAAACATAGGCAATACTAAGGGTTCTTTAGGTAAATAATACTTGGACCTTTATTGCTCTTTTTGCTGGTAGTTAAGGCTTGTCCTTATTTTCAGAGTTGATAGCATTCCTCGTGTTTCCCTTATATTTTATGTTTCTTTGTGTGTCATATTTCCCTCACTGGACTGTATGTCCTTGAGATTAGGATTCCCGTACAGCCATCCTCATGCTCCAACTCTCAGAGCTTGGCAGTGGACTTTGTGCATTTTAGGTTCTCTTTAAATGCTTTTTGAGTGAACCAGTCAGTCAACCAAGTAACTAAGAAATTTGGGTGTTGGATTGTAGAAGCCATGGTAGGAATATTGACTCCACCCATGGAAATGGGCAAATGTCACAAATTAGACCCTCCCCAACAACTGGAGAGCTGGTTATGAGGCAGTTACCAGCACACCCCTGGGCATATCTGACATTGAAGCAAATTTGCATTTGGTAGACAGGTTTGGGAAAGGGCTTTAAAAGTAACAAAGCCTATATATTGGAGGAGCTTCAGAGTCATCCTTTTTCTCCACCAGTGAGATTCCATGTACATTGATTTATGTCTTGGAAATATGTAAAAGATGTTTCTATTAAATCTTTCAGGCTGGGCTCAGTGGCTCACGCCTGTAATCCTAGCACTTTGGAAGGCCGAGTCACACAGATCACCTGAAGTCAGGAGTTCAAGACCACCCTGGCCAACACAGTGAAACCCCATCTCTGCTAAAAATACAAAAATTAGCCAGGCGTGGTGGCAGATGTCTGTAATCCCAGCTACTTGGGAGGCTGAGGCAGGAGAATTGCTTGAAGCAGGTGGGTGGAGGTTGCAGTGAGCCAAGATTGACAGAGCGAGACTCCGTCTCAATAAATAAATAAATAAATCTTTCATGGCCATTAGTATATTGTTTAGTCTCGACATGGGAGATGCTTGCTGATGCAACTGTTTACAAAAATGTTGAAGTAGGTGAAGAAAAGGGAGCTGTCATAGCCTACAATAGGCAAGTATGAAATAAAGGTGTATGTTGTGGAAATTACTGAAAGAGGTCAATATCCTCATCCTCACTCCACAGAAGGGGAAATTAGGCTCATTGAATTGAAACAACTTACCATAAGGCACACACCTAAGTTGCAAATTGGGAATTTGCATTTGGACCCAGTTTGCCCAACTCCAGCCCCATGACCTAGATTTATCTGTAGTCTCTTTCCTTTCTTTCCTCTTTCTGCTAACCATGGATGAATGGCAGTAATCCTTAACAGCTGTTAGTGACGTATCAGACATCCAGTTCTTATTGCAAATATATGAGGCTTGTAATATGAATTCTATTTTACAAATGACAAAACTTAAAGCTCAAAAAGTTAATTTTTGGACCAAGGTCACAGCTAACAAATGGCAGAACATTCGAACTTGGCAAGGCAGTATGGCACACAGGCTCATACACTGCTCACCACAGGTCCTTCAGTGCAATTACAATGACAACAAAGAAAGTTAATTTTTAAAAATGAGATCAAAGATTTTCTTCCTTATGTTAAAAAAATTATTATTATTTCCATTTTACTTGACTCAGCTTTCTATGACTTATTTTTACTAACTTATTTCTGTGTACAGGGAAGGTTTGGAAGAAAGTCTTTTGTCAGAAACTCATCCTATTATGGATAGTTGCTTTTATAATGTTAGAATTGGTTGCTCTGTGTGTGCGTGTGTGTGTGCGTATATGTGCACACATGGGAGTGTCTGTGTTTTGAAAGGACAAAATAAAAACTAATCAATAGAGCAGGTCTTTGAAATTCCTTAACCTACTTATGTCATTAGCAGTAATGTCTGTGATGTGACCTGTCATGGAGTCTTGAGCTTGCAAGGCTAGCTTTTCAGAGGTGATTTATTTTCTTCTAAGTGCTATGTTTGCAGTTTGAGCCACAGAACAAAGCATAGTGCCTAATTATCACTATATGGGCCAATGGCCATACTGAAGATATATCTCTTGATCCAGTTTTTTTACTTAAGCATATAACTTTTTTTTTTTTTTTTTTTTTTTGAGATGGAGCCTCTCTCTGTCACCCACTCTGGTGGGCAGTGGCATGATCTTGGCTCGTTGCAACCTCCACCTCCTGGGTTCAAACAGTTTTCCTGCCTTAGCCTCCCAAGTAGCTGGGACTACAGGCGCTCTCCTCTAAGACCTAAATGGAAAAGAAACAATTTAGCAGAGCTTCATCAGATTTGCTTTTTTCTTGATTACTTTATAATATAGTTACACAAAGCAGATGTATACAGTGGAGTTGCAGTGGTGTCTATTAGCATTAGGGTAGCTGCTGCTTAATTTAAAAAATCACCAATATTCAGCCTCTTTGGCTTTTTTTTTTTTTTTCTTTGAGACAGGGTCTTGCTCTGTCACCCAGGCTGGAGTGTGGTGGCATGATCTCGGCTCACTGCAACCTCCACCTCCCAGGTTCAAGCAATTCTCACGCCTCAGCCTCCCAAAGTGCTAGGATTACAGGCGTGAGCCACTGCTCCCGGCCTTCAGTCTCTTTGGCTTTTTGTGTGTTTCCAAGTAAGTGTTCCTCCTTCCTAAGATACCATAATTTGCCATGTCTCCATATCTCGATATCCTGATACCAGTTAATGCGTTTTCTTTGTTCTATGGGGCTTTTTGCATTTATACCTTTTTTATTTTTATTTTATTTTTTTAAGAGATGGGGTCTTACTCTGTCGCCCAAGCTCACAGTAGTCTCTACTGCCCTGGCTCAAATGATTCTCCCAACTCAGCCTCCCAAAGTAGCTGGGACCAGAGGCGTACACCACCATCCCCAGCTAATTTTTTTATTATTTGTAGAGCCAAGGTCTTGCTATGTTGCCCAGGCTAGTCACAAACTGGTCTTCCCTTTTAACTAGGTTTCCTGAGGACAAAGATCTCAGTGTGTTCATCTGATGTCTTCAGAGTCTGGGACCTTAATGCCTATTAGGTGTTGAATCCATATATAAATGTGTTAGTAACTGGCTTTCAAAACTGTGTTCTCTTGATACAAATATCTGGATCAAGAATGTAGGAAGTTACTTTCCAAAATGAGAAAATAAGCCCTTTTGTTAATTTTTGAACCTAATTTTTAAAGACCACATTCAATTTTTGTGTATGGAATGTCTTAGCCAGAGGTTCTCAAACTTGAGGGTGCATCAGCATCATTTTAGAGAGCTTGCTGGGCCGGGCATGGAGAAGGGTCACAACTGTAATCTTAGCACTTTAGGAGGCCGAGGTGGGTGGATCACCTGAGGTCACGTGACCTCAGCCTGGCCAACATACCCAAACCCCATCTCTACTAAAAATACAAAAATTAGCTGGGCATGGTGGCACACGCCTCTAGTCCCAGCTACTCGGGAGGCTGAGGTGGGAGGATCACTTGAACCCGGGAGGCTAAGGTGGGAGGATCACTTGAACCTGCCAGGAGGCAGAGGTTGCAGTGAGCCGAGATTACACCACCGCACTCTAGCCTGGTGACTGTCTTAAAAACAAACAAACAAACACACACACACACACAGAGATTGCTGGACCTTGCCACTAGAGTTTCAGTAGGTCTCGAATGAGTCTAAGAATGTGCATTTCTGAGAAGTTCCCAGGGTCTGCGGGTACACTTTGAGAACCCTTCTCTAGTCAATATTTCCCATTTGGTAGGAAATACCACTAGGTGGCACCAGAACACTTCTTATGAAGTAGCTATTGGCTTTTTGAACAGTGCTTATTGCACAGTTTAGGATTATATAAAAGATACAATCACTAAATTATTGGAATTTGGAGCCTGAATTATTTCATGTATATAAAAAGTAAAAATGTGTTGATTCTATTAGACCAGAGAACTATACGACTATTAAGGTTAAATTTTTAGATCAACTCTTCCAGGGATGAGGACTATACGTCTCACCGTTGCTGCTCTCATTTTCAGTTGTGTGGGTTAATCAGTTTCATTTACCAGTGATTGATGCAGATCCTTTCACAAAATAAAAATAAACATTTCATATGAATCATAAGTATTTATTCTTCCAAGTTAATGGATCTTGATTTTGTTATCAATTACATTTTAAAACCACTTTTAAAAGACTTATACATATTGTGCGCATAAATTTCTTGTAATTTTGTCCTTCCTCCAGTGGCCCAGTTGTATTTGGGGCAGTTTTAGAATGTCAAAAAGGGTGAAATGTGCTTTCCTATTGGCTTCCTTACTCAGAAAGTTGAGTAGTTTCCTTTTTAAGAGCTACTGAGAGGAAAGTTTTGGCTGCTGTTCACCTCACCTCACCTCCTGTTACCGTGGAATCTCACTCCATAAATTTCCAATCATTCCAACACCTCCATATTTTCTTTCCTCCACCGACTGTAACAACCTGAAAGTTGGCATGGTTTCTCCACATGATGGCGTGTGTGGAAATAATTACTTGCTGTGTTCCCCTGTTTGCTAAGCTCTCCCATTCACATTAGGATGTCACTTTGTGAAACAGTAAATGAGTCACTTTTTAGTTTTTAAAACAGCGTGTATAGTATCTGAATACCATCTGGGTTTTTCTAGAATCCTGAGAATAATTTTTCTATTAATTCTGCTTTTTTGTCTTTGGAGCTGAAGCTTGGTTTAGGTTTCAGTGGCCTAACAGGGTTTGAAAATGACCATCACAGAAAAAACGGAATTGGAGTCACTCAATCAGATTAAAATTAGACTAGCACTTTATTATATCCCTTTGATCATTTGAAATAATTGAGACTAGTTTAATGCTAAGCAAAGATGACAGCTTATGGAAGAAGTAGGTAGAACAGACTTTAGGATTGTTTTTGAGACATCAGATTCCTTTTTAAAAGACATAAAATTTTACGTCTTCTAGTAAGCAGAAAGGAGCTTTTTGTAGATTGGCAATTAACATAGCTAAACCAACTTGATTATTCTAGAGAAGATTATTTTATTATCCAGACCTATTTTTTCTCCCTCTTCTTTCTGTACTTTATAAATGAAATTATTTGTTATATATAAATGTAAAGCATTATTTATATATGTAAAGCATTATTATTTATATATGTAAAGCATTATTTATATAAAGTGTTAGCCACATGTGTAATTTAAAATTTTCTGCTGTCCTTATTACAAAAAGTAAGAAGAAAGAGGAAAGACTACTTTTAGAAATATTTTATTTAAACAAATATGTCTAAAATATTTTAACATATAATCAATATGAAAGTTACTAATATTTTGACTTTTTTGGTACTAAAATTAGAATCTTACAGTACATGTCAATCTGGACTAGTCAATATTTAGTAGCCACATGTGAAAAGTGGGTACTGTATTAGATAACAGCACAGATATAGGTTATTTCATTTGTCAGTGACTGTGTCAGAGAAGGGTAAGAAAGCATAAGGATATTTAAATCAATCATCATGTAACATTTTAGAAGTTTTGGAGAGTACTGAAATCAAACCAGTTGGTAAAACGAGTTATTATCTGTTGATTTCTTTTGTATTTGTCACTTTTCTACCCTAGGTGTGATTGGTATTTTAATACATAAAATGCCAATTTTAAAAATAGTTTAGTCAGCCTAAAATGACTTACTTCTGAGGATCCTGCTAGTATTTGCTTCTGTTTGAAATGTCATGATAATTTGAATCCACATCTACAGTACTTTCATATTTTGTGGCTGATGTGGTAAACTAGTTTCTTATGATATTGGGCAAGCCAGAGGTTAAGCCTGTTAACTTCAGCAGCCAGAATACTGTATTCTAGTTGCTATAAACAATTAGGCCTGTCAGCAATTGACCTTGGAAGTGCTAATTTGCTTGTCCCTGGGTGCTGCCTCAGGCACTGGCTTTCTCTCTGTGGGTGGGAGTTATGAACCCAGTTTGCAGGAGAACTTGAGGCATTTGGGGCAAGCTCCAAACAGATGTGCTTCTTGCTTCATTTTTGCATGTGACCAAGTCGCAAGAGGCGCATTCCTTGCATGAATTTCTTTGAAGACCTTGTAGAATCAGACATGTATGCCTAGACTAAAGTTGAGAGGAAGCTTTATTACTTTTGAATTTACCCTTCCCTCTTCATTCTACTGCACATCTGCCATAACGAAGGTTGATTAAAAAATGCTACACAGTGATTTTCATCACTATTTAATTGTATTTCTTAAACTTATTGAAAAAGGACTTGGAAGGCATCTTTTATTAACTCTTTTGGTTTTGTGTTTATTACTACTATTATAGTAGAGCCAGGAGAAAGTGGCCTGAATAAATGAGGAGAAAGAAATGTTAGTTGGAAAAGCTATATATACATGGTGAGAAGTTATAGGTAGCGTGCTCAGTAGATGAAGAAGGGAAAGAGAATATTTATGAAATTCAGAGTTACTGTCTTTTTAAACTGGTGGTGACAGCAGTGGCACATTTTACTCCAAGACAAAGATTTGCGCTTCCTCTTCTTTTGTGCAGGTAATTTTGGACAAGGTAATTTTGTCCCTTTATTGTACAATACTGATTCAAACATTTATTTGAGGTTGGTTGATTGCCACTGTTGTTGGGTAATTGTTAGCATTTTATGTTGATCAGTCACCAATTATTATTGGCTCATGCCCTCAAAAGGCTAATAATTTTGTTAGCAGATAAGGCAAATAGGTATTCATGCAAAGATCAGGAGAACTACATGGTAGTAAGTAATGTGTGCCAAATGAGGAGACCATGAATCTGTATGTCTCAATCAAGAATCTGTGAATGAATTTTTACATTTTATGACCTAGCAGCCTGATTCTGTATCCCATAGGCATACATCTTTTGTAGACTCTAATTTAATAGGCAACTTAATAATAGCCAACTTGTGATGCTTTTTGTGTACCTGGCATGTTATAAATGCCTTATGTGTATTCATTCATTTAATCCTTACAGAAATACTGTCGGGTAGGTAGGTATCATTACCATTATACATAGGAGTAAACTGAACCTTGAGATTGACCAAGGACTATATACTGTATCTCTGAAGGAGTGGTTTTTGTTTTTTAACCACAATAATGGATTTCAGATTGGAAATATACATTTTAATTATTTACTCCTTACATATTCTCACCCATCATCCTTTGTAACCCTAACCCCTTCCCAATTGCAGTAAGCTCTGAGATAAGTTCTTACCTACGCATTATTGACCTAGGCCTGTGCTCAGTGTAGATAGCTCTTTTGCAGAGCTCTGACACCGTTATGCCTGAAGATGAGTTCTTCATTAAAACCATTTATAGAGTCTATTCTATGCCAACTCTGATGATTGACTTAGAAGGTTCTCTGGCTGAGCTAAAAAAAAAAAAATGCTGCCTATTATATGAAATGTACTATGCTAGAAATACAAAGATATGAAGATACTTCAACAAATCTCTAGATCCTTACTAGGATTGTAAGTCTTGATTACCGTGAATTGACTTCTTGGATCATCTTTGTTTGATTGTTTCTCTAGCCATAACCAAAGCATCTGGCATTTGCTTCCCAAAAAAATGGTAGTTATAACCTTCTACAACTATTTTAAACCCTTGAGCATAACTTACAGAAGGTGCGTGATGTCACTGGCTATATCCCCTTATACTCTATATACTCCAGTCATGGAGCCTGGTGTAAGTGCCATCAACATATGTTCTTTAAGCCTCTTTTCTCTGCTCACATGACTTCCTCTCCCTAGAATGCCCTTTCTCTGTTGAGTGCTTTGAGGGCACCAATTCATCTTTCAAGGATAAGCTTAAGTATCATCTTTTTTCTGCAGACATTCGTCTCCCACCCAAACCAAATTGATCTCTTCTTGGGTTCCTCTGTGTTTGTTGTACATTCATCCATCTAAACAACAGAGCACTTCTTTGCACTCAGTTGTATTTCAACTGTATACTATATATATTTCAACCTTATACCTTAGCATAAGGTATTCTCACCACTAGATACAGGGGTTTGAAAAGACCAGTTAATAATATCCTGTTTCCCAGCCAAGTTGGGGCTTCGTGTTCCAGTCTGTGTTGCACTACTCAACTCTGCCATTTTCACTCAAAAGCAGCCATAAACAATATGTAAACAAATGGATGTGATTTGAATAGTAGTGGGCTGCACTTTACTCATCCGTGGTCTAGAGAAGTTTGATAGTTTCGTCTCATGTCTTTAAAGGCTAAGAATGGGTTAAAATTTCATAAAATCAAAATATAAAGTGATACCTGAAAAGGGATTATAGGGAAGATAACAGAAATGGTTCTTGCAAATATATATATATATATTTTTTTCTGGCCAACTCATTAAATGACTGGTAGGAAATAATTTTTACAAAGAGTACGATATAAGCCTTGACAACTTCTATATCATGGGTTACTGAAAAATCTTACCTATAAAGTTCTCCTAGACTCAGGTGTGTTTATAATAAAGTTTATGTTTTAGTTTCCTCCTTTCCAAAAGCCCTTTACATTTTCTGAAGTTAGTTCCACAATATTTACTAAGTTCCACAATATTTACTAAGCACCTTCTCTCTGAAATATAAAGATATGGAGATATCACTCAACAAATTTATAGATCTTATTGCAGTTAATTTTCTCTCTTAACAATACTATGAAAATGAAGGAGACACTTGACAGATGAAAGAGCTAAAGCTCAAGGGTTAAGTGACTTATCTGAAGTCACAAAGTTCGAGATGCTACTCACATCCAGAATATCTTCTGCAGTGCTAACCCACATGTGTACATGCGCACACGCACACAAACACACACACACAAGTGTGCATCTTGTGTAGATCAACATGTCCCATGCCAGTCCTATTTGCCGTTATATGTAGAGCTATTAAGTTTGGAACATTAAGTAAAGAATCCCTCATTATAGGATGCAATTTTGCTGTAATGAAATTCATTTCAGCAGATAATTAATTTAGTATTTAATCACCTTAAATTCTTCTTAATAGTATTTCACCTTGTTTTTTAAAAAAATTCCTCTCAGTTAGTCACTCCCTCTAAATTCCATTAGCTTTTTTATTCTTTTATTTGGTGACAATAACACCTTTATTGAGGTATGATTCACCCATTTAAAATGTACAATTTTGTGGTTTTCAGAATATTCAGAGATATATAACCATCACCACAGTCAATTTTAGAACATTTTCATCACTTCAAAAAAAGAAACCCTGTACCCTTTAGCTATTGCCTTCCTGTTTTCCCATTCTCACTATTCCTAAGGAGCCACTATTCTACTTTCTGTCTCTATAGATTTGCCTATTCCCAGCATCTCGTATAAATGGAGTAATGTAATATGTGGTCTTTTGTGACTGGCTGTTTTCTTAGCATAAGGTTTTCAAGGTTCATCCATGTTGCATGTATCAGTAAGTACTTTATTCCTTTTTATAGCTGAATAATATTTCACTGTACTTCTGTTAAATTTATTCATAAACATTTTATTCTTTTTGATACTATTATAAATGGAATTGTTTTCCTAATTTCACTTTTGGATTGTTTATTGCAAGTGTATAAAAATACAGTTGATTTTTGTATATTGATCATGCTTGCATTCTGAAACTGCTGAACTCATTTATTTGTTCTCATTTTTTAATTTTTTAAAGTGGATTCCTCAGGATTTCTCTCTCTCTCTCAACAAGGTCTCACTCTGTTGCCCAGGCTGAAGTTCAGTGGGGTGATCAACAGCTCACTGTAGCCTCAACCTTCTAGGCTCAAGCGATCCTCCCACCGCAGTCTCCTGAGTAGCTGGGACTACAGGCTTGCACCACCACACCTGGCTAATTTTTGTATTTTGTAGAGACAAAGTCTTGCTATGTTGGATTGGCTGGTCATGAACTCCTGGGCTCAAGCGATCCTCCTGCCTTGGCCTCCCAAAGTACTGGGATTATAGGCATGAGCCACTGCACCTAGCCTCCTCAGGATTTTGTTGTTGTTGTTTTTTGAGACAGAGCCTTACTCTTTTGCCCAGCCTGGGGTGCAGTGGTGTGATCTCAGCTCACTGCAGCCTCCACCTCCTGGGTTCAAGCAATTCTCCTGCCTCAGCTTCCTGAGTAGCTGGGACTACAGGTGCCCACCATCACGCCTGACTATGTTTTATGTTTTTAGTAGAGATGGGGTTTCACTATGTTGGCCAGGCTGGTCTGGAACTCCTGACTTCCAGTGATCACCCTGCCTCAGCCTCCCAAAGTGCTGGGACTACGGGTGTGAGCCCAGCTAGGATTTTCTGCATACAAGATCATGTCATCTGTGAATGGAGATAGTTTTATTTTTTCCTTTCCAATCTGGATGCCCTTTATTTGTTTTTCTTGCCTAATTGTCCTCGATAGAACCTGCAGTACAATGTTGAGTAAAAGTGTCAAGAGCATACATCCTTTTTACTGATCTTAGGGCAACAGCATCTTTCAATATTAAGTGTAATGTTATCTGGAGAGCTCCCTTCCTCCTGCAGTGGCCTTCTAACGCCCTTTATTGAGAAAGCTTCACATCATTCTCACTGTAAGAGAAAATGCTTCAAGCAGTTCCATCTATTATCACAGAGCGGGTATTGAAGGGTGAATTTTGAGCTAAGAGGCAATTAATTGATAACTGGCACAGAACATGAATAAGCAAGTGGAATAAAGCTGTGAAGGTGCTGTGATAGAAACCTAATTGCAGGAAACAGTGAAGGCACCATGGAGTTAGTGGTCAATTCTAGCAGAGGACCTTTAGTAGAACTTCTGTAATGGAAATGAGGACATTAATGATGAGTAGGCATTCCCTAGAGAGTGGGAGAGGGTGTTTCTGAGGGTAGCAAAGATGAGAAGAGCTGTGAGCAGCTTGGTGTCAAGATCTGTGAAAGCTAACAGGTTAGTCTGCCACAGTGTGGCAGGATGTTGGCAGAAGGTGAGAGCTTATGAGTCAGAGACAAAGGTCTTTATCACTTGTTGCACATTGCACATCAAGCAGTGTGAGTATCATAGTTCATCTTGTTGTCCCCTCTGTCCCAAGTCCTACATTGGTGAGGAAGGGCCCAGGGTGATACTGCGGAGGGTTTGTGTCACAGCTGAGGAATGTGGGGTCTAAGGGACCCAGGTTTTTGTAACGGGCAGTAAACTTGCCTGACCTTTGCCATGGAGGAAGACATCATCTTATTACACTGCCCTCTGATGTACAAGGAGGCACAACCTCAATCTTCCAGGGTTTTGTTCATTATACAAACATCCTTGAAAACTATAAAAGGGCAGTTAGTCATCCAGGCGGGGTGACTCACGCCTGCAATTCCAGCACTTTGAGAGGCCAAGGCGGGCAGATCACTTGAAGTCAGGAGTTTGAGACCAGCTTGGCCAACATGGTGAAGACTCCATCTCTTCTAAAAATACAGAAATTAACCTGGCATGGTGGTGAGTGCCTACTAAGGAGGCCAAGGCAGGAGAATCACTTCAACCCGGAGGCAGAGGTTGCAGTGAGCTGAGATTGCGCCATAGCACTCCAGCCTGGGTGACAGTGTGAGACTCTGTTTCAAAAAAAAAAAAAAAAAAAAAAATGGGGGGGACAGTTATTGTCTTTGCTCACAAGATGCGAGGAGATGTGTGAGACCATGAGGAATAGTGTCCCAGCACCTGGCAGGTTCAGGGAATTGCATGTTAACTTCAGGTTGGGCCTTTCCAAGAATTTTACCACCACATATTATAGCTTCAGCACTTACTACCTCAAGAAGATGTAGTACCTTACTTGATGCACGAAAGTCCTATTTGCTGCTGGATTCCTTCTTTCCCTTTTTGAAAAAGAGGGCATCATAGTACTTCTGTTGGCTAGGCAGAATAACCTCGAGCTTTCAGAAACAATTTTGGAATCAGGTCGCTAGGTTCAAACACAGCTCTGGCAATTATTAGCATTGTGTAAGTTTTGGTTCTCTCATTTGCAAAATGGGGATAATATTGTAAAATAGCAGTTAACATCTAGTAAGTATTTAACTTTGTACCCACACACATCTCCCTTATTCTCACTTTATTTAGGGTTGATGTGAGAATTAAATACTGTATATAAAATGCTTTTCACTTGGCACACAGCGTTCTTATTTTATCCGTCAGTTATTTTGTTTTGCTTATAATTATTTGGGTCTTTCACAGGTGAGAGAGGTGGATGCTTTGGAGCTTTTGGCTCAGAAATGATAATGTACATAATACAGGCAGCCATGAGTTAAAATGCAAGTTCTGCTATCTGCTAGCTCTGTGAGTTTGAACCAGTTACTTCACTTCTTTAGCATTCTTTTCCATGCATGAGAAATATGGACGTTATCTCCTTTTCATGGTTCCTGGTTTGATGAAACAGTTACATGCTTTGCTGTCCAAGATTTACTTCTCAACTTGGTTGGTCAGCCTGTAAATGCTTGCTTTGGTTATAAAGGGAATTAGTGGAAAAAGAATTTAAAGTGTATGTCTTACTGTTAGGATGGGGAATGGCACTGAGAATGTGTGCTGAGGTTGGGGGAGTACATGATAGTAAGGGCCATGTGTGTTTCTGTGTGGGGGGAGATTGTCTTCTTAATAGGAAAAAATGACGTTTATGATATGGTTTAAGAAGCAAAAGTATGTTCTAGTTTTAGAAAAATTAGTATGGGATTTCATTTCAAGCAAAAAAAGATGAGTGCTCCTGTGGGATAGACTAAAACAGACGTTTAAACCAGTTAACAAAGAAAGATTATGTAATGTGTTACATGGAAGATGCAGTTTTTGTTAGTTGTCTCCCTCTCTTCTCCTGGAATGGAGCCTTCCAGAGTTCTTGGGTCATTCTGGAGTTTGTTGAGCATTACCCTGTATCTGCCTTATCTTTGCTTTCTGAGTGGTAAGCTTATGAGGGGTTTGGAGTCTTGGCTGAAACTTAATAATACAGGTTGAGTATCCCTTATGTGAAATGTTTGGGACCAGAAGTGTTTCAGATTTCAGATTTTGGAATATTTACATATACATAATGAGATACCTTGGGGATGGGAGCCAAGTGTAAACATGAAATTCACTTATGTTTCATATACACATAGCCTGAAGTTAATTTTATACAACATTTTAAGTAATTTTGTGCATGAAACAAGGTTTGTGTTAAGTACTTATGTGTGGAATTTTCCACTTGTGGTGTCATGTCAGCGCTCAAAAAAGCTTTGGATTTTGGAGCATTGAAGATTTTGGATTTTTGAATTGGGGATGCTCACCTTTATTAGAAATACAGCATTGACTAAAACAGACATGGCCATTGTGCTTTGAGCAGAAGCTGGAGAGACTTGGAGGGGGCCAGACTAGTGGTAGTAGGCTCTTGTAAGTCAAATTAAGAAGCTCTTACTTTAGGGCAATGGGAAGGTGTTAAAGAGTTTAAAAATAGGAATCGGAAATTTGTATTTTGCATTATTCTCTGGCCATAATGTGGGAAATGGCTTCCTAGGAATATGCCTGGAGGTGTGCCTAACAGTTGGGAGGTTGTTGTAGTAGTTCCCAGCTATTAGGTAGTAGTGACTTGGACTAGAAAGGTGGTAAGGGATTGATGAGAAGTAGATCAATTTATAAAAGACAAAGGAGGAGTAATTGACGAAACTTGATGGTTTATTGAATATGGAAATTGAGGAAAAGGAAGAAGTCAATGGTGATACTCAAATTTCTGACATAAGCATCTATGTTAATGGAGGCCCCATTTTCTAAGGTGGTGTGAAGCTTTGCTGTTGCTGCTGGAACAAAGTACGACAAACTTAGTGACTTAAAACAACACAAATCTCAAGCCTGAAGTGAATCTTAACTGGGCTAAAAGCAAAGTGTGGCAGGGCCATGTGCCTTTCTGGAGGCTCCAGGGGAAAATCATTGTCTTGCCTTTTCCAGCTTCTAGAGGCAGTGCACATTCCTTGGCTTCTAGCCATCTTCCATCTTCAAACCTGGCAATGGCCCATTGAGTCTTTCTCATCCTGCATCACTATGACATTAACTAACCTGCTTTTCTCTTTCATTAATAACGGGCCTTGTGATTACATTAGGTCCACCCAGATAAGCCTGGATTCTCTCCCCACTGCAAGGTCAGCTGATTAACAATCTTATTTCCATCTATAATCTTAATCCCCCCTTTCCATGTAACATAACATAATTGTGGCACTGGGGGATTATTAGAGGGCCATGAATCTCCTCACAGCAGATAAGAACATGTTTTACAGAGGAAATAAATTTAGTTTTAGAGATGCATTCAAGTGGGGATGACAAATAAACAGTTGGTTTTTGAGCTTGGGATAAAGATACAGATATGACAAAAGCCTATACATGAAAATTGAAGCCATAGAATGAATGTTTGTTTCTTAGGTGGGGAGGGAATACGTGAAATGACAAGAAGGCCTGGGCCAGTGTCCTTAGGGTTTGGGTAAAGTTGCAGGTAGTGAGATTGAGAGGGAGCCACTGGAGGGTAGGAGGAAATCTAGAGGAATTTGGTTTTAAGGAGGTTGGTAATGACCTTTATAGACTATTGTGTGTTTGGTCTGAAAGGATACTTAAACATCTTTTTAAGCCTGTTGCTATTACAGATCAGGAAACTGAGGCCCAGAGAGATGAAGTCACTTGTCTAAGATTGTATAACTAGTTAATAGAAGTGCTTCTTCATTCCTACTTAGTTTATTTGCCACCCTGCAACCCAGGTCCATTAAATCTTTTCATTTTGAAGATAGTGTTAGGAAAAGATTTGGCTGTGTGTGTGTGTGTGTGTGTGTGTGTGTGTGTGTGTGTGTTTCATTGATATTCTGAATACTGAGAGCAAATTGCTGGAATGATGTCTGACTGGTGCCTTATTTACATGCAAGTTAAAAATTGTTTATACTAAATAATAGAATTAATAATTACTTTTTAAATCATGTAAACTTTTTTAAATGCAACTTCATCTCTTTTTGCAGTTTCTTTCACCTCATTTTGCAATCTCTCTCTATCCTTTTTATTTTTTCAGTAAGTTTTTTATTTTGGAATGATGTTAGATTTACCAAAGTTATAGATAGTGGAGTTCCCATATACCCATACCCTCACACAGTTCCCTCAGTTGTTAAGAAGATCTTATACCACTATGGTGCATTTGTCAAAACTAAGGAACAACTCTGGTACATTCCTGTTGACTAAACTAAATATTAAGCTCCAGACTTTATTTGGATTTCACTGATATCCTTTTAAAGAACATTGTCTGGGATCCAATCCAGGATATCACATTGCATTTAATCATCATCTTCGTAGACGCTTCTTAGTTGGTTTCGCTTTTTTTTTCTTGTAATCCTGACAGTTTTGAGGAATCCTGCTTAGGTGTTTTGTAGAATGTCTCTCAGCTGGAGTTTGTCTGATGTCTTATTATGATTAGATTTGTGTTACAGGTTTTTGGGAAGAAGAGCACAGAGGTCAAGGGCCCTTCTCATCACGTCATATCAAAGCTAGTGCAAGTCATCAACATGACCAGTAATGTCAACCTTGATCACCTGGCCCTAGTAGTGTTTGTCAAGTTTCTTTACTGGAAAGGTACTTTTTTCTTTCTTTTCCCTCTACACACTGTTTTTTGGAAGCAAGTAGCTCGCTGTATCCACACTCAAGGGGACATAATTAAACTCTACCTCCTGGAGGAGTAATTATCTACATAAATTATTTGAAATTCTGTAAAGAGTTTTGTTTTCTCTGCTTCTGCCCCTGCCTTAGGATCAGCTATTTTTCCAAGGGCCCTGGTTCTTTTTGATTGGAAAGTGATATTGAGACACCAAGATCTGGGCTCCAGATGTGCTTGCTGCTACCAGAAAGTGACTGCCTCTAAGCCCTTTCAGCAGACAGAGCTAGGAAATATGTGTATGTAGGCTAATGTATGTGTACATACATACCTGTCACTTGTATGTGTATTCATCTGTATCTATATTAAGGGGAACATGTGTTCACACCATTATCTTCAACACTAATCTAGTGCTGCGTGGTTAAATTCTTTTCTTTTTCCCTGCTGATTTGTAATTTCCCTCACCAACATTAAGAAACTGGACTCCCACCATCCACTGTACATTTACTTCTGTGTTTGCCTCCAGTATACATGTAAAGCATTTTCAGAATTATTAGCCTGTGCTTCTGTGACAAACAAGTTCATCAGCTAGCTTAGGGTTTATGGACAGTTCTTTTGCCTTTAGTGTTATGGTTTTCAGTCAGAACACCATTTCCAAGGTTACTTAGGTCATTGCCCTTTGTTCTCCACTTCCTTCAGTGACATTTGTCATGCATTTGCAGTACAGTTACATTGTTGTCATAGTCTGGATTCTATTACAGGATCCCCGCATTCCTGATTGTTGGCATTGCGGTAGTTTATTATTATTATTTTTGGATACATTATAATTCTTTGTGAGTGAAATTTACATGGGTCTTGACATACTGCAATCTCTTTTTGAAAATATTTACGTACTTGGAAAATATACGCACTGAAGACATACTAGAATGTTTGCTGGCAGCAGTGTTAAGGCTAAGACCAGAGCAGTGAATGAAGCTGCAGTCAGATTTATAGGTCAGCAATCAGGGTTAAAGATGTTCTGCTTTCCGAGGTCAGAATTCACTCATATATAACAAAACTTCAGTAGGCAAGAGCCTACAGATGCTTGGGTTTAGAGAATGAGGCAGATCTCAAATATAAGGCCAAGAGTTGAGTTACATCATTACATCAGGATATAGATATTGGAACTTATGCACACCTTGCCCAGCCAACAGGTGCAACACCATGGTAGCTTTTCATTGAGTTCTAACGTGGAAAAAAAAATGCTTGGAGATTTTAAGTACTTGAGAGGAGAGATTATGTCTCTTTGAAACCCCTACAGAAATGTTTCTTAAATTGCAGTCTTAGAGGCACCTGGGATGTATATTTTAAAAATGCAAAATTGGAGCTTCTGAAAGCAGAGCCCTGAAATCTGCATTTTAAACAAGCATCCCAAGTAATTCTGATACATCCTGAAGTTTGAGAGCCCTATCCCCTCACTTTGAATGGTGAGGTGCCTTGCACAAGTAGGTGCACCCTGTGTGTTTGCTAACTCGAATTGCAGATAAGTAAAAGTTCTTAAGTTCCAGAATTCAAATCTGGGCAGCCTGTCTCCAGAGTCTATGTTAACAATATTGTAAAAGCTTTGCTTTGGGGGATTCATGTCATGCATCCCTAGAGTTTCTCAGGTAAATTAAGCCAAGAAATAATTGCCATTTTGGTGTTTCAGCAACTAAAAATATATGTGTATTCATATTCTTCTTCTTCTTATGGGGAGTTGGTGGGTACAGGATCTTGCTCTGTTGCCCAGGCTGGAGTACAGTGGCACAATCATAGCTCACTATAAACTGCAACTCCTGGGCTCAAGCCATTCTTCCACCTCAGCTTCTTGAGTAGCTGGGACTACAAGCGTACACCATTGCACCTGGATAATTTTTCAAAAAATGTTTTGTACAGACAGGGTCTCACTATGTTGGCCAGCCTTAAGCAATTCTCCCACTTGTTTTGGCCTCCCAAAGTGTTGGGATTACAGGCATGAGCCTCTGTGCCTGACCTGTTCATATTCTTCTGTGTTCAGCTCTCTAGGAAGCAGTGTGATAGCAGTGTTCTTGAATCCTAAGAAGAGGCGTGTATCTTAAGACAATTTTTAAATTAAAAAAAATTTTTGTTTTTTTTTTTTTGAGACAGGATCTCATTCTGTTGCCCAGGCTGGAGTACACTAGTGCAGTCTCAGCTCACTGCAACCTCCACCTCCTCAGGCTTAAGCAATCCTCCCACCTCAGCCTCCCAAGTAGCTGGGACTACAGATACACGCTACCACACTCGGGTCATTCTTTGTATTTTTAGTAGAGATGGGGTTTTGCCATGTGGCCCAGGCTAGTCTTGAACTGCTGACCTCAAGTGATCCACCCATCTTAGCCTCCCAAAGTGCTGGGATTATAGGTGTGAGCCACCCACACCCAGCCCAATTTTTAAATTGTTAAAAACGGATACAATACTTAAGAAATAATTTGGCAATGTCATATGAATGTAAAAGTACAGTAACATAGAACATGAGATAAGACTAGATTTATAGACCCTTAGGCCTGAAATGCACTTTACAGGTCATCTCATCCAACTCTCTCTTAAAAGTAAGGAAACTGAGCACCAGTAAGATTCAGTTATTAACTCAAAGTCTCAGAGAAAATTGACAGTTGCAGACATCTTGATTCAATCCAATATAATTTCCACTTTCATTCTGCTTCTATCTTCAGTGTCTCTATGAAATGATTAAAAAATTTATTAATTAGATTTTAAAAATCCATTCTGAATTAAAAACTGCAGATATCCACTAGAGGATGATAATTTGTAGCTGAAATTAGAAGCAAATCTAGTAAATTTAGAAGGAATATTCAGTGCAGTTGCAAAAAATAGATGTGAGTAAATGACTAGGATATTTAAGTAGAAAAGTTTGTTTTAAAACAAACATTTTTATGGAATGCTTTATTTTGGGATCTTACATCCAGTTTTGGTTTTCTAGCTTAATGAAAGACTGAAATAATCCAGGGGTGTAAAACGGGAAAACAGCTGGTTGAGTTCTACATTTGTTGAAAACATTGATTTGAAGTAATAGTTTGTCTTCAATTCAGCCAGGCGTGGTGGCTCATGCCTGTAATCCTGACACTTTGGGAGGCCAAGGCAGGTGATTCAGTTGAGCTCAGGAGTTCGAGATCAGCCTGGCCAACATGGTGAAACCCCATCTCTACTAAAAATACACAAAATTAGCGAGGCATGGTGGCTCGCACCTGTAATCCCGCCAGCTACTCTGGAGGCTAAGGCAGGAGAATTGCTTGAACCTGGGAGGCAAAGGTTGCAGTGAGCCGAGATCACGACTGGGCAACAGAGCGAGACTCCATCTCAAAAAAACAAAGCAACAGAGCAAGACTCCATCTCAAAAAACAAAAAACCAAAACAAAAAAAAAGAAAAAGAAAAAAGAAATTCTGTGAAATCAGAAAGAGTCTCAGAGAAAACACCATTTATGATTTTTAACTTTGTATCATACATTAGAACCGTGGATCTCAAATTTTTATCACTAATCAGAATCACTTGGAGGACTTGTTAAACTGCAGATTGCTGGGCTCCAACCCCCAAGGCTTCAGATTCAGGCCTCCGGGGCAGGACTCGAGAATTTGCATTTCTAACAAGTTCCCAGTTGATGGTGATGGTGCTGTTAGTCCAGTCCAACCACACTTTGAGAATGACTAGATTAGAGAAAGCAAATTATAGTACAAAGCAATCATACTCTGGTGAGGGGATTATACATTAAAAGCTGGTTTCTTTCATATTTGTTATGTAAAAAATCTGTATTGATGAATGTTTTCATACTTAACAGAAAAACTGTAATGAGGACACCCAGACATTATATTATGAAGACTTCTGAGTCATTATGATGAGATTTCGTTATATTAAATGTGGTTTAAATTATATAGTTAAATGTACTTTTTTAGTAATAGAGTTACTATTAGAAGTGGAAGTGTTATGGCAAGTCTGAAAATATGGGATCTATGTGTGGAGTATATTAAGGGAACTCTATAGTAACTCCCCATCCTTGTCAACACTTGCTACAGGCAGTCTTCTTACTTTTAGCCATTCTAATAGATATGCAATGGTATCTTATAGTGGTTTTAATTTGATTTTTCTAATGATCATTAAAATTGAGTACGTTTTAATGTGCTTATTTGGCATTTACCTCTTTGGTGAAGTATCTGTTCAAATCTTGTGTTCCCATTTGTTATTGGACCAGTTTTTTAATCATTGCATTTTGAGGGTTCTTTGTATACTCGGAATAAAAATTCTTTATCAGATATATGATTTGTGAGTATTTCCTTCCAGCCTCTTTGTTTTTAACAGATTCCATTTTTTTTTTTTAGGAGTCGGGGTCTTGCTCTGTTGCTCAGGCTGGAGTACAGTGGCATGATCATAGCTCACTGCAGCCTCTACCTCCTGGCCTCCAGTGATCTTCCTGTCTCAGCTTCCTGAGTATTTGGGACTATAGGCCTATGCCACCATACCCAGCTAATGAAAAATAAATTTTGTTTTGTTTTGTTTTTGAGATGGAATCTCACTCTGTCACTCAGGCTGGAGTGCAGTGGCTCAATCTTGGCTTATTGCAAAGTTCACCTCCCAGGCTCAAGCAACCCTCCCACCTCAGCCTCCTGAGTAGCTGGGACCACAGATGCCACAAATGCCATCCTCCATGTCTGGCTAATTTTTTGTATTTATTGTAGAGATGGGGTTTCACCATGTTGTCCAGTCTGGTCTCAAACTTCTGAGCTCAAGTGATCCACCTGCCTTGGTCTCCCAAAGTGCCAGGATTACAGTTGTAACCCGCTGTGCCTGGCCTAAAAAAGATTTTTTGGGGGACAAGCTCTCTCTATATTGCCCAGGTTGGTCTCAAATTCCTGGCCTTAGGTGATCCTCCCACCTCAACCTCTGAAGTAGCTGGAATTACAAGCTCGAGCCTCTGTGCTTGGTTCAAACAGATTCTTTTGAAGAACAGAAGTTTTTAATTTCTGTGACATCCAGTTTACCAATTTTTTCTCTTGTGGATTGTGCTTTGCTCTTGTATCTAAGAAATCTTTATCTAACCCAAGTTCCCAAAGATTTTCTTCTGTATTTTTCTAGAAATTTTGTAGTTTTAGGTTTTGTATTTAAGTCTGTGATTCTTTCTGACTGAAGTTTTGTATATGGAATAAGGTACGAGGTATAGATCAAAGTTCAGTATTTTCTTTCTTTTTTTTTTTTCTTTGCATGTGGATAGCCAATTGTCCTAGCACCATTTGTTGCCGAAGACTGTTTTTTCTCAGCTGAATTGCCTTTGCACTTTTGTCCGTTTAGTTGTCCATATAGGTATGTATCCATTTCTGGACACAATTCAATGCTGTTGATCTCTTTTTCCATCTTCATGCCAATACCACACTATCTTGATTACTGTTGCTTTATGATAAATCTTGAAATAAGCTAGTGTTAGTCCTCCGTTGTTGTCTTTTTCAAGGTTGTTTTGGCTATTCTAGGTCCTTTGCATTTCCATGTGAATTTTAGACTTGGCTTGTCAATTTCTACAGAGAAGTCGGCCAAGGTTTTGATTGATATTGCATGCCTTGCAGCCTGGAGGCTCTCTCAGGATACTAAGGTGGGCATTTATATGGCTTACCTTGTATGCTTCTAGTCACTCTCGTTCTTTCCTCCTTGCATGATGATGTCTAGTATCTTATAAACCTTTTTTAAAACATTTTTTAATTTTTATTTTTTTGGTTGTTTGAGACAGAAGACAAATCTAGCCCCTGTTAATGGCCAGTGGAAGTATTATGGCAGGTTTTTGATAAACAGGAGAGTAACACTAGACTTGTACTTGAGAAAGAGAATTGGCAACATCATACAAGAACTATTAGAGGGAAAAGAAAAGAGATTGGAAAAGGAAATGACGAAGGAAACAAATCAATAATTTGAGGAAGAAACAAAGATTGAAATTAAGGCAGCTATAGTTGGAAAGGAAATACTAGCTGACTTTAGCAGGCAGAATAGATAGACGTTTGTGACTAGTTAGATGTGGACAGTAAGAGTGAGGAGTCTAAGATGACTTTATGTTTTAGGTCTTGCATATAGTTTGGTTCTGTTTGGTTTCAGAGACTAGGTGCCTGCATGTGGGATGTGATTGATTAGAACCTCCCATTTTATAAATAGTACTGTGGTGTTATAATTGATACCCTGGAGTTCAGAACCAGTTACTCAGTGAATATTAATAGTTCTTTATTTCTTAGTTTGCAGTTCATTATAATTGTCATCCAAACACAGATACACTAGTGGGTGCTTATTCCCATTATAGAAGTAGTTTACTTCACTCAACAAAGAGTTTTTTTGAGGCTTCTGGTAGGTTTAGGTGTTTATGAATTATTACTATTTTTCAATAGGAAGCTTTTAAAGATGGAAAAACAATCTTGGAAGTCACTGATGATTTCAGTCAATTAAATTGAAAATAAAACATCTTTAAAATGTCAATATAAGTAAGGAAAAAATAAAAATTACCTTCTAAAATGTGAGACATCTTTTCAGAAACTTGCAGTGTGTGGAGGTGTAAATATAAGGAGAAATGCAAATTGAATGGGATAAGTATAATGATATTTGTAGTTAATTATGATAACTTATTTTTTGGTGGTGTCAGTGATTTAAATTTTAAAGGATTGATTTGCTATTATTTTCATGAAATCAAATTTTTTTTTTACTTTCCAACAATAATCATAGAAATTATTCTCCAACAGATAGGAATATGAAATGAAGTTGTTCCCTCCTTTTGTGATCGTGACACTTCTACTCTTTCTTGAAAGAAGTGTTTCTCCCCACAAACTACTTCTTATTTAGATGGACATTTGAGAGTTAGGTAAATAACAGAGATTACAACCTGTCATCATGGATCTTATAATCTAATCAACTTCTTGTCAGATATCTTGGAATCTTAATGCTTATAGGGCTGATTTGTTTAATTAAACTGTTCCTTCATTAACTTTCTATTTTAAAGGAGGCTGACCCTATTCGTATCTTTTTCTTGGTATAAATGTGTTTAAAATAAGTGTAGAGATATGCTAATCTAAGGCAGTTGCTATCCACATGCAAGCTAAAGGTAATTAACCTTTTTTGAGTGGCTATCTCATTTATGAACTTACTTGATATTTTTGTTCTTGATCCCCCTAATTCTCTCCTGCTCCTTTTTTTACTGGTATGGTTTCTCTGGCACAGTAGGCATGTTTTCTGATCTAACATGCATAAATCTTAAGAGCGAATTTGACAAAGTCTTATGACATAGAAATGTTTATGCCCAAAGGGTGGTGATTATTGAGGTAGTTAGGCGAATGGACTCTGTTATTTAATAGGTCCTGATTTAAGTCCTGCTTCTGCAGCTTATTACTATATGACTTTAGTTCAAGGTACTTAACCTCTCTGAGCCTGTATTTTCTTTCATAAGATGGTAATAATGATAATGTCTTCTCCACAGAGCTGTTGTAGTAAGGATTAAATGAGATGATGCATGTAAATTGCTTAGCATAATGTCTGGCACATAGTATGTGCTCAATAGATGTTTGCTGTTTATTTAACTTCCTGACAGAAAACCAAGAAAATTTATGTCAAATTTATGTGTCACAGAAAATCAGGGAGACTAGCTGATGAATTAGATAAGATTGAAATTCAGAAAGACTTTGTTTTTACCTCCTGAATGAAAAAAATGTCAGGTTTCAAATTCATGAAATCTGTTAGTCTTAAGTTTTACATTTTAGATTGTAAAAGTCAGCAGTACTAATATAGGAAGGGAGAGATCTGGCTTAATAGTACTTTTTGTTGAGTTTTTTCTTTTTAAATTTATTTTCTTTTTTAGAGACCTGGTCAATCTCTGTCACTCAGGATGGAGTGCAGTGGTATGATCATAGCTGACTGCAGCCTTGAATTCCTGGTTTCAAGTGATCCTCCCACCTCGGTCTCCTGAGTAGCTGGGACTTTACAGGTGCATGCTACTGTGCCTGGCTGATTTTTTTATTTTTAGTAGATGTGGGGTCATGCTTTGTTGCCCAGGCTGGTCTCGAACTTCTGGCCTCAAGTGATCCTCCTGCCTTGGCTTCTCAAAGTGCTGGGATTACAGATGTGAGCCACTGTGCCTGGCTGGTTTTTTTGTTGTTGTTTTTTTAATTGACAAGACCAGCGTGTGATCAGGTAGTACAAATGTAGTAGTAGTATTATCATAGTCTTCGTTGTTTAACTTATGGCTGTAATTATTGCTTTTTATTCTGAAGTTCATCTTTAAAGTGACAAATGAAGCATGTTTAAGTAAGGCAGGTCAACTTGGTCAAAGGAATTTAATGATTGTTATTTATCCTGGGAAGCAAAGATTCGCAGGGTAGGAGATATTTAGTGGCTACCTTCAGATCTTTGAAGCACTGGAATCTGGAAGAGACTTGAGACTTTCTGTTTGACCCAGGAGGTAGCTTTTCTGTAGCTCTGGAGTAGAGGACCAGAATTTACAGCCTGCTTCTGATATTGAGGTGGAAGTAGTTAACCTCTCTGAGCCTCAATTTCCTCAACCATATGAAGCAGAAAATAAAATTACTCTATGCAGAAGTTATGTGGTGTAAATAAGTTAATGTGTGTGAATGAGCAATTTGGATTTATTGTTGTCATTGCCTGGCAATGTTCTAGGGAGGCGCTGAATCGGCTCTGTCTTTGGAAGGACTCTAATAAATAGAACTGTTCAGCGGTGGAACAAGCTTTGCCATCACACTAAGAGCCAAACAAATTCCAGATAGTTATATCAGGGCTTTTTAGGAAATTTTACATGGAGTAGAAGTTTGTAAAAGCTCTTTGAGAGAAGATACAGTGTTTGCCTTATTCACCAGTGTCCAGGGTACCCTGTACAGTGCTAGGCACATGGTCTGCTCAGTAAATATTTGTTGAATGAGTGAATGGAAGTTCCTCCACTAACACTCATATTCTAATCTTTGTTTAGCATCACTCTTTTTTTGTTTTTAATATAGTATGTGTTGTCTTCTGTATTAGTCTGTTCTCGCACTGCTAATAAAGACACACCCGAGACCGGTAATTTATAAAGGAAAGAGGTTTCATTGACTCACAGTTCCACATGGCTGGGGAGGCCTCACAATCATGGCAGAAGGCAAAGGAGTAGCAAAGTCATGTCTTGCATGGTGTCAGGTAAGAGAACCTGTGCAGGGGAACTCCCCTTTATAAAATCATCAGATCTCATGAGATTTATTCACTATCACAAGAACAGCATGGGAAAGACCTGTCCCCAGGATTCAATTACCTCCCACTGGGTCTCTCACATGATACATGGGAATTATGGGAGCTACAATTCAAGATGAGATTTGGGTGAGGACACAGCCAAACTATATCATCTTCCCACATATATTTGTTTGCCCTTATGTTGTCATTTTATAGTGGAAATTTTGTCATTAAACTGAACCAGACACTCACTTTTCCTTCTGTTCACCTACACTTACTGAAAAGTAGAGCACAGAGATACAATTTTCATCGTGAAACTTCCTGGGAGTAGTTTCTCCTCAGGTGTAGATGTTTTTAATTTATTTCTGCTGTTTCTATAAGTATTTGAATTTCTGTAGTCCTTTTTAAAAGGGATGCCTTACACATGGAATATTTGCATGGGATTACTGTCCCAAGAAGCTCACAGCAATGGTTGCCTCTAAGGAGAGCATTTGGGGATTGGAGATACCACATGATTGTACTGTTAGAATTTTTCAGCCATATGCTTGATTACTTTTTTAGTCATATGCTTTATTAATTTTAAAAACATTTTTTAAGTAGGTGGGGAAACCCCATGATTCAGTAGATACTAGCTTAAGTGAAGAAGATGATTTGTACTGGGAATATTGCAAAGTACAGTTAATACAGCAAAATACCCCCATTTGTTAAGAGTCTCCTGTGTTCGAGGCCTTATGTTGAGTGCTTTACCTACATTCTCATTTAATTTTTTCAATAATCATATAAAAGCCAGGCACAGTGGCTAACGCCTGTAATCCCAGCACTTTGGGAGGCCAAGGCGGGAGAATTACTTGAGGTCAGGAGTTTGAGACCAGCCTGGCCAACATGGTGAAACCCCATCTCTACTGAAAATACAAAAATTAGCTGGGCGTGGTAGTGGGTGCCTGTAATCCCAGCTACTCAGGAGGCTGAGGTTCAGTGGCATGAAGAGGTTGCAGTGAGCCGAGATCGTGCCACTGCACTCCAGCCTGGGTGATGGAGTGAGACTCCATCTCAAAAAAAAAAAATATGAGATTTAAGCCTCACTTTCTTTTGTCTTGGCTGCCACAAATTCATGCAAGAGCTTTGGTATTTGGTCAAAGCCAGACTCTGTTTCTTAAGCCTCTTGGGTTTCCAAGTCGTGCAACTGTAGGTAAGACTTGAGCACAGCCAAAGACTTGAAGACCAGAGAGAAGTGGCAGTTGTTGAAAATATGTTGCCTGGGAAATGCTCTTGTGGCCTTAAATTCACAGTTTCTTTTCAGTCTACCAGAGATTAGATAGAAATAGACAAGAAAGATGTGGAAAAAAGGTAAGTCAAATGAAAGACACCTGGCCGTGAAGATTTAGAGGCTTTAGGCAGCCAAAGGGGGTCTGCGGATATGCTTTAAAATGACAGATTCCCATAGTCTGAGTTTCCATAGTGCTTTTGATGGCTGGCAAAGATTGATTTCTATGATTTTTATTAATTGAATTCATATACTTTATTTCAAACAGTATTTTGAATTATACCACTATCACAGTCATTTATAGATATTAACATACATTCTAAGGATATATCTGTCTATATAATCAAAGATGTCGTGGTCTCCATCACTCTGAGGTAGAGCAATTTATTTAAGTCAATCAGTCTCTCTTTCATTTTCTCTCCTAAAAGAAGGTAATGTTTAGGAGAATTCCTTTAGTACAGAACAGATTATTCATTACTCCCTGACTTTTGCATGAAGGGTATATTATTGATTTCTGTGTAATAGTCCAGACACTGGCATGTGCCTTCCATGCTGACTTTGTCAGTCTTGAGGTCAGTCATAACTCCATCATTTATTAACTATGTCATCTGGGGCAAATGATTTAGTGTCTGTGAGCATCTGTTTCCTTATCTCTACAATATGTTTAATAACACTGAATTCATGTTGTTGTAACAAAGAACTGGATAAGGTAATAGGTGCAGAGTGCCTGGCACAGACTCAGTGCTCCGTGAAGATTTGTTCTGTTTAAAAAATCTATGTCCTTCTCCTCTCTTCATTCCCAAGTGTTTTTGTTTGACCATTTTAACTCTAACGTAGTCTCTGTGGAGAGGAGTGAGGCATTTGTTTAGCCTCTACCCCAGTCCGGCGAACATCTGATGAACACTTACTCATCCTTCAAGACACAGTTCAAGTTTGCCCTCACCAGCTAAACCTGTTCTTTCTATAGGCAGTGTTAGCTGCCCGTTCTTCTTGCTTCGAAACATTTTTCCCCTCTGCCTAACATGTGGTGAGTGCTCAATAAGCATTTGCTGGGCAAATGAGTTTCTGAACTTGGGGGAGGGGTATGGTGTTTACAATGCTTCTTATGGAGCATTGCAGTCTTGTGAGTTCAGTTTCATGCTTTAGAAGTTAGCAAAAACAACCTAGAGAGCTAAGAGAGCTAGGAAGATGATTTTCACTTGCTACCTTTTGGTTCCAAAGGCAAAGTGCTTTCAGTATTTAGACTAATTACACTTGCAGAATAGTTATCTATTCTGTAATAATGATAATGACAAATATTTTGTTAGTGCTTACTGTGAGCCAGGCCCTGTGCAGATCATTTTACCTACATTATCTCATTTAGTCCTCATATCAGCTTTCTGAAGTAGGTACTGTTATTGTACCCATTATATATAAAAGGAAATTGAGACTCTAGTAAAATGACTTACCAAAAACTACATAGCTAGCATGTAATTTTGTAAAGCCTAGATTTGAATGAAGTCTAATTCCAGAGCTAGCTTTTTTGATTACTGTATTACATCGTCTCTCTTCTGTGTCACGATGATGAGGGAATTGTGTTGGCGGGTAAACTAAACATGACTATAAAGGTGACTACTTCTTGAGGATTTCTCCCATAGTCACTGTGTTTGTAAAGAACCCCTGACACTTACTAGCTTGTATCATGTACTGCTGACACTCTTCACTATGATTTCTAGTGGGCGGCAGTTATAAAATGTGTATTCAGTTTTTTTTTTTTTTTTTGAGATGGAGTTTTGCCCTTGTTGCCCATGCTGGAGCGCAGTGGTGCTATCTTGGCTCACTGCAACCTCCACCTCCCAGGTTCAAGAGATTCTCCTGCCCCAGGCTCCCGAGTAGCTGGAATTACAGGCATGCACCACCATGCCTGGCTAATTTTGTATTTTTAGTAGAGACAGGGTTTCTCCATGTTGGTCAGGCTGGTCTGGAACTCCTGACCTCAGGTGGTCCACCCGCCTCAGCCTCCCAAAGTGCTGGGATTACAGGCATGGGCCACCACACCCAGCCATGTATTCAGTTTTAATTTTGCCACCCTAATATCTATGTGGAGGAATAATTACAAGTTCAAAGTGCAGTGTAGTGAGAAGTAACCAAGTTTCTATTAAATATTGCTCAAGGAGTGAGTAAGTCATTAAATTCAACTCCTGATAAATATGTGATTACTTAACATTAGGCTCCCAGGACACCCCCAGTGTGGGTGCGCGCATGCACACACACACACACACACACAGAGGTAGGTGCATGTATAGATGTATGTTGCTAGAGATAGTTGGAGCTATAGTTTCAGAGAAGAAGGGTTTTTTTTTGTTTTGTGTGTTGCATTTTGGTGGGTGGGGTCAGAGGTATGCTTGATACTGTGATTAGTTTTATTTTATCCAAAAAGAATAGATGTCTTCTTTACAAAATATAGAAAAATCAAGTTTTAATTTGAAGAGATTAGGAAATACTCATATTCTGTTTCAGAAAGTAAAATCTCCCAATATACGTCACATTTATTCTAAGAAATTTAAAATACAATCAGGCAGTCCCTTGCTGCCTTTTCTTCCTTCCTCCTTGCCAAAATGGACATATGTACTTTATGACATTTAATATTTATCAGAGTCTTCTGAGTATATGAGTCATGTTGAATTGGAGTCAGCAACCCCTTAAGAACACTAAATGTCTACTTTGTCTTAGCCTGGTATTTTACTAATAAAATGCGTGGAGTTGAATTTAATCCACTATATATAATTGGTGGTGTTCCTGTTCAGACATGCCTGTACATGGCTTTGTAGAATAAAAAACACCTGATTCTGCGATTTTTATTTGTTTAGGACCAAATTTCAGGAAACAGCTTGGCAGTGGGCAAAACTATACAGTTGAATCAGAGACATAAAGTTGGAAGGAATAAGTAGGTGAAATTTGTCTTGAGGGTGTGCCTCCCTAACACACACATACACACACAGACACACATCCACGTGTCCCAGTTGTAAAGGTAAAGAAGTTTTATAGACCCATAAGGTATGACGTGTTTGGTTCTTTTCTGGAGATTAGGGAGGATTCTGGAAAAGAACCTTGTGGCTGAGATCATAGGAAACAGAGAGCAAAGCAAAATGATATCTGGTAGTGTAATGAAGTAGTATAGAGATAAATGTGTGTGGATGTGTTAGGGAAAAGAGGGGGGGAAAGTCCTTATTTTCATGTCTGATTCATTAAAGGTAGTTCTACTGAAGACCTGGGGTTGTTGAGGGATCTTATTTGGCTCTGGGTACCATGTACTACAGGACCTGTTTCATCTCTGCTTCCCAAGCCTCAGGCCTGGGCCTCAGGGATTCTCTCCAGTGCATGCCTTAGGCTACAGCTATAGGGCAGCGGTGGTTAGGGAAGGGCCCTATTTAGAATAGTTGGTCAAAAAGCACATCACTTCTGTCCCTTTCTTGCAGAACTGGTTGCTGCTCTGGAATGAAAGTTTGATTGGTCTGTTAGCCATGCCCACCTGGATTTGGGAAAGCCAATAGAAAGAATCTTCTGCTCCCCCATCTGCTGTTGCTTTTTAACCTGTAGCCTAGAAAATGGCATTATACTGAACAAATAGGGTATGAACAGACCTTAGACAATGCTGGAACTGGCGCCGGATAAGCTCATGAGTCCATGCTGTGCTACATAAGGACCGTATTGCTACAGGCTTACTACCTACATCTCTTAGTCACAAAGGACCTGGAATTGGTCTTGCTTGAGAGTCTACATCTATAAAAATAGCTAGTTTGTTCCCTCCCTTCCTTTCCTTTCTTAGACGATCCTTTCTCCTTCATTTTGCCCCTAGCCTTTCACATTTGAGACAACCAGCCTTGCTTTCATTCTTTCATACTTGTTTGTGCCTCATTCATCATCTTCTATTCATTGAAGTCTCATGAATTTTAAGTTGAATTTGATTATAACACAAAATCACCCATTTCTGTTTAATGTTCTGTTGATCATATAACTTTAATGCCTATTCAATACCTCAAAAAGAGAGAATAGTAATGTAGTTATAATATTGCTGTTAGTGGGTTTTGACATTGAGTAACAGATGACATGTCTAATGAATAGTGTGGCTGCTTAGATTGCATAATTATAGGTTTGTTTAACTTTAGGAAAATCATACGCAGGCCAACTTCACCCATTTAGAGACTTTTTGTATTATGTAAGTATTAGAGCACTTCACTCTAAAAAGAAACCCCCTCCTTCAGTGATAATCATTCTTTGTTTTTCCAGGGTTTGCCACTCAGTAGGAAAAAGCAAAATGAAATAGAAACCATCTTTAAAGGATGGATTTAATTCAGTAGCCCTTCCTGGTTTGAATAACACTTCAGTCCACAATGGTTTGGCATTGTGCTTGTGACTGGGGTCATTGGGTACAGACATGCAGGTTTATAGGATGACAGCCCTGGCACTGGCATACTTACAGAAACAGCTAGAATTTTATAATGTAAATCAGGGATTATCTGTGCCCTTTGGACTTGATTTTGTGGGGTGGCAGTGCTGGGGGGATAGCTAGTTATTGTACTAACTTCTTGCAACAGTTTCTTAATTGACGTATCAGGTGACAGGTCTCACAGAGTCACCAAGGCCCCACTGTGATACTTCTCCATGTATTTATTGGCTTGTAAATGAATGTTCAAATATATCACTTAGGTTCATTTGATTAACGAAAGCAAGGGCTGGCTGTAATAAATAAACGCTCACAGAATGGCTCAGTGAAGGAATTTGAATATTCCTAGCCTCCCAGACTTCGCTTGGCAGGGCTGGGGGTTGGGGGAGTCAAATGTGTGGCTAATAAAAGTGACTTTTGACTTTCAGCTCTATTCAGAAGTAATTCTGCAACATGAAGCCTTCCAGTACTCTCCCTTCACCTTGAACATTTTTCTCCTGCTGCTCTTCATTTGCTGCCTGGTAGTCAGTCTGGAGCTGCTTTCATCTCTGTTGCTGCCGGTGCTCTTGGCCTAGTACAAGCTTGACCTCTTAGCAGCTGGAGTTGACTTAGTTATTCTCCTAGCATTCTCTGAGTGACTTGGTTGCTCTTACAGCACTTCAGATTAGCTTTGCTGATGTGCAAGGTCACTTTTCACCAATATTAAAACTTATTAATCTTCAAAAAGGGGAAAAATAATTTTCTTTTTGTTATCAGATTTCTTAAGGAATTTGGAAAGAGCTTTCCAGAACCATGTCTGATAGCCTCTGAGTAGCATTGTCTAGTGTCCTCCTTGGAAGTGTTGTTTTATGCTAACAGATTGCCAACAGAGCTGAGCTGAGGCTCTGGGTCTTTGACTTTCTCCTACCTGAAGGTTTGTTCCCTGGATATTCATGGAGGAGTTGGAGGTGCTTGTCCTCCTTGTGTTTAAATACCTTTTTGCACAGGTGGGCAAGTGTACAGACTTGGCAGTTAGAAAGCCAGAGTGGGAGGCCTGGCGCTGCTGCTAACTACCTTTGTGGCCTTGAGCAAGTTACTTCAGTTTTCTCATATGTAAAATGGAAATAGAACTACCTAACTTTTTATAGCAGCATGATTTATAATCCTTTGGGTATAACATGCACACATATGTTTATTGTGGCACTATTCACAATAGCAAAGACTTGGAACCAACCCAAATGTCCAACAATGATAGACTGGATTAAGAAAATGTGGCACATATACACCATGGAATACTATGCAGCCATAAAAAATGATGAGTTCATGTCCTTTGTAGAGACATGGATGAAGCTGGAAACCATCATTCTCAGCAAACTATTGCAAGGACAGAAAACCAAACACCGCGTGTCCTCACTCATAGGTGGGAATTGAACAATGAGAACACATGGTCACAGGAAGGGGAACATCACACACCGGGGCCTGTTGTGAGGTGGGGAGAGTGGGGAGGGATAGCCTTAGGAGATATACCTAATGTTAAATGACGAGTTAATGGGTGCAGCACACCAACATGGCACATGTATACATATGTAACAGACCTGCATGTTGTGCACATGAACCCTAAAACTTAAAGTATAAAAAAAACAAAAAAAACAAAAAAAACAAACTACCTAACTCTTATGTTGCCCTGAGATTTGATGTAAGTTTGATGTGCTGGCACATAATAGTGTTCCCTGATTGTTAGCTACAGCTATTATATATACATATATAATCATTGTCATTACTTTCCATGTTTTATCATCTGCACTGAACTTCCCTAATGCGAGACTTGCAGAAGTGTTGTACAGCAATGCTTTTCTCTCTGGAGTCATCATTCTGTGAATTTGAACATTGTTGTGTGATTTCTACCCACCACTCCAGTGCTGGTGCCATCTCTTTTCCTATAGAAAAGTCACACTGAAAATATAAAATAGGCAAGTGAAGTTATATCATATGTCCTCTTTTACATTCTAATTCAGTTGAATCTCTTTGATAGGACAATTTATATTTTAGTGAAAGTTTAATTTTCAGATTTATGAAATATAATGGCCTTAGAAGAATATTGAAGGAAGAGTTGCTATAATTCTTTGTTGGATCCTAAGAACACTAAGGCATCATTCTTGTCCTCAAATGGATTAAAATCTCTTTGGTGAAAGGAAACAAATGCAGATAAGAAAGAAAAGATTGGTGGTGGTCCCAAGATATCAAGAGTGTATGTGTTAAGGCAAATTAGGTGAAGAAGGAAATCCTTCTAGGCGGTATAATTTAAAAGCAGGTAGGGCCTGAGCTCAGCCCTTGGTGGATGTGTAGGATTTAATTTGGTATATATTCTCAAAAAGGGCTTTCAGTGAAAGAGTGGGAGAATTTTGATGGTGGGAAGATATACTGTGGAATCAAGTAGCAGGGAGCCTCTGCCTGATCAGTCCCTCCACAACCACCCCAACCCCCAGCAACTTTTTAGTCAGTAACTAACTCTGTGTTTCTGTGTTTATCCCTTTTTCCCCCTCCAAAGTCAAGAGGTTTTTACTGCAGTCGGGAAATAAAGGTTAACAAGAAGAGCAAAAAAGAATTACAAAAATCCTCTTAAAATTGCTGTGGCAGGTTGCTACTTGACATGGACGTTCTCATGGCCTGTCTTTAAGATGCTCTTGTGGGAGTCTCTTCTAGTTCTCATCGTAGGTCTCTGGTCTCAGCCCCCTGCTACAGCTGACCAAGACCCCCTGACTACAGTTATCTGACGGCACTGCTTCCAGGTGTGCTGTGATCCTCAGTTCTTTTTAGAATTACCTTCCTGATCTCTTCTGGTGTTCCCTATTCCCTTTGTTGCTTGGGCTGCACCAGTCTTTCTTAGTGTTCTTCAGCAGCTTGTCCCAACATTCTTGGGCCCTGGAGCCTGAACTGAGGCTGCCTGTAAGCCAGTTAGGCTCCAGAGATTCTTTCCTTAAGCTTCATCCCATCAAAACTGACCCAAGCCTTGCCCATTTCCTCCTTTGCAGGAAGGTCTCTTTGGCCTTGAACCAGCTTACTATCTGGCTCAGGTCTTAGTAGCATATATGGGACCCTGTTAATGAGAACTTATCATCCCATTTATTTCGTTTTGCAGCTCTTCTGTAGTATTTTGAATATCTTAGGCACATTCTGAATGCTTTCAAAAATTAACTCATTTAATCCCAGAGGGAGATTGCTAACATTATATCTATTTCCACTGATTTAAGCCCCTTACAGACTTTCATTTCTTATGCTTCAGACTTTTGCTCCCAACAGATACTTTAGTGAGTGCCTATTTAGTTTTGGGGTACCTCTAATCATCAGAATTTTGGAAAAGCAGTTTATACTGTTAGTCTTTGTTCAGGTTACCAGCTTTACCCACTTTTTTGACCAGTTCCAGTATCAGAATCTAATACTCGTAAAATATACTGATCCATTAAGGAAAACAAAGCAAAACAATACTTTCCTTTAACTAGATAAGGCTGGTGTGAAACCAGTAGTCTATTTTTCATTATTTTAAATGGAAAAAAATAAATTACAGGTTAACTAAAACCCCTAATCAATTTACTGAAATGTAACTAAGTACAGTAAAATGCCTAAATAAATTACAAAACATCCATTACATTAGGATGTAAGTTGTTTAAACTTCACTTCTTTATCATGAAACAATATGATTTTTAACAAACGGTTGCTGTATATATAGCAACATATATATGTTGGTACCAAGCCGTATGTCCATTTTGTTGACTTTCAGAAATTTTCAGAACAACAAACTGTGACTCTAATAGTCTAACAATTTTACCTGGAGTATGACCTGAGCCTTTTCTCACGCACCATTTTGTTAAACATATATTTAATTTGGGGAATGTAAATACAAATTTTTCTTATGTAAACATTACACCCTCCCCCGACCCCCAAACTTACATTGAGATATTTGTATATTCTGTGCTGCCTGGATAGTAAAAGCTGAAGGGTCTTCTACCAGAAGCATGTTAACCCAGGAGATAGTCTATGAAATATACTTATAAGTAACTATTATAAAATTAAAGCATATGTTTTAAAAGCCAAATGTGAATGGACTTTACATTATTTCATTACTTTGGAATCATCTGTGGTATTATTCTTCAGAGTAGAAAAGAAAAACTGACATTTGTCTGCACTAAGGTATATGAATGGAGAGTCTTTGAGTAGGTTCATTCCCAAATGTGATGAAAGAAAGCTTTATTTTCTTTTCATTTAGTTATCTTAAATTCAAAGTTTTTAGTTGAAATTTTTATGTTCCTGTGTTAACTATCTTTTCCTAATATATTAAATTATGTTTAGAGCTTGAAGAAACAGTTTAAAAGCACTTGTAACAACATTACCTTGCTTTTCTAATTTGCTAGTCCCTTTTTATAGACTCCTGTTCCCTGAGGATATTTTAATTTTTTAAACATAGTAAACATAGTTGTTTCTTATTCTGACTAATATAAATAGTTACAATAACTGAAATATTTGTGGCTCTGTTTCTGCTGACTGTTATTCTTAGTGGCTTGTTTTCTTGTGTATTATAGGTATGTAAGGTTTTTTTGTTTGTTTTTATATTTATTTTTGTTTCAGCCTTTTCTCCTGTGATCTGCTCATTCTTAAAAAGTATTTGTAGGGATTATTTGACACCTAGATTAAGAGTGCCTTCTCCAGAGGGTAGTTATATTTGCTTCTGCCAGACACATGTGAGTACTATCTGCCTGAGACCACCTCCCACCAAGATCAGAGACTAGGGTCTCTGGATCACTCAGGTTAGGGGAACCCAGGCTGCTGCAAATCCAGGAGGACTGCCTTATGGCCAGTTTTTCTGGAACAAGTTTGTTTTCTCTTCCCTTTTCCCTGTTCTGCTTCATGGCCAAGGCTAACCTCCGTTCGGTCCCAGGGAGCAGGGAGAGATTACTTTTGGTTCATCTTTATACAAAGAGTTGGGATCTCAGCTTACTGTGGGATAGTATGTGACTTTGGCATTCTGTTGTCCCACTTCTCGTTTTTGTTTTATTCTAGATTTTGCCCTGGTTATTTCTTATTACCTTGTGACTCTTGTTTTTAAGATTTATTTTTTTTCTACTGTATCTGATATCTTTGGTTGTTTTCTTTTTTCTTTTTTTCTTTTTTCTTTTTTTTTTTTTTTGAGATGGAGTCTCACTCTGTTGCCCAGGCTGGAGTGCAATAGCATGATCTCAGCTCACTGCAACCTCCATGTCCTGGGTTCAAGCAATTTCCAGCTAATTTCTGTATTTTAATAGAGACTAGGTTTCACCCATGTTGGCCAGGCTGGTCTTGAACTCCTGACCTCAAGTGATCTGCCTGCCTCGGCCTCCCAAAGTACTAGGATTACAGACGTGAGTCACCACGCCCGGCTGCTATCTTTGATTGTTTTCATTAGGAAGATTGGTCCAAATAATCTAGCTCTGTGTTATTAAAAGTGAGAATCTTCCCTATTTGACCTTTAACAATCCTTCACAGTTTATGCAACAGATATAAGACAGAGCTGCTTAATGGATGAGGGAACTGAGGCTGGGAGAGGTGTAGTGATTGATTTAAGATCATGTAAGTAAGGGCACGGCCTGGAACTCCTTAATACAAGTCTTTTCTTCTTTCCAACCTACCACTGCCTTTGAGCTGTCTTCTACTGAGTGTATTCTTAGAATTTTGAATGAAGCATCATATGGTGAGGAGGTTTTTTTTATTTTTTTATTTTTTATTTTTTTGAGGAGGTTTTTTTAAAAGATGTAATACCTCTACAAAATTATTTAGATCATTGACTGATGTGGATTATATTGATGCAACTTTTTCCAGATATGGCATTTTAAGTGGAAAATAATAATTGCAATTTTTTTTTCTTTCAGCTGAAGTGAGTAGTGAATATAGTATGGACAAGGCAATGGTTGAATTTGCTACATTGGATCGGCAACTAAACCATTATGTAAAGGCTGTTCAATCTACAATAAATCATGTAAGTTTATACCACTCCCTGGTTATATATTTGGTTACAACTCACTGACCGAGAAGTAGAAAGACAAAATCAAAATTCTTCTCTAATTTTTAATGTTTCCTTATCCTTAGTGTAGCAGCTATTAAATTCCTCTAAATTTGGAAGTCTCATAAAATTGGAATCCTAAGTATTTTCCTGGCTAGGCCACTTAGGTTGATTAGCATATTAAATCTATTTTAGATTGCTTGCAATTTTTTGTCTCAAAATTTTAGTGTAAGCCTCCTTTGAATGTGAGGAGATTTTTATAAAATCCTAAAAATTGCATGCAACTTGTTTTTATTGTTCTATTTGCTTAAACATACAATTGAGACCAGGTTTAGTTACTCATTCTCTAACTTTAATATGCATCTATTGCCAAATTCTTAGAATCAGATAATATGGAAGAGTTTTAGAGCAAGTTTAAAAATAAAGAAGATCAGTATTTTGGTTTTTCCAGAAGCCAAACTTATCTTTGTTGACTCCAGCTGTCACAGGAACAACACATAAGGCAGTTAAGGTGGGAACATAGCAACATCCTTTTCAGTAGTACTGTGTTGAGTAAGAAATGAGCAATACGATTGCAGTCATGTTTCTGAGAAGTCTTTTGTCCTCTGAGCAGTGGAAACTCCCTGTTGAACTGATTTTGTATACCTGTGTAATAGGGTGTCTTGTATTTCTGGTTTCATTATTTGCCTTTTCTTACTTACAGCTATGGGAAAATTCCAAAAATCAAATATTTTACAAGATCAGTGATTACTCAATAGAAGATACATTTTTAAATCACGTTTAATACCTAAGCCAATGAAATGAGCATTATATAGTTATACTAAGCTTTTTTTAATGGTTAGTATTTAACTATAGTATTGACTAACTTTAAGAATATCACCTATATCCAAATAATAAATTCATTCAGCTTGTAAAATTTTGACGTTTCTGGCTATTGTGACTGTTAGTCCTGGTCTTATGAATATTTCTTCCATAGGAAAATATGACAGTGCCGTTATGTTGACATCATATTTGAAACTGGATGGCACTTAGACTAGAGGCTTTCAATTTCAGCCGAACCCTAGAACCAGCCAGTTTCTGAACTCTCAGAGATTCTGATTTCATTAGTCTGGAGCAGGATTGGGACACTAGTATTTTTTAGAAACTCATTCTAATGTGCATTCAAGGGTGAAAACCACTGACTTAAAAGAACAAGGCTGACTTGATAGAAGAAAGTCAAGTGTTTACTGCCAAAGATTAGAGTTAGGCTTGTTATATGGATCAATCTTGCTTTGACCCTTACATTATGTGGCACTTACTTGATAAGCCTTTCTATCTTTAACTTTCATACTGTGCAAATGCAGTAGCACAGTGTATATTACAGATAAGAAAACAAGATTTTGGAGTCAAAGAACGTTATGTTGATTTTTTTCCCCTATTAAACTCTAGGATTTGCAGATACTTAAGGTATTTTTACATCAAGAATTGAACTCTTGGCTGGGCGCGGTAGCTCACGCCTGTAATCTCAGCACTTTGGGAGGCCGAGGCAGGCGGATCACCTGAGGTTAGGAGTTTGAGACCAGCCTGGCCAACATAGTGAAACCCCATCTCTACTAAAATACAAAAATTAGCCAGGTGTAGTGGCATGCACCTGTAATCCCAGATACTCAGGAGGCTGAGGCAGGAGAACCGCTTGGACCCAAGAGGTGGAGGTTGCAGTGAGCTGAGATCACGCCAGTGCACTCCAGCCTGGGCGACAGAGCGAGACTCTATTAAAAAAAAAAAAAAAAAAAAAAAGAATTGAACTTTTCCCCCTTCAGGACATTGAGTCACTCATTTAAAAAAAAGTTTAAAACTTCTCACTCTTTCTCACATTCAGTAGTTAATAACATTTCTTTCATCTTGAGTTTTCATCTCATTATCCTCGAACAGGGAAGATAGATTTTATCTCACTTTTCAGCCCTAACCTCACACTAGAATAGACTGGAACAACTTGGATTTAGTGATTCTGATGCTTATCAGGAAGGTCTCTGTTCTTCTATAGGAAGAAAAAACATAGTTATTTTTCTTTTATGATACAAAGGTATGCTTTCTATGTAAGCTGGATACCAGACCAAGAATAATAAATCACAATTTCATAAGGTTTCTAAGACTTGATATTATATGGGGATATGACCATTTTGAGGGAAATGTTTTACATCACTTTATGTACTTGAAGCTAAGGATACTGCTATCTTATTGCTTGTTTTGGTGAGCGATAAGAATGAACAGCAGCTTGGGAGGGGCCAGGATAATATACTTGTTTAGAAACAGCAATGGTCTAGGGATCTGAAGCTTTTCCAGCCCTGGTTCTTCTACTTTCTAAGTTATGATCCCTGGTCAAGAAACCTAACCTCTTGAAACCTCATGTTCTTTGTCTGTGAAATTCCTGCCCTGTGTATTTCACAGAACGATTATGTGAATCAGATTAGATAATGTATATCAAAATGCTTTGGCATTCATCAAATTTGATGGGGCTGTAAGATAATATATTATTGCAAACTCAGATTTCCAAACAGAACTCCTTAGAGAGATGGAACAAAATCTTCTAAAAAGCAAATATTTTGTTTTGCTCACTTTATTTCAGGGTATTTTTTTGGCTTTGACCTGTCCTATTCTGGAATTCAAGAGTCATATAGGATTAAGTATAGGCTACTTAAATTATTGCACAAGGTGTTCATGGCCTCTAAAATGAATGAGTTGTTTAAAATAAGATTTTTTTTTAAAAGGCAATTAATGGGAACCCATACAAGTCCCATTTAACACACTGCTCTGTCATAGACTTTTGCAAATTGCGATACTTCTGTTACTATAATATTTGCCTAGATTTGAATCTGCCCTGTGGTCTTTCTGTTTATGAATTTTCACTTAGTCATAGATAGTTGATTTAAAAACTTTTTTAATCATTAAAGAGCATTTGAATTTATTATTTAAATAGACATCTCTCTTCCACTCTCATCTTCTCAGAATTCTAAAGATTATGCTCCTTTTGAAAAGTTTTGGAAGTTTTCTTTGGAACCTCAGAGGTATGGGTCAACTTACCAACAATCCCTGGGAAGTCCCTTTGGCAATTAGCAGAAGTTCTCAGGTTGTCTTCCATTGTCTCTCAAGAAAACAGGGCTACTATACTCCACAGTGCCCAAAGATTTTGTTTGGAATTGGCATCTATTTTAGTTCTCTGAAAGTTAAAAAAAAAAAAAAAAAAAAAAAGGACTCATTGCAGCTAATTTGTTGAGAGAATATTATGCAGTGAACACTAAAAAAATTCTCTAAGTCATTTATAAAAACTTTCAGGTTAAATGGGTTTTATACCTGTCACAACTCTTTAAAAACTGCATTTAGATCCTCAGAGAGTTCTATATGAACTTTTTTGCTATTTTCAGTCATAAGACCAACATGCCATAAAAGTGTTTTTAGAGCTATAAGACAGTACACAGATACATACTTTTTTTTAATCACTATTACTGCCACGGAAAAACTGTTTTCTCAGTTTCATATTGAGAACAGAATGATGTTCTGAACACTAGACTTCTGATGACCTGATGTTTCCTCCCTTGCTTTCTACGCTTTTATTAAGTACATTGAAGAGACACTATTGGCTGGCTTTTTGTTTTTCAGTTTTCATAAATAAATGAATAAATTTATGAACATTTGAATAAATACTCAAATAAATCTTTGAATAAATATTTACTGAACAGCCATGTGCCAGGCACTTCTAGTTGCAAGAAATAGGAAGTCAATCAGCAAAGTCCATGTGACCTTCACCTCAAGATATGCGAAGTCCAGAACAGAAGACAAATATTTTACAAATGTTATTTAGTTACTGCTGTGGTGTGTGCTACAAATTAAAAATAAAGCATTCAGGGAGAGTTAATAACCCAGGGGCAATAATGTCTTCAGGGCAGGGAAGAATTTGGAGACTCCTTCTGGAGGAAATGATATTTAAGATTCAAGTCAAATGAGTCTCAACATGGGAAATATGATATATTCTGTGTAACTTTTGCATGAAATGGAAGCATCTTATTTCTGATTGTCTTGATGTCAGCTTCAGAGTGCCTTAATCAATCCAAAGACTTATTGTGAAAATTAGGCCAGAGAAGGCCTACCTTTATATATAGAAAGTTAATGTTTATGGAATAGTTGAGTAACCTATCTAAGATTGGTCAGTGATTCATTTAGTAATAGATTTTTGAGTGCCTACTATGTGCCAGGAACTATGCTTAGTAATGCAAGTCATGGCAGTAGTTGATTTAAGAATTATTTTATTATCAATATCCTACTTCTTAAACGGGGGTTATCTCTCTTAAAATGAGACTTTTTATTGACTATTAAATAAACCCAGTGGTAGTACTGTGTGTTTCTGATTATATGTTTATGATTGTTTTAAACTAAACCTGTAGTTCCAAACTGTGGGCTTCAAATTGCTCAGGGTAGGTTTGGAGAGTGAACACCAGTTTAGTTCAGGGAGTCCTCACATCCATTTTTAGGTATGTGCTTTTTCAAATAAGAGGTGACAAATCCAACCACTATCATGGGGGTAGTCCTTGCAATGTTTTTCTAACCTTAATTCTCACAGGGAAAATGATGGGAATGTAGCTAAATGAGAATGACCCAACAAGTTCAGAGATTACTGTCATATATATTTAGCAATTGATGATAAAATATATATCCTCTCAGCTAGGTGTGGCGGCACACCCCTGTAGTTCCAGCTACTTGGGAGGCTGAAGTGGGAGGATCACTTGAGCCCAGGAGTTCAAGATCAGCCTGGACAACATAGTAAGACTCCATCTCTTTAAAAAAATAAAATGTTTTTGGTGACCAGTATAGTCTCAGAGTTTAGCAAAAGTAACTAAAGCTTGAGAGTCACATTATACTTCAGCTTTTATTGTTTTTATTATGATCCTTAGTTGTGTAGTTTTAAGACATTTTACCTCTTAAAAGAATTTTCAAAAAGATAAAGAATTTTCAGAATTTACCTGTATATTGTTCTTTTGGTATGTGCTGCTTCTGGATGTTAATTTATTGGAAAATCCAAGTATGTCTTCACTTTCCTCTAATACCCTCTTTTATGCTCTTGCATCTTATAAATTGTATAAGATTTTAAAGCATTTATATTGGATTACAGCTACATATTTGTTTTTTTGTTTTTTTAAGTCAGTATCTTATAACAATTCCTACTAGAAGCCTGGTGAGGGAGAATATTTTTCTTCTTAACTGGAGCAAGTAGGTGCTAGGTTGGTCCATTTGTATTGTTTTTTATAAATTCGTTCATGGATATGCCCTATGTAGTGTGGTTTTTCACTTGATATGCTAACCTGAACATTTTATATGCCTTTTAAAACTAATGTGTTGAGAGTTAGAAGAAATGTACTTGATGTATGCTATTGAAACCAAAGCGATCTTAGATATAATAAAGGAACAATGTGGGTCAAAGGTATAGTTTATCTCAGCTCTGTCATTATGCAACTAGTTTTGACTGTTTTTGACATAGCACTTCCCTGTGCCTCCTTGCTGTTCACCCTTCATCACCTGGTAAGTTGTGCCTTTTTCTTACTGTGCAGTTACCTTAATATCCACTACTTTAACATGAAATCCTATAGGGTATCTTGCAGGTTGGAAGTTACCATTTTAGTTAAACCAAATTTGGGAAGAATTTCTCCCTTAGAAAGCTAATAATTTATTCTATGGTACCTGAGAGCAGTTCTAGGCCACAGGATGTAACCTATTATATATGACCACTTACTGACTGAATATAAGAATATACCCCACTCTATTAGGCATTGTGAATCGTTGACAAAAGAAGAAGGAGGGGGAAATTCGTTCGGTGGCTATAAAATTTGAGGACAGGAGATTCCTGAGCATGAGACAAATTACTCTTGTCAGCAGAATAGCAAAAAGGCAGGAGGTGACAGGAGAGTGAAATTAGTGAAAAGCTCTTCGAGCCAGAGGGGAAAGTACTAGGAGACTCACCTCTTCTCTACTCGCTGCATATGGCATTCTACAGTGATAGACAACTCTTAACATGTTTCTTATCAAAAGTTTTCAAATGAGTTATATGTGAGCTTTTCATCTGTAGGAACATTGCTCAGGTGTGGAAATTAACCAGAGAAAGAAAGTTGACTTTAGGTATTCACTCTTCAGACACTTGGAATGTGTCTATTTCTGTGATTACTGGTAATTAACTTCTATTTCAGTGGTTTAGAACTCCCTGTACAGTTATTCCCAAATTAAGTTTGTGTTCGGTAACATTTTGCCTAATAAACAGAGACAGAGACAATTAGTTCTGAATATAGTATCCCACTAATTGAATTACCTCTGTAAGAAATAATCTAGATATAAAATTTTTTAGGTTTCGAAGTAACATAGCTGCTAATAGGTGAAAATATGTTATATTGAGACTGATTTTCACGGTTACTTCATAGAAATCCATCATAGTGTTTTGGAGTTATTAAATGTTGGGTTTTAATCAGACTTATAAAACTGTTACTGGGCCTTAATGTGCCTCTAGTGCAGCATTTTCAAGAGTTTGCCCCATAATACTAATTAATCAGGATGTGAATAAGTATAATAGGAGAATAGGATTTTGTGGTCAAATAAGTTTGGGGAATGCTTGATTAAAAGAATTTCCTTAAAGACTCCAAAGCCTTTAATGTGCTTTTATGCAATGTGATTCTCCAAAGGAAGAGGATATTCAGAAATGTTGTAAACTTAGTTAACTAGAACATCTCTCTGGAGGAGGGACTGATATTCTTCAGAACCCACTTTGGGAAGTGCTGCTGTAGTTTCAACCCCCTAATTTTACGAAGGAGGCTGTGAGATAGGTCCAGCACTTTGTGGCAGAGTTTTTTGTGGCATTCAGAAAACTGGGAAGTATGTCAAACTCCCTTCCGAAATGAGCCTTAAAGATGTTTCCATGTTGAAGGTCAGGAAAGGGCCAGGCCCTTTCTCCATTGCATTACTCCAACAGTGAGGAAGGGACAGTTTTTAAAAACATGCAGTGAATGCTTAGTCTGTGTTTGAAGCAAAGAAGACCCCTCTGTGCAGTGATGATATGAGAAAAAGGAGAGAAGGAAATGTTTGAGAGGAAAAGAAGAGAGGGGCTTACAGAAGAGTCAGGAAACACACAGGAGCAGCAGAATGGGCAGGAAACGCATATGGACCTTTGAAGGGCCAGGCTCACCACAGCACTCCAGGTAGGTACTGAGGCGCCCAGTGTGATTATTAAACACCTTGGCCTCAGTGGCACCAGGCCATCCTAGCAGCTAATTCTTTGAATTACCCAAATGATATGAATGTTCCTTAACACAGCAAACTCCTGATTATTTCTGACATTGTAGATAGCCCACATACAGCATTAAACCTTTATTTTAGATGTCAATTTAGCTTCCTTCCAACCTCACAATTTTCATGTAATTAATAAGTATTAAAAAGCTTGAGGTTTAGGCCTTTCCCCACTAATTGGCAGTGGTGCTGAATGGGCTAACTGCAGAAGAGAGAAGGGGAAATAGACTGAACTGGGACTGGGGAATGGATCAGTAAATGTTAAAATTCAGTGTAAAATGAATGCATTTTTCAGCGTGGAGTTGAAAGCACAGTAGTCACTCGTTGTCTACAGTTTCACTTTCCACTGTTTCAGTTATCTGTGGCCATCTCTGGTCCAAAATTATTAAACGGGAAATTACAGAAATAAACAGTTCAAATAAATAAATTAAATAGCACCTCATTCTGAGTTGTGTGATGAAACCTTGTGCCTTGCTGCTCTGTCCTGTCTTCATCACAAGAGGAAGGATGAGTACAGTACAATAAGACATTTTGAGAGCAAGAAAGATTATATTCACATAACTTATTACAGTATACTGTTATCATTATTCTATTTTTCTATTAGTTATTGTTAATCTCTTGCTGTGTGTAATTTATAAATTAAACGTTATTGTAGGTATGTATGTATAGGATAAAACATAGTCATACAGTCATGAACCACATAACAATATTTCAGTTAACGAGGGGCCATACATATGATGGTGGTGCCATAAGATTATAATATCATACTTTTACTGTACCTTTTCTGTGTTTACATATGTTTAGATACATAAATAGTTGTCATGTTACAGTTGCCTACAGTATTCAGTAGAGTAACATGCTGTACAGGTTTGTAGCCTAGGAGTAATAAGCTTACTATAGAGCCCAGGAGTGTAGTAGGCTATTCCATCTAGGTTTGTGTAAGTACACTCCGTGATGTTCCACAGCACTGCCTCATTTCTCAGAAAGTATCCCCATCGTTAAGCAGTGCATGACTATACAGGGTTTGGTACTATCTGGGGTTTTAGGCATCTACTGGGGGTTTTGGAATGTATCTCCTGTGGATAAGGGTGGACTGCTGGAGTTGCTTATTAGTCTCAAATTGTTCAGTTGGTGGATCACTTGAGGTCAGGAGTTCGAGACCAGCCTGGCCAACATGGTAAAACCCCGTCTCTACTAAAAATACAAAAATCGGCTAGGTGTGGTGGCATATGCCCGTAGTCCCAGATACTTGGGAGGCTGAGGCAGGAGAATCGCTTGAACCCAGGAGGCAGAGGTCGCAGTGAGCCATGATGGCACCACTGCACTCCAGTCTGGGTGACAGAGTGAGACTCTGTCTCAAAAAAAAAAAAAATTGTTCAGTTGGTGCCAATAGTATGTTTAGTCCAATAAAGAAACAAAAGCCTCTTGACATATGTACACAAATAGCTACAAAAAAATTTTAATGGTGAAATAGTTTGACAGAGACAATAAAAACATGCATAGGAAATTCAGAGTAAGGGAAAAGAGTCTTTGCTTAAATTCTGGCTTTCACGCACTCTAACTCTGAGCCTCAGTTTCTTCTGAAAGTAGGGATGATAATTTAGGTCATAGAGTTTCACTAAGGATGAAAGTGATAGCATGAAAGCACCTAAAACAGTTCTGTCACACTAATTTATAAGGTTGCCTAGAACGTTCTGTAAAGAACTCATTTCCCTGGACCAAATTCAAATACTGTCTGAAAGGGAATTTTAAGTTAAAGTTTGGAGAGTAGAGTGGGCAGCAGGAAACCATCGGGAAAGGCTAGAGATGATGTTCCAAGATAGGTTGAAGGAAGGGCCTCTTTCCTTGGAAGGGGTTGGGGGTGGCTTGGGGTATGGAACTTAGTGCTCATAGGCAGTGTTGTGACCAGAAAGGATTGTTCAGAATCAGGGGAACTGGGCCAATGCAGAGGCCAGTGAACAACGTGACATTTGGCCAGCTGCATTTGAACTTCCCTGATAGTCACCCACCCTATGTCTATAACAATGAAAAAGATACCGCACCCTTTAATATGTGATCATTAATAGTGATGAGGGGGTCATTCTAGAGATAAGAACCAGACAACAAGTAAACATTCACAGTTTTTAATTCAGGAATAACTTTCAGTGTTTTCTTAGACATTTTATTTAAATGAAGACTGAGGAAATTCAGCCCTAAAAATGTATTTCTCTCTGTGTACGAGTACACAATCATGCTGTTTATTAAACTATCTTGCTTACATCTTTAAGTATTTTTTATTTACTTTATTAGTAACACTTATTTGAAAAAGTAATTGGGAGAGAAAAATGTGTTGGATTTATGCCTCTGATGTATCACATGCAGGTTGTCAGCTCTGGTTCAAGTGTGTAATCTCTATACATTGCTGACAAGCGAGAGAGCGAGAAGGATATAAATGGAGAGTATGTGAATGGATTTTATTTTTTCAAGCCCCTGTGTGAGTTTGCAACTGTGCTGGTAAGGAAAAGTTCTTTCATTGTGCAGTGGAGCCAGTGCCCAGTGAACTGTCCTTGGGAGAATGGAGAGGATTTCTTTCCATTGTTTCTCTCTCACAGCATCAAGTTTCTGGTAATGGTGGCACTTTCCTTCTTTTGTGTTGTGGCCAGTGTGATATTTAAACCACTAAAGCTTTAAGAAGCTTTAAAAAAAAAAAAAAAATTTATTTTTTTCTGGACTTCCTTTTTTAAAAAAAAAGTCTAATAATACAGCACTCTTTAGTGAAAATCATGTTTATTTATCTTGGGTTAGAGTAATGCAGTCAGTTATTATGAATAGTTTTAAATTTAATGATCTTTTTTATCCTTTATTTCATCTTCAAATAATCATTTAATCATCTTCTCGTGGAAGCTGATATTCAGAAAGATCAAGTCAGTATTACTTAAAATTGGAAACAGTAAAGGCTGGGTGTGGTGGCTCACACCTGTAATTCCAGCACTTTGGGAGGCTGAGGCGGTTGGATCATCTGAGGCCAGGAGTTGGAGACCAGCCTGGCCAACATGGTGAAACGCCACCTCTACTAAAATATAAAAATTAGCCAGGTGTGGTGGTACATGCCTGTAATCCCAGCTACTCGGGAGGCTGAGACATGAGAATCGCTTGAACCCAGGAGGCAGGGGTTGCAGTGAGCCAAGATTGCACCACTGCACTCCAGCTTGGGTGACAGAGTGAGACAATGTCTCAAAAAAAAAAAAAAAATCAGAAACGGTAACCAGAAATAGTAGAATATGATGCACCACAGGATTGATTTCCAGACATTCTGACTTGCTTGCTTTTTACCTTACCCTTGGCTGATACCTGCAAGGTCTCACATGCTTCTCTGCCTGCCTTCCAGTTGCCTCGGCTATTTGTGGTTCTTGGAGTGCTGTTGGTACCACGAAGCAAGTCCTCTCTACCCATCAGGTCACTCTCTGTCACCCTGAGGTTTATTTTAGCCCCCTATATGAAACAGAAGCCCACATGAAATACTAAATAGGAACTTTAAGTGGAATAAATTCTGGGTGTGCTCAAAGAGTTCTTCTCTTGCAAAATCAGAAATTGAATTTGACACATGAAGTATAGTTAGGCCATGTTTTGAAAAGCTGCAGCAATACTTCTCAGGAAGTTGGTAAAAAAAATTTTAATTGTTTGAAAATTAAAAGCTTCAGCAAAAACATCATATGCTCAATTTTCTCTTGGAAGAAATTCTTGTTACTGCTTAAAGCACCTATAAATAATGTAGGTGAAACTGAACATGTTATACTACATGTTTTATAATAGTAATGGAACTGCTCTCAGAATATAGAATTAAACCGTTTTGGCTTTATAATGTAAAGTGTCATATATGGTCCTGTTACAATGGTAAATTGTCCAGTGTTAGAGTTAAATTTAATTAATGATTTTTTTTTTCTGTGCCTGCCCACTGAATAGCTATGTGGCCATAAGCAATTTTCATAGGCTCTATGCTCGCTTGCAAAATCAGCTTAGTAATAATATCTGCCCCTCCTATCTAGTGATTTCTTGATTAAAAAAATGAGATAACATTATGTGAAAGTACTTGGGAGGTGAGAGTGCTATATAAGGGCAAGGTCTTACTGTTCTGTCCTGTTAACTTTTTACTTCTTTCTCTTACCGCAAAAACACCTACCACAGGCTGATTTAAATTGGTGAACTCCTCTAAACCACCTAAACTTGGAATAAGTGGCGATAAACTTTCCTTATATTTATTTTCCCAACTCACAGCTTAAACTGGAAGGAAAAAGTGTATAAGATTCACATTTACCTTTTGACTTTAGTCATCTTTTTCATAAAGGTTTATTCCTGTCTACCATCCTGCCCCTCAGAATTTTGCATAAATCTCATATAACAGTTCAACAAGTGACTGGTGTAGACTGGGCCTGCTTTGTCACTGAGTCATTTTATTATGAAACACTTAAAGTTGAATATCTGTATATAGCAATGAAGAAATAATGTTAAACAGTTTATACTTTCTAAGGCCAGGCTTGGTGGCTCACACTTGTAATCCCAACACTTTGGGAGGCCGAGGTGGGAGGATCGCTTGAGTCCAGGAGGTTGAGAGCAGCCTGGGCAACATGGGAAAACCCTGACTCTACAAAAAAATTAAAAAATGAAAGTAAATAAACAATTTAAAAATTTATACTTTCTGATCTGATGGTTTTCATGACTAACTCATCAGACAGCAATGAAAAGTGAAATTAATAAAAATTCACAAAGCCAGATATAATTAGTTAAAAATAAAGTCTGAATAAGCCGTAATCATCTTTACTTCCCTCTTCCCATTTTGTAAGCAGTTGGTATTTGATTGATAAGCATGTCCAGCTGGGAAATAAAGATCTGGCTTCTAATCCATGTTCTACCAGGCTGTGACCTTGGACAAGTCACGTAACTTCTGTATTTCAGCTTCCTCATTTCTAAAATGGGGTAATAATAGTACTTGGCCTACATACCTCATTGGGCAATTGTAGATAAAACGAGATTATAGATAGGAATGTTTTGACTACCCCCCTGCCCCACAAAATTGAAAGGTGGTTATATAGTTACCACATACAGTCCTCATCTGACAACCCATATCTGAATGGCCACAAGACTGAAGAGTGAAAGAAACTTCCTGATTCTACCAACAAGAATGGGAAGGGAGTCCCTTTTAGCTCTTAGAGGAGGAAAGATACATTCCCAGTGCTTAGATCTCTGAATCAGATTCTGGAACACAGTTTCCCACAGAAATGACAGTCAGTGGTTGTGTTTCTGGCTAGCCAATAAAAAAGGAAAAAAGAGGTTTAACCATAAATAGTTCATTGTGATCCAATTTCTATAAAGCTGTTAACAAAGCCCACTTGTAGTATGAATATTAGCTTGGTGTTTGTTTCAAGTATGTTGGAGGCCTTAGCCCAGGTCTGGATAAGATAATGAATCCACCTCTCTTCTAGCTTCCCCACTTATTTAATATTTGCACAGGGCTTACTTAAGCCAGATTTGTAAGTATCATCAGTTCGTACTCCAGTCTCATGGCCCTTTGACTGAAATTCTGAAACCAACGTTCTTTCCCTCAGTGAAAGGGTGAGAAGCCCTTTCAGGTCCCCAATCCCTTTAATAAGCACAGTGACCTTACAAAGTTAGGAAAGGTGGCTATTGTTGACTCTGAGCCTCAAGAAGGTTAAGGGACTTGCTCAGATCACTTGGTTAGTCTCAAGAGGTGAGACTTGAACCTCAGTGTTTTGACATGTAATTCAAGGCTGTTTTCATGACAGTTCTGTTTCAAGATGGATGCTATTCATTGAATTCACTTTGAGTTGTAGTTTTCAGTTGAGAGTAAGAATGTTTTTAGGGAGTCTTGGTTATAAAGTGTATTTATGATTTTGTACATCTCTTATTGTAAATTTTCCAAAGGTAAAGTTTTGGGAAATTTAGTCAAAACAAAAAGTGACTCCCCACACTGATGTGGCATGTGTTAGAGAGGGATTCTATTAGAATTAAGGAACTATTTGAAGCAAAGAATACTGTTATATGTAACGGTTATATTAAAAATAAGAAAAACTTTTGAAGAGCCAGTATTATTTACTTCTTTAAAACTTTGTGTTATATTTTTGAAGTGGTAGTGGTGTGAATATGAAGGAATTTTAGGAATTTAAAGTAAAATAAAAATGAAATAAACTTTTTTCTTGTTTTAATGATATGGCGTATGTTTATATTTATTAAAATGTTCAGTTCTTACCATAATAATAGCAAGCCTAGCTAACATGTCTCCAGTGCTTGTTATGAGCCAGGCAGTATTCAGTTATCTCCGGTTGAATAATTGTTTTCTTCTTGCCAGGTTAGCCTACAGATTTGTTCATGATCAATTCTTAGAAGTAGTGAGGGATAAGTCTCCATGATAGAAGACAGTGATAAGGTCTGTATGTGGCATTATATGGGACATGTAAAAATGTTTCACTGAATAGTGAAAAGGACACTGCAATTGGAGTCAGAAGACCTAGCCTCCTCCTTGTTCCTCCCTGGCCTAACAGTGTGACACTGGGTTAGTGACTTGTCTTCATAAACCTTCAATTTCCTTATCTGTAAAAAGAGAACAGTGATACCTCATAGGGCTGTGGCAAGGATTAAATGAGATAACTTAGGTAAAGTACTTAATTTATGCCTTCAAAAGATGAGGCCTCATGTAGCAGGCATTCAGAAAATATTAATTGCCTCTTGTCATCTTCATGCACAAGGTAGTTGTGAAATTAAATTGGAAAACAGAATATGAAAGCTGGTTTAAAAACATTTAAATGTCGTTCTAATATAAGATGGTATTTTCCAATGAGTGGTGCCTTCTTCAGCACTTTCAGAGTAAAATATATGGGAGAATTAAGGAGACTGGATTGTAACTAGAAAATCTGGATTTTACTGGGTGGCCATCACATCTGGAAACAGTGGTTTAATGATATTATCTTACAGTGCAACATGTAATAGTATTATCTATTTGCAGACTTGGCCACACTGTAGTCTCAGTTCCATCACCTATTGTTTGGCTTGGAGAAGTAATTTAATCTCTCTAATCACTGAGAATCAAAATTATATACCTTATTTTCAGAAGTACTCAATATGTTAGGAAGCATGTAAGTGTGGTTTTTATTTTGTTTATTGTTCTAATTTTTCTATAATACAGCAGTTTTTTGATTAGGCTTGTGATGGATAGAATTCATTTTCATTTAGTCAGAAAATCTTTCTAAATGGAGGAGAATTAGAAGGCAAAAGGCAATTTGATAGGTGTGCTAGTGGGAAGTAACTTCAAATCTCAGGGAGCCATATTAATTATAGAGAAAGCAGTGCCAGAGAATTTGATAGGCTGCTAGATGGGAGTGAACAGAGCAGGTAAAGGATAAAGAGCATTAATAAACTGATGGAGTATTAGTAATTTCATAATCTTTATTGTGTTGGGTGAGATGTGATAACAGGGAAAACATTCAGCCTCATATCCTTGGATTGCCCTCATTCTGGGCTGTGGACATGTGGTATAGTGTAAAGACAAGGGATTTGAAATCAGACTTACTATTTATTAGAAAAGTCATGGCACTTTGGAAGTTAATTAATTCATGGATTTGAAAAAATGTTACGATCTCAAAATAGATGTTTATGCTTATCTTTTCAGTTACTGTAGTCGTACTAAATAGGTTTTGTTGTTGTTGTTGTTGTTGTTTTATTTTGAGACAGAGTCTCGCTCTGTCACCAGGCTGGAGTGCAGTGGCGCGATCTCAGCTTATTGCAACCTCTGCCTCCCAGGTTCAAGAGATTCTTGCGCCTCAGCCTCCCAAGTAGCTGGGATTACAAGTGCATACCACCACACCTGGCTAATTTTTGTATTTTTAGTAGAGATGGGGATTCATCATGTTGACCAGGCTGGCCTCAAGCTCCTGACTTCAAGCGATCTCCCCGCTTTGGCCTCCCAAAGTGCTGGGATTACAGGTGTGAGCCACCGCGCCTGGCCCTAAATAGATTTTTTAAAATGGATGCTTAGCAAGAACAGAAGGAAGAAAACAATTCACATTTTCCTGTCTTTTTGGTGAATTAGTTCTTTTGATTCTTAAGATCCTCTAGTTGTGGAGGGTATGACCGGAGGACCCAGGGAAGGTACTTCTGCTACCATCTAGCTGGGGTACTCCCCAGTGGTCCCAGCTATGGAAGATTGGTCTTCCTGGTTTAGAGTGCCTCAATAAGAAAGGACTTCCATGAGACTTAGCACTATTCCATCTCCATTCTCCTCCGAAGTCTTTTACGTTCCTCAGGATAGATAACTCAAAGTTGGCCAGGCCTGGTGGCATGCACCTGTAGTCCTAGCTACTCATGAGGCCAAGGCAGGAGTATAAGGATGCAGGGAGTTATAAAGGTGCCACTGCACTCCAGCCTGGGTGACAGAGTAAGATGTCTCATAAAAAGAGCACCACCTATGTGGATTCCTCCTCCACTCTCTCCCACCTCATCTCCCCTCCACATATACTCTCACACAAAGACTGCAGCAAGGCAGACTTCTTTCACTGTGCCTTTAGTAGCTAACTGTTTCGATTCTAGTGCAAGATGGCTCTTTACCACCAGATAAGCTTTGGTATGACCAACCACTACTGAGTTGTGTAGTAAAGGGAGGTTTATCTAAATATGTAGAAGAAAGTTGAGATTCTCATTAGTTAGAAATTTGATTGCTCGAAATCTTGAATTTGATGTAAAACAGAATAAGCAGTTAGGGAAGGGAACATAATATAGGCTTTGTGTATTGAGAGTTGCATTAAAAGAATTGCAAAGTCAAGGCCCGGCATGGTGATTTATGCCTGTAATCCCAGGACTTTGGGAGGCTGAGGCGGGTGGATCATGAGGTCAGGAGATTGAGACCCTCCTGGCCAACATGGTGAAACCCCATCTCTACTAAAAATACAAAAATTAGCTGGGTTCGGGAGGCTGAGGCACGAGAATTGCTTGAACCCAGGAGGCGTAGGTTGCAGTGAGCTGAGATCGTGCCACTGCACTCCAGCCTGGCAACTGAGCAAGACTCCGTCTCAAAAAAAAATTGCAAAGCCAATCCTAAGGCAAAGAGGCTATGGAAGAAATTATGCTAAAGGGATGGGAATAGTTTAGGCTAGACTTGGGGGGAAAAATCAGTGGAATTCTTTTTTTTTTCTTGTAAGTTTTTTTTTTTTATTTTAGGAAACATGTTTTCTACATTAGAAATGCAAGCATTGGGGGAAGTTTTCTCAGTTCCACATGCTGTGATGTCTTTGAGGAGGTGAGGACAGGAAAGGGTAGACAGAACTTTAATCCTTGATAGGAAAATATATGTTGAATGCCATCTGGGAAACTTCTCTCTGACTCATTTTGTCAATGTCGAAACCAAGCTGAAAGTCAGTTTGGTTGTTCAAAGGTCTCCGTAATCATACAGTTTGGGTATTTCATTTGATAAACATTACCTGGCTTATCATTTCAAAACCTGTTGGAAGAATTTTTGAAATCACTAATCGATCGGTTTAATTTCTGTGAAAGATTTTATATATTTTTGTGGACTACTCATGAGTTTAAGCTGCCTCTTCCTAAGAGCATAATGTCTATATCACAAGCTCATGAAGATTGTAGTGAATGGCAGCGAAACACTGTTCTTTGTATAAATGCTGAGATATGCTTAAATAGATTCCATTGATAAGCTCTTGGAAATTTCTGTGTTATAAGCTGCATTTAGAAGGAGTGAGAAAGGAAACACTGGGAGGAGGGTGGAAGAAAAGGAAGAAGACTGTCTAGAGTCTTTTCTGCCAGTTGCCCTTTCTCAAAGACAAATGGACATTTGTCTTGGTTCATTTGGCCTACTGTAATGGAATACCATAAACTAGTAGCTTATGAACAACAGACATGTATTTCTCACAGTTCTGGAGTCTGAGAAATCTATGATGAAGGTGCTGGCATGTTCAGCATCTGGTGAGGGCCTAGTTTCTGGTTCTTAGTGGCACCTTCTGGCTATATCCTCACAAGATGGAATGAGCAAACAAGCTCTCTGGGGCCTCTTTTATGATGGCACAAGTCCCATTAATGAGGGCTTTGCCCTCGTCCTCTAATCTGTTACCAGAGGCCTCACCTCCTAATACCATCACCTTAAGGGTTAGGATTTCATCATATGAATTTGGAGGGCACACAGGCTTTCAGACTACAGGTATAGTTTGGTGCTTTTCAACGCTTGTTCTTCTTGTTACTTTGGCCTGCCTGTCTGACAAACAGAAGATATGTGGTAATAAGAATGAAGCCTATTTGTAGTGCCTAGTATGTCTAACACTGTTCGAGGTGCTTTATACACATTACCATGTATTCTCAACCAGGGTATAGTAGATAATAACAGCATTTTTGTGTAGATGAGGAAGCTAGGGCTTGCAGTTTTGTGACTCACCCAGGGTTACACACCTAGTAACAAATCCAGAGAATATTGTTCAGTTGTTCTCTTATTTGACCTCTCTGCTATTGACAACTGCTCCTTCCTTCCTGAATTTTTATTTTCCCCTGACTTTCATGACAACACATCTGTTTTTTCTTCTAGCTTCTGGTCACTCCTCCATAATCTCTGGTAGATCCTACTTCATCTCTTCACTCAGTAAAGCTTGCTATTCCTACCCGTTCTTTGATTTTCTTTCTCACACTGCATACTCTTCCTGAGAAATAGCATCTATGCTCATAACTTGAATTGCTGTCTTTATGCTGCTGAGTCCCAGATCTTTATTTCCATTCTAGATTTCTCATCTGAGAACCACACACATAAATTTAACGATAGATTTGACATTCTCTACTTAAATGTGCTATAGGCTCCTTAAATTCAGTGTCCCACAGTGACGTTTTCCCCATGATTTTCTCCTGGGATTCTGTAACTTCGTAAATGGTAATATCATCCACCCAGTTTCTCCTATCAGAAATCTGTTGTCGTCCTTACTTCCCCTACTTAGCTCTTCACATTTTACATTCCATCTCCAAATTTTCCTGCTTCTCAAATTAATTCACCTACCTCCATTCCCATGTTCACAGTCTTCAGTCCCCTTGGGTACACTGTCTGCACACAGTTGCTCTCTTCTCCTATATTTCTTATCTGGTAGCCCACGAGATCTTTCTAAAGTGAACATTTGATTTTTTTTTGCCTGCCTTTTCCATAACTTTACCTTCTTCAGTTTTTCCTTGTTACTTTCAGCTTTAAGCTCAAATTTCTTTACATGGTGTACACCCCTCCTTACCTCTCTAGTCTCATTTTGTACTATTCTTTTACACTAGCTCTTTGAGTGTTCTCTTGCCTCTGGCCTTAGCACACACTATGTACTGGGAGTGCTTTTTTTTTCATTTCCAAATAGCTGACTCTTTCTTACTCTCCACAGACTGAGGCTAGCTCCTTTCTTACAGCCTGCTCTGACATCATCCCATCTCTGTTTGCCAAGTGGATTACTCTCATGTGCTCTCATAACATCATGAAGTTAATCATTTTTCATAGCATTTGTAGTTGTAACCTAGTCCTCTCTCCAAAACCACATCTCAGACATATAACTGTCTTCTCTTCATTTTCACTTTATTTCATTCTCATAGGCATTGCACATTTAACCTTCCAAAACTAAACTCTTGTTTTTCTCCAAAACCAGCTGTTCCTCCTGACTTCCCCATCTTAGAAAATGGCAGTATTACTATTCCATTTTTAATTAGACCAAAATCCAGAGTTGTCCTTTGTTCCTTAATTTTTTCACAGCCCATATCCAGTCCATCAATAAACCTTACTCTTTCTTTTTTTTTTTTTTTTTTTTTTTTTTTTAAGACAGAGTCTTGCTCTCTTGGCCTCTTGGGCAGGCTGGAGTGCAAATGGCGCTGTCTTGGCTCACTGCAAACTCCACCTCCCGGGTTCAGGAGATTCTCCTGCCTCAGCCTCCTGAGTAGCTGGGATTTACAGGCATGTGCCACCATGCCTGACTAACTTTTGTGTTTTTAGAAGTGATGGGGTTTCACCATGTTGGCCAGGCTGGTCTTGAACTCCTGACCTCAGGTGATCCACCCGGCTTGGCCTCCCAAAGTGCTGGGATTACAGGCGTGAGCCACTGCACCCAGCCAACCTTATTATTTCTACCTACAACATGTATTTAGAGTCTAACCACCTCTCACTGTTTCTCCTACTGTCACCCTAATCCATGCCATCATCACTTTTTACCTGGATGCCTGCAGCAGCCTGCTGACTGCTCTCCTGCTTCTGCTCCTCCTCCCCTAAAGTGGTTCTCATCCTAACAGCCAGAATGACCCTTTTAACAAGAAAATCAGAAGTTTTTACTACTCTGTGCAAAACCTTTACACATCTCTCTCAGAATAAAAGCTAAAGCCCTCCGTCATCTGTCCCACTTCGCACCCTGCTTTGATTAATACTTCTGACCTCATCCCCTGTTACTTCCCAAACCCTTTTTACTGTGACTCGAACTATATGGCTCACCCCCTCATTTTCTTTAGGTCTCTGGTTCAGATGTCATCTTTTCATTGAAGCCTGCCTTGACCATCCATCACAGAAGAGCTCACTCATTTCCACTCTGCTCAGTTGTTCTCCATGGCACTTATACCATTTAGCTAGTTACGTATTTTCTTATTATTCTTCTACTCAAGTAGAATACAAACTCCACAAGGACAGGAACTGGTTCTCTTGACTGCTGTGTTCCCAGCTCCTGGAGCAGTGTGGCCTCTAATAGGCTCTAAGTAACTAGTTGAAGTCTAGGGTAGTAGTTATGTCATGGACTTAGCGATGTAACAGACCTGCTAATGCAGTGAGTCCTAGCTCCAATACTGAGCTCTTCAACCCCTTGTAATTAGACCGCTCCTCAGCTTCAGTTCCTAATCAATAGCATAGGATGTATTCATTCTTACCTATAATGTTATTTGTTTGTGGGAGGGTTAAATAAAATAAACTGTATGAAGTGCTTACCTCAGTACCTTGCCAATAATAAATAGTTGAGAGCAGCTGCTGCTACTAATACTGCTGCTAATTCTGATCAGATTACAGCATTTAAATTGCTTCTGACTTGTTCATCTCTTCTACCAGATTTTGTCTGGCTACATCTTAAACTTGCTATAATAATAATAATAATAACAACAATGTGACCATAAGAATACCAGTAATAATAATAGCAGCTGTGATCATTTGAGTGCTTACCGAGTACTAGAAAGTATTCTCTAAGTCAGCACTTCCCAGTGCCTCTTCCTGCAGTGATGGCACGTTCTATATCTGCTCTGTCCAGAGTGGTGTGGTAGTCACTAGCCACATGCAGAGAGAGTTCTTGAGCACTTGGTAGTGTGACCGAGGAACTCAGTGTTTAATTTTATTTAATTTTAATTAATTTAGATTTTAATGACCATGTTGGCTACTGTATTTTAAAACTCTAAATTCCTTACCTACATTAATTCATTTAATACTCAAAGGTTAAATAGATTATAGATGAAGAAATTGATTTTCTGAGTGGTGAAGAAACTTGCCCAAGATTACACAGCTAATACAAGGCAGAACTGGGGTTTAAAGGTTAAAGACCTAGATAATCTGGTTCCAGGGTCTGTTGCCAGCACCCTCTGTGCTGCACCTCCCTCGTGTCATTCTCAAGAATTAAAGTCTTACAGGCAAAGGACTGAGGTGGCGTATCTGTATTCTTGCTACAGGGAAAGCTGAGAGAATTTCTGGTTCTTACTGCAGTGAAATATCACTCCTAAAGTGAGAAATTCCCAGATTTAGGATAAATGTTCAAACAGTTCTAGACAGGTAAGCTTGGCTACTCAACCTCTGTGTACACTTTTTTCCAAGACTTAAATTTACAAATATAGTGGCAGCAACAACAAAATGTTTCCTCCTAAGGTGTTGCAGCTATTTTTCTAAAAGCAAAAAACATGCTCTCCTCCTCCCCAAAAGGGAGAATGATACATCTTACCAGGTACCGTTTCCAGCTTGAAGTCCAAGATATCTGAGCTGAGCTTATTCCTTTTGTTAAGGTTGCCTTATGTCGCTCTACAACTAGTGAGCCAGCAACTTATTTTTATAAAACATTAGGAGAAAAAGAGAAGGGGAAATTGGTTAAAAACATAAATATGTTTATGTCAGACCAAAGAATAAACATGAATAGATACTTTAGTCTTAGCTTTTGCTATTGGTTCTGAATCCAAAGTTGGTAGTTTTAATTCCCTTCCTCCACTACTCATTCCATGTTCTTTTTGCCCTCAGCCAGCTCTCAGCTAATTGTAGATTTTTATCTGTAGATTTTTATCTGACTGACGTTTATCTGACAACACTTTAGACTGTCATTCACAGGGGTGGGGAAGGAGGCTTTGAGTTGTTGGTGGTCCTGCCTGTATGGAGTTATTTCTATCTTCCATTATCTTTTACCGCTAGATGTGGTCAAACCAAGAGGTGTTCCAGGTTCCAGACACACACCTCCCTTCTCTCATTCTGTTGCAACAATCTTCTTTACCCTTGATAATCAAGATTCATTAACACAACCAATTCTGTCACCTCCCTTTTTGTCCCTGTTCTGTGTCATGAGGAGTTCAGAATTGCTAGGTTGCAGTTTAAGCTTCCAAATCAGTGGAGGTATTGTTGAGTCCGTTGGTGAAATCATTCTTCACTTGGGTGCTGAGACTGTTAAACCAGCAGAACCAGAGTCGCAGTGATGGGGGAATTGCAAGTTGGTCATTAGATGTGATGAGGAGGAGGAGAAGATGTGTAACTAATTCTGCTTCTGTCCCTTGGTTACTGGGCCCTGTATTATGGCTGTGGGAGAAACAATGTTTTGTATTATTCACTGGTTCTGAGCATCTTGGGGAGACACCACCCTATCTAATTTTATTTGGAACTGAATCTTCATAAGATGATTTCAGCATTCTGAAAGATGATCTTCTAGATGATAGGGTATGTGGTAAGAAGAGCAATCCATTAGCATCATACCATCGTTGTACTCTTTCACTGTTAAATCTTGAGTGAGATACCATGGTGATGAATGAGGCATTCAGTCATTCTGTGGATGGCAGAGGTATGGTGGACAGGAAAGGCAGTTTCATATTCAGAATATGTGTCTTTTCATATGAGGACTGACAAGTGGCCACTGAAAGTTAGGATGTATGTCTGAAATCATGTATGTTTTCATAAAATTAAATCTATTCTGTGTTGTTACTTGGAGGCACAAGCAAAGTAAAACATTTAAGGTGAACGGGGGTTTGAGTAAGTTGAAACTGGCTGACACTGACTCACTATGACCTTGGGCAAGACGCTGAACTACTGCGAGCTGCCTATTCCTCATATCTGTGAAATTGGGATAATGATATTTTTGTGTATATAAGGCTTTGAACCACTCAGACGAAAGGTGCTGTGTAAGTGCAAAGTGTTGTTAACAACAATACTAATCCTCATTTCACCTTGCCCTCAGTATGACCTGTGTTTAAATTGAGCACTGTTAAAAAGATTGCCTGTGAAATGGTATCCTGTATAGTTATGTTGCTGTATGTTCTCCCAGCACTTGATATATTTCCTTCCCAACACTTTTTATAGTTTGCAATAATCTGCTTGATCGTTTGAATATTTGTTTCCCCCACTAGATCCAAAAACCTCTGAGCACAACGGGGACCACTTTAGTCTGTTTGTTATAACATCTCCAAGGCCTAGCATGGTTCCCACATGTGGTAGATGTTCAGTAAATATTTACTGAATGAATAAATGAATAAATAAATAATGCATGTTTCTGTGAATTTCTGCCAAAACAACACAAAAAGCCAGAGATGTAAAATCAGTTTCGTTTCTTTTCCACCAGTACGGGAATCCTAATGCTGTATTCTGTGTAAATAAATCATTCCGGTTGGTCATCGTCTTATAGTGGGCATGGTGCCATGGGAAATTTATTGGAGTAATTTTTAACAGCGTAAATGTTTAGTAACAGATGCACATAGATGGCAGGTTGCCTCATTCAGCTTCCATCTGTTAGACAACTGTCTATTCTAATAAGACTGGTCCATTCGAACTAGACAAATAACATTCTTACCCATGTTTAAGCTTATTCATTTTCACAATTTTTCCGAAAGGCTCGAAGGAGGAAAGGTGTTTCCATGTTTGGTTGGCTGCTACTTAATAATAGTGTATTACAACACCTTGGCAAACCGTGAAGTCCACTTGATGTGTCGTAATGCTCAACAAGGAAGTATTCTCTCTTAAGTGTTTTGTCAAAAGTCAAAACCATGCTAAATAATGGCACTAGGAAACACACTCAGCTACAGATAATTTGGTCCAATAGAGTTCAGTGTAGGTTGTGCAACTGGCAACAGAAACTGGCATGAGATGAAGGGGTATAATCCATGCTGGTCATCATTAGTATGTGTGATTTTTAAATAGGACAGAGGCAATATACTAAACTCTAGAAAATATAGTGTGTCCATATGTACATGCAGTTAGGTTATACCCAGTGAAAGCATGATGATTCTCAGCTTGGGCATGCCTTTTAAGAACAAATTTACCAAGTTTTTTTTTGCTATATAAAGGTGGAGACAGTGTTGGCCTATATAAATTTACCCTGTGCATGACGAATTGGGTTGGTGGTGTGTCATTAAGTGTGGGCCAACTTCCTTAAATGTCTTGGTGCTTAGCATAATGCCTAGCACCCAACTGGGACTCAGTAATTATTTGTTGAATGAATGTTCTAGGATCAGTTGAGGCAATTCCCTCTGGATTTCTAGCATGAAAGCAGTCCCATAACCTTAGATCACTATGAATTAAAACTTGGAATAAAAAGTTGGAATACTTAGAGTACTAGTACTAAGCAGAACACAAAGCAAACTGCTTATCACTAGTATGTGTCTGTGATAAACTTCTGAAGGCTGTGTCGTTTCCAAAATGTAAATCACTGGGTATGTGTTATTTTGGGAGGCAGACATCTAACAACGGCTGTTTTGGAGAAAGTCAATCTATCTGGGTCTTGGTTCAGTTACAGGAATGACTAATTTTATACTAGATTCTCACATGATTCAAAAAGTGTGTGAATGACTCAGCTCATTAATATCCTTAGCTCCTGTGATCTCCCCTCCCAGTGAAACGATGGTTATAAGGCAATAATGATAATTGGAAGAGGAGGAGACTTTGACTTTGCCCCATGGCAATAAAATGACACACTTTAAGTAATTACATATGCATACAATATTGTTTGAAAGAAATGAGTTATGTTATCATCATATAAATACATTTGTTATTTGTGTTAAAATATGGTGAAAATAATATGTAGTTTCAGCATGGATGAGGACTGAGTTCTGCTTTTTGTTTCTACCATTATCTTTTTTCCTGAAACAACAAGCCTCTATATGGACAGAGCCATTTGGAGCCCTAACTTAGTTCCTAACAGTCAACTCATTGATTACCTTCTCCTTGCTGACATAGAGAAATGTTGCAGTCACAGGGGTGTTGGGTTCTAATTACATGTAGCTAAGTATTCACAAGTGATTTTGAGCTAAAATGAGCAATTCATTGAAGAGTCTGTGGAATTTCTGGGGATTTGCGTGTTTCTTCCTGTTACTGTTTCTTTCTTTTTGCAGCAATTTATTAAACAAAGACCTGGATATTTGGAGTCAGCCTTTGCACATATGTCTGCTCTTGCTAGAGTCTCTAGTGACTCAAAAATCTACTGCACACTTTTCACTTCTTATTTAGTTTCACTTCTCTGCAGCATTTGACAGATCTCGAAATTCCTTCGTAAACTTTGTGGATATTTTCTTTTGGTTGTTTCTTAACTCTTATACTTTTTCTTTTTAAACTCTTCTAGCCACCCTTAAAATGTGATATCCTCCAGAGTTTGGTCTTGGTCCTTTTTTTTGTTTCTATTTATTCAGTCTCCTTGGTGATCCCATTCATTTCCATGGTTTCCATTAAAATCCATACACTGGTTGCTCCAAGTGGGTGTTTTTATGTCAGTCTTGATGAGCTATAGACCTGTGTATTCAGCAACACTGGAGATATATATAGATATATAATAATAGTAACAACAATACTAACAGCTACTCGTTATTGAATATTTTCTGCATCAGACAGGTGAGCGCTTTATTGCTTCATTTATTTACCTCACAGCGACACTATACATTGTCTTAAAAACCAGAAAAATGTCTCATAAAGGTCCCGATTTCTAAGTGTCCTGGAAAAGCCTGGGCTTGCCTTCTTACCTGGCAGCAGGCATCGGCAGCTGAGTAACAGCTTTCCTCTTACCTGGGACTTGTACCATTACTTCACACAGTCCTCACCACTTCCTATTGGCCTGCACTTATTGTGAGTTTCCTCATATCCTTGCTGGTCTAGCCCCATAGGCATTTCTGACACCTGTAAGAACAGTCGACATGCTTTCCCAGCTGGTTGCAGACTTCTCTATTTTTTGCTCTAGTACTGGAATGGTTTTCTCAAATGAAATTTGTTACTTGCTTTCTCTTAATAGTTTTCTATGTATGTTTCTTTATCACCTCCTCCTCTACCCACAACTTTGTTAAAGTCTCTATGCTGAAGTTAGAAGGAAAAGAATAAAAGTTTTTGATCATTTACTATGGGCCAGAGTTAAACACAGGCTTGGTTTACTTAAGTCTTCACAGCACTGAAGTGGGTGTTCCTGATTCCTAATTAAGAGATGAGAGAATTTCAAGGCCCAGGGGATTGTCTCAAGATCCATACCCAGAGTGGATTCAGATCTGTCTGATCCCGAGCTCAAAGTTTTTTCTCCTCCATCATAACAACTTCTAGCTCCCGTTCCTCTATACAAATAAACAAGTATCTTTAGCACTCTCATTCCCATGATCTGCTTCTCATCTTGTTCCTCCTTTGCCATCAAACTATATTCATTGGTTCACGCAGAACTCCGTTAACCCCTTTTCTCATCTCAACACAGTGTAATTTAGCCTTCTGATAATTTACTCGTTCACCCACATCATCTGAGCACCCACTGTGCAACAGGCAGCGGGCCAGACACTAGGGACATAACCCTTGTCTGAGAGAAGCTTCATGGAGCCATAATTCCAGCGCTGTGTGCAGAATGCCTTATAATTAAATCCAGTGGATTTAAGGATTAGCCCTTTTCTTACTTAAGCTCACTTGCATCATTTTCCCCAAAGGACAAGCACTTCTCTAATGGAAATTTTCTCTTTCCTTTCTTCTGTAGCATTCCTCACTGCTGGTTTTCTTCTTTAGTTTTTCAGAGTTCCTTTTGCATCTCTCTTCTTTTTCTTCCAATGCCCTCATTTTAAATGTTTCCAGCTTCGTACTAGGTAACTTCACTTCAAAGTCTTACAGTTTCAGTGATTTCTGCTGCTTTCCTCAAGACAATAGCATTTGACTAGTTGTCCACATTAAATATCTTGGAGGCATCATTACTCTCTTGTCTTCCTCTCACAGCAAGAGTTGGTGATTCTGCTTCTAAAACAGCTTCCCAGTTGCCAGCCCGTCTGCCATTAGTTAACATATGGCAGCAACTGCCCTCTCCCTCCCTCTCAGTTGTGTGTCCTCCAGACATTAACAATAGTAATCATTTTTTTTTAACTCTCATTATTACTTTACCCCTTGAAATCTTGTAGTGTCTTTCTCGCTGCCTGTTGGGTCAGGTCTCAGTTCTATAACCTGGCCTCCAGGGCTGTTGACCTTCTGCTCCTGATCCACTCTTCTGGTCTGCTCTCATTTTAGCTACAGTGCTTAGCACATAGAGAGCACTCACTGAATACTGGATGAGTAAGCGGGTGGTACAGAAAAATCTGACCTTTTGTTGTCAAAGGGCAGAATTAAATTTTTATCATGTAAGTATGGTACCTAGTATTTACTTCTCAGTAACTTCTCTCATTTTTAAATTATAATGATATAAACATTAATCCAGTGTATTGTGTTTCTCTTAAATTCATATGTTGAAGTCCTAATCCCTAGCAGGACCTCAGAATTTGACTGTATTTGGAAATCAGGTCTTTAAAGAAGTCATTAGGTTGGCTGGGCGTGGTGGCTGATGCCTGTAATCCCAGCACTTTGGGAGGCGGAGGCGGGCGGATCATGAGGTCAGGAGATCGAGACCATCCTGGCTAACACGGTGAAACCCCATTTCTACTAAAAATACAAAAAATTAGCCGGGCATGGTGATGGGCACCTGTAGTCCCAGCTACTTGGGAGGCTGAGGCAGGAGAATGGTGTGAACCTGGGAGGTGGAGCTTGCAGTGAGCCGAGATCGTGCCACTACAGCCTGGGCAACAGAGTGAGACTCCGCCTCAAAAAAAAAATAATAATAAGTCATTAAGTTAAAATGAGGTCAGTAAGTGGGCCTTAATCCAATATGACTGATGTCCTTAAGAGGAAATTTGGACACAGACCTGTGTAGAGGGAAGACCATTTGATGCCACAGGACCCAGCCCTGCTGATGCCCTGATCTTGGACTTCTTAATTCCAGAACTGTGACAAACTAAATTTCTGTTGTTTAAGCCACCTAATCTGTGGTACTTTGTTATTGCAGCCCTAGTAAATTAATATACCTAGTATCTTTTAATTCACTGAGATTCTAAGTCCTGTATCTGGGTAGACTTTATTATTGGGAAAAGGATGGACCTAATAATCTAGTAGATCTCTCCATCTCAAATTTCTTTGAGGTATTTGAAATTTGACCAAGGAAGTTAAAGGCTACAGTAAACTGTGATCACGCCACTGTACTCCAGCTGGGTGACAGAGCCCGACCCTGTCTCTTAATTTAAAACAAACAAAAAAAAATTCTCCTAAGAAAAGAGGAGCATCTTTATCTTTTTCATGCTACATGATTAGCCACTCAATTTTTTTCCTTTCATTAATCTGTGTCTCTTAGATATTCAAACAAAGCAAGAAACCATTAAAAAATAGTTAGTGCCCATTTGTTTTATTGATTTAAAGAGATAATGAGTTGAATGTTTTTAAATTTCATTTTGATAGCTAGAGTACAGTCAGTTCTCTTTGCAATGGATGGCCATGCAGACTCAAACTTTCAGAGAAGACATTTACAGCAGTGAATTTATGTGCTTTACAGCAGGTTTCTAAAGGTTCTGCTTATGGGGGGAAAGCACAGTGAATCACTAAAAATTTGGTTTATTCAGCTTTTCCTAGTCATATTTCAGGTTGTCATGTTGTCAGACCTCAAAATGCCTCTCCCCTCCATCCTCACTGCCCCCACTCCCTACTCAGTCTTCACCTCCTCAGCAGTGGTTGTAGTGGAACTGTGGGAATTAAGTAGGTTGACTGTGTTAGAGACTTTGTTGGAAAACAACATTCAGATTTTACTTATTATCTGCTTAGATTTTCCCAGATTGCATAATAATCTCCTCAGACTGATTACACCTTGACAAGGCTCACCTGAATGCCTTCCTATAATGTTACCATTAACATCTTAGGTGGATGTGAGTCCATTTTATTTTATAAATCCAGAAAGAGCGCCTATAATCCTTTTCTAAGAACCAGCAATTTATTTTCTAGGTCTGCTGTCAATTCTTCATGCTACAATTTTGAACTTCTTGCATTTTGTTCTATTATGTAGAGGTAGAGGATAGCTAGTCACTGTGTATAATAGCTCTTATTCTTGAGATATAAGGAACTATTATATTGCCTTTCTATCTTCTCTTTTCCAAATTGAGCTTTATTCGTTCTTTAGCCATACAGTACTTCTGTTAAATCCTTAATTACATATAACACTTGTCATTAAAGCCTCTCCATGTTTTCTAAAACTCTCTTTAATGGTGAATCCAGCACTTGGGGGTTAACAATACAAGAAGACAGTCAGTTCCTACACTGAAATATAAATTTTAGACATTTTGGTTTCATGCTTAATTCTCATTTTCTATTTAGTAATCAAAATGCATAGCAATTAAGCAAAAGAAGATTGTCTTTTCTCTATGACAAAAGTTAAAGCATATACTTTGCAGATAATCTTTTGAATTCATATGCATTGATAACTCAGATTCAGAGAGATTAGAAGTATATGCCACTGACTAGAACCAATATCAAGAATTTTCTGTATCTAACTTGTAGTCTTAGCATTACCTCTGACTAGTTGGATGTAGAAGATAAGTCATTTGACTTCTTTCTAAATCATTTTATTTATTTGTGAAACTGGGGGGAGGAGATCAAGATTAGATTATCTCTAAGCTGTCTTCCAGCCTAGAAATTGTACTGTATACTAATCATAATGGCAGCTAATAAATTGTGGCTTTTAGTGGGTAGGTATATTTGGAGCTAATAAGATTAACTTATTTGAAATACATGTTGAGTACTATCTACTGTGTGCTGGGCACTGGTAATACCGTGATAAATCAGACATCTTTCAAGGAGTTTATACTTTATTAGGGGAAAGAGGCATAAAAATAAGCAATTGAATATTCCTGGAGTGGTGGTAGAAGTCCGTCTAAAGTGTGTGGGGCACAATAGAGAGTTTGGTGAGTTTTGCTTGGCAGCAGGAGCATCAGGAAAGGGCCAGTGATGAAAGGGAGCGATTATGAAGGCCTGATGGAGAGCAGCTGCAGCAAAGTGATGAGGCAGCAGCTTGACTATAGTGGCTAAAGCTGGAGAATGAGAAAGTGGAAAGAGTGGCTCCTTTTTTCCCCCAAGGAGGTGGAATATGAACAGAAAATAACTGGGGGCAGGGAGCTGGGATTATAAGAGGTTGTTTGTTTTAAAAAATGGGTGTGAAGAGCCTGTGTAAAGGTTCTTGAGAAAAGAGCCCATTGAGAGGAAAGTTTGTTGTGAAGGAGATGAAGATGTAATAAAGAACAGGGTGGAGAATGGATAGAGAGATAGATAGATGGATAGATATGTGATAACACACACAGAGCAGAATGTTAATTGTGGCACCTAGGAAGTAGATGAATGAGTGTTCATAATATACTTCCTTCAACCTTTCTGCATATTTGAAAATTTATAATATTGGGAAATAATTTTATAATATTGGGGATGGAGGAGAACATGGGTTGAGAATTTAGCCTTGTACAGAACCAGGGGGCACTTATTCCTTGGCATGGCAGGACGTTATGGAAGGTCAAGGCTAAAGCCCCAGCCACTTTTGTAAAGCAAAAGTGACTCTTACCTGCTAGGGTGGAGGGCCAAAAAAGAAAAAAAAATGTTGAGCATAAAGGATGGAATAACCACTGGTGAGTGTGAGAGAGGACTGAGCAGACTTGGGTGGTGATGCTCAGGTCTGGTGAAGTTGCCATATTTGTGATTTTCCCTGGCAGTTATCAGAAGACAACAAGTTAGTAGGATCATTGAAGGGCCACTAGCTTACGGAAGCCAAAATAGAATGAGTAGTTGGCATGAATGAGTCCCTTCAGTATTTGCCAGCAGTCTGTCCTAGAACATGTCCCAACCTCTCTGGTGCTTTGTTCAAGAGATTGTTTTCAACCTCACTATCTTTTGCTTTGAATTATCTGAGATAAAAACAATGTTGCAAAACTTTGTTAACACTATTATTATTAACATTTAACTCAGGTAATTTTGTTGTCTCCCTTAGGTGAAAGAAGAACATCCAGAAAAAATACCAGATTTAAAATTATTGGTAGAGAAGAAATTTTTGGCTTTACAGAGCAAGAATTCTGATGCAGACTTTCAAAATAATGAAAAATTTGTACAGTTTAAACAACAGCTGAAAGAACTAAAGAAGCAATGTAAGTCAACATGCTTTGCTTTGGTTCGGCTTTTTGAAATTAGGGAACTGACTTGATGAACAGCCCCAGTTAACTGATTTTATAAAGTTTGCTTATCTGCTTGGCTTGATCCTCTTTCTAAGTTGCTTTTTATTGTTGTTGCAATTCTGTATTTTGTCTAATTTTTGGTTCAAATCAGCCTGCCCATTCCTGAAAGCCAACAGTTTCCACAAAGTGCTCAGAACATTTCCCAGCAGCTAGTTATGTGTATTGTCCCATTGCTGGGGAGGGAAATTGGGAAAACAAAATAAAAGTGAAAACTATTTTATTTAAATAACAATGGTATCGTTCAAGTTTTAAACTGCTGGGCCATGCTTTAAAATAACCATACTTTGATTCTGGTTTTGCCGCTTTGGAGTAATATTAGCTATGTTTTCTCTCAGAAGACCACTTTATCTTCTCAACTATAGACCAAAATCTCCTTGATCCATTTTAGCATTGTGGTAGTATAAATTCCATGTGGTTTTTAAGTTGTTGCCTTCTTAATAAACTATTACATTCAAGTTTTTTAGTGGACATAATTTTGACTTAAGAATTGGAGCAGGCAATGTAATTTTTTATACCAAAAAAATTTTTAGACAGTATTTACCAGAAATAATATATCATTTCTGCACAGTAAAGTATATATGCCCTTTCTTTTCCCATTCTTCCATATGGTCCACATACCAATTTTATATAAATTGATTTTTTCACATTAGCATCTATTTAGTCCTATAGTCTTTGCTTCTTTTAGGATTGAGACACTTGTATTTCTTAAAGAAGTGAATAGTGAAGCAAATAACCTTTTCTAACTTTCGTCTCCCAACACCTTCATTTACACACACATGGAGCAGGAGTGTTGTGTGATATGAGACATAAATTTACCTCATGTCCTTATATGTGCTTAATGTAGGGATTCGTATTTTGAAATAGGCTTTCTTTTAAATATAAGCATTTTCTTTAAATTGATGCTGAGATCTCAAAAAATGACTGAGGAAGCTGCCTCACTTTTGTCTATTTTACAAATAACTTAAGTTTCACAATTTGGAATGTTTTGCAATCATGATGAGACTTTTGTTTTTACTGTAGATTTAACCAGTAAGCATTTTCCCCATATTTTAAGTTTATTTTTTGTTCTTTTTTTAACATCACAGCTCCCAACATTCTTCTAATGTATTTTTCACTCTTCCCTCAAATGATTAATAATTTCCCAAAGAGATAATAATTTGCCAATGGCTTTCTGATCTTAAAGATGCTAGTGAATTAATTGTATAGCCATGAGAGTTAGACATTATTCCCCTTAAATATACATGGGCCATATAGTCTTTACCTTTTATCCATGATATTTATTACTCAGTGGTTTGTGTGTGTGTGTGTGTATAGTATCTGGCACATGGACCTGTGATTACCAGCCTGAGGCCAACAAACCCCTCAGTTGGGATGTAGAGATTAAACAAAGCTTTTAAAAGCTCACATTATATGACCTCAAGTTTGTTTACCTGGTCATCTCATGGTAATTAGAAACTCTGATTGGCAGCTTTCGATTTCTTAATTAAAAACCTAAATAAACTGATTGTTATAGGCATTTTTTCAAAGGCGTTCTCAGTGAAAAGACCGAGAACTATTCTATTTGGTGCTTAGTGAAAATATTTTGAACTAATGTATGTACCAGTTATTAACATTTCTTTATTAAATGCAATAGTTTTTTGTCAAATAAATAGCAATTTTTCAATCTTGAAAAAATAAGATGCTAATGAATTTCAGTTTTGGTGTTGGTCTAAGTAGCCAAATGTATTTTATTTGACTATTTGGAGCCAGTACTCATAAACTGTGGCAGACTTAACATCCAATCACAATTCCTGAGTTTTAAGTAATTTTATAATACAGGTTGAAGGACAAATATTCAAAAATATAAATTGTTCCTTCTTTTGTATTGTTTACAAAGTTATTATTCCACAAGGTAAAGGATGAAGACTTTTAGAATCATATACTCATGGAGAAACACTTTCTAATTAAGAACATATAATTCAAAAAAATGATAAATGTTGAAATCATGGCTATTACTTCTTAAATCTCTCTAAAATGGAGTTGGAAAAAGAAAGAAAATGTTTCCTCAGGCCACCAGTACACATTATTTGGATAGACAGTCAAACCTTATGTATATTTATATTGAAAGAAATACTTCCTTATATAAAGTTTCCCTGTATATTGTAACACTGGAATTAAAATAACTTTCCCCTAAAATAATTAAAATAAAAATTTCCCCTAGAATTTTATTTTAAAAAGTTTTTAGATTTCAAATGACAGAACAAGCAAAATATTAATACTTTAAAAAAATACTCTATAAGATCTGTATACCTTACTTGCAAAATGTAATTTTAGTGCAGTATTATTAATATAATACTTGTATTATACTAATACAAGTTGATACAAGTGTAAACTTGTACCATGTCTAGTGGATTTTCTTTCTTTAGATTTAACACTGTTGTGAGGGTTCTAATTAGGATCAGGCTCCCACAGTATTTGTGTAGCCAGGTCAGAGGTACACTATGATATGTAAATGAGCTAATGAATCTGTTTTGAGGTATGGTCTGGCGGCAAGGAATTACAATAATAATTTTTTTGTTTTTAAAGATTAGAAAATAGAGGCCAGAGAGAGAGACTTGCTTCTAGATGCCTGTTTTGACAGAGTGAAGGCTGAAGTGCTTTTATGGTCTACATAGATCCGAAGAGTTCTTTTATGAAAATAACCACCATGTCTTCACTAACTTTATTATATAAGAACATAAATACATGGGATTACATTTGACCAAATCAGGATCTAATCAGAGAAATGCTAGGAATCTTTTAGGTGGGGAGAGGCCAAGATATAGCTTGCAATGAAGTTGTCTCCCAGGTGGTTTTGTCTCAAGGGCAGGCCTAGGTACACTCTGCTGGCAGTGCGCCAGCTGTGAGTTAATCTATCTGTGGCTCAGCAGCTGGTTGTTCTCAAAGTTTTTGGTCTTCTGCTCCCATTACATTTTAATTTTTTTTTTTTTTTGAGACAGAGTCTCGCTTTGTTACCCAGGCTGGAGTGCAGTGGTGCAACCCTGGCTCACTTCAACCTCCGCCTCCCAGGTTCAAGTGATTCTCCTGCCTCAGCCTCCCAAGTAGCTGGGATTATACGTGCATGCCACCAAACCCAGCTAATTTTTGTATTTTTGGTAGAGACGAGGTTTTGCCATGTTGGCCAGGCCGGTCTTGAACTCCTGACTTCAGGGGATCCACTCACCTCAGCCTCCCAAAATGTTGGGATTACAGGCGTGAGCCACTGCACCTGGTCACATTCTTAAAATTTACTGAGAGCCCCCAGAGAGCTTTTGTTCATTGGTTATATCAACTGACATTTATCATATTAGAAATCAAAACTGAAGAATTCTAAAAATATTAACATATGAAAAATAAGCCTATTACATGTTAATATAAACAGTATTTGATATGGGATACCACTTTACATTTTATAAACATAAAGGAAAAATTATTGAGAAGAGTGGCATTCTTTTACATTTTTGTCAATCTCTTCAATTTTTGGCTTATTTAAATAGAAGGTAACTAGCTCCTCATATTTGCATCTGCATTTGGTCTATTTTGTTGAGGTACACAAAGAAAATTTTGTCTCACACATTGGTAATTGAACTTGCTGAAAAGATCTTGCAGACCACCAGAAGTTCTCACTTTGACAACTCTAGATCTAGGCCTGGGGTCATAAACTCTGGGCCATGGACCAAATTCAGCCTGCCTCCTGATTTTCTGTGGCCTGCAAGCTAACAGTGGTTTTTATATTTTTTAACTGTTGGAGAAAAAAATCAAAAGGGGAGTAATATTTGGTGACTTGTGAAAATTATATGAAAATTCTATTTCAGTGTCCATAAATGGTTTCATGGGAACATAGTCATACTCACCTGTTAATGTGTTTTCTGTGGGTACTGTCACACTGTCATGGCAGGGTTGAGTGAGTGTGTCACAGACCATCTGGTTAGCAAAACTTATCGTATTTATTATCTGGCTTTTTACAGTAAATGTTTACTGACCCTTGATCTAAATTATATTCAGAAGTAACGGCAGTTTTTATTTTTTTAATTTTATATTTTTTCCCTAAATACCATCCATTTGTCTCAGGTACATTCAGAACACTTTGAGGATTCACTGTGTATGAATTACTACAGTTGAGGCTCTGAAATAAATAAAAAGCAAAAAGCAGGAATCTGTACATGCAGAAGACAGTGTATACAAACATGATATAATATGACAACCATTAATAACAAATATCAACTCAAAAGCAAAGAAAACATCAGAAACAAATGTTATATAATGTGGGACCTAAGTGAGGAGAGTCAAAACAGGAATGCCATGCCAGTCAACTGATATGGGGCTCTCTGGAGCAGTAGGTACCGAAAGATTTTGAGGCTGGGTTCAGCCCCAGTAGGAAAGAATGTGCTAAAAGATAACAGTGGGAAAGGAGAGGGCAGTACGGATGTCTAGTATTTACCATCCCCAGAATACAAACCTAACAGATATACTACACTCATTTAGAGATACTGTTACTCTAAAGATAATATATTTCAGTTACACGCAATGATTTTCCCAATAGTTATGTCTTATAGATATTACTAGGCATTAGATATAACATCTTTGAACAAAGAATTTTATCCTTTAGATACCCAGTGTCCTGTATGTTAGAAATAATTAGGTCTGCCTCAGCTTACGTCTCAGGGTCATTACCAAGATTAAATGAGATACTGACTCTGCTAGCTCTAAAAGCTTTAGATTTAAGTTATTGAGGAAGAGCTAGTACAGCATAATGGAAAGAATGTGGCTTAGCAGACGGAAGACTTGGATTTGAGTCACTTAATAGCAGCCTACTCTCCCTTCAGATACCGCCTATCTTAGATACTTCTAATTCTTGGAGTCATAGAATCAAGATTGATCGAAGATAACTTCTACACTTCTAGACAAGATGACTAGGATAGTGATGGTGGTGATAACTGAGTTAGGGAACAATTTCACAGAGAAGAATTTCTTAAACAGCAATCATATTCTCACTAGCCCAAGTTGTGAAATGAAACAATATGATTTGGTTTAAGGCAGACATAACCAGACTTTCTTGGGTGAAATAATTTTAATTTAGCTAGACAATATGGATAATTTTCTCTTCTCCTTGCCTTAAACTGCCTTCAATATTACAGCTCATGGTTTCTTGCAGTTTTAACATCAGGAGAACTTAATTAGAATGTGTGAACTCCTCTGTATAGACACTTCTTCAAGTCATCAAGCAATCTTTCTGGCGTCTTTTATTCATTTACCTGTTACGTGACTATCAGGCCCTGTAGATTTTAGTGTACATCAGCAAAGGCAGAAATTGAGGGCAGTTGGCAAAGCCCTTATGTTTTGAAAGTTTCTAAGACTGAGATTTAGAAACTTTCAAAATATAAGGGCTTTGCTTTATGTTCAAAAATAGAATTGAATGTGAATCTGAAATTTTAAGTGTTAATTTAATATGCAATATAATTTTGTTAGTATATTTAAATGCTAAGCTTAAAAGAGAACGTATCATATTATCTTTTAATGAAAAAATGCTTATCTGAAAAGGTTCACCACAAATTTAGACACTATATTTAGGTCACTGTTATATATAGAATATATGGTATGGAGATAATTGCAGCTATGAGTGAAGGTTATAAATCATTTTGAATGACAATGATATTTGTATCAGACATATAGAGACATAGGAATTCACATTGTAATCTAGCAATTAATGTGGATTCATTTTTAAGCACACCCAATCTAGATCTCAAAACTGATAAAAGGAGGGAGTGGCCATTCACTTTACAAAAGGATTCTCTGAAGGATACTATTAAGTCTTCCAGGAACATTAGAACACCTTCGCTTTACTATTTTTAGTTGGTGGCTTTTCCGTCTCCTTCAGCATCTACTCAAAACCACAGTGTAGTTGCACAAGGGTAGGGGTTTTTATGTTTTGCTTACTGCTGTATTCCTCGAACTCCAGCATGAGGCCTAGGTACAGTGTAGTATTACCATAGCACAGGTCCTTGATGGTCACAGCAATCTTCCAGAAAACCATCATGTGCTTGAGAGCTTCTGTGCTACTGAAAGGGGACACCTGTCACCCCTGCCAGCCTATTGTTGCTGTGAGTGGGTGTGGACCCACTGTTGCCAGATCTTCAGGTTGTTTTAGAAAACTCAGAAATCTAAGTTACTAGATTTTTCTGTTTTTCAGTTACTAGATTTTTAAAAACACTGTTCAAACAAAACTGTTAGTTTGTAACCTTTGGCTTTACCTTCTCATAATATAATTTTTTTAGTGCCTTATTAGGCACTTTAATGAGAGACGGCAGCCATTTAATTTACTGTTAATTTGTGATGTCTTCAGAAGAGTGAATGGTTTTGCTTTCAGGATACTGTGAACTAAGGCCAAAATGTGCAGTTTGCTTCATTTGGGAATGTGTATTGTAGAAACCAGTTGGGTTCTATTGAAAAAGCAGATGGGGGTTTTGTGATGGGGGCCAGGTATGGGAGCCCCCTCATCCAGATGCAGGTGAACAGTGTGGTTCTAGAGAAGACTAGTGATTGGAAAGGTATGTGTGAGTTTTGAAACTTGGAAGAAGACAGATGAGAAGTAAACCAAGGTAGCGCCAGTAGGGAAAATATTTGACTTTTCCTAGAAACATATTGAGTGCATTTAAACTGGGCAAAGTATGGACCAACTTGCCTTCATCCTGATACTATTCAACTTAGAAATGTTTTACTTTGTCATAAGGTATAACTGTTGTTAGAAATAGATAATCAGTGTCATGAAGAAAAGTCAGCACAGAGACAAAGGACCTCTCAGCAAGGCAATCTTTACTTTCTGCAGAAAGGGTGCTCCACACAGATGGAATAATGGCAAGAGCACACCTGAACAAAGGAAAGGCAGACATGTTTATCCCTTATACATTTGGGTCATCCTTACTGCTCTGTCCTGCATCCATTGGCTGGAGCTGAACCTCACAATCTTAAACTGATACTCGATTTGCTAATAGCCTAAAACTTTCCTAAATAGGTAAGTGCAAGGAAGAACAAAGAAGGAGAGGAAGTTGCTTATGAAAGGTTTAAGGCTAAGACTTGCCTGGGCCTGTCCAGACATGCCTAAATAAGCCAAAGCAACTAACTGGGCTAAAGTGTAAGAACTAATAGTTGATAGGAGGCTTTAGAGTAAGGAACTATTATTCCTAGAACAGATTTATTCAACTGATCAGATAAGCTGCCTAGAAAAAGAGGGTCAGAACATAGTTAAGGCAGTCTGATGATAAAAATCCTTTTCCTCTCAATACATCATCAGTAAGGAAGAGAAAAAATAGAGGACAAAAATTAGCATTTATAGGGTTGAGATCTAAAATCAGTAGAAAAGGTTAAAAATTTATATTGTCTTTGAAAATTCCTTAAAATATTCAACAAAAGTAAATACATAATTTTGTGTATATAACCCATTACAATGATATGTTGGCACAAACATATAGTATATACAGCAATACACATTTTTTAATATCACAGAATATGGCTTAAGTCACTTAAGTGTGACTGCTTAGAACATTCAAACAAATTGATGAAGTTTGCTGGCTCTTGTATGGTTTTACCATCTCTGTGCCTCTCAGCAGGTCTTCATTTTTTCCTTAAAGATGTTGATGAAGCCATTGCCATTAACTTGCTGAATAATTGTTGGGAGATGCTAAAAATCTTAAATGTCACTACCAAGATGGACTTTTTCAGGCTGGATTGCATCCTGAGAGCTTATGTTCATTGAGTGAAATTTCTGCCCTACACAAATTTTTTATTCTTTGAGTATTTGCCTCTCTCCTCTTTCCTCCTCTCTGAGTCAGTATCTGTCTGACTCTTTTCTGTGTGTCTCTTTCCTCCCTGTTGCTTTCTTTGTGTCTCCCACTCCATAAGTTTTCTCTTTTCTGTAAGTCTTGACTTACATCATTGCAGCTGAAGACGTTATCCCCATCTTCATGATGAAGCAGCCTCAGAGAGGTCAAGTGATGTGCCCAAGAACAACAAAGCTAGTGAACAGTAGAACCAGAAGACAGACGATGCCAAGGATGAAGAGAAAACATTGGAGAGAAGTGTAGCTACTCTCTCTCTTCTCTTTTGTAAAGCTGTTACTTTTTAGGAATGTTTACATTTTAAAGTAGATTTGGGGGACCAAATAAATAATGAAGTTAAGAAAAAGATTAATTCAAATTAAAGGATTGATTCCATAGTGGTCGAGTTTTAATGAGGTCATTAAGCTGTCCAGGAGTTATTTTGTAGTGAGAAATTAACTTTTTCTACATGTCCTTTATATTGTACAGTAAAAGCACTCATCTACTCTGCATTCATCTTAGGTTTGCCCTATTCCTATTGGATGATAGTTATAATACAGGTCATAGGCATGCTTTGTATAATGCCTAGTACCTAAAGTACTCAGTGAGTGCTGGTTGAATTAATGAATAACAGCCGGCATTGTTTGAGTGCTTACCTCTGCTCAGGCTATTGTACTTGCAGACTTTATGTACATTATTATGATTATTTTTTGAGATGGAGTTTCGCTCTTATTGCCCAGGTTGGAGTGCAGTGGCATGATCTCGGCTCACTGCAACCTCTGCCTCCCAGGTTCAAGCGATTCTCCTGCCTCAGCCTCCCGAGTAGCTGGAATTACAGGCACCCACCATGCCACCTAGCTAATTTTTTGTATTTTTAGTAGTGACGGGGTTTCACCATGTTGGCCAGGCTGGTCTTGAACTCCTGACCTCAGGTGATACACCCGCCTCGGCCTCCCAAAGTGCTGGGATTACAGGTGTGAGCCACCACGCCCAGCCATTATGTGCATTATTATTTCTTTCTTTCAGCTCTATTAGATGGCTGTATCCATTTTATAGATGAGAAAATAAGCAAAGAGACGTAATATAACTTGCCTAAAATCCTGATGCTGAAATTCATACCCAGGTTTAGGTGATACCACAGCCCATGTTCTTTCCCACATACCACACCAATTCTTGAAAACACTTTTGTGTGTTTTTTCTTTCTCTCAATTCAAGCATATCATTCATTTCTTAGAAAAAAAAATTGACTTTTAATAGGACTCTTGAAGAGTGAATCATCTGTTTGGATCTTCCAGATCATAGAACTGCCTTGATGTATTTTGATGACGCTGGAGGAATCTGCTTCATCTAGCTGAGAGAGAATCTTTTTCGGTCACTTGCATTTAGAGATTAGGGAGTAGTAATGATACCAGACATTACATAGCAGTTCTTCTTTTCCAGATCCCCATGGTTTTGGCAATTCATTTAGAATATAGTGCCTAAGAATGATGTTTCTGGTGGAATAGTTGGTGTGTTATGGCAGAGAGGAGGAGGATATTTATGGCATCCCAAGTTTAGAACAAATTCCATGAAATTTATTTCAAACATAACAACAGTAATCTCTTGCACATACATCATCTCGCGTAATCTTTACAACATCCACACGCAGGAAAGGAATGCATGAAAAGTACAAGTTCTGTTTTTAGCAGACTGAACACCATATAATAAGAATCTTGGAGGTGACATATTTACCCAGTGTCTCACAGTCAAGAGGCCACAAGGATAACAAATACGTTCACAAGGAAAGGGGAAGTTTTAAAATGACAGATAGCTATAATTAAAGTTAGTAAAGAAAGGTTCAGTTATCAAGGGACAAATGAGTCAGCAGCAAGTTTAAACAAACTGTGAACTCTGGGTGTTTCTCTCATTGTGACTTATTTTAAGAGAGTATGATGCCATCCACACTCAGAAAGTAGCCTGAATCTAGATTAGGAAGACCAAGTCTTAAGTGTCCCAGAGATGACGTTACATTATACCTAAGAAAATAATTATCTTGTCAAGTTATAATTCCTGAAGTTAGAATGATTTAAGTGTTATATTTGTTAGATATACTGGAAGTTTCAGGCAAAGTTATTGAGCATTTCTGTCTACTTCTACTTCATTTTTAAAAGGTTTTTTTTTTTTTTTTTTAAAGAAAGTTTAAGTAGATTTTTGGCATCTTAGTGCGTGGTGTGTTATTGTGTGTATAGCAAGTAGACATGGTTTACTCATTAACTATCTGAAATTTTGAAGTCAAATGAAATGTTTCAAGTTAATATTATAATTTGGCTTTATAAAGCAGCTATAATTGAATATTATATGTATATGGTAGCAATTAAATAGGGAAAAAACTGCATATAGAAATTCAGAGCTACTTGTATAGAAATGCATTGTTGGTGAACAACATTTGAAATCGAGCACAGTCATACAATTTTACACATTCAAATAATACTAATGACTTGCTACATTTCATTTCAATTTAAGATTTTGGGAGCATTAATGTGGTATCACAAAAAGGGCACAATAATGGAAATCGAAAGACCTAACTTAGACATTAATGAATGAATTCTACCCACTCTGGCAATTCAGTTTCTGTCTCTGGATCTCATGTCCTCACATAGGGGAAAGGCTTCATCTGTAAGGCTACCTTCCAGATGATGATAGATGATGATGACGTGCTTTACTGCTAACGTGTGCTGTCTTTTCAGTATCATTCTAATATGTTTTCTTTGGAATTCCATACTTTAAGGAGATGTTCTGAAGTAATGAAGCAAAAGTTATTTACAAAGATATCCTTTATGATATTATTTGTAATTAATATATTAACAACGTATAATAGTTGAAGGCTAGTTATGTAAAATATGCAACATCAATTCAATGAAGTATTTTGCAGTCATTAAAAATGATGTGAGGAGTTTTAATAACATCAGGAAATAAATGCTTATGCTATTAAGAGTTAACAGGGTATAAAGTTGAGTATTCGGTATGATTACAACTAGGTTAAATACACATTTATGTAAAGTAGACTTCATCAAAATTAAAACCTCCAACTTATCACGACAGATATTAAGGTAGTGAATGGACAAGCTACAACATAGGACAAAATATTCACAAAACATGTATCTTACAAAGAATATAGTATATCCAGACTGTGTAAAAAACTGGAACTAATAATAAGAGACAACACACTTATGTTTAAAAATTAGCAAAGGTTTGAACAGACTTCACAAAAGAAGATAAACAAATGGCTAATAAACATATGAAAAATATTTTTTAAACCACATTCATAGAATAAACACTGCTGGTTGTAGCATTATGCTTCTACCTTGTCTCTTTCTCTACCTTCATTTTTTAAAGTGTATTTATTCTTCACTAGTTTTCTATAAAGAGTCTATATAGTTTTATAATCAAGAAACCAAAATCCCTCAATTTACTGAGAAAGAACTATTGGTTAGGAGTGACAAGCATGCTTGGGAGGATATTTTCTTAGAAAAGAAGTAAGTGTTGTAAAAAACAAAAAGCGTATTTCTTCTTCTAAGATTTCAGAAGAATTGAAAGAAGAAAAGTACATGGCTGCTTTATCTTCACCCCTAGTTTTATCCTAAGTGTGCCCCTTCAGTCTCTGCCTATCACTGAGTCAGTCTGGTGGACAGTGAGAAGCAGCCTCATAATTACCCTTTGTTATTCTCTGTTAACTCTCATCATCCCCATTAACTGTATGTCGTTGATTTATTTGCCAGGTCCTTGTCACTTTGTCCTTGAAATATCAGAAAGTGTTAGTGGTTCTTGTGGAGAGTGTTGCCTCTTTGTATATGTTGAAAGAGGAGGAGGAATGCTTGCAAAATGTATTGTATGCATGACTATATTTCATAAGGCATATGTTAGCTTACAAAGCACTCTCCCATCTATTATCTTATTTAATTTTCACAACAACTTAGTGTGGTAGGTAGATAGTATTAATCCCATTTTACAGATGAGGTTCTGCACAATCAGTTGTCCTGCACAGTTCTATCAATCAACCCCCAACAAAAAATTCTCCTGTGCCACTTTGTAGTTGACTCCTCCCCCAATTCCCAGCCCCTGGCAACCACTGTTTTGTTTTTTCTATATATAATTTTAATTTTTCCAGAATGTTGTATAGGTAGAATTGTACAGTGTATAGCCTTTTGAGTGGCTTCTTTCACTTATCAGAGTGCATTTGACATTCATTAACAGTATTGCTAGTTATCTGCAGTTTGTTGCATTCTATTGCTGAGTAGTATCTCATCGCATGGATGTACCATAGTTTATTTATTCATTTACCAGTTGAAGAACATCTCAGTTGTTTCCAGCTGGTGGCCATTATGAATAAAACTGCTAGAAGGATTCACGTACAGAGTTTTATGTGAATATGTCTTAATTTCTATTGAGTAAATATTCAGGCATAAGATTGATGGCTTTGGTAAGCATATGATTGCTGGGATTAGTAAGCATATGATGTTTAGCTTATAAGAAATGGACATTTTGTCGATATTATTTATAAAATTTAAAAAAAAAGAAATGGACAAACTGTTTTTCAATGTGCAGTCTATGAGAATTGCACCCTCACCAGCACTTGGATTATTTTTCATTTTGTTTTTCATTCTGCTATTCTAATAAGTATGTAGTGATATCTCATTGTGGTTTTAATTTATGCTTTTCTAAACTTTTTTATATTTAAATTTTTCATATAATGTTCATGTTTGTCTATTAGCATATCTTCTAAATTTATTCTTTAATTCATTCCAGAAACACTATAGGTGACCTGTAGCAATGGTTCTTAGAGTGATTCTCATACCAGTAGCATGAGCATCACCTAGAAACTGATTAAAAATATAAATTTTTAGGTTCTACCCTAGACCTACTGAATCTGAAACTGGGAGAGTAAGACTGAATTTTCAGCTCTCCAAATGATTCTCCTGTAACCCAAAGTTTGAGAACCACTGGTCTACAGTGGAGGTGCTCACCCATCCCTAGGCGTCAATATCAACTGTGAACATTAAAAAAAAGAAAAGAAAATCAGAGTTCAGTCTCTACCCCAGAGATTCAAATTTAGTTTGTGTCTGGTAAGTCCACAGGCATTTTTTTTTAATGTTCTCCTGGCAATGCTAATGTACAATGAGGGTTGAAAATAATCTACTAAAAGTTGTTTACTAGGCGTTCTAAAGGATACAAATCTGACACCAATTCCAGATCTGATGCAGCTTATTATTTAAAAGGGAGGATCCATACAAACATATCTTAGCATAGTCATAAACACATACATATCAGTTACTTAGTAATTACCTAATGAATTAAATTGTACTTGGTGTCCTGGTTTTAAATATAAGCGAACTTCATTTACCCATATCTCAGAGCCTCATTTTGAAACTCGATGTTGTACTTAGCATTCATTCATTCAACAGATGTTCATTTAATATGCTGGGAATATGGCAGTGAACAAAATAGGCAAGTCTTTATGCTCATGGAGCTTACATTCTGGCACTGACCATCAACCCCCTTTACAGTATTTTGGGGGAAATATATTTCTTTATAACTCTAAAACAAATATGCCTATTTATTGATAGTCTTAATCATGATATTTGTGTTATGCTCAAGTACTGTCTTTCAGAGTTATTTGCCTTGTATTTGTTAAAGTTTATGTTAGTCATTACATTCTTTTTCCTGGATAACTTTTTTTTTTTCTTTTTTTCTTTTTTTTTTTGAGATGGAGTCTCATTTTGTCACCCAGGCTGGAGTGCAGTGGTGTGATCTCGGCTCACTGCAACCTCCAACTCTTGGGTTCAAGCAATTCTGCTGCCTCTCAAGTAGCTGGGATTACAGGTGCCTGCCATCATGCGAAGCTGATTTTTATATTTTTAGTGGAGACTGGGTTTCACCGTGTTGGCCAGGCTCCTGGTCTCGAACTCCTGACCTTATGTGATCCTCCTGCCTTGGCCTCCCAAAGTGCTGGGATCACAGGCATCAGCCACCAAGCGCAGCCCTGGATAACTTTTTTTTTTCTTTTTCTTTTTTTTTTTTTATACTTTAAGTTCTAGGGTACATGTGCACAATGTGCAGGTTTGTTACATAGGTATACATGTGCCATGTTGGTTTGCTGCACCCATCAACTCGTCATTTACATTAGGTATTTCTCCTAATGCTATCCCTCCCTCAGCACCCCTACTCCCTGACAAGCCGTGGTGTGTGATGTTCCCCGCCCTGTGTCCAAGTGTTCTCATTGCTCAGTTTCCACCTGTGGGTGAGAACATGTGGGTTTGGTTTCCTGTCCTGATAGTTTCCCAAGAATGATGGTTTCCAGCTTCATCCATGTCCCTGCAGAGGACATGAACTCATCCCTTTTTATGGCTGCGTAGTATTCCATGGTGTATATGTGCCACATTTTCTTAATCCAGTCTATCATTGATGGACATTTGGGTTGGTTCCAAGTCTTTGCTATTGTGAATAGTGCCACAGTAAACATATGTGTGCATGTGTCTTTACGGTAGCATGATTTATAATCCTTTGGGTATATACCCAGTAATGGGATTGCTGGGTCAAATGGTATTTCTAGTTCTAGATCCTTGAGGAATTGCCAAACTGTCTTCCACAGTGGTTGAACTAATTTACACTACCATCAACAGTGTAAAAGCATTCCTACTTCTCCACATCCTCTCCAGCACCTGTTGATTCCTGACTTTTTAATGATCGCCATTCTAACTGGCATGAGATGGTATCTCATTGTGGTTTTGATTGCATTTCTCTGATGACCAGTGATGATGAGCATTTTTTCATGCGTCTGTTGCCCGCATAAATGTCTTCTTTTGAGAAGTGTCTGTTCGTATCCTTTGCCCACTTTTTAATGGGGTTGTTTTTTCTTGTAAATTTGTTTAAGTTCTTTGTAGATTCTGGATATTAGCCCTTTATCAGATAGGTAGATTGCAAAAATATTCTCCCATTCTGTAGGTTGCCTGTTCACTCTGATGGTAGTTTCCTTTGCTGTGCGGAAGCTCTTTAGTTTAATTAGATCCCATTTGTCTATTTTGGCTTTTGTTTCCATTGCTTTTGGTGTTTTAGTCATGAAGTCCTTGCCTATGCCTATGTCCTGAATGGTATTGCCTAGGTTTTCTTCTGGGGTTTTTATGGTTTTAGGTCTAACATTTAAGTCTTCAATCCATCTTGAATTAACTTTTGTATAAGGTGTAAGGAAGGGATCCAGTTTCAGCTTTCTACATATGGCTAGCCAGTTTTCCCAGCACCATTTATTAAATAGAAAATCTTTTCCCCATTTCTTGTTTTTGTCAGGTTTATCAAAGATCGGATGGTTGTAGATGTGTGGTGTTATTTCTGAGGCCTCTGTTCTGTTCCATTGGTCTGTATATCTGTTTTGGTACCAGTATCATGCTGTTTTGGTTACTGTAGCCTTGTAGTATAGTTCGAAGTCAGGTAGCCCACAGCTTTGTTCTTTTTGCTTAGGATTTTCTTGGCAATGTGGGCTCTTTTTTGGTTCCATATGAACTTTAAAGTAGTTTTTTTCCAATTCTGTGAAGAAAGTCATTGGTAGCTTGATGGGCATGGCATTGAATCTGTAAATTACTTTGGGCAGTATGGCCATTTTCACTATATTGATTCTTCCTATCCATGAGTATGAAATGTTCTTCCATTTGTTTTTGTCCTCTTTTATTTCATTGAGCAGTGGTTTGTAGTTCTCCTTGAAGAGGCCTTTCACTTCCCTTGTAAGTTGGATTCCTAGGTATTTTATTCTTTTTGTAGCAATTGTGAATGGGAGTTCACTCATGATTTGGGTCTCTGTCTGTTATTGGTGTATAGGAACGCTTGTGATTTTTGCACATTGATTTTGTATCCTGAGACTTTGCCGAAGTTGCTTATCAGCTTAAGGAGATTTTGGGCTGAGACGATGGGGTTTTCTAACTATACAATCATGTAATCTGCAAACAGGGACAATTTGGCTTCCTCTTTTCCTTATTGAGTACCCTTTATTTCTTTCTCTTGCCTGATTGCCCTGGCCAGAACTTCCAACACTATGTTGAATAGGAGTGGTGAGAGAGGGCAGCCTTGTCTTGTGCCGGTTTTCAAAGGGAATGCTTCCAGTTTTTGCCCATTCAGGATGATATTGGCTGTGGGTTTGTCATAAATAGCTCTTATTATTTTGAGATATGTTGCATCGATACCTAATTTATTGAGAGTTTTTAGCATGAAAGGCTGTTGAATTTTGTCAAAGGCCTTTTCTGCATCTATTGAGATAGGCATGTGGTTTTTGTCATTGGTTCTGTTTATGTGATGGATTACATTTATTGATTTGCGTGTGTTGAACCAGCCTTGCATACCAGGGATGAAGCCTACTTGATCGTGGTGGATAAGTTTTTTGATGTGCTGCTGGATTCGATTTGCCAGTATTTTACTGAGGATTTTCACATCAATGTTCATCAGAGATATTGGTCTAAAATTATCTTTTTTTGTTGTGTCTCTGCCAGGCTTTAGTATCAGGATGATGCTAGCCTCATAAAAGGAGTTAGGGAGTTTCCCTCTTTTTCTATTGATTGGAATGGTTTCAGCTCCTCTTTGTACCTCTGGTAGAATTAGGCTGTGAATCTGTCTGGTCCTGGACTTTTTTTGGTTGGTAAGCTATTAATTACTGCCTCAATTTCAGACCCTGTTATTGGTCTATTCAGAGATTCCACTTCTTCCTGGTGTAGTCTTGGGAGGGCATATGTGTCCAGGAATTTATCCATTTCTTCTAGATTTTCTAGTTTATTTGTGTAGAGGTGTTTATAGTATTCTCTGATGGTAGTTTGGATTTCTGTGGGATTGGTGGTGATATCCCCTTTATCATTTTTTTATTGCGTCTGTATGATTCCTCTCTCTTTTCTTCTTTATTAGTCTTGCTAGTGGTCTGTCAATTTTGTTGATCTTTTCAAAAAACCTGGATTCATTGATTTTTTGAAGGGTTTTTTTGTGTCTCTATCTCCTTCAGTTCTGCTCCGATCTGAGTTATTTCTTGCCTTCTGCTAGCTTTAGAATTTGTTTGCTCTTGCTTCTCTAGTTCTTCTAATTGTGATGTTAGGGTGTCGATTTTAGATCTTTCCTGCTTTCTCTTATGGGCATCTAGTGCTATAAATTTTCCTCTGCACACTACTTTAAATGTGTCCCAGAGATTCTGGTACGTTGTATCTTTGTTCTCATTGGTTTCAAAGAACATCTTTATTTCTGCCTTCATTTCGTTATTTACCCAGTAGTCATTCAGGAGCAAGTTGTTCAGTTTCCATGTAGTTGTGCGGTTTTAAATGAGTTTCTTAATCCTGAGTTCTAATTTGATTGCTCTGTGGTCTGAGAGTTTGTTGTGATTTCTGTTCTTTTACATTTGCTGAGGAGTGCTTTGCTTCCAATTATGTGGTCAGTTTTAGAATAAGTGTGATGTGGTGCTGAGAAGAATGTATATTCTTTTGATTTGGGGTGGAGAGTTTTGTAGATGTCTATTAGGTCTGCTTGGTGCAGAGCTGAGTTCAAGTCCTGGATATCCTTGTTAACCTTCTGTCTTGTTGATCAGTCTAATATTGACAGTGGGGTGTTAAAGTCTCCCATTATTATTGTGTGGGAGTCTAAGTCTCTTTGTAGATCTCTAAGGACTTGCTTTATGAATCTGGGTGCTCCTGTATTGGGTGCATATATATTTAGAATAGTTAGCTCTTCTTGTTGAATTGATCCCTTTACCATTATGTAATGGCCTTCTTTGTCTCATGATCTTTGTTGGTTTAAAGTCTGTTTTATCCGAGACTAGGATTGCAACCCCTGCTTTTCTTGCTTTCCATTTGCTTGATAGATCTTCCTCCATCCCTTTATTTTGAGCCTGTGTGTGTCTCTGCACATGAGATGGGTCTCCTGAATACAGCACATTGTTGGGTCTTGACTCTTTATCCAATTTGCCAGTCTGTGTCTTTTAATTGGGGCATTTAGCCCATTTATATTTAAGGTTAATATTGTTATGTTTGGATTTGATCCTGTCATTATGATGTTAGCTGGTTATTTTGTCCGTTAATTGATGCAGTTTCTTCCTAGCCTCGATGGTCTTTACAGTTTGGCATGTTTTTGCGGTGGCTGGTACCAGTTGTTCCTTTCCATGTTTAGTGCTTCCTTCAGGAGCTCTTGTAAGGCAGGCCTAGTGGTGACAAAATCTCTCAGCATTTGCTTGTCTGTAAAGGATTTTATTTCTCCTTCACTTATGAAGCTTAGTTTGGCTGGATATGAGATTCTGGGTTGAAAATTATTTTCTTTAAGAATGTTGAATATTGACCCCCACTCTCTTCTGGCTTGTAAGACTTCTGCTGAGAGATCCGCTGTTAGTCTGATGGGCTTCCCTTTGTGGGTAACCTGACTTTTCTCTCTGCCTGCCCTTAACATTTTTTCCTTCGTTTCAACCTTGGTTAATCTGACAATTATGTGTCTTGGGGTTGCTCTTCTCGAGGAGTATCTTTGTGATGTTCTTATATTTCCTGAGTTTGAATGTTGGCCTGCCTAGCTACGTTGGGGAAGTTCTCCTGGATAATATCCTGAAGAGTTTTTTCCAGCTTGGTACCATACTCCCTGTCACTTTCAGCTACACCAATCAAACGTAGGCTTGGTCTTGTCACATAGTCCCATATTTCTTTGAGGCTTTGTTTCTTTTTAATCTTTTTTCTCTAACTTTTCTTCTTGCTTTATTTCATTAATTTGATCTTCAATCACTGATATCATTTCTTCCAGTTGATCAAATCGGCTGTTGAAGCTTGTGCATGCATCACGAAGTTCTTGTGCCTTGGTTTTCAGCTCTATCAATTCATTTAAGGTCTTCTCTATACTGTTTATTCTAGTTAGTCATTCGTCTAACCTTTTTTCAAGTTTTTTAGCTTCCTTGTGATGGGTTAGAACATGCTCCTTTAGCTTGGAGAAGTTTGTTATTACTGACCTTCTGAAGCCTACTTCTGTCAGCTCGTCAAAGTCATTCTCCGTCCAGGTTTGTTCCATTGCTGGCGAGGAGCTGTGATCCGTTGGAGGAGAAGAGGCACTTTGGTTTTTAGAATTTTCAGCTGTTCTGCTCTGGTTTCTCCCCATCTTTGTGGTTTTATCTACCTTTGGTCTTTGATGTTGGTGACCTACAGATGGGGTTTTGGTGTGGATGTCCTTTTTGTTGATGTTGATGCTATTCCTTTCTGTTTGTTAGTTTTCCTTCTAACAATCAGGTCCCTCAGCTGCAGGTCTGTTGGAGTTTGCTGGAGGTCCATTCCAGACCTTGTTTGCCTGGGTATCACCAGCGGAGGCTGCAGAATCACAAATATTGCAGAACAGCAAATACTGCTTCCTGATCCTTCCTCTGGAAGTTTTGTCCCAGAGGGGCACCCGCCTGTATGAGTTGTCTGTCAGTCCCTACTGGGAGGTGTCTCCCAGTTAGGCTACACAGCATTCAGGGACCCACTTGAGGAAGCAGTGTGTCCGTTCTCAGAGCTCAGTCGTTGTGCTGAGAGAACCACTGCTCTCTTCAGAGCTGTCAGACAGGGACGTTTAAGTCTGCGAAAGTTTCTGCTGCCTTTTGTTCAGCTATGCCCTGTCCACAGAGGTGGAGTCTATAGAGGCAGTAGCCCTTGCTGAGCTGTGGTGGGCTACCCCAAGTTCAAGCTTCTCAGCCGCTTTGTTTACCTACTCAATCCTTAGCAATGGCGGACACCCCACCATCCCCCACCCCATTCCCCCGCCCTGCTGTGAAGCTTCAGCCTCACAGGTTCTCAGGCTGCTGCGCTAGCAGTGAGCAAGGCTCCGTCGGCATGGGACCTGCCAAGCCAGGCACAGGAGAGAATCTCCTGGTCTGTTGGTTGCTAAGACCATGGGAAAAGTACAGTATTTTGGTGAGAGTGTCCTGTTTTTCCAGGTACAGTCTGTCACGGCTTCCCTTGGCTAGGAAAGGGAAATCCTCTGGCCCCTTGCGCTTCCTTCGTGAGGCAATGCCCCGCCCTACTTCACCTTGCCCTCCGTGGGCTGCACCAACTGTCCAACCAGTCCCAATGAGATGAACCAGGAACCTCAATTGGAAATGCCAAAATCACCAGTCTGCGTCGATCACGCTGGGAGCTGCAGACCGGAGCTGTTTCTATTCAGCCATCTTGGAACGGACCAGCCCTGGATAACTTTTTAAACTCATTTATTTAGTCACTTATATATGTTGATAACAGTGGTACAGATAGAGACTGTCTAAACCATGGAAAGATAACTGGAATCTGAAATGAGAAAATGTAAGTTCAGATAGTGGCACAACCAAGTAATAGTTTGTGGTTTTTAAAGCACATCAATGAAATTATATTTTTATGCAAAGTATAGTAATATAATAATAATGCTAACTAGCCCACAGAGTTGTTTATGGGTTAAATCAAATATTATATGTGAAAAGTGTTTTATAAACTGTCATATACTCCCCAAATATTAGTTACCTGATCTTTTTGAACTTGTTAGAGGCATTTACTTTAATAATCTTCATTTATACATATACTTAAATTGTATAAGGATAAACATTTTAAAGTTATTATCAATTGGCATGAATTCTTAAGCACAAGCAATGTTTTAATAATTTTGTTAATGTGTTAAAGATCTTAATGAAGGATAAAATATTGCTGGACTATCACGTAGTTAAGGAATGTTCTGTAATTGGCAAGGGTGGGAACAAAAAAATGTTGACAAGGTAACACATCATTTTTCAGTACAATATTGGTTTTGACAACCTTTTCTTGATAGGAAGACAGAAACTGAAGTGTCAGGAATTGCTCTATTCACCATGAACCTTCCTATGCTCTGATGAAAACATGAATATTTGTTATAAGCAAATGAAATGGAGCTGCAGCTATCACTATGTACCATGTGGGCCTTTAATACAGTAGGGATTCCTTTATAGATATACACAGATTTAAATTGAAAAAAATGGTCTTTGCTGTTTGAGCTCAGTTGTTTAGTTAGCCTTTTAAAAAAAAAAAAAAAATCACCGGATAACTTATCATAAACGGTGTGTGTGTGTGTGTGTGTCTGTATGTATATATATAATTTTTTTAGTACCCTCATCTCATGTCAACCTGTTTGCCAGATTATAGACTGTATCATACCCATGGACCTTGCATAACTAATATCTAGAAAGAGGAAGGGAAGGAGGCAGAAATGGCTTCCTAGGGAGAAGCTTTTACTGAGAAATAAGCCACATGGCTCCACAGCCAGCCCATAGGTCTTTGAGATATATACAGCCCATGCTTCATCCTACCCCTACCTTGTAAATGTTAATAGACTTTATTCTTAAATAATTATTGTTACAGACTCTTTTTTAAGAACAGTTTTAAGTTCATAGCAAAATTGAGCATAAGATACAGAGATTTCCCATATACCCCACGTGTGCATAGATTCCCGCATTGTCAATATTTTAGTGAGTAGGCCCCTACTATATTCAGAGCACTGCTAGTCACTAGGAATGTAAGTAAGTAATTGATGTCTTGGAGGTGAGAAGAAAAGGAGACTAGTCTCTTGAGATTACAAGGTCCTAGAAATTTAACATGCAAAATCTGGAGAAGATAGAGAGTAGGGTGGGGTTGATGAAAGGTTTTTAGTAGGGTTTTCCAAAGTAAACATAGTCAGGTTATTTTAAAAAATAAAATATAACTTGTTGGCTTGAAAGTAGGAGAAAAAAATTTAAAAAAATAAAATTTCAGTGTTAGATATATTAGTCAGTTTACTTTCCTATGGGATTCCCTAGTCCTTATCGTGTAATTTACATTTGGCTAGAATGTCATTGCAGTGAGACAGATGCTTGTCTGTCTTAATCTGTTGTATCCCTAGTGCCTAAAACAGTACCTGTCATGGAACCAGTGCTTAGTATATATTTGGGAAGTGAATAAAGGATTATAGAAGGGGGTTATGACTTAGTTCATGTGACCTTTTTTCCCCCATGGGACAAATATTTCATGACAAATACGTTGACACATAGTAGTCCTGGGAATAAAAGATAGGGCAAGGCCCTTTTTGCGAAGGTTACCTTGGCAGACCTGGGCAACAACTACACTCTTAAGCACAAAGTGTGGCTGCCTGTTTGTTGGAGGTGTTCCCAGACTTCCTGGCAACCTTCCTTGCCCAGTTTGACCATTGGGTCCTTCCTTATAGAAGGTACTTCCTTTCTCTTTCCCGAGAGGACACTATACTGTGACTTCACTTCAGTTGCCTAAGGTAGGAAACTTACAAATTAGACTCAAGAACTTTTCATTCCTTCCTCCAATCATCAGCCTTAACAACCTCCATCTTTCCTTTATATGGAAGCATTAATTTTTCCCCGTACACAAAGTATTAAGTTGACCATACTTCTTATATTTGATAGTTGTATGGAGTCAAGAAAATATAGTAGTAGCTTGTTTATGTACATTTTCCTCCTGCTTTAGAGCACAGGGGTTTACTTTACATTTACCAAAAGCAGAAAATTCCTACTACAGAGATGGGTAAGAATTATGCCATTCAATAAGATACGCTGTCTAGTCCCATTCCTAAAAGTCTAGTCTCGTTCCTAAAAATCCCTACCAGTCCCCTCTCCATTACTTTCTGCCCCCACTACTATTGCTGCTCTACTTCTGATCTTGCTGTCAGCCTCCTCCTATATGCTCCCAGCTCTAACTCGATCCGGCCAGTTTCTACCAGAATGATCATTCTGCAGCATATACCTGGTCATGCTTGCTCACAGGAAACTGGCAAGAGTCAAGTAGGGCATGGGCTTTCCACGGCTCCCTTCAGCCCTTCTGGCTCCAGGCTCCTATTTCACTTTCTCACCGCTCTCCTCTCTAGCCCTTTGAATCCAAACACTTAACATTCCTAGAAAGTACTGTGTTCTCTTTACCTGTAGACTTTCACTCTTGCTGATCTCTTCATGGACTATTCTACCCCTCTTTCTCTTCCCTTGGTTAAGGCAAGTCCCTCCTTCTAACTCAATGCAGAAATCACTGACTTCAGGGAGTCTTCCCTAAGGTAGAGCAAGTGCATGTCTACAATGTGAGACCTTTAAAGAAGCTTTCATCTGGAGAAGAGTATCTAATTACAAAGATTAGGAAAAAGTATGTGCTTGGCAGGAAGAGGGATTTGAGGCAAATTTTATGGTAGCTTTGAAATATCCTAATTATTTCATTTAAATAGTGTACTAAATGGAACCCCAAACTGAAATATTCAACTCATAATCTAATATTTGACATGCATTATACTGTCCCTTATCCATCAGTAAAATGTTCTGTATCTGCTGCTTTTGGTGATGGTGCATCCCAGGAGACACACTGACTGAAATACATTAACCTTCTCTCTTGACTGGCTCATTTGATTCAAATAACAAGTTCCCCCATAACCCTACTTCAAAAACTAGAAAGTATCCTACTCCGTTTTCAGAATACCAAGTTGTGAGAAGCATCGAGCTATTCTTTGTTTTTGTTACTCTTTGTTTACCATTGACCTAGTAATCACCTCGGCTGGAGGCTGGAGATTGAAGCAGGGGAGTGGGGGAGGAGGACCTGAAGGAGCAGAGGGTTGAGAAAAAAGGGTTAGAATTATAGGTTGTAAATACCAGTATCGTACTTAATAAAATACGCTAACTCTGACGGTCAAGCTTAAGCTTTTATAATACAATGATTTAAGATAATTATAATCAATTGAATTTTAAAGATAAAAAATGTGTGCCAAAACTCTTTAATATATTGTCCTGGTAAGTGTGCTTTTGGGAATCACTTCTAATATGATAGTCCAAAATTTAAGTGTTTTATATACAGAGATTTCTGTGTGATGTTCGACAAGAAACTTGGGAAACAATCAAGAGCTTTGTGAAAATTATCTATAAAATGACATGTTCAGAAAATGTTTTATCATATAATATTAAATGTTAAAGCAGTATAAATATTTATATGTATTCTGATCACCGTGACCAGGTAAGGAAATACTGTAAGCCATGAACGGAAATAGAACAGAAGTCACAGGACTTGAGGAACAGCAAATAAAATAATCCAGTTAGATCAGATCATATGTATATGGGAGAAAAGATTACAAGGGTAAGTTGGGACAGATTTATGGAGTTACTTGTTGCCTTGAATAGGACAGTTTGATTAATAAGTAATGGGGAGGGTTACAGGTTTTTCATTAGCTGAGACATCTGTTTAGATTTGAACTTTAGGAAAGCAAGTCTGGTTGTGGTATATAGGATAAGTGGGTATGGGAAGAGATCTTGTTACAGTGGTTTAGTCAAGTACTGATGATATGCTGAACTGCCATGGGCTAATTGGAAAGGAGAGAATGAATGCAAGAAGTGTTGTGGAAGTAGTATCTATAGGATTTGTCAAATATTTCAAATAAAGTAGACTTAGGAGAACAAGGAGTTGAAGTTGGCCGTGAAGTTTCTAGTTTGGGTAACTGGGAAAATGGTGATACCATCAAAAAGTTGTAGACTGTCTCATGGAAGAACTGGTCTTTAGGTGGGGAAGGTGACTTTCATTAATGTCAAGCCTACTGAATTTAAGGTGCTGGATTTTGGTATAAATCTTCAACAAGTGGTTGGCAGTGAAAACGTTTCGTGTAAGACCATGGCTAAAGAGAGGGGGAGAAAGGCTTTTCACTTGCTTCCAGGTGATAGTTGGAGCTCTAGGAGTGGATGACCTCTGTAAAGGGAAGAGAGAGCCTAGGGAGAAGAAGAAGAGGCAGAGCCAGCAAGGAGTGCTGCAGTGAGGGGAGAAGGACCAAGGGGCTTATGGGCCAAAAAGCATTAAAGGGAGAAAGTTTGTCTTCTTAGTATCATGTTCTTATTTTAGTTGAATTTCCTATTACCAAGGATGCACACATTTCTGAGTCCTAAATAAAATTATTCATACTTTTCATATTCAAAAATTCAAAAACTAAGTTCCATAACCTAGTAAGATTATGGGGGCAGAGGGATGGAATTCACCAGTTTTTTTTCTTTTTTTCTCTGCTTCTACTTCATTGGTAGTATTGGTTAAGAGTTTTCTTCATAGCTTCTTTTTCCTCTCCCAGAAACTGATATTTAAAGCAATAAAGAGTAAAGGTCACACCTGACTTCTCCTGTCTAATTTTATAAGCAGGAGACACACTGTGTAGTTTAAAAAAAATTCTCATAGCACGTAAAGTGATATAAATGAGGTATACACATTTATTAGATAATATTTTAAAAAATCAGTTCATCCCAAAGCTAGAAATTACTTTTTATTTAGAAATTTTACTTTAATCATAATTTGATTTTTAAGGTATTTTAAAATAAATATTAAACATAAAAGAATGATTTTCAGTGGCTGTAGTTCAAAACTGCTGTGGAATAGAAATTAGTATTGTGACACCATTTAAGTGTCCAGTTTTAAATTAAATGGTGATGAATTTCCAGCTCTCTTAGTTTTTATTGTGGAACAAACCACCCCAAAACGTAGTAGCTTAAAATAACCATTTATTTGGCTCGTGATTATTTGGCTTTGTCATTTGGATGGGGTTTAGCTGGGTGAGTCTTCTGCCGATTAGGAGGGGCTTCCTCACACTGCCAGATTGGCTGGGAGCTTCTGCGCCTAGAACGTCTTCAGCTGTGACAGCTGATCCCTGCTCCATGTGGTTGCAGCCTCCAGCAGATGAGTTCAGATTTGTTCACATGGTAGCAGTGGGTAGGCAAGAGCCTCTAGAGCCGGAGCTGAAGAGCTCTTGAGGCCTGGACTTGGAAATCTCACAGTGTAACTTTTGTCAGACTTTTGGTCAAAGAAATTACAAGGCAGCCCAGATTCTAAGGGTGGGAGAATAGACTCTGCTTCTTGATGGGAGGGTGGTAGAAAATACTGTGGCCAGATTGTCAGTCAGCCATACCAGCTCATATTCATTTGTTCATTTTGAATACTCAAATACCAGTTTTTAACTGCTGAAACATCATTGACTCTGTGTGTGTGTGTTTCATTCATCCTCTTTTCTCAATACATTACCCCTGCAAAACAAGGAGGTATTTGAAGTAATCTCACTCTTCTGATTCATCTGTTTGATGAAAGACGTTTGTTTATTCAGATATTAAAGCAACTTGAAAAGAGAGTGTAACATAAATAAAATAAAACTACAGCTGGTTTACCTATACAGTATTTGTTAAGTATCGTTAACTGTCTGTTTTTGCCTGGCACTGGACTAGATGTATAGGAATAGAGAAAAAGAAACATGGGACATAGTCTTTACTTTCAAGAAGTTTATATGCTTATAGCATGGGTAAAATTTATACCCAACAAATAATTTATTAATATACCAAGGACTATGCTTTAATCAAAGGTAGTACATAGATGGATATGACCTAGTCCTTTTAGTGGAAATAGATATTTAAAATAGTTATAATTCAAAGCATGAGAGAAATATAAACTGAGCTGTTGAATTAGAAAAAGAATAGGAGGAGGCAAATGATTGAGTGCCAGCGTAAGTGATTCATACAGTTAACACCTGAGAAGGGAGACATCTTTGAAACCAGAGGGTGATGGCTTCATACAGAAAATGAGTCTTGAACAAGACTTTGAAGAAGAGGTAGAATTTGAATAAGTGGAGAGGTAGGAATCCTACTCAATTTAGAATTGAGTTGTTTTCTCAAGAAGGTAATTATCTAATTAGAGTCTTTTCAAGTGGCAAGTATTAAAGAGCATGCAATAACATGACTATAGAAAGACTGTAGAAAACATTATGCTGGGAAGATTGCTGTCAATGTTTTTTTCCTCTCCAGTGGTGCCAAGGCTTAATTTTTTTTTCTTTTTCTCTTAAAACTTTTTTAGAGATGGGGTCTTGCTGTGTTGCCCAGGCTGGTCTTGAACTCCTGGGCTCAGATGATCCCCTCATCTCAGTCTCCTGAGTGGCTGGGACTATAGCCATGCACCATTGTGACCGATTTGATTTTCTATCGTCAGCTATTTGTGTACTTTAATTGGAAGACTGAGTAAAGAATGGTTATTTTATAAGGGAAATGCACATTTTGTTTTTATTGAATAGTACTCTGTAGCCATGTATTGATTGAAAAATAATAGAAACAAATAATGTGTATCTCTGCTGACGAAGAAGTACAACATAGACGAAAGTAAGGAAACCCCCACTGAGTGATGTCAACTGGGTACTTTCTACAAGTATATCTGGCTTTATTTAGGGACTAAACCGGTAGAAATAATTGGGGAATTTCCTTTCCTAAATTTGACAGGTAAATTTGCTTTTCACACTTTCTGTTTTAGTTGCTTATATTTAAACTATTTTGAGAAGGAGAAGGATCAATTAAAATGTATTTTATTTAGTGCTAATTAAATAGTACCATATTTAAACTTATACCAATTTCCAAAGTACTTGGTGTAACTATATATAATTAGTAATAGAATATAGGAATCATGATTTTTATTTTGGTAAATTAAAGGTAGTTTTTCTCTGTTAAAATGGGATTTAAAACACCTTTATGAATGAATCCCTTTATCTAGTTTATCATTGCCTTTCCTATGAAAGTAGTGATACTTGACTAATACTGTCTAAATTGCTACCATGTGGTGAATTCTAGAGAATTCTTTAGGGGAAATTTTTCTGCTACATTTATTTTCAATGACAAGAAATTAGGAGAATTTATAATAGCTCTTATCATTTCATGTATTTTAATAGCTGGACTATATGTTCGGTCCAAAGAGAATATATCACAGAATGATCATAAGTTGAAATGAGATAACACATGAAAGTATTTTGTAAACTGCAAAGTCCTATGCAAATAAATGTTAGGTGATACTATTGTTCTTAGATTAGCATTTGTTCTTTCAAGGTCTCTACAGAATAGTCACAGTTCATAGCTTAGACTCTAGATCCACGTGTTCTGAGATCAAGTCTAGGTTCAGCCCCTTACTAGCTCTGTAACCCGGGATAAGTTTCTAAACCTCTCTATACCTCAGTTCCTCTGTCTGTTAAATGACATAATAATAGTATACCCACTTCAAAGGATTGTTGTGGAGATTCAATGAATTTATATATGAAAGTCATTTGCAACAGTGTCTTGGCACACAGTAAATATTATGTGTTAGCTATTCATTACTGTCATTATCACTACATCATATAGAATAGATAATTGCTTTCTGATATATGCTAATCATGTTTTTCTCTATGGAATTCTTCCTCTACTCTCCTAGTTTTGCATTTTCCTGAAAGAGAGAGCTCATTGAGGGTGATGACTGAATCTCATCAATTTTTATGTCCTCAGCAGCTTATGATAGACATTCAATAAATGCATGGATTACATTATACACACATGACCACTTAAGAGAGAAATACATACTATAGAAGAACTGTAGAAAGGGAAGTAGCATTCAGCATCTGCACAATGTTAGTCTCGTTCTCTTTCTGGTCCATCTTACTCTTTTCAGCCTAAAAATTGCCTCATTTTGTTCCTTTTTTTCTCGCCGATCTGGCCTCAAGGGTGCCTTCCCAGTCTTACCTAGCCATCTCTTCCCCAGGTTGATTTCTTTATTTTTTTATTTTTGTTTGAGACAGGGTCTCACTCTGTTGCCAAGGCTGGAGTGCAGTGGTGTGATCTCGGCTCACTGCTCACTGCAACCTCCACCTCTGGGGTTCAAGCGATTCTTATGCCTCAGCCTCCCCAGTAGCTAGGACTACAGGTATGTGCCAATATGCCACTATGCCCGGCTAATTTTTTTTGTATTTTTTGGTAGAGATGAGATTTCACCATGTTGGCCAGGCTGGTCTTGGACCCCTGGCCTCAAGTGATTCACCTGCCTCGGCCTCCCAAAGTGCTAGGATTACAGGTGTGAGCCACCATGCCTGGCCTCCCAGATTGATTTCATTCCCACTACCTTTTGTGGGAAACCTTCATTAACCACTCCTGCCCAAGACAGTCTCTTCTGTTCTATTATACATTTTATATGTGTATGTATAATAACATTATTATATATGTATATTCTCTGCTCCTCTTTAAAGTTTTTATCTTTTTTATTAGGTGATATATGCACATAGTACAAACTTCACAAAGTGCAAAAGACTATGGTGAAAAGTGGGCCTCTGCCTCCCTGGAAACAGTTACTCTTACCAGTTCCTTATATATCCCTGCGGAAATAGTCTCTGTGTTGCACAGCTTGCACGTGTGTTTTAATGGTAGCATGTTGTATACTCTGTTCTACTTTGCTTTGTTCACATAATATATTTTGAATATTCCATATCAGTACATATAGTACTGCCTCACTTTTTAATGGCTATATAAAATAGTACTATAATTTTTAACCAGTCACCTGATGGTGGGCTTAGTAGTTATTCTGTGGCTGTTACCAACATCACTGCCATGTGCACTGGTACACATACAGAAGTCCACACAAGTAGGCCTATATCTGTAAGGTAAATACTGGTGGGATTACTGAGTCAAAGGATACATGAATTTTTAGATTTTTACTATGAAAGACAAACTGCTCTTTATGGGGATTTTATTAATCTACAACCCCATCAACAATGTATGAGAGCCCATTTTTTACACACTTGCCAACTCAGTATGTTATTAAACCTTTTGGTCTCTGCCACTTGTATATCCCAGATCAACTTCTAATTCTGCTTCATATTGTTTGCTATCCTTTAGAATATTTCTGTCCTACCTCCCTTCATTACAGTAGCTCTTTGCAATCTTAGATAATCTTATATTTTCATTGACTTTATATTCCTTAACTTCCAGGAGAGTTCTAGTTTCTGATATTCTGTTCCATTGGCATGTACTTGTCAGACCAGGTATCCTCATTTACTTACATGTCATAGTGCTCTGTAAACGTTTATGGATTGATTAGCCTAAGTGGGCAAAGTCCATCTGTCTCTGTAATTTTGAATAAGAGAGAGCCATTGCTTCCTAAATATTTTTTATTAGTTTCTGCCTTTGTGTTAATTAGTGTAATTAACATTGTCAGTATCTGTTGCTACACGTGTGAATCTCAGTGTTCAAACTCAGGCGCTTTGCTACCGACTTTTACCTTGTTAGCAAGGCGAACATATATTCATTTAAAGGTATCAATAAGATTTTATGACCTGTTTTCTAGTAGCCCAGGATAGAGTCTTTCTGGGTTCACTCTGCAGAGCTGGGTGAGTTAGGTGGGAAGAATCTCAAAAAAGATGCCATTCTGGGGTAATAGGGGAAGCTCAGGGACTTGGTTGAGTTTAAAGTATGACCTCCTAGAGTTGAGGCAGTGAGAGCCCGGTATGTGCAGGAGGCTTTGTTCATGGCCAGACTATTGTGGGAACCTCTTGAACAACAAGGTGAAAAGAGCAAAATGGGCAAGGAAGTTGTGAGCCAGGCTGAGGTTTGAGTGGAGGGTTCAGGTACGTGTTCAGTACCAAACCGTTGAAAGTCATTGCCAGAGTATTAATTATTTTGACACTTTAAATAGTTTCTAAATTAGGGATGGTTGATCAGATGAAGAGACATGGTGGGCTAGAAAGCACTGACTTGGATAATCTAAATAATTTATTAAGATAACATTTTTTAAATGTAGGATAGGATCAGTTCACTGTACACAGTTGCACAGTTTGTTATGTACTACATAAAAGCACCTCACTAAGGAGGCAGAGGGTGACTAAATTTCAGCCCGGGTTCTAATCACTGAGGCATGTACCTGATATGCCTGGAGGAAAGTGTACCTTTTTCTGATTCATCTGCTAATTCAAATATTTGGGGTAGGCAAGTAGAGGCCTTGTTCTCTTTGTCTTATATGTTGTAGATTTAATGTGAAGAATATCCTCTAATCTGTTAAAAAATCAATATGTAATAAAATTTTCTGATCCAAAAATTATATTGAGCAGTAAATGATGATTGGCTACCATTTAATTCTCTTTTATAAAATGAGAATAGGGAAAAAGAAAAAAAGAAATTAAGTATTTGGCTTTGAAAGAGTCAACCTGTATGAAAAAGAAACGTTGAACATTTGTACCCTTTTTTCTTTTTAAGCTTTTATTCTCTGTTGTGAGATTTTCCCCTTTGAGGACACTGAAAGCAAAATGAATCGTGCCATTGGAAAATGTCCTGTAGATCTTCATGGGGTTATCTGTAGCCAGCAGCGTACAGGAAACTAGTCACATTATTAATTGCATTCTCTCTTGGCCAAAGGTTTAGCTGTTTTAAAATGTGATTTCACTGCCCATATTGCTCATATGCCTAAGCTTCTTTGTTACTTTAGTAAATATATGTTTGTGTGGAGTGATTTAGCTCAAATTTAGTGTATTAAATGGTAGTCTACCTAAGGCACCCATGTCTCCTCTCCTCTCCTCTCCGCTCCCCTCCACTCCCCTCCCCCTTTCCCCTCCCCCTCCCCTCTTTCCTTTCTTCTCCTCTTTCCTTTTCTTTCCTTTCCTTTCCTCTTCTCTTCTCTTCTCTTTCCCTTTTTATTTCTCTCTTTCTCTGTTTCTCTCTCTTTCTTTCTTTCTCTCTCTCTTTCCCTCCCTCCCTTCCTTCCTTCCTTCCTTCCTTCCTTATTTCCTTCCTTCCTTCCTTATTTCCTTCCTTCCTTCCTTCCTTCAACTGTACAGAGCCCTGGAGGTCGCCAGGCTACCCATTCTGAAATGTGAGTTTTGTTTGGCTCACACAGTGTTGGGATTTGTTGGGTTTCAAATGTGTTTAGGTAAGAGTTGTGCCTTTCTATTAGTCACTATTCTGACCATTCCCTTTTGTTTTATATCTGATCCACTTCAACTGTCTTTCCTGCTGGCATTCCAGTTTGTAATTCTTACTTTATATCTGGATACTCTGTGAACACAGAATTAAGGCAGGAAATTAGAAGGTAGAATAAAATCTGCTTTTAAGAAGCAGTTTACATTAAACAAATAACTTTTATTTATAGTGTTAATAAATGTTTTCAAATATTATAATTGTATACCAATATCATTCCCCTAAGTACTCTTCCCATTTAATTACTATTAGGCTGGGCTGTACCTTCCAGCAAGATAAATACCAGGTTGGTAGGCAAAATTAGGGAACTGTATCAAGGTTTAGAATACCAAGGGTCAATAGCACGCCAGTCGTTGGAAGGCAGAATATACACAAACACTAAGGTCAAGACAAGTCATAAGTCAGAGCAAGCTGGACAGACTAGGGAATAGCAGTAGCATGCAGGGCCCATGGGAGTAGGAACATCAGGTCCAAGCCTCTAGGACCAGGAAATCCATGAGCATTAAAGGAATGAGATCAGAATTGGCAGGCAAGGAGGCTGAGTCATGGGGGCTCACGGTCTCAACAAGGAAATGGGTCACTGGCGGGGTCAGTACAAGACCCTACATGAAAGAAAGGAGTTTGCCACAGACCAACCCCTTTTGCCTCTGCTTAGAATTTTTTAAAATTAATAGACTTTATTTTTTAGACCGTTTTTAGGTTAACAGAATGGAACAGATAGTGCAGAGAGTTCCCAGATACCACCTTCTCCCCCAATCCCCTACACACCAGTTTCCCCTATTTTCCTATTTTTAATATTGTACATTTGAATGCTATATTTGTTGCAATTGATGAACCGATATTGATACACTATTATTGAGTTAAGCCCATTTTTTACATTAGGTCTATGCTGTGTATATTTTTATGCTGTGTATATTTTTATGGGGTGGGTGTTCGTGTATTAACATTTATATTACATAAAACTTACTATTTTGACCATTTTAGGTGTGCTGCTCAGTGAGATTAGGTACATTCACATTGATGTGCAACCATCACCATTAGCTACCTCCAGAACTTTTTCAGTAACCCTGATGGAAACTGTACCCATTAAACAGTAATTCCCCATGTCCCTACCCTCACCTTTGGTAGCCACTGTTTTTTATTTTATTTTATTTTATTTTATTTTATTTTATTTTATTTTATTTTATTTTATTTTATTTTATTTATTATTATTATACTTTAAGTTTTAGGGTACATGTGCACAATGTGCAGGTTAGTTACATATGTATACATGTGCCATGCTGGTGCGCTGCACCCACTAACTCGTCATCTAGCATTAGTTATATCTCCCAATGCTATCCCTCTCCCCTCCCCCCACCCCACAACAGTCCCCAGAGTGTGATGTTCCCCTTCCTGTGTCCATGTGTTCCCATTGTTCAATTCCCACCTATGAGTGAGAATATGCAGTGTTTGGTTTTTTGTTCTTGTGATAGTTTACTGAGAATGATGATTTCCAATTTGATCCATGTCCCTACAAAGGACATGAACTCATCATTTTTTATGGCTGCATAGTATTCCATGGTGTATATATGCCACATTTTCTTAATCCAGTCTATCATTGTTGGACATTTGGGTTGGTTCCAAGTCTTTGCTATTGTGAATAATGCCGCAATAAACATACGTGTGCATGTGTCTTTATAGCAGCATGATTTATAGTCCTTTGGGTATATACCCAGTAATGGGATGGCTGGGTCAAATGGTATTTCTAGTTCTAGATCCCTGAGGAATCGCCTGTGTCCTGAATGGTAATGCCTAGGTTTTCTTCTAGGGTTTTTATGGTTTTAGGTCTAACGTTTAAGTCTTTAATCCATCTTGAATTGGTTTTTGTATAAGGTGTAAGGAAGGGATCCAGTTTCAGCTTTCTACATATGGGTAGCCAGTTTTCCCAGCACCATTTATTAAATAGGGTTCTATCTCTATGTATTTGACTATTCTGGGTACCTCATATAAGTGGCATTGTACAATATTTGTGCGTTTATCACTTGAGCCCAGGAGTTTGAGACCAGCTTGGGCAACATAACGAGACCCTGTCTCTACAAGAATGGTGTGTTGGCACACACCTATTGTCCTAGTTACTTGGGATCACTTGAGCCTAGGAGGTCTTGGCTGCAGTGAGACATGATTGTGCCACTGCACTCCAGCCTGGGCAGTAGAGCAAGACTATATCTGTCTCTTAAAACAAACAAACAAAAAATTGTCCTTTTGTGTCTGGCATATTTCACTTCCCACAGTGGCTTTAATGTTCACCTATGTTGTAGCATGTATTATCATTTCATTCTCTTTTAAGGCTGAATATTCCATTGTATGTACCACATTTTGTTGATCCACTTATCTGTCAATGGACATTTGCGTTTTCACCTTTTGGATATAATGCTGCTGTGAGCATCAGTGTACATGTATCTGTTTGAGTTTCTGCTTTCAGTTCTTTTTTGTGTATATACTCAGAAGTGGAATAGCTGAATCAAATGATCTATGGGTCCGGGCGCGATGGCTCATGCCTGTAATCCCAGCACTTTGGAAGGCCGAGGCAGGCAGATTACCTGAGGTCAGGAGTTCGAGACCAGCCTGACCAACATGGAGAAACCCCCTTTCTACTAAAAATACAAACTTAGCTGGGTGTGGTGGCACATGCCTGTAATCCCAGCTACGTACTGAGGCAGGAGAATTGCTTGAACCTGGGAGGCGGCGGTTGCGGTGATCCGAGATTGCACCATTGCACTCCAGCCTGGGCAACAAGAGCGAGGCTCTGTCTCAAAAAAAAAAAAAAAAAAAAAAAAAAGGTCTATGGGTTTTGGGCAAATGCACAATGTCATGTGTCCACTATACAGAATAGTTTCACTGTCTGAAAAATCTACTGCTTCAACTGTTCTTCACTCTCTCACCTTTGCCTCTGCTTAGGTTTTAATGTTCTTTTTGTAGACATTTAAATACTGTTTATACTCCAACCTGGAATTTTCAGGTAAAGACGAGTTAGTGAAATCAGTGATCAAGGGAAAGTAAGATGTTCTGGTAAATTATTTATAGTCCCTTAGGCTTTGAGATTTTGAAAGTTACTTACACAGTTAATGTACAGGTAACAAACAGAGCTTTAGAATGCATTGGCTTCAAATAGGATGATTTGTGTGGATGCAGTTATATATTGCATCCATTTATCCACAAAGATTTATTAAGCATCTATACTATATGCCAAGCCCTGTGCTAGATGCTTTCAATAGGAAATAAAGATTCCATAAGATAAGTTAGACTATTTTAGGAGTTTCTACCTTTTTACCACCAAGGTACCCCTTTGATAGTTGTTCCCTAGGAGGCATGTGTTTTGAAAGATCCTGTCTATTACATATTATGCTTGTGCTAGCCTTTCTCAGAATATTGAAAATAGCTTTTGAATCTCCACTATAATTTTCAGGGAGTCCTAGAGGTCTAGAGATCTTCATAAGAAAACTGATCACTTTTTTTAAATTTTATTTATTTATTTATTTATTTATTTATTTTGAGATGGAGTCTTGCTCTGTCACCCAGGCTGAAGTGCAGTGGCATGATCTCAGCTCACTGCAAGCTCCGCCTCCCAGGTTCATGCCGTTCTCCTGCCTCAGCCTCCCGAGTAGCTGGGACTACAGGCACCTACCGCCACACATGGCTAATTTTGTTTTTTTGTATTTTTAATAGAGACAGGGTTTCACTGTCTCTATTAGCCAGGATGGTCTGTATCTCCTGACCTCGTGATCCACCTGCCTTGGCCTCCCAAAGTGCTGGGATTACAGGCATGAGCCACCTCGCCTGGCCCTGATCACTTTTTAAATTCAGAGCATGAGTCTTCGATTAGGCTGGTTTGTGTGACTGTCACTGTGCTCAGTCCTGTTATTACAGCTGTGCCGAGGTTTAGTGTGGCTGTTTTCCAGACTTGACTTGCTCAAATTACCATTTCTCTATCTTCTCCAGTTGCTTGCTGACCTAGCCTTTTCCACTATACTTAGTGGCAGTGGCCATCTAAATATGAAAAAAAAAAACAAAAAAAAAAAAACAAAAAAAAAAACCGTTGTACTAGGATAGAAAATAAAGAGACAAGAAGGGCAAGAAGGCTCAGGTATTTGTGGTCATTAAAGCAGAAGTCTCTACACTATTTTAATTGTTACTGTCATATGAGCCTCCTGATAATTTGTTTATTCGTGTTTGTACATATTCTGCATAATATCAGTATGTGCATTATTAGTGAAAACTAATTTTTCTCCTTTTTAAAATAAAAGTTAATTATAAATAGAAGTTCTGAGATTTTGCATGTACTCTGAGCTGCATGCATCCCACTTTAGAAACCTGTACTGAGAAAGCAGACTGATATTTTTTACTGACCAAAATACTAACCACCATGTCTACTGTAGCTTAGATTATTCTACAGATAATGCTGAGGATTCTGACATACAAACAGACAGGTAGGTTTCATTAGGGAAAAGTTCTAGAAGCAATTCCCCAAGTCACTGTGCTATTCAAATATAAAAACTCCACATGCATTTGGGATAAAAATAGCATATTCTGAAAAGTTGAGGGTTTTTTTTTTTTTTTTGAGACAGAGTCTTGCTCTGTCGCTCAGACTGGAGTGCAGTGGCACGATCTTGGCTCACTGCAACCTCCGCATCTTGGGTTCAAGCAATTCTTATGCCTCAGCCTCCCGAGTAGCTGTGATTACAGGCACCTGCCACCATGCCCAGCTAATTTTTGTATTTTTAGTAGACATGGGGTTTCGCCATGTTGGCCAGGCTGGTCTTGAACTCCTGACCTTAGGTGATCCACCCGCCTCAGCCTTCCAAAGTGCTAGGATTATAGGTGTGAGCCACTGCGCCCGGCCAAAAGTTGAGATTTGTAAAAAATAAATTAGTATAGAGAGTTTCAGTTTTACTAAAGTTTTAGAGATCTGTTTCGCAACAACATGAATAAACTTGACACTAATGAACCATACATTTAAAAATGGTTAAGGTGTTAAATTTTATGTTACGTGTTTTAAACACAATAAAACAATCAGTTAGATATTGGTGATTTATCCCCTGTAACCAATATTTTAACATCTACTATATAAGGACTCCATTTGGTCTCTGCAGACCAAATTTTCTGCAGTTTTTGCTAGGTACTTTAAGCATTTTAGTCCCCTGTGGTTACATTATCAAAAAAATGTGAGTGCTTGTGATTCTTAATATAGAGCCAGATAAAATCCCTGAACACCAGTCCACTAAAGCTACTTTAATGGGATAAACTTTTAAATGAACCATTAATAATATACTCCACATATTTGCTATTTGGGGTCTGGGGAAGCAGATAGACAGAAAGAGATGGAAGAAAAGCCTGAGTTGACTTTCGTACTTTCAGTGTTCCAAAACCTGGATATAAATGAAAGATGAGCATTTCTACTTAATTTATCTGGCTGGATTCCTGTGCCTAATGGCTGCATATATACCATAAACACTGTGAAGAAGCAACCATGGAAACACTTGTTTTCTTGTTGGGCTAAATTTACTCTGGATTGAATATTAACACAGTGCCTGGCAGTACTTTAAAAGCAAAAATAGCTTAAGCGTGATTCACTCTGAATCATTTACTGCTGCTGCTGCTGCTGCTATACTGCCTAGAGCTTGACATTGAACAAGTTGGCAGCCTGTATTGCTACATTTTTTCTAGGAACTCTGAACACATTTCATTCTTGTGAATTCGCTTGTGCAACGATATTAAATAGAGTAATATGTTTATTTTGTTTCAAAGTCAAATGAATTTGAGAATGGTGAAACTGAATTATTTTTCTTGGGCTTTCTGGAAAAGTTAGATTCTCAGAATTCTCCCGTGGTTATAAGACTTACTCTATTTTATAAAGAATTAATAAAATGTCACTGAAGTTTTGTTTTAGACACTTTGGGCTTCGCTGATTGAAAACACCACACCAACTGAAAAATCACTGTGAAAAAGAACCTGGTAGTACTGCCAATATCAAGTAGGATTCATTAATTTTCTGACATTACTGGACAAGATGGTTCGTGCCATTCAGAAAGCTCTTTTTCTTTCTTCTTCTTTCCTAATACAGTGAGGCATACAACGTAGCCTGCCTTATGGTTAAGTTGGGTTAAGTTGGGTGTGTGACTTGTAAACTTCCCTCTTCCCATTATATAATGGGAAGTTCATTGGTTTTGAAAGGCAGACCAAACCCACCCATGGGATTTCTATTGGCTTTTTAGATGTATTGCATTTCTCTGAGTAAACCCATGTGGCTGAGAAATAGTGAGTAGCTTGTTGGCTGACTGTGGGAAAACCTATGAAGGATCAGTTGATCTCATTTGGGCAGGAGTCAGAAATGGCTGAGAATCTAAAACTATATATATGAGGATGGTTTTCTCTTGATGTTGCAATCTTTATTTTAACATGTTTTTGTGTTTAGCTTTTGGAGTTGTCTAACAGTATAATTTCAAATGAGGTTTAGTTTCAGCTGTTTAATTTTAAACTGTAGGGAACATGATTAAAAAAAAATTAAGGCATTATCATTTGCCTTAGAATTTTAATGGTTTGTATAGAAAGAGTTTTCCTGTGACAGCCTAAAACAAAAATGAGCCTAACCTAATTCTTGATATTATTTGAATTGTTTTACCATAAAATTCTTACATTAGAACATGTAACTCTGTCAGAGAATTTCAACATAGTTGCATAAATTGTGTTTCATATTACAACTTGTTCTCTGCTTGACTTCATTGAAAGTAATAAAAGGACTCTTTCAGAAGGATCTGGTGAGTTAACATCATTATTTAAAAAAAAAAAAAAAGTAAAGAACTTACTCATAATGTATCCTGTGTTGCTAAGTTTTCAAAGTTAGCTATCTCAGCCACACCCAAAAGCCCTTTCAGAAGATTGAAATCCACTTATTCATTTATGCTGGCTTAGAATTTTCTTCTAGTAAGATCTGAGATCGATATAAATTTTCCATGAAATATATGATGAATGCAAGAAAAACTAACATTTGGAATTTGAGTTGCTGCCAAGTCTTGTGTGTAATATATAGTTCTTTATTCTGTGGTTAAAGAGATTTCTTATAGCAGGGCTTTCTCTAACTTGGGCCCTGTGGGTGCTAAAAATATCTCGAAGGTATTTTTTATGTTCCAAAGGGATACTATCACCCTTCCTCAGAGCTAGAATATAGGATAGCAGTCCTGCAGTAGCATTCCCCATATCATGGTCATACCCACCCTCTACTGCTACATTTCCAAGGCATATAAATGAGTTTTTCATATGGCTTGAAAATTAGCTCAACAAAGTTTAAATAACCAACCATGTCAGGTTGTAAACTAAAGGGGATAGTCTAAATGAGTCTCAGCATAGCCCAGTAGCCACTGTGTTATTAATGCCTTTACATAGATGTATCTCTTTTATTGAGACAAGATCTCACTTTGTCACCCATGCTGAAGTGCAGTGACGTAATCATGGCTCACTTCAGCCTCAACTTCCCTCATTCAGGTGATCCTCCCACCTCAGACCTGAGTAGCTGGGATTACAGTTGTGTACCACCATGCCTGGCTAAGTTTTGTATTTTTTGTAGACACAGGGTTTTGCCATGTTGCCCAGGCTGGTCTTGAACTCCTGAGCGCAAGCAGTCCACCTGCCTCAGCTTCCCAAAGTTCTGGGATTACAGGCATGAGCCACTGTGCCCAACCAGATGTGTCTTATCCGTAGACATATTATAGGTTGCGTATCACTTATGTGAAATGCTTGAAACCAAAAAGTGTTTCAGACTTCAGGTTTTGGAAGATTTGTATATACATAATGAAATATATTAGGGATAAGACCCAAGCCTAAATGCAACATTCATTTATGTTTCATATGTAGCTTACACACATAGCCTGAAGGTAATTTTATACAATGTTTTTAATAATGTTGTGCATGAAACAAAGTTTTGACTGCAATTTGACTGCAACTAGGTGTGGAATTTTCCACATGTGGCAATGTGTCAGTATTCAGAAAGTTTTGGATTTTGAAGCATTTCAGATTTTGGGATTAAGGATGTTCAACCTATAAATGAGATGATGTGAAAGTCTTCATACAGGGCCTAGCATAAAGTAGGCACTCAATAAAAAAGCTCATTAAATCAGAATTTATATTATAAATATTCACCTTATTTGGCCTGGAAGTTTTCTTTCTTTCTTTTTATTTATGTGTATACTCATTTGTCAAACTTGTATTATATGCCAGAAACTATAGGATATTTGAGACAAATTAATAAGCCTTCAAGAATTACATTCTTAACTTGAAAAAGCAGGCATGCAAATTATTAAATATATTAATCATATGCTTTTTAAAAAGATTAGGTATAAGGATGTCATTGCCTTAAAGTAGGAACGATTTTTTAAAATTTTTTAGTTGAGAAATAATAATTATGTATATTTATGGAATACAGCGTGTTTTGATATATGTATACATTGCGGAATAATTAAATCAAGTTAATTGACATATCTGTCACCTCATTTCCTTTTTTGTGGTGAAAACTTTTGAAATCTCCTCTAAGTAATTTTGAAGTATACAAATACATTATTAATAATGTGATTTTCGTGCTGTGCAGTAGATCACTAAAACTTACCCCTCCCGTCTAACTGAAACATTGTAGTTTGGCCAACATCTCCCCATTTTCCCAACGCCTTCCCCCTTCCCCCAACCTCTGGTAACCACCATGCTATTCTCAAAGTCTATGAATTAGCCTGTTTTAGATTCCACATGTAAGTGAGATCATACAGTATTGGTCTTTATGTGCCTGGCTTATTTCACCTAGCATAGTGCCCTCCAGGTTCATCCATGTTGTTGCAAATGACAAAATTTCTTTTTAAAGGCTAGCTAGTATTCCATCGTATATGTATATACCACATTTTTTAAATCTGTTCATCGATGAGAGACTCTTAGAGGCGGGGTGCAGTGGCACGACCTATAATCCCAGCACTTTGGGAGGCTGAGGTGGGTGGATTGCTTGAGCTCCGGAGTTCAAGACTAGCCTAGGCAACACGGCAAAACCCTGTCCCTACAAAAGGAAAAGAAATAGCCAGGTGTGGTGGTGTGTGCCTGTATTCCCAGCTACCCAGGAGGCTGAGGTGGGAGGATCGTTTGAGCCCTGAAGGTCAAGGCTGTGGTGAGCCAAGATTATGCCAGTGCACTCCAGCCTGGGCAACATAGTGAGACCCTGTCTCAAAAATAAAATAAAATAAAATAAGCACAGTGGCTCACACCTGTAATACCAGCACTTTGAGAGGCTGAGGCAGGCAGCTCAGGAGTTTGAGACCAACCTGAGCAACATGGTGAAATCCCATCTCTACAAAAAATACAAAAAAATTAGCCAGACATGGTGGTACACACCTGGGGTCCCAGCTACTTGGCAGGCTGAGGTAGGAGGATTGCTTGAACCCCAGAAGCAGAGGTTGCTATGAGTCAAGATTGCACCACTGCACTCCAGCTTGGGCAACAGAGCAAGACCCTGTCCCAACAAAATCAAAAATAAAATAAAATAAAAGGTAGACACTCAGGTTGCTTCCATATCTTGACTATTGTGAATAATGCTGCAGTGAACGTGGGAGTGCAGAAATCTCTTTGACATACCAATTTCAATTCATTTGTATGTATACCCAGAAGTGGGATCATATGGTAGCTCTATTTGTAGTTTTTTGAGGAACTTCCATACTGTTTTTCATAATAGCTGTACTAATTTACATTCCCACGAACAATGTACCAGGGTTGCCTTTTCTGCACATCCAAACCAATACTTGTCTTTTGTCTTTTTGCTAATAGCCATTCTAACAGATGTGAAGTGATTATCTCTTTGTGATTTTAATTTGCATTTCCCAGGTGGTTGGAGAAGTTGAGCATTTTTTCCATATATTTCTTGGCCACTTATGTGTCTTTCTTTTGAGAAATGTGTGTTCAGGTCCTTTGCCTTTTTTTTTTTTTTTTTTTTTTTTTTGAGTCAGGGTCTTGCGCTGTCACGCAGGCTGGAGTATAGTGGTGCAATCATAGCTCCACTATGCAGCCTTGATGCAGAAATCATGCAGCCTTGATCTTCCTGGTTCAAGAGATTCTCCCACTGTAGCCTCCCTGGTAGCTGGGACTACAGGCACACACAACCATGCCTGGCTAATTTTTTAAAATTTTTAGTAGAGAGGAGGTCTGGCTGTTTTCAGGCTGGTCTTAAACTGCTGGGCTCAAGCAGTCCTCTTGCCTCAGCCTCCCAAAGTGCTGGGATTACAGGCATAAGCCACCATGCCCAGTCCTTTGCCCATTTTAAAATCAGGTTATTTGTTTTCTTGCTATTTAGTTGTTTGAGTTCCTTATGTATTTTGGATGTTAGCTCATTATCACATGTATGCTTTGCAAATTTCCTCCCAACCCATGAATTGTCTTTTCATTCTGTTGTTTCCTTTACTGTGAAGAAGCGTTTTAGTTTGATGCAATCCATTTGTCTATTTTTTTTATTGCCTGTGCTGTTGGGGTCATATTTAGGAAGTTATTGCTCAGCCCAATGTCGTGGAGCTATTCCTAGTTTTCTTCAAGTAGTTTTACAGTTTCAGGTCTTAAATACTTAAGTCTTTAATCCATTTTGAGTTCATTTTTGCATATATTGTGAGTTAACAGTCTAATTTCATTCTTCTGCATGTGTATCTACAGTTTTCCCAACATTATTTATTGAAGAGATGTTCTTTCCCCATTGTGTGCTCTTGGCACATTTGTCAAAAATCAATTGAACATAAATTCATAGATTTATTTCTGGGCTTTCTATTCTGTTCCAGTGGTTGGTGAGTGGTAACAATTTTAACTAATGTCGACTGTTGACCTTTGAGTACTTCCTATGTACCCAGCTCTATTTAAGGTGCAATAAGGTAGGTAGATAGTGTTATCCCCATTTTACAGAGGAGGATATTGAGGCTCATAAGAGGTTGAGCAATTTGCCAAACTTTATATTTACAATTCAAACTCAGGAAATCAAGCTGCAGAGTCCATGCCCTTTACTATTACGTAAACTGCCTCTTGCTGATTGACTTTATTGAGGAAAAAGAAAAAATCTTAGAAGTTGGAGGAAATGGGAAGTCAGTACAGCAGTGATAATGTGATCTGTTTTGTAGGACATTAGATTTTTTCAAATTAGTGATTATTTTGGAGTACTTTTGCTAAAGTCTGTGTTTCTGAAACAAAGTGCCTTCATCCAGTGGGCTAAATCTGAGAATAATTTATCACATATTTGGCATATCTTTCTTAGGCTATATGTGCTAATCCCTAACATGAGCTGAGTTTGAGAACTTAATGTTTTTACATATTACCTCAGAGACTGAAATCAGTTCTTAAACCAGTATTGGGTTTTGCCATTCAGAGAGGCACTGTGGGGCCATGCCAAGAAACAAATTAGCTAAAAGTAAGGCTTTCCTTCAGTCGACAACAGTGGGTCTCCTTTCATCTTGTGGCTCTTTTAAGCTCTCTAACAACCTCTTTCTGTCCTTTCGACTCCATTCACCTCAAACCCAACAGTTCTTTTTTATAGTCAACACTGCTAAATAGTTATTCAGAGCCCTGCAGCTCTCATTTCATTCTTGGCTTTGTCTAAGTTCCTGAGAGAGCTGCAAAAAGAGGTTGAAGAAGTGAAAATCATCAGCTCACCCTGTTTGCATATCCTGCAGTTTGCCAGCACCCCCTGAGAAAGTTCAAAGTCTAAGGGTACAGTGAGCAGAGAAGCCTCTCCAGGGAGGTTCCCAGTAGCTTGTTTGTTTCACATTGTGCTCTGGGGTATATTTGTTTTTATTCAGGAAGGTATTGCCTTTTTATTTCTTGATATATTTTATAAGAAAATGTTTTCTCTTAACATGAGAGCAAATTATACTTATTTGCTGAACAAAGCAAAGCTATCTGCAAGGACATTTTAGTTTTCACTTCAAGCATCATTGCTTTTGGCAATTGTAGACAAATTATCGTACTGTTTGATGAGGTGTAAAATAATACGCTTTAACTGGAGAATGAACACATTTCCAGATACAATATTATCGTTCTCTTCTTTTTCAAGTAATAATTTCCAAAAGATGAATTTTAATGGACTTTTGCCATTTAACCAAAGTGAATCCTTGAGTCTCTGAAGTTGCCCCCACTTAGCACCCGCGTATATAACACTTAACAATTATTTACACTTTTGATTAAATTCAACCTTTATGTCTGTTTGCAAAAAAGAATACATACAATTTTCTTCACAAAAACCCCAGTGTCAGACATTTTGTTTTGATCTTTTTCTTGGCGTATTAAACTGACATTGGGCACCAAGATGATGAATTATGGAAATACTGCATTCCTCCCCAGAGGGCCTCATGACTTTAACTAAATATTCTCATGGCCCAGTCATTGTGTAGATTTGCTTTTAAACATGTCCAGTCTTGGCATTTTAAAATAACATTTTAGAAATTCACCAGGAAAGGAAGGTGACCGTACAGTTATCAGATGATAAATTCTAATCATGGGACATTCGCGTGGGTCGTTTGTAATTGAAGACAGTGCATCCTTTGTAACTGAAGCTAGTGCAAATGAGGACAGGAGTGGAGGGACAGAAAGCGGAGAGGTGTACAGCTGCTCTTCTTGCACTGTACCCCTCATATCTGCAGCCGGGATCAGTCTAGATCTCATTTGTGATGCTTGGGTGCCTTGGGGGCTTGGGAAGCCAGCTCAGGCCTTGTGATCCACTCGGATTAGTGTTGTCCGGGGTTCTCACTTTCTGACTCCTGGAGGACGAAATGCCAGAGAGGGAGTGGGAGTGATTCTTGAGAATGAAAACATGATTTGGGTAGTGAAGAGGTGGAGAGGAGAGGCAGAGGGGATGTGGAAAAGAGGTAGAAGCAGGGAAGTAAGCATGAATAAAGAGTAAATTGGGCAGGGAGAACAAGAAGGAAAACACTTTCTTCCCCTTACTCCTCCCTGTTTGACAGTCTGGCTATTTCTGCTTTCTCCCTTAGTTTCCTCTTTTCTCTCCCCCTTTCATGGCACTGCTCTCCAAAACTTGTTCTGGCAACCCTCTGCCTCATCTTTTTGTGTCCTTCCCCAACCCCTATCTCCACCCACCAGCCCAGTTCACTTCCTTTAGTTGCCCCAGCCCCCTTTGCCTAGGGACCCACCAGTGAGTGCCACATTCACAGCCATGTCTGGTGCAGTCTGAAACACCTGAGGCCACTCAGGGTCTGTATTAGAATTAACCTTTACTAACAGGTTTAACCAGACTTTCCAGGTTCCTTTTAAGTCAGAATGAACCCCTGCCTTGACCTTGCCCATCCTCAAATTGGGGGGCAGCCTCCAGATCCACAAGACATGAGAAGCAGGAGCAGGCCTGCCACGTCCCTGACATGGCGGTAGAGATTTTATGAATGGTAGCTCGGTTCTCCATCAGTGGTAGCTGATGGTAGCTTAGTGTCTCCATCAGTCCTTCAGACAGCAGTGAGAAGATGTGGGCAACAGCAGTGTCCCTGACTTGTCGGTAGCGTGACTGCAGCTCAGAGAGCAAGTCATGCCAACCAGGGCCTTCCCCTCCAGAGCCACTGCTTTGCTGCCTTACCAAATAACGAATCAAATGTTTCTTTCCTTTACTTTCTGTTTAGAATTAAGGACAACTTTTATTAGCATCTTTGTCTAAGCTATAGCATTAACTCCCAGTTTTTAATTACATCTTCTTCACAAATGTATTGCAATTAATATTAAAAATCAGGAAGCCTTGTACTTTGCTAATAAACTCTGGTGTTTGCAAATCTGATTAAGCTCTAATTAGAATTCCTTTATATTCAATCTGTTTCGAATTACTTTTCTGACTATAAAAATGTGTATATTGTAAAAGATTCAGGTAATATAGAGGGCAAAATAAAAATCACCTGTAATCCCATTACCCAGAGATAACCACATAATAACATTTTGTGGTTTCTTTTAGTCTTTTTTTTCTGTAAACTATATATTCGCAAAACTGAGATCAGTTTAGTGTCATTTTTTCAGTCAGTATAGTGTGAGCTCATTAAATATTTGAAAAACATGATTTTAAATTGATTTCTAATATTTCATGTTATGCATGTGCCATTGATTTGTTCCTCTTTGAATCATTGCCCTCTATTACTGTTACATGCACTGGTTGTCTTTCAGTGGATAGCAGTTGATATTATCAATTTTTAAAGTCAGTTTGATAGTTAAAAAATAGTATCTTATACTATGTATTGAGTCTTAAGTATCAAAATTGCCTAATTTTTAGATCATTTCTTGTTACTTTTATTTATGAATTGTAAAGATTAAATAAAATTATGGTATATTTTTCAGGTAAAAATTATTTCAAAAGTTGAAATAAGTGGTGTTTGTTTTGGTAAAATTTTACTTCTTTCTAAAGTGTTTTGATGCATTTATTCATTCAGTCAGCAGATATTTATTCAATTCCTTCCAGTACAAGGTGTTAATTGGTTAGAATAAAAGAAGAAAAGTATGCTTTCTGCCTTCTAGAAGCTTACAATTCAGTGATGGTAACATATGTAAATATGTGATAATGTAACACAAAGAAATAAATATTAAAATAAAGCTGCAAGCTGGGTGCTGAGAAAACACAAAAGGAAGGTGATGAATTTTGACCAGCAGAATCAAGGGAAGACTTCCTGGAAGAGCTGACATTTGAGCTGAGCCTTGAAGCATGGATTTAATTTCACTGGGGAAGGCAGTACAGGGCATTTGAGGCTGAGAGTATAGTACATTCAGAGCCAAAGAGGGCTGAGAGCATATGTCATATTTGAGAAAAGTGAATGTCCCAGAGAGTCTGGTGTGTTACATGCCATATGGTGGTCAAGTGTAAAGGGGGTAAGGCAGAGAGTGGTTGTAGCCAGTGAACCTACAGCAAGATAATCAATTCATACGTGCCTGGCTCTGTGCTAAGCTCCTTCTTATAAGTAGCTTAGCTCATTGAATTCACGTTACAATCCTGTGAACTATGTATGTGGCCACTCACAGACGGAAGTAGAAACTCAGAAAGCCTGAGTGATTCCCTCTAAGTTACAAAGCTTATAAGAGACAGAACCAGTCCTGAAGTCCATTCCTTTTTTCACTATACCAGATTGAGGTAAGATGATAGCCTTGAAAACTGTTAGGGTGTTGGGACTATTTTGTGTGTGTTGCTGTTTGTTTGTGTGTTTATTTTTATTCAGTGCTAGCATATGATTAATGAAGATACTTCTAGTGGTAGAATGAAGGATGATGAGTCAGAAAAAAATGTTGCAGGAAGCAAGACAAGATAGAAGACCACAACAGAAGTCCAAGCAAGACATGGAGAACCTGAACTACTGCAGTGATAATGGAAATGGGAAAGAAAAGAGAGATGCAAGAGACTGGGAGAAATAATCTAAGCACTTAGTAGATCGATGAACTGAAAGCAGTGAAGGCAGCCTATGTTACATTAGATTCGTAGTCTCAACTTTTTTTTTAATCACACATACTTAATAGTAAAATATTTTTGAGCATGTATCCCATACAAAATTTTTAATATTTTAACCTCCTTTCCAGTGGATTTTCTTGTGACCCATTTTAGAGAGCACTGGAATTATTTAAGAATAATGAGGGAAGGGATTGCCAGGAAGAAAGGGTGGAAGAGAATCTGAGTTTGGTTTGGGTCATACTGAGTTTAAGATAGCTAAAGAAGTACCGACATTTGAAGATGCTTCATACAAAGTTGGAAGTGGTATTAAAGATTTTAGGAAATAAAATGACACCAAGCCTATGTTCTAGATGAAATTCAGTCTTATCCTCAAAATAGAGTCTGGTTCCCCCAGTTCTACTTTGTGTATAAGGATAATTATGGATTAAAAAGCCAGGAGTCTGTTTTATATTATTTTTAGCTACATATCTTTAGTTGATTGTTTTAGTGTTTTATTATTTGATAGATGATAAATGATGACTTATCATTTGATAAATTTTTAAAATGTTTAATTTTATTTTACCTTTATTTTATAGAATTTTTGAGGGAAGAAATACTTAGGATTGTTAACTGTAGAATAAACCATATAGTCTCAGACAGAAGCATTAATTATATATTTTAAAAATTTAATTTTCAAGATCTGTAAATATTTAGTTGAGAATCAAATGATAAAACACTGAAATGAATTTAGTTTTAATTTTGAAAATGTTAAAGAAAACTCTTAAAATAGATCTTTTGTGTAGCATATAACACAAATATCTTTTTGAAAACCTTGCAGATTGTATGTAGTTCATTGACTTATTCAGATTTCTTTGGAACATTCAGAGTTATCAAGCCTAAATGTGTCTTCCAGACAAAGAGATTCATCCAGATATCAGATATCTTTACAAAAGGCTCATGCTTTTCAGTAACTTTTTCAAAGTGTCATTCTTATTTCCTCCTGGCCAACCCTCTATTACTGAGCTAATACCTATAAAGCCTTACCCAGAACCCTTTCAATTTAACAAGGCCCTACAGTTATATGATTAAAGACACAAGGGCTGATTGGTGTTTTGGGTTTGGTTCAATTTCATTTGATTTCAATTAAGAATATGATTTTTTAAAAACCTTCAGCCACCAAAATCATTATTGATGTTCAAAGCGTGAACATCCCTTGGGGAAGTGGGAATGAGAAACAGCTGTAGTTCCTCTGTATCTCATGAAATCCAATTAACTTTCTTCCTTTTGTCTCTTTTCTGTTCAGTTTCAACACTGTTCAGTATCTTCAGTGAATTTTTATTCAACATCAGATGAATAGTAGTACTATTGTAAGCTAATCATATGCCAATGAGGAAAAACACCTTTTCTTTTTTATTACTTAATGGATAAAAGGTACAAAGAAATTACCAGTCTAGGTCAAGTTCACAAACTGGGCAAAATAGATTTGCAAAACAAATACCTAAAAATGGAAAACATTCCTAATGGAGGAAATGGCAAAGAAAAATCATCTTCAAGATTTCGCCCCTGTCTTTCTTAGGCAGCAGGGGGCAGCAGCATGAGATACTAGTACAGGTAGACAGATCAGGGTTTGCTAACTCTTCACTGAACTCTACGTAGTAGGTACAACTGACTTGGATCAAAAACAATTTTTAGAGACCCTGATAGAGGATTAATGCATTAAACAAAATCACAATATAGATTGGTGGTTGATTAAAAATTCTAGTATCTGATTTTCTATCTAATATATGTTATTCTGGTTTCTTACTGGCAAGCCTTTATTTTACAGAATTTTTGAGAGAAGAAATACTTAGGACTGTTAACTGTAGAATAAACCTTACAGTCCTAGAAAGAAGCATTAATTATATGATATATTAGTAAAAGATGCTTATAGTTGTTTTACAGGTAGCAGTAGGGTGACCTAATACACAGAAAGTGCTGTGCCACATAATGAGGATTCAGTAGATGTGATTAAATGATTGCTGACATCCCTTCAAGACAATGACTTGTCTTCATAGCTCATCAGTGAGTTCACAGTCTATTGTTCCTTTTTATTTGGCCAGCGTAAAATAGCACAGTTATTGCAAGAACAAAGGGATTAAAGCATCTGAAGACCTTTGTTTGAGTTCTGCCACTTTAGTATTGATATGTCTCAGAGATCAACCTCTTTAATGCCTGTCTTTGTTCCCTGGAACAGAGTTTGTGTTTCCTTTTGTGTTACAACAGAACTCTGGTCATTCCTACCATAGCACTTTTGCACACTATAGGTTGCAACCCACAGTATTTTACTTAAAAGATTCTGAAAAAGTGGATTAGAAAACACCAGTGTGTATCATGCATAGGAAGAATACTCTTTCATGAAATTTTTTTTCACTTAAACATACAGTTGTATATACTGGGTTATGATAAAAATATATATATATTTCTTGCTGCAGGTCACAGTAAAAGGAATTTGGGAAAACACTTAACTGTAGCATGAATGACATCATCAGGTAGTTATCAGTTTATAAATCTGTTCTCTCTACCATGCACCTCTTGAAAGAAGGAACCACATTTTCTTTATCTCTTTCTTTTTAACACTTAAGACAGGTCTGCCTGGTACATGGTAGTATTCAGTATATGCTGGCATACTGAATAAATAAATTAATTAATGAAATGAAAGTCACCTGACTCCTCTGAACCTCGTGTTTCTTTTTCATAAATTAGAATATCACCCACTGTATCTCACAGTATCATCTTGAACATCAGTTGAGATGATGAACGTGAAAGTGCTGATGCCGGGCGCGGTGGCTTACGCCTATAATCCCAGCACTTTGGGAGGCTGAAGCCGGTGGATCACCTGAGTTGGGAGTTCGAGGCTAGCCTGACCAACATGGAGAAACCCAATCTGTACTAAAAATACAAAAAAATCAGCCGGATGTGGTGGTGCATGCCTGTAATCGCAGCTACTCGGGAGGCTGAGGCAGGAGAATCGCTTGAACCCAGGAGGCGGAGGTTGTGGTGAGCCGAGATCGTGCCATTGCACTCCAGCCTGGGCAACAAGAGTGAAACTCCGTCTCAAAAAAAAAAGAAAGAAAGAAAGTACTTTCTGTAAGCACTGTGCACATGATAAGAATTATTGTCTGGCATAGTTTTTGTTATTGTTGTTGAGCAAATAAGCTTCAGGTGCTTTTAGAATCTTAACTCAGTATTTTAAAGGTGACACATTTATTACCATACTATTAATAGTACTGTAATGTTTCTTTTTAGGTGTAGAGTTAGGAGACAATCTTGAAAAATTAGGTAAGAAGGAAATTATGATGGAAAATTTCAAACATATATAAAGTAGGCCCAGTAGAATGTTCTGCGTACTCATCCCCACCTTCAACATTGGGCAACTCATAGCCAATTTTGTTTCATTTCTACACTCTCCCCTCCCCTTTCTTATGTTATCGTAAAGCCAACATGTATTTCTTTTCTTCTTGTTTTTTTAACCTTTTCAGATATGTGGAAATACTCTTAATATTCTTTTAAAAATCTAATTATAAGTACTAAAAAAGATAGGTTGGTAGCTGAGACTAAAGGACTGTTATGTGAATGAGTTATTCTCTGACAGGAACTAGCAGGTAAACAGGATATTTTATTTCTCAAGATTTTCATATGATGGTGACCAACTGCATTGCAAAAGAATGGTCACATTCCAGGGTTGTAACTAGTTCTGGAGGCTTAGTTACGCAATTGCCGGCTCTGTCATCTTCTACAGGGATGTGACCTTACGGAAAAGTAAGGAATCTGGAGCGTGGCAGATCACTTTGAAGCTTGCCCAGTTTTTGCATGTTATCGTGTAATAGTGCTAAAACTTTTTGTCCTCCAGCTAGGCAACATAAGTATGTAATTTAGACTTTGGGAATACTGTAGAGCTGTGATAAACCCTGCTTTAAGCTGCATTCTGGGATCGTAACATGTAATTTAGAAGTCAAAATCCACTTAGAAGAAAAGAATTTTTAAAGCACGGTAAATCAGAACCATTTTTGTGATTAATTTTTATTGATCTTTTTAAATTGTTCATAATTTTATATTCTGGTTCTCATAAGAACAAATACAAATAATTTTAAACCTTAAAGATGTTTAAATCTGTTAAATATTTTATTTATGTAGGATTTTTATTCCTTAAAGTCACATGTGGAGTTTTTTATTTTTAACAAGGTATTAGTACTATTAGGTAATACTAATATGCAATAAATTGAATATATAGTAATTTTGTATGTCTCAATTATTTTAAGGTTTTTATGCATGCTTGAATTTTTTTCCAAAATGAAATGAATGTAAATGCACTTTTGTTTTAAAATATTCCAAGACATCTTTGTATTAATACAAGGAAGTTTGTGAGTTGGGGCAGGGAAAAGAGAGATGGAGGAGATGAAACTCGTGATAAGATTGTCATAACTCCCAAATATATTGTAATCACAGATCTAGGTCGGTTTCTGTCAGAGACATCACCATTCCACCAGTCTCCCTTCCTGGAAACCTAGAAATCTTCACTTTTTCTGCTGTCACTTTCTACATCTAATGAATAGATCCCTATTGATTATTTATTTAGAAAAATCTCTGACCGGGCGTGGTGGCTCATGCCTGTAATCCCAGCACTTTGGGAGGCTGAGGCAGGTGGATCATGAAGTCAGGAGATGGAGACCATCCTGGCTAACATGGTGAAACCCCATCTCTACAAAAAAAAAAAAAAAAAAAAAAAAATACAAAAAATTAGTCGGGTGTGGTGGCAGGCGCCTGTAGTCCCAGCTACTCGGGAGGCTGAGGCAGGAGAATGGCGTGAACCCAGGAGGCAGAGGTTGCAGTGAGCCGAGATCCTGCCACTGCTCTCCAGCCTCAGTGACAGAGCGAGACTCCGTCTCAAAAAAAAAAAATCTCTGGCCTTTATCTTTTCCAGGTCCTTGACCAGGCTATAAGTTCTGATTTTTGTCAACATTCATCTAGACTAATAGCAGTTGAGAAGAAATGAACAAATACATTTTGGCCGTACCATTTTATGTATATTTAATCCTTACAGTAATCTTGTGAGTTAAGACAGTTATCTGTATTTTTCAGATTGTGAAAACTAGGCAGGCTTTTTCAAATATATTACCCTGCAAAGGTATCTTCTTGCTCTGAGTCTTTCTTGTTCTGAATCTTTCTTGCTCTGTAATACATTTCATACAAGAATGCCAGGATAATCTCCCTAAAGTGTAACTTTATTATAATAGCTTAATAAAACCTGTAATTACTGGCAAATTACCAGGGATTTTCACATGTTTTGTCTCATTCTGTACAAACTACCCCATGAGGTTTATATTATCTCATATACACCTTGTAAAATGACCTGTAATGACTTTTGTTTCCCATCAAACCAGTTATAAACTCTTAATGTTGATGATGTTCCGCATTTTCTGCTGTGGCTTTGTTATGCCCTTTCAATCATCTCTCTCAATGTAAACTTGGAGCTAGCTTTAGCCAGCTTCCTTATGGCCCTCTTCAGATACCATTTTTATTTCTTCCCTAAGGTCTACTCAAAACACAACTCTTGTCCGCCTAATCCCCACCCCATCCCCCGCCACCTCTGTCCTCTAATTTAAACACTGCCAGTCCTACAGAGCCCATTTCAAGTCCTGCGTTTTCCAAAAAGCTTTTCCCTGGCCAGGCGTGGTGGCTCAAGCAACCTAGCACTTTGGGAGGCCGAGGCGGGCAGATCACTTGAGGCCAGGAGTTCGAGACCAGCCTGGCCAACATGGTGAAAACCCACCTCTACTAAAAATACAAAAATTGGTGTGTTGGCACATGCCTGTAATCCCAGCTACTCGGGAGGCTGAGGCAGGAGAATCACTTGAACCCGGGAGGCAGAGGTTGCAGTGAGCCAAGGTCGTGCCACTGCACTCCAGCCTGAGCAACAGAGTGAGACTCCATCTCAATTAAAAAAAAAAAAAAGAAACCTAAAAGCTTTTCCCAAGAGTTTATATATTCCTGCATTTTTTTCTTCTTGATTTCCATTATCGTATCTATTTGCCCTTGAGCATATATTTCTTAATATGTTTTCTTCCTAACTACAAAAGTTATATATGCTTGTGGCAAAAATATTATATAGGATATTTGAAAGTGAAAAGATAACTCCTCTGACCCCAATCCCAGTTTGTAGAATATGTGTCATTTTTCTGTGCATAAGCAAGAATATGCATAGCCATGCATACACCCACACCTGTGTACACATGAGAGGTTATATATAGATGTATATATAGATACATGGAGTTATATTTTATACACATATACCATTCTATGTCATTTGTTTTTACTTCAAAGTATATTGGAAATCTTTCCATGTCAGTGAATACAAAGAATTGTGTTTAAATATACCTTTTTATTTCCTCAAATTGTTTCATGTCAAATTGTTTTATTCATACACATCTTATCTTCCTTTGGAAAAGAAAATGGAAAGTCCTCAAGAGCAGGAATGGTTACATACTCATTCTCTTTTCCATTCCATTATTCTCTACTCTTGGTGCATTTATTGCATATTTCACTATTTTTGCTGTGGGAAATAAAAGATGCTTGCCTTCTAATCCCTAAGGAGTTAGGACCTAGTAGGTAAAAGTCCACATTTTTACATATAACGTTAATGCAGGAAGAAATTGAGAAGCAACACAGATTTCTATTCCTGGAAATATGGCAGTTAGGTTATTTGAACAATCTTTCTTGCTGAAAAATAATTGAAACTGTTGAGTGTGTATAAGAAAACATCCTCAGAGCAGCAAAGGGCTGAAAAGAGAAGGAATTAAAGACTAAAGTCTGAAGGCAAGTGAAAATTCAGAAAGAATTGGAGAACTGAAACTTTTTGTGCTTAACATAGAATTCAGCACAATGATTTGGAGGTGGTGAGGTCAGGGAGTTTCTAGGGTGCTCAGAAGTTTCTAGTTATAGACCTGGTGGTAGCTGTACAGGATAATTATTTTCTAAATTTAAAGTATATATTTTGTGCACTTTTCTATGTACATGTTATAATTTACAACAAAGGATTAAATGTAAAAGGACGAGTTGCAAAACTATATATATATATCATATGATCCCATACATGTGTATTTCATGTAAATGAGTATGTGTGTGTGTATTATGTAAACAGGGGTCTTAATATATACATTTTACACATTTACATAGTAAGTATATAAATTTATGTGTATGTATATATAAATGTGTGTATGTTGGGAATGGAAGTGTTTGCATATGTATGTTTCATATACTTAGAAAAAGACCTGGAGGTACTCACTAAACTACTGACTGAGGCCATCTCTGAGAGACAGGAAGGGCATGGGGAAGGAACGAGGAAGGAACTTAGACTTTTTGCTTTATACCACTCCAATTAAATTTTTAAACAATTGTCATCATTTAATGTGTTTTAAAATCAGATTTCTAAAAAGATTTGACTAACATCTCTGCCCACGGATAGAAAAGTACTCCCTCTACCATGCTCTATACCACTTGGTACAGTATCTTTCTTTTCTTTCTTTCTTTCTTTTTTTTTTCTGATCTTGCTCCTTTGCTAGACTCTTAAAAGGAACAAGACCTGTCACGTTTATTTTTACATTTCTTGTACCTACTAAATATTGGTACATAGTAGAGGGTCTATAAATACTAGTGAAAACTGAATGAGTAAATGTACCTTAAGTAGAACAAAGGGCTGTAGGCACCCAGTAGTTATACATTTCCTCTGAGGCTCTTGTTACATTTTTTAATATTCTTCTGTACCTGGCACAGCAGTGAGCATAAAGTTGGCACAGTAAATACAGGTTGATTTGAATTTAAACAACACTTTGTGGAACTGTAGGCAAATGTGGAGTCCACCATGTGGTGCCCCTCTTGATCCCAGGCAGCAGGGACATGAAATTACCCTCTGAAAAGTAAACTGAGAAGTGAACACCTAATAGATTAAGGTCAAGAGAGGCAACATAATCTTAAGAGACATAAAGACTCTTTGGGGAGTAAGGTTTTTACTATAACCTAATCGAGGGCATTGACATCTTAAACACACTCACACAGTCTCCATCAGAATAGCGGTTTTTCTGTCTCTAAAACAGAGAAAAAGTAAAGCTATTAATGTCACTGTTATGGTTCCTAACAAAGCACTGTCAGATCAACAACACCTGCCAGATTGAGGCAAGCATTCAGTCCACCTGGCAGATGTCTAACCCCTGTGGCACTGGAATCCTACATAATTAACTCCACTTGCTGTGCTTCCACACACACCAGGCTTCCCTCTGGAAACTGCCTTCTCAAGGAGATAATTCACTATCAGGCTGATAGAGTAATTCAGTTATGCCCTATTCTTCTATTGTTCACTGTGAATTAATAAAGTCACATTATTTTTTTCTCAGTACATCAGTGTCTTGTGAGTTTTGTTAGCATAAATCTGTATTCCTGAGTCCAGTCAGTGAGACCGGGTATCAGAGTCTGCAAGGCTTATCAGGGTAAATACTACCTTGTGGCCATCTGTTGGCACAGACTGCTGGATTCCCCAGGTGATGCCCGTCTGCATCGTTGTGTGCCATGTTTCCTTTCCATTCCACACTAGAGTTCTCAGAAGTTATTAAGAACTCCCTAATAATGTGCACATTCCAGTTAGAGAGTACTAAGTTATGTTACCCCATGACAGTTGACCTCTTCTGGGTGAATATTATCTGATTGATTTTGCAAATTCCACACCTGTATGGATGAAGAGAATATATATTGTAGATGCTAGATCATGAGGACTCCCAACACCTCATTTCTAGTCCTGGCTTCACAGCCTCTTCTGGTCCTCATCTCACTGTCAGCATTGATCCTGGCATCATATTCAAGTCCCCTCCTAACCCGGGTCTCTCTTGAGAGTGAAAACTAAAGAAGATGGAAGACACAATGATTTCAACAAGATTAAGGATAAGGATGCAAGTAGAGCAGGCAGGGAACAAGATTATAGAAACTTTTTATTCCATTTCCATCTGTCTCTCTTTCCTCACAACAGTCCCAATAGCATTTCAAAGGGTTTCAAGTTCCATGTAAGTTATAGAAAAAAATAAAGCACAAGTTCTCTGTGACATGTTCAGCTTATCTATGAATATAACGGAACTGAAACCATATTTCAATAAATTATTAACAGCAATCCCTTGCCAAGAAGGATATCAGCGCAGATAACAGGCCAAATCCATTATAACTCTTAAGCAAATCCTGGAATTTTAAAAAAATTGAATAGTTTATCAAATAAGTGCACTGTTAGCTGCGACTTCGTTAAACAGCATTTTTTTTCCTTTCTTTCCTGTTCCTCCCCCTTTCCCATCAGCTTCCAGCCAGAATAATTGATAACTAAATCTCACCATGAATTTGTTGGGAATTTACCCACAATAGTTCTCAATTTATTTTAAGATTTAAAATAATATATTTTTAAATAGTAGATTAAGACTTTACAGAAATTTCAGATAGGATAATACAGAACCTTGAAAAGACTTATTTTTTACAAACTTCCTTAAAAATTCTTAATTGTTCTAACAGTCACAGTTTTGTTTATGTATACAATTGGAGTTCTGCAGTAAGACACTGTGGGGTTATTAGTACACATATCAAATTCATGAGGCTCCTATTCCTGTATATTGTTACAGAGCTGTTCTTGTATATTGATGTTTAATGATATGGGGCCGAATTGTTATTCAAATAATTACAGACCATTCCTGATTATTTAGATACTGATTAACTAGTCAATGACTTATTCCCTTTGACAAAATTTCCCACCCTCTGGCTTTCCTTTGATGTTAATGAGGAAGAAGATCCAGTTTTCATCCCATTTGGCAAGGTTGGTTTCATGGACTGAGCCACTCTGGATGTAAGATCAGTAGCTACTCTGTAGACTTTATGGTAATGGAAGTTAGGTTAGGTTGCATCAGAACACTCAAAAGTCAAGCCTATCACCATATTTGAGAAGAAACTCACAGTATTTGATATACCTTAGTGGATTTGAAACAACATCTTATGATACAAAAAAATAGCATTTTAAAAATCGGGTGGGGCACTGTGGATCACTCCTGTAATCCCAACACTTGGGGAGGCCAGGGCGGGCAGATCACTTGAGGCCAGGATTTCAAGACTAGCCTGGCCAACATGATAAAGCCCCATCTCTATTAAAACTACAAAAATTAGCTGGGCATGGTGGTGCACGCCTGTAGTACCAGCCACTCGGGTAGTTGAGACATGAGAATTGCTTTAACCCGGGAGGCAGAGGTTGCAGTGAGCCAAGATCATGCCACTGCACTCTAGCCTGGGCGACAGAGCAAGACTGTCTCAAAAAAAAAAAAAAAAAAAAAAAAAAATTCAAACCAGGCACTATTAAATGTTATGTGCTGATACAAAATATTACAAATTTAAAAAGAAAAATCATACTCACTTCCTTCAATAAATAATTAATTAGAGGCTGAACATAACATTTGTAAAAATATACCCAGAATTTGCAAAACTACCTGGATTTTTCAGAACTTACATACATTTTACCAAAGTGCATGAGATAGTATCAAGATTCCTGCTAATAGAAAAGTATATAACCTGTGCTGTAAATAAAGACAAAAGAGTAGAGTTAGTCAGAGAAAGATGGTCACCTGAGAAGTAAGTAAGTGTGTCGCCCACTCTGATCCCTGCCCCTTCTTGCTCATTGCCGAGGCCACTGTCAGCCTTTGTTTTCTCTTTCCTACTGTTGAGGGTCAGGGTCTAAACAGAGATTCACTGGACTGAACTGAAAAGACAACTAGATTATAGAACAGAATTCTCCTGAAGTTGGGCAGCATTAGGGCAAGCCGAAGTGTGCAGTTTTTCTTTTTCTTTTTTTTTTTTGAGACGGAGTCTTGCTCTGTCTCCCAGGCTGGAGTGCAGTAGCAGATCTTGGCTCACTTCAACCTCCTCCTCCCGGGTTCAAGCCATTCTTCTGCCTCAGCCTCCCGAGTAGCTGGGACTACAGGCACGAGCCTCCACGTCTGGCTAATTTTTGTGTTTTTAGTAGAGATGGGGTTTCACCATATTGGCCAGGCTGGTCTTGAACTCCTGACCTCGTGATCAGCCCGCCTTGGCCTCCCAAAGTGTTGGGATTCCAGGCTTGAGCCACCACGCCTGGCTTGCAGCTTTCAGAATTACATTACTGTCTTCAGACACTGACATACTTTATAATGAAGCCAATCTTTCACATACTGGCAGCACAGGGACCTTGTATAAATGGCTGAGTAAGCAGAGGTAACTTTTCTCCTTCTATTCTGCCTTTCTGAATTCTTTTTCTGCATCACCTGTTCTTCAATCTTCCTGCAGCCCTTTAACTCTTCTTATTTTTGTCCCTTTTGGGCAATTTTACCATAAGGCTTGATAGCATTAAGTAAATCCCTGCATGTGTGTCTGTGTCTTGTGTGTAATGGTTATTTTTTTTTGTTAGTTTGTAGTGCACTTAGCATATTCCTGTCTAATCAAATAAACACCAACAGTAATATTTCTTAAATTTGTAGAATTATTGGTTTTTGACAGCCTGAAAATCATCCTCAAAAAAAAGGTATATAAACACAAAATGTTAGGAACGACTGCATGGTATTCATGCACCCCTGGTACCTATTTATGGATCCCAGCTGGGTTCAGATCCCTTTCCCATTTTGTAGTTTCAAAATTAGCAGCTTCCATGGTCACTGGTGGTACAGGTTAAGTATCCCTTATCCAAAATACCTGGGACCAGAAGTGTTTTGGATTTCAGACTTTTTTGAATTTTGGAATATTGGCACTATTCTTACGGGTTGAATATCCCTAATCTGAAAATCTGAAGTCCAAAATGCTCCAATGAGCATTTCCTTTGAGCACGAGGTCAGTCCTCAAAAAGCTTTGAATTTTATGGCATTTCGGATTTTGTATTTTCAGATTAAGGATACTGAACCTGAATTTGGAAATACATTTATTCATCAGATACTCATGGAATGCTTACTATGTGCCAGAAAATGTGCAGGGCACTGAAATAGAGTGAAAAAGACATTGGCTCACCCATGAAAATGTATAATGCAGTTGAGGGGAGATAGGCAATCAAATATACAATTATAATACAGAATACATTCAATAATAGTGGAAGTACATATACTTAAAAGAGCATGTCAGGTGAGTATTTAAGTCAACCTTAGGGCATCAAGAAATTCTCCTTACAGTTATATCTGGGTCGTTTGTTTTCTGGAGAAGAAGGAATGCTACGTTTAAAGTTAAGAGAGTTACAGATTTATGTGTCATATTGAGAAATTTGGATTTGATTTTAAAGGACCTTACATTGAAGGTTAATAAGAATTGATCTGTAAATGAAAAAGATAACTGTAGCATGGAGGTGGGTTGGAGGAAGCAGAGTCAGAGGTTGGGCCCATAGTAAGCCAGGTAAACAGTAGTGGTGATTTTAACAAAAGTACTCATAGTGTAAGTTGAAAAGAAGTGAATGAGTTGAAAATATAAGAATTGGAAATCACAGAATTTAGTAATTGAATTTATTCCTTCCACAAATATTGTTGAGCTGCTATGTGTTAGGCATTCTGTTAGATATGGTGGGGAACAAGAGAGACACCCTGTCTGTCCTCAAGTCTAGTGGTGTTGACTTCAGGGCTTTTAGAGTGGACAATTTCAGTGGGTGATGATGCCATTTACCAGAAATGGAACAGACAGGTGTCTCAGACCAAAGATCCCCAGATGTGAGAACTGCTTCTTTAATGCCCCTTTTGAGATTTCAAGATGTCCATGTGATTGAGAATCACTGTGTCTAATGGAAGTGTATCTCTATGTAAACAATATCTGGGGGGGGAGTTTGAGAACCACTGTTACAGGTGATAGTTGAAGCCAGGAAGTAGATATTACCCAGGAAATATATGTAGAAAGAGAGGAAAGGATGGCTGAGGATTGAACCTGGCAAACCCATGGAGAGAAAAGAGGAAGCTGATGGGGAAACCAGCAGAGTATAAAGAATCTAACATATTTTCCAAGATGGAGCCCGTAGAATCAAAGGGAAGAAAAGCAATATGGCAGCAACAGACAGCTGAAGGGCATATTGGATGGGCTCCTGGTTCAAGGTGTTGACCTGAGCTTACATATGAGACACCACATGTTCACCACCACCTCCACCATCCCACTCCAGTTGTATCACCTCTAAAGTGTCCAAATGAAATTAGTAGGAAAAAGTCTTTATCACTGCAGACCACCAAGAAAAGGTGCCATGCAAATGCCTAGCTTAACAAAACTTGGTTCCAGCAAGAACTGTTAGCTTATGGTTCATCCCATGCTAAGGAGGACCCTGCCTGGAAGGTAAACAGAGGGCCCTCTGACCAGTGCTCACAAATACCCTTCAGCTTACAACAGCAGGAGCTAGAGACCTGGGTGAACTACAGAGTAGTTGTGGAAGAGGAGAGCGGACATATTTTGAAATGTCTGGAGCCTCTGGTAATTGCATAGGTACTAGAGAACAGAGTCCCCCACTCACAGCACAAACGCATACCCATGCGATGGCTCAGAACTCTCACCTGGTTTACTCTCGGCAAAGTCAGGCTAACTGCAGAAGAGACAGTGCTAGCTGCCTGTGGGTCACAGTGATAGACAAGGAGAGGAGAGTCATCTTTAAGCTGCAGTCACTTTTTTTTCTTTTGCTGGAACCTAAAAGTTTTTATCAAAAACCCACAACATTTTTGATAGAACACTCACAATTCTCAATATTGGTTACATGTAGACTCTATCTGGGTAAGCAATGTGGAAAAAAATCACCAGACATGGAAATGTCTGTGCCAGAAACTATGCAGGGAACTGAGATAGAGTGAAAAAGACATTGGCTCACCCCTGAAAATGTATAATGCAGTTGAGGGGAGACAGGCAATCAAATATACAATTGTAATAGAGAATACATTCAATAATAGTGGAAGTACATATACTTAAGAGAGCATGTCAGATGAGTATTTAAGTCAGCTTTAGGGCATCAGGAAATTTTTACAGTGACAGGATTGTTCTCTGAAGAAGTAGTGCTATGTTTAAAGTCAAGAGAGTTACAGACTTATGTGTCATATCGAGAAATTTGGATTTGATTTTAAAGGGCCTTAAGCTGAAAGATGTTCCAAAAGGAAGATCCAAAAGGATCTGTTCCAAAAGGAGAAGATTGTGAGCAACCATAGCAAATGGGCTCCTTTGAAGCAACCTTGCAAAAATAATAATTAAAAAAAAAAAAACTCTAAATTTCTAATGTGTATTGTCATTGAAAATTGAGGAGTGATTGTGTTGATAAAATCAAGAATCATATCTCAATGTTATTAAATAGAAAGTAATGATTCACTCTTAAACATATTCTAACAAAATTATTATATTTTAAGGAATTATAAGAACTATAAAGAACTATAAGCATCCAGATGTGTGAGAGTCAGGTAAGGTGGAGTGAGGGAGGAGATGGTTATCTCAAAAGAAAGAGAATTACTTTGTATCCAATTACCTAATAGTCCCGCATGCTAAAAATAATGGAGCATCCATCACCTTAGGCATTAGAGGGGAAAAGGCTCAAATTTTACAGCTTGCTGAGGCATCTTTTCTTCAAAGAGCAACAGCAAGATCATCTTTGACACTGAAAGACTCACAACATATCCCACTTCTGTATAAATCCCCCGAAAAGCAAAATTTATAAAGACATTCTGGAGCCACACAAGTAATTAGTCAGAATAAAGAACTCAAGAAAGGGAAGATATTGTAAGAGTTTTTTTTTTAAGTAGCATAGAATTAATTGTGACTAGCAGTTGTTAACAGAGTGGTGTGCCATAAAGCTAATCATAAATGATTCCTCAAAAAAGAATAATGTAACAGACTAATAGCAGGGATCTACAATTATAGAATGTTTCTCAACAATTAGGCAGGAGGAAGACAAAAGAGTCCAAGGAGAGTAAAAAATGGCTGTTTTATAATTAGCATTGATAAAAAAATAAAGGATAAAGAAAGTTCAAAGTTGAGCAGTAGCAGAGTAAAAATAGGATGAATAATTTCCTAAGTTACTCATTCTGTTCATTAAAGAGAGGAGGGGAAAAAACTTAATCAATATGGCTAAGGGGAGAGGGAACTTCTTAACCTATATGGCTAAGGGAGGGGGAAAGAAACCATTCTGGAAGCATAAAAAAACAAAATGTAGCTTTAAATTAAAACCAAACATTTATTACCATGCAGTGACTACCCTATGTTGTTAAAAGACAAGGATTCGAATTGGCTTTTAAAAAAAATTCAACCACTATATGATCCAAACGTACATCTTTAAAAATATCATAATGGAGAGGTTGAAAACACATACCAGACAACAAACTAAAAAATTTGGGGTGCTACTGTTGAATTAGAGGCAAAAGTATTATACTGTGCAACTTTATTATTTTTTGCTGTTAAAAATTCAGTAAACACTGGCAAAGCAATCCTCATAAAACTTTCATCCTATCAGAACACATTTAGAAGTACAAGGATTGGAAGAAACACAACTGCTGCTGCAATTTGGACTTTTTTTTCAGAGTAAATGAACATTCGCACACAAAAAAAGATATAGAGGAGTGACTGCTCAAAGCTTAAACTAATAACTACACACTGTACTTTGTATGCTACAGAAAGTAATTTACAAGATCAATTAAATATTTATAAGATTTATACTGGCCACAAAGTGAATTTTAAGGGATTTTAAACATTGAAATTGGCCAAGCGCTGTGGCTCACACCTGTAATCCCAACACTTCAGGAGGCCAAGGCAGCAGATCACCTGAGGTCAGGAGTTCAAGACCAGCCTGACCAACATGGTGAAACCCTATCTCTACTAAAAATACAAAAAATTAGCCCGGCGTGGTGGTGGACACCTGTAAGCCCAGCTACTGGGGAGGATGAGGCAGGAGAATCACTTGAACCTGGGAGGCAGAGGTTGCAGTGAGCAGATATTGCACCACTGCACTCCAGCCTGGGTGACAGAGTGAGACTCTGTCTCAATAAATAAATAAATAAAGGTAAGCATTGAAATTGGACTTGCCACATTCTCTCACCGTAATGCTGACAAATACACATTTACATCAAATATTAACTGAAATAATAATTTGAAATTTAAAAAAGAAACTTATCTATAACACAAGTCAAAGGCTACGGCAAAACTATAGTTAAAAATGATTCACAAGTTAATGGCAAGAACATACATAACTTATCAAAATGTGTAGGTGGGAAGAGGGTTTATCAAAATTAGAGGAAAATTGTTGCCTTATTAAGCTCGATAGCATAAACATAAGTGAGTTACACAGCAATGCAAGGAAAAATCTAAAAAAAATACTAAGGATAGAAAAATGAAACAATAATGACAATAGCAGCAATTAATGAATTAGAAAAGCAGAAAAACAATAAAATGATAAATCTAAGAGCTGGATTACTGAAAATTGAAACAAAATTAAGATCAAAAGAAAATATGAAGGCCAGCCCTGTGGCTCACGCATGTAATCCCAGAGCTTTGGGAGGCCCAGGCAGTGGATCACCAGAGGTCAGGAATCAGCCTGGCCAACATGGTGAAACCCCATCTCTACTAAAAATACAACAACTAGCTAGGTGTGGTGAGGCACCTGTAATCCCAGCTACTCGGGAGGCTGAGGCAGGAGAATGGCTTGAACCCAGGAGGCAGAGGTTGCAGTGAGCCGAGATTGCGGCACTGCACTCCAGCCTGGGCAACAGAGCAAGACTCCATCTCAAAGAAAATATGAAATTAGGAATAAAAAGAGGTATATAACTATAGACGTGTTGGGAATTTTTAAAAAACATATTTGAAAAGTAATACTTTTTAACTCTGTGACAATTCAGTTTTAACTCTGTGACAATTCAATCTGCAAAATGAATCTTTTCTTTTTTCTTTTCCTTTTTTTTTTTTTTTTTGAGACAGAGTCTCACTCAGTCTATCACCCAGGCTGGAGTGCAGTGTCACAATCTTGGCTCACTGCAACCTACACCTCCCAGGTTCAAGCGATTCTCCTGCCTCAGCCTCCTGAGTAGCTGGGATTACAGGCATGCGTCACCATGCCCGACTAATTTTTGTATTTTTAGTAGAGACGGGGTTTCACCATGTTGGTCCGGCTGGTCTCGATCTCCTGACCTTGTGATCCATCTGCCTCCTCCTCCCAAAGTGCTAGGATTACAGGTGTGAGCCACCACGCCTGGCCCCAAAAATGTTTCTTAAATGACCAAAATGAGCCTCAAATGGCTAACAACTATAAATGACATTGACAAAAACTGAATTTAAAGAAAGACTCCTCCCTCCCCCAAAATGCAAATTCCAGACATATTTATCACTCAATACTGTCAAACTTTGAAGGAACACAAATGTCCTATGTTATCTAATCTATTTCAAAGCATGGAAATGTCTTGTGAAACTTTGCATTTTATTTTATGAAGCTAGGGTATCTATGACCAAATTATTTTTTTCCTCATCTTTATTGAGGTATGATTGAAAAATAAAAACATTATGTGCAAGTCTACAACTTGATGTTTCGATATAGATATAAATTATGAAATAGTCACCACAATCAAGGTAATTAACATATCTGACACCGCATAATTACCATTTTCTTTTTTTTCTCTTTCTCTTGTGTGGTTAAAATACTTAAGATCAGCATTCTTAAGTATTTCAAACCAATCTCAAGTATACTATATAATATTGTTAACTATAGTCACGTTGCTTTACTATGATTAAATTCTGTATTTTTTTTCTTAAAATATTAGGAGGCCTGGCATGGTGACTCACACCTCTAATTCTAGCACTTTGGGAGGCTGAGTGGGGCAGGATTGCTTGAGCCCAGGAGTTAGAGACCAGCCTGGGCAACATGGCAAAACCCTGTCTCCAAAAAATAACAAAAAAAAAATTAGCTGGGAGTAGTATCGTGTACCTTAGTCCCAGCTACTCAGGAGGCTAAGGTGGGAAGATTACCTGAGCCCAGGAGGTCAAGGCTGCAGTGAGCCGTGTTCATGCCACTGCACTTGAGCATAGGTGACAGAGTGAGACATTGTCTCCAAAAAAAAAAAGTTAAGAACACTTCCACTAAAACCACATATAGGAAATCTTAAGTCAAATAGCAAATATTAGTAAAATCTGGCAGAATATTGAAAGATTCCTAAATGTGACCAGTTAAGATTTGGCTCACGCCTGTAATCCCAGCACTTGGGGAGCCCAAGGCCGGTGGATTACCTGAGGTCAGCAGTTCGAGACCAGCCTGGCCAACACGGTGAAACCCCATCTCCACTGAAAATATAAAAATTAGCTGGGTATGGTGGCAGGCACCTGTAATCCCAGCTACTCGGGAGGCTGAGGCAGGAGAATTGCTTGAACCCAGGAGGCAGAGGTTGCAGTGAGCCGAGATTGCATCATTGTACTCCCACTGGACAACAAGAGCAAAATTCTGTCTCAAAAAAAAAGATTTGTCTCACTAATGTAGCATTTGTTCATCATTAGAAAAATCCATAAAATGGTAACCACATTAAGAGATCAAGAGGAAAGCCATTTTCAGTCATTATTGCTAAGACAAGTTGTAATATTACTCTAGAGTAATAGAGTGCTAGTGAACAAGCGGTGAACTAAAGTGACCACTTTCCTTGTGAAACTTAAGTTCCAATGGGAGAATGACAGTAAACAGACAACTATTATAATAAGTGCATGGAAGATTTTGGTGTATGTTAGATTTTCAAATCTGTAGAGAAAAGTTGGCTCATTCAATAAAAATTTTGAAACCATTGATTAATGTCTTAATAACTATATGTTAAATCTAAAATTTATACTTTAGATTTAAATATGTTACAAATGAATTGAAGATTTTAAGATTAAAAATCGAAACTAAAGTGTGAAAAGAAACAGTCCGGGGTATTTATATTACCTTATGTTCTGTTTGACCTTTTCAGTCATGTCAGAAGGAAGCATGCTTGGGAAGATTTATGAGCTGAAGGATAATATTGCCTTACTTCTGAGACAATAAAGACAAAAGCAATTGCTTCAAACTTGCAAGCATTCAGCAAAGCATAACATGGTTGCAAGATGTATTATATTTGAAGATTTTGCATACAAAGAACTGAAACTGCAAGGGGCAAAATTAATATCATCAGGCTAAGGCAGGCAGATCACTTGAGGTCAGTTCAAGATCAGCCTGGCCAACATAGTAAAACCCCATCTCTACTAAAAATACAAAAATTAGCTGGGCATGGTGGTGCATGCCTGTAGTCCCAGCTACTTGGGAGGCTGAGGCAGGAGAATTACCTGAACCAGGGAGGCGGAGGTTGCAGTGAGCTGAGATCACACCACTGCACTCCAGCCTGGGCGACAGAGCAAGACTCCATCTCAAAAAAAAAAAGTCAACATAATTCCTTGATACATTAAGTTTTTTCAGAGAAAGTCCAGCTATACTAATGAGACTCACTAACATTTTTCAAGTGTATTCTATGTATTACCTCATGTAGTACTGAAGACAGTCATTGGAAGTATGCAGATAGGGTTTTACAGGGAAGGATATGGAGACACAGAGGATCATAGTAGCTTGCCCTAGGGCACTCAGGTATAATGTAATAATTGGCAGAACCAGCAGCCAGGCACGGTGGCTCATGCCTGTAATCTCAGCACTTTAGGAGGCTGAGACAGGCGGATTACTTGCGGTCAGGTGTTCAAGACCAGCCTGGCCAACATGGTAAAACCTTGTCTCTACTAAAAATACAAAAAATTAGCCGAGTGTGGTGGCACATGCCTTTAATCCCAGCTACTAGGGAAGCTGAGGAACAAGAATCTTTTGAACCAGGGAGGCAGAGGTTGCAGTGAGCCAAGATCATGCCACTGTACTCCAGCCTGGGTGACGGAGCAAGACTCTGTCTCAAAAAAAAAAAAAAAAAAAAAAAAAAAAATAGGCAGAGCCATGAGTGAAATTCAATCTTGTACCAGAGTCCACTTTATTATACTGTTTTGAACATGGTTCTGAATTTTAAAGATCTCAAAAAACAGGTTCCTTAAGAAGAATTCAGAGGGGAGAAATTTCACTTAATCTGCTTCAAGAGTAAGTTTGGATGATAGCATCCCCACATCACAGCTGACAGTCCATTTGGAGCTTTTAAGAATCCCTTTCTCACCTACATGCAGTCTTTGTCAGAAAGATGTTCATGGGGAGTGTTCGGGACTCAAGTTTCATTCAGCTGACAAAATAACTTCCAGAAAATCACTTTGAAAAAATTTTGGGCAAAACATTCCTCTATTTACTCCAAAACAAATGAGTGGACTTTGAATGCCACCTACTCACTTCACCAACATACATTTTTAGAGCTGGTTTTTCTCCATTTGTGACTGTAAAAGGAAAGCAGTGCAATCATCCTGGCCCACTTTGAGTTCTCTTTCCCACACCCAGTTTGATTGAAGGACACAAGATTCCTTCAAGCAAGAATACTCAGTGCTTATGTGGGCATCACATGATCAAAGTTTCTAAGCAAAAATATTTTTTTTCCAAAACCTGACATTGTTTTAGGTTTGGGATGATAATGATCATTATTATTATTATTTCAAACATTAAAGGCAGACCTGAGATTTTTAAGTTTCTTTAAGGTGGTGTGAACTTTTGAAAACATTCAGAAATTACCAGCTGCCATTGGGAGGAATTAAAAATAAAAAAGGAAAAAACACTGGGAAACAGTATTTTATTATTTATTTGTTTACTTATTCATTTATTTATTTTTGAGACGGAGTTTCGCTCTTGCTGCCCAGGCTGGAGTGCAATGGCGCAATCTCGGCTTACTGCAACCTCCGTCTCCTGGGTTCAAGCGATTCTCCTGCCTCAGCCTCCCAAGTAGCTGGTACTACAGTCATGCACCACCATGCCTGGCTAATTTTTGTATTTTTAGTAGAGATGGGGTTTCACCATGTTGGCCAGGCTGTTCTAGAACTCCTGACCTTGGGTGATCCGCCTGCCTTGGCTTCCCAAAGCCACCACGCCCAGCAACACTATTTTATATGTATTATTTTTGGTATGGAAACGTAAAGATAGTTATAATGTTTTTCTTTTTTAAAAAAAGCATCCTTTCATCCACCCAGATTTTTCTAGCCCTCTTACTTTAATTAATCCAAAAAAGATGTGTTATAGCCTATTAAGGTTAGACTACCTCTATTGATATATTGCTGTGGAAATGTTCGTAGCATTAAATAGCTACTGTTTCCTTACTGTAAGTAAACATTTATTAACTAAAAACACCCTGCTTTTACTTGTTTCACTTATATTCTCATGAATTCAGATTTGTCTTAAATTTTTATAGCTATAATTTCATCCAATTCTTATTTATTTGGTCATATGTCTCTTGCAGACATTTCTTCGGATTTGTTTTGTTTTGTTTTGTTTTTTAAGAGATGGAGTCTTGTTCTTTCACTCAAGCTGGAGTGCAGTGGTGCCAGCATAGCTTACTGCAGCCTCACCCTCCCCAGCTCAAGAGATCCTCCAACCTCAGCCTCCCAAGTAGCTGGGATAACAAGTGTGAGCCACCACACCCAGCCCATTTCTTAGTTTTTATGTTTTAAATCAGTCTGAATCCTGATCTTTACGCAGGAAGATTTATGTTGACAGTTGATAATAATGTTGATTATAACATTAGTATTAACCTACATTCACTAAATCTTTACTAGGTGACAGTAAAACAACATGCACAATATGATCCTATTTTTATAAAATATATTTTAATTTATGATATGCCGTGCAGAAAAATTATATATGCAGCTGTTAAAAGTAGTTGTCTTTGATGGTAGGACTGCAAATGATCTGAATTTTTATGTGTGTGTTTAAAATTTCTCTAGTAAAAGCATAGTGGTTCCATTATTTAAAAGTTTAATAAGGGAATAATATAGTCAGCTATAGGACAAAGCAGATAAATGTCAATAGCTTTCTTATATACTACCCATACCTATTAGAAAGTTTCAGGGAGACGCAGCGAACAGAATAAATAAGCAAACAAAAATTCCATTCTCAATAATGACATAATACAGAAAATGCCCACAAATGAACTGGAAAAAAAAGTATTTTCAAAAAGAAAACTTAAATTTTTGAGAGACCTTTGAAACAATGGAAAATTATATCACGGGTCTTAATGGGAAGACAGTGATTTTTAAATGGGAGAGACTTGAATATGATTAAATATTAATGTAGAAGAGGAAACTTAGAGTTTACATACAACAGAAGGAATAGTTTTTCAAGTAGACTCAGTGAATATGGGTAGACATGGAGTTTGAGTGAGAGCTAGAAAATAGATTTTTTTCAAAACCTGACGTTGACTTTTCCAAGTTTCCAGCATATATTCCTGGGCAGAAGATCTCAATAATAGCAAAAATAGCAACCACTTATTGGATGCCCGTTATGTCTTAGACAACGGAATAGTTATTTTCATAATTAGCTGACTTCATCTTTACCACCTTCTGCAAGCTATCTTCATTAACTCCACTTTTTAAATAAAGAAGCAGCCTTTTAAAGCAAAGTTAAATCATTTGCTCAAGGTCTTACAGGAGCTAAATGTCAGAGCTGGGATTTGAACCTAGACCTGTAATCTAACATCTTTTTTCCCTACAGTATACTGCATTATACTGCCACCATAAGACCTGGACCTCAGAAGGGGAAACAGCCTTAGGGTTAGACTTTTTAACATGCTGAATCTAAGAGATTTACACAATATCACTTTGGTGATAAACCATTGAAATATGGTCTGGAGTCTGAGGAAAGAATCAGCTGAAAATGTACTTACAGATGTCATCTGGAGATGGTTGAATCCTTGTAATCCTAGCTGAGATTGCCCAGGAGAGTGTAGTCAGCAAAAAGAGGATAGCACCAATTCTGGGAACACGAACTTTTAAGAGACTAGTAAAGAGAAGCTAATGTATGAGACTGGAAAGGGATGACAGATAGAAAGAAGAGAAGCAAATGTGTAAAATAACACACCCCTACCGGCCGGGCACAGTGGCTCACGCCTATAATCCCAGCACTTTGAGAGGCCAAGGGGGGCAGATCACAAGGTAAGGAGATTGAGACCAACCTGGCTAACATGGTGAAACCCTGTCTCTACTAAAAATACAAAAATTAGCTGGATGTGGTGGTGGGTGCCTGTAGTCCCAGCTACTCGGGAGGCGAGACAGGAGAATGGCGTGAACCCAGGAGGCGGAGCTCGCAGTGAGCCGAGATCCTGCCACTGCACTCCAGCCTGGGCGACAGAGCGAGACTCTGTCTCAAAAAAAAAAAAAAAAAAAAAACCCTGTTTCATCAGTATTAAGATTTATATTTTCTTGCATTTGACTATCTCAAAAATTGGCATGTGTCTTATCAATGAGGTCTTGTAATTGTCAGTACACAAATTAGTAGTACATACATGGGACATCTTATAACTGAAGGAATATTTTAATCTGGTAGTTGATGGTTTAAAAATCAATCATGCTTATCCATTTCTAAATTATTTTAGAATGAAAGCATACGTTTAACTTTTGTAAGTCTATTTAAGCAGTGCATAGATTCGATTAAATGAATGGTTACCTGTTAGATGGGTAGTTCCGGAGTTAAGAGCGCAAGCTCCGGAAAGAGCCAAGGTTATTTAAAGTGTCCTCACCTACCAGCTGAGTCCTTTGGGTGAAACTCTTTACTCCCTTAAGCCTAAATTTTCTTACCTATAGAACACAGATTAAAAGTCTCTATTTCTTAAGATTGTTGTAAGGATTAAATGATATAGTACATGTAAAGTACTTAGCACTGTGCCTGGCAAATGGTAAGCTCTCAGTCAATGATAGGCATTCTCATGATTTCCGACTGGAAAGAAATTGGTGCCCTTCCCATCCTACCCCAGGGTACTGCCATTTCTCTTTAAGTAAAGCTAGACTATATCTGAAATAGGCAAATATGGAAGTTTATATACACTTAAGGGAGCTACCTGTTCCCTTCTCTTGAAGGATATTAAACTGTGGTATTTGCTAGAGAATTTGAATTAGCAGGTGTATGTAGATTCTGAGCCTTTTTTGTGCTCAGCTCAAAGCCTTGACCATGCTGAATACATAACAAAGTACTGATTGATAATGTTTAACCCCTAGGGGCAGGCTTTCTTTTCGCCCTGAGCAAAAAAGATGCAGTCTTTGTGGATGGGTGTTTGGGGAATTCCTGCAATATACCTTAGATGCAGAGTTTCGGGTGGAGTTTTGTTTTTATGTTTGTTTGTTTTGTTTTGTTTTGACTTTCCACTTTAACTGTGATCCATTCCAGGAGATTTTGTAGTTTCTCAGATGTTATACTGGATGAAAAGTAGTAACTGCATAAACATTAGTTTGAGAATACAGATAATGTTATAAATCTTCATCTTGGTTTGTATTGTAAAGGCAGCATCTCATGTGACTTATCTTTATATGGAATTGCTAAATTAGTATTGTGCCTTTCTTCCAGAAAGCTTAAAATGAAGTCGTATAGGCAGCCTGATTTAAAAGATAATTACTATTCCATTTCCTAAATGTTCTACCATGCAAGAAGAATTTGGAGGAAAAAGAAAAAGTTTATTCCTTTGGGGGAAAGTTAATTTTACTTTGTCTTGGTAAAATGCTACCACATATGCAGTTAAATGACAATTCCCCCTCCAAAAAAAATTTTTTGGCCGTCATAGTCATCATGACTTCTCCTATAAGATTATCCTAGTGTTCAGGATGCTTCTCAAAAGGCCTAGAAGATAACAAATATTTTTCTAAGTGTGTTTCTAAGGGCTGTAACTAAGCATCTCTCTTAATTCAGCAAACTACCTTTTTTTATTCAGTCAAAATTTACCTTTTAAATTAGGCTCGTAATTTGATTTTCATTGGTATCAAAGAATTCTCTTTTGACTCCAATATTACATTTAATAATTCAAACTCTAATATCTCTATTGAAACACTCTGTGTTTCAGTCGTGTTTGAAGATGTCTAAAAACAAAAGTCTTTTGCATTTTTCATATTCTATTTAATGGCTGGATGCATGTCAGTGCATAGGATTTGAATCATTAGTGTGCCACAAAACATTTTACCAAGAAATGGTGCGTCATCAAATAATTGAATCACAATGGTAGCTGTAAATGGGACCCAATTTACAAAAGTAAATAGTGTCCCCTTTTACAAGAAAGAAAATTAACCATGCTCATTCAGATTCTGAAGTTTAATTAGCTTTAACTTGCTAAAAGAAAGAAATTGAACAAGTAAATAGCATGTACTTCACCATATATAGCAAATCCTGAATCACTGCCATTTTTTATATAACTGACCCACATGGGTTCTTTGCTTTTTCTTTTATCTGTTTACCTCAGATTTTTTTTTTAATAAAGGACTATAATTTGATTGGCTTGCAAATTCTTCCCATTTCTAACATGCTATAAGACTTTAAGCCTAATTTCCTTTGAGCCTTAATCCTCTTGCTAATTGATGTGACTGAGTTGTCTGGAATCAACCTCCTTGGTGCAAATGACTGAGACTGTGATGTTCTATGGAAGCAGTTTGGTCCGGGAATGAATCCTTTCATTCAGCAAACAAATGCCATGCCAGCTGAGTCCTGAAAGAGCTCATGGGCACGTAAAGGAATGTAGTTGTTTTACAACATGTCCCCCAAAATTATTTGACACTCTTCTCATTAGCAAGTGGGACTCTGCCCCTTCCACTTGGATCTGGGCTCTGTAACTGCCTGCCAATAGAGTATGGCGGAAGTGACGCATTGTATCAGTTTCTGTGCCCAGACCTTAAGAACCTAGCAGCGTCCACTTCCTGTCTCCTTGTATGCTCACTCTTGGAACCCAGCTACCATGCTGTGATGAAGCCTAAAGACCCAAGCAGAGAGGAACCAATAGCCGGTCCCAGCTTGTCAGCTGTATGAATGAGCCATCTTGGAGGTGGATTCTCCAGTTCCAGGAGAGCTGCCCCAGTTAATGCTACATGAAACAGAGACAAGTCGTCAGTCATCCATCCCCACTGTGCCCTTTCCAAGTTTGTGAGCAAAATAAATGACTGTTGAGTTAAGCCATAGAGTTTAGGAATGATTTGTTGCTGGAACAAGGAGGTAGACACATAAACAATTTTGAAGCAATGTAGATTACAATAACAGTGATGTGTACTACGTATCACAGGAACACTGAGTCGAGACACCTAATCCTTCCTTCATCATCAGGGAAGACTTCCTCAATGAATGAGATGGCAACTGAACTGAATCTCAGGTTAACCAGGTTGGGGAATAAAAGGGTGGCGTGTTCTAGGCAGAGGGGACAACAGTGTGATCACAGGCAGAGAGGAAGGAAACAGTATGGTGTGCAAAAGGAATTATGAGCACTTAGGTGTTGCTGGAGCTTAAAGCTGGAACAGGAAGTACTAATTATGTAGCCAGAGATAATTGGCAAAGGTTGAATCATGAAGGCCCTTGTTTGCCAGGTGAAGACATATTGTGTACACACAGCTTGTTATTTTCATTATTGTTGTATTGCATTTTGGATTGGAGCTGTCTGATCAGGTTTGTGTTTTAGACAAATCCTTCTATCAGCAGTGGGGAAGGTGGATTTCAGGATATGAATCCTGAAGCATGAAGACCAGTCAGATGGCCATTGCAGCAGTTCAGGCAAGGACAATGAGGCCTAAATTAAGACTGCGAGGGTGAGGATGGGGAAGAGAAACTAGAGTCAAGAAATAGGTGGTTTTAAAAAGAAGTATTTAGAGGGTAAAAAGAATACTAACTGGCCGGATGTGGTGGCTCACGCCTGTAATCCCAGCACTTTGGGAGGCTGAGGCAGGTGGATCACAAGGTCAAGAGATCAAGACCATCCTGGCCAACATGGTGAAATCCCTGTCTCTACTAAAAATACAAAAATTAGCTGGGCATGGTGGCGTGCACCTGTAGTCCCAGCTACTCAGGAGGCTGAGGCAAGAGAATCACTTGAACCTGGGAGGCGGAGGTTGCAGTGAGCTGAGATTGCACCACTGCACTCCAGCTTGGGGACAGAGTGAGACTCCGTCTCAAAAAAAAAAAAAAAAACTAACTGATTATAGGGAGGAAAGAGACAGTGAAAGAGGACCCTCAGATTTCTAAGTTAGGTGAAAGCTAGATGCCAGTGCCACCAGAAGGGAGTGAGGGGGAATATAAGGAGGAGGATAATGCAGGGGCAAAGCTAGAGAGTACAGCTTTGACGTGCTGGATATGTAAAGTCTCTGGCATCCATGTAGCGATGTCAGTGAGGCAGTTGGAAATACATGTCAAAAGTTAAAGGAGATTTAAGCTGTAAGAAAAGATTTGGCAGCCATTGTCACAAAATTGCTAGCTGAAATTATGCATAGACAAGCTCACCCAGGGGAAGAATGTTCAGTTAAAAAAGAAGAGGGCTGTTGGGTGCGGTGGCTCACGCCTGTAATCCCAGCACTTTGGGAGGCCGAGGTGGGTGGATCATGAGGTCAGGAGATCGGGACCATCCTGGCTAACATGGTGAAACCCTGTCTCTATTAAAAAATACAAAAAATCAGCTGGGCGTGGTGGCACATGCCTGTAGTCCCAGCTACTAGGGGAGGCTGAGGCAGGCGAATTGCTTGAACCTGGGAAATGGTTGCGGTGAGTCGAGATTGTGCCACTGCACTCCAGCCTGGGTGACAAAGCAAGACTCTGTGTCAAAAAAAAAAAAAAAAGAGGGCTGAAGGTGAAACTCTGGGAGCACCCTGACATGTAGAAGTTAGTTAAAGGAGTCCGGGCCTGTAATTGCAGCGCTTTGGGAAGCCTAAGCGGGCAGATCACTTGAGGTCAGGAGTTCGAGGCCAGCCTGGCCAACATGGTGAAGCCCCATCTCTACTAAAAATACAAAAATTAGTCAGGCGTGGTGGCATGTGCCTGTAATCCCAGCTATTTGGGAGGCCGAGGCAGGAGAATCACTTGAACCCAGAAGGCAGAGGTTGCAGTGAGCTGAGATTGTGTCACTGCACTCCAACCTAGGCGACAGAGCAAGGCTCCATCTCAAAAAAGAAAAAAAAAAAAAAAGACATTTAAAGGAAAATGTGCCCACAAAAGAGATGGGAAAAGAATGATCCAAGAAGTTCCAGGAGAACCAAGAAGGAGGAGTCACCTCAGAAACCAAAGGCAGAGAGTTGAAAAAGGGGGTAATCTCCTGTGTCAAATGTAAACAGTCCAGTAAGATAAGGATTGAGGAGGGGTCATTGGTAACTTTTGCCAAGCTGGACAAAACCAAATTTCTCTTTTTTTTTTTTTTTTTCTGAGACGGAGTCTTGCTGTGTCGCCCAGGCTGGAATGCAGTGGCGCGATCTCGGCTCACTGCAAGCTCCGCCTCCCGGGTTCACGCCATTCTCCTGCCTCAGCCTCCTGAGTAGCTGGGACTACAGGCACCCACCACCATGCCTGTCGAATTTTTTTGTATTTTTAGTAGAGATGGGGTTTCATTGTGTTAGCCAGGATGGTCTCGATCTCCTGACTTCATGATCCGCCCTCTTCGGCCTCCCAAAGTCCTGGGATTACAGGCGTGAGCCACCGTGCCTGGCCAGACGAAACCAAATGTCAATGGATAAGTGCATGGAAAGTAAGAAAATAGACACCAATGGTACAGCCAAGGCAATGAAGAGTAGCTAGAGAAGAACACAGGAGCATGAGAGGGTGGTGGTGGTGGTTTTGGAGAGATGGAAAATACGTAAATACTTTTATGACCCAAATAGCTCATGCCATTAAAGGGAGGAGATTGAAGAGAGAAGAAAAAGAAGATGTGATTCATGTAGTAGCATCTATTCAGAGATAGAAGGGCAGAGAGTCAAGGGCAGTCTTTTGGGATACAGTAAGTGTGGGTATAGATGTAAATAGTTTTATAAGAGTAGGGCAGGAGATTGAAGATTAAAGCTGATGGACTTAATTTTTTTCTGTGAAACAGGAGATAAGTTTGTTCACTGAGGGAATGAGTATAGCAGGGATTGATAGCTGTGTTAAAGACAGTGGTGAGTCTTAGAGTAGTCTTTTAAGAAAATGGAAACAAGGGCTAGCTCACAAGAGGCAAGAAGGATTGATAGGTGACCCAGAGGTCCAGTTGACTTTGGAGATTATGGTCTTATACTAGTAATCTGCACAGTTGAGGGCTTTTATTCAAGGGAATGCCCCACCCCTATCCCATTCACCCCCCCTCCCCCCACCCCACTTTCCTGGCTCCCCTGAGTCAGGGAGAATGGGCAAGCCTCCATAGGAAAGCAACCTCAGCCTGGACAAAAGCAAAATTTTGTTTAAGACAACAGATGGAGCATTCTGTGTACAACTGGAGGATGGCTTGTTTTGTTTTTCATAATGGCATGAGGGTTCTAGAAAGTAAAATAATAGGAAAGATTAGAAGGGACTCAAGAATGAGAAAAGCCACAGATAAGAAAACACAGAGGAGTAAGATGATGAGGGTAATGGAGAGAGGTGGGGGGGTTATGGGAGTGGCAATGTGATTTGCTTCTTATTTAGTCGCCAGAGGTTAGTTGAAGGAAAGACTTGGTTGGAAGCTATTGCCTGACATTTCCTTGGTACAAGACATTGTGGTCACACAACTGACCAGTGGTCCTTAGCAGTTTCTGGCCTGCTCACAGAGCTTTGTTTTCTGTTTTTGAGACAGAGTTTTGCTCTTGTTGCCCAGGCTGTAGTGCAATGGCACGATCTCGGCTCACTGCAACCTCCGCCTCTTGGGTTCAAGCGATTCTCCTGCCTCAGCCTCCCAAGTAGCTGGGATTACAGGCGTGCGCTATCACACCCAGCTAATTTTGTATTTTTAGTAGAGACGGGGTTTCTCCATATTGGTCAGGCTGGTCTTGAACTCCCGACTCAGGTGATCCGCCCACTTCATGCTGGGATTACAGGTGTGAGCCACTGTACCTGGCCTGCTCACAGAGCTTTGTAAAGAGAAAGTGAGAGTCCTGTGCCAGACAGAGATGGGCTCCTGAGTGAATGCTGCCAGCCCCAGAGTTTGCAGTAGAGCAGGAGTCCCCAGTCGGTGGCCTGTTAGGAACTGGGCCGCACAGCAGGAGGTGAGCAGCCGACAAGCGAGCATTACCACCTGAGCTCCACCTTCTGTCAGGTCAGCGGTGGCATTAGATTCTGGTAGAAGCATGAGCCCCATTGGTTGTGCACTCCTTATGAAAATCTAACTAATGCCTGATGATCTAAGGTGGAACAGTTTCATCCAGAAACCATCGTCGTGTCCTCCCTACCCCCGCCCCCACCACACCCCAGTCTGTGACAAATTGTCTTCCATGAAGCTGGCCCCTGGCACCAAAAGTTGGAGACAACTGCAGCAGTGTACTTGCTTGAGTTATCCCATAGAGTTGTGGAACAGCAACATCTTACTCTGTGGCCTACTCTTGTTATTGCAGTACGCACAAATTTAACAGTAGTAATCATAATATAAACAATAGCTTATATTTATATGGCTTTATGTTTATTAAATGTTGGTTTCAACAACTCTAAAACAGGGTAGTTAATGTTATCTCATTCATAGGTCAGAAAGCCTGAATCTCAGAGGGTAAGGTCATACTGCTAATAAATGGATGAAATAAAAATAGAAATCAGATCTTCTGACTTCTAGCTCTTTTCAGCTATGCCACACTGCAGTTTTGGAGCTGGAAACTGCATTGGGCTCATGTAATCCAACCTCTTCTCTTATAGATGAAGCAACTGAGGCAGCAGCCTGGTGAAACAAAAAGAAAGCAGATATTGCAGGTTGGATATTCTGGGATAAATATTTTATTTAAAAATCTTTTAATGTTCCAGAAAGGTTCAGTAACTTTCTAGTGGCCACAGTCAGTGTCGAAGCCAGAGCTGGAACACACCCTACTACACGACTCTTGGGATTGGGTTTCAAATCAAGAAATGTGGGAGGACATATCTCTGATGAGTCAGAATAGTGGAAGGGAGTGGCCCCGGAATGTGACTACCTGGAAGAATCTGGTTCCTTAGGCTAAGTCACTAATGTTAGCCCAGTATAAAAATGTGTTTTTCAGAATGGAATCAGGAGGGTAAAATTAAAGATGAAATCATCTGAATAGCAGTTCTCCACCAAGACAGCACTTTAGCTAAAGGATGATTACAGTGTAGGGCAGTTCATTTTGATTCACTGGGGCTATATCTCTATACTTTAGTGTGTGGTGGTGGTTGCTTTCCCCACTAGATCTGGGTTCTAGCCCTCCCTGCTGGCTCCCTCACTTAGTGGACATTGAACCTTTCACTTTCCTTCTCGGGGCCTGAGTTTCCTCAATAAAAAGAATTTGGATCTAGGTGGCCCTCTTCTTAATCTATTAATTCCCTAATTTCATTTTATTTATTTATTTATTTTCTTTTTTGAGATGGAGTCTTGCTCTGTTACCCAGGCTGGAGTGCAGTGATGTGGTCTCAGCTCACTGCAACCTCCACCTCCCAGGTTCAAGTGATTCTCATGCCTTAGCCTCCCGAGTAGCTGGGATTACAGGTGTGCACCACCACACCCAGCTAATTTTGTATTTTTAGTAGAGGTGAGGTTTCACTATGTTGGCCAGGCTGATCTTTAACTCCTGACCTCAGGTGATCCACCTGCCTCAGCCTCTCAAAGTGCTAGGATTACAGGCATGAGCCATCATGCCTGGCCAAATTTCTTAATTTCAGATATACCCTATGGCACAGATATTTTAAGGCAAAACATAGGTATATTATGCCATACATAAGTGTATTGGATGAAGCTGACAGAGAAAAGTATATAATCATTCTGAGAAAAGAAGCCTCGATATTTACATTTCGGTGAAAAGGGGGAGAAAATTACTGTTTTGCGAATCAACCAAAGTACTCCATAGTCATTACAGAAGCATGTACTTACCTGTAATTTTTTGTGGAATCGTTCAAAGTTTATTGTTTAACACTTATTGACAATCACTATTATGCTGGATACTATGGGAGCAAGTTTATGCAAGCTAATCCCCTGCTTGTTAATCTAGGGAAAGAATGGAACAGTGATCAAATTTGCAAGGTTAGAAATGCTAAAGCTCTTGCTTTCTGTCAGAAAACTCCAGCTAGGTATTCAAATTTAGTCAAGATCCAATATCAGAAAGCCTTTATTATTTATTGAAGCATCTGCTCTTTCTACTTTTTCCATTTGGCTTCTGTGCTCTGTGGTTACTATTCTCAGATAATTGGGGGTATGACTTCAGTCACTTTTGAAATATTGGGAACTAAATTCTCTCATTGGAGATTCAGCACACTTCAGGCATTTTAATAAAACTCTAGTAACTTGAATTCTGGAAATTTAATTAGTATACTTACACTTTGAATTTTTTCTTGCCTGAACCATTACACATTTTTACAGAACAAATATTTAATCCTTAAGATTTCATAACCAAGGGATTTAAAGATTAGCTTTGAAAATAGGTCAGGGAAAATATCCACTTTGGTTAAAAGCTAATCATGTAAAGAAGTAAAAAAAACAAAAACAAAAACAAAACAGCTTAGAAGCTTTTGAAAAACATTTTTAAAAATCAATTGTATTGGCTAGGCACAGTGGCTCACGTCTGTAATCCCAGCACTTTGGGAGGCCAGCATTGGTCAGATCACCTGAGGTCAGGAGTTCAAGACCGTCCTCGCCAACACAGCAAAACCCCATCTCTACTAAAAATAGAAAAATTAGCCAGGTGTGGTGGCACACACCTGTCATCTCAATTACTCGGGAAGCTGAGACAGGAAAATCACTGGAACCCAGGAGGTGGAGGTTGCAGTGAATCGAGATTGCACCACTGCACTCCAGCCTGGGTGACAGAGTGAGACTCTGTCTCAAAATAAAATAAAATAAAATAAAATAATAAAATAAAATAAAATAATAAAATAAAAATTGTATAGGCCGGGTGCGATGGCTCACACCTGTAATCCCAGCACTTTGGGAGGCTGAGGCAGATGGATCACAAGGTCAGGAGATTGAGACCATCCTGGCTAACATGGTGAAACCCCGTCTGTACTAAAAATACAAAAAATTAGCCGGGCATGGTGGCAGGTGCCTATAGTCCCAGCTACTCGGGAGACTGAGGCAGGAGAATGGCATGGACCTGGGAGGCGGAGCTTGCAGTGAGCCGAGATCGCGCCACTGCATTCCAGCCTGGGAGACAGAGTGAGACTCCCTCTCAAAAAATAAATAAACAAATAGTATACAATTTTGTGAAAGTATATGAGTCAAACTTTCCTTTAGTTTGCCACTCATTCATTCATCCATTTATTAGTATTCATCCATTTATCGTTCATTCATTCATGCACCAAAAATTGTTCTAGACACTAGGGTAGCAAGAATAAACAAGACAGTCAGAGCTTACTATGTGCCAGGCACTTTGAAATTTGGAGCTCAATGCTTTTAGCTCCACAATCTGGTGTCATGGTGTAAGCATTACACTGGAAGTCTAGTTTTTTTTCTAAAAACTCACTGGTAGGCTGTGTGGCTTTAAGTGAGACCCATTCTGTGTCAGTTTCCTCCTCTCTGCAGTGGTATTGCTCACTCTGTTTACTTCGTAGCTTTGATGTCAGAATCAAATGAAATGGTGGTTTTGAAAGAGCTTTGGAAGTCCCAGGTGTTATATAAAGCAAGTAGTATTCTTGTAAATGTGGCAGTGGTTTTGACCATTTCAGTGCCTCCGCGAAAAAGGTTGAAGATGAGTATCTTTATATTGTTCTCTTGAACTAGATCTAGATCTATATGTTTATGCTGGTCAGTCTTACCATTTCCTCCACTTCCTGTGCAGGCGACAGGGACCTCATAATGAGGTAGCTGCAGGAATGATAACTATAGTGAGTGAAACTCACTTAGAAAATATTATTCAATTTACACATTGCATTAAATCAGCAAGTAATGATTAAGTGCTCAGATTAAGGGAGCAGAGAGAGAGATAAGGTAGGAGATGGCATCTGTCTTCAAGAAGCCTAGACTTGGATTTGAAAATTCAAAGCGATTGAATATAAATCATTACCTAATTGCCATTTCCCAGGGATCTATGTAGGTATGTCAGTTTGGTTCTATAATGTTTGTAAGGGTCCTGTCTTAGACGTTGGAATACTCAGTTATACCTACTGGCTCATGGAACAGATGTTCTTAGGAAGAAACTAGAAGGTTACTTCTAGCTTCATGTTAATTTTACTGCTGGATCCTAGGTTTACCATGTTCATGCTCTAGAAAGAAGTAAGAGGGCCGGGCGTGGTGGCTCATGCCTGTAATCCCAATACTTTGGGAGACCAAGGCGGGCAGATCACCTGAGGTCAGGAGTTTGAGACCAGCGTTGCCAACATGGTGAAACCCTGTCTCTACTAAAATACAAAAAATTAGCTGGGCATGGTAGCACGCGCCTATAATCCCAGCTACTCTGGAGGTTGAGGCAGGACAATCGCTTGAACCTGGGAGGCAGAGGTTGCAGTGAGCCGAGATCATGCCACTGCACACCAGCCTCTGTGACAGAGCGAGACTCCATCTCAAAAAAAAAAAAACAAAAAAAAAGAAGAGGACTGATATGACCTAGAATAAATTTAATCTGGGACTAACTCAGGAATCCCTCTGAAATATCAGCTCTAGAGTGTAAAGAGAGATTTTTGTGTTTTACTCACTGCTGTCTCCCCGTTGCCTAGAACAGTTCCTAACACCTGGTACTCGCTGAAAATGTTTTAAATGAATGAAAGCTGCAGTCCCCTGTTTAGAGTTTTTCTACTGTTCTCATGTCTCAGATAGATGGCTCCTTGAAGACAAGGACTATACATTATGAATCTTCAGATTTCCCATGTCTGGCACATAACTGGCCCTCTGAATTTTCTCCAACGAACATAGAGACAAGTGTAATCCAGGTCCATGAGGGAGTCTCTCCCTAGAGTAAGCCCTAAAAGCAGTAGATGTGCTTGTTCCCAGGGAGTCTGAGGCATAGCCCGAAGTGGACTGTCATGAGTGTGAATTTCATTGACATTTCTTTTTTAATCTTAGCGTTTCTGTTTATTTTTGAGTTTGTACTTCATTCATATTCCTTTAAAAAGGTTATAACCCTCAAAAGGATGGAGAACATATGCCTTATGTATATCCTCTGTGGAGTCCCATTCATGCCTGTCACTCTCAGCAGCGCCTGTCCCAGGACAGGGCAGGCTGTTCTTGTTTTTTTCTTTTTTTGAAATGGAGTCTCTCTCTGTTGCCCAGGCTGGAATGCAATGGTGCGAGCTCGGCTTACTGCAATCTCTGCCTCCTGGGTTGAAACAATTCTCCTACCTCGGCCTCCTGAGTACCTGGGACCATCTGCGCACACCACCACGCCCGGCTAATTTTTGTATTTTTAGTAGAGATGGGGTGTTTCACCATGTTGGCCAGGCTGGTCTCAAACTCCTGACCTCAGGTGATCAGGGTGGGCTGTTCTTGAAGCTACTTCAGAACCGTGTAAGAGCTAAAAGACCCAGAGAAAATTATCACAGGGTAGCAGAGAAAAGTAGGACAATTTGCCAGACTCATTTTCTGGGAGTTTTCTTATGCCATCTTGCAGCCTCATTAACTCTTCCAACTCTTTATAAAATAATAATACTGAAAAATGGCCTTACATCTTCTAGTACCTTGACACATGCAAATATCTCATTTAATCTTCACAACAACCCTGGGAATGTGGCTTTTGTTTTGTTTTTATTGTTAGTACTATACAAATGAGAAATCTCAAACCAGGAGCAGGCTGAAACTAGGGTGAGAGTCCTCACCTCAGGCACAAAACTTAAGGGGATGCCAAAAACTCAGTAATCAAGTAATATTTTATGTAGTATCTTAAAAATTAAAGTTTATATACAGTTCAACAGGGCCAGGATTAAGGAGAGGCAAGTGAAGTGAATTATGCCAGCTGCAAGGTTGGGTCCTGGCTTTATTTAATTTTTTTTTGTACTTCATGAATTTTTTGCGTTAACTTTGTTGTTATTATTATCATTACTTTTTTCTTTTTCTTTTTGAAACGGAGTTTCACTCTTGTTGCCCAGGCTGGAGTGCAACAGCAAGATCTCGGCTCACTGCAACCTCCACCTCCCAGGTTCAAGCGATTTTCCTACCTCAGCCTCCCAAGTAGCTGGGGTTACAGGCGTGCACCACTGTGCCCGGCTGATTTTATGTTTTTTGAAGAGACAGGAGTTCTCCGTGTTGGTCAGGCTGGTCTCGAACTCCTGACCTCAGGTGATACCCATGTCGGCCTCCAAAAGTGCTGGGATTACAAGCGTGAGCCACGGCACCTGGTCTTTTGCATTAACTTTGGTTTTTAAATTATTGCGTTAAAATGCTGCTATCTTTATTCAGTTTTTTGGTTTTTGTCCCCTCTTAAATTTTGCCCCTCAGGCAGGTGGCCGCCTTACTTTACCCTAGTCCATGCCTTGCCTTAGAGATTTAATTCTGTAGGTTATATGACTTGTAAGAAGCAGAGCCTGCGTTAGAACCAAGACTTTTGACTCCAAATCATATGCTCTTCTCATCATACCACATAGCCACTTAAAATGCCTAGTTTTCTTTGTCTCTGAACATCTATTGATCCTTAGTTGTTTTTTAAATTTTCTCAGACTTGTAGGCCCCATTATTTGAGAATGACTTTCATGGTTCCTTTTGACCTTTCTGTACTTTTTTTTCCTGTAAATGTGTATCATGCACCCTCTGTTACTTTAAGTTATTTGATTTGTAAGCATTTCTGGATGAATTGTCTCTCAAGGGCACACTTCAAAATAGTTGCCTTACCTAGAACAAAATCCTGTGACCCGAATAAAGAACACATGAGTATAGCTAACCCTGTGTGAGCTTGCGGGGCAGGTCAAATTTTTTTTTTTTTTTTTGAGATGGAGTTTCACTCTTGTTGCCCAGGCTGGAGTGCAATGCGCAATCTCCGCTCACCGCAACCTCCGCCTCCCAGGTTCAAGAGATTCTCCTGCCTCGGCCTCCCGAGTAGTTGGGATTACAGGCATGTGCCACCACGCCCGGCTAATTTTGTATTTTTAGTAGAGATGGGGTTTCTCCATGTTGGTCAGGCTGAGGTCTATTTTTTAAACCCCATCAAACTGTAGAATGAAATAGTGGTTAGAAAAGCAACTATGAATTCAGTGGCATGTCTTATAAAGTCAGAATTCCTACAGACTTTACTCTTTAGTGAAGTTTCTTGAATAAGGAAAATAGTTCATAACAAGAACAAACACAATTAACACTGTCTGTATTCACCTTCTGGTGGGGGAAGTGCATCAGACTATATGAAGGCATAAATCACCTTTTTCTGTTAGGATTTTGTTTTATACAATGTATTATCAATTTGTCCTGCTATATAGTTGGAGAGAATAGAATGCTGTCTCCAACTGATCATTTTCCTTATAGTTGACCTTACTCCTGAATAAGGTTCAGGCTTTCATGAGAATTTCAGATCCAGTATACCTGTTGGGGATGAATAGCAAAAGAAAGTACTAGGAGTTTGGGATTAGAAATAGAAGATAAAAGAGCAATAATAGACTTGGTTTCCTTGCAATTCAGGCTTAGTAAAGGAAGTCGGAGGCAAGGAAACTTAGACCTTCGAATTGTACTCCAGTGTCTGTTAAAGAGGAAGAAGGAGAGATGTTCAGAATTACTGTGTCCTTGGGAATATCACAGGACAAAAACTTTATTTATAAATAAAGGTAATCTGAACATTTGGTTTGAGCATCAGGCACAGAAGCAGAAAAGCATAACTTTTCTTTTTTCTTTCTTTTTTTTTTCTTGAGACAGAGTCTTGCTCTGTCTCCCAGGCAGTAGTGCAATGGCATGATATTGGCTTACTGCAACCTGTACCTCCTGGGTTCAAGCAATTCTCTTGCCTCAGCCTCCCAAGTAACTGGATTACATATAGGCACGCACTGCCACGCCCGGTTAATTTTTATATTTTTAGTAGAGACAGGGTTTCACCGTGTTGGCCAGGCTGGTCTCGAACTCCTGACCTCAGTTGATCTGCCTGCCTCGGCCTTCCAAATGATAGGATTACAGGCCTGAGCCACCGTGCCCAGCCAAGGGTACCTTTTCTAAATATATGTTCTCTTTATTGGTTTACTTTAGTGAGACAAATATGTGTAAAGGCTTTCGTTTGTATGTATTTTTATGTGAGAAGTAAGGCTAGACAGTGAGGACCAAATGTGAGAAGTAAGGCTAGACAGTCAGGACCAAACTGCTAAAGGAGTTGCATGCTAGGCTAAGAAATCAGTACTTTGCCAGGCATGGTGGCTCACACCTATGATCCTAGCACTTTGGAAGGCTGAGGCGGGAGGATCACTTCAGCTCAGGAATTCAGGATCAACCTGGGCAACATAGGGAGGCCTATCTACAAAACAATTAACCAAGTGTGGCTGTGCACACCTGTAGTCCCAGCTACTTGAGAGCCTGCGGTTGGGAGGATAACTTGAGCCCAGGAGTTTGAGGCTGCAGTGAGCCAAGATCGTGCCACTGCATTCTAGCCTGGGTGAAGAGCGAGACTCTGTCTCAAAAAATAGTAATCAGTGCTTTATCTAATAGGTCATGTTGAATTATAGAAGACTTCTGAGTGAGAGATGGCCTCATCAAACTCATTTTTCAAAAAGTTTAATCTGGTGGAATTAGGAAGGAAAGACAAAGCAGAGAGAGTACTTATCCATGCATAAAAACAAGTATTTTTTGGCTGGGTGTGGTGGCTTACATCTATAATCCCAGCACTTTGGGAAGCTGAGGTGGGAGGATCCCTCGAGGCCAGGAGTTTGAGACCAGCCTGGGCAGCATAGTGAAACCCTCATCTCTATTTAAAAAAAAAAAAATTAACTGGGCATGGTGGTGCCACCTGTAGTTTCAGCTACTCCAGAGGCTGAGGTGGAAGGATTTTTTGAGCCTGGGAGGTCGAGGCTGCAGTGAACCGTGATCACACCACTGCACTCCAGCCTGGGCAACAAAGCAAGATGCTGTCTCAAGGGAAAAAAAAAAAGTATTTTTTGAGAAGGTCAACATTTGGTTAGTGAAATTAGAAAGGAAAGGAAAGTTGTGACATATGTGGCAAAGGAAATTGGCATTGTCACTGGCACTTCTATTGGTCGTTTGAAGGAGAAAGAAGTTAAAAAAAAGAGAAAAGGATCCCAAGGTTTTATCGTGGGCTGCCTAGAGAATGATCAATCCATTAACAACAACAACAAAAAGCAAAAAGAACTATTTGGAGAATAAAGGAAAAGATGGTATATTTCATTTTAAACATTTCTTTGAAGCAGTGGTGTGATGAGTAATTAAAATATTCCTTAGGTTGTTGGGGATGCAGACCTGGAATCTGAGAGAAAAATCAGGGCTAAAAATGCAATATTTAGAAATTGCATATCCAAATTTAATGTTAATGTTTCAGCAGAAACAAAAGAGAGAGCTGAGATGCACATTCACCCATTGTCTAGAAAGAGAAAGAGATGCCCTGGGAGGAATGGCCTGAGATGGAGGAGGTGTAAGATCCCATAGCTGTGCATGAGCCAAGAGAGGAAGTAATTTTAGGAAGACTGGTATGGCCAGCAGTGCCAGAGCCTGCAGATCAAAACTCATGAGTAATCATAGGAGTAGTCTTGAGCTTAGAAAATACAAATTGAGATCTTGGAGGAGCAAGAGTATCAAAAAGTAGGAATTTTAAAATTTGGCAGGTATTGGGGAAGAGATCATGACTTTTTAAAAAATATATTGTTTAGTTTCTTGATTCTCTTTTTTATTCCGCAAAATATGAACTCATGCATAGCTATCTTTGCTTATTACCCAAAATGGATTAAGATATATTTGACTCTTTAACTTTGTTTTTTGTTTGTTTTTTTGAGACAGAGTCCCACTCTGTCACCCAGGCTGGAGTGCAAGTGACACGATCTCAACTCACTACAACCTCCTCCTCCTGGGTTCCAGTGATTCTCTTGCCTTAGCCTCCCATGTAGCTGGGACTATATGCACGTGCCACCACACTTGGCTAATTTTTGTATTTTTAGTAAAGACAGGGTTTCATCATGTTGGCCAGGCTGGTCTTGAACTCCTGACCTCAAGTGATCACCTTCCTCCGCCTCCCAAAGTGCTGGGATTACAGGCTTGAGCCACTGCACCCAGCTGACTCTTTAACTGAGTAAAAGAAGCTGGTTCATATATGGCTGATTTGGTCTTTAAAATACTGTTTAACTTTGTATCTATGGAGCAAAACCATGCCACTATAAAATGACACTCCTCTGTATTCTGCTCACTGCTTGATTAATTTATTTCCTGTGCTTATCATGGCTTGGATGAAGAGAAGTTTTTTACAGCAGGGGTCTGATGAATGTGAACATTCAATGAACATAGCTTTCTACAAGATCGTTAAGATCCTTGTTTTATGCTTTGAGTATTTGCCTCTTGGCAATAGTTCATGGAATCTGATTAAACCTATAAGCTTGGAAAGCAAATCGTTTAAGTCTGTGTTGCAGAGGATAACTTACTTCACATGAATCTCAATAATAGGTCATCCTGAATCAGTCATCATCAATAGTTAACAACATCTATCAAGTTAATTGCTCAAGAGCCTTTTACCAAGCTGAGAGTGTAACAAAGTAAGCTAAACATAACTTGTTAACTTGTCCTCTGGAAGCCTTCATTCAGTCAGTCATCCATTTATAATTTATTGATTACGTATGTACTTTATGCAAGGCTGAACTAAAGGACAAGCACGGCCCTTATGGTTCTTTAGGACTAGTCTCTTTACAAATAATGAGAATTTCAATTATGCAACTGTAGTAGCAGTAAGCATAAGGAGCTATAAGAAGAGAGAGAGCGTAGCTAGAAGGAGAGAGGTAAAAAATAAAGTTGGAGACAGTATACAGGAGATAGATTATGAACATCCTTATATGACTTACTAAAGAATCTGAAAGGTCCAGGTGCGGTGACTCATGCCTGTAATCCCAGCACTTCAGGAGGCCAAGGCAGGAGGATCATTTCAGGTCAGGAGTTCGAGACCACCCTGGGCAACATGCTGAACCTCTGTCTACTAAAAATACAAAACTTAGCGGGGCATGGTGGCAGGCACCTGTAAACCCAGCTACTCGGGAGGCTAAGACATGAGAATCACTTGAACTCAGGAGGTGGAGGTTGCAGTGAGCCGAGATTGCACCACTGCACTCTGGCCTGGGTGACAGAGTGAGACTGCGTCTCAAAGCAAAAAACAAAACAAGACGAAAAACAGAATCTGAATGTTATCCTGAAGGCAATGGCATGTGTTGAATTGCTTTAAATAGAAGCAAGTTATGATCAGCAGTGTGTTATATCCTGGGTAGGGTAAAAGATAGGCCTAGCTGGATGCAGTGGCACATACCTGTAGTCCCAGAAACTCAGTAGGTTGAGATGGGAGGATCGCTTGAGGCCGGCAATTCTGGGCTACAGTACAGTATGCTGATCGAGTGTCCACACTAAGTTCAGCATCAATATGGTGACCCCTCAAGAGCAGGGAACCACCAGGTTGCCTAAGGAGAGGTGAACAGGCCCAGGCTGAAAATGGAGCAGGTCAAAACTTCCGTGCTGATGAGTAATGAGATCACACTTGTGAATAGCCACTGCACTCCAACCAGGGCAACATAGTGAGACACCATCTCTTAGAAAAAAGAAAAAAAAGAATAAATGTAAGTGGGAGGGAAAAGTGGAGGCAGGGAAGTCAGTGTAAGACTACTCTAGGCCAGGAGTAGTGGCTCATGCCTATAATCCCAGCACGTTGGGAGGCCGAGACAGGTGGATCACTTACTGACCTCGTGGTCAGGAGTTCAAGACCAGCCTGAACAACATAGTGAAACCCCGTTTCTACTAAAAAACACAAAAATTTGCCAGGCATGGTGGTGTGCACCTATAATCCAAGCTACTCAGGAGGCTGAGGCAGGAGAATTGCTTGAACCTGGGAGGTGGAGGTTGCAGTGAGCAGAGATTATGCCATTGCACTGCAGACTGGGCGACCAAGTGAGACTCCATCTCAAAAAAAAAAAAAAAAAAGTATTACTCTAGTGATGAGGTAAGTAGTGAGGGGGTCTAAGTTAAGGTACTATCAAAGTGGACATAAAGCGGAGGAATTGAATTTGAGAGAAACAATTAAATTTGAAAGATATTTGGAATGTTGTGGTAATCACTTGAATGGAAGAGATAGATGGAAATAAGAGACAGAGTAGAGTCAAGGATAAGTTTCGGCTTAACTACCTAGGTATTAAGGGTACATAGGACTGATGTCAGCCTTTGGTTATCTCGGACATGAAGGATTATAATAGCTGAGTCATCAAAGGCTGATTCAGTCCCTGACATGAATCCTAGCTGTTCATCTTTGAAACCAATAATGAAATGGCTTTTGGCCCCTTAAAACTGAGACCTTTGGAAGAGTGCTGAATAGGTATGAATCAGGTTTCACAGGCAGGAGCTCCTGGGGTTTCAACATCAGCGTTCTGGAGGATGCATGCTTGATTTTATTGCTTTTGATACTGTTTTTCACTCATGCTTTTTAATGACTCTGTAATCATGTGTATGTTTTATGTTTCACCTTGAGAATGGCTGTTATACTTAGCACTTTATATCTTCAAAGAATTCAGCAATATTAAATAATCTGTGTAATATCTCTGTCAGTTTATAGGTGGGGATTCTTGCTCCGTTTTTCAGGTGGGAAAACCCAGAGATATTCGGTGACTTGGCCAAGGCATTTAGCCTTACATTGACAACTGAATTTTGAATCTGCAGTTTCTTTCTTTTTTTTTTTTTTGAGACGGAGTCTCACTCTGTCACCTGGGCTGGAGTGCAATGGTGCTATCTCAGCTCACTGCAAGCTCCGCCTCCCGGGTTCACGCCATTCTCTTGCCTCAGCCTCCCGAGTAGCTGGGACTACAGGCGCCCGCCAGCACGCCCAGCTAATTTTTTGTATTTTTAGTAGAGACAGGGTTTCACCATGTTAGCCAGGATGGTCTCGATCTCCTGACCTCATGATCCGCCCGCCTCAGCCTCCCAAAGTGCTGGGATTACAGGCTTGAGCCACCGCGCCCGGCAAATCTGCAGTTTCTTTATTTTATCACACTTACACTAGAAGTTTCATGTCCATCTTATTATGTCACGTTTGCCTTTTCACTTATTCAAAAATCTCAGCATTTAGATCTAGAAAAGGACATACAAGATACAGAAAAGAGTGGAGGTGACCAAATGACTAACCCGGCACATGGGGACAGGAGAAGTGTAATGTCACTAGTTCTCAACTAAAAGATTGTTTCTTTTCCAGTGGTGCTATGACATCATTTCAGCTAACAGACCAGTCAGTCATTGTGTTACAGAGCATCCTGTGACATTGTAGTATAACCTTAACACTTTATACTGCCGCAATAAAACAGTTATAGAAATTGCCTTATTATGTATATATATATCCCAGCTACTTGGGATATATATATATATATATATATTATATATATATATATATATACACACACACACACACACATATATATACACGTATATATATATACACACACACATATATATATACACATACACATACATATATACACACGTGTATATATATGTGTGTATATATACGTGTGTGTATATATATATAAAAGACTGTGTAATACGGTGGAAAGAGAACTGACTTGGGAGCTAGGCCAGGGTTGAAACCCCTCCCAAGAGGGAGCTGGGTGATACAGGGCAGGATCCTGATTCTGCAGCAGTGTGGAAAGGATTAGATCTTGATGTATGTCAGCCGCCTATCATAGAACCTGACAGTTACTGCTTCATAAATGGTTGCTGTTACTTTTATTCTCATTCAGAGACAAAGTATAGTACTGAAAAGGCCAGTGACTTCCTTGTTGAAAGTCGGGACCAGGTAAATTCAACTGTTGAGGTGTTACAGCCTATTAAAGACGCCAGTGAGACATTTTGGTATTGAGTCAACCAGATACTGATACCATCCCTTGTTCACTGACAAATATGGGAAGGTAATTTCAGTAGGTCAGCCATCAATGTGTGCCTTCCAAAACATTATAGTCATGTTACAGTAAACTTTTTATATTTGTTGCGTCACAAAGATTTATTGAAGTGATAAAAGTTATTATGGAAAACAGTGTGCGGTAACTATGGTAACAGTTATTTGATCTCACAGTAATTAGCTAAGCATTTAGTTGCACAATACTTTCACAATGCCTTCCTGGTTAGTTCATTAAACAAAATTAGCTTTTGTTTGAACTGCCTTCCTACAGCGTCCTAAATTTGATTTTAGTTCAAAGGAATTGGAAAATGTATTTTAAAACTACCTTTCCAACTTACAGTTTATGGACATATTTGAGGTTGCAACTGGCTTTTATTTAATTCTTTATTTATACTACACTATGATAATGATTCACTGGATTATCCTCTGAATTTCTCTTGGAAATGACCTAAGAAATGAACAGTAAAGTTGGAGACCAGTGCCTTAATTATGGCCCTGTTCCTCACTCATATTGCAGATTGGGGTCAACAGGTGTCCTTCTTAAGACTTTGTTTTTATACCTGTGAGTTTGGGGTGCTGTATAAATGTTAGAGTCCCAGGATCACACAAGTGGAGTCATTTCTTGATCATCTGCATACCTCCTGCTGGGACCTGGAGCTAGCAGGTGCCCAGGCTTTTTCTAAAGCCTCCCTCCTCCAGGTGCCTCCTCTGCCCTGCTCAGCGTAGCTTGTGCTGTGTTTAGCACCTCTTTTTGCAAGGTGGAATGTGCTGCAGATGATTCACCTAAATGATGATGTCATCCTCAGAGGACTTCAGAGCTCTTGAGACAAGGGCCTCTCAGACTGTTTCTACTCTGCACCCACTCTCCACTCACTCCCAGCAGACAGGGAAGCTTAACCCGTACTGCTTGGCAGATTGGAGATCCCAAGCATAAAAGAAAGCTTCAAGCATTCAAGATTTTGAAACAGAAAAATACAGAAAATGAAACCAAAAAAAAAACTTTTTAACTTATTTACTAAACATGAAGGGGTTCCAAAGTGAATTAGTGAAACAGGATTTTTAAAAATCCAATCAGTGTTCCTTGTATTAATTTCATTTTAATTACTGTCACCTCAGTGATTTTTTTTAGTTCATTTAATTATTTTTAAAATAATACTAGCTTTTAAAAATGAATTGCTTTCTGAGTTGTGAGTCAAGCTCTTCTCTCAGTTAACTCCATGTCACCTACCAGTTTTCAGTTAGACAAGTTTTTTTGCATATGGTCCATAACATTTCCAGTTCTATGCATTTTTATTTGCCTATTTAGGTCATTATTTTCTAGGTAGGAGAGATGCATCTTCAGTTTCACTGACAAGGAATAGAATTCTAGTAAGTAACTATTTGAGGCCAGGCACGGTGGCTCATGCTGGTAATCCCAGCACTTTGGGAGGCCAAGGCAGGCAGATGACCTGAGGTCAGCAGTTCGAGACCAGCCTGGCCAACATGACGAAACCCCATCTCTACTAAAAATACAAAAATTAGCCAGGCATGGTGGCACACACCTGTAATCCCAGCTACTTGGGAGGCTGAGGCAGGAGAATTGCTTGAACCTGGGAGGCGGAGGTTGCAGTGAGCCAAGATCGCGCCATTGCACTCCAGCCTGGGCTTCAGAGGGAGACTCAGTCTCAAAAAAAAAAAAAAAAAAAAGAACCTATTTGTTCTTGAGTAGTCTTGCAATTTTCCAGGACAATCTGAAGATGATAATAATAATAATAATAATAAATAGAATAATAACTTATCCTAGGTGGCTTCAGCACCTGACTTCTTTTTCCCCCATCTTCCCTATCCCTGCTTTTATCTGGTATGATAGTCATGTGTCAGCTGATATCAAGGCCCCTGAAACTCTTCACACCCCCCTTCCATATCGTTTTCCTGTCCATAGGAGAATGTCTTTCTCTCACTCCATTTGGAAAACATTTGATGTCCTTTGATGCAACTCTCATTTCAGCTTCTGTGAAACTTTCTGAATTTCCCTCACACTTCATCCCGTCTTCTAGCCCTCTCATGTCATTTGTACCTAATTCTTAGCCACACATCATTATTCATTATAATTTGTTAAAAACTATCTTGCCGAGTGGGCTATGAACTCCACTAGAGAAGTGCCACTCTTTATTCTTCCCTGTACCCTCCCATGGTATCCAGCAGGTAAGAACATGCCCTGTGGATAGCCAACCAAACCACTGAGTTCTCTTCCTCTTACTGCCCTCTAACTTCCTGAATTCTACTCATTTGTATTTCCTCGTTGGCTGCCCAGCCCAGCCACGCTGGATAATCACCCTCCCAACTCTCCCAATTTTGATTCTTTTTCTCTAGACCTAATGTTTTATGTAGGGACCTCCAGCCACTTCAGGGAAAGAGGAAACAAAGTACTATTGAGTCACCTAATGTGTTTTTGATGCCGTATGAGGTGTTTTGCTGATTTCCACAATCCTATGAATAAATATTAATATCCAGATTTTTTTTTTGTCATGAGAGACTAAGGTTCAGAATGATTAAGCGACATAATGAGCTAGTAATTGAAAGAGCTGGAATTCAAACCCAGAACGCTCCGCCTACAAAACCCAAGTGTCTTCACTTTTTCCAGTCCAATAACTCTGTTATGTCTTTAGCCCGACCTAAATTCCAGCCTTAGCCAATGTCTTAGAGTAGTCACTGACACTCTATATTCCTTTGATCTCATGGCCTTCTGTGCCATCAATCAGCCAGAGGTCTGCCCCCCACACTGGGTCTTCTGTCCTGCTGTCGTGCTCAAGATGTCTGCCAAAGAAATTCAGAGATTCTTCCAGAAGTGGCTTTTTACAAAGACAGGATACTCAATTTCATTTAGACAAAGAATGCCCAGTCCACCACTCACATAGCACCCCAGCCCCTCTACTGCCCAGGGCCAGCATTGACAATCATGAGTACATTCTCAATATAGCCTTCCAGTAAGCCCTTAGCCAATCAAACAGAATGGAAACCATAGATTAAATCTGTTTCCCACTCTGATTTGCTTCCAACTTGCTGTTGCTGTGTAGTTTTCCTACCCTTCTTTGTTGGTCTTACCATGCATTCTTCCCACCCTAAAACCCCTCTTCCTTACTCCAGACTAACTGGAGGACTGATTGTATTTTACTTTGCTTACTGATACCTTTTGCTTTGCTTTTTCTCACACTAATTTTTCTACTTGGCCTACCTTCCTCCTGTCACTGATTGTAGAATAATTAATAATGGAATAGCCTCATTTGAGTATAAACTTCATAAAGGCAGACGCATATGGTTATTATCTCTGATTGTATATACAGTCCCTCATAGAGTGTCTGACTTATGGTAGAACCTCCATGAATCTTTGAATAAAGAAGGAAGGAGAAAGGGAAGGAAGGGTGGATTTGGCACAGGTATTATGCTATATACAGATGTATTTTTGTTTGTTTCATCCTAATAACCCAATGAAGTTAGTGTTATTTCTGTTACAGACAAGCAAATGGAATCTCATAGAGGTCACTCTGCTAGTAAGTGGAAGAGCTTCCTGTTTTTCACTGACCTGCCAAATGCCGTCTCTTCTGGAAAGCCTTTTATTATTCCCCCACCTTGACCACTGCATTGCACAACTGTGGGGGACACCATTCACATAGATGACAGTGTGAATGGCTCCCCCTGGAGTTGTGTGGTTGGTGGCCTTGGTAATAACTTGTTCACTGGTGTTCTGATGGCGCATGAGATCTTTCTTACAGCGGTGTTCGTACTCTGCCTTGTATCCTGTACTCAAGTCCTATTTCCTTTACTAGGTTATGAATTCCTTGAAGGAAGGGAAAGTGCTTTCTTCATCTTTGTGTCCTCTGCCAGTAACACACAAAGGGATTGTTGAATGGTCAGATATCCTATCTGCTGGTTTACTGAGTTTGAGGCTCTGTGACATGGGTTTATCAACCATCCTTTTCCTCACCTAGGCTTCCCTCCCCCTGTGCTCACCCTGCATCATTCTTGCTAGCTCCTGAGGAAGGTATCTCCTCCTCAAGTCACCTCTCTGAAGTCAAGGCCATGATATTCATTAGGCACTAGAGGCACAATGACTAAATAATATGGTACTTTTCAGGACCTAAACAATTTTAGAGATCTCAAAAGAAAATGGCTTTAAAACACAAAAAGGCACAGGATTGAATATAAGTGTTTGCACAAAGATAAAACCAAATAATTTGTCATCTTCTTCTTTTTTCTTTTTTTGAGATGAAGTCTCGCTTTATCGCCCAGGCTGGAGTGCAGTGGCGCGATCTCAGCTCACTGCAAGCTCCACCTCCCAGGTTCACGCCATTCTCCTGCCTCAGCCTCCCGAGTAGCTGGGACTACAGGCACCCACCACCACGCCTGGCTAATTTTTGGTATTTTGTATTTTTTAGTAGCGACGGGGTTTCACTGTGTTAGCCAGGATGGTCTCGATCTCCTGACCTTGTGATCCACCCGCCTCGGCCTCCCAGAGTGCTGGGATTACAGGCGTGAGCCACTGCGCCCAGCCTGTCATCTTCTTTAAATGTTAAATTTAGCAGTCATTACTGAGAAATCATAGAAAACTGTAAATTAAATGAATAACCAACAACCAAATAATTTTTAAAAAAAGATGCAAAAATTCTTTCAAAAATGTTTTGGGCAGAAAGTTATTTTTAATTGGGTATGAATACAACTTTTAATATGTTAGATACGATATCAGTGGGAGAGCCTCCAGAAAATGAACATACTTGGGATCCTAAAAATAAACTGTCTGGGTCCAAAATGCTGTGCACATAGCCCGTGAAATATTTGCTGGATTTTAATTGATTATAGGTAAATGATGATGGTCTTTTTTGTTGTGGAAGGAAGGAAGCATGGGTATTTTACATTATTATTTTGTTTTGTTTTATTTATAAAAAGAAAAAGGAGTTAAGGGAATTTTCCCAGCTTAGGTGGAATGAGTGCCACATTCCTGCGGAGATATTGAGCAATCTTTGGGGCCCTTGAATGGCACCAGTGAGGCCCTTCAGAGCACTCTGTCCTGGCCCTGCTCTTAGGTTTGCTTGCCACGCTGTCTGGTTCCTTCAGAATGTAGGAAGTTGGGGGTGGCACAGAAGCCCCAAGGGCAGTATGCTAGTGCAGAGGAAGTGAAGGCAAGCCATTGCCAGGTGCTGCCAGCAGAGCAGAGCGTGTGCTTTCGTGAGGCATGAGGGAACTGACCTTTCCACTTGCCCTTCACACTCAGGGTGACTCAAAGTGCTGACCTATTGTTTTAGGTACTGATTATACAGCGAACATGTTGATGATATGGTAGAGGTGTTTCCTCAGCAATGAGTGTTGAATGTTTAAAGTCAAGTAGATTTTTGGTATGCTTTTGCTTTGGTCAAGAGGGTCTTCTTTTTTCTTTCTTTTTGTCTTTTGGATATTGTTTTGGTTTTCATTCTGTAGTATAAATTGCAGTCCCAGAAGCTGAAATTCACTTCCACCTGTTCAAAAATTGCTGTAGACTTTAGTGCTTTTACTAACTATGCATAATATTGATATGCCCTTGCTGCTGAAATTTTATATCTAAGATTATCTTCCTATTATCTAGCCAGGATTCAACTCACACCGAGAACCAGGATGGGATTGGAATTAAGGCACATTCAGCTGGAGGTTAGAGCCATAGTCAAATGTGAAAATATAAAGCATATTAAATATATTGTGTTTGTATAATCATTATATTAGATCAGCTATAACCACCATGAAGGGAAGTTTTTTAAATAAGTGGATTTATGTTATCTGCCATCTCCAAAAGTTTAGAGTTGCCAGTTAAATACATATATATTTTTCAAAGGAAATCATCAAAAAGGACATTCCACTCTTATTACAAAGCTATGTCGGATAAATATTTTGATAGATGTGGTTCAGTGCACCTGGGAGCTGAGACATGGCTGAGCCTGGAGCAGTTAGCACAGATGGAGCACTGAGATATAGCAAGGGTTGGTTTTTTTCTTATATATATTGCAAATGGTTGATTGAGATAGCATGAACATTACATTTTCCATGCCACCCAGAAAAGTAGCTTCCTTATGAGAAATGATCTTCTTATTTAAGAATGATAATGATAATGACCATACTAAGACTTCTCTCACAAGTAAATGTATAATGGGGTATGTTACAATATGAGCATTTTGTTAAATAAGAGTACTAATTAGAAGCAATTCAGTAGACTGGGGTAAGTAAGGTCAAGTCTGCTTAACTTTGTGTCAGATATAATGTAAGTGTTTGGGGCTAGGATATTTACTGGTCCTAAGTGGCAAAATGCGAAAGATAGAAATGCATTAAGATAGAAAGGTTGCTACTTTGATTTTTCTCTTTTTTGAAGCCGAGTTGAATCATAACTTATAATTTATTAAAATAATCAAGTGTGTCATCTTGATTATTAGGAAATAAGCATCCATATTTAAAATGTTGACTGTTCATACTTGCCTATCTTCCTAGTGGATGGATTGCTTGTTAAGTGACATTATAAAATCATAACACTTTTTTCCCCCTTTGAGCCTTAAGTTTGCCCTTAAGAAGGTGGCATTATTTTCATTCCTTTGTTATTAGCAGAGGAATGACTTAGTAACCCCAGCGCAGTCATCTATCCTCTCTGTCAATGAGTAAGAAATAGTGTGAACCACGTAACAATGTGCATGTTTTTTATTTGTCATTTTTTGTTTTCCTTTTGGACTATAAATTCCTCGAGGGCAGGGACCATCTTTATGTTCTCATCTAGTGGTTATCAACCAAATGTTGGAGGACTCACTGCCAAGAAAGTGATGATTTTCTTTAACACCCCAAAAGCTGTCAGTAAACAAATGGAAAAGATGATTTTTTAAAGCTGCCTTTATTAACATAAGCAAGAACGTGGATAATATGAGCTAGTTAGAAGAGTTACAGCTCCCTCTTCCCTGCCTTTGCTGGAAGTTGGTTCATTGTAAACTTAGCCTTGTGTTTATAACTAGAGAGAAACAGACCCAAATACATCCTCAGAGAGAGATTCCATAAATTCAGCAACTGAATTTGATTTTCCAGAGTGTTTCTAAACTAATGAAATGTCCTTTCTAAAACATTTACCTAAAATGTTCTATGGTTGCAACATCTGCTAAGCGTATTACATTCTTTTATTAAACAGTTTTACTGTCCTCTGTGCAAACTGCTTATTTGAAGCAATAAAGCTGAGTTGACTCTGGACTTTCTAACAAACAGGATTGTTTTTTAACAGTGAGAAAAACTACATATTCACTATCATCATACTTAGTTTTGAAACCATCTGTTCAGAAATGATCCTATTAATTTAAAAAAGAAAGTATTTGAAGTCCAGCTGATTATAATAAAAGTGATACTGATTCTAGCAATGCTTTTGACCTCTCATACACCTTTAGTTCGTTTCTTTGGGTCCCAGACAGGAGAAAGCCTTTAAATGTCTATAGATTCTTTAAGGCATAGGAGTCAATAACGATTCACTGACTAATGGAGGAAATATTTTCATCACATAAGATTCAAAGTTTGGTAAGGGAAATCTCATTATAAACTGGTGTAGTTAATCTGTAACTATATTTGGATTGAATAAACATGTTAGTAATTTCTCAAATGCATACTTGCCTCCCTGCCTGCTGCCCTACAAACCTACAGTGTTCCTGAATGGTAGCACAGCTGCACAGACCACAGAGGTTTTCAGGAAGAAAACTCTGCCTGCCTATCCAGAATGGGTCGGTGAATGCAGATGTCACCTTTTCTTTTTTGTCTACAACTTTTGTGACAGTTATAAGCCGATTAAGATAGCTTTAAAGCATTCAGACTTTGCCACTGACTGTCTTTCTTCCTTAAAACACATGAGAAAGTTATAGCTAGCTCTTTTCCCAACTGTGCAGAACACTGCAAACAACAGCATGGGTTATTCATCTTGAAGCCATTAAAAGGATATTGGCCCAATTTGTAATTTTTGTGGTAGTGCTTTAATATTGGAGACATTCTAGTTTTGGAGACAAAATCAATTTGAGATGGATCTGTCAGTTTACTTTGTCAACTGAGGCAAAGATAAAAGTTCAGTCACTAAATGACTAAAATTTCAACGCATTATACAGCAAGGTTGCCAGAGGAGATCACTGGGTGTATCAAGAGGGTGATTTTTTTATTTTTCTAGAGAGGGTCTTGCTCTGTTGCCCAGGTTGGAGTGCAGTGGCACAATCTCGGCTCACTGCAGCCTCCGCTTCCCGGGTTCAACCGATTCTCTTGCCTCAGCCTCCTGAGTAGCTGTAATTACAGAAGTGCGCCATCACACCCAGCTGATTTTTGTATTTTTAGTAGAGCAGGTATTTTGCCATGTTGGCCAAGCTGGTCTCGAACTCCTGGCCTCAAGCAATCTTACCCACCTCAGCCTCCCAAAGTGCTGGGATTACAGACATGAGCCACTGTGCACGGCCATAACTTTTTTTTTTTAAGAGATGGGGTCTTGCTATGTTGCCCAGGCTGTTGTCAAACTCCTGGCCTCAAGCAGTCCTCCCACTTCTGCCTCCCAAAGTGCTGGATTACAGGCATGAGCAACCACAACTGGCTAAGTGGGTGATTTAAGAATCTTAGAAGGCTCCAATATACTTCCTAATCTCCCTCCATGCTCTGTCTAGCTCGTAGCTTGCAAACTCTAACTCCTGCAGGGGCCAGGGAGGGAAGGAAGTGGATAAAACTGGTCCCATTGAAACTGGTGAGCTAGAGAGCAAATACCTTGTCTAGTGTTGCATCTTCCAGTTTTGCTAGAGAAATTGGATGTTTGGATTTTTTAATGTCATCCCTTAATTTTTTTTTTCTTTGAGAGGGAGTCTCACTCTGTAACCCAGGCTGGAGTGCAGTGGCATGATCTTGGCTCATTGCAACCTACCCCACCCAGGCTTAAGCGATTCTCCTGCCTCAACCTCCCGAGTAGCTGGGATTACAGGCGCATGCCACTACACCCAGCAAATTTTTGTATTTTTAGTAGAGCCGGGGTTTCACCATATTGGCCAGGCTCGTCTCAAACTCCTGACCTCAAGTGATCTGCCCACCTTGGCCTCCCAAAATGCTGAGATTATACGTGTGAGCCACTGCACCCGGCAAGATCGCTTAATTTTTAAATATTAGCTATTGATTGAAATATGAAATGCAACGTTTAGCTAAACAAAACCTATTTGCAGGCTACATATGGTTGATGCATCGCATATTTACCTCTGCTCCACTTACTCCTTCGATTTAAGAGTTAGAACTTGTCCTTTTGGCTTGGGGCTTTTGTCTTTTAATTTTCAAACGGCTATAACCTGGAGAAAGGCTGTACTTCAGACTGTGTCAATGAAGAGTTGGTAATTTCCACTGAGTTCAATTCAGGACAGTTACTCCCCGTTGTCTGTGTATAATATATTATGCTTGGGCACCAGTAATAATGCTACAGAGCTTATCCCTTCAAAGTATCTGTTGACTGTGCAAGAGCAGAGTTCCCTGACACCAGTGACCTGTGTTACACACAATGCCATGTGTAACACAGTGTACAGCCCTACTGGGCAGTTCTGGACTCTACTTGAAAATATTTTTACCAAAATTATGGATGGAAACTATGAGAATCGTTCTGATGAGGGCATCTATGCTAATTGTAGGAAGGTAGTCTAGCATAATTGTTGAAAGAGCAAGTTATAAAGCCAAACTGCCTGGATTAGAATCTTAATTGTGCTTCTTGACAGCTGTGTGACCTTGGGTATATTATGTAACCTCTCTGTGGTTTCATTTTTCACATCAGTAAGTGGAAAGAGTAATAATATCTACATCATAGAGTTATGATGATGATTAAATGTGACAACCTTCTATGTAAAGCTCTTAGCACAAGGTCTGATATATAGTAAATGCAAAGAAATTATTAGCCACTTCTGCTGCTATTGTTTTTAATTAAGAAAACACTGAACTTAGAATCAGGAGATCTGGGGCTAGACATGGTGGCTCATGCCTGTAATCCCAGCACTTTGGGAGGCTTAAGTGGGTGATCACTTGAGACCAGGAGTTCAAAACCACCATGGTCAACATGACGAAACCCCGCATATACAAAAATTAGCTGCTCGTGGTGACCTGCACCTGTAGTCCCAGCTACTCGGGAGGCTGAGATTTCAGTGAGCCAAGGTCATGCCACTGCACACTAGTCTGGGCAAGTGAGACCTTGTGTCAAAAAAATTAAAAAAGAATCAAGAGATCTTGGTTTAGGTACCCATTTTGCCTGTTAGTGTCTCTAACCAACTGGAAACTGCTTAATTAACCTCTGTGAATATCAATAAGATCAGGATAACATGAAGATGAAATGCAATTATGTATCAAGACACATAAAGCAATGCACAAATGAAAGGTATTGTTTGGTGGCGGGGAGGGCTGTCCAGCTGGGGAGGGGGCAGTGCCCTCATGACACAGCACAGTCAACATGTAGACCCTAGAGGAACCCAGGGCCCATTTTGCCTCTTTGTTTCAACTCAGGCACTTGATCCACAGCAAGCATTGGACTATTACTGGCTTTAGAATGACTCAAGTAGGCCGGGCGCAGTGGCTCACGCCTGTAATCCCAGCATTTTGGGAGGCCAAGGTGGGCAGATCACAAGGTCAGGAGATGGAGACCATCCTGGCTAACATGGTGAAACCCCGTCTCTACTGAAAATACAAAAAAATTAGCTGGGCGTGGTGGCGGGCGCCTGTAGTCTCAGCTACTTGGGAGGCTTAGGCAGGAGAATGGCGTGAACCTGGGAGGCAGAGCTTGCAGTGAGCTGAGATCACACCACTGCACTCCAGCCTGGGCAACAGAGCGAGACTCCGGAAAAAGAAAAAAAAAAAAGAATGACTCAAGTAAACATTTAGAGAGTAAAAAAAAAAAAAAAAAAAAATTTTTAAGTTCTGCCACTTTGTTAAAAAAAATACCCCTGAAAGACAGAGTATGTCTTCGACTCTCACAACTCCTTTATTAGACTTGCTTTGGAAGAGTTCCAAACTGTGGCTGAGAGGATGGCATACTGAGGCACAGCTAAGGCTGCCATCCACTTCAGAGAAGGAGGGATTCTAGCGGAGTCACATGGGGGTTTGAGACTGACCAACCCATTGGTCTTTGTTTCAGAAATGAGGAAACAGAACCAGAGAGGTTCTATCCTTATCGAGGATTGTTCAACTGCTGACCTTTCCCCTACCCTAAGATACTTAGACTCAGCTGTATTCAGGATTTTCACTTCTTTCTCTGATTTCTCACATTTTCAAAGATATGCCATTCAAATTTGTTTAGGTATTTTTAAATCACTTGGAAGAAAATGACATAGTGGATATGAAAGCACTTACAGCATTTCTGCACCATGTTCAGTACTTGAATCTGAATCTAAAGAGAGGGCTTTATTGGATCACTATTCTGGGATATTGAAATAACAACTAATAACAATAACAACAATTTTCGTTTTGTGAAAAAATAATACAACCAAATGAAAATAGATTAATCAAAACAGTGAAAACCCTGTCCCCTTTTCTGGGCTTACGAAAAGAGAACCTAATTAGTAGGCATTCTTTTTATAGCTAATGTGCTAATTGCCTCAGAGATAACACCTGTGTAATTTATTTTTAAAAATCTTACGAAAATCTACATTTTAGTGAGATTCTAGGAAAGAATAGCAACAGCTGGGCCCACATCTGTTTGAATGATGCGGCATGAAAAGGATTCTAAATATAGTCTGAATTAGAGGCAAATGTACTTTCATGCTGTAGTACAAAGTATCAGTTGAACTAGATCTGAAGGAGCTTATCATTAAAATAACCTAAAACTAAAATGGTACAGTTTGCTTTGGAAAGCAACAAATATTTACCTTAAGCAGTCTTTGTTAGCAAACTGGAAATATAACTGGTCCATTCCCACTTGCCAGATGGAGAGAAAGATTATACCAGAGCTTAGGAGAATAAAAATAAGTCACATCGACACAAGAAAGTGACTTTTTACAAGAAGTTTTCATCACATTCAATGGCTTGGGGTGCCTTGTTTCTATTTTTCTTAGTTCTTGAATTTTATAGAGCCTGAGTTAGCAGCTCTCAACAGCTCTGCCTTCCTCCCTCCTCCCCTCCCTCCCTTCCTTCTTTTAACAAATACTTACATGCCCATTCTGTGCTGGGTATTTTTTGTATATACCCAGATAAGAATAGGGTAGACATAGTTTCTGCTCTAATAGGGTTTTGAAGACTGACATAACAGATGTTTTACTTTAAACATGTGCATTTAGGTAACACTGTACCTATAAAGCTCTTAGTAGTGTCTGGCACATAGTAAGTATCAATAAATAACAGCAACATGTGAAAACAGTACAAGAATCTGTGAAACCTGTAATAGCAGACCCAATATAATAGCTAGCATTTATTGAGCACCTACAGTATGCTAAGAATTCTTCATACACACACACACACACACACACAAAGCTATACACACAGTTGTATTTAATCATTACAGCATTCCAAGGGTACATCATATTATTACCCCAGTTTACAGATGAGGTAACTGAAGCTTGGTGAGGTTGAGTTGTCCAAGGTCACATGTATGTCTCAGTGACTGTGTCAGGATTTGAATTCAGGTTTGACCTGACCAAAACTTGAGCCCTTGGCCATTAGGATGTACCTTGGAATCCCGTTTTTACAGCCTCCATTGCCACACACTACCCCCGAGAACAGTCCGCTAGCAGCACTTGTTTCCCTACCCTCCAGTGCCTGGGAGAGTTAATTTGCACACCACTGTCAATACCTTACCTTCAGGGCCCCTTCTCAGGATCACAAGACTACCAGAAAATCAATAGGAATTAATCATCAGTGAAAGCCAAAGGTTTTTACTTCAATATGTATTTTCCTTTGTGTTGATATGTCTTTACAGAGATAACACCACCACCAAAAAATTATCCAATGGTCCACCTCTTCCAGATTTGCCCAATATTCAGAGACTCCAAACAATACCTTTTATTTTATTTTATTTTTTTTGAGATGGAGTCTCGCCCTGTCACCCAGGCTGGAGTGCAATGGCGCAGTCTCAGCTCACTGCAACCTCCGCCTCCTGGGTTCAAGTGATGCTCCTGCCTCAGCCTCCCAAGTAGCTGGGATTACAGGTGCCCACCACCATGACGGCTAATTTTTTGTATTTTTAGTAGAGATGGGGTGTTGCCGTGTTGGCCAGGCTGGTCTCAAACTCCTGACCTCAAGCGATTGCCTGCCTCGGCCTCCCAAAGTGCTGGGATTACAGGCATGAGCCGCTGCGCCCGGCCCAAATAACATCTTTTATGTGCCATCATACACATACATATATTTAAATTAAGCATTATATTTTACAAGCCACTTTCATGTCCATGAACTTGCTTAAGCTTCCCTAAGCCTTGTTTATAGCATCTCTTCTCCATTTTGTAGATGAAGAAACTGAAGCCTAGAGCAAAAAAAAAAAAAAAAAAAAAAAAAAATGCCCAAAGCCAATAGTTAATTTCCAGCAAACTTGGGACTTCAACTCAGCTCTGGTTCCTTTGCATCCTAAGAAAATCATATGTGTGTGGTGATTGTAATCCCCTGGATTGGGGGCTGTGTTTGATTGTTTATCTCTGAACTTCAGTAGACACCAATTGGGAGGTGAACTCCCGATCTCACTATAACGTGCCTCCTCTGTAGGGTGGTTTTACCACACATGTAAGAAGGCTTCACATTAATAAAATACAGAATTTGGCCAGGTGTGGTGGCTCACACCTGTAATCCCAGCACTTTGGGAGGCTGAGGGGGACAGATCACTTGAGGTCTGGAGTTTGAGGCCAGCCTGGCCAACATGGTGAAATCCCATCTCTACTGAAACTACAAAAATTGGCCGGGTGTGGTGGCGGGCTCCTGTAGTCCCAGCTACTCGGGAGGCTGAGGCAGGAGGATCACTTGAACCTGGGAGGTAGAGGTTGCAGTGAGCTGAGATTGCCCACCTGCACTTCAGCCTGGGTGACAGAGTGAGACTCTGTCTCAAAAAATATAAAATAATAAAATCAAATACAGAATTTGCCTCCAGCTGTCTGGAGTTGCTGCAAGCCCAGTGCCATTGTTTCATGCCTGCTGCTACTGTTCCTTTCCACAGATGCCTATCCTTGGGACATACACTGCTTGATTGCTCTCCTGGCTAGAGACAACCAGAAGCTAAACCTTGTTAAAATAAATGACCTAAGTAAGACAACTTTCTCCTCCAGGACCTTGCCCTTTAGTTATCTCTTCTTTCTGTATCATCCATATCATTAGTCTCTGCTGGCTTTCCACTCAGGCTACAAACCCACTCAACCCTTTAAAATGAAACAGACAGAGGAGAGAGAGATTGTCGCGTGTCTAGCTAATGCCCCTTCTCTCCTTTCCCTGTCTTAAAAGAGTGTTCTGACTACCCAGGGACCACTTGTTTACTTCCATTTACTCCTTAACATTGGCAGCCCGATCTCTTCCACCATTCCAGTGAATCCTCTCTGCAGAATATCTCCAGTGACCTGCACATTGCCAGTTTTCCAATCCGTAGCTTCCTAAGTCTCTTTGTGCCATTTAAAATTTTTGACTACTCAATGCTCCCAGATACTCATTACTCCCTTGTGTGGGATCCTTCTCAACTAACTCCTGCATCTACACCTAAATATAACTTTTTAGGATTATCTCTGTTTTTCTTGTGGAGACAGGGTCTCGGTATGTTGCCCGGGCTGTTCACGAACTTCTGGCCTCAAGCGATCCTCCTGCCTCAGCCTCCCAAAGCACTGGGATTGTAGGCGTGAGCCACCATACTGGCCGATGTTTTAGGATTCTCATTCTGGGCAATTGTGCTTCTTTCTACTGACTTTTCTTTTGTCATTTCATTTATTATCACGGCTGCAGCTCCCACACTCACCTTTATGCTACTGCGTGAGCTCCCTCACCATAATCCTGTCCTTACTGCTCCTCTGACTGCTGGGACGTAACAGGAGGCCCTCAGCCTCAAGATAATTTTTTTTCTTCTGATATCAGCTCTTCCTCCTGCATTCCCTCCCTCAGGTAGTGCATCATACACTGAAGTAGAAAACCTAGTCATAATTAGACTAACCCCTTTCCTTCATTCCCAGCAATCACATTTCAATTATTTTGCCTCTGAGCTATTTCTGTTGATTGATTGATTGCCTATGTCTCCTCAAATTCCTTTTACCAGGGATATTTCTCAAATCTGGCCTCTCTCTATGTCCTGGTCCTTTTTCCTGGCAAATCTCTGTACTTAACACTGTTCTGTGTATCTGAAACGCTTCTCTCACTTTGATTGTTGTTACTGTTGACGTTTATTCATTCTTATAGACTTATTTCAGGCCTCATTGCCCCTTTACTTCTATGCATGTGTCTTTCTTAACACTCGAGATACTGTGTACCTGTGTTCCCCACTAGGCTAGGAGTTTTTTTTAGGACAAGTCTTTTCCCCAGTCTTTATTTTTTAAATTTATTTATTTTTGTATTTTGAGACAGGGTTTGCACTCTCACCCTAGCTGGAGTGCAGTGGCTCGATCTTGGCTCACTGCAGCCTCAACCTCCCAGGCTCAAACCGTCCTCCCACCTCAGTTGCCCAGGTAGCCGGGATCACAAGCATGCATTACCACCATGCCCAGCTAATTTTTTGACTTTTTATAGAGATGGTCAGTGTTGACCAGGCTGGTCTCAAACTCCTGAGCTCAAGCAGTCCTGCCTTAACCTCCCAAAGTGCTGGGATTTACAGGCATGTGCCACCACACTTGGCCTTTTCCCCCAGTCTTTAATTCATCTTTGTACTTCCAAGGCCTACAGCAGTACCTAAAACTTACCACATCCTCAATAAATATTTGTTGAACTGGATCATACTTACTTCCTAGAGTAATCAGAACACATGAAAAGCATTGGAAACGGGAACTTTGGAGGAAAAATATAGGCAGTTATCCAAAGTATCACTCATGCAGCTGTTGCAGGACAACTGGATGTTAACATGTAGACTCTCTTCTGCCTCCCGTCTTTGCGTTTGACCATGTAGTGCTAAGTGCCTCTCTCTCAGCCAATCTGTCTCTGTCTCTGCTCTCAGTCTGCCCAAGTCCTGCTTATTCTCTTGGACTCGGCTGTTGGCCCACCTCAGAATGGGTTAGAGGCCTTTCATCCATGCTGCTGTGTCTAGCAGGGTACTTATCAGAGGGCATTCTTGTTATCAAAGGGTTTCCTGTTTCCTTGTCTGTCTTCCCCAGTTAACTGTGAGCTCATTTAGAACAGAGACCAAGTCGTGCTCCTTTTACATTTTCAGTGCCTGACATGGCTCCGCTTATTAAATGTTTGATGAATAATGAAGGAATATACTTTAAAAGTAGCAGATGTTTGTGGGTGTGCTGTTACTGAAACCCCCACCTACCTCGAATATAAAGCTTAGGTTTCCTTTCTTGAGTAGGACCTTAAAAGCCATGTATTTTAGTTTAGGTGCATTCAAATTCTGGTGTCTCCAGTTAGCAGTTGTTAATCACACTAGCTGATCAACTACTGGTCTTAAATCAAAGCATTTATTATCAAAGCCTTTTTGTTTATGAGTACAAACACACCATTGATGTTTATAAGAATAATTATTTTCTCCCCTGAATGTTAACTAGCCACAAAAGCTGGTGTACACATGTGATAGTGTTTTTCACGGAGTTTAAAGAATGTTGGCCTTTGATGTTCTGCCCTTGAATGGAAATGAGTCTGTATTACAAAATCACTAGTGAGGAAAATGGGGAACTTCTAGACAAGCGCCTGAGAAGCATTATTAGAATTCCTAAGCGTTAAAATCCAACAGATGCATTTTTCATGACGTTAAAAAAAACTCCACTTTCTGGTAGTAGCCCATGTCTTCTGCTACGAAAATGAATGAGATTAAGTAGAATATGTTAAAATCATATTAAGTAGAAATGTCTTAGTCAAAACGTGACTGAAAGGAAAAGACACTAATACAAGGTAGCGGTAGCAAAAAAAAATTAATAAATAGAAAAATTTTTAAATAAGCTGTAAGGAAAAAGGGGTGTCTCATGTTAAAAGGGACTAGGAACAAGAATCTAAAAGGAGGCCCTTTTGGTCTTTCTCAGACCATAAAATCTCTCATCTCTACTTCTTTGCATGACTTGCATTTTTTTTTTTCTTTCTCTCAGCCTGGCTTGCTCAGTTTGCCTGACCACCTGGCAGAAGGTAGCTACCTCATAGCATTCTAGGTTATGTATCCTCTTTCAGTTCAACTAAAAAGCCCAGACAGAATTAGAATCTCTCAGTTACAATTCCAGTCTCAGAGAAAAGTTGGTTGAGGCAACATAGGTAGGTCACAAGTCCAGTGTGGTCCAGGCAACTGTGATCAAGGAGACAGAGCCACATGACACAAATATGGTTGCCATGGCACATGTCTGAATGCAAAGAGACAGTTCTCAGACAGGATGGGCTATCATGAGTTAGACAGACAACAACTACCACCACCAAAAACCCAAGGAAGCATAAAGTAAAAAGGACAATGTAGTAGCACTATCTCAGTATAAATTATTTACAGATTTATTGTCTTTTTCCTCCACCAAATTATGTGTACCATGAGGTCAGGCACCATAATTATGTTTAATTCTCTAGTACCTAGCAGTGCCCGACAATAGGCATTCAGTAAATATTCAGTAAATATTGGATGAACAGAAACTAAGGTAAGCTCTGCCTTCATGGGAATTATAGTCTAGTCATGAAAGCAGGCAGAAAACAAGCAAATAAAAAGATGTAATTGTGGTAAATATTAAGAAAGTTAAAAGAGGGAGAGGGGTAAAGGAAGGGTTACCAAACTACAGCAGATACTTTCAGAGGTAGGTGATGGTGTTAAAACCCAAGGTAGCTGTACTAACTTTGCTTATTCATCCGAAGAGACTGGAGGTGGTAATCATAAAAGATTCCGTTTACATTTTGTTCCATTCATCATTTTAACACATAAAAAACTAGTTTACATTAGAGCATGGGTTGCTAAAAGGTTGCTGTAAAGAACTATATAAAATTTTAATAAATGTAATTAATGTTTGCTGATATCTTTTCATTTTTATCTTCCATTTTTAAATTGGTAAACTCTTAGCCTGGAGCTCGATGTAATTATATAACAGTTCTATGAGCTGGTCAATGATTAATCAAGTGCACAATAGGAGATATATATTGGCCAACTCTGCAAGCAGATTTGGATTAAGATTACAAATCACACAATGGGAAAGACATGTTCTCCAAAGGAGAATCAGGCAGGATCAGATGATACACCAGGATGTGTTTTCAGTGTGATGGAAAGATTGTTTCCAGTGATATTAGTGATGGTAAAGATAGAGGAGAAGACACCTAAGAAATGTGTTTTTCTGGAGTTATATTAGTATTTTTGTTGCCAGTATCTAATAGTGTTTCCAGAACTATTCTGGAAGCAAGCCAGATCTCCTAAACAATAATTAACAGAGCTTTTTACCTAGCTTTATTCATTAGAGTAACTAACAGGAGTTTCTATATAAACAACTCCAAAACCCTAGTGGCTTATTAAACTGTAGATTTTTTTCCTATGTAAAGTTCAGTGCAGATAAAGGGGGTGTTTGTTCCATAAATTTATTCAGGGACCCAGGCTCTTTCCATCTTGTGGTTCTGTCCTTCCACACTCAATTCATTCAAGCTGGTCCATGGGGAAAGAATGAGATTGGGCCAGGACTACACCAGGAAGTGCACATCACTTCCACTCTCATTTCATTAGCCAGGATTGAGTCACAAGTACCACACCTACCTACAAGGAGGGCTGGACAAAGGTATAGTTGGGGACTCAGGAAGAAGAGAGTATTAGTGACTGTTCTCAGTGTCTGCCACACTAGCAATATGTAGATTCAAGAAGCTATGGGAGGAAAAAAAAAAAAAAAGGAGAAGAAGAAGAAAAAAGAAGAAGAAGCTGTGGGAGGCCAGGGGGAGCAGTGGCTCACACCTGTAATCCCAGCACTTTGGGAAGCCAAGGTGGGTGGATCACTTGAGGTCAGGAGTTCAAGACCAGCCTGGCCAACATGGTGAAACCCCATCTCTACTAAAAACACAAAATTAGTTGGGTGTGGTAGCACATGCCTGTAATCCCAGCCACTTGGGAGGCTAAGGCAGGAGAGTCACTTGAACCCAGGAGGTGGAGATTGCAGTGAGCTGAGATCACGCCATTGCACTCCAGCCTGGGCAACAGAGCAAGACTCCATCTCAAAAAAAAAAAAAAAAGAAGCTATGGGAAACATGAAAAAGAAAATATTGTAGAAAAGTCCTTTGTATCTTCAAAAGAATTTTGTTGCCAAAATTTGAGATCATTTCAGATAAGTTATCTCTCCAAAAGCTTCTTACCACCTGTAGTGCTGTTGGCTTCTACAAACCACATGTGATTCCCTGGTTCTGTCAGTGCTGGAAAATTCAGAAGAAAAATAAGAGCAAATTGATTCTGAAAAGTAGTTATTTAATCAGAATGGTGGTAGTGTGTGCTTTCCCTTCCAAAGCACAACTATGAGTTGCCCATCAAAGCTTATAATCATCTCCTCTAGGAGTGTTCCTCAACATGAACAAGTTTCAAATGTTGGCAGGTCATACTTGTTGAAGACCCCCTTTAGTCTGGAGCAGTATTTCCCAACCAAGAATTTAGGAAAGAGTGTAATTCCATAATTTTACTTAAATCTGTCCCAGGGGGCCTGGTTTAGGTCTGATACCATATGCTCTTGTCCATTATGACAGTAGCTGTGCCCCAGCTCTGTTTCAGGGATTCTGCAAATTTAATTATACAACAATAATAGCTTACACTGTTGAGCACTTACTATATTCTGGGTACCATTCTAAGAATGCTATTACTATTATACTCATGTCCGGGAAATAAGATGCTGCCCCACCTTGCACTCTCAGGGATCTTGTCCATTAATCCACACTGGAAGTTACCCCTGCCCAGGAAGTTTATCAAGGGAGATACAAACTTGGCAGTTTAAGAGGGTTGTTCTTATTGTTATAACCAGGACTGACGAAAATTTGAAGGACATAATTGTATTTTTAGATACCTCAGATTTAGTTTGGCAAATGGCTGTTGTGGTGCTGACCAGCTTTCCCCATATAGAGCTAATTATTCTTTGTTTATTTTTATTTACTGACTCCAGTGGGTTAATTTTGAAATTTATTTGAACTCGGTTCAATAAATGATCACTGAGCATCCACTCTGTGGAAAGCTCCATGCTAATTATTGTAGGGAACACAAACAGGAGGAAGGTTTAGTCATCAAGCATACTGATGAGTAGAGGTAACAGGATTACCCTAAACATTATGAGGTTGCTGAGACTTTTGAAGACCATCCTGTAGGTCTTGAACCTTTAGCTGATGGGTTAAACACTGAATGCTGTGAAAGATGATGGCTTTGGGGTCCCAAGTTAGACAGTTATATCTCCTACTATCTGATGTGCTAATATTCTTTTTTATAACAGTTTTATTAAGATGTAATATACATACCATACAACTCACCTACTTAAAGTGTGCGGTAGACTGGGTTTTGTTTTGTTTTTGTATATTCACAGAGCTAGGCAGCCATCACCACAATCAATTTTAGAACATTTTCAAAAAGAAATCCTGTATAATCCTGTATCTGTTAGCATTTACTTCCTATTTTCTCCCAAGTTCCCCAGCTCTAGGCAACCACTAAATCTACTTTCTATCTCTATTTGCTGTTTGGGACATTTCATATAAACATGCATATGTGGTCTTTTATGACTGGATTCTTTCACTTGGCATAATGTTTTCAAGGTTTATCCATGTTGTAGCATGTATCACTATTTCATTCCTTTCTAGTGCTGAGTAACATTTCATTATATGAATATACCACATTTTATTTATCATTCTTCAGTTGATGGTCATCTGGGTTGTTTCTGTCTTTTGGCTATTATGGATAGTGCTGCTGTGAACATTTGTGTACAGTGGACATTTGTTTTTATTTCCATTTCTCGTGGTATTTATCTCACAGTGTAATTGCTGGGTCATATGGTAACTCTATGTTTATCCTTTTTAGGAACTGCCAGACTGTTTTCCAAAGGGACTGCGCCATTTTACATTCCCACCAGCAGTGTATGAGGGTTCCAATTGCTCCGCGTCCTCACCAGCACATGTTATTGTCTCTTTTTTATTGTAGACATCCTAGTGGGCGTGAAGTGGTATTTCATTATTTTGATTTGCATTTCCCTGATGGATTAATATTGTAATATTTATTTTACCAATCTAGGGCTAAACTTGCGATCGTATACTTTCTTATGCACGTAATAGAAACTGTCTCATATTACTGGATTGACTTTCTAAAACAAAACCATAGTTCTTTACAAAATGAATGTCATTTATGGGGTTAGAATTATACGTGAAAAAACATAAAGTAAAATGACATGGAGTTAAGATTACGCACTCATCTGGGAAATTTGTTTTGCGCTATGAATTCATTCACAGTGTTCCGAGGCCTTTATCTGAGCTACTCAAGTACTACTATGTGACATTTACTGGATAATCCAGACAGCACTTTGGTTAAATCCACAGTGTGATGTCACCCAGTAAACACTTGAAAATGGAGATGTGTGTCTCTTCTGGTTTTATCAGTCAAGATTAGTGGTGGTTCACAGCACAGTGAACTTTTTCTCCTCTGTGATCCATCAGTCTGTGTCTCATTGTGGGCCAATAATCTGTCACCTGAAACTACTTAAAATAGGTTGGACTTTCTTGAATGTCGTGTTGCTGTGATGACATAGGGTTTTGGCTGCAGAAAGGAAAGAACCTTTTTATAACTTTTGTTTGCCTCTGTATCCCTTGTTTCCAGTAAAAGCACTGTGATTTTTAGCCCCTTGCTTATATATGTAGACTATTTTCTAAACCAGTTTTTCATCCATCTCTTTACCTTCTGGGGCCCCTAATCTGGTGACCTTTGTGTTTCTGTCAAAGAAAGAAAATGACACAGGGCTTGGAAGGTGACAGAGTTTCACCATCTTGGTTTGACCAACTAGCAGACAGGTAAAAACAGCATCCAAAAGGGCCATTTGATAATAAAATTAAAAAATTAAAAGTTGAAGAGAATTCAGAGGATGCTTTCTTCAGAGAAGTGCTTAGGATTTCTCAGAAATCTCCCCAGAAAAGAGGCCTTAACAGTAGAGTGATCATCCTTTCTGACCCACTGAGAGAATAACACAGGTCAGAATTCTCTTCATTGGGCTGCACACCCCTGTCTCTGCTTAGTACAGCTTTGGGAAGCTCTGAGAGGGACAAAGGGGGTAAAGAACTGAGAGTGGATCATTAACCCTTCATAATACATCATCCTATGTTCTGCCTCATTGGTTCCTTAATTTTTAGTGTGTGATTGTGTGGCTCGGTTGGGGAATAGTTGGAAGGAATAGTTGGAGCTTGAATTTTGTCTCCTCCAAAGTAAAAGGAAGCAACAGCTTTATACATTTATAGAGCTGGATTTCTTTCTTTGTTTTTTAAGCTCTAATGGATTCTGTTTTGAGCATTCTATTAACTAAAATATTATTTTGGATGAAACTGAAGCATATCATGACCCAATAATAACCGTTGCCCCTACTGAAGATCTTAAACTACTGCATAATCCTGAACCATGTGCCTTCACAACTATTAAACAAGAAATAACTAATATTTATTAAAGTATGAGTAGGAATTACAGCTTACAGCTTAGATTCTGATGTTTGCACTGATTAGCTCTTGATTAATTAAAAAAACAATAGCTAGCACTTATTGAACATTTACTACATGCTAGGCATTATAATAGCCTTGCATAGATTATCTCATTTAATACTTTCCATGGCCCTATGAACTAGGTACTGTTATTTTCTTCTTTTTAAAAACTGAGGTAAATTTAGTGTTGTCATGTGCAGTTTGCACCCTTAACTCCCAACACTCACTTCTGCTGGGTACATGACATATTGAATGAATACTATGTTTGTAAGGGAGAGAGAATATGCATGAATGAATGAGAGATAGCATACCCAAACAGGGAAGCAAACTGATGGATTTGGCTGTAGTCAAATTGTTGTTGCCATGGTCTTTTTTTTTTTTTTTTTTAAACAGAGTCTTGCTCTGTCACCCAGGCTGGAGTGCAGTGGTGCAATCTCAGCTCACTGCGACCACCAACTCCCAGGTTCTAGTGATTCTCCTGCCTCAGCCTCCCTAGTAGCTGGGATTACAGGCATGCACCACCATGCCAGGCTAATTTTTTTGTATTTTTAATAGAGATGGGGTTTCACACGTTGGCCAGGCTGGTCTCAAATTCCTGACCTCAAGTGATCCACGCACCTCTGCCTCCCAAAGTGCTGGGATTACAGGTGTGAGTCACCGCGCCCGGCCTGCTGTGGTAATTTTTAAGAAAGCTTTTAACATTTCCTTTTCCTCCTTTGTATTGTTGCTTACAAACATAAGACAATACCTGCTGAGGAGAAGCAAACTCAAGGCTGGGCATTCCTGCAGGAAAATGGCCAAGGTGTACTTTCGTGGAATAAAAATGGATCAGAGAATTTGCTAATTTTTTTCTCTTAAGAAATTAGAATAAAAAACAACAGTGCTTATACTGATTTTTCTTTAAGAAATCGAATACCTCTGATTACTTATTTTGCATAGAAAATATAGAGTATACTTAGAAATTCAGGAAGTATTTTCTTTCTCATTGCAAACATTAAGTTATTCTTAGTCACTTATTCAATTAAATTGTTACAATCACTTCACTGGGCCATTTTTACTGTGAGATATCCTAAAATCAATGAATTCGTAACATCTCTGTCACAATCACACACCCATTTTTAACAACCTGTATTTCATATTTTCATGCTTTTTAGTCAAGGTAAATGTCTGAATATAATGTAACTAAAGCTACATTCCTATAAAAATGCCTGGCCAAAAGGTAGCTCTTCAAGCCAGCAGTCATCTCCAGGATAATACATTGAATCTGTAGAGCTTATTTTACCCAGTTTTTCCCCTCCCCTGCAAAGGCAATTCTTTAATCTGCTCTACAAAGTCTCTACCTACTAAGAAGTCATCTTTGGTTGAGGGACCTCCTGGGACAGGCAGCTCATTCCATTTTCAAATAGTTCTAAATGGGGGAAATGATTTCCTTTGTTCAGCCAAGTGTTGTCTTCTTTAAGGCCTGCTTCTCCACATTAGCTCTTCCTTCTGGAATGAGACACAGTAAAAACTAGGGTGAAATCTCTTAATTAACAAACACTTAGGCTGTAATCCCAGTACTTTGGAAGGACTAGACAGAAAGATCAGTTAAAGCCAGCAGTTCGAGACCAGCTTAGGCAACAAAGTGAGACCTTGTCTCTAGAAAAAAAAAAAAAAAAATTAAAGCCAGCCATAATAGCGTGCACCTGTAGTCATAGCTAGTTGGGAGGCTGAGGTAGAAGGATCACTTGAGCCCAGGAGTTTGAGGCTACAGTGAACTATGATTGTGCCACTGCACTCCAGCCCATCAACAGAGTGAGACTCTGTCTCAAAAAAAAAATTATTGATTACTTTTACAATATGCAAAGCAATTATGAAATGTATCAGAAAATGAATACATACACTTCATAATATTAATGTGGACAAATAAACACGGATGTTGAAGTCACATGATAGCAAAAATAATGCAGACTGGGCCAGGCACAGTGGTGCAATGCCTGTAATCCCAGCACATTGGGAGGCTTAGGCAGGTGGATCACCTGAGATCAGAAGTTCAAGACCAGCCTGGCCAACATGGTGAAACCCCGTCTCTACTAAAAAGAAAAAAATTTGCCTGGTGTGGTGGTACACACCTGTAGTCCCAGCTACTAGGGAGGCTGAGGCCAGAGGATCGCTTGAACCTAGAAGGCAGAGGTTGCAGTGAGCTGAGATTGTGCCACTGCACTCCAGCCTGGGTGACAGTGAAAGTCCATCTCAAAAAATAAATAAATAAAATAGTGCTGACTACATGCCAGGCACTGTTGCAAGTACTTTGTTTAAGTTAACTCATTGATCCTGACCACAGCCCTTTGAGGCATGTACTACAAAAATCCCCATTTTGCAGATGTGGAAACTGAGACACAGTTAAGACACTTGCCCAAAGTCACCCAGCCAGTAAACGTGAGATCCAGCGTTTGCAGTCAAGCAGATTGCCTGGTCCCTTAGCTCTGTGGACCCAGAGCCAGATCTTCCAGTGCTGATGCTGCGCCTCATTAGCAGGATAATGCGGGAAATTTACTTAAACCATCTCCACTTTTGTTTCCTTATCTGTAAAAACAGGCAGAGTTGTTATTAGTAATTAAATGGAATACCATTGAACGTGACCAGTGGTTCTTAACAGGGATTGCATATCAAATTCATCTGTGGGTTTTTTTGTTTTTTTTTTTTTTTCAGTTTAGGTCTTACCAGGAACTTCTGATTCATTTAAATACTATGTGGTTTGTTGTCACCAGTTTGAGACTCATGTCAACATTGGTTCAGAATAAGCAGGGTGATGGGTGATTTTTTAAATTAATCCTCTTAATAACTGCAAAACTCAGGACAGTGTTAGTATTGATGAGATTAAGTTTGGGGTGATATTAAAATCTGATTTCAAAATGCCATAGTAGTTGTTCCTCCGATCCTTAAAATGAACTTCCTTGCCCCCATTTATTGCTGAAACATTTTTCTGCATGCATACCCAAAGTAGCACATTTCATGAATAGTTGATGCTAGTAAAAAATAATGTTTTGTTATTTTCTTCTGTATTTGATAACTCCTTTACTATGACCCAGTGAACCATTCTGAAAGTAAACCTTTGAAGTATTTTTATAGCATCACCTACAAATAATTTGTATTTTTAAATCTGTATATAGTGAAATGCACGAGGTTGTCAATAGTCTAGTTGATACAGGATTCTCATCACCAAGTATATTGGCTGAATCAAGAGGAAATTCTTTGTCAGTGTGCTCCATTTTTAAAAAGAAAGGAGCACTCTATTCGTTTCTTTTCACACTGCTATAAAGAATGAACTGAGACTGGGTAATTTATACAGAAAAGAGGTTTAATTGACTCACAGTTCCTCATGGCTGGGGAGGCCTCAGGAAACTTAAAATCATAGCAGAAGGTAAAGGGGAAGCAAGGAATGTCTTACATGGCAGCAGGAGAGAGAGCGAGCAAGAGGCGAGAACTGCCACACACTTTTAAACCATCAGATCTCAAGAGAACTCACTCACTATGATAGGAACAGCATGGGGGAAACAGCCCCCATGACCCAGTTACCTCCCACCAGGTCCCTCCCTCGACATGTGGGGACTACAATTTGAGATGAGATTTGGGTGGGGACACAAAGCCAAACCATATTAAGCACCCCTAAGGAAAATGTAACAACCCCTTTAATGCATTTATTTATTGGGAGGTCGGCAATTCATTTCACTGAGAATAACCAAAGAACTTTTGGCTTATGGAAAGAGAATGCCATGTAGTTTGAAGACTATTACCTTGACCTCATAATTTTGGCTTTCTTTTTTTTTTTTTGTCTTGAGACGGAGTCTCACTCTGTCATTCAGGCTGGAGTGCAGTGGCAGAATCTCGGCTTGCTGCAGCCTCCACCTCCCTGGTTGAAGTGATTCTCTTGCCTCAGCCTCCCGAGTAGTTGGGACTACAGGTGCGCACCATCATGCTGGGCTAATTTTTGTATTTTTAGTAGAGACAGGGTTTCAAAATGTTGGCCAGGCTGGTCTCAAACTTCTGACCTCAGGTGATTCATCTGCCTTGGCCTCCCAAAATGCTGGGATTACAGGCATGAGCCACTACACCTGGACAATTTTCGGCTTTCTTGTACTGGAAGTGGGTCACTTCAAGGGCTGTGCCTCTTTTTTTTTTATTTTGAGACAAGTCTAGCTTGGTCGCCCAGGCTAGAGTGCAGTAGTGCCATCATGGCTCACTGCAGTCTTGACCTCCCAGGCTCAATTGATTCTCACACCTCCACCTCACCTCCACCTCCTGAGTACCTGGGACTATACCTGGCTAATTTTTTTGTTTTAGTAGAGACAGGGTTTCACCATGTTGCCCAGGCTGGTCTTGAACTCCTGAACTCAAGTGATCCTCTTGCTTCGGCCTCCCAAAGTGCAGGGATTACAGACATGAGCCATCACACCTGATCCTGGCTATGCCATTTAGACCTCATTCTAAGCCATATCAAATGTGACAAGGCAAATTCAGAGATTAAAAAGTTGTGGTATCTCAGTAAGTTGGCACTGTTCCATTCAACAGTCATTTATTGAGCATCTCTTATTCGCTATGTCATGGGGGTACAAAGATGTGAAGAACATCGTCCCTGCACTGAAGTTTACAGTCTGTGGGCAGTGGAGTAGGAACAGGTGGTCTCAATAAAGTTCAGCAAGTGTGTTATGGTGGAGGAGGTACAAGGTGCTTTGAGAGTAGAAAGGAAGGTGGCCTGATGTAGCCTGGGGAGAGAGGAAGAAAGACGGGAAGGGGCTGGTCTGCAAAGGCTTTCTGGGGGCAGGAGTACTGAGATGAATGTTAAAAGATGGATTAATGCTAGCAGAGTGAAGAATGGATGGAAGAACATTCCACCTGGGCTCTGCAGCCCGCTGAGCAGTCTTGAATCATCCTACCTAACCAGTGGTCATCTCAGTTCCAAATAGTGTCCTGTCTGACTCACTGACTTTCCATCCTGTCATTATTTGACTGCTCAATTATTTCTGCATCACAATCATTAACTATTTTTGTGAAGTATGGCTTCAAAGAGAAAACAAAAAAAACTTTGAGCCATGCCTTTTTGTCCCTGAAATGAACAATCTATGTGACCCATTTAGCCTGACCTCCATCATAACTTGAGCAGGATTGGCTGGGGAATGTGCTAGAACCCCAGCAGCACAGGCTGGTGGGAAAGGGGGCCTGAGGAAAATCACTTGCCTGTACGGTTGGCATCCAGAAGGGGTTGAAAAACCAGCAGAAGTGGGACAGCAAACAGCGTCCCAAGTAGTCATCTAACCCGAGGTTTCCCGGGCCAAAGGTAATAGAATGCAGTGGCTCATGGTATCCAGCATCTGTCACATACTGGCTTTGTGACCTTTGCAAATTCACCTCTCAGTGCTTGGTCTTCTCTAAAATAAGTAATAATAATCATACCTCACTACATGGAGGTGGTGGTGGGGTGGTGGTGAGGATTAAGTGAACTTATTCACCGAAAGTACTTGGAAGACTTTCTTGTTAATTGTTAGGAGACAGCGTCCCAGTTCCTTCAGAAGGGGACCCAGGCATGGTGTCAGGACCTCTGCAGTTAGTGAGCTCCCATTCTCCACAAGACATGAGTTTTCCATACAAGCCATTTTTTTTTTTTTTTTTTTTTTTTTTTTTTTTTTGAGACAGAGTCTCCCTCTGTCACCTAGGCTGGAGGGCTGGAGTGCAATGGCACAATCTTGGCTCACTACAACCTCCGCTTACTGGGTTCAAGCAATTCTCCTGCCGCAGCCTCCCGAGTAGCTGGGATTATAGGCACCAACCAACCACGCCCGGCTAATTTTTGTAGTTTTAGTAGAGACAGAGTTTTGCCATGTTGGCCAGACTGGTCTCGAACTCCTGACCTCAGGTGATCCACCAGCCTTAGCCTTCCAAATGCTGGAATTACAGGCATGAGCCACCGCACCTGGCCCCAATTTTTTTTTTTGAGACCGAGTCTCACTCTCTTGCCCAAGCTGGAGTACAGTGGCACAATCTCAGCTCACTCAAATTCTGCCTCCCAGGATCATGTGATTCTCGTGCCTCAGCCTCCGAGAGCTGGGATTTCAGGTGCGTGGTACCACACCCAGCTAATTTTTGTATTTTTAGTAGAAATGGGGTTTCGCCATGTTGGCCAGGCTGGTCTTGAACTCCTGGCCTCAAGTCATCTGCCCGCCTCGGCCTCCCAAAATGCTGGGATTACAGGCATGAGCCACCACGCCAGGTCCCAATTTCTTTTTTAACACATATTTATTGGATGTCTCCTATGTGCTAGGCATTATTAAAAGCATTGGGGATAAATCAGAGGAATCAGTCCTTGCAAAGGCCCTGGTGTGGGAGTTGGCCTGGCGCACGTTCCAGGAGTGACAAGGAGGTTCCCATGGAATGAGTGAGGGAAAGGAAAGTAGGAGATGAGATCAGAGAGCTAACAAGGGGTGGATGACACAGGGCTTCCCAGGCCATTGAAGGGCTTTGGCTTTTACTTAGAGGTTAATATGGGGTGAGAATTGAGAGAAGAATGATAACTACTGCTGATTATTGAGCTTATAGAAGATAGCTGGCACTGTGCTAAGTGCTTGACCTGTGTTATCCTTCTTAATCAGATAGAACAAGAAGATTAGAACAATGATATAAAGCAAATGGCCTGTCCCAAGAAAGGACCCTGAAACAGAGGGGTTGGGGAGCGTGCAGGGGCAGTATTCAAACCCAGATCTGAGTGATTTCATGATGTCATACTGTCATTTAATGAATATAGACATGTGTTTGCCATCACATTGCTATAGCAAGACTAATCTTAGCCTCCACTTGACCACTCTGCAAGACCACTGCTCAGGAACTGGATAGGAAGTTGGTGCCTGTGCTTCCAAACAACTCTGAGAATCCGGGACAAAGAATCTGAGCACACATCATGCACCACACACACATTTTCCCCAGGGCACGGAGCAGGGTAACGCAGTGTCCATGCTGCAGCTCCACACTCCCCGCATCTTCTGTTTCGCAAGCGGAGAGTCCTCACTCTTTCCATATTTAAAGACTCAGTGTTTCTGAGTGCCTTTTAAGGGCAGGGTAGAATCAAAGCCCAAAATACCAAAGGTTCAGTTTCCTGTTACTGACCACAGTAGACCAGAAAATGAGGCAGCTTTCAGAGTAGCTGCCTCCCTCTGTGAACCTGCAGTTCAGCTTTGACTCAGGAGAGCCTGTGGGAACTGTCAGACTCCTTAGTCTGCAAGATGTTGTTCTCAACTGAATGGACACATCCTAATTCAAGTTGTGTATTCAAGACCAAACTGCAGTGCAGAACATGAAGAACAGACAGAATTCTTTGGAATTCTGATTCATTTGCAGGACCAAATAAGGACCTACCCAATGATCATCTTAACTCATGCTGCACGAATTTGAAGTTTGTGATGAGTATTGAAGGAACTAAACTGTAAAATAAAAGGTCAGGGGTATCCATTTTTTCCAATAAGTATATAAATTAACTGCTTATTTTGTGCAAAGTATAATACTGGGTGCCAAGAACGTCAAAATAAGTGGCTTCTGCACCCCCTCTCGCTGTTTAGGAAAAGGAGGTAATTTATAAGTACTTACAGTGCACTGTAAGTACTATTAACTATATATTCCAATTGCTGTACAGAAATTCAACTCCACATACTCAACAAAAATGGAGAGTAAAACAGAGAGGAAATTTAAATAGTACAGGTAATTTTGTCCACCAGTCCCACACTGTGCATAAGATGACAGGGATGAATGATTCCCTCAGTTGCTCTCAGCTTCCCTATTGCTCTCATGGTGTAAAATTTCATTGCATCAAGTGTGATTGTAGTGTTTAAAGATATACATTGTTTGTATAACGGGTCCCTAAGATGCATGTCACCTACTTCTTGTGCTGGCTAAAGAAACAATGTTCTTTCTAGTGCTAAAAGAAATCCTGGCTGTGTTTGACCTTTCTAAGAAATTGTCAAATGGGCTTTGTCATACATGAGATTTTCATCTTATGCTTTGACTTTAGAGTTTATTCTCTACATAAGATATTAATTCATTGTACTGACATATATACAGGATAAAGTCAAACGTGGCTGTGAATTTCAGTTTTTGACTGATTTAGACTGTGGAAAAGTTATTTGACTTCCCTTAGTGCTTAATGATTAGCCTCATTCGATTCTAATCTATAAAACTAAGATACTTAAATTCATTTCATTTGCGTTGTTGTGATGATTACATGAATAATATATATAAAGATCCTACCAAGATATTTAGCATAGTAAGTGATAGTTGCCACCTCATTCCTAGTAGGTGAAGATGCGTACTTTACCTGTGGGAGCCTGTGAAGGTTTTTAGTAGAGGAGTGACGTGATCCATGTAGGTTTCAGGAGAGATGACTTCAGTGCCCCATGATGTATGTGCTAAAGTGTAGAGAGACCTGGGGCAAGGAAACGAGATAGCAAGTAGTTACAATGGTTTAGACAAAGATGAGGGCCTACCTGAAGGCAATGGAGGTGCAGAGGAAGAATCCAGGTTTGGGAGTTTTAAAAGTAGAATTGAGGCTGGGTGCGGTGGCTCACACCTGTAATCCTAGCACTTTGGGAGGCTGAGGCAGGCAGATCATTTGAGGTCAAGAGTTCAAGACCAACCTGGCCAACATGGTGAAACCCCATCTCTACTAAAAATACAAAAATTAGCCAGGCATGGTAGCATGCGCCTGTAATCCCAGCTGCTTGGGAGACTGAGGCATCAAGTCTCATCATTGATTCTCATCAAGCGATGAGAATCGCTTGAACCCCGGAGGCAGAGGTTACAGTGAGCTGAGATCGTGCCACTACATTTCAGCCTGGGCAACAGAGCCAGACTCTGAAAAAAAAAAAAAGAGAGAAAGAAAGAAGGAAAGAAAGGAAGGAAGGAAGAAAGAAAGAAGAAAGAAAAAGGAAAGGAAAGAGGGAGGGAGGGAAGGAAGGAAGGAAAGAAAGAAGGAAGGAAAGAAAGAACTGATAGAACTTAGGGACTATTTGAAGTAAAAGGGAGTGGGAAGATCTTCAGAAGTGAAGGATGTCTTTATGTTTTCCAGCTTCAGAGGTTGGATAAATGGAGATATTAAATTAACTGGTACAGAGAATAATAAAAGGTACTGTTTTACTTCAGACTGAAACTATATACCTGGCATTAAGCTAAGGAATTTAATACATTATTTGATTTAGTCATCATGATAACCCTACGGAGTAAGTAGTATCATTGCCATTTTGCTGCTGTGAAAACCTAAACTCAGAGGAGCCCAGTGTCATATAGCTAGCTAGTCAGTGTCTCCCTAGGATCTGAACATGGATTTGTATGACACCAAAGCCTCACTTTACACCACAGCAGTAAATAAGCCCTCACTCTGGAAGAGGAGAAATGGAGTAGGGACAAGAGGCTGAAGAGAAGTCTTAGTTCTGGAAGCGTTAAGCTGTCAGGCAGAGATATCTTGAAGGCAGCTGGAAAATCAGACCTGTAGCTCAGGGGTGCATGTGGGGAAATAAGAAAATGTGGGTGTTGCTGGCTTATGGTGTTGGAGAGTGAATGAGGTTACTCAGCAAGGAGTATATAGTTAAAGAGAAACAGACCCTCAGTAAATGAAGGCTAGAAGGGGGATGCCAACCTAGTTTAGAAACTCGTATACCTGCATACTCAGTTTAGGAGTTTAGAAACGCTCATATACCTATATGCAGTGTAATTTTTTCTGACCAAAGTATAGCCTTGTGCTTTGGTGTATAAATTTTTAGTCAGCTGGGTATTGAGAGTTCCCTGTTAGAGCTTGAGCCTTGCCCTCACAGAGCTTATAGTCTAGTGGAGAGGCTTAGTAAAAAATCCATTAAACAATAACAATCAGTTGTAGTACAGGCTAAATGTTATTTTAGGGTGCTGTTACAGGATGCTGCATAAGATTGGCCCCAAAGCCAGGCTTGAGAGTCAATAGCCAGGCAATTAGGATTACAGGTCATAGTATTGAATAAGTTTATACTTGGCCAGACGCAGTGGCTCATGCCTGTAATTTTAGCACTTTGGGAGGCTGAGATGGGAGGATTGCTTGAGCCCAAGAGCTCAAGACCAGCCTGGGCAATATAGTGAGACCTCCCATCTCTATAAAAAATTAAAAAATTAGCCAGGTGTAATCTGGCATGCGCCTGTAGTCCCATGGCATGCGCCTGTAATCCCAGCTTCTTGGGAGGCTGAGGCGAGAGGATGGCTTGAGCCCAGGAGGTTGAGGCTGCAGTAAGCCATGATTGCCCCACTGCACTCTAACCTGGGCAACAGAGACCCTGTCTCAAAACAAAACAAAAACAAAAAGCTTATATATATTAAAAAAAAAAAAACTGAGCAACAGCTGTTTTCACCTCTCATTGTCCCATCTTGGGCCTTACTGCCCAATTTAAATTTCTCTATCTCTCTCTCTCTTCTCCCCACTTCCTCCCTCCCTTCCCCACATAGTGAAGAGATATGATGCAGCTCCACTGTAACAGTATTTGAGTCAAATGTATACACTGAAATTTCTTAGATTTTTTTTCCTGAACACATAATTGCTCTAGGAGACCTGCACAAAATGTGAAAATAGCACGTTTGTTTTCCACTGACCATCAGAACAGAGAATTCCCAAGCCTTCATATTGCACAGTGAATAACCCAGTCTCAATTTATGGACTTTATCTTGACATCCAGTCTTCATTTTGGTAGGTTATCTAGTGTAATGGTTAAAAGTACAGTTCCTGGAGCTGGACTGTCTGGATTTGAATTCTTGTTCCACCAATTGCTAACTGTGTGACCTTGGGCAAAATACTTAACCTCTCTGTGCTTGTTTCCACATCTGTAAGATGGGAATATAATGATATTACCTACATCCTTAGCATTATGTGGGGAATAATAAGTTAATACATGTGAAATGCCTAGAACTGTGCATGGCATATATAGAGTAAGCAATTTATAAAGGTTCAATGTTAGTGCTACTACTGAATTATGCCAGTGGATAAAACAGTGTGTTAAAATGGGAGCCCAGCCCATTGTAAATCACTCGCAGATCAGCTCCCTGTTCACTTAACATGGAGGAAAGAGTCCAGCATTTGTTTCCTTTTCCTCTCTTTTAACATTGTGGGTACCGGTCCCTGGTAGATTTAGTGGGTAGTCAATTTCAAGCCCCATAGCTAGAGACAAGGAAATTTTTTTTTCTTTAAAATAGAAGTCTCCTTCTTTCCAATCACATGTGCAATGTCTATGTTTAGAAATCTTCCAGGAGCAGTCTGGGAAGATAGCTGAAAGCATGGTGTATGGCGAGATGCCTAGTATATGATAAAGAAGATAGGCAGGCGGCCAGCCAGCCATCGTGTTGTCTGTTTCATAATGTGTTGTCAGATCAGAAAGGGAATGTGATTCTTTTCTCCGTGGCTGAACTTTTCCATCAGTCCTATTGAGCTGCCAATTGGAAGACCCTAGTTGATACATCTCCTGAGCCCATTTGTCTGGAGTGGCAGCAAAGAACAAATCACAGATTTTACACCTTGTTGTGAAGCCACTGAACATCACTCTCACTGAACACTTCCCCTAGCTTGCCCTAGAGATCTCAGAATACCTCCCTTCTTCCAAGAGGAAGCTACAGGGTTGTAGGCTTGATACTGTTAATGGAAGAAATTCATCAACTTCTTGGACCTGCCTCTAAAACCCCACAAAGTAGAGGTATAAAGGGGTTTTGACTAAGCAAGTGTCGTTTGCTCCCTGGAGGATGTGTCAGCTCTTGCTTCTTTTCAATTGCTGAAGAGTTAAAAACGATTACTGTGGTCTCAGAGGACAGACACCAGCACTGTGAGCTGGATCTCACCCACAGATGTGTTTGGCTTGGCCCACATAGTTGTATACGCATATGTCAGTTTGTTGCAACATACAAAAATTGGGGGGTTTCACATAAAAATCTGCATTTTCAATTTCTTTTTTTTAACTGCCAAATCTGACAACACTGTGTCTTCCCTGCTTCCCCTGTGGAAACAGTCTGCCTGACTGGGTAACAGTCAGTACCCACACTTTACCAGGCCCCACCTGGCCCACTTCCTCCACTCCTGTTTGTTTCCTAGTCTCGGAGGCATGGGAGTTTATATAACCTTCTCTTAGAACGTGGTGCCATGTTCTCTACAGTATAATCCCAAATGAAAAGTGAAAATTCTCATTACACTCCTTGACCTAGTTTTAACAAGATGCTAAATACTGAGTCTCAGGCCTTTGCTCTTTGATTTAAGATAAAAAATCCTAAGTATTTTCTCTGGATGTTTTGGGGGGAAAAAATCCTAAGTAAAACCTTTTCTGTGTCATTTATTTAAAAATCACAATTGGCAATTATCCTCGCGTAATGGTCTTCTTGAGTCAGAGAAGTCTTTTTCCTTTGACCTTTTCCATGGTAGCATTTTACGCTGTTCTGGTTACTACCAGCAATACAGGCTAAACAACAACCCAAAGTTTGACCATCTGGCCTCGTCCTTAGTCACCTATTTTTGCTGCTGATAGATTTGAGACTATAGGTTGTATCTGGGGAAGGGAGCATGGAGATCTAGAGGGGAAATAAGTTACCTGTTTAACTTCCACAGAGTTGAAAGCTGAGTCATGGGGCCACACGATACAAAGGTGATACACACAAGCATCTGCAAATTGCTTTTATTGGGAAGCCATTTTCCTCCCCTTTTTCAAGCCACATGGCCAACCCACTCCCTGAGATTCTGCAGGCCTCCCATTCCGGTGAGTGTAGCTCAGTTGGTGAAATCTGCCCCAGCTCAAGTTCTTCCCCACCTTTTACTGTTTCCTTATTCTGAAGATAGATGAAGAAGTGCATTTTCCTTACCCCCTGCCAGCCATCTGAGGACAATTTGAGCTTGATAACATGGGGCCAGCGTGCAGCTGTCCATGAAAGAATTGTGTTATGAGGCCGGGCACGGTGGCTTAGGCCTGTAATCCCAGCACTTTGGGAGGCCGAGGCGAGTGGATCACCTGAGGTCAAGAGTTCAAGACCAGCCTGACCAACATGGAGAAACCCTGTCTCTACTAAAAATACAAAAAATTTAGTTGGGCATGGTGGCGCATCCCTGTAATACCACCTACTCAGGAGGCTGAGGCAGGAGAGAATCGCTTGAACCTAGAGGCAGAGGTTGCGATGAGCCAAGATCACGCCATTCAACTGCAGCCTGGGCTATAAGGGCAAAACTCTGTCTCAAAAAAAAGAATTGTGTTGTGAAACCACAGAGTATACTTACTGCATTGTAGAAGTTTAATCAGTGTATAAAAATTCATTAAGCACTTTAGGAGCTTTGGATAAAAAGTCATATGTGAATATTAGTCATTTATTTTATTGCCATCATTGAGTCACTTTACCATAGAAGTGTTTTATTAAGATCAGGCGCAGTGGCTTATGCCTGTAATCCCAGCACTTCGGGAGGCCAATGGGGGAGGATCGCTTGAGCTTGGGAGTTTGAGAGCAAGCTGGACAACATAGCGAGACCCCTGTCTCTACTAAAAATCAAAATAATTAGCCAGGTGTGGTGGCACATGCTTGCAGTCCCAGCTACTTAGGAGGCTGAGGCAGGAGAATTGCTGGAGCTGGGGAGATCAAGGCTACAGTGAGCTATGATCACGCCGGTGCACTTCAGCCTGGGTGCAGAGTGAGACCCAGTCTCAAAAAAAAAAAGTATTAATTGTTCAAATTTCCATGACTCCAGTTTCACATGAGGCCGTGGACTTCTCAATCAAAAAGTTTTTAGTAGCTTCAGTAGGTCTGAAATTTCAGAGTATTGAGCAAGGCCTACACTGAGCTAGAGCATGATCTAATAAGATTGGACTGTCAAAACAAGAAGCACCAGTCTGTGGTCAAAAGGTTTTTAAGAAGGAAATGTTAAAGCTCTGCTGTGAGAAACTCAAGAAGATCATGAAACATGTAAGCTGGCAGGCTGTTTCTTTCTCATTTCTACTATGATGGGGGGACCCTCATCCTAGGTAAACAGAGACACTGAAGCAAAATTAGGTGTGATTAAACAGAAACAACAGATGGTATCTTTCTATTGGGAAACTAATCGTTTGTGTAACTGGCAGGATGAAACATCAGAAAATACTTGACACATTTTGCTAGAGTCCTAAAGGGCACCTAGGAAGACTGACTCCAAAATGTCAAAATAAGGAAAATACATAACTCAGACTAGAGTCAGACAGAAGGGAGTTCCATTCCCAGCCCACCACCTGTCAGATTTGGGGCAAGTTATTTAACCTTTTTTGCTCCTCAGTTTTTTTTAATCCCTGAAATGGGGATTGGAATTGGAACATTATAGGATTGTCATGGAAATTCAAAGAAAGAATGCATGGAGAATGTTTGAAACAGTACCTACCATATGATGAGTGCCCAATCAATTGTAGCTATTGCAATTATGTAAAAGAGAAATGTGTAATAGCTTTTTGTTTGGTGTATTCAATATGGTTTTCAAAATAAAGACCAATATCATAAAGTTTTGTTGCTGTTTCTCATAACTACATTTAAATCCCCGGTGACTTTAAGCCCCCCTTTTTTTTTTGTCTTCTGCATACCTGCAAGTACCTCATCCATTCTTCCGTAATGTTTTTCTCCCTTAGCCAATACCATTCCAATGAATAAATGCTCAAGACCAAATGTGAACAGAGGTTTAGGCTGACTTTAGGACTGAGTCACTGTGATCTGTTTCAGCCTCCTGGAGCTCTTTTTTCCTCCATGCTCATTTACCGAGGAGTATAATGTTTGCATCATACCTGCTGTTGAATTACCATGTAACGATTAATGAGATATGTTTATTAACAAGATATGTTTATGAAATGCCTTATGTTTGTGATCACTTGTAATAAAACATTAATAAAGAATATGGTTTATTGATGAATATATTAGATCGCAAGGGGGAAAACCCAGTGCTAATGATGATCTCACTTTTAATATGTTAGATAATTACTCCAACTGAAACCGAATTGATTTTTATCAGATAAATTGGGGGTCAAAGTTACACCGCAGTAATTACTGCTTTCAAACTGTGTTTGTGTAACCTGGGGGAAGATTTTGCTCTGGGGACCATATTGAGGCATTTGCCCTTGCCACTAGCAGAGAACTTGGATCTGTGCACACACAACTAGAAGCAGAAGCATGTATTTCCTTTCTTTTACCAAAGAATAGAAACCATGAAGAAAACCACTCTCCTCAATACTGGATGAAATTAGACACCAAAGAATTCCCTTTCACTCAGTTCTCTGCTTCATTTAAAACCTAGAATCTTTGTAGAAATCTGAAAAAAAAATGCGCAAATTGTATAGTTTCCTTTTCCCATAAAATCTCCAAAGAAGGAAATCTTATTTTTACCTTGGACTTTCAAAAACATAGATAATAAAAACATTTCATTTGCTCTAACACAGTTTATGATGTCACTACAAGTTCTTGATAAAATTGTCAGCATGAGTATGCCACTGAATTAATAAGCCATGCTTTATTCGTGGTATGTTGTGCAATATGTCAGCATTTCCCCTTTCTTTCCTGTAAATTGTAACTTTTCCGATGACTAGCATTTAAAGTCTTTTCCTGATTAAGGAATTGTCAGCTGAAATCATCAGGGATTTCCCCTTAACTATTTTGGAAGAAATCTGAAGAATGTAATGTGTTGCTTGGAAATTAAGAAATTTGGAATAATTCATGTGAACCTAAATGGTGAAATAGAATCAAGAAATGATAGTTTTCTTAAAAATAAGATGGCCAGGCACGGTGGCTCACGCCTGTAATCCCAGCACTTTGGGAGGCTGAGGCGGGTGGATTACCTGAGGTTGAGAGTTCGAGACCAGCCTGACCAACATGGAGAAACACCTCGTCTCTACTAAAAATACGCCAGGCGTGGTGGCGCATGCCTTTAATCCCAGCTACTCAGGAGGCTGAGGCAGGAGAATCACTTGAACCTGGGATGTGGTGGTTGCAGTGAGCAGAGATCAGGTCATTATTGCACTCCAGCCTGGGCAACAAGAGCAAAACTCCATCTCAATTAAAAAAAAAAAAAAGAAAGAAAAGAAAAGAAGATAATGATAAGGTCACAGAAAGAATAATAAAAACTGTAGAAATAATGAACTCTTTGAGACATTTAATAAACTTTGATGTCTCTGTTCTATGCTTTTCAAAAGATTTGTTACATTATAAGAGCTAAACTGAAATAGAAACATTAACATTTCAGAAGCTTAGAAAATGGTTTTTAAATTTAATTTCTCCAGTTACTCAAGGTTAACAGAAATTTCTTTTATAAATGTGTATTGTGGCCGGGCATGGTGGCTCATGCCTGTAATCTCAGCACTTTGGGAGGCTGAGGCGAGTGGATCACAAGGTCAGGAGTTCAAGACCAGCCTGGCCAACGTGGTGAAACTCTGTCTCTACTGAAAATAGAAAAATTAGCCGGGCGTGAGTGGCACACGCCTGTAGTCCTAGGTACTTGGGAGGCTGAGGCAGGAGAATTGCTTGAACCTGGGAGGCAGAGGTTGCAGTGAGCCAAGATCGCGCCACTGCATTCCAGCCGAGGCTACAGAGTGAGATTCTGTCTTAAATAAGTAAATAAATAAATAAATAAATGTGTTGCATCTGCAGTGCCACTAGAACAAGGATAGCAGACTGAGGTGGTAGAAAGCAGACTCAACAGGGCAAAAGGCAAGAGATCTGTTTCAAGTGCAAGGGCCTTGAGCCTTTTGTCCAGTGGCAGGATGGGGTGGGGTGAGCAGGAGACAGGTGGCTAGTGTGATAAAGAGTGCGGGGCCGGTTGGAGAAGAATCATTAGAAAAAGCCTCTCTGAGGAAGTGACCTTTGAGCTGAACCAGCACGGGGAGAGCACAGAGAAGAACTCAGCAAATACACAGAAAGCACATATCACATGCAAAGGCCCTGGGGCTAGAGTGAATTTGATGATCAAGAGACAGTGAGTAGAGGATGGGTCAATAGGTGTGCAGCAAACCACCATGGCACATGTATACCTGTGTAACAAACCTACACGTTCTGCACATGTATCCCAGAACTTAAAGTGGAAAAAAAAAAAAAAAGGAAAGAAGGAAGGAGAAAGAAAGAAGGAAGGAAGGAAAAAAAGGAAGGAAAGAAGGAAGGAGAAAGAAAGAGAGAGAGAGAAAGAAAGAAAAGAAAGAAAAAGAAGAAAGAAAAGGAAAGAAGGAAAGAAAAAAAGAAAGGGTGAGAAGGCAGGTATAGCTAGAGCACAGGGGGAGAGTGGTGAGATAAGATCCAAAAAGTAGGAAGAGGCAGCCCTGATAAAAGTCAAGTATGGGGAGAAAAAGTTAACAGTTGAGTTAATTTACTGTGTTTTAGAATTATCCCAATTCTAAAAATGGCACGTGGAAAACACTTTAAAGAAGGAAGGATCTGTATGCCAAATCTCAACCAGCTGTAAGCTCCAAATTTGTATTTGATGACAGACAGGCCTTACTCTTGGTAACTCTTAGAAAGAGAAGGACCTCACGACTTGCCAGCTTAGCTCTTTTGTTGTCACCTTCCACATAAACAAAGGAGACTGAAGCAAAGGAAAAGTGTCCTCAAAATCGGTCATCCTGTGCCTTCTACATCCACCCTCAGCCTCCATGTATGTGTTATGCACGTCCTTAGAGTTTCCTTGTTCCCCATACTCTTCCGTGGACAAAGTGTGACACTGTTCAGTCTGGTGGCAGAGAAGGGAAGGAAAAAAAGAAACAGAACTTTACTTTTCTTCTCTCAACAGGCTTTGCAGAACAAAATGAAAAATCAAAGGGACCCAAAATGATAGATCTGAGATTCAGTCCACCAGCTATTACAACTAAATAGTGGCAGAAAGCAACTGATGCTTTCTTACTCTATCTTCCAACCAAGACCCCCTAGAAAGCCCTGCATGAGCAACTTTAGGCTATCTGGCATTTCCAGGATAGTTATTTAGAATAATGGAAAGTGAAAAAGATTGGCATGTGTTTTTCAAAGACCGGTAATCAAATAGGATAGCAAACATGCAGAGATGTGAATTGAATGAATGTAGGAGATGATTTGTTCAAAATAATTTAGCAACTAGAAGCAAAGTCTTTAATGCTTAAGTGGATATCTAAGCAGCAGGCCAATTCCTCCCAGCCATTAAAAGCTTATACAAATCCCATAAATCAGTAATGTGCTTTTTAGGTTTGCAGTTTCCTTTCAAGGAGCCTTGTGTTTTGTTTTTGTTTTTTGTTTTGTTTTGTTTTGTTTTGTTTTTGTTTTTTGAGACAGAATTTCACTCTTGTCGCACCCAGGCTGGAGTCCAGTGGCACGATCTCAGGTCACTACAACCTCCACCTCCCAGATTCAAGCGATTCTCCTGCCTCAGCCTCCCAAGTAGCTGGGGTTATAGGCACCCACCACCCATGCCTGGCTAATTTTTTGTATTTTTAGTAGAGACGGGGTTTTGCCATGTTGGCCAGGCTGGTCTCGGACTCCTGACTTCGTGATCCACCGCCTTGGCCTCCCAAAGTGCTGGGATTACAGGCCTGAGCCATTGTGCTTGGCCGAGCCTTGCATTTTTAGACACTCGATCACTCCCTGAAAACAACCAAGCCAGGTGGTGGTTGTCTACCAGTAATATTTTTTCACACCTCTGGAAGTGGAGCTGTGATCCTGCCAGTAGCTTTCTTTCTTGATGTAAATACTATGTAGGGACTTGCAGGCTTTCATTCAATCTCTTTTCATTCATTCATTGTGCACCATGCCTGAGCAGTGTGCCAGCTCTTGGTGATAGAGCAATTAAGTAAAATACTGGATGAAGCCCTATGGGGAGATGGGCAAAGCATGAGAAGTACTAGAATAGCAGAGAAGTAAACAAAGCGAGATGTCAGGTGGAATGGGAGCAACTAATTCCAGCAAGGGAGGGTGGGGATCAAGGAGGACCTCAAAGATGTAACTAGACTCACACTGAAGGGTTTAAAGGAAGGAGATATAGTTAGGCGCAAAGAATCACATAAGGCAAAACAGACACAGAATAACCCTGCAGAGCATGTTTTCTTCATCATGACTTTTCTCATTGACTAGAATCTTTTTTTTTTTCTTTTTTCTTTTCATGTGTGTTTGTGTGTTAGGAACAGAGAGAGGAGTTACAGGGATAGAGTGGTAGGGACAGGAGAAGTAGATAGGTAAGGAATGTCAGACCCCAAGTACCAAACAGAGTAGTGTATGAGCTTCAGTGTCAGAAAGACCTGGTTGGGCCTTAGGCTGTTCCTTTACCTCAGAGCCCCAGCTTCCACATCAGCAAAGTGGGAAAGCTTCCACTTGGGTTGCTCTGAGAGTGAAATGAGGTGCACTGTAGCACAGTGAGGGGCTGAGTTTTGAGTCAGACAGACCTGCTTTCAAATCACACTGACTTCTTGTATTAGCTGAGTCATCTTGCATGTCAAACCCTCAGTTTTCTCATTTATGAAATGGGAATAATAGGATCTCCCTCATGGGCGTGTAAGGATTCAACTAGCTAATTCATGAAAAGTGTTTATTAGTACAAGGCTGGGTGCACGGTCAGCAATGTTAGCTTTCCCTCTCCTTTTAATAGAACCTTGCTAAAGGTTAGTTCCTTTCCCCTAAGGAAATGTAAGAGTTTGCCATTTTAAGTCCTTCAGTAATTTATTCACTGTAACTGTACAGAGAAAGAGTATGACCTTTTTAGCAATTATATTTTCCATGGAGGAGTCTTCCATTCAGGCTCACCACATTGATTTTCCTTTGTTGGTACCCTTTTTTTTCCCTCTCTTTTTTAAAGTCAGGGTTTCACTCCGTTACCCAGGCTGTAGTGCAGTGGTGCAGTCACAGCTCACTGCAGCTTCAACCTCCTGGGCTCAAGCAATCCTCTTACCTTAGCCTCCTGAGCAGCTGTGACCATAGGCACACACCACCGCATCCAGCTAATGTATTTTTTGTTTTTTAGCAGAGACGAACTCTCACTGTGTTGCCCGGGCTGGTCTCAAATTCCTGGGCTCAGGTGATCCTCCCATCTCAGCCTCCCAAAGTGGTGGGATTATAGGCATGAGCCACTACACCTGGTCTAAACCTCATTCTTATCAATGCATGATGATAACAAATGCCATCCCAGGGCAAACAAGTGAATAGCATGTCTTCTTTTTCGATTCTAGTCTCCTAATTTGAGGTAGTTTCTACACAGTTTTCTTACCTTCAACAGCACATACTTAAGAACTCAATTCAGAACAACTCACCTTCTATATATAAACTTAGTATTGTGAGAAGCATATGGCCCAAGGCCTTGCTCTCAAGCAGCTAACTGCCTTCTTGGGAAAATAGAACTTCCAGAAAACAATTAGGCAACAATATGAAGAAAGTGTATGATAAGGTACAAAGTCTATTCCAACTATGTTTATGACACTACTGGCAGTACGTGCATTGGTCAGAACCTGGAATTTTCAGGGCAGGCTCCAGACTTTAGGAACTATGTTATGATCAACCAGCAGGTCTTAGAATAACCATTGTCTGTCTGTCTTTCTTTCTTTCCTTCTTTCTTTCTTTTCTTTCTTTCCTTCTTTTCTTTCTTTATTTCCTTCTTTCCTTCTTTCCTTCCTTCCTTCTTTCCTTCCTTCTTACCTTCCTTCTTTCCTTCCTTCTTACCTTCTTTCCTTCCTTCCTTCTTTCCTTCTTTCTTTCCTTCTTTTCCTTCCTTCCTTCCTTCCTTCCTTCCTTCCTTCCTTCTCTCTCTCTCTTTCTTTCTTTCTTTCTTCTTTCCTCTTGCTCTGTTGCCAGGCTGGAGTTGAAGTAGCATGATCACAGTTCACTGCAGACTCTACCTCTCAGACTCAAGCAATTCTTGCACCTCAGCCCCCCGAGTAGCTGGCACTATAGGCGTGTGCCACCACACCCAGCTGATTTTTGGTTTTTCTCTTTTTTTTTAAGAGATGGGGTTTTGCCATGTTGCCCAGACTGGTCTTGGACTTCTCATCTCAAGCAGTCCACCTGCCTTGGCCTCCCAAAGTGCTGGGATTCCAGGCTGGCTCACCACTCCTGGCCTGTTGTTTCTGATTTCACATCATCACTCCACCTTCCCAGAATACCCTCAAGATGAGTCCATCCTGGGAAAAAAATAAGACTATGATTTAAAGTCAGTGGTTTCCTGAAGATCTTTTTTTTTTTTATTGGAGACAGGGTCTCACTCTATCACCCAGGCTGGAGTGCAGTGATGCAATCACAGCTCACTGCAGCCTCAACCTCCTGGGCTTAAGTGATCTTCTCTCCCCAGCCTCCGAATAGCTGGGACTACAGGCACATGCCACCATGCCTGGCTAATGTTTGTATTTTTTGTAAAGATGGGGTTTTGCCATGTTGCCTAGGCTTGTCTTGAACTCCAGAGCTCAATTGATCCACCCGCCTTGGCCTCCATAAGTTCTGGGATTACAGGCGTGCACCACCACACCTGACCAAGATTCCTTTTTTAATATATACTTCCTCCCTCCTCCATGCTTTGAAATTCTTCCCTACCAAATTGCATTTACACATAATAATTTTTGTCTTCCATGTTTTATTAATCAAAGACAGTTGCCTATCTGAAGTCTAGGTCAGCATAAGCCAATGTGAACTCAGTATAGCAACACTATTATCTGATTCCAGGTTACAGGGGAGAAAAGAAACTAGGGTATTTCACTTGTTAATTATGCATTTGAGATATAAAGCCTTGCTAATGTCATGTATGTATACATCCAGAAAATATGCAAAATCTAGAAACCATGCAGAAAAAGATTGATAATTTGAACTACATCAAAGCAAAAATTATCAGACCAGAATGCCAGTTAAATTTTTAAAAAGTTAAAAAATTATTTATGATATTTTTAGATGCCTTCAGTAAAGTCAAAAGACAAACTATCAGCTAAAGAGGAAAATTGTAATTTATGTGATAGAGGATTAATTTCCTGCACAAAATCTTACAAATCAATGTGAAAATGACAAACCAATATTCTACAAAATGAACGCACATAGTTTCAGAAAAAGCAGTACCAATCACCAGTAAGAATATAAGATGTTTAACTTTACAAAAGAAATGAAAATAAAATAGGGCCGGGTATAGTGGCACACGCCTGTAATCCCAGCACTTCAGGAGCCTGAGGCAGGTGGATCACTTGATCTCAGGAGTTTGAGGCCAGCCTGGGCAACACAGTGAAACCCCATATCTACAAAAAATACAAAAACTAACCAGATGTAGTGCCTGTAGTCCCAGCTACTTAGTAGGGCTGAGGTGGGAAGATCACTTGAGCCCAGGAGGTTGAGCTCTTGGTAAGCCAAGATCGCGCCACTGCACTTCATTCCAGCCTGGGCGACACAGTGAGACCCTGACTCAAAAAGTAAAATAATGTTTACCTATCAAATTGGAAAAGATGTACACTTCTGATAATATTCAGTGTTGCAATCTATATATGGGGAAGTAGCCACCTTAAATAATTTATTCAACATGTAAGTCCGCACATAGACCCAAAAGTATGTATACGGTGATGTTGATGGCAACATCTATTGTATCAGCCAAAAACTAGAAGCAAACCTTAAGCTTCTGATCAAGATTAAATAACAGGGACCACATTGAACTTCCCTCCTAAAATAACAGAGAAAAAAAGAAAACAAAATCTGTGAAACAACCACGGCACTCAAGGCATTGACATCAGGCATGGAAAGGCAATGATCCTTGAAGACAGGAAACAAAGGAAATGGGTTCCATGCTTGTTCCAGCTTACTATTGAGAGAGTTTTCAGGCCATAGTACAGGGAAGGGGAACCTAGGCAGATCCTTGTGATCTCCCTGAATGGAGGAAATATAACTAAGAGTCCAGGGAAGCCAAGATAGCTAGACTAGAGTAGAGAGATGCACAAAGAGAGAAATCTGGAGATGTGAGGAGGTCTCCTGAATACTGATGAGCACATGCATGTGAAGAAACTACCCAAGGCCAGGGAAAGAGCTATCTAATGGATTAGAGAGAACAGTGCCTGGAACTCACACAGGGATGAGAATAGTACCTGTTCTCAACAACCAGAAAGGAAAGAAATCCATAATTCAGAGACATTGGTTACTTTTGCTTCAGTAGTAGAAAAAAATTAACCATAGATTAAACACCACTCTGGTCATCCTGAGCACAACTTTAAAATAAGACCCAAAAGCATCAAACTGTTTCCAAATAAATAACTGCATCCAAGAACAAAACTCAAGAATGTTTATAAAGAAAACAAAAATAAACAGCACCCACAATGTCTAGATTCCAGTTAAAATTACCAGGCAAACAGGTAGCAGGAAAATACAACCCCTAATAAGGGAGGGAAAATCAACCCATCAAAACTGACCTAGAAGTGACACAGATATAAAAATTAATAGGAAAGGCATTAAAACAATTATTGTGATTGCATTCCATATGTTCAGAAAACTATAAGAAAGATTGCCCATGTTAATTAGATACATGGAAGGTAGGTGTGTGTGTGTGGGCAGTGGGGGTGTATGTCTATACATATGTAAAGACCCAATAAGATGAAACCTACAATGGCTGAAATTTTTGAAAAGATAAAACACACAAACTGGATGGGATTAATGGCAGCTTAGACACTGCAGAAGAGAAGACTAGTGAACTGGACAACACAGCAGTGAAAAGTACCCAAAATGAAACAAAAAAACAAATCTTAAAAAAATGAACACGGCACCAGTGAACTGTGGGACAGTCTCAGGGAGTCAAATATATGTTTTAGTGAAGTCTGGACAGTCTCAAGGAGTCACATATATGTTTTAGTGAAGTCTCCAAAAGAAGAAAGCTATGAGGAGACGAAAAGATTTAAGAAAATAATGGCTGGCCAGGCGTGGTGGTTCACGCCTGTAATCTAGCACTTTGGGAGGCCAAGGCTGGCGGATCACCTGAGGTCAGGAGTTCCAGACCAGCCTGACCAGCATGGTGAAACCCCATCTCTACTAAAAATATAAAAATTAGCTGGACGTGGTGGCATGCACTTATAGTCCCACCTGCTCGGGAGGCTGCGGCAGGAAAATCGCTTGAACCCAGGAGGTGGAGGTTTCAATGAGCCGAGATCACACCACCACACTCCGGTCTGGGCAACAGAGGGAGACTCCATCTCAAAAAAAAAAAAGAGAGAGAGAGAGAAAGAAAGAGAAGGAAGGAAGGAGAGAGGGAGGGAGGGAAGGGAAGGGAAGGGAGGAAGGAAGGAAGGAAGGAAGGGAGGGAGGAAGGAAGGAAGGAAGGGAAGGCAGGCAGGCTGAAAATTTTCCAAATTTCATGAAAACTGTGAACCCACAGTTTTCAGATTTCACAAACCCTCAAAGAAAGATACATGGGGAAAAAACTACACCAAGGGATCTTATGATCAAATTGTTTAAAATGAGTGATAAAGGGAAAACAGCAACCAAAGGGGGAAAAGAAACATTATGTATAAAATAACAAATATAAAGTTGACAGCAGATTTCTCAAAAAAATGTGTAAAGTAAGGTAGAAGACAGTGGAATGAAATTTTTAAGTTACTGAAAGGAAGAAAAAACTTTCAGACTAGAATTCCATACCCAGCAAAATATATTTTTTAAAAAAAGGTGAGACATAAAGATTTTTTCAGACATACAGACAATAAAAGAATTCATCACCAACAAACCTGCATTACAAGAAATGTTAAAGGGAAACCCTTCAAGAAGAAAGAAAATGATGCAGTATTAGTTCGTTCTCATACTGCTGTAAAAAAAATACCTGAGACTGGATAATTTCTAAAGCAGAGAGGTTTAATTGGGCTCACAGTTCAGCAGGCTGTACAGGAAACATGATGGTGGCAACTGCTCAGCTTCTGCGGAGGCCTCAGGAAACTAAATCATGGCAGAAGGCAAAGTGGGAGCAGACATATGGCCAGAGCAGGAGGAAGAGAGAGGGGCTACACACTTTTCAACCACCGGATCTCACAAGAACTCTATCATGAGAACAGCACCAGGGGGATGGTGCTAAACTGTTAGAAACTGCCCCCATGATCCAATCACCTCCCACCAGGCCCCACCTCCAGTATTGATGATTACATTTCAATATGAGATTTGGGCAAGGACATAGATCCAAACCATATCAGATACCAAGTGGAAACCTGGATCTACACAAAGAAATAAATGATAAAGATCATCATAAATGGTAACTACATGAGTACACACAGGATTTTTTTTCTTAATATTCTAACCTCTGTAATCATTGAGTTTTTCAAGCAAAAATAATACCAATGTTTGTATCATATGTAAAAGTAAAATGTGTAACAACAGCACTAAGGCTAGCAGGGAGAAATGGAATTATACTGTTTTAAGGCTCTTACACTATAGAGCCCAGGCAACTGGCTTCGTGGTGAATTCTACCAAGTATTTGAGGAAAAAGTAATACCAAGTCTACAGAAACTCTGACAGAAAACTGAAGAATAGAAAATATTACCCCAAACATTCTACAAGGCTAGCATTACCCTGATGCCAAAACCAGGCAAAGTTATTATAAGAAAAAGAAAATTACAAATTAATATCCCTCATAAACATAGATGCAAAAATTCTAAATAACTTTTTAGCAAATGGAATCCAAATATATACAAAAAAGATAATACATTATGACTAACGGGGGGTTATTCCAGGAATGCAAGATTGGGTTGACATTTGAAAACTAATCTGTATAATTCACCATATTAACAGAGCAAAAAAAGAAAAATCAGGCCAGGCACAGTGGCTCTTGCCTGTAATCCCAGACATGATGGTCAGTTTTTGTTGTTGTTGTTTTTGTTATGTTTCTTTAAACTTTAGCCATCCTAATAGGTGTGTAGTGGTATCTCATTATGATTTTAATCTGCATTTCCCTAATGACTCAAGAGGTTGAGCATCTTTATGTATGCTTATTTGTCACTTACATATTTTCTTTTAAGTGTTCGTTCACATCAATATTTTTTGTTTATTTCAATATCTTTTAAGATCTTTTTTCCATTTTTTGGATTTTGAGTTTTGAGAGATCTTTTTATATTCTGGATATGACCTCAAACTGACCACTTTGGGAAGCTAAAGTGGGAGAGTCGCTTGAGCCCAGGAGTTTGAGACCAACCTGGGCAACATAGCAAGACCGTGTCTCTACAAAGAAATTTTAAAATTAGCCAGGTGTGGTGGTGGGTACCTCTAGTTCTAGCTACTCGGGAGGCTGAGGCAGGAGGATCACTTGAGCCCAGGAATTGGAGGTGACAGTGAGTTACGATTGTGCCACTGCACTGCAGTCTGAGAGTGAGTGAAGCAGAAAGAAGGAAAATCATATGATCATCTCAATAGATGCAGAAAAAGCATTTGACAAAATCCAATACTGATTCTTGATTTTAAAAATGCTCAGCAAACAGAATAGAAGGGAACTTCTTAAATCTAATAATGAGCATCTATGAAAAGCCTACATATAACATCATACTTCATGGTGAAAAACTGAAAGCATATCCCCTAAGGAAACTAGCAAGGATGTCTACTCTTACCACTTCTGTTTAGCATTGTACTGGGGTTCAAACAAGTACAATAAGGTAAGAAAAAGCAATAAAGGCATCCATTGGAAAAGGAGTAGTAAAATTTGCAGATAACATGATCATCTGTGCTGAAAATCCAATGAAATCTACAAAAAAGCTGCTAGAACTAATAAGTGAGTTTAGCAAATTCGAAGAATATAAGACTAATTAAAATAATCATATTCCTATATACTAGCAACAATCAGAATTTAAAAATTTTAAATGCCATTTATGATATCATCAAAAATATGAAATACTGCCAACATGGCAAAACCCCATCTCTACTAAAAATACAAGGAGTAGCTGGGTGTGGTGGCGCATGCCTGTGATCCCACCTACTTGGGAGGCTGAGGTGGGAGAATCGCTTGAACCCAGGCTTCGGAGGTTGCAGTGAGCCAAGATCATGCTGCTACACTCCAGCCTGGGCAACAGAGTGAGACTCTGTCTCAGAAAAATATATGTATATATGAAATACCTATCGATGTATCTGACTAAAGGTGTGCAAGAACTGTCTACTGAATGCAAACTGTGAGAAATCAGAGACCTAAATTAATGGAAAGATATACCATGTTAATGAATTCGAAAACTCAATATACTTAAGATGCCAGTTCTCACCGAATTGATCTGTTGATTCAAAGAAACCACAATCAGAATCCCAGCAGGGGTTTTTTTGTAGATATTGACAAGATTATTCTGAAATTCCTATAGAAACACAGAGGACATACAGCATCCAAAATAACTTTGGAAAAAAAAGGACAAAGTTAGAGAACTTATTCTACCTGACTTCAAGACTTAATGAAGCTACAGTAACAAGGGTAGTGTAGTAAGATAGACAACAGTTAAATAAATCAGTGGAATGGAATAGAGTCCAGAAATAGATCCATGCATAGGCAGCCAATTAATTTTCTACTCACATGCAAAGACAGTTCCATGGTTTTCCACAAACATGCAAAGATAATGCAGTGAGAAAAGGACAGCCTTTGCAACAAATGGTTCTGTAACAATCAAATATTCATATATTCAGAATATAAACTTTGAACCATATCTCACACCATATGTAAAAATTAACTCAAAGTGGATCATATATCTGAATATAAAACCTAAAACTATAGAAGCCCTAGAAGAAAACATAGGAGAAACTGTGACCTTGGTTTAGGCAAAGAGCAATCCACATTTTTAAAAATTATAATTTAGACTTCATCAAAATTAGGAACTTCTGTTCTTCAAGAGATACTCTTAGGAGAATGAAAGGCCAAGTGACAGTCCGGGAAATGTTATTTTCAAATCACAAATCTGATAAAGGGCCTGAATCCAGAATAGTAAAAGATCTCTCAAAACTCAATAAGAAGAAAGCACTCCCAAAAATGGAAAAAAGATTTTGAAAAGATACTGAAATGAACAACAACAAAAAAACTAACATGAACAGACACTTAAAATATATAGATGACAAGCACATGTAAAGATGCTCAGCCTCTTTTAGTCATTAGGGAAATACAGATTAACACTATAATGAAATACCACTACACACCTATTAGGATAGTTAAAGTTTTTAAAAACACGACAAAAACTGATCATACCATGTGTTGGCAAGTCTAGGCAGAATCTGAGTCTCTTCACACTGCTGGTGGAAATGTAAACTGATACAACCACTTTAAAAGTTAAACATATATGACCTAGGCATCCCACTTCGAGATATTTATTCAAGACCATTGGAAGCATGTGCCCGTAGAAAGACTTCTACTACACAAATGTTCATAGCAGTTTTATTTCCATTAGTTCAAACTGGAAACAAGCCCAATATCCCGTAACTGATAAATGAATAGACATTGTATGTCATATCCACAGAATACTACTCAGCAAAAAAAAAAAAAATGAGGACTATTGATACATGCAGCAAGGTGCCAGACCCCCCCCCAAAAAAAAAAAAAAAGAACATATCCTATGTGATTCCATTTTGATAAAATTCTTTATGATGCAAATTGATGTAAGGTGTCAGAAAACAGATCAGTTGTGTTGGAGTGGGGAGTAGAAGCCTCAAAGTGCAGAGGGTAGGGATTACTAAGGGCACAAGGCAACTTTGTGAACAATCAACAAATGTTCACCTCTTGATTGTGGTAATGATTGAACAGATGTGTACATTATCAAATTATATACTTTGTATGCATAGTTAATTATATATTAATTATGCCTCATTAAAGATGGGGACAGGAAGCTACTTACTTAAATGCTTATTATAGTCTCAGTTACTCAGGAGGCTGAGGCAGGAGGATCACTTGAGTCCTGGAGTTCAAGGCTGCAGTACACTATGATAGTGCCTGTGAATAGCCACTGCACTCCAGCTTGGGTAACATAGCCAAACCCCATTTCTATTAAAATAAAATAAAATAAAATAAAATAAAATAAAATAAAATAAAATAAAATAAAATGTGTATTGTCAGGGGATTAATGAGATGAATTCTGGGGTCTCACTCTGTCACCCAGGTTGGAGTGCAGTGGCACGATCTCGGCTCATTGCAACCTCTACCTCCTGGCTCAAGTCATCCTCTCACTTCAGCCTCCTAAGAAGCTGGAACCACAGGCACATACCACCACACCTGGCTAATTTTTTTGTATTTTTGGTAGAGAGCATTTTGCCATGTAGGCTGGTCTTGAACTCCTGAGCTCAAGCAATCTGCCCGCCTCAGACTACCAAAATGCTAGGATTACAGGTGTGAGCCACTGTGCCTGGCTTAAACAGCTATTTTTAAAAATGAAGTCGGGTGCAGTGGCTCACACCTGTAATCCCAACACTTTGGAAGACCAAGGCAGGAGGATCACCTGAGGGCAGGAGTTCAAGACCAGCCTGGCCAACATGGTGAAACCCCCACTCTACTGAAAATATAAAAGTTAACTGGGCATGGTGGCGGGCACCTGTCATCCCAGCTACTTGGTAGTCCGAAGCAAGAGAATCACTTGAACCTGGGAGGCGGAGGTTGCAGTGAGCCAAGATTGCGCCACTGTACTCCAGCCTGGGCAACAAGAGTGAAACTCCGTCTCAAAAAAAATAAATAAATAAAAATAAAAATACCCGGGCGCGGTGGCTCACGCCTGTAATCCCAGCACTTTGGGAGGTCAGGGCAGGTGGATCACGAGGTCAGGAGATCGAGGCCATCCTGGATAACATGGTGAAACCCCATCTCTACTAAAAATACAAAAAATTAGCCGGGTGCGGTGGCAGGCGCCTGTAGTCCCAGCTACTCGGGAGGCTGAGGCAGGAGAATGGCATGAATCCGAGAGGCAGAGCTTGCAGTGAGCCGAGATTGCACCACTGCACTCCAGCCTGGGCAAAAGAGCGAGACTCCATCTCAAAAAAAATAAAAATAAATAATAAAAATAAAAATCAAGTCATCCTATATGTGTCAATAGGAAATGATCCCCCAAATAAATTATTAGATGTAAAAATGCAAGGTATTTGCATATCTCTTTGAGTAAAAATAGGCATTATATATATGTGTGTGTATTTGTAGATATGTATGTATGTGTCTATTTACATATATGTATACATAGTTTGTGTATAGACACTGTGTGTATGTGAGGGATTTCTTGAGCATATACAAAAGCTTACAGTGGTTGTTTCTGAGAATTGGCGTTGTGGGATTGTGGAAAAGAGAGAGAGGACTTTACTTCTGATTTTATTCAATTTTGTTGAATTTTTTGAAAACCATATATGTGCATATTCTTTTATAAGTTTAAAAAGAAAACTCGTTAAAAAGATAAAAAAGGCGGGCCAGGCGCAATGGCTCACGCCTGTAATCCCAGCACTTTGGGAGGCCAAGGCAGGTGGATCACCTGAGGTCAGGAGTTTGAGACAGGCCTGGCCAATATGGCAAAACACCATCTCTACTAAAAACACAAAAATTAGCCGGTCGTGGTGGCGGGCACTTGTAATCCCAACTACTCGGGAGACTGAGTCAGGAGAATCACTTGAACCCAGGAGGCAGAGGTTGCAGTGAGCTGAGATCTCGCCACTGCACTCCAGCCTGGGTGACATGAGCAAAACTCCATTTCAAAAAAAAAAAGAGAGAGAGAGAGGGCCAGGCGAGGTGGCTCACATCTGTAATCCCAGCACTTTGGGAGGCCGAGGCAGGTGGATCACCTGAGGTCAGGAGTTCCACACCAGCCTGTCCAACATGGTAAAACCCCATCTCTACTAAAAATATAAAAAAAAATTAGCCGGCGTGGTGGCGAGCACTTGTAATCCCAGCTATCCAGGAGGCTGAGGCAGGAGAATCGCTTGAACCTGGGAGGCAGAGGTTGCAGTGAGCCAAGATCACACCACTGCACCCTAGCCTGGGCGATAAAGCGAGACTCCATCTCAAAAAAAAAAAAAAAAGAGAGAGAGAGAAACCAAAATTGGGAACTATCAATTGAAATATAATTACTGAATGAATGTAGTATAATTACCAATTGAAAACTATATGATTGAAACATAATCCAGTTTGTTTATTCATTTGAGTAGCTGCCGTCTTTTTAGGAGGCTTTAAAGATAATTCTGGGTTAGAAAATTGATGTTGTGGGTTTGCCCCAAATAACTAAAATATTTTACACCTTATTTCTTGATCAGATTAAAGTAAGAGAGTGTTTTTTTTTAAGTCTTTAATTTGAGCTAAAACATCTACCATTTTGTAGTATGTGAGAGCTATAGACAAGAGAGAGGGTAGGTCCAGAACTAAGGAGGCTGGAAGTCTTTGTCCATACAGGTGTTGGGCACAGAATATAAGGAAATAAAAGGTGTTAAAAGTAAGATTTCTTTAGAATATTACAGGACTTGAAGGTTTGACCTGAAGTACTCCATTTCTCCAATATAGTATAAGTAACCACAAAATATATGTATACAATTGTTTTAGGATTTAAAGGCATAACTGTATTAGGTAACTAATTACCATAGGGATTATCATGAATGGGTTTACAGAGATTCTTGACATCTCTAAATAGGTCTGAACAGATTAATATCAAGGTAATCTGGGAACTCCCTTTGAACCTTTTGAGGTTAGTATATATTAAAGAGCTCCTCCTCAATAAAAGATGGCCATATTCAAGAACTATCATAATTATGGGTGAGGTTTTCTAGCACAAGGAAAATCATTTAAAACTGTTTGCTTTAGTGAGACTAACATTTGAGGAAATAGTACTGGCCATTTTTCCAGGTTGTATAGTCACTTTTAAGAGGCAGGCATCATCCAAAGACTTCTCACTGGCCTTTTTTTTTTTTTAACAGATTCTTAAGTTATGACATTGAAATTGACAGTCAGAATCATGTCCACAAGAAACGATATTCTAAACTTGATGTATGAATCTTCATGATGCCTCTGTCTTTAGAAAATTTTTGAATTGTTTATGAGGTCATGGGATGGAGCTAAGTATAATAACTGTAGTCTCCATTTAAGAATCAGTTTTCATGCCTGTCTCATCAGAGTCTAGTGAAAGAATAAAAGAAAGGTGTATAAAAGCACATGGAGAGCTATGAACATGCAAATTACTGAGCACCTCGAGGGCTTGGATTGGGTTGTGTGCCAGGCACAAGGAGTATCTTAACACACGTTTTCACTGGAGTAGATCTGGACACCAAGGCCTGCTGGTTTCAGAATTCGCTGCCAAGCCAGAGGATGAGTAGTTCTCTCATGAGAGCCCAACTCAGGGATTTTCAAAAATGTGGTCTTGAGGATTCTCCACATGATTCACAGGCTGGTGCACAAATTCTCAATGTGCAGTGTTTTATTTCTGGCATGAATCAGTGATTTGCTATCTATCATCGGTGTTTCATCAGAAACAGTAGCAACCTTTTCATTCATCCCTGTCATCTGGGTCTCCACTTTCTGTTTTTTTTTGTGTGTGTTTTATTTTTAGTGGCAGGGGAGTTATAATCTTAAAATGTCACAGCTAGAAATAATATCCAAGGTCATTTAGTCCCAACCCTCTCAGAGATGAGGAAACATCTAGTCACTGTTTCAGTGAGACCCGAAGTCAGAATTCCTGGCCCCCCAGTTCAGCACCTTCTTGGCTGCCTGCCTGAGGCCTGTCCCATCAGACAGTCTGCAGACCAAGGAAGTGTGAGCGGCAGTGTCCAGACTCATCCAAGACTGAGTTGTGACCAAGACAGCTACTGTATTAGTTAAGATGTGGAGAAAACCACCCTTGAATCATGTTGCAGCAACATCAAGGTAGGACCTCATGCTTGGTAAAATCCCCACCTGGGAAACCAAGATCTGAATGACAGCAAGACCAGCCTGACCTCAGTCCCCAGCAGCAGGGCATCCTTCCTTACCAGGTTATCTCAGTGAGACTGTAATTAGGATGTTCTTGGATGTGTTTAAAACCTGGCACAGCCTTGCAGTTTCAGCCCAGGTCCTTTCAATCTGGGGACAGCAGGAGCTCCCACTACAGGAGCTTTTTGGCTGTGGGCAGGGCTCCTATCAGCTTGGCTCTTCAGAGCTGTCACAAAACCTGGAGACCGCCATTGTTTTTTGATATCCTGTTTCCTTTCTTTTTAGTTACCAAGAAGATTTCCTTTTGAACAAGCATCATGTTTTGTTTACATTGAGGGTTAGGTGTTTATGTTGATGTTTTAGTTGGAATCCACGTCTGCCTTTAGTTATAGACAACCTCATTGCCAGCAGATCTTAGTCTTCAGCAACACACCTGTCTAGCTTGTTCCGATATACTGGGACAAACCTTGGGAGTCTGGGGGCCGTTTTTAATCTTGTGCCTCCATCACAGTAGAGAGAGTGGTAAGTATGGCCTCTGGGATCAGACTCATTAGCTGCCTGGCAAATATCAGGCCAGTTTACCTCTCTGGACCTCAGTTTCCTCATCTGTAAAATGGGGATAATATTTCCAACCTGCCTCATAGAGTTGTTGTGAGACACATTGTGAATTAATTCACACAGTGTTCACTCAGTTCAAGGCCTGGTAGATAGTTAGCACTCAGTAAACTGACAGGTGGCCATGGAGGTGGTGGTGGTGATACCATGTAGTAAGAGTGGTTGTTATTTTTTTTTGTTACTATCACTTCTCTCCAGCCCCCTCCGAAAGAACCATCATTACCTAGAATCATTGACCCTGAGGTTGAGAGTTAAAGCCAAAGCTGGGTAAGCTACAGGAGGAAGGAGTATGACCTAGGAATGGGAGGGAACAGGTAGCTTTACAGATTCGGGGCACGTCGCTTTCAGAAGGATGGAAATGAGGCTGCCTTCTTGTTAGGGAAAAACAGAACTAACTTTTTCTTTTTCTTTTCTTTTTTTTTTTTTTTTTTTTGAGACAGTCTCTCTCTGTCACCCAGGCTGGAGTGCAATGGGACGATCTAGGTTCACTGCAGCCTCCATCTCCTGGTTCGAGTGATTCTCCTGCCTCAGCCTCCCAAGTAGCTGGAATTACAAGCGTGTGCCACCACACCCGGCTAATTTTTGTATTTTTAGTAGAGACAGGGTTTCACCACGTTGGCCAGGCTGGTCTCAAACTCCTGACCTCAAGTGATCCACCCACCTCGGCCTCCCAAAGTGCTGCAATTACAGGTGTCAGTCACCATGCCCAGCCTCCAGAACTAGTTTTTGGACACACCATGAAGAAGTGTGGAAATCTCCTGCCCTCTTGCCAATCCCCAACCTCAGGGAGGAAGGCTACCCTTAGAGAAACACAGATCTGCTCTGAGGAATGCAGGGGCCAAAAATAAGCTTGCACCTGGGCAACTCCAGATTTCATTCCATGCCTAATTACGTTTATTTCTTAAGCCTTGAATGTACGCTAGGTACTAAAGAAAACAGAATTTAGAGCTAGCTCTTCCCAATAAGAAGCAGGAGGATTGGGAAACGCCAGAGGCTTTGGAGGAGTGATGATCACCCGACATTGCCTCCCACAAGCACGTGGCCTGGAGCACTTACCTCTCTCTAGGCCCCAGCTGTCAAGTGTGGGGTTTGGAATAGGTGACCACAGCTCCTTTCAGTTTTAATGTAATGCAGAGTCCACTGAAAGAGAAACTCAAACTTTGTTCCCTTTACTCATTAGGTTTTTTGTGTCACCACCTCTTTCACACACATGATGTGAAAAAGGTGGTATTGTGTCATGTATTAAGAAAGAAAGGTGACTGGGCGCGGTGGCTCACGCCTGTAATCCCAGCACTTTGGGAGGCTGAGGCAGGCGGATCATGAGGTCAAGAGATCGAGACCATCCTGGCCAACATGGTGAAACCCCGTCTCTACTAAAAATACAAAAATTAGCCGGGCGTGGTGGCGGGCGCCTGTAGTCCCAGCTACTCGGGAGGCTGAGGCGGGAGAATGGTGTGAACCCGGGAGGCGGAGCTTGCAGTGAGCCAAGATAGCGCCACTGCACTCCAGCCTGGGCGACAGAGCAAGACTCTGTCTCAAAAAATAAAAAATAATAATAATAATAATTTTTTTAAAAGGTTTCTCATAATTTTGAACAAGTCATTAGATGTCTGTGACTGTTTCCTCACCTGTAAAATTTTTATCAGTACTCAGGGCCCTCCCTCATAGGGTGCTTGTGAACATTAGATAATAAAAAGATTGTAAAGCACTGTGTAAATGTCAAGTGCTGGGTAATGGGGAAGAGTAACTGCAGGCAGGGTAGGAAAACTTAGCATGGGAAAGATGAAAATTATAGATTTTCTCCTCCCTGAAGTTTAAAAATGATCTTTTTTTTTTTTTTTTAACAAAATAACCAGATTCTTTGTATACACTTTTCTCTTAATGCTTCAGAATAGCACAGTTTGGGGACTGCCTTCAAAATCAGACCACATTGTTAGAAGTTATTTCACTGCTTCAGAACCCAAATCCCCTGCAAGGAATGTAAGAGCAACTTACTTTCTTTCAAATTTCAGTCAGCGGTAAAGTTTCAGCGTATAGCATGGTCCACTTCTTGCAATCACAAATTTACTTGCAGGGGTAAAATTTCGGAAGGAGCAGTGGAAGAAGTCTGGTCTGGGTACTTCTTGTAAACTTCAGTCAGATATGGCCTGTGCAAGGGCAAACAGTAGTTCCATATTTCATTTATTTGGCACTTTCTCTAAGGAGATCAAAGCTGCTTTGTGGACTTAATCTATTTAATTCTCACAACATCCCTGCCATGTAAGTAGCTGCTATCACCCTCCCTCTGCTGATATGAAGCCCACAGCCAGATATGAAAACTGGCTTTTCAAGGGCACAAGCAAATTGACATCAAGAACAGGAGTTGGACTCTAAATTTTATTGATTATCCTCTTCCCATTTGAATAAATTCTCCTAAATAAAGCAAATTTGAGAATTATTTTGCCAGTCACCGATGCTAAGTCAAAATTTGAGAATTCTATAAAGGGCATACTTTTGTCTCTAATTCATAGATTCTTAGAAAATTGGCAGATTTGCTGAGTCTTCCTCTTCACTGTTAGATATTCTAGAAATTTTGACCTTAGATACATGAGGTAGTAAGACCATGCTAATAGTATTGTATGGTTTATGGAGTCAAATATACCTGGGCTTGGCTAGCTCTGTGAACTTCAGTTTTCATTAAAATGTGAATAATATAGTACTCGCATCAGAGTTGTATCAATTAAATGGTGCAATGCCTATAAAATAGTTAGCATAGAAGCTGGTGCATAGTAAGCCTTCAGTAAATAATAGTCCTCATATTACAAAACAAACAGGTTCTTAGGTTAGTTCTTTGCTTGTTAAGAGTTTCATTGAATATTTAAGCTCTAGTCAAGCTAATCCAGGTATATTACAGGTTTTCTTTTAAACAGAATGCTTTGTACACTGCTATAGCAAGGTTGTTCCATTTTTCTTTCCCCTATCCCCTTCAGGGTTCCATTTTGGTTACAAGAAGCTTGCTCAGGGAGAGGTTCCTGCACTTTAGCTTGGGTTTCTGTCAAAACAAGATTACCTCTTTAGTTGACCCTGTGAGAAGCCATTTAGTCTTATGAACCAACCTTTGATTTCAAAATTCTTTGAGTTGTCCTGAATGTGGTAAGCTACCCTGCAATGTGCTTGGAAATCATCCAGTTTGGGACCTCAAGAGAGAGGGATAAGATGATCTAATCAGTTTTGGAACTTGGAAGAGACAGAGTTGTCTGAGTGGAACACTGAGCTGTGAACCCAGTATCATAGACATTGATTGTTGCCAGTGAGCTTCGTTCCCAAATGGGGGACCCATACAGAAAATAAAGGTGTCCTGGTCCCCACTCCAGACCTGCCGAATCAGAATCTCCAGCAGTAGACCTAAGAATCTAGATTTCTTTTTTTTTTCTTTTTATCTTTTTTTAGAAACAGAGTCTCGCTCTGTCGCCAAGGCTGAAATACAGTGGCATGATCACGGCTCACCGCAGCTTCGACCTCCTGGGCCCAAGTAGTCCTCCCCATTCAGCCTCCCAAGTAGCTGGGACTGCAGGCACATGCCACCATGCCTGGGTAATTTTTTATTTTTTATTTTAGAGACAGGGTGTCACTAAGTTGCCCAGGTTGGTCTCGAACTCCTGGCCTCAAGTGATCCTCCTGCCTCAGCCTCCGGAGTCACTGAGATTACAGGTGCAAGCCACCACGCCTTGCTAGATTTCTTTCTAATGTAGTTTTCCTGGTGGTTCTGATACCACCAAGTTTGGAACCACTGCGAGGCCATTTCCCAGATGAAGAAAATAAGGCCCAAGGAGAGGAGTACCTCCACCAAGATCAGTGGCATGCTGAACTCATGAATGGCAGAGGCCTGCTCAGAGCTCAGGTCACCCTCACAGTCAGTGCAGGTTTTTTTCCACTACTCCTTCATGCTCCTGGGTCTGCCGTGGACTCAGGATAAACAGACAAAGTTGTCTGTGTCTGTACTTTCTCATCTGTATTGTGGAGATAATAACTCCTGACCTTAAAGGGCCATTGTGAGGTTAAATTAGTTAAAGGGTGTTCAGTTCACTTTGTCCTTTACTCAGAGTCTGTTCTTTAGACAACTGAAAGGGTGCTAAATTAAGCCATTTTGCAGAGAGCTCTGAGTCATCTAGTGGCAGCTGTCTGTGCCTCACTGGAGGTGCTTTGATCATTGTCATCTAAATGCATGCGTTAAGTACTATCTGTAGCACAGCGCTCCAGGCTGTGCTAAGTGAGTTACCCAGATAATGGTCTCTGCCCTTGAGAGCAGCGCTGAGGCAAGGGACATAAAGGTTATTCACACAGCAACAGAACAGGGGATCCATGAACGTTGAATTCAGAGAGCCTAGAAGGAGCATGAGGACACCCATTCTGCACCCCTGGCTTAGAGGACCGAAAAGTGCTGCAGCTCAGGTCACATGGCACGTTGAGAGCAGGATGTGTGACCCACCAAGGCTGAGTCCTTCCCACCTCCCGCTGCTGGAGGGGAATTGTTTTTCTCACGGGTTGGAATGTAGCAAGTGTCCATTATAGTCAATCTGGAAAGGCTTTAGTTTGGAGTTAGTTTCAAGGATGTCTTGAAATGAGGCGGTTAGAGCTCAGAGGATGGCTTTGGGGATGGTGGGCAGACTATGTGTACGAAGGATTGGGCCAAAAAAGATTATGAAGTATCTTTTCTTTTCTTTTTTTTTTTTTGAGACACAGTCTCGCTCTGTCACCCAGGCTGGAGTGCAGTGACCTCCCAGGCTCAAGCGATCCTCCCACCTCAACCTCCTGATAGCTGGGACTACAGGATGTACACCACCACACCCGGCTAATCTTTTATTTTTTTGTAGAGGCGGAGTCTCACTATGTTGCCCAGGCTCATTTCAAACTCCTGGCCTCAAGCAATCCTCCCATCTCAGCCTCCCAAATTGCTGGGATTACAGGCGTGAGCCGCAGTACCTGACCAGATTGTGAAGTATCTTGAAGCAATCTGGAAAGAAGTCTTGAAGCAATTCTTGAGGGTGTTTTGTACCACAGAGTGAAGTCCCAACAGGACTCTGAGAAGGAAGCCACCCACTCAGAATTACTGCCAAGGGAGGGGCTGTAATGACACATGATGGAGTGAGGAGGTATGGGAAGCAGCTCTGGAGGGTTAAGGAAATCATTGCCACCATTTTTAAACAGCGATTATGTGCCAAGCCCCATGTTTAGCATTTTACATAAAATGCCTTTATTCTCAGAACAGCCCCACCAGACAGGTATTTTCATCCAGACAGGTGTTTCCCCTGTGCGTATGACAAAACGCACTCAGGGTGATTAGGTAACTTGCTCAAAAACACAGAGGGACTGAGGAAGGCAGTATTTAAGCCCCTGCTGGATCCTTCCAAATCTGTCTGCTACACCTTAAGCCCTCTCTAAGAATATTAGAGATAGTTATGGATAGCCAGCCAGGAGGTAACTAAAAATTTCCATTATTGTCTATAAACAAACAAAGGAGCAAAATGGGGGTGATACTCCATACAGTGAGGGTGGGAAAACCACACAAGCTCTCTCAGTGTTCTGAATTATGCCCAAGAAAGGATGAGCAGAAATGACTAAGGTTTCTTATTTGACAGATCATTGACATGGTGACGTGACCTAGTGAGATAGAGGAGATGAAGAATTTCCAAAGAAAGATAAGCATATGTCATTTATAGTAAGAGTTACTGATGATTAGGGTGTTTAAGAACTAGGCATTGCTCAACCAAAGGGGAAAGTTCAAAGTGAATAGGTAAGTTGCTGTGTCATCTAAAGAGATGATATAGTATCATCAAGTGAGATAGAGCCTCAGAAAACATCACTTTTGGATCTGTGTATATATGACATTGTACTAAGACACTGTAGCATGGAAGTGAATAGATAAGAATTAGGAAAATCACAAGCTAGGAGAGGACAGATGTTATCACACAGCACCTTGTAATAAAGGGAGAAGAGTAGGGAAAGTTAAGCCTGACAGGACCCCACTCCTGGTAAGGAGTGGGTAAGGGTTCCTGGAAAGGAACCATTGATATGGCTTTGAAGATAGGAAGGACAGAGCATTGAGGCAGAATGTAAAAGCAAACACCTGTAGTATCATGGAATCCAGAGAAGAAGGAAAGGAAAGGAAGAGAAGACCTGTGAGCATTTTATTATGTGCTGGGCATATTAAATAATCAATTACTCAATTAAATTAAATTCAATACTCAGTTAAATACTCAGTCCTTACAGTAGTCCTGCCAGTTAAGTCTTGTCCCATTTTACAGATGGGGAAACTAAGGCTCTGAGAGGTGGTCATTTTCCCGAGATCAAACAGCTAGGGGAGGCAGAATTGTCCCAGGTCTGACTCTGAATCCCTTGCTTCTGCCACACTGCTTCAGCCAGAAGTTGGAGAAGGAGAAAGAGGATTGGTTATATGCAGAGTCAGAAGCTATGAGAGGATGATGAGGATCAGAGTGGATTTGGAGAAGTGATGAGGATGTGGGTGGCTTTGTTGGGTGATACTGCTGCAGAGTAGAAATGGGAGAAGTTGGCTACAAGGAAATTCACATGGTTGGGTTCACAGTTTCATCTGCCATGTGTGGCATTTTACTACCTGGTATATGGAAGATTAAATATTAGCTGCATTTAATTCTGTCTTTGGAGAACTGCGAGTTCCTTTTTGAACAAATTCTTTGCAAGCACTTTGAGTCTACATAGTTGGGCTTCCGGGTTGATGCATCTTCAGATTATAGTTCCAAGAAAAATACTGACTCCAGTGGGTGGTTTTTCACATTTTTAAACTGATCAGTCCTATTGGCAACATAGGCATTCATCCATTCACTCCCATCTGGGAACTATGGGAATCTTCTCCTCCAGCTAACACTGTGATTTGGTCATCTGTGTTTAGTAATATCCCAACATCTGATCTTCTTGCCTTTTTCAGTGACATAGGCTTCTTATTGTTTGTGAAATTATGGGTTTGCATGAATTGCAACTAATGGTAGAGGTCTTTGAAAAAATAATTATAATTTGAGAAAATGGGGTTAGCCTATATTAGGTTTCTGTAGTCTTGAGGTACGGAAAGAAGAATGGGCAAACATTTGCCCTTTAAAGTAGGTAAGAGTCCATAGCACAGTAAGAAGTCTGTTTCCTTTCACTGGGAAAACATATTCCAGCCACTGATTTAACTTCTCTTATTGTTGCTGACTTGCAACCCTACACCCCCTCTAAGTCTATGACAGGTCTGAACATAATTCTTCTTTGTAGTCCATTGACTCTTATAAAATAATGCTGTGATTATAAGGTTTCCTGAATACAGTTTTCAGAATGTTAGTAATAACCACATTGCACCTACCTGCCATACTTGGGCAATTATCTCTGTTGCTCAATTTACTTAATATTGGTCATAGTGAAACATGTTTTCATCACTTGAAATCCAAATTTTATTTGCCAGATTACTAATGGCCACCTATTTCTGTAACATAAGGTAGAATGTTATGCAAGTTTGACTTGCAAATACTGTATGTTGACTCTAGAAAACAACAGGTTTGGCCGGGCGTGGTGGCTCAAGCCTGTAATCCCAGCATGTTGGGAAGCCGAGGCTGGCGGATCACCTGAGGTCGGGAGTTTGAGACCAGCCTGACCAACATGGAGAAACCCCGTCTCTACTAAAAATACAAGAATTAGCCGGGTGTGGTGGCACATGGCTGTAATCCCAGCTACTCAGGAGGCTGAGGCAGGAGAATTGCTTGAACCTGGGAGGTGGAGGTTGCAGTGAGCCAAGATCGCGCCATTGCCTGGGCAAGAGCGAAACTCTATCTCAAAAAAAAAAAAAAAAAAGAAAGAAAGAAAACAACAGGTTTGCCTGGAGATGGCAGCATAAGGAGTCATTTTTCTGTTTCTTTTTAAGATAGTCTGATTCCTCTCAGGATAAAATGTTGATAATGATTGAAAGGATAAAGCATTTAAAGCTGGAATGGATTTTTGATACTAGAGAGACCACCCTCCTTCTAATTCTCATCCCTTTTCAGGCTGGAGAGGAAACAAGGTGGAGAAAGATGGTATACATGATGTGACCTCCCAGGTCACATAGCTGACTAGTGGCAGAGCCAGGAACTTTCAGTCATTCTGGTGCTCTTTCCACCAAAGCACCATTTTCTTCTAAATGGCAAACAGTTGTGTTGAAGGCACTGTCTTTTTCTACCTAGATGTTGGGTGGAAAAAAAAAAAAGCTGCCTTTTATATAGAAGTTCTTGGGAATATTTCTCATATAGTGAGATCAACAGAATGCAAAAGTTTCTTCCTGCGGGATCTCCCAAAATCCTCTTGGCTTGAATTTTCTTCTCACTTTTCTTTTGAAAAGCTTTGTTCCTTTTGCACCTTTGAAAAATAAATCTTGTTTGTCCTGACAGCAGAGTGCAAGCATCTATTGCATCAAAATTCCCAAGTGGAATAGAAAACCAATGGTCCTTTTCTGAATTTCGTTAGCAGTAGCAACAAACATTTCATCATAACCTCAGAAGCAATACAGAGAAGAAAAGAAAAATCAAGTTAGCAATTACAGCTAACATCATGCAAGATGAAAGCCTGGCATTATAAAATCCTTACTGTTGTAAACTCTACTTTAATTCTGGATCTGTCTGCAGGCAGCCTACCCTTTCAAGATTCAGTATCTGTTGTCAGTAGTTGGGTTATAAATGAAATTTATTCTAGGAGTAATAAATATGGTATTCATGATGAAACTGAATGATTATGGAAAAGGTTTCTTGACAAGGACCGCATTAGGCTATCATGGTGCTTCTGACATCTTAGCATCTCAGTTTAGGCCAAAGATTTCTAAAGGATTCCCTGAAAACTAAATTCAAGCTCTGCCCTAGATTTACAGTTGACATGAAGGTCAAGGATGAGCAGGCTGGGGAGAGCACAAAGTGCCTCATCACAAGATGTGCCTTACCCTGAGACATCCTGTCAAAACTGTTCTATGTTGGTAATTCACATGGGGAGAGGATACATTTTAAAAAGCTCTCTGGCACCTTGTTGCTGTTGGAGGAAGGGACACTGCTCTGCAGTGTCTTCTGTCAGGTCTGCCTTGAGTCCTGTCTACCCTCAATTTTCTCTCCCCAGCTTACAGTTCTCCAGATGCACCTGGTCTCTCTCCTTGGGGGCTGGAATGAGCTCCCCACACTGCTTGGGACGGTCCTTTTCCTCAGGAGTCCACTGCAGAAGCTCACAGAACTTATCCCTTGTATGCTAATGGCACTGTCTGCCCCAACACTAGACTAGAGTCCTTTGGACTGGGGGCTCTGTCTTGTTTATCTTGGTGTATGCAGAACCTACCACACATGAGAGGCACACAGTGGTGAGCAGGTGGTTGGAAGAGGAAGCATGCAGGCAAGCTTCTGTATAGCTTACATTTCAGGAGACATTTAAATAATCATAATCCTGGGAAAATATTAAGTAACATTAGAAAAGCTGCCTTTCAGATGCTCCTATTCCCTAGTGTATCATAATGGACATAATGAGGCATTTGTACATATCATTAGAATTGCTGCCTTCAAATCCCTCCACTAAGAATGGCAGAGTGGCAGCCGTGCTTTCTCTCACATTTTTGCCTTTGCTCATCCTACGTCCTTCTCCTTCAGGATTCCTCCCACTGTCACTGTGCCTCCAGTCATTTTAAGAAGTCCTTGGTGAGTTCCCGTGGCCTCCTGAGCTTGCCTCTCTCCTGGTGCCCGTCACACTATGCTACAATCGTGGGTTTCCTTGTCTATTTCAACCCCATCCTCTGTGCCTGGGAAATGGGAGGTGGTCAGCAGACATTTACTGAAGGAAAGTTGCATGAGTCATACCTTGGGCTCCTGAATGAGGAAGAGAAAATAAATTTTCTTTAAATTTTGCTCCTGATCCTGGGAAACCATAAGCCTCCGACGTTGTAGTTTTTTAATACAGCATGACGTTTAACCATATTTAGGGCTGCAAGTTTGAGTTATCCAACCACTGTGAAAATGCTACTCGACTGTCATTGTGAAACTAGGTTAAAATTTCAAAGCCAATGCTCTTTACCGTTTAGTGACAATGGTTAGTTACGTTTCTTGGCCGTCTTTGTATTACTTCTGAAAAATAAAATAACTGAATTAGCTCTGAAAAATATGAGAAACAAGTCCTATTTTTAGTATTCCCTTCTCATCTATAAATCTGTTGTAAATTGAACATATTTGACTGCATTTTATTCTCTTTACTTGTTCCTGCTTTGCCATTTTGATCTCCTTAGATGCTGAATTATATTTTTGGAATGAAATAGTCATTGGCTTTTTTGTCATTAGCTATTTTACTATTTAATTTAGAATAAAGGACAGAATGATAAAATTAGATACAAGAGGCCACTGTGTGTCATCAAGTAACCTAATCTACTTTTGGTAACGAAAATAAAATTCTCTTTAAATAATTGCTAGCTCATTTTGAACCAGCTTTGTTCAGATGAATAACCCTCAGTCTGGGTGAAGAGGATGAGAAACTCATCTCTCCCTCACAAGGTCTTTCCAACAATTAAAATTATCCTTTTCTCAATTTCATTCTATTGCTCCTAATTATGACCCTGATAATTAGTGTGCTAATTACATCCCCTGCATAATTTCTCTGCCTCCTTGATGTTCACCTTTCATTTATTTTTAGCCTGCCTCCTTTATTTGCTCCTGAATTCCCTGCTTACGTGTTCCCTCACTGGGCATGTGGTCGGGGGCCTCAAATTCAGAGAGAGGCTTTCCCAATCACTTTAACCAGTCACCTCTCCATATTTTTTTTCTTTTGTCTTAAGGGAATTTTTAGCTAAGGAATAAAAGCGTAGTTAGAGTAACTGGAGAGCTGCAATCCAGCCTTGTCCTTCTGCGATGCTGCGGGAGGGGCACTCACTACTTGGTGCGCACTCACTACCTACTGCAAGACCCAGATGTCATTCACATGCCAGGCTGTAGATTATGCTAGTGACCCAACAGCATCATCTTCATTATGGGGTGAGGAAGGTCACTATTTGGGATCTTTATATTTTCCTGTAGAATTCATAAAGCAAGTTCTGAGAGTCTTTTTCTTCTCTCTTTTTCTCCTTTCTTGCTTCCTCTGTTTTGTCCCGCTTACAACTGCAGGTAGTATGTACACTGTAGTGCTAGGAGTCAGGCCCGTAGGCTTTGAAAATGCGAAGCAAGATCAACCAGTCACCCTGCCTTGCCCTTTCAGGAACTATTTCCAGAGTTCTCCTTATGTGGTTTTTGTTACTGCGTTGATTCATCTGTTAGTTTTTTTTTTCCTCTAATGAGGGCAAAACACTTGATCCCATCTTCACAGTATCCTAATGATACAGAGAAGAAGAAAGTGATAGCCTACAGGAAATTTGACAACTATCCCCCAATTTATGGTAGAGCCAAGGTCCAGACTTAACCTACCCTCCCGAAGTCCATTCTTGTATGAAACTACAGAACAGTTGTCTCTGGGTCTTGCAGAGCACTCCTTTACTCCTTTGCAGAAGAGGTAGAGAGTGGGCAGAACCAACTTGAAGCCACCAAGGACCCTTTAGGATCGAGAGTCCATGTGCAATGCACTGGGGATCTAGAAATGGAAAAAAAAAAAACAAAAAACCTGTCTCTGCCCATGGAGCTTACAGATTAGTGGGGGAAACAGCCACACAAACAGATAATTATGAATGATGTGTTTGATATGTTAATTGCCTCAGGTGGTGGGGGGGTTAAGGGGAGACTCCTGGGGACCCCTGAGTGAGAAGTTTTCCTAGAGGAAGGCAGTGGCCTTGATAAAATGCCCTCCTGGACTGCTTCTCAGCACTCTATTTCTGTGTGGCACAGCCTAGGCTCATAGACATCACATTCTCTGTTGTTCTACTTGTGCTCACTCGTAATTGTCACCTGCCCTGGACTATGTGAGCTTTCAGTGAGAAAGAACATCTGTCCCTCTTGACACCTTTGGGTGTGGGTAAGGAAAAGAGTAAATGTTCCATGCTAAGCATATTGTCAAGCACTGTGAATGTCATGAAGGAGGAAGTTTGAAAAGTGTGATTTCTTCATGTTTACAAAATGAACAAATGACTCAGATCTGTTGTACACATTCACAAGAGCTGTGTCCTAAGCTGATCCTGATTTTGAAGTCATGTGTCTTCCTTTGCATGTGGGGAGGATTTTAAAGGGATGGAAAGTGGACAAGGAGGGGGTGGGTGAGAGGAAGGAAGGCTTAGAGGCAAGGACTTTGTTCTACGATGCTGACTCAGTGATGCCTTCCCTTGGGCTCTGCAGAAATAAAGGTTTTCCTCATCTTTTAGCTCCTTCCTTCCCTCCTCCCTCCCTCCCTCTTTCCCTCCCTCTCTCTCACTTTCATTTTATTTCTTCCTTCCAGTCAGCAGGTTTTTGTGGGGTATGTTTTCTGTTAGGCTAACTTCAGACAAGACCCTGAAAACTAAGTACAGATGTCATCACAGATGAGTGTTCCTTACTCTTGGAAGTTCAGGTAGCCCTGCCTAGATCGGCTCTGACCACTTTGTCAGGCTGTGGAGCTGAGCTACATTTTGGGGGCTTCACCCACATTGTTGTTGACAGGATTGTTAGGCTTCACTAGATTTGCACCCTCGGGCTTTGATCTTTTTAATTTCTTCCAGATTGAATACCCTTTTGGGATTGTTCTCCTTTTTTTTTAAATGAGTATATTGTGCCACTAGAAAGAAGAATGTTTAAATGGATCAAAAATAAATCTTGATACTCTCTATCAAATGCATGTAAAAAGGAAAAACAAGCATGTTTCATTAATACTAAGATTCCAGGGCATCTGGTAATGACAGCGCTGAGTAAATCCTATGGGGCGACATATTTGATTAGATTCGGGGTCAGTGGGTGAGGGGACATACTCCAGTCATTACAATCTGAGGACAGCGCTGAGCACCGACAGATGTGACAACTTATAACACAGGTACTTCCTCCTTCACTGCACTTTATCCCAAAATAGACATCTTCAGAGGTTCTTTACCTTTTAGCCTTAAAGGATTTGAGAAGCTTTAGAAAACAAATTATGATATCAGGTCTAGATTTATTTTGTTATTAAAGTCTCACATTCTCTACAAGTATTTTATTATTATTTGTCTAGGCCTCTGAAATTAGAAGAGACAGAAGAAAACATATTATATAAATTTAAAGTATGAATTAGCCAGGCGTGTTGGCACGCGCCTATAGTCCCAGCTACTCGAGGAGCTGTGGTAGGAGGATTGCTTGAGCCCAGGAGGTCAAGGCTGCTACAGCAAGCCCAGATTGTTCCATTGCACTCCAGGCTGGGTGACAGAGCAAGACCCTGTCTAAAAATTAAAAAAAAAAAAAAAAAAAAATTAAAGTATGACATATAACCTTGTAAGGGATCCAAGAAGTTTAAAATATTACAACTGCTGCCGGGCACAGTGGCTTATGCCTGTAATCCCAGCACTTTGGGAGGCCGAGGCAGGCGGATCACAAGGTCAGGAGATTGAGACCATCCTGGCTAACTCAGTGAAACCCCGTCTCCACTAAAAAAAAAAAAAAGTAAAAAAAAATTAGCCGGACGTGGTGGCGGGCACCCGTAGTCCCAGCTACTCGGGAGGCTGAGGCAGGAGAATGGCGTGAACCTGGGAGGCGGAGCTTGCAGTGAGCCGAGATCGCGCCACTGCACACCAGCCTGGGGGACAGAGGGAGACTCTATCTCAAACAAACAACAAAAAAAATTACAACTGCTTTTAAGATAATACATCTAGAAAATACAAGGGATTGAAATGGTGTCATAGCCCCATCTTACCCAAATTGAAACGTTGCAGTTTTAAAGTTGAGCAATTGTAAATCTTAAAGTTCCCTTTTTTACTATGATGATCTCTGGACTTTACTTCATCATTTGTTTCAATTTGACTAATTGAATAAACAAATCCATCCACCCTCATTGCCGTCAGTCCTACTTACCTCATCAGTATTATTTGGTCTCTTGAAGAGTACTAGATATAAAAAGCTCGAGCTAAATAATTACTCTCCAAATATCTCAGAAATCTTGATTCCTCTACTCCTAGTGCAAATATGCAGTAGTTATGTCACCCACACAGGATGGACTGCAACATTTCATCATCTATTCCTTCAATCTTTTTTCTATATACCATTGTTTAAGATGAATCATGGCCGGTCACGGTAGCTCACACCTGTAAGCCCAGCACTTTGGGAGGCCGAGGTGGGCAATCACCTGAGGTCAGGAGTTTGAGACCAGCCTGGCCAACATGGTGAAACCCCGTCTCTACCAAAAATGCAAAAATTAGCCAGGTGTGGTGGCATGCGCCTGTAATCCCAGCTACTTGGGAGGCTGAGGCGGGAGAGTCGCTTGAACCCAGGAGGAAGAGGCTCTAGTGAGCCAAGATTGCACCACTGCCCTCCAGCCTGGCTGACAGAGCAAGACTTCATCTCAAAAAAAAAAGAAAAGAAAAGAAAATTAATTGTACTACATGTACATTTTAATTTCAGTTTTTTCACCTCATGTAATGTAAGCATTTCCTCATGTTGAAGATTATTTTTAATAACTATCAGATTTTTTAAAACCAGGAAAATTCTAGAGAAACTGAGATTTTGTGAGTCATAATTCTACAGTTCTCTTAAATTCTCAGTCTATCAGATATCTATACTTCTCCAATGTTTCTCTGTTATAAAAACAACAGTAATTGAACGTCTGTCCCACCTTGGTAAAGTCAACAAACTTAAAAAAAAAAAAAACCTCCACATTTTTGACAGCCGATTACTACTGTACTTCTGTACTTTTCTGGGGACATAGATGGTTTCTGGCCAGGGAATAGAATCAGAGGTGATCGGGGGCGTAGATGGTTTCTGGCCAGGGAATAGAATCAGAGGTGATCTAAATACGTATGTGGAGTAGTTTATTTCTTCCACCAATGTGACCTCCATCATCTTTCTTTTTGGTAATTTGCTTTTGTACAGAAGTGGAACAGAGAATGAACAATGGTATGACCTACACGGTATAATGTGGCTTTCTTTCTGGAAAATCAGTAATTAATTCAAGGACCAAATTGTCTCATTCTAAGATGTTTGTCTTCAAAACAATCCTCTTCACTATTTTCATCTTCTTATTGTGGTAAATTTGTACATGACAGTATTCAAAGCATTCTCTTACTTCAGCAACCATTCGTTTATGAAGTTCCTGTACATTGCCTGGTTCACTGAGAACATGAAGCTGAATCAGACAGTTCCTTCCCTTAAGGAATCCACATTCTGGTAGGGAAGATAGAGAAGTAAACAAATGATTACAGTAGGTACAAAAGGTACCCTGGAGTCCTAAGGAGGACTCACCTATGCTTTAGCACCTCACAGAGGAAATGCCTGAATTGAGTCTTGGAGGGTGGTCAGAGATTGCTAGGTGAAGAGATAGCAGCAGAAGCACAAACTAATGTGCTAAATATGGGTGAACTGTAGTCAGTCTGGGATGGATATGGGGGATAGGATTGAAGTGAGTAGAGTAGGAGATGAGGATACTTACTCTGCGCCAACTAGCGAAGAGTCTTGTTGTCATGCTTAGAAGGCCATGGTCAGCCAGGCATGGTGGTTCACGCCTGTAATCCCAGCACTTTGGGAGGCCAAGGCGGGCAGATCACCTGAGGGCAGGAATTCGAGACCAGCCTGCCCAACATGGCAAAACCCCGTCTCTACTAAAAATACAAAAAATTAGCTGGGCGTGGTGGTGCATGCCTGTAATCCCAGCTACTCAGGAGGCTGAGGCAGGAGAATCGCTTGAAGCCAGGAGGCAAAGGTTGCAGTGAGCCAAGATCGCACCATTGCACTCCAGCCTGGGCTACAAGAGTGAAACTCCGTCTCAAAAAAAAAAGAAAAGGAAAAAAAAAGAAGGCCATGTCTTAGAAAGATGACCAGCTGGAATAGGAAGAATAGACTGGGGAGACTGAGGCAGAGAGCTGAATAAAGAACTTTTTTCAGTAATCCAAATTGGAAATGTTGGGGGTTTGAAGTAGGACAGCAGCAGTGAAAATGAAGAGGAGGAGACAGAATCAAGATAAAGATGGAGAATGGACAGGCTATATGAACAACTTGCATGTACTGTCTTGGGTACCTGCACAGGTGGTACTTACAACTCTCTAAAATAAGAGAATGTAAGAAGATGAGTGCAAAGGGCGCTCCTTACCTTCTGATCTTTGCTTTCTTCAGACTTTACTGAGGATGTAAATGATGGAAAATTGTAGACCTTCTCAATGCTGGCTAATCAGACTTTCCCTATTATTTGGTTTTCCTAGTTCATTACCCAGATAAAAGAAATAGAATGTGTGCATTAGATTTTCTGCTTCTGCTTGGTGACCTAGAGATGATCATCAAGCTTTTTCTTATAAGAGGTATTAAATGCAGGTGCTCAGTTTGGGAGTATTTCCAGTATTTATTGGTTTGAAGTGGATATTGTATGACCAAATCTTAACTGACGATTTTTGTCCTACCAGTTGAATGCGCTGGGTTTTGATTATTTTAAACCTAATATTTGGACAGTGTTTAATAGCTGGAGGCAAATTAATAACATGATGTCAGCTGAGGACAAAGGACATGTCTGCAACAACAGTAGATAAATTATAAGCACATGATAACATGAAAGGGTATATCTTACTAAAATGTCAGCTTATTTGGAGGAAACTCTTCATTCAGTTTACTTTCAAAATCTTCAGAGGAGTGTGTCGAAAGAGCCATGGAAGTGGAAGCAGACAGAAAAAAATTGAAGATGTTGATAGTGCTGTGTCAGCTATCTACAGCTTGCTATTTGCCAGGAACCATGCTAAGAACTTTTCATACATTAACTCACTTAATCCTCAGACAGCACTATGAAGTAAGTACCATTAGTATCTCCATTTCATAGCTGAGAAGACTGAGACAAAGAAAGATGGAGTAATTTGCCCAAGAGCACCCTGCTGATAATGATAGAACCAGGCAAATCCAAGCAGGCCTCTTTCCAGAGCCCATGTTCCTAAATACTGTAATCCTCATTGTCTCAATATCCTTCCCTCTTCTTATCACACCTCCCTGGAGAGCCTGGCTGAGTCATTACCTTCTTCTAGGAGGCTCACCTTGACTCTTCTCCTACCTCCATTTGTACTTTGTACAAAATGTATATATTTCACTCATCACACAGGATATAAATATTCATATCTGTCTCTTCTACCAGACCCAATCTTATTCCTCTTTGTATCTATACCTGGAATTTGGTGTAGTGCATGGCACAGAGTAAGTGTTCAATAAATGCAAGTCTAGTTGAGTTAGCTTCACTTAAACACACAGTGCTTGTCCTCAAAGAGCTTTCAATGTATCAGGAAAAGAAAGTTCCATTCACATGAAACAACAGAATAAGAAAGAAGTTTGAGCTAAAATAGTGTGGGTATAGACAGTGGATATTATGAGATTTCAATGAAAGGAGATTGGCTATGGAGATTGTGTTGGGTGGATTGAGTTGCATTGGGTTAGACTGGATAGAGATAGCTTCGCCACGTACATAGAATCTGAGATGAGGATGGATTATAGTTAAGAGAAGAAAAGGAGGAAGAACATTGATCGGAATGTTGACCTGAGGTGGCAATGAATGAAATGCTCACATTTAAGGGGGCGGTAGAGTTGTTTAGAAAATGTACGCTGGAAGATCTTCCTCGTTGACCCAGATCAGACATCAGCTCCTTAGAGAGGCTGACCCTGTTCTCTCTCGAGACCTTCCTTCCACAGTATCTTGTATATGCATGACCTTCACAAGAACACTTTGCTTTGTAGGTGTCTGTTCTGTGTGACTGAGCTCCCTGAAGGCAAGGATTATTTTTCACCAATACCATGCATGTCTAGCACATAACAGTGGTAAAAATAATAATAATAGCAGTAACAATTTTATAATTACAGAAGTATATAATGTTGATTTTAATAAATACCTATACAAAATAAGTAACATATTGGATCCTTATTGTGTTCTAGCCATTTTTCTGATTACATTATATTAATTCAACCTGTGTTCTAGTATTTTTGTTGAAATTTATGTTTGTTGAACTTTGCCATCCTGTGAGGTTGTAACATCTAGGGAATCTTTCATTGTGTAGGCGCCATTTGATCATGATCTCCGTCTGAATTCTGCGAAATGTCTTTACGTACAGCAGTCTTAGGTGGTACCAGGGAGTATTGGAACTGATATGGTTTGGCTGTGTCCCCACCCAAATCTCATCTTGAATTGTAGCTCCCATAATTCCCACGTGTTATGAGAGGGCCCCAGTGGGAGATAACTGAATCATGGGGGCGGTGTCCTCCCTACATTTCTCGTGGTAGTGAATAAGTCTCATGAGATCTGATGGTTTTATAAGGGGAAGCCCCTTTCGCTTGGTTCTCATCTCTCTTGCCTGCCGCCATGTAAGACGTCCTTTTTTTCTTCCTTCATCTTCCTCCATGATTGTGAGGCCTCTCCAGCCCTGTGGAACTGTGAGTCCATTAAACTTCTTTCCTTTAAATATTACCCAGTCTTGGGTATGTCTTTTATTAGCAGCACGAGAATGGACTAATACAGACACCTAGGATTCAGCTTCCTGCAGAAGGGAAATGACAACATGGCCCAACCAAACAGCTGGCAGTCAGGACAGGCCACCAGTCCCATGAGGAAACTGAGGTACAAAGCTGGACACCCAAGAGTACCAAGGAGTGGATCTCAAAGCAAAACACACACACACACACACACACACACACACACACACACACACACACACACACACACACAGAGCTCTTAATTCCAAACCAAAATAACTGAGCCTGCTGAATATCTCTTTTTCCACTTAAAGCCTAAGAAGTGTCTGAGTCCACAGGTGGGGTTACTGGTAGCCCCAGCTATAGGTTACTGAGCAGGAGAAACAAATCAGGAATCGGCACAGATACATACTCACATGCTATAACTAAAGAATTTCAAACTTGGAATCAATGTGCTTTTGCACATTAGCGTGACCCCCAAATTTTCCAAGCACCAGCTCAGCCTTTCCAAATAAACTGTCTTTGGAATAATGCAAGTAAAATAATATGGGCAGCCTAATAAGCATTTCAAGCAGGCAACAAATATTTCTAAAGTATTTTCTTCATATGCTACTTTCATAGTTTCAAGAGAAAAGTGCTTTTAGGAAAATGTTCAGGCTTAGGCCAGGCATGGTGACTCATGCTTACAATCCCAGAAATTTGGAAGGCCAAGGTGGGAGGATCCCTTGAGGCCAGGAGTTCAAGACCAGCCTCAGCAACATAGTGAGAGCTCGTCTTTATTTAAAAAAAAAAAAGAAAGAAAGAAAGAAAGAAAAGAAAAGAAATGTTCCAGCCTAATTGAAAAAGTACATAGCAATCAAATTTTATTCCCAGCTGGCATAAAACTTTCTAACTGGTAGCCAAATTTGGGATGCCTGAAGACAGACAAGTGACTAATGCTAGGGCTGTGTGTGGCCAGTACCAAATGTATTTTCTGACCACAAGACCATGTCTGGATTCTCCTTTGTAATTACCACACAGCCTACTGTAATTTTCAAGCTTATATTTACTTCCTGCCTTTGACATGTAATTCAGGGTCCAGGACTGCACCCCGAGCGAGAGTGAAGTCCTCTCTGTCATTTGGCTAAAACCTATAAAATCATCATTGTGTGAGGATGTGTGTATGTGTTTGTGTTGCCACGTCTGCTAAATATGTTAAGTGTAATCTTGTGAAAAATATGCCCACTCCTGCCTTGTTGGATGAGGCACTTTGCTTGTCAGATGTTTATTGAACACCTACTACCCTATGCCAGGGACTATTTTAGACTCTGGGAAACATCCGTGAGCAAGAGAATGAAGGCCGTGCTTTCCTGGAAGAGAACGAGGGAGGGGGAGTGGGGAAGAAAGACAGACAGAAAAATAGCACTTATGGACATGTGCTGTGTGGAGAACAAGAGTGATGTGATGTGATAGAGAAAGTCTGAGTGGCTTCTTTCGCTTGGGACATCAGAGAAGGCCTTGCCAAGGAGATGACATTTAAACTGACATTTTAAAATGACAAGAAGGAGTAGGACAGGCACAGAGCAGGAGGAAGAGCATTCCAGACAGGTTAGTGTTAAGGCCCAAAGACAGGAGGAGCTTGGCATGTTCCAGAAACAGAAAAGGCCAGTGTGCCTTGAGCACAGTGGGAGACAGGACAACTGAGCAGAGAGGTTGCGTATTAATCCATTTTCATGCTGTTGATAAAGACATACCTGAGACTGGGAAGAAAAAGAGGTTTAATGGACTTAACGTTCCACATGGCTGGGGAGGCCTCACAATCATGGCGGAAGACAAGGAAGAGCAAGTCACATCTTACGTGGATGCTGGCAGGCAAAGAGAGAGAGAGCTTGTGCAGGGAAACTCCCCTTTTTAAAACCATCATATCTTGTGAGACTTATTCACTATCACAAGAACAGCATGGGAAAGATCTGCCCCCATAATTCAGTTGCCTCCCATTGGGTCCCTCCCACAATATGTGGGAATTCAAGATGAGATTTGGGTGGGGACACAGCCAAACCATGTTAGGTTGTCAGGGACAGAGTCACAGGGGGCTGTCTAGGCCACTGCAAGAGGCAGACATGGGAGGTTGTGGCCCTTCGTGAGGGACACTAGTTAGGAAGCAACTGCAGAGGGCTGAGCAGGCGGCAGTAGTGGTTTGGACCAAGGCATGAAGTAGAGAATGAGAGAAGGGGCTGGATTTGGAATATGGTGTAGAACCAGAGTCAGCAGAACCTACTAGTGGATTGGATGTGAGGAATGAAGAAAAGGGAATAACCAAGAATGATTCCAAAGGCTTTGGCTTTGAGCAACTCGGTGGATGGTGACTGAGAAGAGGAGGACCAAAGGCAGAGCTGCTTGGCTCTTCCTTGAGTCATAACTGACTAGCCACAAAAATTGGGAACTTACATCTTGGGGTCCAATCAATGCCCTCATGACACCTCCCATCCAATTTTACATTGCTGGACCGTATTTGTAGACCTTTGGAAATACTACTTCAAACATATCCAGCGTTTCTCCTTCCTTTTGGTGTTCATTTTGTGACATAAAAAAAAAAAAACATATTCGAGTTACCTAACTCTACCTTGCTCCATCCCTCATGGGTGCGCTGTAAATGTTAGTTCTTGTGCAGGCTTCCTGCTTCAGCACAGTTCTGGGGCACCCTGGGCAGGGGCATCTGGAGGTCAAGTAGAGGTCTGAGATCAGTCCATTGGTCACAAGTTGGACAGCCAACATATCCTTCTAACAACATCGTCTATGTATATAGAAAATAATATGACTAGTTTGCTTGTTTTTCTACTTATAGTTAGGAAAATTTTGTAACCTCTTTACTAAAGATTAAACTGATTTAATCCAATTGTTGCTTTATTATAAAGCAAATGTAGATATTTTCTACATTTGCCTTAAAAATATTGTAGGGTTGACCGGGCATGGTGGCTCACACCTGTAATCTCAGCACATTGGGAGGCCAAGACAGGCAGATCACTTGAGGTCAGGAGTTCGATACCAGCCTGGCCAACATGGTGAAACCCCCATCTCTACTAAAAATACACAAAATTAACTAGGCATGATGGTGGGCGCCTGTAATCCCAGCTACTTGGGAGGCTGAGGCACGAGAATCATTTGAACCCAGGAGGCAGAGGTTGCAGTGAGCCGAGATTGTGCCACTGCAACTCTAGCCTGGGCAACAGAGCAAGACTCCATTTCAAAAATATATATATATAGTGAGGCTTAAATTTTCTTGCTACACAATAGGAATAACAATATAGCTATTCTTCATGGGTATTTTGTTAGGAGTAAATGAAATAATGTATATGACGTGCTTAGCACTGTAGCTGCTATATAACATTCAGTAAATTTGAGGTATTATTATCAATGAAATAACAATTTGGGGCTGGGCGTGGTGGCTCACGCCTGTAATCCCAGGACTTTGGGAGGCCGAGGTGGGCAGATCACCTGAGGTCAGAAGTTCGCAACCAGCCTGACCAACATGGAGAAACCCCGTCTCTACTAAAAATACAAAATTAGCTGGGGTGGTGGTGCATGCCTGTAATCCCCGCTACTCGGGAGGCTGAGGCAGGAGAATCGCTTGAACCCGGGAGGCGGAGGTTGCGGTGAGCCGAGATCATGCCATTGCACTCCAGCCTGGGCAACAAGAGCGAAAATCCATCTCAAAAAAAAAAAAAAAATCTGGGAGCAGAGGAGCTCGCAGAACCAACACACCGATTTTAATATTCAAATGAACCAGTCAGAGAAAATAGAACAACACATTGATTTATTAAATTCCTGCATCACTTTGGACAAAACCTACACTTTCTTTGTATCTCAATTGTCTCAGGTAAATGCGAGACTCAGGATAGATAGATAACCTCAACTTTAAAACTTCTGTGATTCTAGTAGATGATCAATATTTTCTCTCCCATCTTCCTTTTACCAGACTTATCACAAAGTTTTGTCTTTGGGTCATCTAAATCAGTATAAGTGATATTTATTGCCAGATGTGACCTTTTGTTAGCACACTGGAGAATCCCAACGCTAATGTCAATTTCTATAAATATAGATTGAGAGTGAGGAAATGTTCTGTCTCTAGGGAAGTTTAGCTATGGAGAGTCTTTCTCTTTTTAGACTCTTGGTCTGTGGTCTCTTACTCACTCGTGACATTCTTCCCTAGTCTCACTTTTGTTACCTTTTTCTTTCGTGATCACTGATGCTGGTAGCCACCTACAATTTTGAAGTTCCCCACTCAGCCTTCCCTAGTGGTAGGCATTGCATTTGAGTTGTGCTTTCTTACTTCCTCTACCTTTTGAAATTTAAAAATAGGAAATAGCAAACAAACCACAGTCTTTCACATCAGCTGAACTCTGTTATTCATCCAACAGATTTTCTGGTGAATTCTCTGGTACAAGATATACAGTCAGAAACCAGCATCAGTTCAGAATAAATGGTGTACAAAATTAAGAAAGAGCTACTTTTATTTTTTACTCTTAAACACATGATCAGAAATGGGAGGCAGCAGCATAGGAGGAGGCTTTGAAAAGTGAATCCAAGGGAAAGACGGCTCCTAGCCTTCTCCTTGGCTTTTCTCCTTACCTGTCCAACTTTCCCGAGCCATGATGAAGAGTCAGTGGATTGATAAAGGGACTCTCTTAGGAGTCTAACTCTTGCACTATGAATACCAAAGACAGGCCCTGAGAAGCATGAAAACCCATCATAGCCATGAGCAATATAATTTCCAGAGACCCCACCCCACAGCAAACATACTATAATATGGTACCTGCCCTATTAAATATCATTTTAGGACAGGTGCAGTGGCTCACGCCTGTAATCCCAGCACTTTGGGAGGCTGAGGCAGGCGGATCACAAGGTCAGGAGTTCGAGACCAGTGTGGCCAACATGGCGAAACCACGTCTCCACTAAAAATACAAAAATTAGCTGGGCCTGGTGGCGGACGCCTGTAATCCCAGCTATTTGGGAGGCTGAGGCAGGAGAATTGCTTGAACCCGGGAGGCGGAGGTTGCAATGAGCCAAGATCGTGCCATTGCACTCCAGCCTGGGCGACAAGGGCGAGACTCCATCTCAAAAAATAAAAAATAAAAAATATATACATATAATTTTATTGCTGTCAATTTTTTTTTTTTTTTTTTTTGAGACGGAGTCTTGCTCTGTCACTCAGGCTGGAGTGCAATGGCATGATCTCTGCTCACTGCAACCTCCACCTCCTTCCAGGTTCAAGCAGTTCTCCTGCCTCAGCCTCCTGAGTAGCTCAGGTTATAGGCGCCCACCACCACGCCCAGCTAATTTTTGTATTTTTAGTAGAGAAGGGGTTTCATCATGTTGGTTAGGCTGGTCTCGAACTCCTGACCTCAGGTGATCTGCCCACCTCAGCCTCCCAAAGTGCTGGGATTACAGGCGTGAGCCACCGCACCCAACCTTGCTGTCAAAATTTTGAAAAAATATTTGTATAATTTTGCTTTGGAAATAGGTTGGCTACCAGTAACTGATTTAATTTGTAATTGACTATTAGTTTCAGCAATTATCTTACCATACTGGGAAATTTTTATGACGTTTATGAAGAAATAAATCCAGCCCTACATATTACTTCCAAATTATGTATTTTTGATTACCGGATCAACAATTAATGAAGTTAACTTCACATTTGCATAGACCTTTAACATTTAGTAATTTCAGTACTATTGTTACTCTGTTTTGAAGCCAACCAATGGTTTTTAAGCTCTCAGACGTTTGTTTAGCTCTCTGAAAAGCTGGAAGCCCCGAGGCACTGCACCTTAATGCCCAGTGGTTAAAAATGCTCTGACTGGTTATTCCCAAGCCCTGAGATCTTCACTGCCTTCTTCAAAGAATAAAAGCTGGTTTAGGGGACAGCAAGCTGGCATACAAATATACCAGTCTACTCCAAGAAGGTGACTCTCTAAGAAAAACAAAGTAATTGGAGGCAGAATCCCTGTGTTGCAATTAATTCACTAGGTTACCTTGAACAAGAGCTCTGCAGCCCTTTCCCTGCCCCTTAGTACAGCTTGAGCATCCCTAATCCCAAAATCCAAAACCCACAATGCTCCAAAATCCAAAACTTTTTGAGCACCTACATGACGCCACAAGCAGAAAATTCCACATCTAGCCTCATGCAACAAGTACACATGAGTGTTAAAAATCCTGCATAAAATTAGCTTCAGGCTATGTGTGTAAGCTTTATATGAAACATAAATGAAATTCGTGTTTAGACTTGGGTCCCATCCCCCAAGATATTTCATCATGCTTATGCAAATATTTCAAAGTCCGAAATCCGAAACACTTCTGGTCCCAAGCATTTCGGATAAGGGATACTCAACCTGTAGTGCCTTTGCAAACAAACACCTCATCTGGCCTAGGTGATGGCCCACAGTCATCAGTTCTATGGAACCGAAAGGTATGCCACACCATCTGAACCAGAAACAAGGGCTTCCTCTCACACATTGAGGAAAGCCATTTTTATGTCTGTATTATTTTGCCAAAATTAAAGAAGGAAGGGAAGGGAGAAAAGAGTAGAGAAGGGAAAGGGAAAGGAGAAGGAAGGAGAAAGGACTACACCATCAACATGTTTAGAAAGCTACTGATCTTTTGGCTGGGCCCCGTGGCTCATGCCTGTAATCCCAGCACTTTGGGAGGCCAAGGCGGGCAGATCACCTGAGGTCAGGAGTTCAAGACCAGCCTGGCCAATATGGTGAAACCCTATCTCTACTAAAAATACAAAAATTAGCCAGGCATGGTGTCACGCACCTATACTCCCAGCTACTCAGGAGGCTGAGGCAGGAGAATCACTTGAACCTGGGAGGTGGAGGTTGCAGTGAGCCAAGATCGCGCCATTGCACTCCAGCCTGGGTGACAGAGTGAGACTCCATCTCAAAAAAAAAAAAAAAAAAAAAAGCTATTGATCTTTAACTTCTGTGCAAAATTACAAGTATCTTTTCTTCAGAGAGAATGGCTTTCATGTGAGATACTCCCATCATCCCATTCAAGTGTTGTCTATCATCTGTTTTTGGTTTTGGTTTTGTTTTGTTTTGTTTTGTTTTTCAGTTGGGGGCCACTGGGATGTAACGCAAAGAACATCAGTTTCAGAAGCAGCTCATGCTCTGTTCAAAGCCAGTCCTGTCACTATCACTCAGCAGTTCTCAAAGTGCAGGCCAGGGATCTCTAGGGTGCTCCAAGGGTCTTTCAGAGTGTCCATAAGGTCAAAACTGTCTTTATAATAATAGTATGATCTCATCTGCCTGTTTCACTCTCATTCTTTTCATGAGTGAATTTTCCCAGAGACTACAGGATATGTGATATTGTGACAGATTGAATGCATACGCAGATATCCAAATCCAACTGGCTGCTATGAAGCCAGACATTCAAGATATTTATAAAAATGGAAAACAATGCCATTCTTCTCATTATGTATATCTGTGTGTGTGTGTGGGGGGGTGTTCTGGAAATATAATTTTAACTTTTAAAATGTTTATGGTAACATGTAGTGGGATTATTACTGTTATTTTTAATTTTTTGGTTTTTTTTTTTTTTTTTTGAGACAGAGTCTCGCTCTGTCACCAGACTGGAGTGAAATGGCAGGATCTTGGCCCACTGCAATCTCCAACTTCTGGGTTCAAGCGATTCTCCTGCCCTAGCCTCCCAAATAGCTGGGACTACAGGCACATGCCACCATGCCCAGCTAATTTTTGTAGTTTTGGTAGAGATGGGGTTTCACCATGTTGGCCAGGATGGTCTCGATCTCTTGACCTCGTGATCCGCCCACCTCAGCCTCCCAAAGTGCTGGGATTAAAGGCGTGAGCCACCGCAACTGGCCTTATTGTTATTTTTTAATGAATTTTAAATTCCTCAATCATAATGTCTAATATGGTAAATATTGATAAATATAACCCACATAGAAAAAGCTTAAAAGAGTTCATACCTATAACTAAAAAGTTTGAGAAGCCCTGCACTACCTAATTGTAATGACTGTTTATTGATTATTGCTTTGTGCCATGAGCTGTGCAAAGCATACCACATTCTTCATCTCTTTTAATCTTTGCCACAAGGCTGTAAAGCAGAGGCTTTAAAAAAGGGCATCTTGCTAGCCCAGCATCTCACCACTGGACAAGAAAGAGATCACCAGGTCGGTTCTCTGACTCTGAAGCCACACCCTTGGTCACTTTCTCTATAACTTTAAAAAAGATTTTTTTAACTGCTCTGAGCCTCAGTTTCCTTATCAAAAATAGTCAGAATGAGGTACCCCGTAGTGTTCTCTGAAAAGCAGAAGAGTTTCTATGCATCCAGTCCTTACATGGGGGCCAACAGCAAATGCTCCACCAGAAACTCTTCACCTCCCTTCCTTCCATTCCTTCCTTTTCTTTGACGTTAGACCAGAGAGGCTTATCAACTCTCCATTTTCCTCTAGGTGGTCTTCAAGCTGACAGAGAAGCTGACGGAACAGAAGGAGTGGATGAAGATATAATTGTGACCCAAAGTCAGACCAACTTCACCTGCCCCATTACAAAGGTACCGCTTCCTCCTACTTCCCCTGAAAGAAACACGATTCACTTCACAGAGGCAGAAAGGTTCCTGTTTGCTTTCTGGTTTGATTTCACTTAGGGAGTTAAGGAGGGAGTAAAGAAAAGTGCTGGGGGTTGAAGAGTATCCACGGGAGGTTCTTGGGCTGGAGAGAGCTGTCAGTCAATCATGCCCTTAAGGATCCGGGACTAAAGTCATGGCCTACAGGCCAAGTGACAGTACTGCCACTGGATTCCCTGCATTTCCTTATCTAAAGCCTAGTAATTATGTAAAGCCATGAGAATGGGAAGTTAAACATAGAAAGCTCAGGACTAGGACGAAACAGCTACTGGAAGTTGATCATTATCATTCCTGAAAGCCCAACATCTCCTTGATTACAGGAGGAAATGAAGAAGCCAGTGAAAAATAAAGTGTGTGGCCACACCTATGAAGAGGACGCCATTGTTCGCATGATTGAGTCCAGGCAAAAGCGGAAGAAAAAGGCCTAGTGAGTGGACGCAGGGAAGGAAGTGGAGCCTTCCCTAGTGGTAGTTACTCAGAGGTGGCGTGTTCACGCCAGAGGAAGAGGCACTTCAATGTCTCTTCTAAATTCCGTTCACCTCCCGAATACTGTAAACATGGAAGTGGGCTTTCTGGAAAAACAATACATGAGGGAAAAATTAGTAATCTGTTCAGGAAGAAGCTGAGGGAACTTCAACCACACCTTCAAAACAGAATAAGGCCAGGCAGGGTGGCTCATGCCTGTAATCCTAGCACTTTGGGAAGCCGAGGTGGGCAGATCACCTGAGGTCAGGAGTTCGAGACCAGCCTGGCCAACATGGTGAAACCCCATCTCTACTAAAAATACAAAAATTAGCCAGGCTTGGTGGCAGGTGCCTGTAATCCCAGCTACTCGGGAGGCTGAGGCAGGAGAATCTCTTGAACCCAGGAGGCAGAGGTTGCAGTGAGCCGAGATTGTGCCACTGCATTCCAACCTGGGCAACAGAGCTAGACTCTGTCTCAAAAAAAAAAAAGGTTTAGGTAAATTAATGGCTAACTCATGAATGACAAATTATTTTTTTAATTGGAAGTTTTGCAGAATCTTTATAAATATACATAACATATATGTTATATATTGTTTTATATGTATATCATATATTATTTATCTTTAAATATATATAATATACACACACACACATATATATATCTCGCCTTCCTTCCCCTCCTCCCGTGACCACGGAGGACCATGCTCTGTTCCTGTAATAACGTAGAATCCTGAGTTAGCCAGACTGACTGGCATTGACTTTGTTTGGCATTTCTTGTGCTCTTATCATGGATTTGTTGCAGGAATGGAATTGCAGGTGTGACTAGTTCTCAATTGACTTCTGATAACAGTCCCTTTGATGTGTGGCTTGCTTCTCCATTGCCCAGAAATTTGCTGGTCCAGACCTAGAATTGGAATTCCCCAGCACTCCTCATCTGGGTGTGGACTTAGAGATAATATAGTGGAGACTAAAGATATCTTGATGGTCATTCAGGCAAATAACTTATCCTATGTATTCTAGAAGAATAGTGGCTTTGCTGCCTAATGGTTGCAAAATGTAGACATTCTTAGTACATTTTGATCTGTTTTGAGTTTTTGAGTTAACAGTTGAAATGTCAGATTTCGGCCAGGTGCGGTGGCTCACACCTGTAATTCCAGCACTTTGGGAGGCCGAGGCGGGTGGATCACGAGGTCAGGAGATAGAGACCATCCTGGCTAACACGGTGAAACCCTGACTCTACTAAAAATAAAAAAAAATTAGCCAGGCGTGGTGGCGGGCGCCTGTAGTCCCAGCTACTGGGGAGGCTGAGGCAGGAGAATGTCATGAACCCAGGAGGCGGAGCTTGCAGTGAGCCGAGATCATGCCACTGCACCCAGCCTGGGTCACAGAGTGATACTCTGTCTCCAAAAAAAAAAAAAAAAAAAAGAGGGAGGATTCTGGGTTGTTAAATGGCATGCTTTCTTGCTTTCTCTTTTTTTTTTTTTTTTTTTTTGTTTGAGACTGAGTTTCCCTCTTTTTGCCCAGGCTGGAGTGCAATGGCGTGATCTCAGCTTACCGCAACCTCCGTCTCCCAGGTTCAAGCGATTCTCCTGCCTCAGCTTCCTGAATAGCTGGTATTACAGGCATGCACCACCACGCCCGGCTAATTTTGTATTTTTAGTAGAGATGGGGTTTCTCCATGTTGGCCAGGCTGGTCTCAAACTCCCGAGCTCAGGTGATCCACCTGCTTCGGCCTCCCAAAGCGTTGGGATTACAGGCATGAGCCATCGCGCCCAGCCATGGCATGTTTTCATTAGTTTCCTTATCCATAAATGAATGACAATCGTTGTAATCACCTCATTGGCATATTTGAAATTTAAATAAGATACATGCAAAGTACTTAAAGTAGCTGGTACACAGTAGGGCTCAGTAAAATTATCCCATCATCATCTTCAAACTTGAGCCACTATCAACATCCTCTTCGTTTTTTTCCACCATTGCTCTATAGGCATGGGAGAGGAAGACAGTTTTAAAGGAGTAAGATGAGCCAACCTGGAGTTTAGGAAGTTACTCCAATAGCAATGCAGAGATGGATTAAGGAGGCATGAGGCAAAAAAAGTCAGTTAGGATGCTTTTACAGTGGTTTAAGTTATAGAAAATTAGAGTATAGAGATACAAGAGTGATTGTGGAGGTACAGTTAACGACATTTGATGACTGACTGAATGTAAGAGAAAGGAAGAAGCAGCAAGGGGTGGCTGACATTTCTCATCTGGGTGTCTAGTACTGTCATTTGCTCATTAGCCTCCAGAGAAGGCATGAGAGAGGAACACTCTTACTGGAGGATTGTGATAGACTTAGCTCAGGTCATCCTAAATGCAAGGTCCCAGCAATACAGCCCCATGGAAGTGTCCAGGAAGTGCAGCAAATGTGAGTTTTGCAGTCAGGGGAGGACTCAGAACTGTCGATGTGGATTGGGAAGTTATCAGTGTAGACGAGTCAACCCGCTCAACTACCATCGCAGATGCAGCTCTGGAAAAAATGCATGCACCAGCAGAGAGCCAGCAAGGCAGGACCCGCGCCTCGCCCGTGATCTCCACAAGGCCAGAGCCCGACTTCGTTCTGCTCACTGTGATGCCTTAGCACCCTGGTGCCAACCCTCAAAAAACACTTTGTTGACCAATGAAAGGATCAATCAGCGGAAGAAGACCCCAGCAAAGCAGTCTAAAATATAGCCAGGAGCCAGGAAGAGTGATAAGGAGTGGAGGCTCATGGGAACTTGTGGGCGGGGTGGGCAGGGTTCTGAAGGCCAGGTGCATTTGGGCAGCAGTAGATTAGAACTCAGGGCCTTCTTGAAACCAACTCCAGAAGTTTCTGATGAAGCATGAAGTCGTATCATTTCCCATGATGCACATTAGAGTGATGAGTATTTCTGGGTTCACTTTGTTTAGAAATGTGCATGACACATTGTCTCATTTCTTCCTCCTAGATTGTTCTAGTTATGTTTGTTTTTTTAGACTGGAGTTCCAGGTCCATTGTGTTCTGGGCACTGCCTGAATTTTACTGTGCAAGCTTCAGGCCCTGGGAAGGCCTCTCTGCACTGGCTTGAGTCAGAATAATATTGTTGAGACTTTAGCCCCAGCCAAGCACGGTAGTTAGAATAATTTCCTAAAATATATCTGTTAACAATAAGCCTATTTATTCTCTTAAAAATAAAGCTGCCTTATGATTTCCTTTTTTTTTTCTTTTCTTTTTTCTTTTCCTTTTTTTTTTTGAGACAGAGTCTCACTCTGTCTCCCAGGCTGGAGTGCAACCTCTGCCTCCCAGGTTCAAGCAATTCTCGTGCCTCAGCCTCCCAAGTAGCTGTGATTACAGGCACATGCCATCACACCTGGCTAATTTTTGTATTTTTAGTAGAGACAGGGTTTCACCATGTTGTCCAGGCTGGTCTCGAACTCCTGGCCTCAAGTGATCTGCCCACCTTGGCCTCCCAACCTTATGATTTTCATATATTAATATTTCTAACTTGACCACAGTCACTTTTTTGCTTTTTTGTTTGAGAACAGGAAACATATTTTTAAAAGTCATATTTAAGAGCATGTAGAATAAAATGAAATTGAATAGAAATGGGTCATTCGACAGCAGAACTCCAGCTTTGTGCTTGGAATTCCTGTTTCAACACTAACCAACAAGCCATTCAACCTTTCTGCTTCAGTTTCCCCATCTGTAAAGTGGAAATAACATCAGCATCTCACAGCACTTCAGGGGCCAAAGAAATGGTAGGGAATTCCATTCTAGGTTTGGACCAGCACATTTCTTGGCAGAAGAGTAGCAAAAGCACTTAGTTGAAAGCTCTTTTGGGAGCGAAGAGCGCTAAACAAATAGCTGTAGGGTTGTTAAGACTGAGGCTGATAGAGTTGTTATCACTCCCCGTGCTGCTTAGTGACACATTATTTGACTCAGGGGTTGTAAGATAGAATTACTGTCTGTGTTGAGGTATGACAGGAATCCCTCCCACTCAGATTTCCAGAGGTCTCTATAGACCTTCTGTCTATAGCTTGTCGACTAAACCTTGGAATTCTTGGGACCCAGATCCAGGAACTCCCAGAATCATGTACTCTTGAGCATTTGCAGAGGCCAAGGTTCCCCACAGCTCTGTGGGACCCCAAGACCCGGTTCCCTTTGCTCAGCAGTCACCTTTGTGTTTGCCTTGTGCTGCAGCGAAATGCTCTGCCCGGGTAGTGCCTGGAGGTGGGGACCCAGCCGCTCCTGCGAGGCCTGAAGGGCTGACTCCTGCACAGCGATGATGCGGCAGCTGAAGATCGGGTATTGCCACACTGAACTCGCTCACCAAGATGTCGTGGGATTAATGCCGAATGCTTACGGAGACCGTTGTTTCTCCAGAGGAGGCATGCCCTGATTCAGCACTGTGGCATGATGGCCTTCTCTTATCCTTTCTGCTTTAAAGACTTGTGTTTATTGGAGATGAAGTGAGAAACAAGGTCCTTCCCAGTTCTAGCAGCAACCTCGCCTCCAGGAAGTCTTCCCTGAGCCCTTATTCATGCTGGACAAAATGTCGTTAGCACCCCATGTCATGCCAACATTGTCGGTGCAGCTGGCTCCTCTCCACGAGCTTCTTGAGAGCGGAAGCTGTGGACTAGGGCAGGGACTGGTGCACGGTAGGACCTGAAGTGAACTCCCCAGTCCTTGACACACATCAGCCTGCTTATTTCTCAGCCTTATTGGACAGGCTTGTCCTCTGCTTTCATGTTCTTAAAGGGAAAAACTGAGACACAGAGAATTTAGTCACTTACCCAGAGTGACACAGCCAGGGGGTTTAAGCCCAGGTCTTTCTCACTCTTGAGCCTGCAATTCTGTCAGTAGGCCATCCAGCTGCCCTTGGGAGGGCTATTTGGTTCATGCCTCTACCATCAGAGTCTATCTCCTCAGTGAGCTCAGACCTTGTTTGACATGGCTCACCCTGGGATCCATCCCACTGAAGTGAAGGTGGGCGCCTGCTCTGCAGCTGAGTGTGTGGTTAAGTCCATCAGACATTCTCAGCGTGCTCTCATGCGCTGACTAAAACCATGATGTCATCAGGAAGTCCTCCCCACCTCACTCTCCACTTCCCTCTCCACTGCTTATTCACTGTCTGGCTATGAGAGTTAAGGCCTTTGCTGGGTAGAATGGAAGAGACCAAGGCCAGGCAGTCCAAAGCAGATATTCAGGGTTATGTTTTAAGGGAGGGTCATCCCAGCAACCTACTTGGAGTTGCATTTCAATGTCATGGAAGCCAAAGTTATGATACTTGCCTTTTCTAGTCACAAAAGTGTCTGTATCCTCTTCATGATCTTAGCTGCTTTTTTTCATACTTACAGACATAATTCACCAGGCACAGTGGCTCATGCCTGTAATCCCAGCACTTTGGGAGGCCAAGGCAGGTGGATCACTTGAGCTCAGGAGTTCAGGACCAGCCTGGGAAACATGGTGAAACTCTGTCTCTACCAAAAATTTTTTAAAAATTAGCCAGGCGTGATGGTGTGCACCTGTGGGCCCAGCTACTCAGGAGGCTGAGGTGGGAGGATTGCTTGAGCCTGGGAGGCAGAGGTCACAGTAAGCAGAGATAGTGCCACTCCAGCCTGGGTGACAGAATGAGACCCTGTCAAAAAAAGAAAGAGGAAAGAGGAGAGAAAGAAAGAAAGAGAGAGAGAGAGAGAGAGAGAGAGAGAGAGAGGGAGGGAGGGAGAGGAGGGATGGAGGGAGGGGAGGAGGGAGGGAGGGAGGGAAGGAAAGAGAAAGGAAGGGGAGGGAAGGAAAGAAGGAAGGAAGGAAGGAGAAGAGAGGAGGAGGAAGGAGAAGAGAGGAGGGCGGGGAGGGAGGGAAGGAAGGAAGAAAGGAAGGAGAATTCGCTTTGAGACTTCACAGCGTAGGGGGACAGGCTGGGAAAAATATATAGATTTTTAAACTAGTGTAAAACATTTCTCCAGCCTTGCCCTAATGCAAAGCCAAATCATCAGAATGATGCATACCTGGGCCAAATCACCCTGATCCTCTTTCATATAATTGCCTTTCTGTAATTATGATTTAACACATCGTGTACCTGAGTATGTAGGGCACTTTTTTTTTGTTTGTTTTGTTTTGTTTTGAGACAGAGTCTTGCTCTGTTGCCCAGGCTGGAGTGCAATGGTGCAATCTCGGCTCACCGCAACCCCCACCTCCTGGGTTCAAGTGATTTTCCTGCCTCAGCCTCACGAGTAGCTGGGATTACAGGCATGCGCCACCACGCCTGGCTAATTTTTGTATTTTTAGTAAAGATAGGGTTTCGCCATGTTGGCCAGGCTGGTCTCAAACTCCTGACCTCATGTGATCCACCCGCCTCGGCCTCCCAAAGTGCTGAAATTACAGGTGTGAGCCACCGCGCCTGGCCATATTTTAATATTTTAAAAATAAATACTGTTATTAAGCCTATTATATTTCATTGATTAATACCCCTCTAATGTAAAAACTCCTTGATCCACAGATCAGGGCCAAGAAATACTTTCTTTCATGTTGGACTGTTGGGCTTCCTACCACTAGACAAATTGGAGCTCCCATGACCAACTTTCTTTCCTTCTGGTTTGCATCTTTACTGTGGTTTGCACATTTGTTGTTTTTGGTCTTAATGTCCTGTGCTTTATGGAGAGCTGTCTCAGATCACTGGGCCAGAGCTCTGTGTGGGCAGGAACCATGTATTTGTATTTCACAGTTGCATGCTTAGAACCTAGCATAGGGCTGATCCCTAGAAGAGTCAATTAATGCATGAATGGGTGCATGCCTGTGTGGGTTATATGCAAGATAGAAATAGATCCAGAACTTTAAAACTTCTTGGAAGAATGATGATGAGGGAACACATGATAGTCACAGGGGATCTGGAAGGGAATTAACATTATTGAGCACAGGGGATCTGGGAGGGAATTAACAGTATTGACTGTCACCTTGGGAAATAAGAGTTCTCTCCCCATTTTAACTCAGAGGCAAGGGAGGCTCAAGAAGGTTATTGTGAATTGCCTGTGGTCTCATACCTAGCAAGTAGGTGGTAGAGAGAAAATTCAGACCTAGGTTAGCTTGACTCCAAACATTGGGCCTCTAATCTACCAAAATTTGGTTCACTTTGAGAACCAGTTTCTTTGAGAAGAAATAGGTGATTTCATCCAGCCCACTGCCCTCAGAGAAGACCACATCGAAGCAGAGCCGTGGCTTGTTTCCACCCCTTTCTGGGTGACTCACACTGATGTCTTTAGCTGCAGCCTTTCCACTGAGTCCCAGTGGCCCACTCAGTCTCTCTTCTGGGAGGGCTACTGGGCATCCATTCCAGAGGAAACAGATACCAACCAGGACTGTGGTTCTGTGCTGCAGCCTGTTTTGCCCCATCATTTCCCACTGTGATGAAGGGCACTACCAGTCACTGATCTGCCCAGATGAAGCTCGCTTCTTCCCTTTCGCTTATGCTCCACAGCCGCTCCATCGGCAAGTCCTATAGGTTCTATGGTCAAGCATGTCCTGAAGCTGATCGCCATACCACCCTCAGCCGAGCTGCCCTCACCTCTCTCCTGCACCCTGCAGGATCCCCCATGCTATTTTCCCTGCCCTTCTCTTACCTCCCTGCTTTGTGTTCTCCATAAGCAGCCAGAGTAACATTTTCCAGATGTAAACCAAACACACTCCTCACCCATCTCAAAACCTTCCAGTGTTTTGTCTTCATATTTAAAATAAAATCCAAGTCCAGGCACGGTGGCTCGTGCCTGTAATCCCAGCACTTTGGGAGGCCGAGGCAGGTGGATCACTTGAGGTCAGGAGTTCGAGACCAGCCTGGCCAACATGGTGAAACCCCATCTCTACTAAAAATACAGAAAATTAGCCAGGCATGGTGGCAGGCGCCTGTAATCCCAGCTACTCAGGAGGCTGATGCAGGAGAATTGCTTGAACCCAGGAGGAGGAAGTTGCAGTGAGCTGAGATCACGCCATTGCACCACAGCCTGGGTGAAAGAGTGAGACTCCATCTCAAAATAAATAAATAAATTAAATTAAATAAACTCCAAAGCCCCATTGGCGCACTGACCTCACTTCCAACTGCTCTCCCTCTTGCCTGGGTCGCTGCAGCCACATAGAGCTTGCTGTCACTCCAGGGCACCAAGCTGGAACGTCCTCAGCACTGCATTTGCTACTGCCTCAGCCCAGACCACATGCAGACTTGTTCCCACGCTTCATTCTGGGTCCTGCCCAAGATAAGATGTGTTCGGTGAGGCATGCCCTGAGTCCAGCCAATGAAGCCGTGGCCCCAGCACTCTCTCTCCCTGACCCTGCTTTGTTGCCCTCATAGCCCATAAGGTGACCTGAACTTGCAGCAAGCATTTATTTGGTTCCCTAGTGGTTGCCTGTCTTCCTCATTAGAAAGATAGCTCATAGGCTGGGCGCGGTGGCTCACGCCTGTAATCCCAGCACTTTGGGAGGCCGAGGCGGGTGGATCACGAGGTCAGGAGATCGAGACCATCCTGGCTAACACGGTGAAACCCTGACTCTATTAAAAATACCAAAAATTAGCCGGGCGTGGTAGCGGGTGCCTGTAGTCCCAGCTACTCGGGAGGCTGAGGCAGGAGAATGGTGTGAACCCGGGAGGCGGAGGTTGCAGTGAGCCAAGATCGTGCCACTGCACTCCAGACTCCGTCTCAGAAAAAAAAAAGAAAGTTAGCTCATGATAAGGCAGGCACTACTCACGTATCGCTTGTGTCCCCAGCACCCAGACAGGGCCTGGCTCAGGTAGGGACTCAGTGAATAAATGAATGAGCACAGCTTGGTCCTGATTTTGACACTTTTCCTTTTTCAGTAAAATGCCTTACTTAAACACTTCAGTATAAAAGAAGTTTCTGCTTAAGGCAGTAAAGGGGACTGACTTGATGTTCTTTCTTTCTCACAGTTGCCCTCAAATTGGCTGTAGCCACACGGATATAAGAAAGTCAGATCTTATCCAGGATGAAGCACTTAGAAGGGCAATTGAGAACCATAACAAGAAAAGACATCGTCATTCCGAGTAGGAAAAGCCACCTGCCTGCAGGGACACCAGCAGCCTACCTCCTACCCCAGCCGTCTGTTGAGAGCAGTGCTGACCCCAGCAGTTAGGGACTGGCTGCATAGCATACTTGTTGGGGGTAAAACTTGTTGCTTTTATGTGTGCTTGAAAACATTTTTCAAAGTTACACAACAGAAATGCAATCATATTGTTTATTTTTAAGTGTTCTATAATGTTAAATAAAACTTTGATCATCTGCAGTGTCCTCCCTGCATGCCTCCTGATGTATGGATTGTTCCAGAGGTGCAGGCTTTTCCATTTCAAGGACATCAGACTGATTTTTATAATAGTTTTGACTAAAGAATGTCTTTCAGCCAGGTGCAGTGGCTCATGCCTGTAATCCCAGCACTTTGGGAAGCCGACATGGGCAGATCACTTGAGGTCAGGAGTTCAAGACCAGCCGGGGCAACATGGTGAAACTCCATCTCTACCAAAAATCCAAAAATTAGCCAGGTGTGGTGGTGCGCACCCGTAATCCTAGCTACTCGGGAGGCTGAGGCAGGAGAATCACTTGAACCCAGGAGGCGGAGGTTGCAGTGAGCCGAGATCGCACCACTGCACTCCAGCCTGGGCGACAGAGCAAGACTCTATCTCAAAAAAAAAAAAAAAAAAAAAAAGAATGTCTTTCAAGTGATATTTGAAATTGAAACATATAAAAACACCCCTATTGCGAGGCATTTTCTATGAGTATAGTAAATAATAGCATTCGGTTATAAAGCAAAGTCAGTTTACTTTCTTGTATTTACATTGTATATTGACAGTTCCAAACATATAAATGCTTTTATTGTCATTCTGAATGGAATAGAATGCTCCAGTGACTGGCTAATCAGTGCATTGCAGTGATGATTGATGCCTATAATGAATACTTTGCTGCAGCCCTCCAAGAGCCTAAAGTACCATCAACAGTAACCACATTCCAGCTGCTCTCTGTTTTTCTAGATGGCTCACTGCAAGTGACTTCATCCCTCTGGATGTTGGTGTCTTCAGCCATAAAGTGAAGGTGTTCAACAAGATGCTCTCTAATGTCTCTAATCAACAAGATGCTCCCTAATGTCCTGTGACCCCTGAGAGTCTATGGACTGACACCAGCAGGGTCTTTAAATTGAATGTCTTCAATTATATTCTAATTGTGTGATGAGCACCAATCTATTGTCTCCATTAGCAACCTTTTATCAACCTTACTATTTAATTAAACCAAATTTGAAGCATACCCTGATGGCACTGGAAAACCAAGAATAGCTAATAATAGCTAACATTTATTGAGTACTTACTTACTGTATACCAGGTGCTATTCTAAGTGCTTTACATTATATTAACTCCTATAATCTTCATAGCCCAGTGAGAGAAGGACAGTTCTTACAGATAAGGAAAAGTAGGCACAGAGAAGCGAAGTCACCCATGGAAAGTCAGAGATGGAACTAGGAAAAGCTGAGCTGGGACCAGAATCTGGAGAGCCCAGTCCTAAAATCTCCATTCTTAACTCCATACTCTCCTCCTCCCTATTGACATAATTTAGAAAATGAAAATATATTCGAAGCCCGCATTTAGAACCAAAGCTTTTGTAAATAAGTGTGTGTGTGTGTGTGTGTGTGTGTGTGTGTACAAAAAGTCTAATTAAAATGGAGGCCTATGCAGGAGGATCACTCGAGCCCAGGAGTTTGAGACCAGCCTGGGCAAGATGGCAAGACCTCATCTCTATTAAAAAAGAAATAAGGCCAGGCACAGTGGCTCACACCTGTAATTTCAGCACTTTGGGAGGCCAAGGTGGGTGGATCATCTGAGGTCAGGAGTTCAAGACCAATTTGGCCAACATGGCAAAACCTCATCTCTACTAAAAATACAAAATTGGCCGGGCACAGTGGCTCAAGCCTGTAATCTCAGCACTTTGGGAGGCCGAGGTGGGCAGATCACGAGGTCAGGAGTTCAAGACCAGCCTTGCCAACATGGTGAAACCCTGTCTCTACTAAAAATGCAAAAATTAGCCTTGGTGTGAGCCTGTAATCCCAGCTACTCAGGAGGCTGACATATGAAAATTGCTTGAACCTGGGAGGCAGAGGTTGCAGTGAGCCAAGATCATGCCACTGCACTCCAGCCTGGGCAATAGAGCTCTGTCTCAAAAAAAACAAGACCCACCCCCATAATTCAGTCACCTCCCACTGGGTTCCCCCAATGACGTCTGAGAATTTTAGGAGTTACAATTCATGATAAGATTTGGGTGGGGACACAGCCAAACCATATCATTCCACCTGGCCCCTCCCAAATTTCATGTCCTCACATTTCAAAACCAATTATGCCTTCTCAACAGTCCCCCAAAGTCTTAACTGATTTCAGCATTAACTCAAAAGTCCACAGTCCAAAGTCTCATCTGATACAAGGGAAGTCCCTTCTGCTTATGAGTCTGTGAAATCAAAAGTAAGCTAGTTACTTCCTAGATACAATGAGGGTATGGGTATTGGATAAATACAGCCATTACAAATGGGAGAAATTGCCCAAAACAAAGGGGCTACAGGGCCTATGCAAGTCTGAAATCCAGTGGGGCAGTCAAATCCTAAAGGTCCAAAATGACCTCCTTTGACTCCAGGTCAAACAGGTGCAAGTAGTCTCCCATGGCCTTGGGCAGCTCCACCCCTGTGGGCTTGCAGGGTGTAGCCCCCCTTCTGGCTGCTTTCATGGGCTGGCATTGAGTGTCTGCAGCTTTTCCAGGCACATGGTGCCACCATTCTGGGGGTTGAAGGATGGTGGCCCTCTTCTCACAGCTCCACTAGGCAGTGCCCCAGTAGGGACTCTGTGGGGGCTCTGACCCCACATTTTCCTTCCATACTGTCCTAGCAGAGGTTCTCCATGAGGGCCCCACCCCTGCAGCAAACTTCTGCCTGGGCATCCAGGCATTTCCGTACATCCTCTGAAATCTAGGTGGAGGTTCCCAAGCTGCAATTCTTGACTTCCGTGCACATGCAGGCTCAACATCATGTGGAAGCTGCTGAGGCTCGGGGCTTCCACCCTCTGAAGTAGCAGCCCAGCTGGGACACAGCACCAAGTCCCTAGACTGCACACAGCAGAGGGACCCTGGACCCAGCCCATGAAACCATTTTTTTCCTTCAAAACCTCTGGGCCTGTGATGGGAGGGGCTGCCCCAAAGGTCTCTGACATGCCCTGGAGACATTTTCCCCATTGTCTTGGTGATTAACATTTGGCTCCTTGTTACTTATGCAAATTTCTGCAGCTGGCTTGAATTTGTCCTCAGAAAACAGGATTCTCTTTTCTATTCCATTGTCAGACTGCAAATTTTCCAAACTTTTATGCTCTGTTTCCCTTTTAAAACTGAATGCCTTTAACAGCACCCAAGTCACCTTTGCTTTGCTGCTTAGAAATTTCTTCTGCCAGATACCCTAAGTCATTTGTCTTGTTCAAAGTTCCACAAATCTCTAGGGCAGGGGCAAAATGCCGCCAGTCTCTTTGCTAAAACATAACAAGAGTCACCTTTGCTCCAGTTCCCAAAAAGTTCCTAATCTCCATCTGAGACCACCTCAGCCTGGATTTCATTGTCCATATCATTATCAGCATTTTGGTCAAAGCCATTCAACAAGTCTCTAGGGAGTTCCAAAATTTCCTACATTTTCCTGTCTTCTGAGCCCTTCAAACTGTTCCAACCTCTGCCTGTTACCCAGTGCCAAAGTCACTTCCACATTTTCAGGTATCCTTTCAGCAGCGCCCCATTCTACTGGTACCAATTTACTGTATTAGTTCATTTTGATGAACTGATAAAGACATACCCAAGACTGGGCGATTTACAAAGGAAAGAGGTTTTATGGACTTAACAGTTCCAGATGGCTGGAGAGGCCTCACAATCACAGCAGAAGGCAAGGAGGGACAAGTCACGTCTTACATGGATGATGGCAGGCAAAAAGAGAGCTTGTGCAGGGAAAATCCCGTTTTTAAAAACATCAGATCTCGTGAGATTCATTCATTATCATGAAAACAATGCAAGAAAGACCTGCCCCCATAATTCAGTCACCTCCGACCTGGTTCCTTCCACAACACGTGGGAATTGTGACAGTTACAATTAAAGATGAGATTTGGGTGAGGACAAAGCCAAACCATATCACTAGCCAACATGGTGAAACCCTGTCTCTACCAAAAATACAAAAAATTAGCTGGGTGTTGTGGCGTACACCTGTAATCCCAGCCAGTCATGAAGCTGAGAGACAAAATTTGCTTAAACCCAGGAGGCAGAGGTTACAGTGAGCCAAGATCGTGCTACTGCTGCACTCCAGCCTGGGTAACCCAGGAGGCAGAGGTTGCAGTGAGCCAAGATCGCACTACTGCTGCACTCCAGCCTGGGCAACAGAGTGAGACTGTCTCAAAATAAAGAAAAGACAGATAAATAAATTTTTTTAAATGCAGGAAATAACTGAATTTGACATCTACTGGGCAGTAAAATCCACTAAATAATAACATATTTGAGTTTAAAAGCATAGTCTAACATGGTTGAATTAATTTTGAAAGCACTTTTATGGAATTCAGAAAGTAGTATGAAATTCAGTTGTCTACAAGCTAAATGCTTTTGAATTTCCTAAGATGCTTTATCTGAACCAGACTTTACGGAGGAAATGATTGTATTTAAGCCAGAACAAACATACTTTTCATGGAATGTGGTTCTTTTGTGAAATACTTTGCTTACTAAACAGATAGGAGTAAGCATAAAATGCATCCCAAGATTGGATTTGCATTTTTCCCAACTATAAAGAGAATTCTGGAATATTTGTATAGGTACCAATACCAGCTAGAAAAATGCAAAATAACAGTATTTCCCTTTTGAAAAGGTATGGTATTTATATCTTCTGAAATCTTCCCCTTCTTTAGCCTTCAGAAACTGTTTCATAAATTTGTCTAGCCATTCAAAGAGTTTGATGTTTTACACAAAACTGATTTTCATCTTTTGAAGGTCTGTCATTTGATTGTTAGTATCAATCTGGCATATTATTAGCTTTTTTTTTCTTTTTCTTTTTTCTTTTTTTTTTTTTTTTTTTATGAGACAGTGTCTTGCTCTGTCACCTAGGTTGGAATGCAGTGGCGCAATCTCAGCTCACTGCAACCTCCACCTCCCAGGTTCAAGCAATTCTCCTGCCTCAGCCTCGTGAGTAGCTGGGATTACGGTGTAAATCACCACATCTGGCCCAATCTGGCATATTTATTAAGTTTCTGTTATAGGAGTTTTTTTTTAATGGAAGCTTTTCTTCCATTAAAATTATATTCATCTTCTTTAGTAACCCAATATAAAAGACAGTTTAAATGGGAGCAGTTCTAGTCAAAGAGGAGGTGGGAGTTGCAGCTTTCCTTTTCCCAGGACAATCCCAGAGTCCTATCTGAGATTACCCCAAGGCCACATGAGTGGCACTCGAAAACTGCACTAGACATTGTAGCGAAATAGTTTTTCAGATATGACTGATTTAAGATTAGGACAATTGTGTGGACATGGCATTGTTTTAAAATGCTAATTATTTTAAGAAACTCAACTAGCACATTTAAAACATTACCACACGGCCGTGCACGGTGGCTCACACCTGTAAACCCAGCACTTTGGGAGGCCGAGTCAGGCAGATCATCTGAGGTCAGGAGTTCGAGACCAGCCTGGCCAACATGGTGAAACCCTGTCTCTACTAAAAATACAAAAAAATTAGCCAGGCATGGTGATATGTGCCTGTAATTCCAGCTACTTGGGAGGCTGAGGCAGGAGAATTTCTTGAACCCGGGAGACGGAGGTTGCAGTAAGCTGAGATCACGCCACTGCACTCCAGCCTGGGCAACAGAGCGGGACTCTGCCTCAAAATAAATTAATTAATTAATTAATTTTTAAAAAGTTACCACAAACTCCAAAAGATAATTTCTGTCTCACCTTATATAAAACTTCAAACATGGAGTGTCCAGCTTGAAGCAGTGTCTGAGGGGAGTGCTGCTTTTAGCTGGACACACCCCGACGGAGGTTTTATGCAAGGTCAGAGATAAATTACAGGACTGAGAGGAACCAAGCCTGGTGTGAACTGACTGCTTGCCATGCACCAGGCTCAGGTCTAAGTCCCTTAAAAGTATCCCCTAAGCTAAGTCTCCTGAACCCTCGTTATTACCCCCATTTTACAGATGAGGAAACTGTGGTTCAGAGTCAAGTCATTTGCCCAGGGTCACACACTCGTGCGCAGTCAGTCCTGTCTTGGAATGGAACAGTGAGTGAGCAGAAGCACTCTGCCCTGCTGGTGGGCTCTTTGCCCCAGGGCCATGGAGGGCACATACAGGGTCAGCAGACCTGCACTGCTATCCCAACCTCCTTATTGCTGTTACTGAGACCATTTCCGAGGTTCGCAGACTCCAGTTATCCACAAATTTAGCATAGCTGGGTGATCCTCCCCTCCCTTGTTCTCTCTGCCAACACCACCAAATCCAGGGCCTCCCTCCTTACTTCACACCAAGACTATTCACCGGCCTCCCAGCTGGCCTCCTGACTCAAATCTTGCCCCTCTCATATTAACCTACTAGAATACTGATTGGGTAATTTCACATCCTACCCAAAAGCCTTCCTTTCCTACAGAATGATGTCCTGTTCTGGCATTCAGGATTTTACCACATATCAGCCCCCTTCCTCTCTGCAACACTTCCCTGTTTTCCCTCCATTCCAACACCCCCTCTCTTTCCAGCAAAGTTTCTTCCAGGAAGCGAACTAACCCTCTGTGTCCCTGACTAGCACATAAAGGTGATATTGTCACTTCCCTACCCCAGGCCTCAGATTTCCCACATAAACTAAAAGACTTGGATGGCTCCCTAAAGTTTCTTTAAAAGCTATAAGATTCCAGCTGGGTGAGGTGACTCACTCCTGTAATCCCAGCACTTTGGGAGGCCAGGGCGGGAGGATCACCTGAGGTCAGGATTTCAAGACCAGCCTGCCCAACATGGTGAAACCCCATCTCTACAAAAATACAAAAATTATCCGAGCATGATGGCGGGTGTCTGTAATCCCAGCTACAGGCTGAGGCAGGAGAATTGCTTGAACCCAGGAGGCAGAGGTTGCAATGAGCCAAGATCACGCCACTGCCTTCCAGCCTGGGCGACAGAGTGAGACACCGTCTCAAAAAAAAAAAAAAAGGAAGTAAGATTCCATGTCATATTGTCAATGACTAGGTCCTATGGGAAGTAGAAGGCCCTTTGGAAGGACAGCAGATTGACATGGAAATTGGTACAAACATACACACACACATACCCTGTCTATTTTAGAGACAGGGTCTTGCTCTGCTCTGCCACCGAGGCTGGAGTACAGTGGCACATTCATAGCTCACTGTAACCAACTCCTGGGCTCAAGTGATCCTCTCGCCTCTCAAGTAGCTGGCACCACAGACACAGGCCATCATGCCCAGCTAATTTTTTTTTTTATTTGTAGGGATGGGGTCTCACTGTGTTGCCCAGGCTGGTCTCAAACTCGTGGGCTCAAGCAATCCTTCCACTTCAGCCTCCCAAAGAGCTGGGATTACAGGCATGAGTCACAGTGCCTAGCCACAAATTAGTATATAATTGACCAAAATGTGTAATATTGAATCATGATGGCGGGTGCCTGTAATCCCAGCTACTCAGGAGGCTGAGGCAGGAGAATTGCTTGAACCTGGGAGGTGGAAGTTGCAGTGAGCTGAGATCACACCACTGCACTCCACCCTGAGCGACGGAGTGAGATTCCATCTCAAAAAATAATAAAATTTAAAAAAATAAAAATAAAGGCCGGGCACAGTGGCTCATGCCTGTAATCCCAGCACTTTGGGAGGCCAAGTTGGGCAGGTCATGAGGTCAGGAGATCAAGACCATCCTGGCTAACACAGTGAAACCCTGTCGCTACTAAAAATACAAAAAATTGGCCAGGCATGGTGGCGGGCGCCTGTAGTCCCATCTACTGGGGAGGCTGAGGCAGGAGAATGGCATGAACCGGAAGGTGGAGCTTGCGGTGAGCCGAGATCGCGCCACTGCACTCCAGCCTGGGCGACACAGCAAGACTCTGTCTCAAAAAAATAAATAAATACATAAATAAATAAAAATTAAAAGTCTGGAACCCTTTGATTGGGAGACAGGGTGGGGTGACTCATGAGGGTAGATTACTCAGCTGTATGAAGATTATTATGTTTTGGAAATCTGCCTTCTACCTGTGTCAGATTTGTGGAGGGGGGATGATGATTCTGAAAAGAAGGCAGGTAAAACTGAAGGAAACAGGAACACTTTTACATTGCTGGTGGAAATGCAAGTTGATGCAGCCACTTTGAAAAAACTGTTTGGCTTTTTAAAAAAATGTTAACGCACTGCCGGGCGCAGTGGCTCACACCTGTAATCCCAGCACTTTGGGAGGCCAAGGAGGGCGGATCGCAAGTTCAGGAGATCGAGACCATCCTGGCTAACATGGTGAAACCCCGTCTCTACTAAAAATACAAAAATTAGCCAGGCATGATGGCACATGCCTGTAATCCCAGCTATTTGGGAGGCTGAGGCAGGAGAATCGCTTGAACCCGGGAGGCAGAGGTTGCAGTGAGCCAAGATCGCGCCACTGCACTCCAGCCTGGGCAACAGGGGGAGATTCTGTCTCAAAATAATAATAATAATAATAATAATAAATAAATAAATAGTTCATAACAGCATGATTTACAATAGCAAAAAAAATTGGAAACAATACAAATATTCAGTTGGTGAATGGGTAAACAAAATGTGATAAATCCATACAATGGAATACTACTTGGCAATATGAAGGAATGAAGTCCTTTTTAAAAAACCATTGGCCGGGCGCGGTGGCTCATGCCTGTAATTCCAGCACTTTGGGAGGCCGAGGTGGGCGGATCACCTGAGGTCAGGAGTTGGAGACCAGCCTCAAAATGGAGAAACCCCGTCTCTACTAAAAACACAAAATTAGCTGGGTGTGGTGGTGCATGCCTGTAATCCCAGCTATTTGGGAGGCTGAGGCAGGAGAATTGCTTGAACCTGGGAGGCGGAGGTTGCTGTGAGCCGAGATCACACCATTGCACTCCAGCCTGGGCAATAAGAGCGAAACTCCATCTCAAAAAAAAAATAAAAAACCATATGTGTCGAGGTTGGAGCTCGAGACCAGCTGAGGCAGGCGGATCACCTGAAGTCAGGAGTTTGAGACCAGCCTGGCCAACATGGTGAAACCCTGTCTCTAATAAAAATACAAAATTTAGCCGGGTGTGGTGGCAGGCATCTGTAATCCCAGCTACTCAGGAGGCTAAGGCAGAATTGTTTGAACCCAGAGGCAGAGGTTGTAGTGAGCCGAGATCATGCCACTGCACTCAGCCTGGGTGACAGAGCAAGACTCTGTCTGGAAAAAAAAAAAAAAGTGTGTGTGTGTGTGTGTGTGTGTAGTGTGTGTATCATGTGTTGAGAGTAAGATCTACTCTCTTAGTAAATTTCAAGTGTACAATGCTTTATGATTAACTGTGGTCACCATGCTATACATTAGATCAGCTGATAACTGCAAGTTTGTACCCTTTGACCCACATCTTCGCATTTCCCTACCCCAGACCCCTGGTAACCTCCCTCCTACTCTCTTTCTGTGAGTAGGAGTGAAGCACATATGGATGTGGAAAACATGCTCAGTGAAAGAAGCCAGTCATAGAGATCACATAGGCTATGAATCCTCTCACACTCAATGTTCAGAAAGATTCAAATCTAGAGGGACAGAAAGATTAGTGGTGGCCTGGTCTGGGGGTGGCAACTGAGAGGGAATGCACGAGGGACCCTCTGGGGGTAAGGGAAATTGGATTGTAGTGGAGGTTGCACAACTCTAAATTTACCAAAACTCATTGAATCCAGTACTTTTTTTTTTTTTTTTTTTTTTTGAGTCAGGGTCTTGCTCTGTCACTCAGGCTGGAGTGCAGTGGTGTGATTTCGGCTCACTGCAGCCTCAACCTTCCAGGCTCAAACAATTTTCCCACCTCAGCCTCCCCAGTAGCTGGGACTGCCACCGTGTGCCACCACACCCAGCTAATTGTTTTGTTGTTTGTTCGTGGAGACGGGGTTGTGTTGAGTTGCCCAGGCTGATATTGAACTCCTAGGCTCAAGGGATCCACCCTCCCTCAGTTTCCCAAAGTGGTGGGATTACAGGCGTGAGCCACCGCACCCAGCCCAGCCTGGAGAGCAGTGGCGTGATCTCGGCTCGCTGCAACCTCCGCCTCCCAGGTTCAAGCGATTCTCCTGCCTCAGCCTCCTGAGTAGCTGGGATTACAGGCACGTGCCACCACGCCCAGCTAATTTTCTGTGTTTTTAGTAGAGACGGGGTTTCACCATATTAGTCAGTCTGGTCTCAAACTCCTGACCTCGTATCTGCCCGCCTCGGCCTCCCAAAGTGCTGGGATTACAGGCGTGAGCCACTGCGCCTGGCAGATTTCTTTCTTTTTAATGAACAAATACAGAATTGGTTTTAAAACAAAAAGCAAGATACGATTATGAAAGGAAGCAACTCAAGGATCATCTTTTGTCACAAACGCCACAGTGCTGTTAAGAAACGAGTCCGCATGCTGCTGGAATGTGTGGAAAAGGCTGCCGTGCAGTCAGGAAGACAGGCCGTGAGGCTCTGCGTGAGGCCCAGAGGTGAGTTTTTAAGCTATTTATGGTGACCACAGTTCACAAAGAATGTGAAGACACTGATTCGTCCAGAGAACAGCATAAACAAGGCTATTTAGGGATGGTAAAACTTGGATGCTATACTGAAAAGAACTGGGATGTTTTTGCCCACAGAGAAAAAAACTCAGGCTTGTTTTATAGAAAATATGGGACTCTGGCCAGGCGCAGTGGCTCAAGCCTGCAATCCCAGCACTTTGGGAGGCCTAGGCAGCCGGATCACTTGAAGTCAGGAGATCCAGACCAGCCTGGCCAACTTGGTGAAACTCTGTCTCTGCTAAATAATACAAAAAATAGCTGGGTGTGGTGGTGCACACCTGTAATCCCAGCTACTTGGGAGGCTCAGGCAGGAGAATTACTTGAATCCAGGAGGCGAAGGTTGCAGTGACCCAAGATCATGCCACTGCAGTCCAGCCTGGGTGACAGAGTGAGACTCTGTCTCAAAAAAAAAAGAAAATATGCGACTGTGTCAGGAATATGCCACAAGACAATTAACAATATGTGCCATTAAAAGGCCAATTAAATAGTCTTTGAGACTTAGAAGAAGAAAAACTTAGCATAAAGGGTCTCATGGAGGGACCCTTGGTCGACTCCCAAGGGACTGTGGATAAAATTCAGGAAGTTTATAAATTGATGTGGGGAGAAAATTGCTTCTTTACTAACCTGTAATTGGAATTTAGCATCTCCCACAATTCTGAATATAGGCAATGAACTCCAATAGAATTAGCAGTACCTGTGACTTTATCACTAACAAAAGTGATAAATAGGCAGGGTGTGGTGGCTCACGCCTGTAATCCCAGCACTTTGGGAGGCCAAGGAGGGAGAGCGGATCACGAGGTCAGGAGTTCGAGACCAGCCTGGCCAATATGGTGAAACCCCATCTCTACTAAAAATATAAAAATTAGCCAGGCATGGTGATGCACGCCTGTAATCCCAGCTACTCAGGAGGCTGAGGCAGAAGAATCCCTTGAACGTGGGAGGCAGAGGTTGCAGTGAGCTGAGATCACGCCACTGCACTCCAGCCTGAGTGACAGAGCAAGATTCCGTCTCAAAAAAAAAAAAAAAGTCATAATATTTTCATATTACATTACTGTTGTTATGGAGATAAAATTACCATCATTTCTTATAAAATGCATTACTTAGTTTGTTTCTTGCAATTACAGAATAACAGAAATTGGATTGATCTTCCCACCTTTAACAGCTAAAAATCTAGATGTCATTGATGAAACAGTGGTTTTCAGACATTAGACAACAGGCAGCACAGGCCAGTGATAGGGAAGGGAAACAAACAAACCAGCTCAGCCCAATGACTGCTCAGTGCCCAGAGAGTGCCCAGGCCACCGTAGAGCCAGGGAAGCCCATGTGGGCCTGCCAGTCTGTCTGCGCTGAGTGGACAGCTGATGAAGGAGGCCAAGCGGCTAGAATTCACAGGGCAGCACTGAAAAGAGAGAGCTGCTCAGCGAGCCCCTAGAGCCTGCAGCTGAGTCATCATCAGCATGTGCCTGTGAGGAAACCACCTGAGGCTGGGAAAGAACCACAGAGGAGGAGAGGTAACAAAAACTGGAGCTCACAGAGACTGAAGAATAGTTCCTTTTCCCACCAGCCAGAGTAGAAAGCCTCATAATTGATGAGGCATTTGGTAGAGTGGAAATCTAGCCCTAGACTAAAGGATGCTCTTGTACTGCTTAACGATGCCTAAAGATACGCCTCCAGGCCAGGTGCAGTGGCTCGTGCCTATAATCCCAGCAGTTTGGGAGGCCAAGGCAGGTGGATCACCTGAGGTCAGGAGTTCGAGACCAGCCTGGCCAACATGGCGAAACCCCATCTCTACTAACAATACAAAAATTAGCCTGGTGTGGTGGCATGTACCTGTAATCCCAGTTATTTGGGAGGCTGAGGCAGGAGAATCGCTTGAACCTGGGGGGCGGAGGTTGCAGTGAGACGAGATTACGCCATTGCACTCCAGACTGCGAAGAGCAAAACTCCAGGCAGCAAGAGCGAAACTACATCTCAAAAAAAAAAAAAAAAAAAAAAAAAAATACACCTCCAAAGCAGGGGTAGCAAAACCGTGTGTGAAGGACCAGAGAGTGAATATTCTCAGCTTTGCAGGAGGACATGTAGTCTCTGTTGCAACAACTCAACTCTGCCTTTGTAGCATGAAATGCAGACAATATGCAAATGCATAAGAGTGGCTGTGTTCCATAAAGAGTTATTTATAGATTGAATTTCTTAAATTTAATTTTCACCTGCCACAAAATATTATTCTTTTGATATTTTCAACCACTTAAAAATGTAAAACACATTCTTACCTCATGAATCATGTAAAAGCAGAGGTGGGCAGGGGGCAGATTTGCCTGTGGGCTGTAGCTTGCTGACCTTTTTTTCTTTTTTGAGATGGAGTCTCACTCTGTTGCCCCATCTGGAGTGCAGTGGCGTGATCTCATCTCACTGCAACCTCCGCCTCCCAGGTTCAAGCGATTCTCCTGCCTCGGCCTCCCAAGTAGCTGGGATTACAGGTGCTCGCCACCACGCCTAGCTAATTTTTGTGTTTTTAGTAGAGACAGTGTTTCACCATGTTGGCCAGGCTGACGTTGAACTCCTGACCTCAGGTGATCCACCCACCTCAGCCTCCCCAAGTGCTGGGATTACAGGCATGAGCCACCGTGCCCAGCCCACTTGCTGACCTTTGGTCAAAAAGATTGAACCATTTCTCATTAACTGTATACCAGAGCAAGGCTCAAAAATATTTAAAAGAATACAAAATAAACAAATAAATCTAGCACCCAACAATGTCAAATTCACAATGTCTGACATCCAATCAAAAAGTTCCAGCTATGTGCTGGGAGCAGTGACTCATGCCTGTAATCCCAATGTTTTGGGAAGCAAGAGGATTGCTTGAACCCAGGAGTTTGAGGCTGCAGTGACCTATGATCATTCCACTGCACTCTAGCCTGGGTAACATAGCAAGACCCTGTCTCCAAAAAAGTAATAAACTAATTAAAATTTTTTTTTAAGTTCCAGCTATGCAAATAAGCAGGAAAATATAATCCATAATAAAAGGAAGATTTGTGCAATATTAATAGACATAGATGACAGAATTAGTAGATGAAAATATTAAAACAGCTATTGAAAATACATGTCTAGGGCCAGGTGCAGTGGCTCACGCCTGTAATCCCAGCACTTTGGGAGGCTAAGGCGTATGGATCACGAGGTCAGGGGTTTGAGACCAGCCTCGCCAACATGGTGAAACCCTGTCTCTACTAATAATACAAAAGTTAGCTGGGCGTGGACGTGTGTGCCTGTAATCCCAACTATTCGGGAGGCTGAGGCAGGAGAATCGCTTAAACCCGGGAGGTGGAGGTTGCAGTGAGCCAAGATCATGCCATTGCACTCCAGCCTGGGCGACAGACAGGGCAAGACTCCATCTCAAAAAAGAAAGAAAGAAAGAGAGAGAGAGAGAGAGGGAAAGAGAGAGAGAGAGAAAGAAAGAAAGAAAGAAAGAAAGAAAGAAAGAAAGAAAGAAAGAAAGAAAGAAAGAAAGAAAATATATGTCTAAAAGGTAGAGGAAAGCATGAGATGTGATGGAGAAACATGGAAGATATAAAAATGACCCAAATCAAATTTCTAAAAAAAAAAAAATACATCTGGAATGAAAAACATACTGGGTGGGACTAACAGTAAATTCAACACTGTATTAGAAAAGATTAGTGAGGCTGAAGATAGAGCAAGAGAAACTAACCAAATTGAAGCACAGGGAGAAAAAAGTCACAGGAAATAAAAAACCCACAGAAAGAAAACAGTAAACAACATCAGTGAGCTGTGGGACAACATCAAGCAGCCTAATATACATATATTTGGAATCCCCAAAGGAAAGAAGATAGAAGAGGACAAAAAAAGAAGAAATAAAATACAGTACTTTCTAAACCTGCTGCTAGATCTTATTTACTATGTTAATTAAAAAGCATATCTATTACTAAATTACAAATTCATTTTTCAAAATGTCTCAATATAATTCATTACATTTCAGTATAATTGGGTTCCGTTGTAATCTTATGCTTTTAAAAGCATTGTTCTGAAAAAGGGTTCGACACTTCACTAGGACCACCCACTGGTCCAGGGCCCAAAGAAGGTCAAGAGCCCTATTGGCACTTGTACTCCCCTCTATGGTGGACCTGGCTCTCTGGCTGCCCCTCATTTATATTCCAGCCTCTGCTATGTTTCCAGGACATTCTGTGATAGAGTCTGCTATAATTCATATATTTCTGTCACCTAGCACAAAGCCTGGCACCTTGCAGTTGTTTGCTGATCATTTAGTAAATTATGTATTTTTTGAAATGTTCTCTTTGTCCTCAGAAGATTAAATAAGAAGAAATACATATACATAATGCAGATGAAATTTCTCCCAGACAAGCGGTAGTTGTCAGAGCTCATCAGGCATATTTTGCATGCCCTAGTCCATAAATCTTCTCAACAGCTGTGGGTGCAGATGAAGAAACTGATGCCCAAAGAAGATCAAGTCTTGCCCAAGATCCCTGAGCCAGTGAGTGATGGGCCAGGAGGACTGGAACCAGACCCCACCCCTGCCCCTGCCAAAACAGCCCCACTGAGCCAGGCAGATCAAGTTCTAGGTCAGACCATGGAGCCAGTGTAGGAAGTCCTTAGCAGTTCTGATCCTCTCAGAGGAGTCCCCAGGTTCTTCTAACACATGAGCCTACTTTTTTTTTCTTAAAGTGAATTTATATCATAGTGTCTCAGTCCATTTTCTGCTACTATAACAGAATACCACAGACTAGGTAATTTATAAAGAAAAGAAATGTATTTAGCCCACAGTTCTAGAGGCTGGGAAATCAAAGAGTACAGTGCTGGCATCTGGTGAGGGCCTTCGTGCCCCATGATAAAATCGTGAAGGAGGGCATCACTTGGCGAGAGGGCAAGAGTATTTCAGCTCAAGTCTCTCTTCCTCTTCTTATAAAGCCGCTAGTTCCATCATGGGCACCCCACCCTGATGACCTTATCTGGTCCTAATTACCTCCCAAAGGCCTCACCTTCAAATAACATAAATATATTAATTTGGGAATCAAGTTTCCAACACATGAAATTTGGGGGATACATTCAAACCACAGCACACGGGTACTCTAGGAGGAGCAGTGGGTGGTGGGGAATTGAAGGCACAGTGAGAGGATGTCTCCATTCTTGGCCCTGCCTTAGCTACTCACAGCCTGTCTTCAAAAGATTCTGCGGGCATGTTTCTTGATTCTGTTGATAAGCAGAAAGGGTGGGGTCTTGGGAGGCTGTATTTGTTTTACACATTACCTCACAAAAAGCCACACTCTTTCAAAAGATCACAAGATCTGGCAACTAGCGTGTGACTTCCAATATCCAAGACAAATAATGGGAAATTTTTCCCCACTACCCTTCAACAAAAGGAGAGAGAAGATCCTACAGCATTGAAATGATTCTTCTGTTAGACGCAGGAGTAATACTATGAATAAATAATTCCGGGTAGGTTGGAATACAACAGGCAAAAATATGCAACCTTCAGAAGCAGAGGGTCAAGCTGCAGCACCCAAGAGTGTGGGTGGTGGTGGTGAGAGATGAATACCAGAAAAGTCTATTTAGACCATCCTTCCCCAACTCACCTACCTTAAAACAAAACCCCTCATGCATCTTATGGAGATTTGTTGCATGAACAAACACCTTCTAAAAAGAAGACACTGGCCGGCTGCAGTGGCTCACGCCTGTAATCCCAGCATTTTGGGAGACTGAGGCAGGTGGATCACAAGGTCAAGAGATCGAGACCATCCTGGCCAACGTGGTGAAACCCTGTCTCTACTAAAAATACGAAAACTAGCTGGGCACAGTGGCATGCGCCTATAATCCCAGCTACTTGGAAGGTTGAGGCAGGAGAATTGCTGGAACCCGAGAGGTTGAGCTTGCAGTGAGCTGAGATCGCGCCACTGCACTCCAGCCTAGGCAACAGAGCAAGACTCCGTCTCAAAAATAAATAAATAAATAAAAGTAAAATAAAATAAAGAAGACGCTATCCTTGGAGAAAATTCCTCTCCCTCCACCTGTCTGTCTATCCATCCCACCAGCCATGGGTCAGTCCCATTCCAATCCTAGTTCTGTGCTAGACACTGAGCTTAAAGATGACCAAGACCCAGATCCCACCCTGAAAGGACAACTTCTCGCTGGTCAAGGACACAAAATAACAAAGCTTATTATCAGAGCAGTGCATGAGGCACAAGTTGTTGGAAGCAGTTTTGCCCTCCATGGAGCTGCCTTGCACTTCATTTCATATTCTCCCACTGCACTGGGTCCTTTCTACTTTGTGAGTTATTGTAGGCGTCTCATCTGCCTCCCTTGGCTGTGCTCTCCTCAGGATGGAGTCCACGTCTGAGTCATGTTTCCCCCCTACGCATCAAGGTTTCTCAAAGTGAGGTCCAGGCTCGCCTTTATCAGTCGACTGGAAAAACTGGTTAAAATGCATATGCCTGGCTGGGTGCGGTGGCTTCCACCTCTAATCCCAGAACTTTGGGAGGCCAAGATGGGTGGATCACCTGAGGTTGGGAGTTCAAGACCAGCCTGGCCAACATGGCGAAACCCTGTCTCCACTAAAAATACAAAAATTGGCTGGGCATGGGGGCGGGCATGTGTAATCCCAGCTACTCTGGAGGCTGAGGCAGGAGAATAACTTGAACCCGGGAGGCAGAGGTTGTAGTGGGCTGAGATTGTGTCACTGCACTCCAGCCTGGGTGACAGAGTGAGACTCCGTCTCAAAAAAAAATTTGTTTCAATGCATATGCATAGGCCCACCCTAGACTGACCCTAGACTGACTAGACTGACTGAGTCAGAATTCTGGGAGGAATTATGCATTTTAACAAGCTTCCCAGGTAATTCTGTCACAGGACTTCCTCCTTAGTTCAGCTAAGCGTTGGGTCCTTGTAACACGGCCAAGAAAAATTAGGCTCGCAGACAATTTGATGGGTGAGAATAATAGAATTTATTTGGGAAAAGGGAAAAAAAGGGAAAGAGGAACCCTCTGCAAAGCCAGGGTCCTGCTAGTGTGTTTCCTGCCCCGCAGATTGAATCCCAGCTTCCACCCAGGAAAAGGAGGGGCCAGGATTCTCCCCACTGTAAACGGCATGAACTGCTGTGACTCCACCCCACAGCGCATTTCTCCCAGGGAGCAGGCCGGTTGGAGTTTTTCTGGGAACCCCTTCCCACCTAGCTGTTTCAATTCTAATTCATGCCCCATGTGAGGGTCCTGTACCTGATGCACCTCGCATATAAGGAAAAACCCAAATGAATTAATGTTTGGTTCATAAAGCCAAGCAGAAAAACATATATACACACTATAATTTTAGCTCTTTAAAACAGCATATTCTTAAGCAAAAAGCTCAAAAAAGACCATAGTTGTATTTTGTACAAAAATGTAGAGAGTTGTACATCTTTTTTCTTTCTTTTCTTTTTAATATTCTATCTCTATACCCAAGGGCCCATTACATGATACAATCTTGATTATCACAAACCAACACACAAAAAAACCTCTCATTCCACTTTACCCTACCAATCTAGATGTCATATGTGTTGGAAGCTTGGGAATGGGCTAACGTTGTATCAGAGAGAGGTCTCTAACCATCTGCTCAGCTAGAGCGAGGCTCAGTTGATATTTTTGGCATGAATATTGGATTCTCCAAGAAAGCAGCATTTCCCAAACTCCAAATATTCAAACTCCGCTATCAAAGTTTCACCATATCCACCTGTGGCCTGTATTATTATTTGCTGAATTTTTTGGAGTTCAGCCTTCTCCTAAATAATAGAATTTATACAAACATGGGTTTGATCTGCTAAGTATCCTTAAATACATTGAAATCAATATGGAACATTAAACTCGTGTTTTTTTGTTTTGTTTGTTTTGAGATAAAGTTGTTTTGAAACAACTCTGTTGCCCAGGCTGGAGTGCAGTGGCGCCATCTTAGCTCTCTGCAACCTTCCATCTCAGTCGCCCGAGTGGCTGGGACTATAGATGCGCACCACCATGCCAGCTAATTTTTGTATATTTTGTACAGATGGGGTTTCTTTCACCGTGTTACCCAGGCTGGTCTTGAACTCGTGAGCTCAAGAGATCTGCGTGCCTTGGCCTCTCAAAGTGCTGGGATTACAGGCATGAGCCACTGCGCCTGGTCGAAACTGGTGTTCTTAAAGCCCTAACAGCATCCCGGGTGACCCTTTGGGAGGCTGCTGCTGGAGCGGGGCGCGGGGCCCTGGCCGGTGCCCAAAGCCTTCCCACATTCTCCAGTGTTCTCCTAAGAACCTTCCTCCACGCTGCCCAGCATTGAAATGAAGAAGTCCCTGGAGAGCATGGCGACACCAGCACGAAGCTTCGGCTATTAATCATCAAGGCATACCCGCCCGCCCACTGGAGTTGGGATTTCAGCATAGACTGTCAGAAAGGACAGGCCCCCAGCGGCTGTGCTTACCAGCAGATCTGAGTTTCACAGGAGAAGTGTGAGCTGGGGCTCAGACTCCCCGCGCCTCGGTGCTGCCATCCCAGGTCACACCCACACAGCTCAGCCAGCTGTTCCTATTGCTCCCACGAGTCACCAAGCATGAACTCCCCAACATGTCCCCATCTGTCTCCTTGAAGCAGGTGACATCCCTGTCAGCCCTGGGAGTCTGAAGGAGCAGCCTGCTCTTGGCCTGGGAGACTTCCATTCTACAAATCTATTTTTCCTGTGGGCCTGTTTGCCTTTGACGCCACATATGTCCCCCATCCAACCACGTGTCAGAGGTGGCTGTTTCATGCCAGCCAAAGAAAACAAGCCTTTCCAGCACCCTGCGCTAAAGGTGAGGTGACAGCTGGCCGATAGTTAGTGACTCACCCCGGTGGACGCCGACCCACAGACTCGTTTTGAGGGGCTGCTACCAAGGGCATGTATCAAGGCCAAAGATGGGAACCCAGGCTTGGCTGTTGGGTGAACAACGAGGGATTGCAACACCTTTTTAGCTAACCCCAGCTCTGCAGTGACAGGCGCTCAGGGAGTGAGGTTTAGGGAAGTCGAACGCCCTCAGTGTTTTTCCCAGAACAGCTGGACATGTCAGAAGACCCGAGTTCCAATTTCACTCTCTTTCTTACTAGCTCTGTGACCTGAGGTGACGCACAGTAACTTCTCCGCACCTCGGTGCCTTCACCTGTGAAAAGGAGGTGGCCCCAGCTCTGCAGGGCTCTCGGGGCTGTGTCGAGTGAGCTCTCACCCCAAAGACGCTGGAACATTTGGCAGGATTCCCTCCTTAGCGGGTAGGAATCAAGCACGCAGGGGAGGGGCCTGCCTGGCTGCACCCCTGGTGAGCCTGGGCTGTAGCAGCCTCTGTTCCTGCTTTCGGGTGGTTGCAGCCTATTTGAATGCATGTGAATGCATGAAGATTAAATAACAAAAAGCACCAAGCAGTCTCAGAATGAATTAGCTTGGGGGTGGGTGGAAGTGGGGAGGAACCAGGATGGAGGGTGGTGGGGTAGTTAATTTTTCTAAAATGCCATTCCCGTCTTTGCAATTAATGTAGTCTTTCTCAAGATAATTATAGAGGGTCACATTGTGCCACCAGATCAGTGAGGCAGGCAGTAATCCTTCAGGAGGTAGGACTGGGAAAGTGCTCAGGATACCGTGGTCAGAAAAGACTTCACGGGCCAGGGGAACTTGCTTTGGGTAATGAGAAGGGTACCAGCTCGGACAGGTGAGAAGCAAAGGCCTTCTCTTAGGGGAGCTAAGGCCCAGAGGTGGGATCCCAGAGGGACAGGACTGAAAGGAGAGGGGAGGGCAGGCCCAGGAGACCCAGATTCTACTGGGGACTCGAGCACAGAGGGATCCACTGGATGGACGCCAGGTCAGTGTGCACTTACTGTCCAGTATTCAAGGCCTGTACATAGCGAATTTTAGAAATGTTAGTAGTTGGGACTGGGCGTGGTGGTTTATGCCTGTAATCCCAGCACTTTGGCAGGCCGATCACCTGAGGTCAGGAGTTCAAGACCAGCTTGGCCAACATGGCGAAAACCCCACTCTACTAAAAATACAAAAATTAGCTGGGTGTGGTGGCAGGTGCCTGTAGTCCCAGCTACTCGGGAGGCTGAGGCAGGAGAATCACTTGAACCTGGGAGGCAGTGGTTGCAGTGAGCCGAGATCATATCACTGCACTCCAGCCAGGGTGACAGAGTGAGATTCTGTCTCAGAAAAAAAAAAAAAAGGAAATGTAGGCTGGGCGTGGTGGCTCATGCCTGTAATCCCAGCATTTTGAGAGGCTGAGATGGGAGGATCACCTGAGGTCAGGGGTTCAAGACCAGCCTGAGCAACATGGTGAAACCACTTCTCTGGTAAAAATATAAAAATTAGCCGGATGTAGTGGCACCCCACCCCGTAATCCCAGCTACTGCAGAGGCTGAGGCATGAGAATCACTTGAACCCAGGAGGCAGAGGCTGCAGTGAGCCAAGACTGCATCGCTGCACTCCAACCTGGGCAACAGAGTGAGACTCTGTCTCAGAACAAAACAAGTAGATGTTAGTACTTGGTTCATTTAAGAAACAATGGAGAAAAAAAAAGAGAGACAGACTCTCACGTTTAAAGAGAAAAAAACCAAAAGCCAAACCCTAAGCAAAAAGACCCAGGGAGAGTTAAACCACAGAAAGTGTAGAAAGAAGCTGTGCTGAGGGATTTAATAAAATTTCCGAATCATAAAAGTACACTGGGTGGGGTCTGGGAAGTGAAAGATACAGTCATCAGTATCATCCTTTTCTCCCCCAAAGAAACCAACAAAGAGCCACTCAGAACTGAGGAACGCTGGCTGATGGGGGAAAAGGTAGGGGAGCAGCCCCGGCGCCTGTGCTGAAATCTGGCTTCTCTCCACTCAGATGAATGAGCTGGGAGGCGCAGCTTCAGGAGCGATTTGCAAGAGATGCACTCGGAGCTCAAGATGGACAGCAGCCTGGCCAACAGCTTCTCACCCTCTCTGGGCAACAGTCTTTCCCAGACGAATAGTGGACAGAATAAGGCTTTGGGGGCTGGAGTCCCAGACTGGAGCTCCGCCCCCCCCTCCCCCTCCCCCTTCCCCGAGCCCTGAGACCGTGAGACTGTGAGAACGTAGGATTCCATCTCAGGCTGTAGGATTCAGAGCAAGTCCCTGACCTCTCTCAGCCTCAGGACCCGTTCGTGAGATGAGAGGACACCCCTGCACCCTCCAGGGCAGCTGCAAGGTGGGAGGATGCAGCGTCCTAGTCAGTGTGCCTCTATCTGTCCATGTAGTTTATTCGTAGAACAAATAAGAAACTTGGACACGCCATGGCCATGAGAGTGGGCTCCTAGGGAGGAAGCACGCTTTCTCTGTCAGTTCCCCCACCAGCAGCCTCCCATCTGGCTCTCCTGGATTCTTGGCGTTGAGACTCAGTCTGAATTCAGGAAGGATGCGGGAGTTAACAGGCTTCCTGGGCTAGCCTGGGAGCCACCCCACACAGGCCGTGGGAAGGTGCATCCCCATCTCAGGAGTTCCACTCAACAGATTTACCAGCAAACTCACGATCCACGTCTGTGAGTGGGAGGTTTCTGCCAATAACAGCCAATGCCACCACTTTGGCAAATCTGCCCTCTGAATTTGAACGTGTAGTTGCTGGAATTTGGTTTTTAAAATATGTGCTTGTGCGCATGGTGGGGAGGGAGTTAAAAACACATGCCCTTCCTAGATATTGTCTATTCTTGGAAATGCTAAAGCCATTCTCCAGAGGGAACTCAGCAGCAGCAACTACAGATGCCAAATCTAAGGGCTTGAACCCCAGCTCTGCCACTTAGTAGATGTGGATTTGGAACAACTTTTTTGTGTGTCCCTTGGCCTCAGTTTGCTCACTGTAAAATGGGAGTTATTGTGTGGATAACCAAGATAATGCTTGCAAAGTGTGAAGGCTGAGTCCGGTGCATTGTTAAGTATTAAATAGGAGAGATTGGCCAGGCGCGGTGGCTCACATCTGTAATTCCAGCATCTTGGAGGCTGAGGTGGGTGGATTACTTGATGTCAGGAGTTCAAGACCAGCCTGGCCAACATGGCGAAACCCCGTCTCTACTAAAAATACAAAAATTAGCCAGGGGTGTTGGCGGGTGCCTGTAATCCCAGCTACCTGGAAAGCTGAGGCATGAGTATCGCTTGAACCTGAGAGATGGAGGTTGCAGTGAGTCAAGATAGCACCACTGCCCTCCAGCCTGGATAACGGAGCGAGACTCTGTCTCAAAACAAAAACAAAAACAAAAACAAAAAAAACGTTTGTTAGCGTTTTCTATTGAGCACTTGTTAGCCGTTTTCTATTCCATAAATACTTACTGAGTCCAGCATTTAGGATCCCAGGATATGGTGGTAAAAAAAAGACACACACACACAAGAAGTGAGAGGAGCTAGACAATGTGAGGCAGGCAAGTAAAGTGCTGGGGGGAGAAGGGTGATAAGGGCCACGGAGAGAAACGAGCCAGGCAGGGGGAAAGAGTGGGAGAAGTTGCAATAGTGTAATTAGGAGAACCCAGGTGAGAAAAGTGATATTGAGGCAAAGACCTGCAAGAGGTGAGCAACCTAGCCATGCCATACTGGGAAAGCGTGTTCCAGAAAGAGAGCCCCCACGCTGCTGCTGCCGCCGCCACCGGACCTCCCCTCCCACTAGGGCTGAGGGAGACAGGGGTGCCGCTCTGGGCAATTCCCAAAGGAGCTGCTCTTGGCTTTGTCTCGGCTGATAATTTACTCACTCCCAAGACCTCCCATTCTTCCTGAGGATGCCCCTCGCCTTGGTGGTCTTGGTGGTCGTGGTGGTCTTGGTCGGGCACCAGCTGTTTATTCCCTTCTCAGACCCTGCCCACCCTGCCAGCTCTGCCCCCATCTGACCCTTGGCTTCCTCATCCCTCTGCCCTTGAGCCACGAAGAATGTTGTGCCTTCCTTGAAGCTCTGGGGCTCTCACCTGCCTGTGGCCTTGGCAGGTGCCATTCCCCTAGCCCGGACTCTTCCTGGCATTCTCAACTCCGTCCCTTTCCCCCTCAATTCCTCCTTCTCTGCCAGGTCTCAGCTTAGTCACCCTCTCCTCCCCCAGGTCTTTGCTGACTCCCCAGTGCCCACCCTGCTGTCTGCCCTGGATGCTTTATCCACTGCAGCCTCTACCCGCCCCATCATAGCATTTAACACAGGGTTCCACTAGACCCCATGTTACTGAAGGGCAGGGACTGGCACTGTGCCGCCCTATGGGAAGCGTGCCACGAATATTTGCTAAAGGAACAAGTAAAAGTGGGGATATGTCTCCTCCTCCCAACCACTCCCCATCACAAGCTTACTCCCCCACCCCCACCGACCCCACTCCCCCGGAACCCAGGAGAAGCTTATCCCTTCAGGGTTGTGCACTCTGGGCAGCATTTCCTCTTCTTTCCAGAAGCTTCCTGATAATATAAGTGAAGGAAGAAGCACAATCTTCCTCCCTGGAGGAGTGAGGGTGGGAGGGGGCTTTTTTTCTGGGGGCGCTAATCAGTTATCTGGTCAATGAATCAGCCAAGGAATTCTTTCTCTCTCTCTCTTTTTTGTTTGTTTGTTTGTTTGTTTGTTTGTTTTTTTGAGGCAGAGTCTCGCTGTGTCACCCAGGCTGGAGTGCAATGGTGTGCTCTTGGCTCATTGCAACCTCCGACTCCCAGGTTCAAGCGATTCTCATGTCTCAGCCTCCCAACTAGCTGGGATCACAGGCACCCGCCACCACGCCCGGCTAATTTTTTTTTTTTTTTTTTTTTGGTAGAGATGGGGTTTCACTGTGTTGGCCAGGCTGGTCTTGAACTCCTGACCTCAAGTGATCTGCCCACTTCAGCCTCCCAAAGTGTTGGGCTTACAGGCATGAGTCACCGCGCCCAGCCTGCCAAAGAATACTTCCAACCACCGTGGGTGACATGAAAAAAATCACTAAGTTCCAGAATTACCTTGTCTTTCATTACTATCAAAGAGGTCCTGAGTACTGGAAATGGAAGCAAAAGCCCAGAAAAAAACTAGAGAGTGAGAAAAGAAACTCTAGATGTTGATATTTTTGCATTGACATCATTTTCACTCTGCTCTTCCGAGGGTGAGCCAATAATGGACTTATTGCCTCCCAAGGGTCTCCTGGAGGTGCGTTCCTGCTGTTCAAAACAGGGACACCAGAGGCCTGATCCCATGGAACAGTGAAGAACAAAGGAAGGGCTTGAACTAATCTCTGTCCTTGTAGTGGATGTGTGGGAACCTGCACCCCAATGCACACTCCCTCCAGGATGAAGGAACTTATTTTTCCAGTGGCCAGGAGCGTGGGCTGCCAGCCAGTCCCTCTCCTTTCCCTGGGGCAGCCAGCACCTAATGACTGGTTGACAGGGGGTTACAAAGGACCAGCACTTCAGGCTGAGGTCCCTGTTGCATCCACGTTGCCCAATTGGCTTCCTGCACACCCCATGACCTTGTTCCCAAGAGCACCTCCCACACACCCCTACATGCAAATCTTCATCTCAGGAACTGTTTCCAGAGAACCCGACACAAGACAAACCAATATTTCAGAACTGTTAATACAAAAACTAGCCAGGCGTGGTGGCACATTCCTGTAATCCCAGCTACTCAGGAGGTTGAGGAAGGAGAATCGGTTGAACCCAGGAGGGGGAGGTTGCAGTGAGCCCAGGTCGCACCACTGCACTCCAGACTGGGTGTCAGAGTCTCACTCTGTTTCAAAAAAAACAAAACAAACAAACAAAAAAAACCAACAAAAAAAACCAAAAACAAAACAAAACAAACAACTGCTATGTACACTGTATGTCAGCTCCATCATGGGTCCCACTGAGAGGTATGGGCTAGCCCCGGAACCTGTACCTGTCATTGTGCACCTGGGGGAATGCATTGAGAGGTCAAATGACTGATTTCCAGTGACCTTTGAGGACAGAGAGATTCGAGGCCATAGCTAGCCCCCAGAGAGCGGTGGGACCTCAGGATTCCCAGGCTGGAAAAGTTCTTTTTTGGCATTTTAATCCAGGGCTTGGCAGCCTTCACCATTCGGAAGTTCTTCCTCACTTCAAAACCGGAATCCCTCCTTCTGTAATGTGTCCCTGTTTCCTCTCCCTTTTCCTCCATGGAGCTGTGTTCTTGCCAAGAAAGAAAGTTAAAAGGGAACAAAGGCATATGGTTTTTCCATTAAGACAGACACCCACATTTTAGGGAAGCCAGAGGAAAGCGTTCAAATAAGGGCAACGGAAATACATTTGCATGACACCAGCCTTTGAAACTGAGTTTTAAAAAGGTAACCACAACATGAGTGCCCCTCTTTGCCCAGGTTATTACATTTAGGGGATAGTAAGAATGTATTGGAGACCCCCTACTCAGAGGCAGGTTACTGCAGGGGAGCCCTGGGTTTGGAGTCTGACAGCATGCATTCAAAACTTGTTTCTGCCACTCACTAGCAGCGTGATCGTAAGGAAAGGTGTTTGTCCTTCAGAGCCTCAGTTTCCCTTATTGTACAATAGGGGACATCAGCTATACCATGTTCATCTGTGTCACCGGTTTGTTGAGAGAGTTAAGTTTAAGGGAAGAAAAAGTTGAGCAAACCATGAAGCACCGTAGAAGTGTTAATAATCAAGATTGAAATCCAGAACAACTGCCTGAGCAACTACTAGGTACAACGTCCTGTCATATATATATATTTTTGAGAAATTGACAAACTAATACTAAAACTCATATTAAAATGCAAAAAGACTTAGAACAAATAACTTCAAAAAAAGAACAAAGTTGGAAGACCAATGCTACCTGATTTGAAGTCTTATTATAAAACTGTAGTAGTCAAAACAGTGTGGTATTGGCACAGAGACAGACCAATAGATACATGGAAGAGATGAGCATCCAGAAACAACAGATCTACACATATGAATAACTGCCTTTTTCTTCCTTTTTTTTTTTTGCAGAAGCATAAGGGAAATCGCATGGAAAAAAGATACTCCTTTCAACAAATGGTGCTGAGTTCGAGACCAGCCTGGGCAACATGGCGAAACCCCCATCTCTACAAAAAATACAACAATTAGCCAGGCATGGTGGTGGCGGTGCATGCCTGTAGTCCCAGCTACTCAGGAGGCTGAGGCGGGAGGACCACTTGAGCCTGGAGGTCGAGGCTTCAGTGAGCCAAGATGGTGCCACTGCACTCCGGTTTGGGCCACAGAGCTAAACCGTGTCTCAAAAAAGGAAAAAATAAACAAACAAAACAAACGATGCTGGGACAATTGGATATTCATCTTCTAAAAAATGAACTTGAATCCATGCTTTGTGCCATAGAAAAAATTTAACTCAAACAGATCACAGGTCTAACTGTAAAACCTAGAACTACAAAACTTCTAGAATAAAAAAAATAAGAGAAAACCTTTGTGACTTTGGGTTAGACAAAGATTTCTTAGATGTGGCCCTAAAAGAACAGCCCATAAAATAAATGGATAAATTGAACTTCTTGGAAATTTTAAAACTTCTGCTTTTTAGGAAATACTGTTAAGATAATGAAAAAATAAGCCACAGATTGGGAGAAACTATTTGTAAATCATATATCTGAAAAAGGACTTGTAGCCAGAAAATAGAAATAACTCTTTTTTTTTTTGAGACGGAGTTTTGCTCTTGTTGCCCAGACTGGAGTGCAATGGTGCAATCTCAGCTCACTGCAACCTCCGCCTCGTGGGTTCAAGCGATTCTCCTGCCTCGGCCTCCCATGTACCTGGATTACAGGCACCCGCCATCATGCCTGGCTACTTTTTAAAATATTTTTAGTAGACATGGGGTTTTTGCCATGTTGGCCAGACTGGTTTCAAACTCCTGATCTCAAGTGATCCGCCCGCCTCAGCCTCCCAAAATGCTGGGATTACACACGTGAGCCACTGTGCCTGGCCAGAAATAACTCTTAAAATTCAATAATAAGAAAACAAACAACCTCATTACTTCTTTAAAATGGGCAAGATAGGCCAGGTGCAGTGGCTCACGCCTGTAATCCCAGCACCTTGGGAGGCCAAAATGGGTGGGTCACTTGAGGTCAGGAGTTTGAGACCAGCCTGGTCAACATGGTGAAACACCATCTCTACTAAAAATACAAAAATTAGCTGGGACTGGTGGCGCACCCCTGTAGTCCCAGCTACTCAGGAGGCTAAGGCAGGAGAATCGCTTGAACCCAGGAGGCGGAGGTTGCAGTGAGCTGAGATCGCACCACTGCACTCCAACCTGGGCAACAGAGCAAGACTCCATCTCTAAATAAATAAATAAACAAAAATGGGCAAGAGATTTGAACAGATACGTCACCAAAGAACATACACAGAAGTCAAATAAATATATTCAAAGATGCTCAGGGTCGTCAATCATTGGAGAAATGCAAGTTGAAGCCACAGTGAGACACCACAACACATCTCTTAGATTGGCTGAAATTAAAAAGACTGACTATACCAAGTGTTGTCAGGGAACACGTGAACATAGAACGTGGTACAACTACTTTGGAAAACAGTTTGGCAGTTTCTTTAAAAGTTAAATGTATGCCTACTACAATTTGGGTCTTCTTCTAGGAATTTACCCAAGGGAATGAAAATATATGCCCACACCAAGACTTGCTCACAAATATTCATAGCAGCTTTATTTGTAATAACCCAAGCCTAGAAACACACAAATGACCATCAGCAGGTGAATGGAGAAGCAGCTGTAGCAGCCAAGGCTGAAGCCCTCTGAAGTGTGCACTAGGCTGGAGGCTTGGGAGCCTCTGGGCAGGGATGTTGCTGCTGGGCTGACTCTAACCTAGAGCTGGCCAATCCCATTCACCTGGTCCCTCTAAGGCTGCCTGAGGCCCTGGCAGCAGGTAGGGAGTCTGAAGCCTGGGTTTTGAGCACTGACCTTGCCACTGCTTGCCGTAAGACTTGCAGCCGAACAGAAATACGAGGCCGCCTTCAATATCACTTACTCTGGAATTCCCCTTCACCTCCTACGCTCCCATCAGAACCTTCCCATGCTGGGCTGTTTCTGCTCCATGAGGACAGTGACCTGCTCGTTCACTTGGCACACAATAGGTGTTCAATAAGTGTTTACCTACTGATTGAAGCACCTACTATGTGTTAGGCATTTGGCATATAACAGCTCATTTAATTTCTTTTTTCTTTCTTTTTCTTTGCAACACTCAAGCTGAAGCACAGTGGTTTGACCACGGCTCACTGTAGCCTCCTGGGCTCAAGTGATCCTCCCATCTCAGCCTCCCCAGTAGCTAGGACCACAGATGCACATCACCATGCACAGCTAATTCTTGTATTTTTTGTAGATGGGGTTTCACCATGTTGCCTAAATTGGTCTTAAACTCCTGGGCTCAAGTGATCCTCCCGCCTTGGCCTCCCAAAGTGCTAGGATTACAGGCATAAGCCACCACACCTGGCCCAGTTCATTTAATTTTTTAAACAACCTTGCACAGTGGGTTTAATCATGCCCGTTTTAGAGATGAGGAAACTGAAGCTGAGTGAGATGACTTGCCCAGAGACACACAGCTTTTAAGAAGTGGTGCTGGCATTTGTTTTGTTTTGCTTTGTTTTGTTTTGTTTTTGAGACGGAGTCTCTCTCTGTCGCCCAGGCTGGAGTGCAGTGGTGCAATCTTGGCTCACTGCAACCTCTATCTCCCAGGTTCAAGCAATTCTCCTGCCTCAGCCTCCCAAGCAGCTGGGATTATAGGCGCCTGCCACCATGCCCGGCTAATTTTTGTATTTTTAGTAGAGACGGGGTTTCACCATGTTGGCCAGGCTGGTCTCGAACTCCTGAACTCAAGTGATCTGCCTGCCTCAGCCTCCCAAATTGCTGGGATTACAGGTGTGAGCCATCACGCCCAGCTGATGCTGGCATTTGAACCTGGCTTCTTAGTGAGATTCCGAAGACCCTGAGCCTATTGCCACATTGGGTTCTCTGAGCCTGTAATGTGAGGACAACCTTTCCTTTCCCTCCCAGGGCCCCATAGAGCAGAGCCGAGAGAGTGCCGGCAAGCTCTCACTTTGCCCCCAGCGCTGCTCCTGTGATCCTGGAGATGAAAGCTTGTGGCCCCAAATGGGGTGAGCTCACCTCGTGGGGTGGGGTGCAGGGTTGGTGGTTGGCTGGTGGCCTCACGTTTGCCCAGTTGGTTCATGCTTGGGATGTGCCACCTGTGAGCCCGGTTGGGTCTCTTGTAGGTTCCCACGGAGATCAGCCTCTTCTGGTAGGTATTGGATGCTGCCTTTCCTCACTGACCGGGCGACGACTCCACTTACCCCTCCAGAGGCCTTAGTTGTCAACCCGACAGAATTACTCAGGGGAAGTCAGAGCTCATAATTATTTGACTAATCCTCATGTGGCAACACACCGGAGGTTGTTTTTTTAGCACGAGGCAGGGCCCGAGTGAGAGCGTTTCCCACTGCAGGCTTGCCTGTCTGGGTCTGCAGGCTAGGAGCAGGGCGCCTCCTTCCTGGGAGCAGGGAGATGTGGAAATGTGGATGGGAAGCTGCAGAGCTGGGTCTCCGAGACCCTGGAAACCTGCATCTCTCCATACATCAGCTTCCTAGGGCTGCTATTCAATGACTTGATGGTTTAAAACGAGGAATATATTCTCTCACAGTTCTGGAGGCCAGATATCTGCGATCAGGTGCCAGCATGGTCTTACCCTCTCTAAAGGGCTCTAGAAGTAATTCCTCCTGGCTCTTCCAGCTTCTAGTGGCTCCAGGTGCTCCTTGGTTTGCGGCTGCTTCACTCCAGTCTCCACCTCCATCTTCACGTGGACTTCTCCTCTGTGCCTCTCATAAGGACACTCATCATTGGATTTAGGAGCTATCGGGATAGTCCAGGATGATCTCATCTAGAGATCCATAACTTAATCACATCCACAAAGATCCTTTGTCCATATAAGGTCACAGCCACAGGTTATCAGTAAACAAATCTTTCTTTCTGGGGGCTGCCATTCAACCCACTACACCCTGGAAGGTGCCCTGCCCAAGCCAATTAATGGCCCAGACATTTTCATCCTTGTTAGGTGCTTCTCTCATTGTCCTATCTTTTTTTCTTTTTTCTTTTTTTTTTGAGATGGACTCTTGCTCTGTGGCCCAGGCTGGAGTGCAGTAGTGTAGTGGTGTGCTCTCGGCTCAGGGCAACCTCTGCCTCCCAGGTTCAAGCGATTTTACTGCCTCAGCCTCCTGAGTAGCTGGGATCACAAGCATGTGTGCCACCATGCCTGGCTGATTTTTCTATTTTTAGTAGAGACGGGGTTTCATCATGTTGGCCAGACTGGTCTTGAACTCCTGACCTCAAGGGATCCACCCACCTAGGCCTCCCAAAGTGCTGGGATTAGATGCGTGAGCCACCTTGCCCCGCTCTTTTTTCGTCTTCATCCCTACCTTCACTGCCCTATACAGGTACTTTCTTCTCTTGCTAGGACTGGTGCAGTAGTCTTCTAAGCTGCCCCAGTCATTCTGCCCCCTTTTCTCCTCTCCATTTCCTCTACTGCTCCAGAGTGATTTTTCTAACCCTCAAATTGCCTGGTACCCTTCCTTCTTCAGACACTTCCAAGGGAAAGTCCAGTCTCCTTGGTGTAGTGTCCAAGGCCCTGGCTGGCTGCTCAGCTTCTTGTCCAGGTTTCTGCCCACATCTTCCACTCTGACCGGCCGACACTGTAAGGCCTTTGACAGACCGTTCCTCTCAGTCCAGGGGGACTGGTTTTTGTCTGATGCAGAATGTATGTGCAGGGAAGGGGGCTCCTCTCATGGCTGGGAGACTCTCAGTGTGGGTTTAGGGCCATGGTTGGACTCTGGGCTCTGGACAGTGGTAGCCACTTTTCCAGCAAGCAGAAGAGATGAGTTCTAATCCAGATTCCCAGACCTGTTCCTGTTCTCCAGCACGTATGCCAAACCACTGAGGGGGAAGAAGGGATCACTGTTGTCATTTCCTCTCTCTGATTCTAATTTGGGGGACATCGTGCAGGGATGGATGCTGGGGTGTTTAAGGACTCTTAGGACGCAGTAAGCTCATCACTCATGGTAGCTGTCCACATCCTTGATCTAGGCCCCAGGCTGCCCTTTCTTTTTTTTGTTTGTTTGTTTGTTTGTTTTTTCTTTGAGACAGAGTCTTGCTGTGTCCCCCAGGCTGGAGTGCAGTGGCCTGATCTCAGCTCACTGCAACCCCCGCCTCCCAACTTCAAGCCATTCTCCTGCCTCAGCCTTCTGAATAGCTGGGATTACAGGCACGCACTGCCACACCTGGCAATTTTTTTTTTTTTTAGTAGAGACGAGGCTTCTCCACGTTGGCCAGGCTGGTCTGGAACTCCTGGCCTCAATTGATCCACCCACCTCCACCTCCCAAAGTGCTGGGATTACAGGTGTGAGCCACCGTGCAGGGACCCAGGTTGCCCTTTCTCTGCCTATGCAGCCAAGCCGGCTCCCTCCCACCTGGCTGGACTGGCCCCGTGCTTGTCTATGGTGTTGCTGAGCAGAGCCAAAGTTCTACAAAGCCCCAAGCCAGGGCTTACCCCCTGCAGCTTCCTTACATACTTTCCCCCAAGGTTTTTATTAATTTTTATTTTAATTAATTAATTTATTCATTGATTTTGAGACAGAGTCTTACTATTGTTGCCCAGGCTGGAGCACAGTGGCACCATCATAGCTCATTGCAGTCTCAAATTCCTGGCTCAAGTGATTCTCCTGCCTCAGAGTAGCTGGGAATATAGGTGTGTGCGACCCCATACCCAGCTAATTTTCTTGATTTTTAGTAGACACGGGGTCTCACTATGTTGCCCAGGCTGTTCTTGAACTCCTGAGCTCAAGCGATCCTCCTGCCTCAGCCTACCAAAGTTCTGGGATTACAGGCGTGAGCCACCATGCCCAGCTCCCCCAAGGTTTTAACCAAGGTGCAGAACGGGTTCATGGTTGGGCTGTGGCAGCCAGAATGAAGAGGCCGTGTGACCCTGGGCAGGTCCCCTTTCCTCTGACCTTCATTGATAGGCTCCACTTCCCAGGAGCATCCAGGAAGATACCCAAATGGGGATGTGTCACCTGCGTGTCCGTGTTGGTTTACTGGTTTCTCTGTTTCCATCTCAGGCTGCAGGCTTCATGTGGATGAGGATGGCACCTTTCCTGTTCACTGACAGATACTCAGTGCCTAGCACAATGCCTGGGACACAGGAGGTGCTCGAGAAATATTTGTGATTAAAAAAAAAAAAAGAATGAATGAGTATGGAAAAGAGGATCAAAAGGAAGAATGCAAATAGTTCCACATCCCACTCCCTCCATCACAGCAGCCACCCAGCTCTCCACCAACCTCTCTGGCTGCTCCTTCTCCGCCCACCATGAAGGTCAGTGTTCCTCGCCTTCTTCCTGCATTCGCCGGCCGTTCACTGAGTGCTTACCACGTGCTGAGTGCTGTGCATGGCGCTGTGTGTCTTCAATTTCAGTAGATGCTGCCAGATGGTTTTCCAAAGTGGCTGTTCCTGTGTCTCCTCCCACTAGCAATGGATGAGTGTCCCTGAGGTTCCACATCCTCATTAGTGCTTGATGGTAGGGACCTGCCCTTTCAACTCGTAAAAAATTCTGGCCGGGCGCAGTGGCTTACCCCTGTATTCCCAGCACTTTGGGAGGCCTAGACGGGTGGATTACTGGAGGTCAGGAGTTCAAGACCTGCCTGGTCAACACGGTGAAACCCTGTCTCTACTAAAAATACAACATTAGCCGGTCATGGTGGCAGGCACCTGTAATCCCAGCTACCCGGGAGGCTGAGGCAGGAGAATCACTTGAACCCAGGAGGCAGAGGTTGCAGTGAGCTGAGATTGCACCATTGCACTCCAGCCTGGGCAAAAAGAGTGAAACTCCGTCTCAAAAAAAAAAAAAAAATTCTAGGCCAGGCACAGTTGCTCATGCCTGTAATCTCGGCACTTGGAAGGCCAAGGCAGGAGGATTGCTTAAGCCCAGGTGTTTGAGACCAGCCTGGGTAACATAGTAAACACTGTCTCTACAAAAGTTTTTAAAACAAATTATAAAAGGTAGCTTCAAAAAGTCACCCTGGACCATAAAAAAGAATGAGTTCACCGGGCGCGGTGGCTCACGCCTGTAATCCCAGCACTTTGCGAGGCCAAGGCGGGCAGATCACGAGATCAGGAGATCAAGACCATCCTGGCTAACATGGTGAAACCCCGTCTCTACTAAAAATACAAAAAATTAGCTGGGTGTGGTGGCACACGCCTGTAATCCCAGCTACTCGGGAGGCAGAGGTGGGAGAATCGCTTGAACCCAGGAGGCAGAGGTTGTGGTGAGTTGAGATCATGCCATTGCACTCCAGCCTGGACAACAAGAGCGAAACTCCATTTCAAAAAAAAAAGAATCGCTTATTTTTCATGATCTCATGGAAAAATGGCCATGATGTTTAGAATATCTGTTGTGCCTTGGTCCCAGGTAATGACCCCTATGTTTCAGTCCCAGAAGCCACATGGGGATGGCCTGGAACAGTGAGGGCAGGAACTTTGGGATGACCCTGCTGTGGGTCAGCTTGGCCTGATGACTCTGGGGCTTTGTGCAGATTAAAAATTAACAAGAGGGACCTGATGAGGTGGCTCACACCTGTAATCCCAGCACTTTGGGAGGTCGCAGTGGGCAGATCACTTGAGGTCAGGAGTTCCAGACCAGCCTGGCCAACATGGTGAAACCCCGTCTCTACTAAAAATACAAAAAAATTAGCTGGGCGTGGTGGCGCGTGCCTGTAATTTCAGCTACTCGGGAGGCTGAGGCAGGAGAATTGCTTGAACTTGGGCGGTCGAGGTTGCAGTGAGCTGAGATCATGCCACTGCACTCCAGCCTGGGTGACAGAGCAAGAATCTGTCTCAAAAAAAAAAAAAAAATTAACAAGAGGAGTCTCTCCCCTGACCAGCTCCAGGCCCAGGGCCTGCCTTTGAGTGATGGGCTGAGGATTCACTAAGGAAAGAGATGGGCCCTACCTGAATGCAGACATTGGTCTGCAGGAGGTGGTAGTGGGAAGACTGAGATCTGGGCCAGTGAGGATTGAGGAGCAGCATCTAGGCGGGGGGTGGCGGTGGGATGGGGATCGCAGTTACTGAACACCTGTTTGGGGCCAGGCACAATGCTGGTGCTCTGGGGCCGCTGTCTCCTTCCCGCCCCTAGAGCACAGCCTTTATCTAAGCCCGGATAGAGGCTGGGCTCCAGGGGATGGAAGGAGACAGCGGCCCTGGAGCACCAGCCTTTAGATAAAGCCTTTGCATAAAGCTCAGACCTCTCTCTCACCTTACAGAAGAGCCAAGTGAGGCTCCTCAAATCAAGGATCTCACTCTAGATTCGGAGCTGCTGTGAGGCAGAGCCAGGAAGCTGCCCCTAAGGGGCTGCGCAGGGCTGGGCTCTTCTGGAGATGGACTCTGGCCTGCCCTTCTCTGCCTCCTCCTTCCCACCTGAGGAGCCTGCATCCAGCTGTGGCTGAACACTCCAGGGAAGGAAAGACAGCAGATGACGGGCAGGGCATGGTGGCTCACGCCTGTAATCCCAGCACTTTGGGAGGCCGAGGCAGGTGGACCACCTGAGTCAGGAGTTCGAGACCAGCCTGACCAACATGGAGAAACTCCGTCTCTACTAAGAAATACAAAAAAATTAGCCGGGCATGGTGGCGCATGCCTGTAACCCCAGCCACTCGGGAGGCTGAGGCAGGAGAATCGCTGGAACCCGAGAGGCAGAGGTTGCAGTGAGCTGAGATCACGCCATTGCAGAAAGTCTGATGGCACTTGTATCGTGTGTGGGGAGTGTCAGGCACTAAGCAACTGGGCAACAAGAGTGAAACTCTGTCTCAAAAAAAAAAAAAAAAAAAGCAGACGGGTGGGGGGTGAGACCATCTGCTGCTGTAAGCCTGGAGGCAGTGCTTCCTGTCTCTCTCTCTCCCTCTTTCCTTCCTTTTTTCCTTCCTCCCTCCGTCCTTCCCTTCCTCCCTCCCTCCCTCCCTTCCTTCCTTCCTGCCTGCCTCCCTGCCTACCTTCCAGTCTTCCTGCCTTCCTCCCTCCCTTCCTTCCTTCTTATCAACAAAGGATGATGGAGGATGCACTGGTAAATGAAACAGACATGGCCGCTAGTCTGACGGCACTTGTATCGTATGTGGGGAGTGTCAGGCACTAAGCAAATAATTGCACAAAGAATTTTCTTATGATGGTCAGTGATGCAAAGGTGATCACTGGGAGCAGGAGTAACAGAGTGGTCCAGGTAGTTTAGTGTAGGGGCTCAGGGAAGCGGGACTGTAGCTGAAACCTGAAGGGGAAGTAGGAGTTGGTGGGGAGAAGCAGAGGGGTGGGTGGTGAGGAAGAGGCCCCTGGAAGAGGACTCTGTGTGTGCAAAGGTCCTGTGGCAGAAAGTGCCCGGCACTATTACATAGAGAAGAAGGCATGGCTGGAGCGTGATGGTGAGATGAGGTTGGAGTAAGCAAGGTCAGGCGCAGCAGCCTAGAGGGGTTTGGATTTGATTTTATTTGATGAGGATGTGGCATGTTTTGGGAAGTCAGCTCTGGGAAGTCACATTGGGCTGCTCCACTAAGCCATCCCATTTCCTTACCTGGGGTCCAGCCAGGCGAGTGCCCTTGATGGCTCTGTGCACACAGAGGGTGCCCTGACTTAGAGACACATTTGCGTGTCCCCCATGTCTGAGACACGGGAGGTGTTCCGAATCCACTTGCTGAGCATCCCCGGGTGCTGGGCAGAGGCCCTCGGGCTCTCTCCCTCTCTGTCTGCCTCAGACAAGGTGGAGCTCTGCCCTCCTGGCTCCGGAAAGACACCTCATATTCCCCAACCCACGTCTGTGCCTCTACCCGGGAACTGCCCCCTTCAACAGCCTTTCTGTTCCGCAGTTACTCACACGGATTCCTGTGCTGGGTGAACGACAATGGGCCACAATCCACCTAGTGCTTCCCGGGAGGAGCTGGCAGAGGGGCTCTGAGTCACCTGCAGGTCAGTTCACAGGAAGCTCAGCTCTTCCTACTCTGCTCAGGCCCCTCCTGGGAAGTGCACTCAGACCCCACGCCACTTCCTGGCTCTCTTTGGGGCAGAGGGGCCAGAGCACATGGGGACTAACGGGGTTTAAAGCTCTGGCTCTGCAGTCAGACGGATACAGGATACTGATGGCTACGGGCAGGGCCCGACTCTGTGCTTCCAGTGGCTGCGTGGCCTTGGCCTTGTTACTCACAGCACTGAGACTCCTGAGGACAGAGGGAGCGAGGAGTCCGCTTGAAAGGGCTTTGTGAGATCTGAGTGTCTGCCAAGGGCCTGCCACAAGGAGGGAGCTCAGAACATGCAGACGGGACAATGATGACAATGATGCTGATGATGAAGGTGTTTGGAGCAGGGCTCTGCAGAAGTGGGAGGTGACCAGATGGCCCAGGAGCCTCTGGGAATGTTCTCAATGCCTGCCTCCAAATCTGGCTACTGCCCCAATTCAGGTGACTGTTCTGTAGTGAGTGACTTAGGCCTGCTGGACACGGGCCTTGGCAGGGATGGATCCCACCTAAGGAATATGAAAGAGCCAGGGAAATGGACTCCCTGGGCTGGTCAGAAGGTGGGGGAACTGCTGCTTCTAGCTGCCAAAGATAAGGTTCAGGGGCACCCCCTCTGCTACCTACTCAGACTGTCCACAATTTCCTCCAATTCCTGATGAAGCATCCACTAACCGCTGGTATTTGGGGGACATCCTCCCTAAGGAGGTCCATTTTTGAGCAGTTCCACTAAAAACAATGATCAAAAACTTATGATGTCAGGCCAGACACTGTGGCTGTAAACCCAGCACTTTGGGAGGCCGAAGTGGAAGGATCTCCTGAGGTCAGGAGTTCGAGACCAGCCTGGCCAACATGGTGAAACCCTATCTCTACTAAAAATACAAAAAGTAGCCAGGTGGGGTGGTACACACCTGTAATCCCAGCTACTCAGGAGGCTGAGGCACAAGAATCGCTTGAACCTGGGAGGCGGAGGTTGTGGTGAGCCAAGATTGTGCCACTGCACTCCAGCCTGGGAGACAGAGTGAGACTCCGTCTCAAAAAATAAATAAATAAAAAGAAAACTTATTATGCCCATTTCTCATTTCATTATGTGGACAACTCTGCAACAAGCCTATTTTACAGACGAGGAAATGGAGGCTCAGAATTAAGGATTTGCACCTGTGGCAGAACTTGAGCTTGATCTTTTCCAGCTCCTCCTACTCAACCTCAGAATTGAGCTTCCCCTTTGGTAGAGACAGGGTTTCACCATGGTAGCCAGGCTCGAACTCCTGACCTCAAGTGATTCGCCTGCCTCAGCCTCCCAAAGTGCTGGATTATAGGTGTGAGCCACCACGCCTGGCCGAGCTCTAACTTAAATCTCAATGAAATAACAGGAAAAAGATCCTCATAGTCATTGGAGCTCTCCCTATAGAATCTTGGTAAACTTTAAATGATCTTGCCTCTGGATGTTAACTAGGCTGTCCCCTCTACTGGAATTCCCTCCCAAGCTGGGAACATCCGACTTAGCCTTCAAGATTTTCTGTAGGTGTCCCTTCCTCCCCAAAGAGGCCAAATGAAGAAACCTTTGGAAGAAGCAGCAAACGGAATGGTCTGAACATGGAAACTCTCTTGCCGAACTTATAAGAGTAAAAGATAGTGGAAGGTCTTGGAGCTACTGGGGTTCCACAGCTCTCTCCCCGGCACCCATCCCGCCACTGCACACACCTTAAAGGCAGAGACTGTTGTTTGCTTCACTGTCCTTGATCCTGGTGCCTGGCACATAGTAGGTGCACAAGAAATGTTTGTTGAATAAATCCCTGGATGGGTGGGTGGAAGTGGACTGGCGTCCCAGCTCTGTTCCTGGCTGCCTCAGCCCTGCTGGCTTTTCCCAAAGCACAGAGGACAGTGCCCGTGTGATGTGGAGAAAGCTGGTGCACACTGCTGTGTAAAAACCAGTTTATCAGAGGGCCCCCTCTAATCTGAGAGGAGTGCCTGTGGACAAATCAGTGGAAAGCCTCCGTTCACGCAGAGGGAACATCTTTCTCCTGGCTGTGGGGTTTTCACACCCTCTATCTTTTCTACTCCCTATAGCAACCCAGTGAGGGAGGCAGGCTGAGTGTTTGATACCCATTTTACAGATGAGGAAACCCAGACCCTGAGAGGCTAACATAGGACTTGTGCAGTCACACAACTAGTAGCTGGTAAAACCCAGGGTCCTACACAATTATTACAATTAATATAATTATACAATTCATACCAATTAACTGTATTTCTTTTTCTTTCTCTTTTTTTCTTTTGTGACGGAGTCTCGCTTTGTCGCCCAAACTGGAGTGCAGTGGTGTGATCTCAGCTCACTGCAACCTCCTCCTCCTGGGTTCAAGCGATTCTCCTGCCTCAGCCTCCTGAGTAGCTGGGATTACAGGCATGCTCTACCATGCCCAGTAAAGTTTTATATTTTCAGTAGAAACGAGGTTTCACCATGTTGGCCAGGCTGGTCTCGAACTCCTGGCTTCAAGTGATCTGTCCGCCTCGACCTCCCAAAATGCTGGGATTGCAGGTATGAACCACTGCACCGGGCCAGTTAATTGTATTTCTAATTTGTAAAAAGAAGTACTAATTAGAGCTTCAGGCCTGGTGACTCCAAGCCCCTGTGCCTATCAGCATCCTGGGTGGCACAGGACAAACACCCCTGAATAGTCCGTGGAGGAAGGACAGGGTGCTGTCTGGAGGAGACGGCCTGGCCCTCACCTGCCCCTGGTCTGCCACGCGCAAGCCCAGACCTCAGCTCCTTCTCCAGGCTAGACCCCCACTGTGCTTCTCTTTTTCTGAACTCCTGGGACGAAGCTTTCCCCTTCCCTTAAGATGCTCCAGGGTGGCTGGGCGCGGTGGGTCATGCCTGTAATCCCAGCACTTTGGGAGGCCAAGGTGGGTGGGTCATCTGAGGTCAGGAGTTCGAGACCAGCCTGATCAACATGGTGAAACCCCACCTCTACTTAAAAATACAAAAATTAGCCAGACATGGTGATGCATGCCTGTGATACCAGCTACTCAGGAGGCTGAGGCAGGACAATTGCTTGAATCCAGGAGGCGGAGGTTGCAGTGAGCTGAGATCGCACCATTGCACTCCAGCCTGGACGACAAGAGAGAAACTCTCTCTCAAAAAAAAAAAAAAAAAAAAAAGATGCTCTAGGGCCAAGCTTCAAGCCTGACACATAGGTGTCCACTGGATTACTGAGCCCTGGATCCATGGCAGCTGCACTGGGTCTGACCCCGAGCAACTGGTCCTGCAGACTGGAGCTTGAGTTCATGCCTGACTATTTCATGTTTGATCATCACAACTCTTTAATTATTTTTTTGTATGTTCTTTTAATATTTTATTATAAAATAGCTTAAGTATATATAGGTATATATGTTTGCACACACTCATATATACACATACATACATAAAAACTCTCTTTTTTTTTTTGAGACAGGGTCTCACTCTCGCCCAGCCTGGAGTGCAGTGGTACAGTCACAGCTCATTGCAGCCTCCGCCTCCTGGGCTCAGGTGACACTCCCACCTGAGCCTCCCAAGTAGCTGGGACTACAGGTGCGCACCACCTCACCTGGTTAATTTTTGTATTTTTTGTAGAGACAGGGTTTCACCATGTTGCCCAATGTGGTCTTGAGCTCCTGAGCTCAAGTGATCGATCCACCTGGCTCCCAAAGTACTGGGATTATAGATCTGAGGTGGCCTAAAACCCCATTTTTTAAGTTGTAATATATCCATTTACTCTCTCTACTTTCTTTTTTTTTTGTTTTTTTGTTTGTTTGTTTGTTTGTTTTTTGTTTTTTTTTTGAGACGGAGGCTCGCTTTGTCACCCAGGCTGGAGTGCAGTGGTGCGATCTCTGCTCACTGCAAGCTCCGCCTCCCGGGTTCACGCCATTCTCCTGCCTCAGCCTCCTGAGTAGCTGGGACTACAGGCGCCCACCACCATGCCCGGCTAATTTTTTGTATTTTTAGTAGAGATGGGGTTTCACCGTGTTAGCCAGGATGGTCTCGATCTCCTGACCTTGTGATCCGCCCGCCTCGGCCTCCCAAAGTGCTAGGATTACGGGCGTGAGCCACCGCGCCCGGCCTAATCTCTCTACTTTCAAAAAAGAAATATAGGCCAGGCGCGGTGGCTCACGCCTGTATTTTTTATATCTCAAAAAAGAAATATAGAGAGCAGTGGAGGGAGAGAGATAGTTTCCTATAGCTGCTGCAACCAACTACCACAAACTTAGTGGCTTAAAACAACATCAGTCGATTATCTTACAGTTCTGATGTTTTGGACTCCAGAAGTCCAAAATGGGTCGTACTGGGGTAAAATAATCAATGTGTTGGCAAGATTGCGTTGCATCTGGAGGTTTCAGGGGAGAAGCCATTCCTTGCCTTTTCCAGCCTTTCTTGGCTCACGGAATGCTTCCATGCTCACTCTGACCTGTGCTTCTGCACTCACGTCTCCAACAGCCAGAGCCCAACACCAGATATGTGAGTGAGGCTGTCTTGGAGAAGACAGCCTCCACTGAGCCATCGACTGATTGCTGTTGCATGGGTGAACCTGGTTAAGAGTAAAAGAACTGCCAGCCGATCCCACCCCAAAATGCTGACTCTCAGACTTGTGAGCTAATAAAGACTGTTGTTTTAAAACCTCTAAATTGGCCAGGCGCGGTGGCTCACGCCTGTAATCCCAGCACTTTGGGAGGCCGAGATGGGTGGATCACGAGGTCAGGAGATCGAGACCATCCTAGCTAACACGATGAAACCCCGTCTCTACTAAAAAATACAAAAAATTAGCTGGGCGTGGTGGCAGGCGCCTGTAGTCCCAGCTACTCAGGAGGCTGAGGCAGGAGAATGGCGTGAACCGGGGAGGCTGGAGCTTGCAGTGAGCCGAGATCGCGCCACTGCACTCCAGCCTGGGCGACAGAGTGAGACTCCATCTTAAAAAACAAAAAAGCCTCTAAATTTGGCCATGGTCGTTTGTGCAACAATAGATAATGGACATAGGAACAGACACCAACAGCACCACCATTTTGTGCTCTTCTCTCCTTTTTTGCCTTGAGAGTGGATGTAATATGTGGAGCTGCAGCAGCCATCTTGCAACCTTGAGGGAAAGACCAACAGAATCATAGTATGATTGGCTTCGACGTCACTGTGCTGCCAAAAAAGCAAGAACAGTTCTTCTGTTCTGAATTTCTTTCAATGTGAGAAAATAAACCCGTTTATTATAATACTGTAATTTCAGTTACTCGCAAACTAAAGAATTTCTAATGAATACATGGCAAGTTGCCAGGCCTCTGAGGCAGTTGGGAAAGGATCTTCAGTGGCCAGGAATTAAGAAGACAGAAATGATGTTTGATGAGGGAAATTTGTGACCTGGGTCCAGGCGGGTTCTGTTCCCTCTTCTGAACCTTGACATGCCTTCAGCACAAACATCCACAGCACATCCTTCCGGTGGAGAGAACTTGGAGTGGACTCCAGTGAAGAATGCCTGGAAACGCACCTAAGTCCACCCTCACTGATAGGACTCAGAGCGCTTGTCCCTCTGCCATGTCTTTTGTGAAGGGAAGTGACTCACGGCAGTTATGAAACTCCAAGGCCAATGTGTATTTACATTTTTGCCCTCTCACTACCCTGGCCAGGAAGATTTCCAGCTTGAGGTAATTCTCCCAAGGGAATCTTTGCGGGGAGGGAGGAGTGGCTGAAGGGGGTGGGATTGAATGCAAGGTAGAGTGAATAGAGCACAAAGGTGAAGGCCAGTGGGCACTACAGAAGGAAATATCCCAGGGCCAGCCTGGGTCCCCTTACCGTGATTCCTTCTCCTTTCTGGAAGATTCCAATTCAATCTGTGGAGGGAGAGCTCTCCTGCACTTCCCCTCAACCACACCCTCACCCATCCCCCCAAATGTGCTGTTTCCTTTAATTTACAAAAGCTCTTTTTTTCTGAGACAGAGTCTCTCTCTGTTGCCCAGGCTGGAGCGCAGTGGCACAATCTCGGCTCACTGCAACCTCCGTCTCCCAGGTTCAGGCGATTCTCCTGCCTCAGCCTCCCGAGTAGCTGTGATTACAAGTGTGTGCCACCACATGTGGCTCATTTTTGTATTTTTAGTAGAGATGGGTTATCACCATGTTGGCCAGGCTGGTCTTGAACTCCTGACCTCAAGAGATCCGCCCACCTCGGCCTCCAAAAGTGCTGGGATTACAGGCATGAACCACCACACCAAACCTACAAAAGCTCTTTTCTGGCCAGGCGCGGTGACTCAGCCTTTCTTTGGGAGACTGAGGCAGGTGGATCACGAGGTTGGGAGTTCAAGGGCAGCCTGGCCAAGATGGTGAAACCCCATCTCTACTAAAAATACAACAATTAGCCAGGCATGGTGGCAGGTGCCTGTAACCCCAGATAGTCGGGAGGCTGAGGCAGGTAATTGCTTGAACCCAGGAGGCAGAGGTTGCAGTGAGCCGAGATCATGCTACTGCACTCCAGCCCGGGCGACAGAGCTAGACTCCGTCTCAAACAAACAAACAAAAACAACAACAACAAAAAACAAAAACAAAAACAAAAGCTCTTTTCTTATCCATTTTGCAGACAATATTAAGGGCTAGTATTAACTGTTTACCATAAGCCAGGTGTACGCTAAGAGCCTTACTTGCGTTAGTTAAGAAAATCCTCACAATAAGCCTATAGGTGGGTTTTAAAAGGGTCATTTGACAGATAAGGAACCTGAGCCACAGAGAGGTTAAGCGACTTGTCTAAGGTCACACAGCTTAGCCTGTAAGTAGTGCAGCCAGGATTACAACCCAGCCATTCTGACTTCAGAGTGGAAACTCTTAACTATCTCCCTGTCCCCCGTGTGGAGGAGGAAGGCCCAGAAAGGTTAAGTGACTTGCCTGATGCTGCAGAGCCATGATTTGCAGTTGGGTCAGTGTGGCTACAGGCCCCTTGCACTTGCTCTCTTCCTGTCACCTCTGCCATTCTCTCGCCCCTCCTAATAGCATCACCCATTGCCTCCAGTGTAGGGCCCTAACTGTGGAGAAATGAGCACTAGACCAGGAGTCCGAAAGTCAGAATCCTTTACTTATCCAGTGACCTTGAACAAATCAATGTTCTCATCTGTGAATTGAGACTTGGGTTTGCTCCTCCCACCTGAGAGGACCTTGTGGAGCAAATGGGATTAGGGGCATGAAGAGCTGGATCCTCACGGGGTTATTGTTGGTGCTCCCTTTGTTTCTCTGACGCCTAGCATTGGGGTAACTGTTCTTCCCTGTGGTTTGACCTGGAGGGCTGTGTTCTGGCAGCTGGGTGAGTTTGGGATTTCCTGGTGCCGCTTAGAATTACCACCCTCCATAAAACGCTCAGGGATGCAAGGGTTTTGCAATCAGTTATTGCATCAGGAAAACTCTCTGAATAGCCTCATTCTACCCTCTTCCCCGCCCAGGTGCCAGCTTAGCCAACGGGAGGTTGGGCACCGAGGGGAAGGACAGAGATTTCCTTTCCTATCACGCAGACAGTGCCTGTGGCAGGAACTTTGGGACCTTGGATCTACCCCAAACACTGCTGGGGAAAGTGCTAGTCCTCTGGAGGGGTAGGGAGAGACCAGGAACCAAAGGAAGACTGGGGAGTGAAGTAGGGAGGGGGGTGCCTGAATGAGTTGGGCAGCAGCTCTCCTGCCCACCCCTCCAACCCCAAGTAGCTCTCAGTCCTGCCCTGCCGCTGTAACACAGCACACAATGCATCCCCTCCTGGAGCCTGGGGTTCCTCATCTGCAGAGTGGGAACCATAGTTTATCCCTATGTCATAGAGCGGTGATGAGGATTGAATCAGCCCACATGCATGTACGTCCTCACTTCCAAAATTAAGTCCTCAGGTCAGGCATGGTGGCTCATGCCTGTAATCTCAGCACTTTGGGAAGCCGAGGTGGATGGATCACTTGAGGTCAGGAGTTCGAGACCATCCTGGCCAACATGGTGAAACCCCGTCTCTACTAAAAATACAAAAATTAGCCAGGCATGGTGGCACACGCCTGTAGTTCCAGCTACTCGGGAGGCTGAGGTGGGAGGATCACTTGAACCCAGGAGGCAGGGGTTGCAGTGAGCCGAGATTGTGCCACTGCACTCCAGCCTGGGTGACAGAGTGAGACTCTGTCTCAAAAAATATATATAAAAAACAGAATAAGTGAAAGAAAATTAAGTTCTTAGTAAACACTAGCCATGGTCATTATTATTATTATTCTGTGACTCCAAGTGTTATATGTGACCCCGGAAGCACCGTGGAAATCCCACGCCTGCCACCGCAACCTTGAAACCATTTCTCTGACCTCTCTAAACCTCATCTTTGTGACGAGACTACGCCCACTAAGTCCATGGGGCAGTGGTGTGAATTCAATGAAAATCGAGTCTGGAGGACCCAGCCCAGTGCGGGGTGCAGAGGAAGTGCCTGTCAATGGTGGCCTTTATCCTGACTCCAGCTTGGATGGGACTCTGAGGGAAGCTGAGCTCTGGAGCTCCAGGAACAGAGGAAGCGATTGTGCAGAGGTGAAGGGGGGAGGGCCCCTTCTGGAGAGGGCAGTGAGAGTTGAGCAGAGTCCTACTTCCACTTATTATCCACGGTGGCATTCATCCTCCCAGCCTGGGAACAAGTGAAGGAGGGGATCTTTCCAGGACCTGGCACCCCCAAGATTTTCCCATGCCCTCTGCACACAGGTTCCCACCCAGGGGCCATAACATATTTTTAACCCTCTCCTAACCTGTGAGCCATTTTCTCATAAACATCATTTGAGATGTGAGCTCAGAATAGATGATAAGAGACTGGCCGTTGTCACCACTGAAGGCAATGAAGAGGTGCCCCCTAGGCAGCGCTGTGTGTGCTGGAGCTGCCCAGCTCTGTGCACACTGACCTCACATGAGCAGATTCAAATGGGCCAGGGTGGGAGCATTTACACCATGGAAATCGGCAAACACTGCCACCAGAATCAACTGTTCCCACATTCACCAGCACACCCCTGCTCCCAAGAACTTGGAAATGAGGCTGCTGTCAGAGTTAAAGCAGAAATTCCACCCCCAGGGCATGTGATTGGCCTTTGGTGGGGGAAACCAGGGGGCTGACCATAGGGTGAGACATGGGTTGTGAGAGCACCCCAATCTCTTAACTCCTATCAAGGTAAACCAGAGCAACTCCTAGATAAAGAACTGGAGAGTGGGCCGGGCGCAGTGGCTCATGCCTGTCATTCCAGCACTTTTGGAGGCTGAGGCGGGTGGATCACCTGAGGCCAGAAGTTTGAGACCATCCTGGCCAACATGGTGGAACTCTGTTTTTACTAAAAATGAAAAAATACAAAAATTAGCTGGGCATGATGGCAGGTACCTGTAATCCCAGCTACTAGAGATGGAATGGCTTGAACCCGGGAGGCAGAGGCTGCAGTGAGTTTTGCTCTTGTTGCCCAGGCTGGAGTGCAATGGCGTGATCTCGGCTCACTGCAACCTCCGGCTCCCAGGTTCAAGAGAGTCTCCTGCCTCAGCCTCCCCAGTAGCTGGGATTACAGGCGCCCACCACCATGCCAGGCTGATTTTTTGTATTTTTAGTAGAGACAGGATTTCTCCATGTTGCCCAGACTGGTCTCAAACTCCAGGACTCAAGCGTTCCGCCCGCCTCGGCCTCCCAAAGTGCTGGGATTACAGGCATAGAGCCGCCACACCTGGCCAGGGTTGGTTAATTCTCAGGTCTCTCTTCTTGGCTTGTTGATGGCATCTTCTCCCTGTGTCCTCCCAGGGTCATCCCTCAGTGTGTGTTGTTGTCTGTGTCCTAATCACCCTTTTTTTTCTTTTTTTTTTTTTTTACTAAGGACATCAGTCAGATTAGATTAGGACCCACCCAGATGACCTCATTTTACTTTACCTCTTTGAAGGCCCTATCTCCAAATGTAGTCACCCTGGGGCTTAGGACTTCACCATATGAATGTCGGGGTGGGGCACGATTCAGCCCATTGCTCCAGCAACCGGCTCAGACATGGGCATGTGACCCACATCTGGCCAAAGTGCTGGGATTACAGGTGTGAGCAGTGGGAAGATTTTGGCTCACTGCAGCCTCCGCCTCCCGGGTTCAAGCCATTCTCCCGCCTCAGCCTCTCTAGTAGCTGGGATTACAGGTGCCCACCACCATGCCTGGCTAATTTTGTCCGCTGGAGGGGAGTGCTGGCTTGCCTCTGGGGAAACTCTCTTCTTTCCTAAGGGAAAGCACAGAAAGAGCGCTCTCCTCCTTCTTTGAATGTTGTCATGTTGAGATGTGATACTGGACCCACTGCAGGCAAGCTGAGGCCTGCCTGAGTGGGGAGCTGACCCACTGGAGATGAGATGGTGAATTAGTAGACCCTGAAGCCTCCTCCAAGCTGTCCTGTGGGTTTAAGCTGGTTTAAATGAAGGTTTTTTTGTTTTTTGTTTTTGACAGAGTCTCACTCTGTTGTGCAGGCTGGAGTGCAATGACATTCACTCCACCTCCTGGGTTCAAGCGATTCTCCTGCCTCAACCTCCTGAGTAGCTGGGACCACAGGCGCGCACCACCACGCCTGGCTAATTTTTGTATTTTTAGTAGAGACGGGATTTCACTATGTTGTCCAGGCTGGTCTCGAATTGCTGAGCTCAGGCAATCTGCCCCACCTCGGCCTCCCGAAGTGCTGGAATTACAGGCATGAGCCCCCGGGCCTGGCCCTTTAAGTGGAGGTTTTGGTTACACCTGCAAACATCACAATTGCCATTGGAAGCAGAGACAGGTAGGAGTCCACCTACACCTGCTCTCTGCATCTTCCTGGGCTCACTTCCCAGCTGGCCTTTTCATTGGATGAGAAATGTAAATGTGAGTGGAGGCTGTCCGTGCCATTGCCAGGCCAAGTGGGCGTGCCTCCCTCATGCTCTCGTCCTCTGCCAGCCAACTGGGACCTGGATGTGGCTGAGACCTGGGCTTGATGGTGCGAATGGGATGCTGGAGCCATAACATGGAAAGAGACTACGTCCCTAAATTCCAGCAATTGGGAATGTCCCCCTCAGAAAGTGACAGGGGGGTGAAACAGACTTTTGCATATCTTAAACCACTTTTTTGGGGGCTTTCTTTGTTACCGCAGCAGAGCTGTGCTTTAACTAATACACCATCTGTGCTCTGTAGAGTGCAGGGATTCTTGCCAGCGCTAACTTAGCCAGAACTGTATCCTAGGATGACTTTCCCTTTAGAGACAGTCAAGCTACCCTGGCTACAAAATACTTCCCAATATCCGCCACATTTGCAGATTCCGTTTGTACAATTAACTTTCTGATAATGCGGCTTCCTGTGGGTGGCTCATCTGGGCAAAGTGAATGTTTTCATTGATCGGCTGATGCGTACATCCTGGCCTGCCGGATGGCTGCCTGTCTCAATGTGATTCTTGCTGTCTATCAAATTCCAGGAGCTGGTTCAAGTGAATCTTTCTTGGACATGGCTCCACTCTCAACAACGACAACCTCACGTTCCAGGGGCTGGTCCATGGGGGGCTTTCTGGCAGAACTGACCTCTCTTGTGTCCCTCTTCTGGGATCCATTTCATTCTCCTCATCCTACGATTCTCTGTGCCCTTCCTTTTCCATTCCGGCATGAGTTCACAGAGGACAGGGCTGCTGTTTACTTCTCTACTGCCGGTGTGGAATATGATGCTTGGCACACAGTAGAAGCTCAATAAATGTGGGCCAAAGGACAAATGACTCTGGCCCAAGGACAAGGATCCCTTCCAGAGCCCGGTCCAGGTTTGTCTCAATACACAAAAGGTCTTATACAAACAAGTTTTGATAAATTGAATTGTGTTGTATGTGAGCTAGGTAAGCCCTCCCTCCAACCCACGGGTGAGGCCATATGTAATCTCACTTAAGCAGTGCTTAGGCAGAGGCTCTTGCGGGGCAGTTTCCTAAGGAGTGGAGCAAAGAGAAAGCAAGCCTGGGAAGGAAGTGCAGAGAGGGGAGAGGGAAATACAAGTGTCTTGCTATGGGCCAACCTGGGGTTTGCTTGAATCCTGACTTCCAGTCTTTTATTTTTATTTATTTATTTTTTGAAACAGGGTCTTGCTATTGCCCAGGTTGGAGTGCAGTAGCATGATCATGGCTCACTGCATCCTCGACCTCCCAGGCTCAACTGGTCCTCCCACCCTAGCCTCCTGAGTAGCTGGGACTACAGGCGTGTGCCACCACGCCCTGCTAATTTTTAAATTTTTTGTAGCAACGGGGGAGGGGGGTCTCACTATGTTGCCCAGGTTGGTCTTAAACTCCTGGACTCAAGGGATCCTCTCGCCTCAGCCTCCCAAAGTGCTGGGATTACAGTATGAGCCACTGCGTCCGGCCCACTGGCTCCCAGTCTTTATAGCTGTGTGACCTTGGGAAAGTGACTTAGCCTCTCTGAGCCTCCCTTTCCTCAGCTGGAAAATGGAGATAATAGTAACCACTTGCAGGGCTGTTTCGAGGATGGATGAGATAATGTATACAAAGTACAGCAAGTGACATTGAGTCAGTGCTCAGCATCGGTGGGTTCCTTTCCTCAACAAAGACAAATAATCTATGACCACACATCCTCCCAACGAAGGAGGCTGCCTGAACCCACAGGCTGTGTGGACAACTCCACCTCTGTAATCTTTCACAGAAAGCCAGATTTTTGTCTACCAGGTTTGCATAAAGTGAGGTATAGTGTCTGTGAACACAGTCTGTGGCTTCTGAGCTCACAGTGGCCATTACTCAACCCAGAGGAGAAAAGACTTCTATGCCTCAGACGCTTGGTGATCTGGCATGATTTGGCCCTGGCCCACTTCATCTTTCAGTTCACGGTCTGCAGCACTCCTCACGAATATTGCAGAAGAGCCACTGGCTGAGAGTATTTTTAAATGGAAACCCCAGAAACCAAACGGTCCTGTGCTTGGGGCTAGCTTTGTTCAAGAATGAAAGGAGACAGTCTTGGCGGGCTGAGTGAGGGAAAATGGTCTGTTTGAAGGGGAAAGATGAATTACTTCAAAATAGCCTGCAGAACTTGGATCAGATCATGGTAAGGTGGGGACTTCTTCTTTCTTTTTTTTAATAAGAAAAAGGAAAAAACAACTTGTGGATATGCGTGTGTGTATGTATATGTTTTTTGTTTGTTTTCTGTTTTATTTATTTATTTTTGAGACGGAGTCTCACTGTGTCACCAGGGCTGGAGTGCAGTGGCCTGATCTCGGCTCACTGCAACCTTCGCTTCCTGGGTTCAAGCGATTCTCCTGCCTCAGCCTCATGAGTAGCTGGGATTACAGGCACCCGCCACTATGCCCAGCTAATTTTTTGTATTTTTAGTTGAGACGGGGTTTCACCATGTTGGCCAGGCTGGTCTCGAACTCCTGACCTCGTGATTCACCTGCCTCGGCCTCCCAAAGTGCTGGGATTACAGGCATGAGCCACTGTGCCTGGCCACTTTTTTTTTTAGACAGAGTCTCACTCTGTCTTCAGGCTGAAGTGCAGTGGCATGATGATCTCGGCTCACTGCAACCTCCGCCTCCCGGGTTCAAGTGATTCTCCTGCCTCAGCCTCCCAAGTAGCTGGGACTACTGGTGTGCACCACCACACCTAGCCAATTTTTGTATTTTTAGTAGAGACGGGGTTTCACCATGTTGGGCAGGATGGTCTTGATCTCTTGGCCTTGTGATCCGCCTACCTCGGCCTCCCAAAGTGCTGGGATTACAGGTGTGAGCCACCGTGCCTGGCAATGTCTATGTTTTTGGTGAGTGCTTTCTGTACCGAGATGACTCACTGGTGCAGCAGAGCTTGTAAGGTCTGAGCACAGGGACCTTCCTGAGACTTGGGAGATGATCATTGGGATTGCAGGGCAATTGTATGAGTGTTTAGAAAATGACTTTTTTCCTTTCAGCTCAGCTCACACTGATCCATGCAGGACAGAAGAGGGCATCTCGGGTCGGCAGGGCCCTCTTGCATATGGTTGTACAGGGCTGAAATCCAGCCCGCTCTCCGCTGGCCAAGCCCTCTGCCCTGCTGTGGGGGCTACCTGTGCCCTGCTGCAACCCATCCAGAGGGTAGGGCACCCTTTTCTAGCTAGCACTGAAAGGTGTCCTATGGGCTGAAGAGGCTCTGCCTGTTGGACTTCCTGACTCATCTGGAACAGTTCCAGAATGTTGTTCTGGTTGTCTATGGCTGTGTAAGAAACCACTCCTAAACTTGGGGCATAAAGCTGTTCTGTGGGTCAGGCCACACAGGACAAGGGGCAGGGGAGCCCGGGGTGGGGTGAGGATGGCGCTTGTCTGCTCTGTGGTATCTGAAGCTGGAGCATTCACCCCTAGGGTGGCTTCCTCACCCCCTGTGTGGTACCTGGGCTGGGACAGCTGTGGGACGGGCTCAGCTGTCTGTCATCTGGAGGGGCTCCCCGTGGCCTCTCCAGCATCACGTTCTCAGGGGAGAAGGGATTCTTACCTGGCTGCTCAGAGCTGCAACTGCCAGTGTCCAGTGGAACCAGGCAGAAGCCGCATGGCTTTTATGACCCAAGCTGGAAAGTCTCAGAGTGTCACTTTCATTGTGACATTGGTCAAGGCAGTCATAAGGCCACCCAGATTCAAGAGACTCCCGCCTTTTGATGGGAAAAGTGGCAAAGAATTTGCAACAGTATTTTTAAAACTATCACAGTGGGGCTGGGCACGGTGGCTCACGCCTGTAATCTCAGCACTTTGGGAGGCCGAGGCAAGAGGATCACTTGAGGTCAGGAGTTCAACACCAGCCTGGGCAACATGGTGAAACCCCGTCTCTACTAAAAATACAAAATATTAGCCGGGTGTGCTGGGATGTGCCTGTAGTCCTAGTTACTTGGGAGGCTGAAAGGGAAGGATCGCTTGAACTTGGGACACAGAGGTTGCAGTGAGCTAAGATTGTGCCACTGCACTCCAGCTTGGGCAACAGAGCAAGATCCTGTCTCAATAAATAAATAAATAAATAAAAAATGAAAAAATAAAACGATCACAGGGGTCTTCAGGGTGGGGCAGATAGGAAGAAAGGAGGCACCATTTATACCTAAAACACCCTGCTCCCATTTTGTCCTCTCTCTTGGTTGGGGGACATCTGTTTCCAGGCTCTGGACCCCTTTTCTGCTATCTGGAGGGTCTCCCAGGAAGGGAGGGTCTCAGGGGAGCATTTTTGGGGAGTAAACTCAAAGGTCTCCAGGGTCCAGGCTGCTAACCTAAATGTGATGTGGTGGATGTTAGACAGCAAGGAGTGGTGGGGGCTGTGGTGAACTAGACAGTGCATGCCTCACTCCCCAAAGAATTGCCAACACTGAGATGGGCTAACAAACGTGGCCTAAGACTGGATTTGCCCTGTGGGTTCCTGGCTCATGATTCCTGATATTAAATAAAAGAATTAGTGTCAGAGATGAATGGGACCTCAGAGATCACCGAAACCACCAAGGTCAGTGGTTTTCATTTTTTTACTCATGAGCGGTGGAAGCCTTTTCTCCAGCAAGATCTTACAGAACAAGCATCATCTAGAACATTTGGCGAAAGCTGGAATGGGTAGCTCAGAGAGTCACATTAGCTACCTGCTCTCTCCCCAGATGCCACCATAATAACCTTAAGGTTGCAGGGAACTCAGCGTGAACATCACCAGTTCAACATCTTCATTCAAAAAAGGAGAAAAACAGCTGGGAGCAGTGGCTCACACCTGTAATCCCAGCACTTTGGGAGGCCGAGGCGGGTAGATCGCCTGAGGCAGGAGTTCCAGACCAGCCTGGCCAACATGGTGAAACCCCTTCTCCACTAAAAATACAAAAAATTAGCTGGGCATGGTGGCGAGCGCCTGTAATCCCAGCTACTAGGGAGGCTGAGGCAGGAGAATCGCTTGAACCCGGTAGGCGGAGGTTGCAGTGAGCTGAGATCGCGCCACTGCACTCCAGCCTGGGCAACAAGAGTGAAACTCCGTCTCAAAAAAAAAGAAAGTTGCAGCAAAATAACTCAGAAAGACATGAAGGGTGTGTCAGCATTTGACCCAAGGCAGGCATGGTGCTGTGTTTGCCCCTGGATCCAGGAAACCCCCAGCTCTGACCTTCAGAAGCTTCCAGTCTGGCCACCCCTACAATGCCTGCAAACACTGGACCAGCCGTGCATGGAGACAAGTGATAGACTGTCCATGGCCCTCCAAGTCCAGCTCTTCTAGGAGGTCTCTCCTGATCCTTCCTTCTTCTCCCTGCTAGGTGATTCTCTTCCTTCTCAGCACTACACTGTAGGTAGCTATTTGTCTATGTTTCTGTTAATGTGCCTTTCTCACTATGGCTCGTTCCTTGGAGGGCAGGGATTGTACTAATTACAGATCTGATCAAGAACATTTTACAAGGGTCAGGAGTGGTGGCTCACGCCTGTAATCTCAACACTTTGGGAGGCTGAGGTGGGCGGATTGCTTGAGTCCAGGAGTTCAAGACCAGCCTGGACAACATGGCAAAAACCCATCTTTACTAAAAATACAAAAAAATATCTGGGCATGCTGGTGCACGCCTGTAATCCCAGCTACTCGGGAGGCTGAGGCAGGACAATAGCTTGAAACCGGAAGGCAGAGGTTGCAGGGAGCTGAGATCTCATCACTGCACTCCAGCCGAGGTGACAGGGTGAGACCCTGCCACACACACACACAAAAAAAACCAAAAAACAAGCAAACAAAAAACATTTTACGCTGGGCATGGTGGCTCATGCCTGTAATCGCAGCACTTTGGGAGGCTGAGGTGGGCGGATCATGAGGTCAGGAGATCGAGACCATCCTGGCTAACGCGGTGAAACCCCATCTCTACTAAAAATAGAAAAAATTAGCCGGGCGTGGCGGCTTGTGCCTGTAGTCCCAGCTACTTGGGAGGCTGAGACAGGAGACTTGCTTGAACCCAGGAGGCAGAGGTTGCAGTGAGCCGAGATCGGGCCATTGCACTCCAGCCTGGGCGACAGAACAAGACCTCATCTCAAAAAAAAAAACAAACAAAAAACATTTTACAAGTAAGAGACCGCAACGTGCATGTGAGGAGGGAGGAGAAAGGGCCTTGGCAAAGTGCTCTGGAATCCCTCCTGGCAAAACAGTACCTCCCTTAGACCTGGACAATCCAGGCCCTCCCTGGTCCTCCAGGAGTATCCTTTCCACTGAGCAAGGGCCGGGGCCTACACAGAGCCTGTGCCTGCCCTTCCAGACCCAATTCCAGGTACCTAGGACCCTGGGATTCCCTGCCCTAATGGTTTGGAACATGCGTTTGGGACTCAGGAGTCTTTTTCCTGGGTCCCATTTTCCCAAGACAACCTGTTGACTCTGCTGTGTGGACCTCTAGGCCTATGGGTGGTCAAGGAAGGGCCAAGGGGTGTGTGTGGGGTGTGTGTGGGGTGTGTGTGTGGTGTGTGTGGGGTGTGTGTGGTGTGTGTGTGGTGTGTGTGGGGTGTGTGTGGGGTGTGTGTGTGGGGTGTGTGTGGGGTGTGTGTGGGGTGTGTGTGTGGGGTGTGTGTGTGGTGTGTGTGTGGTGTGTGTGGGGTGTGTGTGCGGTGTGTGTGGGGTGTGTGTGGGGTGTGTGTGTGGTGTGTGTGGGGTGTGTGTGGTGTGTGTGTGGTGTGTGTGGGGTGTGTGTGGGGTGTGTGTGTGGGGTGTGTGTGGGGTGTGTGTGGGGTGTGTGTGTGGGGTGTGTGTGTGGTGTGTGTGTGGTGTGTGTGGGGTGTGTGTGTGGTGTGTGTGGGGTGTGTGTGGGGTGTGTGTGTGGTGTGTGTGGGGTGTGTGGGGTGTGTGTGGTGTGTGTGTGGTGTGTGTGGGGTGTGTGTTTGCGGTGTGTGTGGTGTGTGTGGGGTGTGTGGGGTGTGTGTGTGGGGTGTGTGTGGTGTGTGTGTGGTGTGTGTGTGTGGTGTGTGTGTGGGGTGTGTGTGGGGTGTGTGTGGGGTGTGTGTGTGGGGTGTGTGTGTGGGGTGTGTGTGTGGTGTGTGTGTGGTGTGTGTGGGGTGTGTGTGGGGTGTGTGTGGGGTGTGTGTGTGTGGTGTGTGTGGGGTGTGTGTGGGGTGTGTGTGGGGTGTGTGTGGTGTGTGTGTGGGGTGTGTGTGTGTGGTGTGTGTGGTGTGTGTGTGGTGTGTGTGTGTGGGGTGTGTGTGGGGTGTGTGTGGGGTGTGTGTGGGGTGTGTGTGTGGGGTGTGTGTGTGTGGTGTGTGTGGTGTGTGTGTGGTGTGTGTGTGTGGTGTGTGTGTGTGGGGTGTGTGTGGGGTGTGTGTGGGGTGTGTGTGTGGCGTGTGTGTGGTGTGTGTGTGGGGTGTGTGTGTGTGGGGTGTGTGTGTGTGGTGTGTGTGGGGTGTGTGTGGGGTGTGTGTGGGGTGTGTGGGGGGTGTGTGTGTGGGGTGTGTGTGTGGGGTGTGTGTGGGGTGTGTGTGTGGGGTGTGTGTGTGGGGTGTGTGTGGTGTGTGTGTGGGGTGTGTGTGGGGTGTGTGTGTGGTGTGTGTGGTGTGTGTGGGGTGTGTGTGTGGGGTGTGTGTGTGGGGTGTGTGTGGGGTGTGTGTGGGGTGTGTGTGGGGTGTGTGTGGGGTGTGTGTGTGGGGTGTGTGTGGGGTGTGTGTGGGGTGTGTGTGGTGTGTGTGTGTGGGGTGTGTGTGGTGTGTGTGTGGGGTGTGTGTGTGTGGTGTGTGTGGTGTGTGTGTGTGGTGTGTGTGTGGGGTGTGTTTGGGGTGAGTGTGGGGTGTGTGTGTGGGGTGTGTGTGTGGTGTGTGTGGGGTGTGTGTGTGGGGTGTGTGTGTGTGGTGTGTGTGGTGTGTGTGTGGTGTGTGTGTGTGGTGTGTGTGTGGGGTGTGTGGGGTGTGTGTGGTGTGTGTGTGGGGTGTGTGTGGGGTGTGTGTGGGGTGTGTGTGTGGGGTGTGTGTGTGGGGTGTGTGTGTGTGGTGTGTGTGGGGTGTGTGTGGGGTGTGTGTGTGGTGTGTGTGTGGGGTGTGTGTGTGTGGTGTGTGTGGGGTGTGTGTGTGTGGTGTGTGTGTGGTGTGTGTGTGGGGTGTGTGTGTGGGGTGTGTGTGGGGTGTGTGTGTGGGGTGTGTGTGTGTGGTGTGTGTGGGGTGTGTGTGTGGGGTGTGTGTGGGGTGTGTGTGGGGTGTGTGTGTGGGGTGTGTGTGGGGTGTGTGTGTGGGGTGTGTGGGGTGTGTGTGTGGGGGGTGTGTGTGGTGTGTGTGGGGTGTGTGTGGGGTGTGTGTGGGGTGTGTGTGGGGTGTGTGTGGGGTGTGTGTGTGGGGTTTGTGTGTGGGGTGTGTGTGGGGTGTGTGTGGGGTGTGTGTGGGGTGTGTGTGTGGGGTGTGTGTGTGTGGTGTGTGTGGGGTGTGTGTGGGGTGTGTGTGTGGGGTGTGTGTGTGTGGTGTGTGTGGGGTGTGTGTGGGGTGTGTGTGGGGTGTGTGTGTGGGGTGTGTGGGGTGTGTGTGGGGTGTGTGTGTGGGGTGTGTGTGGGGTGTGTGTGGTGTGTGTGTGGGGTGTGTGTGGGGTGTGTGTGGGGTGTGTGTGGGGTGTGTGTGGGGTGTGTGTGTGGGGTGTGTGTGGGGTGTGTGTGGGGTGTGTGTGTGGGGTGTGTGTGTGGGGTGTGTGTGTGGGGTGTGTGTGGGGTGTGTGTGGGGTGTGTGTGGGGTGTGTGTGGGGTGTGTGTGGTGTGTGTGTGGGGTGTGTGTGTGGGGTGTGTGTGTGTGGTGTGTGTGGGGTGTGTGTGGGGTGTGTGTGGGGTGTGTGTGTGGGGTGTGTGGTGTGTGTGGGGTGTGTGTGTGGGGTGTGTGTGTGTGGTGTGTGTGGGGTGTGTGTGGGGTGTGTGTGGGGTGTGTGTGTGGGGTGTGTGGGGTGTGTGTGGGGTGTGTGTGTGGGGTGTGTGTGGGGTGTGTGGGGTGTGTGTGTGGGGTGTGTGTGGGGTGTGTGTGGGGTGTGTGTGGGGTGTGTGTGGGGTGTGTGTGGGGTGTGTGTGTGTGGTGTGTGTGGGGTGTGTGTGTGGTGTGTGTGTGGTGTGTGTGTGTGGGGTGTGTGTGTGGGGTGTGTGTGGGGTGTGTGTGGGGTGTGTGTGGTGTGTGTGTGTGGTGTGTGTGTGGGGTGTGTGTGTGTGGTGTGTGTGGGGTGTGTGTGGGGTGTGTGTGGGGTGTGTGTGTGGGGTGTGTGGTGTGTGTGGGGTGTGTGTGTGGGGTGTGTGTGGGGTGTGTGTGGGGTGTGTGTGGTGTGTGTGGGTGTGTGTGTGGGGTGTGTGTGGGGTGTGTGTGGGGTGTGTGTGTGGGGTGTGTGTGGGGTGTGTGTGGGGTGTGTGTGGGGTGTGTGTGGGGTGTGTGTGTGGGGTGTGTGTGGGGTGTGTGTGTGGGGTGTGTGTGTGGGGTGTGTGTGGGGTGTGTGTGTGGGGTGTGTGTGGGGTGTGTGTGGGGTGTGTGTGGGGTGTGTGTGTGGGGTGTGTGTGGGGTGTGTGTGGGGTGTGTGTGTGGGGTGTGTGTGGGGTGTGTGTGTGGGGTGTGTGTGTGGGGTGTGTGTGGGGTGTGTGTGGGTTGTGTGTGGGGATCAGGTTTGGGTGTGTCATCTGGGATCTCCAGGGCAGGCCGTGGAGGCCCTACATCGTGAGGACTGAAGGAGGGAAGAGAAGCTCAGGAGGGAAGATAAGGGAAAACAGGTCACAGATCAGAAGCCTCTGTTTATACTCTTGTTCAGGCCTCCACAGATGTTAGGCCTATGCAAATCTAAGGCTTCCTGTGCTCTTAAAGAAAGAGAAATGTTTAGATAGAATTTTTCTTCATTAGGAGATTGAGGCAATGTATAAAGCTGAAAAGCCATGGCTAGGATTCAGCCCTAAGAGGGTTCAATTCAACTTTGCCACCTTCTGGCTGTGTGACCTTAGACAAATTAATCAGCTTCTCTGAGCCTGTTTGTGCATCTGTACAAATGGTGGTAATAACAATTTTTTTTTTTTTTTGAGATGGAGTCTCATTTTGGCACCCAGGCTGGAGTGCAGCAGCATGATCTTGGCTCACTGCAACCTCCGCCTCCTAGGTTCAAGCGATTCTCCTGCCTCAGCCTCCTGAGCAGCTGGGACTACAGGCGCTTCCCACCATGCTTGGCTACTTTTTGTATTTTTAGTAGAGATGGGGTTTCACCATGTTGGCCAGGCTGGTCTCAAACTCCTGACCTCAAGTGATCTGCCCGCCCTGGCCTCCCAAAGTGCTGAGATTACAGGTAAGAGCCACCCCGCCCAGCATTTTTTTTTTTTTTTTTTTTAAAAGGTCTTGCTACATTTCCCAGGCTAGATTTGAACTCCTGGGCTGAAGTGATCCTCTTGCCTCAGCCTCCAGAGTAGCTGGGACTACACGTGCGTGCCACTGCATCCAGCTCAATAACTATTTTCCATGATTGTTTAAACATTAAATTAAACAACAGGAAAGTGTCTAGAATTGGCAGGAACACAATACATGTTTTTGTCTTTCCTAACTTTTGATATATTGTCTTCCCTAAATATGTTCCTTTTTTTTTTTTTTTTTTTTAAGAAAGAGTCTTGCTCTGTCACCCAGGCTGGAGTGTAGTGGTGCAATCTTGGCTCACTGTAATCTCTGCCTCCCAGGTTCAAATGATTCTCATGCCCCAGCCTCCTGAGTAGCTGGGACAACAGGCATGCACCACCACGCCCGGCTAATGTTTTTGTATTTTTAGTAGAGATGGGGTTTCGCCATGTTGTCCAGGCTGGTCTCGAACTCCTGTCCTTAAGTGATCTGCCTGCCTCAGCCTCCCAAAGTGCTGGGATTATAGGAGTGGGCCACTGCGCCCAGCCCCCAAACTTTTTAATTCATTTTCTTTTTTAGAATGTAAGGTTAGGGAGCATAATGCACTGGACGCATACCCTCTGTGTGTGGCTACAAAGCCTCATGTGCCGTGAGACAGTGAGATGGAAACTGGGGGCCCTGGCCTCTAAGGATTTCCATTTTAGAATGGGTAGAACACTCAGAGCCTTCCTAACGTTGCTGCCCTGCATCTACCTTGGCATGAATGAAAATGAATCAAGCCAGAGGTCATCAGCAGCCTAACCTTGTCCAAAAAAATCGATACAGGTTTCCCCATGTTATGTAATACGTGAGCTCCTAAAAAAGTCAGAGTTAAATCAATTTTCTCACAGCTGACCATGTACTGAGCATCCAGCATCAGCTGAGCATCATGCCGAGGCTACGCAGGACACACACGCATGCACGATCAGTGGTGATTCTGGCTTTCAGGCCTCATCATAAATGCACCAGAAGAGCTTGTGGATGGCATCGCTTGGTAGAGACCCTTTAATATGGGAAGAATGACTTCCTAATTACCATCCTATTTATTTAGATATTTGTATTTGTCGATTTGGAGTTTCATAGTACAGTCTTTTTGTTTTTTTTTTCAATTCTCACATATAGCAAGTCCTTAATGAATATTTGTTGACTAAATGAATACTGTTCAAAATCAAGGCACACCCATACCTGATAATCTCCCACATTTGGGTCTGGCTGGATGATCCAAAAGTACTTTCCACATATTTATGCTTCCTCATTTCCATTAAGAACTGTGTAGGGGAGGAGGCCAGGCTCAGTGGCTCGCACCTGTAATCCCAGCACTTTAGGAGGCTGAGGCCGGAGGATTGCTTGAGCCCAGGAGTTCGAGACCAACCTGGGCAACATGATGAAACCCCATCTCCACAACAAAACTAAACAAAACTAAACTGTGTAGGAGAGGAAAACCAGGCCTTTATTACGCCCATTTCACAGGTGAGACAACCAAGGCTCATTAAGAGCCACTGGCTTCCTCAAGTGAGTATCTGAAAAGTCTGAGGGAATTTCAGTCCAGATTTTACCAGTAGGGAAGCCCTCCGCAAAGAAATCAAGACAATTTTAGCTGCCTTGTGCCTCGGCCTGCCTTATCTCAGGCCCTGCCAAGGGTCCATGTCCATCTTCCCCGGCATGCAGCCTGGGAGCCCCACAAGCCCCTGCTTTCCCCAACACCCCACCTCCCATTACCTCTCCAGGGCCAGACGTCTAACTCCGAAATCTGTGCCCTGCTCTCCAGCCCCTGTCTCTGTCTGAAGTCCAGTGTTCCCTCTCCATCTGTCATCTCAGGCTCTCCTTGTGGGTGACCCTCTGCCCTGGAGTGCATTTATTTGGTTGACACTTACTAAGCCCCCTCTTTTTTTTTTTTTTTTGAGATGGAGTCTTGCTCTGTTGCCCAGGCTGGAGTGCAGTGGCACAATCTCAGCTCACCACAACCTGTGCTCCCCGGGTTCAAGCGATTCTCGTGCCCCAGCCTCCAGAGTAGCTGGGACTACAGGTGCCTGCCACCACACTTGGCTAATTTTTGTATTTTTAGTAAAGACAGGATTTCACCTTGTTGGCCAGGCTGGTCTCAAACTCCCGACCTCAAGTGATCCACCTGCCCGGCCTTTCCAGAGTGCTGGGATTATAGGCGTGAGCCACTATGCTTGGCCTAAGTCCCTCTTTTATAATGGACACTGGGCTGGGGGCTGGATGAACACGAATGAACAAGACACAACCCCTGCCCTCTGGGAACACAGTTGCGTGGAAAGGGTCATGAGAGATAGTTGGACAGCGGACTCGACAGCATTCGGTAGGACACTGAGATCTGAGTGCAGGCGCTGGGGAAATCCGGATGGTGTTTTGAAGGATGAGTAAGAGTTCCTTTCCTTGGAAAAGGAAGAGAGGGAATTCCAGTGGGAGGAAACAGCGCAGGCTGAAGTGCAGAGATGTGAATTGGCAGATAGATCAGTTTGGGGCCCTGCCAGGAGCTGGCATGGGTAGGACAGAGGGGAGGAGGCAAGAAAGGTGAGGCTTGGAAGGGAAGTGGGCCTGGAAGGTGAGGCTCGGAAGGGAAATGGGGCTTGGAAGAGGGCCTACTTTTCCATACTGTGGTGTTTGGATTTTATCTGGGGGTGGGGTCCCTGCAAGGTTTTAGGTCAGTGCCTTGCGTGATCACATTTGGATTTTAGGAAAGTGACTCCACAGCTGTGTGGGGGATGGATCAAGGGGATACACGACATACTGTGTTTTGTGCATCACTGTGTCTCCAGCACTTAGTGGGTGCTGACACCAAGTAGGGGCTCAATGTTTGTTGAAAGGATGAATGAGTGGCTCCATTGAGAACTTACTGCAGGAATCCAGGGGAAGGTTGTGAACTAGGATTATGGAAGTGGGGAGAGGGCCGAACGTGGGAAAGGGAGAAGGTTTCTATTAGACAGGGTCTGGGCAGGAAAATGGAACTCAGGCCAGGAAGTTCAGTGGAAAGAATTTATGTAGAAAACTAGTTACAAAGGCATAGAAAGGGCAGAAACAAAACAGAACAAAACATGGTGCTGGGGGCCACCCAGAGATTAGCAACATCTGGAAGCTGCTGCCACCCTACGGCTGGAGGGACAAAGGTGGTTTCACCTGCTCCCAGAAGCCAGAGTCCCTGGAGTGAGCTCGGACCATGAAGAAGGGGTGCCACAGGTTGAACTCCCCAGGAAGCTGACTCTGAGATGCAGGCCAGCCTGCAAGAGGATTCTGTGGGAAGAGGGGGAGGAAGGAACAGGATTGGGCAGAGGAAAAAGCTGGGCTGTGATGCAATTTTAGGAAGGCCTAAATCTGGGAGCTCTGAAGCTGGGATGCCTTGGACAGGTGGCCCAAGTTGGGACAAGGGGACCTTTATTCTTCCATGATCAGCAGTCACTGGATGTGGACCCTTGGGAAGGGAGTGTGACCTCCGGCAAAGTGGCTCTTCTCAGTCAAGGCAATTTCCAAAACAGCTCCTGATATGCACTCCCAGCAGCCAGGGAAACAGATCCTCCAGTTGGGCAGCGGGATCTGGGCAGCACATTGCAGCAGCCATGCGGAGCGGCTGCCTCCTCTGGAGCCCCAGAGGAGGTGTGGCCAGCTGCCTGAAGCAAATAGTAGCCTGGGCATTCTCTTCTTCCTCCTGCCTTCTAATCTCCCTCCCGGGCCTCCCACTGGGCAAACTGGGCTGGAAGCGAATGGGCAAGTGAGCCTGGGAAGTAGAGCTGGTGAGGGCCAGCCCCAGGGAGCTGAACAGTGCGGGGTAGGGCCCGGCACTGAGAGCTCACAGGTCTAGGGTGGGCTGTGGGAGAAAGGAAAAAGGCAGATTCAAAGGGGAACCCACGATGAATGCCTGTGATCCTGGCCCCTGGGTGGGCGGAGCTGGGTGGATGGTGGCATGCCTGTCTCTCAGAAGAGGCAGAGAAGGAGGCACACACCTGGGAGGAAGATGCTCAGGGGCCATGCTGAGTTTGCCATTCAAGTGCTGGCAGCTCAGTGGATCTTACATTCTGGCACAGAATAATCTTCAAAGACAAAAAAAATGTAGGTGGGGCCGGGCGTGGTGGCTCAAGCCTGTAATCCCAGCACTTTGGGAGGCTGAGGTGGGTGGATCACTTAAAGTCAGGAGTTCAAGACCAGCCTGGCCAACATGGTGAAACCTCGTCTCTACTACAAATAAAAAATTACCCAGGCATGGTGGCGGGCGCCTGTAATCCCAGCTACTGGGAGGCTGAGGCAGGAGAATCACTTGAACCCGGGAGGTAGAGGTTGCAGTGGGCCGAGACTGGGCCACTGCACTCTAGCTTAGGCGATGAAGGGAGACTCTGTCTCAAAACAAACAAACAAACAAACAAACAAACAAACAAACTAACTAACTAACTAACTAACTAACTCTTCGGTGGGCTCTCCTCTGGGCACAGGACCAAGTGCAACATGGCTTTCAAGCCCTTCCCAACACTGTCTCAGGAGACCTCTGCAGGCTCAGCTCCCACCACCCTTGTAGTTTCTCTGGCTTGCTAGCCCTGCCCTTCCGCACACCCCTTGTCTGGCCCGGCCTCCCACCATTCATACTCTCCCTTGAGCAACTCCCTCACAGTCCCTGCACATCTCCCAGGTCAAATGCCTTCTAGAGTCCTCCCTAACTCCTGTTTTCCCCTACAAATTGTAATCTCTCCTTCCAGTCGCCATAAATGCTTAGGAGCTTGACCGCACCACCCCTTATGAGCTACTTAACCGCAGCAAGTAACTTCATCTTTCGTTCTGTCTTTTTTAAAATTATTATTATTATTATTTATTTTTTGAGACTAAGTCTTGCTTTGTCCCCAAGGCTGGAGTGCAGTGGCACGATCTCGGCTCACTGCAACCTCTGTCTCCCAGGTTCAAGTGATTCTCCCACCTCAGCCTCCCCAGCAGCTGGGATTACAGGCGCGCGCCACCACACCCAGCTAATTTTTGTACTTGTAGTAGAGACGGGGTTTCACCATGTTGGCCAGATTGGTCTTGAACTCCTGACCTCAGGTGATCTGCCCACCTCAGCCTCCCAAAGTGCTGGGATTACAGGCGTGAGCCACCACGCTTGGCGTAACTTCATCCTTCTAAGGCTTCAGTTTCTTCCCTGTGAAATGGGGCAAAAAATAACCCCATAGTGTGGTTGGAAAACTGAAGTAATACATGTAAAGTAAGAACAGTGTCCGACACATTGTAGGCCTCGATTCATGTTAGCTATTATTATTATTTTAATTTTCACCTTCTAATTCCCAGCGTTTAGCTCTTGGTAGATGCTTAATTAGTATTTGTTGAATGAATGTAGAATTAATAAGGAAAATGATTTATTCTTGGGGCTCGACCTGGTTTTAGAAAATGAAGTATTTAGCAGAAGGACAAGTAAGGGCTCTCTGATAATAGTTATATTGTTGGGTGCCCAAGGACTCCAAACTGACCTGGTTCACTCAAGAAAGAAAAATGACAGATTCCAAGTTGTTTCACGCGCAACTTTGATGCTCATCCAAATCACACGGAATGAATGCATGCGCACCACCAGGCAGGACTGCCCGGGTGCAGGCGGTATCTCTGGCAGTGGCCAGAATGACTTCCACCAGCCTACCCACCTACCCAGGTTGGCACTCAGGCCCTAGACCCTGCGGCGCGTGTGGAGGCTGGGGAGGGAGTAGGAATCCGGCGGCAGCCACGTGGGCCCCTTCCGCCCGCTCCCCACATCCTTTGTTTCCCACCGGCCCTGGCTCAGGAAGCTCTTTCTGCGAGTCACCGCGAAGGGGCGGCCCGGGAGCCTGGAGAAGCTATTTCCGTGCAATCCGGGCGGGCGGCAGGCGCGGGGGGGTTGGGGGGGGCGTGGAGGTGGAGGCAGCGCAGAAGGCCCAGTGTTTGCTTTTATTTCATCCAACAGAAGGTTCTATTTGTGGAAGCGAACAGACGCTGGGGATTAGAGCTGGGAGGGGGCAGGAAAAGGGAAAAAAAAAGCCACATCCACTACCACGCACAGGTCTTCCCCGGAACTACCGCGTGGGGGTGAATGACTGATTCTGGAATTCATCACCTCCCTATCCCCCTCCTTCCTCCGGCTGCAGCCGGGCCTCGGCGGCGCCCACGGCTCCAACCGGAGCTCCCCAGGCGCTGGGCGGTGGGGGGATCCCCGGGGCGAAAGGCGTCGCCGCGGGGCTGCAGCGAGCGGCGGGTGCAGAGAACCGTGGTGCGCGCTCCCGCCTCGCGCCCGCAGCCCATTGTGCTTACTGTGAATGAGGCGCGCGCACCAATCAGCGGTCGCTTCGCTCCCCGCGGCCCCGCCCCTCCCGCCCACTTCCCCGGACCCTTACGTCACGGGAACTTTTCCTCCGCCCCCTCCTTCGGCTTCTCCGCTGAGCTGGGGGCCTGCCGGAGGGCGCGCGCGCCGCCTCCTGCCCAGCCCAGCCCAGCCTGGGGGGCGTGTGCGCGCGTCCAGGCCGGCCCGGGACGCACCACCTGCGCCCGAGCGCGCGCTGCCCGGAGCATCCCCAGCCCTAAGTCCACCCCCATTCCCCCCACCTCCTGCTCCCTCTCCCCTCCCCCCAGTCTCCTCCCTCCGCTCCGGAGACTGCTCGCTGGGCGGCGGGGCCGGAGTCGTCGCAGCCACCTCATTGCACAACCCGGCTTCCCAACTGTTTACACAGCCCGGCCTGTGAGTGTGTGTGTATACAGCGTGAGTCACCGGGAGGCGGAGGAGGTGGAGGAAAAGGAGAAGGAGGAGTGCACTGGCCGGGATCGGTGCAGCGCTCACACTCACTCACAGTCACTCTGAGCGCGTCTCGCTCGCTCTCATACACGCCCGGAGCCCAGGAGCGCGCAGGATCCCGAGCGCCGCGAAAAAGTTCCCCCGGCTTTTGCTGGAGACTCATCGCTTTGGGAAGTGCATTTGCTTCGTGGCTCCGCCGAGCCTGCTGAATCCTGTCCTCGCGGCTCGGGACCCCGGGATCGCTGGCCGCTGCCGCCGCCGCCTCTGCCTCCCGGACTATCGGCAGCCTCGGCAACAATAGTGGCGACCGCCCCCAGCGAGGCTCCGGGAGCCCTTGCCTGCAGGGGTCCGGGGACTCGAGCCGGCCTCCGCCCCCCGGACGCACAGCCAGCGTGGTCCCCGCGTGCAACGCGAGCGCCGGGGAGTGGCTCCTGCTTTGCCCCTCGTGGGGGCCGAGCCAAGACCAGTCTGCAAACTCCATCCCGCCGGCTGGAAGAAGTCGCGGAGCCGGCGCCAAACCCGCAGCGTCTTCCCGCGCGGATCCCGGGACTTAAAAAGCCGGGGCCATCCCGGCCCAGGACGGGATGCGGGTCGGTCCGGTGCGCTCTGCCATGAGCGGCGCCTCGCAGCCCCGCGGCCCGGCCCTGCTCTTCCCAGCCACCCGAGGCGTCCCGGCCAAACGCCTGCTGGACGCCGACGACGCGGCGGCTGTGGCGGCCAAGTGCCCGCGCCTCTCCGAGTGCTCCAGCCCCCCGGACTACCTCAGCCCCCCCGGCTCGCCCTGCAGCCCGCAGCCCCCGCCTGCCGCTCCGGGGGCCGGCGGAGGCTCCGGGAGCGCGCCGGGGCCCAGCCGCATCGCCGACTACCTGCTGCTGCCCCTAGCCGAGCGCGAGCATGTGTCCCGGGCGCTGTGCATCCACACTGGACGCGAGCTGCGCTGCAAGGTAGGCGCTCCCGGGCCAGGACCCGGCTGGGGTCGGGGGCGCGGGACGGGGTGGTAGGCAAAGGTGCTTGGGGTCCGGCCAACGCTTGGGCTGGGCACAGGGCGGATCAGTAGATTGGGTCAGATAAGACGCCATTTGACCAGGTTCACGTTTTTGTGGATCGAGGGGTTTCCCATGGAGTGGTATAATGGGGGCGCCTAGAGGAAGTGCAGTGTTCAGTGGCTTTCTCTATCTGTTCGTTTCCTCAGCGCCCAGTGTAGCGCGTGGCGTTCCATATAAGTTGTGGAATTGAAATGGATTCCAGGGCCATGCCATTCCCCTTCTCTCATTCTCCTCGCTCTCCACCCCCCCTCCCCCGCCAGTGTCCTGGAAGGACGCCCTTTAGTGGGTGCCTCCTAGGAGCTTGGAGCAGCTGGCAGCTCTCTTGCCGGGCTTGCACGGCACCCGGGCTCAGTTGTAGGTGGTAAGGGGGCTGGAAGACTGTGTCCGGCTCCTGCCTTGGGGATTCCGAATTGAATCCGCGCTGAGACTAGAACACGCCCTCCCAAGGGAGCAGTCCCAGAGTCATCCACCCGAGGCGGAGGAATCTGCTCGGAGTAGAAATGTTGAAAAGCCCACACCGGCCAGGAACCCTCGCTTCGATTCACTTTATTTTCCAGCCAGCGATTTTCCTTTGAACATAGGGATCCCATCCAGGAGGAGGAGACACAGCTCCTAGAAACAGGATCCGCCGGGTCCTCCTCCTGCGCGGGTAGACGCAGAACGTTCCCACAGTCTACTTTATGCGAGCGTGGCACCCCTGCTTGAGGCACCCCAGAGCACCCTCGAGCTGCTCCTTTTCACCCGAAAGATAGGATCACCCCCCAGTTAAGTCGCTTCTGGGTTTTCCGCAACTCACCTGGCACTCCCAATACCCCGACCCCGTCCCGGGGCTCGCTGCTGCCACCTACTGCCCAACCCAAATGAAATTTCAAACGCATGATCAAGCCCAGTTTAATAGGGAGAAAAAAAAAACCTTTTCTTCTCCATAACTGGGGCTAAGAGCTGTTCTGGGACAAGCATGTATGTGTGTGTGGTGGGATGGGATGGGATGGGGTGGGAGGAGGGGGCAGCAGGGGATTTTTCTAGCTGGTGCCAGAGCAGACAGGCCTCTTAGAGGTGGGGTGAGTCTGGCCATTGTGCAACCCCTTCCAGTTCCTCTGAGCAGATAATAGCTGAATCCAGATGGTGACAGCCCGTGTGTCACCGTTTCCAGTTGAGTCTAGGATATGAGTAACTGGACTAAACAAAAGGCCTTTAAAGAGACCAGCCAGCTTCCTAGAAGAGAAGAGATGCTACTCATTTCTAGGGGTGGGGTCGGGTGTGGGGGGATAAACAAACAAGTGAAAAACCCATTCGCAGGATTCCATACGCCTCCTGTGAGAATTGTAACTCAAGGCTGCTTACACTTGAGTCGGACTGTAGGCAGGTTGCTTAAGGCTGCATTGTCCCAGCCTCCCCCTCCAAGTCATCTGTTCCTTCCGATTAATGACAGCTCTGCATGTTCTCTGGCCCCTGCTTCCCCTTGGAGGCTGCAGAGTCACCACATTCTGTGCCCTTTCTGTGTTGAGCACTTTGGGTCTGCAGGAGGCACATGCACGTCCAGGGACTGCTTTTCAGCTCCTGGACAGGCCAGGGGCTTCTTTCTATCAGCCACTCAACTAGTGTGGCCTGCAAATAGGAAAGGGCCACAGAGGGTGGGGGGTTTGCTTAGCTCTCAGGAGCTGACGGAAGATGGGAACATGTACAGGAGACAGTTCTTTCAAATCATCTGTGTGAAAGCGGGTAACCCTTTGGGTATTTGCAAGTCTAGAGCTTTAGGTGTTACTGGTTTTAAAGGTGTCAGGAGCAGCTGGGGCTGCGTAAGGCAAGGTGGCAGAGGAAAGGAGTAGGTGAATGGAACTTACTCACATCCTAAGCCCACAGGTTGAGAACTTCTGTTCAGCTCCCTCAGGGGTTTGGGAGGCTGCCTTTGCTTTTCTAGCCCCCTAAATGGGCCCCCCTTCTCTCTACAGGTGTTTCCTATTAAACACTACCAGGACAAAATCAGGCCTTACATCCAGCTGCCATCGCACAGCAACATTACTGGCATTGTGGAAGTGATCCTTGGGGAAACCAAGGCCTACGTCTTCTTTGAGAAGGACTTTGGGGACATGCACTCCTATGTGCGAAGCCGGAAGAGGCTGCGGGAAGAGGAAGCCGCCCGGCTCTTCAAGCAGATTGTCTCCGCCGTCGCCCACTGCCACCAGTCAGCCATCGTGCTGGGGGACCTGAAGCTTAGGAAGTTCGTCTTCTCCACGGAGGAGAGGTGAGCGGCCGCCACAGCTTCTCCTGTGGCCTTTTGGAACCAAAGCGAAGGTGCAGGTCATGTAGTTAGGTGCTGTGTGTTGGTGCAAAACAGTCAAGGGCTCATATGTCCCAGATTTAGTATTTAGAGCTTCTGTTCCTGAGGAGTCACAGCCAAGGTTGGTTTATTCTGCATTCTCTTGGACGGGGTCTGGGGACACCGTGGCGCTTCTATGGGATGGCACGTGTTGACAGGGTGCTCTTCCTCTCCTACCCCAGGATCAGGTTCATTCCCCATTGTTGTCAGAAAGGTCAGTTGTCTGGGGTACAAATATTAAACTGCCCTTTACGCTATTGCCTTCTGAAGGAAGTGTTCAAATCTTTGCTTATGCCAAGTGCTGTTTTGTACCTGGAAGGTTTCACAGAGCTAGTGAGACTGTCATATATGCAGAATTCCACTCTCTTGTTTCACACAGCATTCCTCTCCCATCCCAGTCCAGGTTCTCTGTAACATCACATTCTCTGGTGACTTTTTAGACAGCTTGTTTGGATCCGTCTTCAGAAAATAGCCACATTGAATAGTAAATGGAAGTTGGTTAGGATGGATTGCTAAATATAGATCATAGCTTACCTCATAAAGAACAAGATGAGCTTGATAAGAGAGTAATGAGGCATTAAGATTCAAAGCTGAGGTTTCAGCTAGAGAATTCAGGAAGCCGCATGAGATAGACCACACTTGATTTTAAGAGCCAGCCACATCCCTTGTGGAAAGATTACGAGCAGTAAGGCTGTAACATTGTAGAGGTGAGAGTGAGTTAGTTTGTTGTAAGAAGTGGGCTTATCTCACCTGTGCATTTTTACCTTTGACTCCAGAGCATATGAAACAGTACAGGGTTGAGCTGTCATAAAGCATGACTTTGTATCTGACCTCGCAATAATTATTGGAACACACTGATTAGCAAAGAAAAGCAAACTGTTGGCAATGAAGAAGTTTCTAATTCCTGGAACATGCTCCTTTGATATGGTGATGCATTTTCTGAAACATGCCTTACACACCTCGTTACGAGCTTTTGAAATCTGCATTGCACAGGCGAATATCATGGGCATGGGGTTTGGCAACCCGGGGGTTAAGCAATGTCAGGCTGACGCTATTCATGTAACCAGCACAGGTGCAGGGTTTTAGTGCTGTAGCAGCCAATCAGGGGCAGACAGTGTGGGTTGAGTCATATTTTCCGTTTACAGAACCAATGGGTATTTTACATAACGACAGGGAGGTCACGCTGAGGACATACTGAAGTTAGCACATGTATACTACACTCCAGGGAACAGGAAGGCAGAAAAAAAAAAAAACAGACCTTTGAGAGGAAAAGGAATTGACCCATCAGCCAGTACCAAATGTTTGCATTTAACTTCACAAGTGACTTACTGAAACAGGGCTATTTCAGAGAAGCAGGCAGAGACAGGGTGTCACCGGATATTAGAGCTTCCCCACCACATGGCTTTGAGTTTTGGGGGATCCAGGAGACTTGGGTGGCTGGTTCTGAATAAGGAGGCACCTGCAGCTTCATAAGAGAGCCTTTGACTGAAGGCGTTTTAGACTTTAGTTGTTACCTGAACAGAGACCCCCCTGTAGAATACATATGCTCACATGTTGATGTGCCATCCCAGGGGGAGTGTGTGTCCCTGTGTAAGAATTTCAGGGTCCCTGCGTCCCTGAAATCCATCAGCCACTTTTGTTTGCTCGCATAACCTCTCTGTCCAGGCAAAGTGTTCTTTGCAATTAAACACCCCAATAAATGTAATTAACATTCCTTGCAACTTTCCCATCCTAATTGTTGCAGCCTGGGCCCAGGTGGACAAAGTTTGCTCCGTGTGCATGTATCAGTGTGGGCACCAGCGCTGATGACCTGTGTGTAATAGCAGTGACTTTGGGCTCCGTGTTCTGTAATGCAGTGTGGGTCCAGGTAGCCCTGGCAGTCATAAGAGAGAAGATGGGTTCGTAGGATGCTCAGGCCCTCCCTGAAGAAGTAGGATATGCTGCTCTTCCCTGCTAGCTTTTGTAGAGAATGCAGCATTCTGAGACAGGCTCCCAGTTCTGCAATGGGAACTTAGTAAATTGCGTAACTCCTATTAGGATATCTCTTGTAAGCTCTAGCATTATGAATACTATTTGGGGCTTTGCATCATACCCTCCACCCCAGGCGCTCTGTCGATACTTTGCAAACATTTATTGCAGTTCGTGTTAGTTTGTGAAATCATGAGCCCTCGGTAGTTGCAGGGCACTGCTTACTGGACGAAGGGGTAAATAGCATTCCTGGAGCCTTTGCTGTTAGTGCCTGTGGGCGCTGTTATTGGGAAGGCTTTGTTTTTCATAGCAGCTGGTGTGGAAATAATGGCTTGGTTCCTCTCTCTTGCAGAACCCAGCTTAGACTAGAAAGTCTAGAAGACACACACATAATCAAGGGGGAAGATGATGCTTTGTCAGACAAACATGGCTGCCCAGCCTACGTGAGCCCTGAGATCCTCAACACCACTGGGACCTACTCCGGAAAGGCTGCGGACGTTTGGAGCCTGGGGGTGATGCTCTACACCCTTCTGGTTGGACGATACCCCTTCCATGACTCAGACCCCAGTGCCCTTTTCTCCAAAATTCGGCGTGGACAGTTCTGCATTCCTGAACACATTTCCCCCAAAGCCAGGTGCCTCATTCGCAGCCTCTTGAGACGGGAGCCCTCCGAGAGACTCACTGCCCCCGAGATCCTACTGCACCCCTGGTTTGAGTCCGTCTTGGAACCCGGGTACATCGACTCAGAAATAGGAACTTCAGACCAGATTGTTCCAGAGTACCAGGAGGACAGTGACATTAGTTCCTTCTTCTGCTAATCCCCAAAACCTCAGAAACCTCATAATTCTTAACACCTGGCATTTCCATTTCTAAAGATGGACAGGCCCTTTGGCGTGGTACCAACCAGATAATGACTGCATCAGGATGAAAGCTGCTGAACTCGGCATGGCGCCACCTCTTCTCTGTTGGGATGAGTGACTTTATTGATTTGAGCAGCATATGCTGTGATTGGCTGCCCTGCAAGTTTGTTTCCCTTAAGGAGCCCTCACCAACTGTCTCTGCTGGATTTGGGAGTTCCGCATCTTTTATGGAGGGCAGAGTATGGACATCTTACACCCGGTGGTCAAGTGTGTAATAAACTTGAGCATTCGAATGGGAGAAAAAGCAAATCGCACAATGACATATTTTGAGTAATAACCGTATTTTTCACAGGGTGACAAATTGGGCCAATAAATCTGCCATCTTTGAACTCATCTTTGGTGGCTAGACATGCTACCGCAGCTTCTCTGATGGGAAAGTTCCTTTTTTGGCTTAACACTCACCCTTTCTTCACACTCACATTTACCAATGACTCTGCTCCGTTTTTGGAGCAGGCTGTTTTAAGTTGCTCAGGAGCCTGACGGAACCATGAACCCAGACTCTTCTCTGTTTCCTGCCAAGACCTCATCTGCACTAATGCCTTCTCCCTGACCTTGACACTTCCCCCTTTAGCTATAAAAGCACTTACCAGCCGAACGTGGAACAGTATCACAAAAGATTCCATCTCCCAACGATTTCAGAACTCTGAGCTCAGACAGAGAGACTCCAGATTTTAAAAAATAATTTGAGTGCTTGGAAACTATTAGCTTTTTAAGTTCCTTCCAAATATGTTAGTACCTACCCTTTACTTTTTCCCCAAGACCATCTCAGGGTGGAGCATTCTGTCTAAGAGAAGAAAGATAAGGAGGCTCCCACCCACCTCTCCCAAGAGCAGACATTAAACATCTTTGTGCTTTGAAGAGAGTGAATTTTGGATAGTCTTGTGATTCTCAGACTAACTTCCAGAATTATACTTTAACCCCTCCCAGATATGGTCCGCCTCTGGCATTGTGTGTACATCTGCAGTTTTGCATGGTGGGTTGTTAATATTTCACATGTGTGGTTTATGAATACGTCTGTATAATCGGCTTCTGGAGTGAAACAGCAAACCCCAAATCTTCAAAGTTGGAAGGAACTTTAAAAATCATCCGGTCCAATCTCTTTCCTCTTTCTGCCACCTCCCAAGGCAGAAATCCCCTCTTCAGCTTCTTTTGTAGGTGGGAATCCAGCCTCCGTTAGATATGTCCAGAGATGGAAACTCACTCCCCTACAAAAGATAGAGCTTAATGGAGAAATTGCAACTTTCATTAAAAAACAAGTTCAGATGAAATATCAGTAACTGTCTTGGACAGTGCTGAAATCAGGTGGTTAAACGGGTAAACAAAATATACTGTATTTTGAGAAATGGCACAAAAACAGGCAGTCATCTTTAAGGGCTACGCCTAGGCAAACTACTAACATGCATTGTGAGAATGCCGTGTATACCTCACGTACTGTGTACTTTGTACATATATTTTACCTTTTATACCTATGTTCGATTTTGTTTTGTTTGTTTTGTTCTGGCTTTGAGGCTTGTTTTGTTGTCTGTGTCTGTCTGAATAACCTGCGTGTCTAAAACCACGTGAAATGTGAATGATTATTGGCAATATTACCTTGACAGAATCATGGGACTTTGAGAAGAGGGAGGACAGAGGCCTCTGTCGCACTAACGCTCTCGTGGTTGCTCGACTGTTGTATCTGTGATACATTATCCGACTAAGGACTCTGGGCTGGCAGGGCCTTCTGCCGGGAAAGCTAGAAACACTAGGTTCTTCCTGTACATACGTGTATATATGTGAACAGTGAGATGGCCGTTTCTGACTTGTAGAGAAATTTTAATAAACCTGGTTTCGTAAATAGGTGTGGTGAATTTCTTTCGAGTTCCATCTGCTTTGCCTTTTGCAATTTCATGCAGAGGTTGCAAAGGTCTCTGGCCTCAGGGCTTACAGTCTAGTTGGGGGTGAGCAGCAAGGGAAGGTGGAAAAGTAGAGATGATGAGGATCATCGATGACCTTTGGCAGACTTGAACCCATTTGCTTTTCTCATTTCAGTGGGCAAATTTATTTTGATGGATGAATCCCATGGGGTGTTGATACGTGCTTTGGGTTGAATTTAGACTCGGGAAACATTTTTTATTTTTTATACTCTTTCATAGCAGAATCAGAATCAAGAAACGTTTGAAGATGAGCATTCATAAATTAACCTTGAGTTGTAAAAATCAGCTTGTCTTTTTTGGGCCGTGGACCCTTGAGAATTCGATAAAGCTATGACCACTCCTGAGAACAGTGTCACATGTATAAAACAAAATTTTGTTATCATTGCAGAGGTTCACACAGGCCTCTGAAGGCATCATGGGACTTCCGACTGTGAACCAATCCCCCTTCATTAGACTTAATTAAAATAGCTAAGCAAACCATTTTCTTTTTTTTCTTCTCTTATTTTTTGAGATGGAGTCTCGCTCTGTCGCCCAGGCTGGAGTGCAGTGGCGCAATCTCGGCTCATTGCAACCTCTGTCTCCCAGGTTCAAGTGATTCTCCTGCCTCAGCCTCCTGAGTAGCTGGGACTACAGGCGCCCGACACCATGTCCGGTTAATTTTTGTATTTTTAGTAGAAACGGGGTTTCACCATATTGGCCAGGCTGGTCTTGAACTTCCAGCCTCATGATCCACCCATCTCGGCCTCCCAAAGTGCTGGGATTACAGGCGTGAGCCACTGCGCCCTGCCAAGCAAGGTATTTTCTTTCTTTTACTTTTTTCTTTCCATAAGTGTGAAAATGGAAATAAAAGCAAGGAAAATACTAAGGTGACATTAATTTGAATCACAAAAGTAGAGAAAGGAAAAGGGTTTTTTATTGTTTATAGCTTAACTATTTATAGCTTCACTTCAGAATCTAGTCTAAATGAAGTAAATTTGTATCCAGATTGATTTTTAAAAATACTTCACATTGTAAAGTGTAACAACAAAAATGCACATATAAGTGTGTAGCTCAGTAAATTTTCACAAACAACACACAGGCATAACCAATAGATCTAGAAAGCAAAACTCTGGGAGGGCCTCAGGAACCAACCTCTGCCTGCCCTTTTCAATTTTTGCCTGGTGCCTGCTCTAAGCATAACCACCATGGGATGGGATTTTAATTCTAACCTGTAAAAGTTAGCATGAGGACCAATTCATCAACTCTGGACTCATACGAAGAGGCGGACAGAAGTTAGTGATGACACAATTACCCTTTTTTAGGACTCAGGCTGGGATTGGCCAGGAAAGCAGACACTGAAGTTAGAGCAACTCAGGCCTCGTGACCCAGGAACTTAAGAAATGTAAAAATCACCTCAGAAGCAACGTGGGAAATGGCCAAATGCCTGGGTAGCTTAGGAACTCAGAAGTTGGGGGTTGGTCTCTGGCCATCCCATGAATAGGACTTTAAACCCCAAAGTTCCTGAAGCAGGCCTCACAACAGACCTTGTTGCCTGCTCCAGTGAACCCAGACAAGGCTCAGCGTGACTTCTTGGGCATTCAGGATGCTAATACTTCGGACTTCACCGAGGTTTTAATCTAAGGATTTCAGAAGACTTTGCAAGCAATTAAGGTTATAACACCTCTTTGTACTGTTGTTGCATGCACCAGATGGACAGAAATATGGGCCAGGATTGGCTGGGATGACATGTGATACCACAAATCCATACATTTAATCTCTTCTAAGGTTGGAACAAATCTGGGGCAATTGCAACCAGTTGAATTATATAAGGTCAGAATGAGTGTGCTGAAAAGCTGGCTGCTTTTATTTTCCCCTGTGTCATCAACATACTTGTCATTTGAGGAAGTCATCCAAGTAACATCTCAATAACCTTTTATTCATGTCATATTTTCTGGAAGTTTCTCCTCTCCTCCCCAGGGAGTCACAGCACATGAGTGAAATAGGCAAGTCAAATATTTCCCTGAAGTTGAAAAAACAGAGGCTCAAACGTCTTTCAGTAGCTACTCAGGAGTAAGCAGCTCAGAGCTGGGATATGAACTTGGGTCTTTGGACTCCATGCCCAATGTTGTTGCTCTGCCTACACACCACCACACAAAGTCTCCTGGTAAGAATAATGATGAGAGAAAGTGGTTCAAGACAAATACAAATATTGAATTTTTAGCTCCACAAATGTCTTCAAATGACCCAGTATGTCAATTATAAATGTGTAGGCATTATGGAAGATAAGCAATCCATTATTCATTCAACAAACATTTACTGGGCACCTACCGTGTGCCAGACATTGTGGTAGACCCTTGGGAAATAGATGACTGAGGCTCAGTTCTGGCTCACTGAATGGAAAGCTCCAAGAAGTCAGGGAGTGTGACAGTCTTGTTTTCCCCTGGCTCCTCAGCACCAGCACAGTGCCTTCCACAAGAAATTTGTCAAAAGCCAACATGGGCCAGGTGTGGTGGCTCACACCTGTAATCTCAGCACTAGCACTTTGGGAGGCCAAGGCAGGAAGATCACCTGAGGCCAGCTGGAGACTAGCCTGGGCAACAACAAAACCTCATATACATGTGTGTGTATATATATATATATATATATATATATACACACACACACACATATATATACACATATACATACACACACACACACACACATATATATATAAAATATATTATATACATATATATATGCATGCCAATATGGATGGATCGGTGGGTGGGTAGATGGGTGCATGGGTGGGTGGGTGGGTGGATGGATGGATGGATGAGTGGACAGGTAGGTGGATGAATGGCAATCCCCTAGCAGCTCAGAGTCTAATGGACCTCTAAGTCAAAGAGCCAAGGGCACAGAAGTGGAGGTCTTGTGACTAGGATCTCTTCCTAGTGCCAAAGTTTTTTTGCTGTATGACTGTGAATAAGCAGTCTGCTGGTTCTTATTTGCTCATCTTTTTTAAATTTTTAATTTTTTGAGATGGAGTCTCACTCTTTTCCCAGGTTAGAGTGCAGTGGCATGATCTCAGCTCACTGCAACCTCTGCCTCCCTGGTTCAAGTGATTCTTTTGCCTCAGTCTCCCTAGTAGCGGATTACAGGCACCCACCACCACACCCAGCTAATTTTTGTATTTTTAGTAGAGACAGGGTTTTACCATGTTGGCCAGGCTGGTCTCAAACTCCTGACCTCAAGTGATCTGCCCGTCTCGGCCTCCCAAAGTGCTGGGATTACAAGCATGAGCCATTCTGCCCAACCAGTGCCACATACTTTCAAATGGCCAGATCTCTACCAGATCTTGTGTGAACTCAGGGCAAGATCTCACTTATCACTAAGGGGATGACCCAAAGCCATTCATGAAGCATCCACCTCCATGATCCAAATAGCTCCCACCAGGCCCCATCTCCAACACTGGAGATTACAATTCAACATGAGATTTTCACAGGGACAAATATCCAAACCATATCAGGCATTGCAGCAATGAAGATTATGGAGTTGGCTTTTCAGCATGGCTTTGACTGGGAAAAGGAGGATCCCCACCACCCCCCAAAAAAGAGGAGCGGGATTTCATTACTAACCCCTGGCAACTGCTCACATCAGATTTCAGTTGATTCTCTAATGATTTGATTGCAGTCAACAACTTAGTGGTCCTAGAAGCATTACCTCTCAATCCTGCCAGACGTTTTGCAGTACGCATCTTATTCTACCCTCTCAGTAACCCTGTGAAGAGGATGCTTTGTCTCCATTGACTAGATGTTGGTGCTGAGATCCAGAGGCTGAAGAATTTGCTCAAGATCACACAGCTAATGAGTGGGTCGGTGAAACTCTAACCCTGGCATGCAAAACTTTAGATCTTTGCCTTTTTCTGCCCTGTGCTTTCCACATTGGGTCTGATGTGCTAGACAAGCAACATGATGTCTTCTTTTTGGAAAAGCCATTTTGCTGGGAGATTTTTTACTAGGGAGAGTACAGCATGCTGGGTCAGCCCTGATTTCTGTGTATGATTTCTACCGTCTCTTGGCAGAGATGCCAAGAGAGTGATCATGATGCACTAAGAGCCCTGCTAAGTGCCTCACATAAATTATTAGCAAGTGATAACCTCACAGCACCCCTTGACGCAGTACTGTCATCATCCCCCTTTTGTAGCTTAAGACACTTAGAGACACTGAGGCTCAGAGAGGGTAGGTGGTTTGCCCAAAGTTACACAGCGCAGCGTTCATTTGCTAATTGCACGTACCCTTAACGTGAAGGCTTACTGCTCCTTGTTTTTAGAACTGGGAGCGGAGTGCATAAATAATTTAGTGCTAAGTCCTGCAACAGAGAAAAGGACATTATTGGAAAAGATGAGTGAAGTCAGAATGAAGTCTGGAGTTCAATAATAATGTATCAATGTTGGTTTCTTAGTTATGACAAATATACCATGGTAATGTAAAATGGTAGCCTTAGAAGAAACTGAATGAGGTATATATATAGGCACCATCTTTGCAACTTTTCTTTAACTCTAAAAATTATTCCAAAATAAAAAGTTTATTTTTCAATTAATTTATTCTTTTGAGATGGAGTCCAGCCCTGTCGTCCAGCCTGGAGAGCAATGGCATGATCTCGGCTCACCACAGCCTCTGCCTCCCAGGTTCAAGTGATTCTCCTGCCTCAGCCTCCCAAGTAGCTGGGATTACAGGTGCCCACCACTATGCCCGGCTAATTTTTATATATTCAGTAGAGATGGGGGTTTCACCATGTTGGCCAGACTGGTCTCGAACTCCTGACCTCAGGTAATCCACTCGCTTTGGCTTCCCAAAGTGCTGGGATTACAGGCGTGAGCCACCGCGCCTGGCCAAAAGTTTATTTGTAAAAAGATATTTAGTTTGCACTTCTCCCTTTTTCAGCCAGGGGAAACTAAGGCTGAGACTGGGGAAATTAATAGCCAGGTAGCTATAAGCTACTCCTGACTCAGCACCCTCAGGCCTTCACCTGAAGCTCAAGCTTCCTGGGTGCCTGTTGGTGTGATCTGAGTGACCTTCTAGAACGTGGCATGAGGTAAGTGTATGCACGATGCTTCCATGGAATGTGTCAGAAACTTTTCTCCACATGGGACATGGCATTTTGAAAAATCAGCTCATAGGTCTGACCTTTGGATCAGTGACCACATGAGTGTCTCCATCAGCTTTGTCATGTAGTCATCACTCTCGGTCAGCCACAGCACAGGGAGCCAGTCTGAGGGACGTGCCATGCACTCATGCGTTTTCATGCCATGCCTCATTAGCTAGGAGACAGCGGGAGCAAGTTGGGAAAAATGTCACTGCCAGCAGGGCCTGGCCTCAGTTTGAAGAGGAAGGGATTTAAGGGTTACGGCTTGAGTACACTCCGAAACAATTTCTCATCCAAGCTCCAATCCAAGAGGTTGTGTGGTCTGGGAGGTGGAGACACCATGCAAAAAGCTTCCTGCTTCACGAGGAGGGCTGCTCTGTGATGAGGCTGATGGGGCCAGGAAGCAGGTTAGTTTACACTCCTCCCATTTTACAGATGGGAGCTGAGTTAGAGAGAGGGGAAAGAACAGCCAATGTGCGGCCAGTGCTCATTTTGTATTTGTACTTTTGTTGCTCTGTAGCTGGTGTTTAAGTTGGGTTCTAAATTCCTGCTGATTGACGTCTTTTTTCACTTCTACATTGCAGAACAGAATTGGTGGGTGACATTTCATAGGCAGCCCCCTAACGCTCAGTCTGTCTCAGACACCCTGCTGGACTGCCTGTGCCTACTAGGAGTGGAGAAAAGAAATAATGACAATAATAATGATGTTAGGAACCCCCATGAATTAAGTACTTGCTGTTTGTCCAACCCTGCCTTTGGTACTTTGAAAGCATGTCTCATTTAATTCTCTCAACAACTCTATGGGGAAGATATTCTTATTTGCCCCGTTTTACAGGTAAGTACATGAAAGCCCAGAAAGTTTAAGTAACTTGCTCAAGGCCAGGCATGATGGCTCATGCTTGTAATCCCAGCACTTTGGGAGGCCGAGGCGGGCGGATCATCTGATGTCAGGAGTTCGAGACCAGCCTGACCAACACGGTGAAACCCTTTCTCTACTAAAACTACAAAAATTAGCCAGGCATGGTGGCACATGCCTGTAATCTCAGCTACTCAGGAGGCTGAGGCAGGAGAATCGCTTGAACCCAGGAGGCGGAGGTTGCAGTGAGCCGAGATCGTGTCACTGCCCTCCAGCCTGGATGACAGAGCGAGACTCCGTCTCAAAAAAAAAAAAAAAAAAAAAAGAAACGGAGTCTTGCTCTGTCGCCCAGGCTGGAGTGCAGCGGTGTAATCTCAGCTCAGTGCAGTCTCTGCCTCATGGGTTCGAGTGATTCTCCTGCCTCAGCCTTCAGCCTCCCGAGTTGCTGTGACCACAGGTGTGCGCTACCAGGCCAGGCTAATTTTTTGTATAGACAGGGTTTTTCCATGTTGCCCAGGCTGGTCTTGAACTCCTGAGCTCAAGCAATCTGCCTGCGTCAGCCTCCCAAAGTTCTAGGATTACAGGTGTGAGCCACCGCACCTGGCCAACGTCCACCTTTCATATTATATTCCCACAATTAAAGCCCTATCTTGTCAGTCTATCTGGGTGGAGACCCTTACCTCTTTTGGGGGAAAACACCAACACCTCATGGAGCTGGCAGTAAAGAGGAAGGATCTTGAACTTTAGGGCTAGAGAGACCTGGTATCAAATCCCAGCTCTATTGCTGTTAATCAGCTATGTGACCCAGACAAGTCACGTGACCTCTCCATGCCTCAAGCGCAGTAATAACTGAAATGCCAGGAATACTATCTACCCCATACAGCTGCGGCTGTGAGGATTCCATGAGTAATGCATAGTCCAAGGTGCCACATAGTAGGCTTGAAATTCAGACAAATTCCTTACAAGTGGGAGGAAGCCAGCTGGGAAGTCAGACAGACCTGGATTTGAATCCCAGACTAGCTCCTTTGCTCTGTGACCTTCAGCAAGTTGCAGCATCTCTCTGGCCCATTATTGTCTCATCCATAAAATGAGAACCTAATAATGGGTGTTTTGCAGGGCTCTGGGGCTGCGGGCAGGATTGGTGATAAAACACGCTGAGGGCCTGCTTTGGAGGGGGCGCTCATCTGGGATTGCAGTCAGGGATCAGTGTCCTTCTCATAATTATGCATTTTCCCCTCTCTCCTTTGTCTCCCCTGCTCTTTCCCCACTGCTGCGCAGGTTTGCGGAGGCCAGTGTTGACTGTTCCACAATGGCTTGGAGGGGAGGACAGTGGCAGGGAGCAGAGCAGTGCCCAGGAGCCACCAATCCATGGCAGTCAGGCAGCCTTCTAGCCTCCTGCTGCCGGAGAGTCAGCTGACCTTGATCTTAGTTCAGGGGAGCAGAGAGCAGTCTGGCTTCTTTGACCTTATCCAGCCATCAGCACCTCCCGTGCTCAGAAACTCCCCTTGTGGGGAGAAGTGGTTAAGTGAGAGGGCTGGAGTCACAGAGGCCCTAAGTTTGAAGTGTAGATTTAGTACTTACCTGCTGAGGAAATGAACTGCTTCATCCTCAATTGCCTTACCTGTAAAATGGGTGGTAAGAATTCCTGCCTCCTGAGATCATTTCGCAGTTTAAATCAGTTCATGCCTGTAAAATATTTCCCACACTCCTGACACATACAAAGTGCTCAGTGAATGTTGGCTATCAAGAATTTGGGTCAAAGAAGGTCAAAATCAACGAGTCGATTCATTACAAATGTGCTAAACTGTGCTTCTCGTTAAGTAGGGCTGGGGGATCTTGTTAAGATGAGCATTCTGTTCATCAGGGCTGAAGTGGGGCCCAAGACTGCATTTCCAACCAGTTCCTGGGTGAGGCCGATGCTGCTGGCGTTCAGACCACAGGTAGAACAGCCCAGGGTTGAAACCGCTCCCTCCCTCTCTCCCTTCCTCCCTTCTTCCCTTCTTCCCTTCTTCCCTTCCTCCCTTCCTCCCTCCCTCCCTTCCTTCCTTCCTTCCTTCCTTCCTTCCTTCCTTCCTTCCTTCCTTCCTTCCTTCCTTCCTTCCAGACAGGGTCCAGAGTGCAGTGGCATGATCACAGCTCATCTCAGTCTCCACCTCCTGGTCTCAAGCAATCTTCCCACCTCACCCTCCCGAGCAGCTGGGACCACAGGCGTGCATCACTACACTCAGCAAATTTTTGTATTTTTTGTAAACATGGGGTTTCGCCATGTTGCCAGGCTGGTCTCTAACTCCTGGGCTCAAGCGATCAGACTGCCTCAGCCTCCCAAAGTGCTGGGATTACAGGCGTGAGTCACAGAGCCCAGCAAAACCCATTTTCAAACAGTGACCTGTTAAGGCTTGGTTCTGATGAGCTAATTCCTGAAAATCGGTATATTCGGGGTAAATCCAGGAGAAGGGGAGTGGAGAGGAGCTGGTATGATTGAGTAGCTGCTCGGTGTTGGCATTGTTGAATGAATTATCTCCTGGAATGTTGACAGCCTCCCTGAGGGATATTACCATTTCCATTGTACAGATGGGGAACCAAGACTCAGATGTTAAGTGACTTGCTCAAGTGGGACTGGGGGAGGGCTTGGTCTCTCTGCCTCCAATCCCATCACGGTCCTCTACCTTGGAAGCAATGGCAGGAGCCTGAGAACACAGCCGAGAGGATCCTAGGCAAGCCACCTCCTCTCTCGAGACCACAGCTTCCCTGTTAGCAAAATGGGTGGCCTGGGTGTAAATGACCTCCAAGCTCCCTCCCACCCTCCTGTTGGAAGAGTTTGTGCTATCTGCTCTTACTCAGCATTCATCTGGCTGTGTCCCCACTCTGCTTCCTAATTTGGTGCTGACATTCTGGTTGCAGACATATCAATTTCACCCTGTCATGTCAGTAACACCAGCAGAACTGCTGGACGCAGTCATCTTCCCAACAGCAGACGAAACGGTGTAGCAGTGACCAGAATAAACTCAGCACTTGGGCCAGACAGAACATTCTCCCATACCCGGAGATGAGCCTTTCAGCGTTCGCAGGTACAAAATGCCACTTGCATCAACTGAAAGTCACATGGAATCCAGTTTCACCTGGAGCCCAGTCTTGGCGAGGAAGGAAGAGGGGCCTACATTGCTAAGACAGGCTCACGTGCACCTGCTGAGATCACACACCAGAGGCTAGAACTAGGCAGGATTCCTAACTGGGTTCAGATCTAGCTCTGCCACTCCCTGGTTTATGACCTTTGGCAAGTTATTTAATTTCCCCAGGCCTCAGTTTCCTTGTCTCTAAAATGAAGCTAATGGCAGTAGTTGTCTTGTGGGGTTGTGGTAAGAATTAAATGAGTTAATACATGAAAAGCTCTCAGAACAGCGCCTGGCACATGATAAGCACTCGTTGCACGCAAGTCATCCCATAAAAGTGAAATCCATCACGTTTATCTGTTTTGCTTATTGTTGGATACCCAGTACCTAGAATGATGCTTTATAGTGGTAAATATGAATATTTGTGTAATGATTAAATCAGGGGGTTCTAGTGTATGTGCTGCCAAAGTGAGCACTAAATCAGCAAGGTTCCAGAGTGGTAGTTTTCAAACTGTCTTCCAAGGAACCCTAGGTTGCATCCCACTGTATGGTGGGATGGAGGGAGTGAAGAGAAACACGAAAAAGCATCATTCTGCTCTTTATTCCTGCCCAGAGCCTCGCTGATTTATATGCTTTGTATGTTTATTTACATGCTTTACATGCCACCGAACCATGGCAGTCAGGCAGCCTTCTAGCCTCCTGCTTACATGCAGAGAGCAGTCTGGCTTCTCTGACCTTGTCCAGCCATCAGCATCTCTAGTGCTGAGAGGAACAGGTTGGAGACACTATTTTAGGTAGAATGGCAGCGAGAAGGCCTCTTCTGAGGAGATGACATTTGAGTAGCGACCTGAGGAAAGTGAGAGGCAGAGTCTTCCAGGTAAAGGGATCAGCAAGTGCAAAGGCCCTGGAACAGGAAAGTGCTTTGTGTGTGTTGGGGACAGCAAAACCGAGGCTTAAATCAGACAATGTGTGTACATTTTTTGAGACTGTGCTTGAGACACATTGGCTGTGACTATCACTGGTGTCATTTTATCTTCATGATGAGAAGGGCAAGTCCCATTAGATTCACATTTTATTTTATTTTGAGACAGAGTCTTGCTCTGTCGCCCAGGCTGGAGTGCAGTGGGGTGATCTCTGCTTCACAGCAGCCTTGACCTCCTGGGCTTAAGGAGGGCTCAAGCGATCCCCCGGCCTCAGGCTTCTGAGTAGCTACAACTATAGGCATGGGCCACCGTGCCTGGCTAATTTTTGTAGAGACAAGGTCTCCCCATGTTTCACAGGCTGGGATTTTATGCTACATTAAAAATCATATTTATTGATGTAGAATTTCACTATAATAAAATTAATCCTTGTCTAGTGTACAGGTGGATAAGTTTTTTTTTTTTTTTTTTGATCACTCCGTCACCCAGGCTGGAGTGCAGTAGTGTGATTATGACTCACTGCAGCCTCTGTTCCCTGGGATCAGGCGATCCTCCCACTTCAACCTCCCAAGTATCTGGGACTACAGGTGTGCACCACCACACTTGGATAATTTTTGTATTTTTAGTAGAGGCAGGGTTTTGCCATGTTGCCCAGGCTGGTCTTGAACTCCTGACCTCAAGTGATCTGCCCACGTTGGCCTCCCAAGATGCTGAGATTACAGGCGTGAGCCACCGTGCCCAGCCAGTGATTTAAATTTTAAAGGATTGATTTGCCATTATTTTCGTGAAATCAAATTTATTTTACTTTCCAAAAATAATCATAGAAATTATTCTCCAACAGATAGGAATATGAAATGGAGTTGTTTCCTCCTTTTGTGATTGTGATACTTCCACTCTCTCCTGAAAGAAGTGTTTCTCCCCACAAAATGCTTGTCATTTAGATGGACATTGGAGAGTTAGGTAAATAACAGATTACAGTTCCTGTCATCGTAGATCTTACAATCTAATAAACTTTTTGTCAGATATGTTGAAATCTTAATGCTTATAGGACCATAGAGACAGGGTTTCACCTTATTGCCCACACTGCTCTTGAACTCCTGGGCTCAGGTGATCTGCCCACCTTGGCCTCCAACGTGCTAGGATTATAGGCGTGAGCTACCATGCCTGGCCTGCAGGTGGATAAGATTTGACAAAGGCATCCACTTGTTTAAGTCCCACCATAATTATAAGATAGACCATTTCCATCACCACAAAAAAATCTCTCACGCCTGCTTATAGCCAAACTCTTAACAATAGCCTTTGGCAATCACTGATATAATTTGTCTCGAGTTTTGGAATTATACAGTGTGCAATATTTTGTGTCTACTTTCTTTCGCAAGGCGTGATGCTTTTGAGATTCATCTGCGCTGCTGTATGTACAGTAATGTGGCCATTTTTACAGCTGAATAATATTCCATTGCATGAATGTACCACATATTGTTTATTATTTATTTGTGTATTTATTTTTGAGACAGAGTCTCGTTCTGTCACCCAGGCTGGAGTGCAGTGGTGCGATCTCGGCTCACTGCAACCTCTGCCTCCTGGGTTCAAGAGATTCTCCGGCCTTAGCCTCCCGAGTAGCTGGGATTACAGGCGTGTACCACCACGTCCAGCTAATTTTTGTACTTTTAATAGAGACGGGGTTTTGCCATGTTGCTCAGGCTGCTCTCGAACTTCTGACCTCAAGTGATCTGCCCATCTTGGCCTCCCAAAATGCTGGGATTACAGGCGTGAGCCACAGCGCCTGGCCGCACATATTGTTTATTTCTTTACCAGTTGAACGACATCTGGATGTCTCCAGTTGGAGGTTATTATAAAGCTGCCACAAACGTGTGTACATGCCTTTGTGTGGACATATGTTGTTATTTCTCTTGGGTAAATACCTAGAAATAAGACTGCTGGGTCACTTTTTTTCGAGACAAGGTCTTTCTCTCTTGCCTAGGCTGGGGTGCAGTGGCATGATCATAGCTCACTGCAGCCTTGACCTCCTAGGCCCCAGAGATCCTATTGCCTCAAATTCCCAAGTAGCTGGGACTACAGGTGTGTGCTACCACGTCCAGCTAATTTTGTTTATTTTGAGACGAGGTCTTACCATGTTGCCCAGGCTGGTCTTTGAACTTTTGGCCTCCCAAAGTGCTGGGATTACAGGTGTGAGCCATCGCACCCAGCCATATGTTTAACTTGATAAGAAATCACTGAATTGTTTTCCAAAGTGGCTGCACCATTTTGCATCCCCATGAGCAATATATGAGAACTCTAATTGCTCCACATCCTCACCAACACTCAGTATGTCAGGTTTATTTAGTTATTTATTTATAGTTTAGCCATCCTAGTAGATGTGTATGGTATCTCATTGTGGTCTAATTTTCATTTTCTTAATGAATAATTAAGGTTTAGCATCTTTTCAAATGCTTATTCTCCTGTCTTCTTTTTGTTTTTTGAAACGGAGTCTTGCCCTGTCCTGGAGCGCAGTGGCGCAATCTCAGTTCACTACAACCTCTACCTCCCGGGTTCAAGTGATTCTCCTGCCTCAGCCTCTTGAGTAGCTTGGACTACAGGCATGTACCACCACGCCTGGCTAATTTTTGTATTTTTAGTAAAGACGGGGTTTCACCATGTTGGCCAGGCTGGTCTTGAATTCCTGACCTCAAGTGATCCGCCTGCCTTTGGCCTCTCAAAGTGCTGGGATTACAAGCGTGAGCCACCACGCCCAGCCAGGATGTTGGTTTTCTTATTGAGTTGTAGGAATTCCTTTTATATCCCAGATGCGAATTCTTTTTCCAGTATATGTTTTGCAAATAGTTCCTTTCAGTCTATAGCTGGTCTTTGTATGGTCTTTTTTTTTTTTTTTTTTTTTTTTTTTGAGACGGAGTCTTGCTCTGTCTCCCAGGCTGGAGTGCAATGGCGCGATCTCGGCTCACTGCAAACTCCGCCTCCCGGGTTCACGCCATTCTCCTGCCTCAGCCTCCCGAGTAGCTGGGATTACAGGCGCCCGCCACCACGCCCGGCTAATTTTTTTTTGTATTTTTAGTAGAGACGGGGTTTCACCGTGTTAGCCAGGACGATCTCGATCTCCTGACCTCGTGATCCGCCCATCTTAGCCTCCCAAAGTGCTGGGATTACAGGCGTGAACCACCGCACCCGGCTTATGGTCTTAAAGAGTGTCTTTTGAAGAAGTAAAGTTTTATATTTTTACTAAGTCCAATTTATCCATGTTTTTCTTTTATGGTTCACGTATTTGTGTATTTTCTATTCTTGGAAATTTTACCTAACCCAAGGTTACAAAATTATACCCCATATTTATTTTCTTCCAAAGGTTTTGTAGTTTTAGGTTTTACATTTAGGTCAATGATTCATTTGAGTTAATTTGTACATATGGTGTGAAGTAGAGTCAATTTTTTTTAATATTAATTGTGTAATTGTTCCAGCAGCATTTGTTGAAAGATCTGCTTCACAGATAGCAAGACAGAAAGGTGCAAGACTTCGTCCCCCGCTCTGTGTCAAATAGAATATCTAGTGCAGTGTGAGTGTTGTCAGAGAAGGGGTGAAGGTGCAGACTGGGGGAGTCCTCATGTGAGAAATGGGGCTGTAAATGGCCTACCAAGGTGGCCCTCATGGTAGCCAACAGCAAGCACCTCCGTGATGAAACCACCAACCCGAAAACAGCACGCAGGTCGGCTGGGGAGGTGCCTGGTGGGGTGTTTCTCTTGGTGTTCTCAGAGATTTGTACTCCTCTTGCGTAAGCTGCAGATTAGGAAAGCATTAGGTAACGACAGGGTGGCCGGAGCGTATTACACACCAGCCTGGCTTGGGGCCACGGAATGTGGCCTGCGGGGATGGCCTTGCCTAGCAAGTCAAATATAGCTTGATCCAGGAGAGAGACGGCTTCCTCTCTCCCTGCTGCAGCCAGAATGATATTCCGCTGGTCTCTGGCACCAGGAAAACAGGGTCTCTGGAGCCTCCTTGGTGTCGCACAGCCTCCGGAGGTAGAAGTGGGGAGGGAAGCCAGGAGTCCTTGGGAGCCGCATCATTCATTCCACTTTAAGGAGTCAGACTACAGAGCCTTTGCCCAGGGGAAAGTTAGCAACAAATAACAATTCATTGCTAACCTCCTGCCTCCTCCAGTTCCAACATGGCCCGACCCCCACTAAGGACCACTTAGATGTCGATCTTCACCACCCCAAACCAGGGACCAAGGAGACTGCTCGTTTCACGTGGTACTGTCATGGCTCACGTATTTGTCCAGCATCTACTTATTTTATTTTATTTATTTATTTTTTTGAGACACAGTCTCATTCTGTCACCCACACTGGAGTGCAGTGGCATGATCTCTGCACACTGCAACCTCCGCTGCCCTGGTTCAAGCGATTCTCGTGCCTCAGCCTCCTGAGTAGTTGGGACTACAGTTGCGCACCACCACGCCTGGCTAACTTTTTTGTATTTTTAGTGGAGGTGGGGTTTCGCCATGTTGTTTTTGCGAGACCAGGCTGGTCTCAAACTCCTGGCCTCAAGTGATCCACCTGCCTTGGCCTCCCAAAGTGCTGGAATTACAGGTATGAGCCACCGCGCCCAGCCAAGCATCTACTTAAAAGATCACAAATTTTCTCATTCACAGGACTTGGGCTTAATCCCTGCCCTCAACGTGCCTACACTCAAACAGTGGAAGATGTGACTTCAACATGTACTGAATGTGGAAAGAAGCTAACCTTCACCGTGGGCCTCTGCTGCCTCAGACACTGTCCGCAGTCTTCAGATATTGTCGGATTTATTCTCACAGCAACTCTGCAAGAGTGGGATGGGCATCCTCATTCCTTATGTGGAAATTGGAACTCGGAGAGGTTAAGTAACTTACCCATATTGCACAGCTAGTAAGTGTTGCAGCCACTATGTGAACTCAAGACTGTCAGGCTCCAGAGCCTGTGAAATTTTACTAACCACATTGCCATACTATGTGTCAAGAGCTCTTCTGGAGGCTGTGGGAGGCTGTGCTGGGGGCTGCGACAGAGGGGAATGAGGGACAGTATCTAACCACAGGCCTTTGCTGTCTGATGAAGGGCAAACAGAAACAACCATGATACCGAGATCATGGGAACAACCTGAGCAGAAGCTCAGTGGTGGGAATAATAATAATAACAGTAAGCCCAGCTATTGGCGTTTACCTAGCCTTGTTGTGTTTTGCACACGTTAACTCATTTAATCCTTTCGACAGCCTTAGGACATACTTTTCTGTTGGTGTTGTAGTTGTTGAGATGGAGTCTTGCTCCGTTGCCCAGGCTGGAATGCAGTGGCATGATCTTGGCTCACTGCAACCTCCATCTCCCGGGTTCAGGTGATTCTTCTGCCTCACCCTCCCAAGTAGTTGGGACTACAGGTGTGCGCCACCACGCCCGGCTATTTTTTTTTTTGCATTTTTAGTAGAGATGGGATTTCACCGTGTTGGCCAGGCTGGTTTCGAACTTCTGACCTCAGGTGATCTGCCCGGCTCAACCTCCCAAAGTGCTGGGATTACAGGCTTGGACCACTGTGCCCGGCCAGACGTAGATACTTTTATGATCTTTATTCTACTGAGGCCTAGAAATGGAGGCCCAGAGAGGTTAAATAACTTGCCCATGGTCACACAGCTGGTAAGTGATAGAGCCAGGTGTTAAACTCAGGCTCTAGAGGGGGAGGCAGAGTCAGCCAGGGGCGTTGTGTTTTTTTGGGCAGCATAGTGGAGTGTCAGGTTGGAAGGGTAGGTTGGGGAGGGCTGAAAGAGAGTTTGCATGCCAGGCTGAGGGGTCTGGCCCTTGTCCTGTGGCCTTTGTGAGCACCGGGAGGTTTTGGAGTAGGGGAGTGATGTTAGCAGACCTGTGTTTAGGCAGATGACTCTGGTAGGAGGGTTGGGGATCCAGGAGGGGAGGCAAAGTTGTAGCTGAGAGAAGGGCTGGAAGGCCACTGTCCCGATTCCAGAGGGCACTGGTGGTGGCAGCCTGCACCAGGGCTGGGCAGTGGGAGAGAAGACTCGCTAGCCCCAGGCTCCGGCCTTGCCTGCAGTGGGTACTGTCAGTGCTACATGAGCCATGACACATGCTCAAATCACAAAGAAGGCCAGTACTGCGTTAAAAGCTGTGGTGTGGGGTGTCAAATAGTGCTGGAATCCTGAAGATTCAGAACTCTTTGGTCTGGGCCTAGCTGAAGGCAGCTCCAGGGCAGAGGACAGAGCTGGGCCCTGCCTGGGGGTCAGGGCAGATGGAAGGAGGAAGCCGACCAAGAAGCCTGTGTAGAAGGGGGAAAGAGCATGGCCAGAGGCTGGGAGGCTGAATCTGCAAGGACCCCATGTGTGTGGGGTCTTCTCTAGGATTTTTCTGGGAAAGGATGATAGCAGGGATGCTATGGATGCTAGGTTGAAAAGGAAATTTGGGGCTGGGCGCGTTGGCTCACGCCTGTAATCCCAGCACTTTGGGAGGCTGAGGCAGGTGGATCACGAGGTCAGGAGATGGAGACCATCCCGGCTAACACAGTGAAACCCTGTCTCTACTAAAAAAAAAAAACACACACACACAGAAAATTAGCCGGGCGTGGTGGCGGGCGTCTGTGGTCCCAGCTGCTCAGGAGACTGAGGCAGGAGAATCGCTTGAACCCAGGAGGTCAGAAGTTACAGTGAGCTGAGATGGCGCCACTGCACTCCAGCTGGGGTGACAGAGCGAGACTCTGTCTCAAAAAAAAAAAAAAAAAAAAAAGAAAAGGAAATTTGGCCAAAAAGTTGAGGCCCACTGTTTCCAGAGGAGGAGACTTACCTCCCTGGAGCACTGCCTGCTTTTGATAGCTTCAAACACCACTCCGGGCTCTCAAATGTCTGTCTTCAGCCCAGATCTTATTCTCCAACTCCAGGCCTGTAAATCCGATACTACCTGGGTGAGTATCAGCTCCAACTGGATGACAACTGTCTCAGCTCAGACTCAAAGAGCCTAAAGCTGAAAGTATCATCATCAAACTGAAAGCTTCTCGGGTTACCAGCTGTCTTAGCTTGATGAGACATAGCCATTGGCCCAGTTAGTTGGTCAACACAAAAACCTGGGAGTAATTTTAAACTCTCCTTTTTCCATTATTTCTCACACGCAATGTTCATTAAGTCCTGTTTCTGCTAGTTACCTCTGATGTTGACCATTCAACAAGTATTTATTGGTCCTTCAACAAATATTTATGAGACCCCACTATGTGCCAGGTAATGAGCATATAGCAGTGAATAAAACTGGCAAAAATTCCTGTCCTAAGGTGCTGATATTCCAGTGGCATGTTGGAAACCACTGATCTGTTCAATGAAACCTTTGTCATTGCAAGCCACTGGGAACTGGAGGCTGTTTGTTACTGCAGCATAACCTAGTCCATTCTGACAGATACACCAGTAAGCAGTGCACCACAGCAGTGAGGAAAGAGCTGGAAAAGGAATGTATAGTGTTCTGTGGGAACACAAAGGAGGGGAGGAGAGAACAGACATTAACCCTATAGGAGAGGTCTCTGAATGATTTTTACTTTTCATCTGCATCCCCCTTGCCTTTCCCTGGCTCAGGCTTTCCTAACGTCTTGCCTGGGCTTTGTCAATATTCTTGTCATTGAACTTCTCCCTATGAGCTATTCTCTACCCTTCTAAAATGTAAATCTGATTGTGCCACTCCCTTGCTAAATCTGATAATGATACCCTGTTGCCCAAAAGAAGAAAGTTAAACTCTTTAGCTTGGCATACTGTGTTCCTCATGATGTAGTCTCTGCAAACTTCCCAACTTCCCAAGTACTGGGCCTAACTCTGATAACTTGGGATGCTTTGACCATCTGTTTGTTCTTCTCTCCATGCCTTTGTACACCCTGTTCCCTCTACATGGAATATATTCTCCTTTTCCTCCTGGAAAACTCCTACTCATGTTCCAAGGTTCTGATCAAATGTCCTCTCCACCTTGAAGCCTTCCCTGATATCTCCAGGCAGAGTTAAGGCCCTCGTCCACTGTGTGCCTGAAGATTCCTGCTCATCTTTATTTCCCAGTGCTTTGCACACTGAAATTGCTGCTAGCCTGAGAATCCTTGGAGAGCAGGGACTGGCCTCTGTGCCTGACACCTAGAGTAGAGAGGGTGTCTGACACATAATAGGTGTTCCAATCATGTGTGTTGAATGAATGAATGAGTGATTCAGTGACAAAGAACACTATATTCTACCCACTAAGCAGGATGAGGGCTGGGGAAGGGAGACACTCCACACTCAGGTGGTGAGGTGACTGTGGGTGAGGTTAATACAGAGATAAAGGCAGTCATGGTGAGAAGCCATGCGGTATTAGAGAAAGAGCACTGCACTCAGATTCTCAGGTTATGGCTCTTTCTCTTCCCAGCTGCATGCCCTTGGGCAAGTCACTTTCCTTGATCCTTTTAAAAAAATTGTGGTAAAAAATATGCATAACATAAAATTTACCATCTTAACCTTTTTTTTTTCTTTTTTGAGACGGAGTCTCACTCTGTTGCCCAAGCTGGAGTGCAGTGGCACGATCTCAGCTCACTGCAACTTCTGCCTCCAGGGTTCAAGCAATTCTCCTGCCTCACTCTCCTCAGTAGCTGGCATTGCAGGTGATGGCCACTGTGACAGGCTAATTTTTGTATTTTTAGTAGAGATGGGGTTTCACCATGTTGGCCAGGCTGGCCTCGATCTCCTGACCTCAGGTGATATGCCCATCTTGGCCTCCCAAAATGCTGGGATTACAGGCATGAGCCACCATGCCCAGCCCCATCTTAACCATTTTAAAATGTACAATTCAGTGGTGTTAGATACATTCCCATTATTGTGCAATCATCACCACCATCCATCTCCAGAACTTTTCTCATCTTCCCAAATGGAAACTCTATACCTGTTAAACATAATCTTCCCATTTCCCTTCCCTCTTTCCCTGGACAACTACCATTTTACTTTCTGTCTCCATGAATTTGACTGCTCTAGAAACCGCATATAACTGAATCATACAGTATCTGTCTTTTTGTGATTGGCTTTGTCACTTAGCATCATGTTCTCAAGGTTCATGTATGTTGTAGCACGTGTCAGAATCTCCTTCCTTTTTAAGCCTGAATAATATTCCATGGTTTGGATATACCACCATATTTTGATTACCCATCCCTGGGCACTTGAGTGGCTTCCATATTTTGGCTATTGTGAACAATACTGCTATGAACATGGATATACAAATATCTGTTCGAGTCTCTGCTTTCAGTTCTTTTACATATACCCCCAGAAGTGGAATTGCTAGATCATATAGTCATTTTATGTTCACTTTTCTGAGAAACTGACGTTACTGATTTCCACAGTGGCTGCACCATTTAAATTCCCACCAGCAGTGCACAGGGTTCCAATTTCTACTTCACTGTCTTTTTTTTTTTTTTTTTTGAGACAGGGTCTCACTCTATTGCCCAGGCTGGAGTACAGTGGCATGATCATGGCTCACTGCAGCCTTGACATCCTGGACTCAAGGGATTCTCCCACCTTAGTCTCTTGAAGAGCAGGGACTACAGGTGCACACCACACCTGGCTAATTTTTGTATTTCTTTTGTAGAGATGGGGTTTCATCATGTTGCTCAGGCTCGTACTTCACTGTCTTGATGGCCTTATCTTCCTGCTGGGGATGTTGTGAGCTATGTGCCTCCTGAGGTCCACAGGAATATTTTGAAGGTCAAATGAAACAACATTTGTAAAGCACTTGGTGAATTACTGTTATTGTGGCAACATACAAATGAAGCTTGGTCTCCTGGGCAGCAGCTGGCACCTTTGGGAGTTTCCTCCTGCCAGCAGACACACTTTCTTCTGGTGACCTGGCATGGAGACCACTTGCCTCCTGGTGATGATGGGTTCACTCCCCTTTCTATGGGAGAGGTGACCAGAGGAGAGCTTTCCACCTTGGGGCAGAGTAAACCTAGATGCTCCAGGCCAAGTTAAAGAACCCTCAACCATGCTTAATTCACCAAACCTTGGGGGCACTGTGCCAGGCATGGGGTGTGGCTGTGGCTAGTGCCCAGACCTTGCCTTCCAGAGGCTCTGTTTAGCGGCAGATGCAGCCCAGTTGTGATATAATATTACTATCTACCAAAGTTCACTGCTCCTCCCTTTAAACGGATGGCAGATCATGGCCATGTTCAACAAGGTATAGTCATTTAACTTGCTTTGAACAATGAAACGTGAAGAGAATAAATGTGTATTACTTCTGGGCAGAAGCCTTAAGGCCAGCACCTGGTTTAACACATTTCTTTTCTGTCTCTCATGACAGCCAGCGATGCCCTCAGAAACAGCCTGCACTGTTCAACTGGGCTCCAGAGTGATGATGGGTGAACAGAATAGCAGTCAACCTGTGGTGGACATGTAGAGTGAGTGAGAAAGAAACCTTTGTCATTGTAAGCCACTGGGAATTGGGGGCTGTTTGTTACTGCAGCATAACCTAGCCCATCCTGACTAATACACCAGTAAGCAGTGCACCATAGCAGTGAGGAAAGAGCTGAAAAGGAATGTATGTGTTCTGTGGGAACACAGAGGAGGGGAGGAGAAAACAGAGATTAACCCCACAGGAGAGGTCTCTGATGGTGTCTACTTTTCTTTTTTCTTTTTTTTTGAGATGGAGTCTTGCTCTGTCACCAAGGATGGAGTGCAGTGGCACGATCTTGGCTCACTGCAACCTCCGCCTCCTGGGTTTAAGCAATTCTCCTGCCACAGCCTCCCATGCAGCTGGGATTACAGGCACCTGCCAACACACCTGGCTAATTTTCATATTTTTAGTAGAGACAGCATTTCACCATGTTGGCCAGGCTGGTCTCGAACTCTTGACCTCAGGTGATCCCCCGCTTCATCCTCCCAAAGTGCTGGGATTATAGGTGTGAGCCACTGTGCCCAGTCAGTTTCTACTTTTCATCTTGTACTCAATTACTCCTCCAACAAATGAGAGAGGAATTATTATTCTCATTTGTCAGGTAAGGAACTTTCAGCTCAGAGATGTTAAATTTCACAGGGTCCTTCAGCTTCTCATGCATGGGGTTGGTATTCAAATTTAAGTCTTGATGATACCTACACCCCAGATTTTTAAAAGAAAAATGATATTAAAAATAGCTAACACTTACGTAGCACTTCCTGTGTGCAAGTGCCTGATAGTGTGCTAAGAGCTACGCATGAATGAACACATACAACCCTTATATCAAGCCAATGAGGTAGGTATATTTTTATCCTCCATTTTACAGATGAGGAAATTGAGACCAAATGCCAGCTCCCACATCACACAACTGGCATTTGAAGCCCAGAAGTCTGGCTCTGGAGTACTTACTCTTAACCACTGCACTTAGCTGGTTCTCCCAGGCTCATGGGGGAGAAAGGTGAGCACTCAGATAACTCCACCCTCTGTGTGCTTTGCTTGGGTGATCTCACCAACACCATGGCTTCAACCATTACATATCAGTTTCCACATATTCAGCATGGATCTTCTTCTACTTCCTATTAAACTCTGTACCTGGGTGTCTGGTGGCCATTACAAACAAGTGTCAGTCCTCAGTAGGTCACTGTCAGACTGCAATGCACAAACTACAAGGGATCCTCTTGCTGCAAATCTTCCTGTGTCTTCCCGTCATCTTCCCTTAGCGCAGTACCCTTGCTGTTGCTGTCTATTTCTCCAGCCTCAACTGGAAACCACCCAAATGTCCATCAACTGGTGATTGTATAAACCAACTGTGGTACATCCATACAATGGAATACTACTCAGCAATGAAAAGGAACACACTGATACATGCAACAGCATGGATGAGTCTCAAGAGCATTGGACTAAATGAAAGAAACTAGAAAAAAAAGAGTATCTACTGTATGATTCCAGAAAGTTCTAGGAAAGGCAAAACCATAATGAAAGAGAACAGATCAGTGGTTTCCAGGGGTTGGGGGGTGGGTGGCAGGAATTGAGTGCAAAGATGCACAAAGGACATTTTGGGGGTGATGGAAATATTCTATACATGATTGAGGTGGTGGTGAACAGGTGTACACATTTGTCAAACTCATAAAATTTAAAATGTACACTTAAAACAGAAGCATTCTATTTATGTAAATGACACTTCAATAAAGCTGTTTTGTGTGTGTGTGTGTGTGTGTGTGTGTGTGTGTGTGTGTGTGTGTGATGGAGTCTCTCTCTGTTGCCCAGGTTGGGGTGCAGTGGCGTGTTCTCGGCTCACTGCAACCTCCATCTCCTGGGTTCAAGCGATTCTCCTGCCTCAGCCTCCTGAGTAGCAGCGATTACAAGAGCCTGCCATGATGCCTGGCTAATTTTTTGTATTTTTGGTAGGGACGGGGGTTTCTCCATGTTGGCCAGGGTGGTCTTGAACTCTTGACTTCAGGTGATCTGCCCGCCTCGGCCTCCCAAAGTGCTGGGATTACAGGCGTGAGCCACTGCGCCCGGCCCGATACAGTTGATCTTTTGAAAAAGCCTCTGTTTGTGGGTTCTAGCCCTGGGGTGCCTTGCAGGCCACCGCACTCCCCACACTGTATTTCCACAGTCTGTTTTCCGGTTTGTGTCTGGCACTAGACCTCAAGCTTCTCCAGCCTCTTTTCCCGCTGTAATTGCCATCTCTTCCACCGTAGCACAGTGGCTGTACTCCCTGGATGCTCAGGGAGCGATGGGCTAAGAGTTATTAGTGACTTGCCAAAGTCATGCGGCCACTGTAAAAAAGTCTTTCCTTGCCTTTAAGACAAATTTCAAGCCCCTAAATACTTGGGCTGGAATACTTCTGACCCGAATGCCATAGGCTGTATCCAACCGCAGTTCATCAGCTCTCTGGTCTGAAGAGAGACGCAGACAGAGGATTCGGAGGGCTCCCGACCACCGGTCGCTGCTCCTGGCAAGGACTCTGAGCAGAGGTTCTCCTGGTCACTGTTAACCCCATAGCCCTTTACTGGGTTCAGCTGTGTATCATGCATCCTAGAAAGGAGCACTAAGCCCCAGGAGGGAAGGGGCTGTGTTTGTCTTTCTTGTCAATGTTTCTCTAGTGCTTGGCGTGCAATAAAATTACGATATATATATATATATATTTTAAAACAAATAGATTGTGAAGTTTGGACATCTGGAATAAACATGTTGTTTGTAGCTGAAAATATTGGAGTCATTTTTATTTATTTTTAAACATTTCTGTTTATTTTTTATTTCCTTTTTAGAGATGAGTCTCTCTGTGCTGCCCAGGCTGGACTCAAACTCCTGGACTCAAGTGATCCTCCTGACAGAGCCTCCTGAGTAGCTGGGACTGCAAGTGCCTGCCACCCGGTGTTTCTATTCTTTTTTTGTTTGTTTCTTTTGTTTGAGACGGAGTCTTGCTCTGTTGCTTAGGCTGGAGCGCAGTGGTGTCATCTTGGCCCATTACAACCTCCACCTCCTGGATTCAAGTGATTCTCCTGTCTCAGCCTTCCGAGTAGCTGGGATTATAGGAGCATGCCACCACACCTGGGTAATTTTTGTATTTTTTAGTGGAGACAGGGTTTTGCCATGTTGGCCAGGCTTGTCTCAAACCCCTGACTTCAGGTGATCCGCCCGCCTAGGCCTCCCAAATTGCTGGGATTACAGGCGTGAGCCACGGTGCCTGGTCTGTTTTTATTCTTGAAATGCTGAAATGTAGGGCAGCTCAGGCATAGATCATTTTCCCACCTGAACTCCAATAGTTTGGGACTTCAAATGGGGTCTGACACTTTGTGGGGGAAGAAACACAAGAGAGGTGAAATCTTTGATGTGTTAAACTCTTGATGACTGGGTACATTTTTGAGGGGGCAAGGGGGAAGGGTTTTTCAATATTTCGTTTGTTTGTTTTTTAAGACAGGGTCTGGCTCTGTTGCCTAGGCTGGAGTGCAGCGGCATGATCACAGCTCACTGCAGCCTCAATGACCTGGGCCCTAGCGATCCTCCCATCTCAGCCTCCCTAGTAGCTGGGACTACAGGCATATGCCACCATGCCCTGCTAATGAATTTTTTCTTTTTCTTTTTTTTTTTGGTTTGAGATGGGGTCTCACTATCTTGCCCCGGCTGGTCTCAAGAGCTCCTCCTGCCTCAGCCTCCCAAAGTGCTGGGATTACAGGCCCGAGCCACTGCACCCAGCCTGTTACTAACATTGAATGCTCTGCAGTACTTCATTTAGAAAAAAAACCCACAAAAATCTGATTTTTTTCGAACAGATTTTAATTTACAAAAATTTCAAAGACAGCACAGAGGGTTCCCATATACCCTAGTTTCTCCCATTATTAACATCTTACGTTAGGATGGCACATTTGTCACAATTGATGAACCATTACTGATGCGTTATTATTAAGTAAAGTGCATAGTTTATTTAGATTTTCTTAGTTTTTATCTGAGGTCCTCTTTCTGTTCCAGGATTCCATCTAGAATCCCACATTACATTTAGTCACCGTGCCCCTTAGGGTCCCCTGGGCTGTGACAGTTTCTCAGAGTTTCTTGTCTTTAATGACCTTGACAATTTGGAGGAATGCTTTGCTGAAATATTCTGTACAGTGTCTCTCAACTGGGATTTGTCTGATGTCTTTCTCACGATTAGACTGGAGGGCATAGGTTTTCGGGGGGGATGTCCCCAGAGGTCAAGAGCTGCACCTATTTTTCAGATCTAAATGCAGCTTATTAGTTTAGATGAAAATGTGTTGTGGTTGACGTTATATGCTTGCGAAATTGCCATGCTGATAAGGGATAGGAGGACTTAATCCCCAAACAGAAAACAAAATGAAACAAAATTACACAAATCCCCCACTTACCCCACCTCCCAAATGCTTTCCACCCTCGACTTCACTTTCCCCCCACAAAGCAACAACACTGCCATTTCTGGATATTGGTAGCTCTTTCTAAAGGGAATTGAACTGACTCAGAAGGAACCAGGAAGCAGTTGCATATTCAGCCTGCTCCGGATCAACCCCTATCTGTTTCTGTGCTTTCCTTCCAAACAAATCTTTTTAGAGTCAGAAGGGAGGGAACTGATTCTGTTCTCAAGAATCTACCCGGCCAGGCGCGGTGGCTCACGCCTGTAATCCCAGCACTTTGGGAGGCCGAGGCGGGCGGATCACGAGGTCAGGAGATCGAGATCATCCTGGCTAACATAGTGAAATCCCATCTCTACTAAAAATACAAAAAAATTAGCCAGGCGTGGTGGCGGGCACCTGTAGTCCCAGCTACTCGGGAGGCTGAGTCAGGAGAATGGCATGAACCCAGGAGGCGGAGCTTGCAGTGAGCAGAGATCGCGCCACTGCACTCCAGCGTGGGCGATAGAGCAAGTCTCCGTCTCAAAAAAAAAAAAAAAAAAGAAAAAGAAAAAAGAAAGGATCTACCCAACTAGGGAGCCTCTCCCTCTGTCCCTTTCTCCTTTACACATTTAGTCCCTGCTGTGTTCCAGGAGCCACTCTTGAGCTGAAAAGTTGACTGAAACAGGGCTCTTGTCTGGGATTTGGAAGGAGAGATACCCGATGTATGAGCACGGCCCCACATCATAGGTGTTGGAGAGGCGGATATGTACCTGGGATTGTGTGGCCCAATGAAGGGAAGATTATTCTTTTGGGTCTGCATGAAGCATGCCAGTCAAAGGGAATTGGGCAGGAAAGGATGCCAATCAAATGAGCAGATTAATGAGCAGGGTAGTCCCCCACCAGTCAGGGGACAATAAAAGCTAGATTTAACTTGGCCCATTCTTTCTCAGATACCATCGACCTTTGGGTGAATGTGAAGTGACTGTTCTCTTCCAAAGTCTGCCTTTGTGATGGCAAGTGGTTTACTTTGTACCCAGACTCGCCTGAGGGAGGGAAGCCAGCTTATCCAGAGGCTGTGCTGCGGTGTACCAAGCCCTAATCCTTAAATCCTTGGCTCTCTTCCACATAGCACATGTCAAACCAATCCCTAGGAGTGGGCAGGACAGCACTTTGCAAAGCACTCTGAATCTTGAGCCAGAGGTTTGGGTTTGATTTAATATTAGTGAAAATTGCCTCTATTGGGGCATATACAGAACTCCTGCCTAAGTGCCTTATGTGTATCATCTCATCCAACCTTCCAGACTGCATACGATAATGATGGCACTAATAAGAATTACTAATTTTCTTTCTTTATTATTATTATTTTTTTGAGACAGAGTCTTGCTCTTTCACCCAGGTTGGAGTGCAGTGGTGCGTTCTTGGCTCACTGCAACCTCTGCCTCCCAGGTTCAAGTGATTCTCCTGCCTCAGCCTCCCAAGTAGCTGGAACCACGGGCATGTGCCACCACGCCCGGCTAATTTTTGTATTTTTAGTAGAAATGGGTTTTGACATGCTGGCCAGGCTGGTCTTGAACTCCTGACCTCAGGTGATCCACCCACCTCAGCCTCCCAAAGTGCTGGGATTACAGGTGTGAGCCACCGTGCCCAGCCAGAGTTACTAATTATTGAGCATTTCTTATGTGTCAGGATTGTTTAAAGAGCTAGACATGGATTACCTCACTTAATTTCACAATAGCCCTGTAAGTGCAAAAATCTTAAGCACAGAGCTTAATCAATTTTTACCTATGTGTCCCCATGCCCCCACCACCTGGGTTAAGCTATAGAAGTTTTCCCCAAGCTTTCCTCATGGCCGTTCTCGGTCATTACCACTACCCTCTCCTCAAGAAGGTAACCACTATTTTGATTTCCAGCATTGTCGATGAGTTTGGCTCACTTTCAAAATTAATAACTTAATTATTTTTAAAAATTAAGGTGAAATTCACATTATTTACAAAATTAGCCATTTTAAAGAAAATAATCCAGTGACATTGAACACATTCACAGTATTGGGCAACCATCACCTCCCTGTGTCTCCAAAACATTTTCATCACCCCAAAAGGAAGCCCCATTCCCACTAAACAGTTGGCTTGTTTTCGAACATCAGATAAGTGAATCATGCAGGATGTGCCTTTTCGGGTCCGACTTCTTTGTTTTTAACGTATGTCTGTGAGAGTAACGCATGTTGTGCGTGTGGTGGGTACAAATATTATCCTCATTTTATAGATGAGTAAACCAGGGCACAGAGTGGTTAAGTAACCAGTCCATGATCACTCAGCTGCTAAGTGGTTGACCTAGGATCCCTGGCAGGGTGGCCCTGGAGGCTTGTTCCGGAAGCATGTACCGTATTGCAGAGGAGGAAACAAACTCAGACAGTAAGGTAACAAACTGAGGGGAGCCAGTAAGGATTTCAATGCAGATTCTTCTGACTGCAAGACCAAACTGTTGACTGCTAGCCTGTTTTCCCCTTGACTAACTGTGTGTCTTGGGGCCTCTTTCTGGGCCTCAGTTTCCCAGTCTCAGTAAAGCCTTCTGAATTTTCCTTGCTGGGGTGGTGAAAGGCTTGGTTGAAAGCTTGTGTGAACCTCACGGTGCCATATTAACAGTCACGAGAATGTAATTGATTCTATGATGTTGTGGTTAACTGGAAACTTGGCAGGGGTGGAGTAGGACCCTGAAGAAAGCTGGCACTATGTCAAGTGGCCAATGGGAGCTCAGCCCTTCCTGTTCTCTCTGAGTATTTGCAGCTCTTTAGTATTTCCTGTGCTCAGCCCCATTCAGAGATCACCAAGTCAAACACCTAAAATCCAGGGTCCCTGTGTTTGAGGAAGTTTGCATTCTAAGATATTTCTTCCCAGGCTGGTACCCTGGAATATCATCATTCCATAGGCTGCCTTTGTCATCATTTATGAAATTTGTCAACTGTTGGTCCAGAGGTCTGATTAGGAGGAAAAGAAGAAAGTCATGTGAGGCCAGGTGCGGTGGCTCATGCCTGTAATCCCAGCACTTTGGGAGGCCAACGTGGGCAGATCACCTGAGGTCAGGAGTTCAAGACCAACCTGGCCAACATGGTGAAACCCCATCTCTACTAAAAATACAAAAATTAGTGGAGCGTGGTGGCAGGTGCCTGTAATCCCAGCTACTTGGGAGACTGAAGCAGGAGAATCGCTGAAGCTGAGGTGTGGCAGCTTCAGCGTTTGGCTCCATTATTCCCTCAGGCATGAAATCTTCCTCTCTAGCCTTGTTTAAATCTCAACATTTCCCTTTCCAAATGATTTCTAAGGGGAAACATAAAAAGAATGTTCCAGAATACTCTGTTGGCCCAGGGGTGATTTGCCAGAGCAGTTTCCTGGATTACGGCCTCTTCCCCCATCAGCAAATCATGTGAAACAAACTACTGTCAGCTGTAAACCCTGAATGTGGGAAAAAGAGCTGACACACAGGGCCCACTTTCGTAAAGCTGACATTTCTCATGAATAGCGAATTCCTGAGTGTGGGCAGTAGACCAAGGCCAGGAATTCTCATTAGCTGGTGATAATCAGGCATGACTTGGACTGTGGAAGGCAGCTGGGCGGAGAGGTCATAGGTATGGGCAGGGGCGACCCACAGCTGATAGCTGGGCTCGATCTGCCTGGATTGTTACTGAAATACTAACATGCTCTTTATGGGTTAGTAACTCCCTTCACCTCCCCAACGGCTCCTACCCGCTGGGACCTTCACCTCCCCATGATCCAACAGTGAAAGATTTAATACCCACATGACAAGGGCCTTCCAGACATGGTCCAGCTGGGGTCTGATGCTGATTTGGATAGATCCATGGCAAACTGGTGAGTAAATATGTTAAATGCCTCTCCTGGTTGTGGGACGACAGTTCCCTCCTTGGGCCACAGCCTCCTTCCTGCTTCTGAGACCATGGCCTCTGATCTCACCTCTTTAGAGCTGAAGGACATGAGCTCATCTAGGACATGAGCTCAGCTGATTGTTTCCCATTCAGTGGCTCAATCCCACCCCTTTCACATTCAACCTCCCTGAAGTCAGCATTCACTGTTTTTTTGTTTGTTTGGCCTTTTTTTTTTTTTTTAAACCCTTATCTCTGTAGCATTTCCTCACTTTCCTAAACAGAGTTAGTCACTTCCTTCTGTGTGTTCTCATAATACTTACAAGCCATATCTCTATGATCCAATTTTATGAACACTGTTATTTTCTTTTTCATACGTATGAAAGATTGTGAATATTTCTTTTCCTTTTTTTTGCTTTGGCTTCTGGGAAGCTCAGAGCCCAATTTGTAGTTTCTCTCAATGAAGCAATCGATGTAGGCTTTGTGAATTCACTTTGTCTCTGGCTTCATGTTAAGTTCAGCCTTTCTTTCCTCCATTTCTTTATTTATATATATTTGTATTATATTCATCTCTGTGATTCATCTCAAATGCTAAAATTATTTTTTGCATTGTCTTATTTATTTATTTATTTATTTATTTGAGACGGAGTCTTGCTCTGTCGCCCAGGCTGGATTGCAGCGGCGCGATCTCGGCTCACTGCAACCTCCGCCTCCTGGGTTCAAGTGATTCCCCTGCCTCAGCCTTCTGAGTAGCTGGGACTACAGGCATGTGCCACCACGCCCAGCTAATTTTTTGTATTTTTTAGTAGAGACAGGATTTCACCATGTTGGCCAGGATGATCTCCATCTCCTGACCTCATGATCCACCATCCTCGGCCTCCCAAAGTGTTGGGATTACAGGCGTGAGCCACTGCACCCGGCCCTTGCATCGTCTTCTTTAATGAAGTATAATTTACAAAAATAAAATGCATCAATTTCACATATACAGTTTGATGTGTGTTCCCATGTAACCACCACCATAATGCCATAGGATACATTTCTATCACTTCAAATTTCCCTTGTATCCTTTCTCAGTCAATTCACCACCCTACCCTGATTTCAGGTGCCACTAATCTGTTTTCGGCTGCTACATATTAGATTTACCTGCTTCTACAGTTTCATAGAAATGGAAGCCTACGTATGTGATCTTTGGAGATGCATCCAAAGACATGGATGCATTATGCCAAGTGATATTTTTGAGATGCACCCATGTTTTTGTGTATATTAGCATCTTTTGAGATGCACTCATGTTTTTGTGTATATTCGCATCTTCTAAGATGCATCCATGTGTTTGTGTATACCAGCAAATGGTTCCTTTTTATTTCTGAGTAATATTCCACTGTATGGAGACATCACAATTTGCTTCTCCATTCACCTGCTGATGGACATGTGAATGATTTCCAGTTCTGGGCTGTTTTGTGTAAGTAAAATCAGGAGAGTGTAGCAGGTGTTGGGCAAACAACAAACATGTCTGCTAGTGTGAAATTCACCGGCAATGCCTTAGCATGGTGTCTAGCACACAGGGGTGCCTAAGAAATGGATAGTCGGGTTGGTTTTAACAGCTCCCTGGGTCGGGGAGACAGGGTTGGACCTTGAATCACAGAAACATGAATTTCAGTCCCAGCTGTGCCATTTCCAGCTGTATGATCTTGAATAAGCCACTGAACTTTTCTAAACGTCAGTTTCCCCCAATTCTGTAGAAGGGGACTAATTCTTCCCAAATGAACACAACTGTCAGTGAAAGCACTTTGCAAAGGATTAAGACAAATATTAGGCAAAACTACTGTGACCATGGAATTTCAGAAGACTAGAATTTCTCTTCAGATCTTGAATTCTCTGCTCTTCCTTACCGCTGCCCTCAATGGCTGATGAGGACTCCCACATTTTAGGGAAGAATTGAGATCACGTCCAAGCTCCTACTTGGACTTCATCCTCACCTCCTTCTGAGCCTCCCATGGCCAAATGCAGTGATTCCCCAACTCCCCTGTACCCCGCCCTGCCCTTAGCACATTTCTAGACCCTGGAACTTTGGGTGAAATCCCATTTATCACACTGATCTCCCTTGGCCACCTCCTAGCACTGTGTCGCAGTGTCAGCAGGGCTGTTCGCTTCTCTGCCCTTGCTCTCTATCATTCATGAGTCAAAGTTCTCCGAGCTCATTCTGTGTTGGTGGCCCCCTGTGAAGGGTTTCACCAAACACCACTGTGGCCTGGGCGCTGGCTTCCATCCACTGACCCAGTGCAGCTCCTGGCTTCTGACTTCTTTCTGTTCCTCTCTGGCCTTATTTTCTCCCACTCCTTCCTGTGACTGTTTAATATACCAAGATGTTCCCTGTCTTGATGCTATCACTTGACTCCACTGGCTTTGGCTTTTTATTGTACTTCCTTTTTTTTTCCTTCATTTGTAATGCATTCATCCACCTGCATCAACGTGGCTTTGTTCTCCACCACTTCTCAGCAATAACTGACCTCCCAAAGGCCAAGCACCCCAGCATGGCTAGGTTTTCTCTTCCTGATGCTCCTCATGGCTTCCATATTTTCCCTGAGACTCCTTGGGGCCCCCAAATCACCTCCCCTCCCTTCTCTTCCTCCAGCCTTTTCTTTTCATCTTCTTTAGCTGTCACCTCATCTTCGATGCTGGGCTCTGTCACCCAGGCTGGAGTGCAGTGGCATGATCATGGCTCACTGCAGCCTTGACTTCCCGGGCTCAAGCGATTCTCCTACTTCAGCCTCCTGAGTAGCTGGGACCCCAAGCACACATCAACACACCTGGCTAATTTTTTATTTTTTGTAGAGATGGGGTTTCCCTATGTTGCTCAGGCTGATCTCAAATTCCTGGGTTCAAGCGATTCTCCTGCCTCAGTCTCCCGAGTAGCTGGGATTATAGGAGTACACCACCACACCTGGCTAATTTTTGTATTTTTAGTAGAAATGGGGTTTCATCATGTTGGCCAGGCTGGTCTTGAACTCCTGACCTTAAGTGATCCACCTGCCTTGGCCCTCCAAAGTGCTGGGATTACAGGCATGAGCCACTGTGCCCGGCCCAATCACTTTCTTTTTCATTATACTGTGTATCTTTCTCTTTAAAAATCCAGATTCAAACAAATAGCCTTTTAAATTCAATTAGTCCAAACCTGGTGACCTTTTATGCCATCTTTTGGGACAGGGCCCTGATGGGAATACCTGCAGCATGGGCCTATAACAGCAGCCAGCATGAATGCTGTCTCAAATTAGACTGGGTCAGCAGTTGCAGGCTTGGTTGTAAGCAGCCATATAATGTCATGCAATGTCAACCCTGAAATACCCTGGGCTGACTCCAGGGAGATCCAGGGCCAGCAGGACACTGAGAAAGCCATGGAAAATCTGCCATCGACTGTTGTTCCTTCCTGGTGAGCTGGGGCATGCATTAGTCCGGAAAGATCTAATTGGTTATAACTGCAGCGGAAGGAAGGAAGGAGTTAATTCCTGGCTGGGCCTGTTTGCAGGAAGCCATATGCTTTAGTTATTAAAGTCTGCTCAACGTGGGAGGGAATAAATTGGCCCTTCCAGGAGCCTGGTTAAGCAGCAGAAATAGTTTTCTCTTGGTCAAGCACAGGTTGGGGGGTGGGGTTGGAGGACCACCGGCAGATTTAAGATGTGGCCGGTGCCAGGACCATGGGTCTTGTCTGCCACATTCTCCTGCTAAGTTGGTAACACTTTTTCCTCTGTTAGCACTGTAGCTTTGCTTAAGAAAGACACCATACTGGACACTTGACATTCAAAGGGAATTTGTCCTCAAATCTTAGTTCTCTCAATTTACAAGCATGCCTCCTGGTCTTCTCCCGAGTCACTCTTCTGCTGAGTCTTGTGTTCACAAAACTTCTGAACTGCTTTTTCAAATCACCCTAATTTTTTCTGTCTCATATCGTAAGCACTGTCATAAACAAAGATTTTTTAAAAGCCACAACACACCAAATGAAAACCTAGCCCCTTGCCCCCAAAATAAATTCTGATGTTAAATTTAACCTTCTAAGATTATCCAGTTTCATCTTGCAAAGAATTTTCTGGATGAGGTATAAAACTATTTTAAATCATAAAAAACAAGTGATAGCACAGACCACAAAATAAAAAAATAGTGCACTCTACTTCATTGAAATGAAAACTTATACTCTTTGAAAAACACTATTAAGAAAATGAGTTGATAAGCTACAGACTGGGAGAAAATATTTGCCAGACAAACAATCCAATTAAGAATGGTCAAAAGATTTTTAGTAAATACTTTACCAAAGAATATATATGAAGGGCCAATGAGTATGTGGAAAGAGGCTCAACATCATTAGTCATTACAGAAATGTAAATTAAAACCACAATGAAATACCAATACATACCTACTAAAATGTCTAAAATGAAAGAGACTGGGCCAGGCATGGTGGTTCATGATTGTAATTACAGTGCTTTTGGAGGCTGAGGTGGGAGGATTGCTTGAGGTCAGGAATTTGAGACCAGCCTGGGCAACAGAGAAAGACCCTCGTCTTTACAAAACATTTAAAAAAAAAATGAGCCAAGCGCAGTGCCACATGCCTGTAGCCCCAGCTTGAGCCCAGGAGTTCAAGGTTGCAGTGAGCCATGATCATGCCACTGCACTCCAGCCTGGGTGACAGAGCAAGACCCTGTCTCAATTAATAAAATAAAATAAAAAGACTGACAGTGCCAACTGATGATGAGGATTTGGTGCAAATGGAACTTTCACACACTGTTGGTGAGAATACAAAATGGAAAGCTACTTTTTAAAAAGATGCTAAAAATGTTTAGGCAACTGGACTTAGTTGAGATAATCCCAATTTGTTGGCAATGTCCAAAGCTTTGTAGCCGGGGAGCAAATGCATGCCTTCGTTATGCCATTAGGCCTGATCAGAGTATGGGCTTTGGCCAGTCAAGGTCGTAGGGCTCCTTCGTAGCCTCTTTGATCTGGTGTTGTTGGCCTTGATGTCCCTGATGAACACTAATGTGACCAGTATGTCCTTGCCATTGAGCTTCATGGCCAACTTCATGGTAATAACGGCTAAGCTTATTCCTCCTAGGGACCTCTGTGTGTCCATTTCTACATTTATAAAATGGAGTGTATTCGTTGGGGTAGGCTAACTACTGTAACAAATAGACCCGAAATGTGTCATGGTTAAAGACAGGTGTTACTGGGTCACATAACAGTCTAAGGTAGTTCTAAGTTGGAGGTGGAGCAGAGCCTTACTGCTGACTTGGACAGCTCATCTTGGGACTGTTTTATCAGCGAAACCTCAATATTGTTTAAGCTATTGCATTTTAGGACCTCTTCGTCACGGCAGCTGAGTCTTAACCTCACTAATGTGGTCAGACTCAACTGGTAAACATCTTGCCTCTCACACAGGCCTTATTGCTCCTGCAATTCTAATCTGAGCTTCAGCTAAATTCAAAATGGCTGTGTGTCAGGGGCCTTCAGGGTTGCTTATGAATAGTCAAAACTGCTGATTTGTGGAAAATACCAAAGGTCCCATCAATCAGTCATGGATCAGTCAGATAACATGCACATAAAGTGTTTATTTTCAGCGTAAAAACAAGGAAAATGCAGCTTAGGAAAAGGAGGAGGGAAGGAAGGAACCACCTCTGCTGAGCACGTCCATGTAGGAGGTGCGGGGTTGGGCGTTTGCATGTGTTATCCCATGTTGATCATCAAGAGAGTCCTACTGCAGAATGGTTATCTTTATTTTATTACATTTATTTATTTATTTTTTTAGACAGGATCTCACTCCGTCACCCAGGCTGGAGTGCCGTGGTGCTATCATGGCTACTGCAGCCTCTACCTCCACCGGCTCAGGTGATCCTCCCACCTGAGCCTCCTGAGTCACTAAGACTACAGGCACACACTACCAAGCCCGGCTAATTTTTGTATTTTTTTGTGAAGACGGGGTTTCGCTCTGTTGCCCAGACTGGTCTCAAACTCCTGGGTTCAAGTGATTCACCGACCTTGGCCTCCCAAAATGCTGGGATTACAGGCATGAGCCACCACTCCCAGCCAGGACTGTTATTTTTACATTGCAGATGAAGAAATTTTGGTCAGAGAGATGAAGTAGCTCTGCCAATACACAGCATGGAATTGAAAGCAATGGGCCTGGCACTGACTGAGAGGTGCTCACAGCTTGGGGCAGACTCCCATTTGGAGATGGGATCCTGAAGAAGCCTGGATGTTTGTAAGGGCGGTCAACAGAGCTTCCAGAATGGTAAATCTGATCTTTTGTTTTACAACCTTTCAAGAGGCCCTCATTGCCTTCCAGGTAAAACGTCCAACCCTCAGTAGCTTAGCCATCAAGTCCTTAGTCACCTGATCCACCATCATCTGTTTCATTTGTGTCACATCCCCCTTGTATAGGCTACAGTCTCTTTTTCTCTTGGCTGTTGCCCTTGCTGTCCCCTCTTCTTAAACACTCCCTCTGTCACCCCTTTGCTGACTCATCCTCATGCTTCAAGATGCAGACATCACCTCCTCCAGGAAGTCTTCTCTCCTGATGAATCCTCTGCTCCCACTCATTTCCACACTCCCCAATCTGCACTTCCCTCCCTCAGAGCAGTTGATTAACAGTGTAACTCTATTATATAACCTGCTTAAATTCCTCCATCTGTAAAACGGCTATGATAATCATCGTACTTATAACGCAGCAGTGCAGCAAAGTGAAAAGAGACCATCCTCGCAGAGCCCTTTGCATGGGGCCTTGCTCAGAGTAAGCACTCAGTGCATGTTAGCCAGTTAGCACTCTTTAAGTAATTCTCTGTTGAAGCCTCTGCCTCTTGCCAAAGATGCCATGCAGCACTGTATCTCCAGCACCTAGCCCAGTGCTGAGACACAGTGATGTTCAATAAAGGTGCAGGAACCAAAGCTTAGGCACATCTCTACCTATGTTTTTTTTTTTTTTTTCTCTCCCCTCAGCAAACGAAAAGGAAGGGTTAGGTAGACCAATTATGTGAATAACTTAATTGGCGTTGTGTTTCACTAGCAACTGTGGTTTGAAGATGTGCAGTGACCTGCCCAGTACCACACAGATGGTATTAGGCAGAACAAGGACTTTTGTCCTCTTCATACCTAGGCTACCTCCTGCACAGCTACTTGATGGACTAAGGGAAGGGGACTTCTAAATTTTGAGGTGGGAGAAAGAGAGGAGAAAGAAGGTACCAAGAGTGAACCCCTATCTTTTTCTTTTTCTATTTTTTTTTTTTGTGTGTGACAGTCTCGCTCTGATGCCCAGGCTGGAGTGCAGTGGCACAATCTCTGCTCACTGCGACCTCTGCCTCCCAGGTTCAAGCGATTCTCCTGCCTCAGCCTCCTGAGTAGCTGGGATTACAGGCACCTGCCACCATGCCTGGCTAATTTTTGTATTTTCAGTAGAGATGGGGTTTCACCATGCTGGCCAGACTGATCTTGACCTCAGGTGATCCACCTGCCTCAGCCTCCCAAAGTGCTGGAATTACAGGCATGCACCACTGCGCCCGGCCAAACCCCTGTCTTTATTTGGTTCTCTATAGCTGGTGTCTGAGACTTGGCTCTCTAAAGAGATGGTGAACTCTCAGAGAACAACTTCATGTACTAACAAGAGCAATACTAGCTCACTACGCTCCAGCCCCTGAGCTGGGCTGAACTCTTCGTGGTATCATTGTGTTTATGTGCATAGAAATCCTTATAGGTGGGAACTATGTTAATCTCCATTTTATGGATAAGGAAACTGAGATTAAGTAATTACCAAGGTTACCCTTAGTAAGTAGCAGGCCTGGAATGCAAACACAGGCCACAGGACACTAAAGCCCATGCATTAACCTCTGGGCAGTGCTGTCTTCCATCTTTCCAATTCAAGTCACGTCAATTACTTGGCACAACTTTCCTTGGCACCTTCTGGTATAGGCATTATGCTAATACAGAGACACAGTGATTCCCAGAGGAAGAAATCAAGGAAGCCTACATACATACTGATTAGTCACTGCCAACACGAGTTTATGGAGTATTGACTTGTCCTAGGTGCAATCCTAGAAACCACACAGGTATTACATTTATTTAATTCTCACAGCAAACCTTTGTAATAGGTATTAGGGTTCCCCCCATTTTACAGATTGGGAAACTGAGGCTAATAGCATGCACAAGGGCACAGAATTCTTAAGTAGTAATGTCTGGATTTGAACAGAGTCATGATGCCGTGCTGTTTTGCAGGGTGGAGTAAGGCCAGAGGTCAGCATTTGGAATGGCCTTGGAGGGGGAAAAGGCCAGGGGGAGCTGGGTGCAGCCAGGAGATGCAACTAAGGAGAGGGTACCCTGCACGCCCTTACTGACTAGCAACCCTTACTGACTTGAATCCATGTGGCAATCCACGACCTGGGTCTGATATCATCTCTGGGAACGGGCCTGGAACACCCATGAGAAACAGAGCGCAATGGTTGAGCAATGCAGCCTCAACTCTTAGGAAATGGAAAATTCTGAAAAGGAAGGTTCTAGGAGGTGGGAGAGGCACAGTCACAGGTCTGAGAGTCGCTTCCATTTCCTCGCTCACCCCTGAATCTGCCCTGCCGGTTCCTCCACTCTGAGCCTTTGCTGTTGCCTAGGCCTGTAAAATGCAGCCCCTTCCCTGCAGTCCTCCTCCGATCCCTGTTTGCCCATCAGGTTCCCTCACTGTCTGTGACAGCCCTCTCCCTCCCAACCAGTGCAGAACTGGCTGTGGACACGATTTCCAGCATCACTCTTTTTTGTTTTGTTTTTCACTTATGTGATTAAAAAAAATTTCAACTCTAATTTTGGATTCAGGAGGTACATGTGCAGGTTTGTTACTTGGATATATTGTGTGATGCTGAAGTTTGGGGTATGAATGATCCCATCGCTCACCTAGTGAGCATAGTACCCAATAGGTAGTTTTGCAACCCTCGCCCTCCTTCCAACCTCCCCCTACTAGTAATCCCCAGTCTCTATTGTTGCCATCTTTATGTCCATGGGTACCCAATGTTTGACTTCTATTTTATAAGTGAAAACATTTGATATTTTGTTTTCTGTTCCTGTATTAATTTGCTTAGGATAATGGCCTCCAGCTGCATCTATGTTGCTGCACAGGATATGATTTTGTTCCTTTTTATGGCTGTGTAGTATTTCCTGGTGTTTCTGTACCATATTTTCTTTATTCAATCCACCATTGATGGGCACCAGTTGGTTCCGTGTCTTTGCTATTGCGAATAGTCCTGCACTACTCTTGCAGGGCCAGCAGAGCCTGGGTTACATCTGGGCTCTGCGGACAGACCAACCTGGATTGAATCTGGCAGAGTAACTAAGACAGGGACCTAGTGAGCTCTAGATTTCACCAGGATCAGAGGCTCAAAGAGGTAAAACAAATCTCCCAGGCCACACAGATTGTTATTATTAGAGCATTCTTGTTCTGGTGCTGCTTGACCAATCTGAGCCTTTAAAATGGGGCTAGTGATACTTGTGTGAAATAGATGAGATAATGCTTACTAAAGGGTGTGGAACAGGGCACTCAGTCAACGGCGACATTAGCCCTGCTCCCCACCCACCCCATGTATCTCTTCAGATGTATGTGTCTTTTTTCTACAATGAAATCATAGGAAATTGAAGGTCAGAGAGTCTTCTTTAGCATATTTCAGTAACCCTTTTTGGGGCCTTGCCTATTGAAAAAGGGCTGAAAAGATGTTGGTTAACAAAACAGCCTTCCAAAAAATGTTCAGAACCCAAAGCAAGGTCTACAGTCCCTGGGGCTGCCATGTCAAAATGATGTCCTTGTGGCCGTAGGGGTCGGGTTTCTGGAAAAACCTGTCCTGGAGACAGAGCCCAGCCCAGGGGAGTAGGGTGCTAGGCAGCTGTCCCGGAGGGAGACCCCATTTTTCTCTGCTTAGCTGGTTGGAAGGGAGCTGAATAGTCATTTAGGTGCTCGTTGCGACAGACTGGGGTTGAGACAGGCAGCCTCAGACGGCCTGGATATTAATGTGGCTAATTATGTGGATTGCTTCACCAGGAGATGGGAGATAGAACTCCCCAGGAGTCCCAGTGGGAAGGCCCTGTGGGACCCAGCCCTTGGTGTGCTCATTGCTGCTCTGTCTGGGAAAGCTGAGGTGCCCTGGCCAGTTCCTGAAGTGGCTGGTCCCTCCCAGCTGCTCCAAGTGACAGTCTGCATCTCTAGGATGATCTTGGTGTGGCTACAGAGGGAGAGATGGGGCCTCCGGGAGGAGAAAGCCAGGGCCAGGTAGAGTGGTGCTGACAGATGGCTTGATAATGATCCAAAAGTACACCTCCCAGGCAAGGAGGAAAATGCCACCCCCTGGAAATAGAGAAAAGAAAACTGCTGAGGATGTGTCTTTGTCAGGTACTATATTTGATCCAGAGAGGGGGAGTCTGGCTTTACCTTCTCTTCTGGCTCTGCAGGAAATAAAGGTTTGGGTTCTATTTCCTATTCCCTATGGTTAGAATTGAACACACCTATAAAGTCCTATCAGGATTAGAGTCTATCTATCTATCTATCTATCTATCTATCTATCTATCTATCTATCTATCAATAATCTATTTTCTTTGAGATGGAGTCTGGCTCTTGTTGCTCAGGCTGGAGTGGAATGATCTTGGCTCATTGCAACCTCCGTCTCCTGGGTTCAAGTGATTCTCCTGTCTCAGCCTCCCGAGTAGATGGGATTACAGGCACTTGCCACCACACCTGGCTATTTTTTTTTTTTTTTTTTTTTTTTTTTTTTTTGTATTTTTAGTAGAGACAGGGTTTTGCCATGTTGGCCAGGCTGGTCTCAAACTCCTGACCTCATGAGCCGCCTGCCTTAGCCTCCCAAAGTGCTGGAATTACAGGAATGAGCCACTGTGTCTGGCCTATTTTCATCTATCATCTATCTATCTATCTACATATATATATATATATGTAGATATATGTATATAGATAGATACTTTCTATATCTATATCTATCTACATATATATATATATATTTTTTTTTTTTTTTTTTTTTTTTTTTGAGACGGAGTCTTGCTCTGTTGCCTAGGCTGGAGTGCTGTGATGCAATCTCAGCTCACTGCAACCTTCACCTCCTAGGTTCAAGTGATTCTCCTGCCTCAGCCTCCCGAGTAGCTGGGATTACAGGCACCCACCACCACAACCAGCTAATTTTTGTATTTTTTTTTGTAGAGATGGGGTTTCACCATGTTGGCCAGGCTGGTCTTGAACTCCTGACCTCAGGCCTGCCTTGGCCTCCCAAAGTGCTGGGATTACAGACATGAGCCACTGCGCCCTGCTGTCATCTATATTTCTATTTTCTTTCTTTTGATCAATTGAGCAATCTATCTATCATGCACCTACCTATCTACCTAACTTTCATCTATCAACATACTATCTCATGCTGGGACTTAAAAAAAAAAAAGAAGAAAACCAAATATCAGTGCCATTTACAAAGCTGCTGATGGTATTTTACGGTGGATCAGCAACTACAAATTAGCAGAACAAATCTGGTTTATTTTTTGGTATCTCTCCCCTCATTACACAAAGCTCGTTGCGTCTTCCATTCAAAGATGGTGGATTTGAGATTTGAGTAAACTCGGCTCAAAGGCAAGTCATCATGCCTAGTCAGTTAAGCAGAAACGAGGCCAAACTTTGGGAAGCGCCTCCAAGCCCACTCTCACGAAACCAAGTGCTGTGTCTGCTAACTGCTTTTTAGTTTGTTCCCTGGCTTTTTGTAAGCATCTTTGACTTCAGAAAACACTTGCTGTGTTTACACCTGTTAAACATTTTTTACAAGTTTTGAGAAAGCACTGTGTTGGCTGAAATTGTCATTTCTTCGGTGGTGTTTCAGGCGGATGAGGATGAGGGATGCACAAACCAAAATGAACTTGGCTTTCTCCTTTTAGAGCTGGAGAGCCTATTGCTTTTTGAGGATAGGACCCTACAAGCTCCTTTATCATGCTAGACTGGAAAGTGTTTCTCCTTCCTTTGTAAGTTTCTTCCTCTCTCCAGCTGTTAGATGAGGCAAAACGTGAAGCTTTAAGCATGATGATTCTCAGTCTCCAGGAGATGCTAAATAAACACTACCTTCCTTCTTGTCTCTCTTTTGTTGCCTGATCTCTCCTCATCATCACGACAGCATATCTCCCCACTGATCGACTGTAAGATGCCATATTGATTTATTAACAGCCTTTATTTATTTTTGGCAAGGTTGGTGCGTGTGGTGAGGACAAATATTGATTGTACGTGGTACCCTGATTTCAGCAATGTTAGAGTTCAGAAACAAATCACATATCTTAGAATCAAAGGGACTCAGTAGCGTTTTCAAGTGGACTCAGAAGCAATGTTGTTCAGAAAAAGAGGCACAGGTCAAGGTCTTGGTAGCACTTGGTTTGTCTGTTTTCTGGGGACGTTTTTCTCCCGTGGCTTCTAGGACACAATTCTCTTTTTCTCTTACCTTGTTACTGATGTGTTTTTTCTCCATCACCTTTGCTGGATCCTCCTCCCCTTTCTGCCTTCATGTGGAAGTGCCCCAGGGCTCACTCCTGAGCCTTTTTCTTCTGTGTTTGCATAATGTCCTCCGATGATCCAATCCCGTTTCTTGGTTTTAAATATCATCTATACACGGGATGACTCCCAACACTTTTGTCTTGACAGCTTCACTTGGACATCTTAGACACTCCTCAAGCATAACATAATCGGAACTTTGGGTCTTCCTCTACTAACCTGCCTCCTTCTCTGTGTTCCCTTTTTCAGTTAACGGCACCCAGGGTCTCAAGCCCCAAACCAAAGAGCTGTCCTGGACTTACCTCTCTCACATCCATCATTTGAACCACCAGCAAATTCTATCGATTTCACTTTCAGAATATAGCCCCCCACCTCTCTCTCTCTCTGTCTCTGTCTGTCTTTATGTATATGTGTGTGTGTGTATATATATATAAAACTAAAGCTCAGCGCCACTCACAAAGCTGCAGATGGGATTTTACAGTGCCAGCCTAGCCCCAGATGTCTTTAACTTCCATCTAGACTGCTACGGTGCCTTCTAATGGGGATCCCAACTCCCATCCTCACCCCTTAGAAGCCACACAGCAGGCAAAGCAATCTTTAAAGACAGAAATCAGATCATGTCACTCCTGATTCCAAGTCCTGCCTGGAAAGATTGGTGGACTGGTCTATGGAGAGGACAAAAGTATTATTTCATAAATGTTTACAATGTTTTATACTTTATATATTTTTAAGGCAAACTTAGTTATTTTGTGCTAATTTTCATTGATGAATATCGGATTATGTAAACCAAAGATTCCCGGATGCCTGGCATGACGCCTGGCACAATAGCAGGTGTGCAATCAAAGTTTTTTTTTTTTTTAGACAGAGTCTTGCTATGCTGCCCAGGCTAGAACGCAGAGGCACTATCTCAACTCACTGCAACCTCTGCCTCTCAGGTTCCAGTGATTCTCCTGCCTCAGCTTCCCAAGTAGCTGGGACTACAGGCATGCACCACCAAACCTGGCTGATTTTTGTATTTTTAGTAGAGATGGGATTTACCATGTTGGCCAGGCTGGTCTCAAACTCCTGAGCTCAGGCAATTTGTCACCTCAGCCTCCCAAACTTCTGCAATTACAGATGTGAGCCACCGCGCCCAGCCAATAAATGGTTGTTGAAAGGATGAACAAGCAATCCTGACTCAGATTCTAATTTGTTGTGTGACCTGGGAGTGTCTCTTTTTTTCTCTGGGCCTGAGTTTTCTCCTTTGGTAAAGTGATTGCTGTGATCCATGATGCAGCCTGATATTTTCTTTCTCTTCTCTTTCATGTAAGAAATGGCTACTCATAAATGACCAAAATGATTTCATGATTTGCTGATGTGTGGAGATCCAGTGGAAAACGTTGTCTGGCCGTGTCAGAGCTGCCAGGCTCTGCAGATTGCTGAGAGCAGGCCGCGTGTTCTGCAGATCGGAGAAGCACTACCATGCAATGGCTCTGGAGCCAGAACCTGGCGCTTCTTTGCAGTGTGATTGCAGGCGAGTCAGCCAGCCTCTCTGAGTCCTGGTTTTCTCATCTATAACCTGGGGAGTCTAATATTTTTCTTTGACAGCCAGGGTTCCGGCTGACCTAGTATGATGCCCAGATCAACAGCTAACCTTCATTGTGTGTTTACTGTGTGGGCGTACTGTGCCGTGTGCTTTACAGAATTGGTTCAGTGGTTCTCAGCCCTGGTTGCATATTTGAATCATGTAGGTAAAAATATGAATGTCCAGGCTCCACTTGATATCGGTGAAGTCAAAATTTGTGGGGTCAAAGCTTGAACATTGGAATTATTTAAAAGCTCCCCAGGTGATTTGAATGTGCAGTCAATGCTGAGAATCATTGTATTAAGTCAATCAATTCTTTTTTTTTTTTTTTTGAGATGGTATCTGGCTCTTGTTGCCCAGGCTGGAGTGCAGTGGCATGATCTCGGCTCACTGCAACCTCTGCCTCCCGGGGTTCAAGTGATTCTCCTGCCTCAGCCTCCCGAGTAGCTGGGATTACAGGCATGCGCCACCACGCCTGGCTAATTTTTGTGTTTTTAGTAGAGATGGGGTTTCACCATGTTGTCCAGGCTGGTCTCAAACTCCTGACCTCAAGTGATCCACCCACCTTGGACCCCCAAAGTGCTGGGATTACAGGCATGAGCTACCACACCCAGCCAAGTGAATTCATTCTTAACCCTATGTAGTAGGTACTAATGGTATGTACACCTGTGTTTTAGTTAAGTAAATCCAGGCACAGAGAGTTAATTTGCCTTGGCAGGCATTCAAACTCTAGCAATCTGTCTTGACAGCTTCACTTGGACATCTTAGAGAGTCCTCAAACATAACATATTCGGAATCAAACTTCGGGTTTTTTTTTTTAAGAAATAAATGTTTTATTCTTCCAACTAAATTTCAGTACTACAAGGGCAGTAAAACAATGATACACTAGAAAAAAATGCAGCAATAAACATTTGTTTAAATGGCTGATAGAATAAATAAAACTACCAAAAAAAATCCTATAAACTCCTTCTGAAATCCCAAGAAGTCCTGGAATACAGAAATGCCCTCCTCCATCACTATTTCACAGGATGCACTGCAGGCTATTTGCTCAATATTGTCCTGGGATTACTTTCTTTTTTGAGACGGAGTTTTGCTCTTGTTGCCCAGGCTGGAGTGCAATGGTGTGATCCTGGGATTACTTTCTAAAATTAATAACTGCTTACAGCTTGGTTGTAGTCCACAATTAAAATCACACTAACTTCATCTGAAGTTAGTTTGGGAAGACGTATTAGAATGAACATCCTGCTGGTAAGGATGCTGTAGAGCTTGAAAGATTTGGAGGCTGGCCTGAGGTCACTCAGTAAGGTTTTGGCAGAGCTGTGGGGCTAGAACTCAGGAATCTTGGTCCCTGTTTAGGCAAATTGCCACTGCAGTGGGCTACCCTATTTGGTCAAATATAACATACCATCAGTTGTGAGATGCTGCTGTGGGAGGGATGTGACATCTGTGAAGAATGTATGGCCCATTCTGCTCCACTCTGGACTTCCTTGGGCTGGGAGGATGGGGGCTGGTGCTGGGGAGATGGGGACCCACGTCAGGGAGGCAGGTGTGAAGAGAAGCAGGCCCCTCTGGGACCCACATTTCTTCCTGCTGCCTTCGTCACCAGGCTGAGGTTGTGTTGGCTTTGGCATGGTGCTTTCCCTCTATTCCACTATTAGAATTAATTATTATTATTATTATTTTGTAGAGACAGGGTCTCACTATGTTGCCCAGGCTGGTTGCAAACTCCTGGGCTCAAGCAATCCTTCCGTCTTGGCCTCCCCAAATGCTGGGATTACTGGTTTGAGCAACCGAACCTGGCCTATATTAGAATTTTAAGCAGCTAGGCGCAGTGGCTCACGCCTGTAATCCCAGCACTTTGGGAGGATGAGGCCGGCAGATTTACCTGAGTTCAGGAGTTCAAGACCAACCTGGCCAACGTGGCGAAACCCTGTTTCTACTAAAAAAATACAAAAATTAGCCTGGTGTGATGCCTGTAATCCCAGCTACTTGGGAGGCTGAGGCAGGAGAATGGCTTGAATCCAGAGGCAGAGGTTGCAGTGAGCCAAAATAGTCCCACTGCACTCTAGCCTGGGTGACAGAGCAAGACTGTCTCAAAAAAAAAAAAAAAAAAAAAAGAATTTTAAAAAATAACACACGTGTATTACTTTTGTAATAATAATGATGATGATTTTAAAATGTCCCACCAACCTCAATGAAGTGTTAGGAAGAGAGGTAATGAAATAGACATGAAAAGCCCCTAATACCAGGCTCGTAGAAGATCTTAGGCCAATATCAAGAAATTCTAGACATATCTTTCATCTTCACATCCCAAGAAGGGGTTTGGCATGGGAAAGGGGAGGGTGACGAGCCGAGCAGTGCCACTTCCTCTCCCCTGCACAGGTCCTGCACCAGCTCCCTGCCTTTTCTTAGGTGGGGTCACCTGCCTTTTTTATTTTTTAATTATTATTATTATACTTTAAGTTTTAGGGTACATGTGCACAATGTGCAGGTTAGTTACATATGTATACATGTGCCATGCTGGTGTGCTGCACCTATTAACTCATCATTTAGCATTAGGTATATCTCCTAATGCTATCCCCCGCCTCCCCCACCCCACAACAGTCCCCAGTGTGTGATGTTCCCCTTCCTGTGTCCATGTGTTCTCATTGTTCAATTCCCACCTATGAGTGAGAACATGTGGTGTTTGGTTTTTTGTCCTTGTGATAGTTTACTGAGAATAATGATTTCTAATTTCATCCATGTCCCTACAAAGGACATGAACTCATCATTTTTTATGGCTGCATAGTACTCCATGGTGTATATGTGCCACATTTTCTTAATCAAGTCTATCATTGTTGGACATTTGGGTTGGTTCCAAGTCTTTGCTATTGTGAATAGTGCCGCAGTAAACATACGTGTGCATGTGTCTTTATAGCAGCATGATTTATAGTCCTTTGGGTATATACCCAGTAATGGGATGGCTGGGTCAAATGGTATTTCTAGTTCTAGATCCCTGAGGAATCGCCACACTGACTTCCACAATGGTTGAACTAGTTTACAGTCCCACCAACAGTGTAAAAGTGTTCCTGTTTCTCCATATCCTCTCGCCTGCCTTTTTAAGGCTGCAGCACATGGTGTCCCAGGGATGGGGGAGGGGAGAGCCCTGCTCAGGCGGGCTGTGGCTTTCCCATCTCCACACTTACGCTGACTCAGTTTCCTTTACTAGAATGCCCTTCCTGCACTTCCCCTTGTTGCAATTCATTCATTCATTTATTCATTCATGCAATAAGCATTGATGAAACACTCACAAAGGACCAGATATTAGCTATCAGGCCCCAGGCATGAGAATAATCGTGAGTCATGGGTCTTCCTTTAAAGAGCTTAGAACTCAGAAGAGGAAAACAGATGTTTGAACCCGTAAGAGTGCCACAGCGGTGTAGGTACACGGATGGATGGATGGGGAAAGTGTACCTCCATGTATTGGGACAGTGTTAGTGGGCCCTTCTGTATTTTATTTTATATTTTTAGAGACAGGGTCTCGCTGTGTCACTCGTGGAGTGCAGTGGCACTATCTTGGCTCACTGCAGCCTCGACCTGCTAGGTTCAAGTGATTCTCTCACCTGAGTACCCGAAGTAGCTGGGAGCACAAGCCTGTGCCACCATGCCGGGCTAAAATTTTGTATTTTTTTTGTAGAGATGGGGTTTTGCCATGTTGCCCAGGCTGGTCTCGAACTCCTGAGCTCAGGCGATCTGCCCGTCTCTCTGTATTTAATTTCCTTATCTCTAAAGTAGGGAGGGTAGAAGTGCCCCTCTCATGGGGCTATTGTGAAAACTGAAATGAGTTCTTGAATGTTTCAGAGCGCTCAGAGCAGCAGGAGCTGTATCAGTGCCGGCAGGCCCTGGGACCCGCCGCTGCTGGAAGGCAGTCGCTTCAGAGGCTGGGTCTCCTCCCACTGGCTTCTCTGCCTGGTGCCTCCAGCAAGTTATTCATTTCTCTTTTTTTGTTTTTTTTTTTTTCTGGGCTCACACAAAGTGTTCCCAAACCCTGTGTACCTGATGGATCCTTCTAAAATATTTGGTGGAAGGAATAAACCTCTCTGTGCCTTAGTTTCCTTAACCGGACAGTGAAGAAGATATAATATGCCCTCTATACTTCATGGAGCTCTTGTTGAAATAACATGAGAGTGGCATTAACCCTATGAAACAGGGAGGGGGCCAGGATGTTCTACCATTTTACAAAAGAGAAAACTCCCTCAGAGATGTTTAGTGAGCTGTCTAATTTTGCACAGCCAGCCTGAGGCAGTTGGAAAATATTTCTCTGAACTTTGACCTATAGTTTCCCTTCCCTCCTGCGCCCTTCTATCCCCCAACAGATAAGCCATGGACAAGACCGCTTTCTAGTTTCCCCTCCAGGGATTCTGTTTCCTTCCTTTGGTACTGGTAAGGAAGCTTGGGTAAAGTGGCTGGCACTCAGGCAGCCCACCAGAGCTCAGTGGCTTTCTCCCAGCCTCCCATCAGATGCCTGAGGCCCCCTCCCTCCCCCACACCCCTGGGCTCTTTTTCGAAACACATAGAAAAGGGTCAGGAAGATGGGTTCTCTTCGGGCTAGAGATGTTTACTGGGTCAGGCTGATGGATTGCAAAATGGAGATTGGGAAAGGGTACAGAGGGCAGGACCCAGGATCTCAGGGCTATGGTTGGACCCCAGCAGACCCTAAGGCCATGGCCCAGTGCCCTGCCAATCTAGGTGATAGGTGTTCCTCAGATCCCATCACTTCCGAGGGCAGCGAAGCTCTGAGGGCCCCTTAGAGCCCACAGCCCAGGTGGTTGCGGGGCTTGAGGCACATAGAGCGACGCCTGGCATCTAGTGAGTGCTCGCCCATGCTGGCTCCCGTCATTACTGAGTTCTCTGTGGCTGGCATTGCCATCCACCAGCTCCATCAGAACACGGCCCACCTGCACCCGGGCGCTGCCTCCCTCGGTGACTGGTCCCACCATGCACCCACGGGAGGGTAAAACTGGCTCTGCGGACATCCCGACATCCCGACATCCCGACATCCCCACATCCCGAGAGGGGCAGGGGGAGCTCTCAGGCCCTAAAATAGCTGCTGAGCAAGACTTGGCTTCTCTTCTTTGGGTTGAGAGTTTACCCGGCTATTTGGAGATGCTAGAGCCTACACTGAGCACGTTTCAGCAGTCAAATGTGTCCCTCCATTCCAGGAACCGAGGTGTTGGAATGGGAGCAATGGACATGGACAAATGGTGGAAACAGGAGGCGGAAGAGAACCCGCTCAGAAGTTAAGAGGCCTGGACTCTCACACTGATCACGTGACTCGCACCTTCCTTTTCCCAGAATAGCGGCCACAATTCCTGCAGAATCCCTCCTGAGGGGTCTTGGAAAGATGCAAATGATGTAATGAGCAGAAGCAGGGGATTGACTTCCAAGCTCTGCCACTTATTAGCTTTGTGGTCACTTACGCCCTCCCCAAGCCCCAGTGTTTTCACCTGTACAATGGGGGATTACAATACCAACTGCCAGAGTGGATGCAGGTGGCGTGCAGACTCTAATCACAGCAGTGAATGCAAGAAGGAAGGTGGAAGGTGGTGGCGAGGTCCTGAAATGGGCGTCCATGTGGACTTGCACGCACCGGGACAACCCCAGAAAATGGTTAGTGTTTTACACTCTTTCATCTGGATTTAAGAGCCAGTCGAGCATGAGGTGTCACTTTGCACTGTGTTTAGGAGTCTCCCTGGTGAGACTGGTGTAGCACCAGACACTCAGGCAAATGCTGCCCAGTAAACCACAGTGGTCAAGAATGTGGATTCTGGAGCCAGACTGCCTAGGTTCAAATCCCGGCTTTGCCTCTTTCTAGTTGTGTAACATTGAGCAAGTCAGTTAACCTGTCTGTATTTTATTTCCTAATCTCTAGAGTGGGGAGAGGAGCAGTGCCCTCCCCTCTCCCATACGGCTGTTGTGAAAATTGAAATGAGTTAATGAATGTTTCAGAACACTTGGAGCAGCGAGTTGTATCAGTGCTTCCTAAGTAAAATAAATGACAGGTCATCCTGGGCCCTTCCTCAAGGCCCAGCTCCCTATGTCTAGCGACTATCAGGGGGTGTAGACAAGGAGAAAGTAGGCTTTTATTATTTATTTATTTTTGAGACAGAGTCTCACTCTGTTGCCCAGGCTGGAGTGCAGTGGTGTGATTTTGGCTCACTACAACTGCTGCCTCCCTGGTTCAAGCGATTCTCCTGCCTCAGCCTCCTGAGTAGCTGGGATTACAGGCATGTGCCACCACACCTGGCTAATTTTTTTTTGTATTTTTAGTAGAGACGGGGTTTCATCATATTGGCTGGGCTGGTCTTGAACTCCTGACCTCAAGTAATCTGCCTGCCTCGGCCTCCCAAAGTGCTAGGATTATAGGCACGAGCCATGGCACCCGGACTTATTTTTTATTTTTATTTTTGTAGAGATGGGGATCTCACTGTATTGCCCAGGCTGGTCTCAAACTCCTATCCTCAAATGATCCTTCTGCCTCGACCTCCCAAACTTGGGATTACAGGTGTGAGCCACTGTGCCTGGCCAGAAAGCAGGCATTTAATCACTGTTATCCTCAAATGGTTAGATGAGAAAAAGGGAGGAAGGTAGAAATGGCTTGCCTACTTTGGGCTTTAAAGAAGTGAGGTCTGTTTCCTGCACCTACCACTTTGGGAAATATTTGTTTTTTGGCAGCAGGTAACCAGAAACCAGAGCTGGTCAAACTGGGGCACACACACACACACCACCCTGCCCCAATCTCTGGTTTAAGCTCTTCTGGCCATCCGTTCAGGCAGGGTGGGAAAACTTTCACAAAGCAGGCAGGTCCCAGGCCCCCCAGGCCCCAGGGGCTGGCCTTAGAGTCCAAAGACCTGATTCTGGTTCTAGGCTAGCTTTGGTCCTGAGACAATGTCCTCAAAGCTCTCTGAGCTTCCGTCTGCCCTTTGGTAAAATGGGGATTGTCATTAACACACCATTGGAGATAACAGATGCAAACCTGTTGTAAACAGGAAATCTCAGTATGCTCAGAACGGTGGGTAAGGGGTTATCGGTGAGTAGAACTTCCAGGGCACCAGGCAACTGTCCGCTGTGAGATTTCTGCACAGCCTGGCCTCTGGAGGTGTCCAAACCTTCAGCTGCTGGTGTTGAGGCTCAGGAAAACCTCACATGCTGGAACTTGGCAGGCAGATGACTGGCCATGGGCATTGTTGGGTGAGGCCATACCCATAATCTGCAGTCAGGAGACCTGAGTTCTTTTCTGGCTCCTGCCACTGTGTGGCTTTGGGCAGGTCACTTCTTTGAGCCCCATCTCATCTTCTGCGAAATGAGAGGATGGTGGCAGGAAGCAATGCAGTCTGGCAAGGTATAGGCCAACGAGGTAATATATGTGAAATAATTTTGCAAACCATAGGGGCTACAGCATGGAAATAGCCCTGGCCAGGAGTTTGGGCTCTAGCCCTGCCTCTGGAGCAAGCATGCTGTGTGACTTTGGGCAAGTCACTGCTCCTCTCTGAGCCTCATTTTCTTCATCTGTAAACTGAGAGTCTGGGACTACATCAGTAGTTCCCAAACTGGATACACGTTAGAATCAACCTGGGCCAGGTGCGGTGGCTCACACCTGTAATCCCAGCACTTTGGGAGGCTGAGGTGGGTGGATCACTTGAGTGTAGGAGTTTGAGATCAGCCTGGGTAAATGGCGAAACCTTGTCTCTGCAAAAAATACAAAAATTAGCCAGGCATGGTGGTACTCGCCTGTAGCCCCAGCTAATTGGGAGGCTGAGGTGGGAAGATGGCTTGAGCCCAGGAGGCCAAGCCTGCAGTGAGCCATGATGCACCACTGTACTCTAGCTTGGGCAACACAGTGAGACCCTGTCTGGAAAAAAAAAAAAAAAATCAACCTGAGAGGATGGATATAAGAGATGCTGATGCCCCCACTCCATCCCAGAACCACTTAATCAGAATATCTGGGGTGGGGCATTTTATAAGCTACCCAGGTGTTGCCAGTGTATAACCAGGATTGGGGATATCTGGTCCAGGTGATACAGGAGGTTCCTTTTGGCTTGAGCTTGTTTGATTTCCAGGAAGTTCTTGGGGTATAGAGTTCACAGATGCTTCCAACACTGGGGCCACCATCCTCCTCCCTGCTGAGAATGATAAATTCCTGCCCAACCTTGGAGCCTATGATCTCAACTCTGGCTGTGCACTGGAATTTCCTAGGAAGCTTTTAAAAACCTTCCATGACTCGACCCCACCCAAAGCAAGTTAATACAATCTTTGCAGATGGTTCAGCCCTAGTTTGAAAAAGCTCCCCAGGTGATTCTAATGTGCAAAGTGGCGAACCACTGCTTTGAGAACAGCCAATGAGCCAAGAAAACAGACAGCCCTCCTCCTGGCCCCTTCCTTTTCCTCCTCAGAATGCTCATAGTCTGATGTGGGTTGTCGACTTCCTTACCCTGGACAGTGTGCTCTGAGTGAGGCACATGTTTAATGGCTAAGATCATGGACTCTGAAGCCAGGTGGGTTTCAGTTCCAACCCTATCATCTTATTAGCTGTGTAACTTAGGAAAAATTATGTAACCTTTCTGAGCCTCAGTTTCCCTATATGTAAAATGGGGCTTATGACAGTATCCACCTCATGGAGCTGTGGAGATTAAATGGGTTCACGCACAGAAAGTCCACAGAAAAAGGCTTGGTCCATGGTGAGTAGCAGCTATAATTTGAGAGAGGGTGTGCGTCTAGTTCATGTCCAGACCCCAGTGTTAGAGTCTGATAGCTCCAACAATGATCTGGATTTAAGATTGGATTTAACAGGAACCTATCTGTAAAAGATAGATAGGCTCATGACCCATATTTCTAGATATCCTGCCTGACCTTATTTCCCATAAAGTTTGTTTGCTAATCTTGCAGTTATTAATCTTGGTTGTGGATCAGAATCACTGGGAGAACCTTTGAAAATGTAGATTACCAGCCCAATCCCCTCCCACTTCCCCATCCCAATCAAAATTCTTATTCAGCAGGGACGTGGGATTTGGACACGCTCCTCAAGTAACTTTAATGTTCAGCCAGGGCTGAGAAACACGGCATTCAATATATAACTTGGTATGAGCCTGTTGGTTCACCTTTGTCCACACATTCATGAATCGGAGGGAAGACCTTTGTTAGTCTGGGACTGTGGATTGTTGATTCAGAAAATATAACTTTACCAGATTATTTTCTATGCTGGGAAGTTTTCCATGGAGGCATTTATACTCTTTTGCCTTGCGGTAGCTTGAAAACTGTATTTTTTGGCAATTTCTATCAAGAGGCAGAGCCTGTTTCCTTCTTCTTGACCCTGTGCTGGTCTCGTGAGTTGCTCTGACCAGCAGGTTCTGTGGCTTTCAATTTTTTGGAAGGCTCTCCTGAGACCACTATGTAAGCGAAGCATTTAGCAGACCGGAGGATGAGAGACCATGTGGAGGAGAGCCAAGGTGACCAGCCGATAGCTAGCACTGGAGTCATGAGTGAGGCCATCTTTCACTTTCTGACCAAAGTCGCTTTCACTGACCACCCAGCAAAGTACAGCCATGTGAGTGAGACCAGCCAAAATCAGCAGAAAAACTGTCTGGCCAACCAGCAGAATTGTGAGAAATAAGAAATAGTCATTTTAAGCGAGTATGTTTGGGTTTGTTACATAGTAATAGATACCAGAAATAGACCTTATCCACCCCTTTCAATTCCTGATCTGTATCAGCAGGAAAGGTAGCCAGAATAAGGGGTAAAATGGATGAAATGGAACAACAATAACTCTCTCAACCCCCTGGGGGTTGAACCTGTGTCCCAGCTTAGCCTAAGAAGCTACAAAGCCCCAGATGCCCATGTGTGGATAACTGAGGCCAAGGTGATGCAGACCTCACCTGCCTGTTGGCCTTTGGAAGCCTCATTTTGTAGGTGACCCGAGGCTCCAACTGTCCTCAGCATCTTCTGTTTGCATTTGTGACAATATCCGTTCTGTGGCCCTTGGGTCTTGGGAAAACATGGCGCAATCATAAATGAGTTAAATGCTATCTGATCATAAGCCAGAGGGCCTGTTTTCATTTTCAAAACTCCGTGTGTCAGTGGCTGTAATGCAATGTCCAGCAATGTCTTGAGCAAGTGACCGGCAGGGGACAGAGGATGCTGTTTACTCAAGATAGCCCCATCACGCAAAAGCAGCTTGCCTAACCGGGTTTGTAAGCGATTGTTACGAGACCACCGTTGCAACAGGGATTGCCCTGGGTGATGGTCTCAGGAAGGGGCTGGTCCCCTCAGGCCAGATTTGGGGCTATCTCCCTCTTTCTGGAGCCCTCTGGGACCCTGGGCCTCTGGCAAAGAGCAGAGAAAAAGCATTGTTGGGAAATCCCACTCAGATGTGGAGTTGTCCTCGTAAGGAAGGGTGCCCTGGGGAGAAGGGCTTCGTGCTACCCTGAGAGGAGACAGCCTCCTGTGTCAGAGGAGGCTGGAGGGGTGGCTAGGGACCTGCAGAGGCGGAGGATGGTGTGGTATGGTTGCTGAGCAAGAACATGGTGAGTCGGGGTTTTGAAAGGCTTTGTCTGGATAATGGTTCTGTGAGTTTGGGAGTGGTCATTGTTTCTCCAGCACCAAAATTATGGTGGGTGGGTGATCACATGCATATGGCTGACCCCTATGGGTATTTTCCTGAAGGTCAAACTATTAAATCCTTTATCCTTTCACCCCTTCCCTCTTGGCCAAGATCTGAGTTACAACCACCGTCACCACCACCACCACCACCACCACCATCACCATCATCACCACCACCATATCCACCTCTTTATCTGAACAGCTTCTTAAGATTTAAAAGCTCTTTCACATGGTTTCTCAATTAATCCTCACAACAACTCCAAGAGATAAGCATCACGACACCCATTTTATACCTGGTGAAATCGAGACTCAGAGACGTTAACTGTCTGACGCAAGACTCTTGGTCAGTGTGTCCCATAGAAATATAAAGTGGGCCAGAAATGAGAGCTGCATACGTAATTTGACATTTTCTGGTAGTCATAATTAAAAAGTAAAATTAATTTCAATAATATATTTTAACCTAATAGATCAAAATTTTTATCATTTCAACATGCAATCAATGTAAAAATTATTGAACAATTTTACATACTTCTTCATATGAAGTCTTTGAAGTCTGGGGTATATTTTGTACTTATAGTACATCTCGATCTGGACTAGTCAATTTTAAGTGCTCAGCAGCCATAGGTGGCTGCTGTGTTGGAAGACACAATTCTAGATTTTTTTTTTTTTTATTATACTTTAAGTTCTAGGGTACATGTGCACAACGTGCAGGTTTGTTACTTATGTATACATGTGCCATGTTGGTGTGCTGCACCCATTAACTCATCATTTACATTAGGTATATCTCCTAATGCTATCCCTCCCCCCTCCCCCCACCCCACAATATGCCCCGGTGTGTAATGTTCCCCACCCTGTGTCCAAATGTTCTCATTGTTCAGTTCCCACCTATGAGTGAGAACATGTGGTGTTTGGTTTTCTGTCCTTGTGATAGTTTGCTCAGAATGATGGTTTCCAGCTTCATCCATGTCCCTACAAAGGACATGAACTCATCCTTTTTTATGGCTGCATAGTATTCCATGGTGTATATGTGCCACATTTTCTTAATCCAGTCTATCGTTGATGGACATTTGGGTTGGTTCCAAGTCTTTGCTATTGTGAATAGTGCCTCAATAAACATACATGTGCATGTGTCTTTATAGTAGCATGATTTATAATCCTTTGGGTATATACCCAGTAATGGGATTGCTGGGTCAAATGGTATTTCTAGTTCTAGATCCTTGAGGAATCACCACACTGTCTTCCACAATGGCTGAACTAGTTTACACTCCCACCAACAGTGTAAAAGCGTTCCTACACAATTCTAGATATTTTTGTCCTTCCTCAAAGCTTCTCTGCTCTTCCATAATATGCATCATATTTTCTCCATTTCTAAAAGGGGGTGTTTGGGCCAAGGTGTTTCCAAGGTCTTTTTCAGTTCTAAGGTTTTCTGATTCCACGGCAAAGCCAGAATTCTGCCCAGGCTCCGCTTAGCCCCATGACACAGAGGGTCCCAGACATATGCAGAAAGAACTGTGAAAACGTCTTCACACTAGAAGTTTGTGTTTCTTTTCCTATGGTCTACAGGGAGAAACAGAGACAGATACACAGACACGGACAGGAGGACTCCTAGGCTCCCAGATACAGTTGCATGACTCACAGGAACAAAGACACAGACACAGCACCCAGGGGGGTGTTCTGAGCATATTCTTTGTGTTCTTGCATGTGTAACCCTGATGTTGTGGGGAGTCGTCCTGCCCCTTAAGGGCCAGATGAAGTTGCCACAGACACCCCAAACCCCAACTCCAATCCATCTCCTACATTTGTTTCTTTTATATGTAGATATGCACGTGTGTGTGTGCTCACAGGTCACCCTCTATGTGTGGATATTGGGTCACTGCAGAAAAAGTGTTTCTGGTCCGGGCATGGTGGCTCACGCCTGCAATCCCAGTACTTTGAGAGGCCAAGGTGGGCGGGTCACGAGGTCAGGAGATCGAGACCATCCTGGCTAACACGGTGAAACCCCGTCTCTACTAAAAATACAAAAAATTAGCCGGGCACGGTGGTGGGCGCCTGTAGTCCCAGCTACTCGGGAGGCTGAGGCAGAAGAATGGCGTGGACCTGGGAGGCAGAGCTTGCAGTAAACTGAGATCGCACCATTGCACTCCAGCCGGGCGACAGAGTGAGACTCCGTCTCAAAGAAGAAGAAGAAGAAAAAAAAAGTGTTTCTGACCATGGGCTGTTGTTAAGCAAAGTTTGACTGTCCCAGCTCAAGAGAATCCTCATGGCCTCTGGCCAGCCACCTCTGTGACTGTCTCCTCAGCCACTTTGATACTGCCTCCATTTCTCCAACTGTCAAATGATGTTTTTGTTCCTCACAGCCAATCTCGCAAATCCTGCATTTCTTTCTCTCTCTCTCTCTCTTTTTTTTTTTTTTTTTTTGAGATGGAGTCTCGCCGTGTCACCCAGGCAGGAGTGCAGTGGCGCAATCTTGGCTCACTGCGGCCTCTGCCTCCTGGGTTCAAGCGACTCTCCTGCCTCAGCCTCCCAAGTAGCTGGGATTACATGCGCCTGCCACTATGCCCGGCTAATTTTTTATTTTTAGTAGAGACTGGGTTTCACCATGTTGGCCAGGCTGATCTCAGGTGATCCGCCCACCTCAGCCTCCTGAAGTGCTAGGCTTACAGGCATGAGCCACCACACCTGGCCCAAACCCTTCATTTCTTTGCTCTTGACACTACAAAGCTCTCCCAGGATTTTTTTTTTTTTTCCTTCCACGTGCAACCTCATAGATCTTTCTTTGGTCTCTGTATGTCACAAATCCCCAGGAACTTCAAACTTTAGGAGATGCTCCTGAAGATTTTCTGGGCTTTTTCCTTTCCCTCCCACTGCACAGCTCCTCCCTGATTACTGTAGACCCTCCAGGTCCCCTCCCAGTCTCATCTTGCCTCCTGAGTAGCTATCAAGGGATTTATAATCACTTCAGAGTACCTTGCCAAAGGTCATGCAACTCTGCCCTGGTCTGCACGGGTCTTCCTCCCCTCTCTTCAAGGCTTCCTGGTCTGGGTCTGTGCCCGGCAGCCAGTTCTCCATCAGCAGGGCAGAGCTGTGTGTGGAGTAGGTTCCTCCCTGGGTAACAGGTAATGTGGACAGATAGAAGGCCAGGATCTGGATGCAAAGGGCAGAGTGACTGGTGGTGAGACACTGTGCTGTAGAGTGGTGGGAGGAGCTGGTCTGAGCCTTTCGCCCATTCCACCCCAAGGGCAGCGGCAACTCATGCTATCTTCAGGGCAGGCTGTTAATTAATTATGAGGGACTGTGGCCTTAGAAAGAAGGGTGCTGGGTCTGAGTGTCTGGACACTTTCTCCAGTTCCCTTGCACCCATCTAAGTGAGGGAGCCTGGCTCAGCCACTTCAGAGTCATTGGTCACCCTGATTAGCTCACCCTGGATGGAGGATGTTCCCTGAGTGTCTCTTCTTGGCCCCTGGAGGCATTGCCTAACACCATGTTTGCCAAATGATCCACATGGTCCAGTGTTTTGAAATGAAGTTTTTAAAGAGAAGGCAAAGGCAATTTTTTTGGGGGGGTGGGTGTTTGTTTTGTTTTCTTTGTTTTCCCCATAGAGCAGAATTTCTTTGCATCATGAGAGAGTTGTGTGATCTCAGGTAGATAAATCTGTCCTAACTCAGAAAGGAGAAGTGTGACTAGACTCTCACCGGCCTTCAGGAGACGTCAGTTCTCTTCCCAAAGTAATTGCATGATGGTGAAAGTGGTTTCTGAAGCTCAGTTTATGAAGTGGAGAGGGCGAGGGAAGAGGCTACTGGGTCCTGAATGGTGAGGACTTGTAAAAGGGCAGCGCATAATAGAATAAATGCTTCAACCAGCATTAGGATTAGGGGTGGGTGCACACAGCGGATGCTGGCGTTAGGGTGGGTTGTTCTTGGGGGTGTAGGGAGTGGGAGAGTGTCATATGGGGCAATGGTATTACACAGTGGTGTTCAGGTGGGACTTGAGGTGTATGTGTGTTTTGTTTGGGGTGTAGGATTAGGATGTGAATAGGGTATTAAGAGTGCATTCAGGCCAGGTGTGGTGGCATAGCCTGTAATTCCAGCACTTTGGGAAGCCGAGGCAGGCAGATTGCTTGAGTCCAGAAGTTCGAGACCAGCCTAAGCAACATGGCAAAACCCCATGTCTACGAAAAAAAAAAAAAAAAAAAAAAGCTGTGCGTGGTGGCATGCACCTGTGGTTCCAGCTACTCGGGAGGCTAAGGTAGGAGGATTGCTTGAGCCTGGGGAGGTAGAGGCTGTGGTGAGATGTGATCATGTCACTGCACTCCAGCCTGGGTAACAGAGTGAGACCCTGTCTCAAGAAAAAAAAAAAAGTGCATTCAGCAGCAAGCAATAGAAAACCCAGCCCCCAGCAGCTTAAATAATTAGGGGATTGTTTTTCTCACAAAACAAGAAATTTGGAGGTAGACAGGGAAGAGCTGGTGCAGAAACTCAACCATGGCATTGAGACCCAGGCTCTTTTCATCTTCTCTGTCCCATTGTAGAGTATTGACTTTCATCTTTCCAGGAAGCGGCTGCTGTACCTCCAGGCATCATGGCCATAGGCGAGGCAGGAGGAAGGAGCAGTACATCACACCAGCTGGGGCTGTTTACTTTTATTGGGAAAGTCATAAACTTTCCCAGATGCCTCTTCCCAGCAGACTTCTGCTTATATTTCACTGGTCACGACTGGGCCGCACGGTGACCCTTCACTGCAAGGGAGAGAGGAAAGATGAATATTTAATTTTCTAGCCTTTCTAATAGAGGAGGACATGGGAGAAGGAGATTGGGGGTGGGCAGGGCACGGATGGGCCAAACTCCAGTGCTGCCCTGAAGGGGAGATGGAAATGCACGTGGGGGGAGGGTTGCACGCAGGTGAGAAGATTAGGAAGGTGGTCTAGCAGAAGAAACAGATATCATGGCTGTAACTCTGCCAGCCACCAGTCCTCGGCAAGTTACTCACCTTTTCTAAGCTTTGATCTCCATGCATGTCTGTGTCTTCCTCGCAGGGCAGATGTGCTGGTGTGTGCAATGCTTAGCCCACCACTTGGTAGGCACACAGCAATGGGTATTATTGTTATTCTTTGTGTGAATGTATGTGGGGGATTGTGGGGTGGGTTTAGCAAGGAGGGAGGGGTATTCAAAGTCAGGCTCCCTCCATCTGGCTTTTTTTTTTTTTTTTTTTTGGAGACACAGTCTCGCTCTGTCTGGGGCGTGGTCTCGGCTCACTGCAACCTCTGCCTCCTGTGTTCAAACAATTCTCCTGCCTCATCCTCCTGAGTAGCTGGGATTACAGGCAAGCACCACCATGCCCGGCTAATTTTTATATTTTTTAAAACAGAGATAGGGTTTTGCCATGCTGTCCATGCTGGTCTCGAGCTCCTGTCCTCAAGCGATCCACCCACCTTGGCCTCTCAAAGTGCTAGGATTACAGATGTGAGCCACCGTGCTCTTCCCTCATCTATCTTGATTAAAACTTGATCTGTACAAGCTGTAAAGCTCTGGGTCCCTCTGTCTTTGTGTTTAAGGCAGGGTCTCCCCAAAGTGCTTGTTGTGAAGGAGGTGGTGGTATTTGGCCTGAGTGTGGGGGAGGCAGCCGGAAGGGGTGGGGGCATGGGAGTGGGGAGCTGGTGAGCCACATGCACCTTTCCTTAAGAACCAGTGGGTACCAGGCAGGGGCACTTTCCTCAGGATCTCGGGATTCCTCCAACAGACCTAGAAGGTAAATCTGTCGTCAACCTCACCCGAAAAACCAGGAAGCCAAGGCTCAGAGAGGGGGAGTGAGTTGCCCAGGACGCCCCAGCTTTCTGAGTGTGGGATCTGGGAGCACAGAGGAGAGCCCAGAGCTTGCCGGGGATGGAGAGTCAGCAAGGTGGGGGGCCTCCAGCGTGGGCCAGGCATGGAGACCAGGAGGGTGAGACAGGAGGCTCCCAGCTTTTCAGCAGGGGCCTTGAGGAGACTGAGGTGACAGCAGTGGCCCTGCCTTCGTGTCCTCTGAAGGACACTGCAGAGATTAAGACTCTGTGGCTCATTTCTTTCTTTTTCTTTTTTTTTCTTTCTTTTTTTTTTTTTTTTTTTTGTGGCAGGGTCTCACTCTATCGTCTAGGCTGAAGTGCAGTGGCATGATCTTTGCTGACTGCAACCTCCGCCTCCCACGTTCAAGCAATTCTCCTGCCTCAGCCTCCTGAATAGCTGGGATTACAGGCGTGTGCCACCACGCCTGGCTAATTTTTGTATTTTTGGTAGAGATAGGATTTTGCCACGTTGGCCAGGCTGGTCTGGACCTCCTGACCTCAGGTGACTCACCTGCCTCAGCCTCCCAAAGTGCTGGGATTACAGGCATGAGCCACTGCACCCAGCCCTCTGTGACTCATTTCTACCTGACCTACCAGCTTTTCCCTCTGTGAGTTCTGGGGCCTGAGCATTGCTGGGAACCCTTGCTCAGAAGGTGACTTCAAAGCCTCCCCAGGGCTGGCCTCCCTGTAGCTGCTGTCTCTGAGCTTTTGTGTTATTTCAGCCCTTGAGGTGGCCTTCCCTCCTTCTCATGAATCTCTGCTTTCAAAAATGTGTCACAAGCCTTGCTTCCACCTGGAAGCCTTCTTTGATTGCTTCCACTCACTGCACAGACCTGCTACGGATTGGCATTTAGAGGGAACTTGGGTTCTGCAGGTGGGCCCAGCTTTACAAAATAGCAAAGTGCAGATGCTCATAGCAGATGAATGAAGGGGCTGTTCTTCACTTTACCCAAAGGTCCAGTACTTGCCTTTGCTAAATATCAATCATGCATTAGAAAATGATTTGATACGTGAAAATTAGATTTACACCAAGATCACTATTAGGGCCTAAGATGAGGAGCATTTATGTTCATATTCAATCATTTACATGCTTTTTGGAAAACAAGTTGCGTTCACTTTTCCTCCCTCTTTTCTTCTTTTGATGGGAAAAACAACATAAAAATAACATGAAAGATTTCTTTTTTTGGAAACAAGAGAGAGAGAGAAAAAAACACTTTTCCACCCGTAAGCCCTCTTATTTTTGAACATTCCATCCTCTGTTTACATGCATGTCGACTTAAATAGCTGCGATCGTGGAACTTTTGCTTGGCTGCTGGGCTGTGAACTTCCGGAAAGGAAATAGAGACAGATGTCATTCCCCCGGCAGCTAGCAGAGTGCCAGCCGATGGCAGACACTGGGCATGGGTTATTGTGATTATTGCTACTGCTACCAGCTTGTTGAGTCGGCGGGGCCGCTGTCTTCATTTGGCAAGTGCAGGCATAGCCCTTGTCATTTGATCTCTAACACAGTCTTGCAGTGTAGGTATTATTCTCTCCATTTCACAGAAAAGGGAAGCAAAGTAAGTGACCTGCCTATAGGCACAGAATTAGAAAGCGGCATAGCTTTCTAATTCAGAGAACCCAGTCCCTCTGAGATTAGAACCCATATTCTTTTCATTGCACTAGGGTTTCTCAGCCTCAGCAATATTCACATTTTGGGCTGGATAATTTTTTGCCGTGGTGGGGGAGGGGCTGTCCTGTTCCTTGCAGGATGTCAGCGGCATCCCTGGCTTCTTATCCCCTGGATGCCAGTAGCTTCCCCGCTGCCCATATCCAAGGTTGTGACAACCAAACATGTCTCTGTACATTAGCAAATGTTCCCAGAGGACAAAATACCTCCATGTTAAGAACCACTGCAATACAGCCATGAAAGCAGGCCATGCTGCTTGTTTTTGGGTGTCCTTTTCCAGGGCATACACTGGCTGTGCATACAGTGGGTGCCAATTCATGTGGTTGCCTGCCTTCACTTGCTAGGTCTGTAGTTGATCCAGAGGTAGCCCAGGCTATGTAAGAGGATCTTGGTCGAGTATGGTGGCTTATGTCTGTAATCCCAGCACTTTGGGAGGCCAAGGCGGGTGGATCACTTGAGGTCAAGAGTTCGAGACCAGCCTGGCCAACATGGTGAAACCCCATCTCTATTAAAATACAAAAGTTAGCTGGGCATGGTGGCACGTGTCTGTAGACCCAGCTACTTGGGAGGCTGAGGCAGGAGAAACGCTTGAACCCCGGAGGTGGTGGTTGAATTGAGCCGAGAATGCGCCACTGTACTCCAGCCTGGGCCACAGAGCAAGACCCTGTCTTAAAAAAACAAAACAAAAGCAAACAAAAAAACCCCAGAGGATCTGAAATGTGGATTCATGTCCAGGCTGTGAAGCTCTATCTGCTGGCTCAGCCCAGGGGGTTCTGCAGCATCTCCCGGCACCCTCTCCAAGAATTTGGGACTTGCCTGTCCCTCACCACACCCAGATGTGTTTGGGAGACTCACATCTATGGGGTAGGGCCGTGGCAGCTGCTGGCACACCCAGCAGCATTGTGCAAATCAGAAAAGTGCTCCCTTCTTCAGCCCTGCTCCAGGGCGCAGGCACGGTGAGCAGAACATGGGTTGGCACCATCTGGGATGTTTTTGCAGCGTCTGCAACCCGCATAACCATTCACAGCAGCCCTGATCTAGAAAGTTTTACTGACTTTCCTATTCCCCTTCCATCTCATGGCAAGGACACTTCTGGATAATTGAAGTCCACAGATAAAGCTCAAACTTGCTTTTAGACCTAAAGACTTGACCTTTTTCTCCCCTCACCCAGCTTTGGTGAGCCTTGCTCATTTATTCATTCAGCAAACATGTTAAGCATCTACTTTGTGTAAGCAGAGTTTTAGGAACGTAGGTTTCAGGCATCAGAAATGAAGTAATATGATGTAGTGCAGTGATTCTCAAAGTCTGGTTTAGGGACCCTTTCATAAGGTGAGCTCCTAGAATTTTCTTCATATACTTTAATGCAAACAGAGTATGGCAACATATTGAATACAGAAGCAGATATGAAAATCCAGCTGTTTTCTTTTAAGCCCAAGATTCAGGAGGTTTGCAAAGGGTAAAACAATGCCATCCTTCTCACTTAGTGTTGTTTTGTTTTGGAAATTTTTTAAAAAATTTTATTTATTTTTATTTTATTTTTTTGAGAGGAAGTCTCGCTCTGTTGCCCAGGCTGGAGGGCAGTGGTGTGATCTTGGCTCACTGCAACCTGTACCTCCTGGGTTCAAACTAGTCTCCTGCCTCAGCCTCCCTAGTAGCTGGGACTACAGGCATGTGCCACTGTGCCTGGCTAATTTTTGTATTTTTAGTAAAGATGGGGTTTCACCATGCTGGCCAGGCTGGTGTCGAACTCCTAACCTCAGATTATCCGCCTGCCTTGGCCTCCCAAAATGCTGGGATTACAGGCGTGAGCCACTGCTCCCAGCCTTTATTTTTTTTTAATGAAAAGATATTGTTTTTATTTATGTGTAATAGGTTTGTCATTGTTATTTTAAGTGAATTAATAAAGATTAAAAATTTCTTATTTTAAATTTTGAATACAGCAAATATCGATAGATATAATCCATAAAAATAAAGCTTGTTGTAGGCCGCCATAATTAAGAGTGTAAAGACCAAAAGCTGGAGAGCTGCTCACACGGTAGATAGAAGCCTGAGTGTGGAGGATGACTAGCCCAGAGTCCCAATTCCAGCCCTGTTCATCACTAGCTGGTTGTGAAACTTGAGTAAGTTTTTAAATTTTTCGGAACCTCAGTTTTCTCACCTGTAAAATGGGAGTCTCATGCCCTGCTGAGAGGGTGACTGTGAGAATTTCAGATCCTTGGTTGGAACCCATGTCCCGCTGAAGGGTGGCTGGCTCTGGGGGAGAGCTGGAGGTGGCCCCCCAGGGATGTGCGTTTAGTGGAGCCCTGCCACAGGGGGTGGGGCTCTGAGTATGTTACCAGCCTCCCCCGCAAGGTAAATATGTGAGGATTGGGAAAGTTGGTCAAAGGAAAGGAATTTAGTTTGTGAAATAGCTTCAAAGGGGAATTGGAGGCAACGTGTTTTGCCTTTGATTATTGGATCGTAACCACTTTTAAGTTTTGTAAAACTCTGTTTACTGTCTCTCTCTCTCTCCCTCCCTCGCTTTTTAATGCACTCCTTCTCAGGGTGCAGAGGAGCTGTCCCCTGCTGGGCTGGGGCCCATTCAGGGGAGATGGTGGTCGTGTCTGTGGAGCACACTGCCTTGGGAGTCCCAAGGCCTGGATGTGGCTCTGACCGCTCAAGGGGACCAGCATTAGTCTGACCAGTACAGTTGAGGGGGGAGCTTCGATGCTGTGTATACTGTCCTTGGGCAGCCAGACAGCTCTTCCCTCAGCTTGACATGCCACCTCTATTTTTACCACATGAGGTTTTTTTTCCTTTGGGCTAAGGCTCTTATTTACTGGAAAACTTCTACCAAGGTATGAATAATAGAACAATTTGTCACTAGCTACTGACACTCATGGTGGACTTACTTATTTGATAGCAAAAAGCAAGGCTTGGGGCCATGTAACGCAGGACGGATAAGTGTTGACTGCCACAGGTCCTACTGAGTTTCCAGCCTCCATGTCTTTGCTCTTCCTTCTCCTGGGGGCCGCTTTAACCCAGCCCTAGTATTAGGACCAATCCTGGAGATGACAGGTCTAAGATCTTTAAGTCTCAGCATCAGGAACTTAGCATCAGTTCTCCCTATCACTTAGCTCCCATAACTTGGCATTTGTTTTATTTGTCCCAACTCTGGGTCTAATTCTTTTATGACCCAAGCTAAATGAACTCCACTTGGCTACATTCTGAGAAATGCCAAGCTGGAAATTTGTGTTGTAAAATCAGGAGCTTGAGTTGACCCTGAGACTGTCCTAATCTTGATGATGCTGTTTCATTTTATTTTTTCTTTTCTTTTCTTTTCTTTTCCTTTCTTTCTTTCTTTCTTTCTTTCTTTCTTTCTTTCTTTCTTTCTTTCTTTCTTTCTTTCTTTCTTTTGTCTTTCTCTTTCTTTCTTTTTCTGTCTCTCCTCCCTCCCTCCCTCCCTCCCTTCCTTCCTCTCTCTCTCTCTTTCTTTCATTATTATTATTATTATTATTTTGGAGGCAAGAGTCTGTCTGTCGCCCAGGCTGGAGTGTCGTGGCATGATCTCGGCTCACTGCAACCTCCGTCTACCGGGTTCAAGGGATTCTCATGCCTCAGCCTCCCCGTAGCTGGGATTACAGCTGCCTGCCACCACGCCCGGCTAATTTTTTGTATTTTTAGTAGAGATGGGGTTTCACCATGTTGGCCAGGCTGGTCTCGAACTCCTGGTCTCAAGTGATCCACCTGCCTCGGCCTCTCAAAGTGCTGGGATTACAAGTGTGAGCCATGGCACCTGGCCTGTTCTTCTAACGAATTTCTGATTGTTGAACTGAGGGTTTTAGTTGGTGTAGTGGGCAGAATAATTCCCCGCCTCCCAATGTTCATATCCTAATCGCTAGAATCTGTGAATATGCTACCTCACATTGGCACAAAGGATTTTGCAGATGTGATTAAGTTGAGGATCTGGAGATGGGGAGATGTTTCTGGGTTTTCCGGGTGGCTCCAATGTCATCACAAGGGTCCTTATAAGAGCGAGGCAGGAGAGTCAGTCAGAGGAGGAGACGTGGTGATGGAAGCAGAGGATGGACTGATGAGATTGTTGGCTTTGAAGACGGAGGAAGGAGCCGTGAGCCAAGAATGGCAGGTGGCCTCTAGAAGCTGGAAAAAGCAAAAGGACAGATTCTCCCCTAGAGCCTCTGGGAAGGAACACAGTCCTGCTGACACTGTGATTTTAGCCCAGTGAAATTCATTTTGGCCTTCTGACCTCCAGATTTGTCATAAAATAAGTTTGTGTTCTTTTAAGCTTCTAAGTTTGTAGTAATTTGTTACAGCAATGGTAGAAAAAGAATACAGTTGGGAGTAGGGACTATCAGAAGCTGGTAAAGCGGCAGGTAGATACCTCTAAGAGCGCTATGAGGTCTCTGGGTATAAATAATGCATGGGCTCTCCTCTCCTGGAGCTTACAGTCTAGCAGTGGCACTAAGATGTCATGTGAATGACCCCAAGGAATGGGGTAGAGTGGAAAGCACTAGGAGGAAGCTGCAAATGAAGTGCAGAGGAAGGACTTGCTGCCTCTGGTCCATGGGTTCAAGGGAGGACTCATATAGGGATTTGAGTTGGTATTTGAGGGAAGGACAAGGTTCCCAGATGGGCAGAAGGAACCATGCCAAAAAGAGCACAGAAGCGGCAAAGTACAGTATGAGCCCAGAACCCAGGGTGGTCTAAATTTGGACCCAGGGGTTGGATAAGGATGTCTGTTGGTTACAAGCTACAGAAAGCCTCAACTCACTTCAGACAGGAAGAAATCCTGAAGTTGAGTGTTTTGAGGTTGGCCAATACGGTGCTCAATGCTCTTGCCAGGCACTCAGTTTCTTTCTTTCTTTCTTTCTTTTGAGACGTGATCTTGCCCTGTTGCCCAGGCTGGGATGCCATGGCGTGATCTCGGCTCACTGCAACCTTCGCCTCCCGAGTAGGTGGGATTGCAGACACCCGCCACATGCCCGGCTAATTTTTGTATTTTTTTCAGTAGAGATGGGGTTTCACCATGTTGGCCAGGCTAGTCTTGAACTCCTGACCTCAAGTGATTTACCTGCCTTGGACTCTCAAAGTGCTGGGATTCCAAGTGTGAGCCACCTCGCCCGACCAGAGACTCAATTTCTTTCCCTCTGTACTGCCACCCTCAGCCCACAGACTTGGCCTTGGCCATGTCCCCTCATGGCCACAGAAAGGCTACTGCTAATTCAGGTGTCACATGCAGGCATGACAGTGGCCAGCAGAGGACGAGGGATTGTCTCTTCACAGGAATGTCTATTTATCAGCAAAGAAAGCTTCCCTGGAAGTTCCCACTCCTTTCTTCTCTGTATGTTTCCAGGGCCAGAATTTAGTCTTCTGCTTATTGTCAAAGGGAGTGGGCTAGGGAGGCATGTGTATGGAAGATATATTGCATTCCCAGCACATTCTACAGTTATCAGTTATTCTTTTTTCCTCTTTTATTTTATTTTGAGATGGAGTCTCTCTCCGTCACCCAGGCTGGAGTATAGTGGCATGATCTTGGCTCACTACAACCTCCGCCTCCTGGGTTCGAGTGATTCTCCTGCCTCAGCCTCCTGAGTAGCTGGGATTACAGGCATGCACCACTATGCCCAGCTAAGTTTTGTATGTCTAGTAGAGATGGGGTTTCACCATGTTGGTCAGGCTGGTCTCGAGCTCCTGACCTCGTGATCTACCCGCCTTGGCCTCCTAAAGTGCTAGGATTACAGGCGTGAGCCACTGGCCTCCCCTTTTATTTTTTGTTGACATGTAATAATTGTATATATTTATGGGATACAGAGTGATATTTATGGAATACAAGTATAATGATCAAATCAGGGTACTTAGCATGTCTATCATCTGAAACATTGATCATTTTTTCAGTCTTGCGAACATTAAAAATCCTTTCTTTTAGCTTTTTAGAAATGTACACTAAATTGTTGTTAACCATATTCATCTTACAGGGTTACAGAACCCTAGACCTTCTTCCTCCCACCTAGCTTCTCTAGTAATTCTTGAGAAGTACAAGCAAGAAAGTGAGGAAAAGTTGGTCAGTCCAAGGCCACCCAGAAGCCTATCCTGCATCTGCACACAATCCATCCCCATGTCCTGTTGGCACCATTGTCCACCCTCTTTATTTCTACAGCTGACACCCTAGTTGATGCCCCCTGTGTCTCCTGCCAGGTTCTGCCCCAGGGCTCCCTCCACTGGTTGTGTGTAATGTGTGTGTGGGGTTTCAGAGGGGCGGGGGAGACTGCTGCAAGGACCATGGCTCTTATTCCTTGGAAGTCAGGGGCCATCCTGACAGCTTGGTGGCTCTGCTGCCCGGATTCACGGGACCTCTCTCACCCCAGGTGGTTAGAGATAGCCAGTTGGGAGTGGTTTGAGTTTTTCACAATGACAGTTTCCTGAAAGTCACCCCAAGCTCTGGGCTGAGGATAGCTGGGTACAGCCAAGGGGGGAAACATAGAAAGAGGAAGGAACTTCCTGTTAGAAAGCAAACGGCTGGGAGGTGGGGGTGGGGGCGGCTGTGCACCCTGGACCCTAAACTGCAAGGGACTGTGGTGAGGCCTCGGCAGACCCCAGATCCCCTCTCCATTCCCATAGGCAGAGGGCTGGCATGACCTCCCATGGCTGGGTCTGGCTGGACCTGTGAAGGTTGGCCTGCAGACCTCTTTCCTGTGCTTCTCCTTGTCCTGACTCTGGGCACTGCCTTCTGTCCACTGCGGCTGGGGTTGCTGCCTCTCTCAGTGCCCTGCTGGTCCTTAGACCCCACAGTGGCTGCTTTCGAGCCAGTTTAGAAAAAAAAAAAAAGGAAGGAAGCCGAGGACTTCCTTCTCAGAGAGGCCATCGCCCAAGGGGGCCAAGCCACACAGAGTGGCTCCTTCTAGCTCTCTTGTAGCTCCAGGAATGAGAGGCCTTCCTGGCTATGCAAGACCCTTTCTGCCCCGATCCCATGGAGCCCTCAGCTCTCCTGGGCTGCCCCTGGGCTCCCTTTCTAGAGAGGGTAATTCTTAAAATATCTAGTAACCAGTTTGCCATGGGCACTGCTCTGGCACAATGAACAGACAGCAGCCATAATCTCCTTTCCAAGGTGAACTGGACCAGTTGATTGTTCACTCTGCTTTTGCCGTTCTTCCCTCAGGACACGGAGCCTGTCCACTCACCTGTCTCTTGCAGTTGCCTGTTAGAACAGGTTTTTTTTTTTTTTTTTTTTTTTTTTACAGAGTCTCGCTCTGTTGCCCAGGTTGGAGTGCAGTGGTGCAATCTCAGCTCACTGCAACCTCTGCCTCCCAGGCAATTCTCTTGTCTCAGCCTCCTGAGTAGCTGGAACTACAGGTGCCCACCACCATGGCTGGCTAGTTTTTGTATTTTTAGTAGAGATGTGGTTCCACCATATTGATCAGGCTGGTCTCAAACTCCTGACCTCAGGTGACCCACCCGCCTCGGCCTCCCAAAGTGCTGGGATTACAGGCGTGAGCCACCGCGCCCAGCCCTTGAGCAGGTTTTATCATGGCTCTGAATCTGTCAGATGGAGATGGAATACTAACATCTCCTTTTCAGGCGTGGTATGACCATTCAGTGAGGAGAAAGCCCTTGTCACTGTGTGGGGCACATCACAGCCTCATGGTTCGTGTGACCATGAGCCCCAGTAGGTCAGGGACAGCCTGGTTTGTGCTCGTTGTCTCAGTGTAATTATTAATAACACTGCTTTTCATTCTCGAAAGTGTACCGGTCTGGACAACAGATGACTTAGTTGCCATTCTTCTGTTAATTGCTGGAGTTCTTCTGTTGGCCCAGTGACACCCAGTGTAGAGGCAAAAACACAAGGTTTGCTCTGGATTCTTGTCCCGGCTCTGCCACCAAGCACAGTGTGGCCTTGGACCAGTCAACTCCCGAGCTTCTGTCTCCCCAGCTCCACCCACCTGGAGGACAGCGCCTTGTGTTTTTCTCGTTGGCATCCCCAAGGCCTGGCAGACAGTCGGCGCTTAGCGGGCTGATGACTGACTAAAGAACATTTGCGAGGGTTGAAGGAGGCACTCCCATTCCCACGCACAGGGATCCCGCTGCTCCGGGTCCCTGAACCAGAAGCCAGTGTGTGTCTGTGGTTAGTGTCCCAGAGGCCCCACCCACTCACCTTCCCAGCCCACCCCAACCAAGGCGGAAGAAAAGGCCCTCGCACAGGCCCTGGCTTGATTTTAGTCACCCCAGACTGTTTCCCTGTCTGCTCTGAGCACCTCCTTCTTCAGCCTTAAGCTGAAAGATTGGGAAAGACAGTCTTTCAACCTGCTGCCAACTCAAGCCAGGTTTCTGGCCTCAGGCGTCACATTGTCATGGGCTTATGGGACACCAAGAGATCCTGGCTCTGCCTCTTAATAACTGTGTGACCTCGGGCAAGTCACTCAACTTCTCTGGGCCACCATTTTCTCACGTGAGAGGAGTCAATCAGATGGGTATGCGAGGCCTTTGCACAGGGCTGAGGGAACTGAACAGACACTTAATTAACATCTGTGTCTCCACCAGGCTTTGCTTGTGACAGGAGTGTGGGTCTCCCTCTTCTCCCTACCACCTCTTGGCATTTCTTCTGGGCAGGGAGGTCAGAGCCAGGTGTTCCCAGGAGGACCACGAAAACCTAGTCACCCATAATCACCATACTTTCTGAATCCAAAGTTGTATGTTGTGTGGCCTAACAAAGATATCAAATGCAATTATGAAGATGAGATGATTCAATAAACCACTTTTACAGAAAGTATCCAGTGTGGACATTGAGTTGAGGCAGTCCTGCACGTGGTACTCCTTACTCCTTAGGGAGGAAGCAGGACAGTCCAGGGCACACATTTACTGAGCACCTACTAGGTGCTGGTATTTGCACTCATGTGCTTTCATTTTGTCATCACCATGACTCTGAGAAGTGGGCATCCCTCTTCTCACTTCAGGATGAAGCTTGGCGAGGTGACAACTTTAAAAGTAGTCAAGTGTGTTTACTTAAAAGGAAAAGCTGATCACACCTCACATCCGGTTATGACCATCAAAGAGTCACAGGAAGTTGCTGACTTATTCCCAGCAGAGGAGAGATTTGAACTCAGTTGTGTCCACCACCTAAGGTTAAATACCTTCCACTACCTTCCCCTCTGCAGTCCCCAGGCATGCATTCCCAGCCGTCTCTTTGCCACACAGGTGCTTGCCTCTTGAGCTACCTTTTCTCCCTCCCCAAAACCTACAACTTGCCTCCCACCTGCTTCTAGGGATGCTTTGAAGATGGAGGAGGATGTTTTCCCAAAGCTCCCAGGGCCCTCTGGGGCCTCACCAGGGCAGCATATTATTAGCTAAAGCACACGACAGCAGCAACAGCAACTCTAATGAGTGCTCTCCCAACATCCTGTCGCCGAGGTCACTGGCAGGCATCATTAGCCCCATTTTAGAGATAGGAAAGCTGAGGCCCAGAGTCACCATTTGTGACCTGCCCACGGTGCCATAATGAGTCAGTGGAGGCCCAGTGCAAGCTTACTGTGCCTTTGTTCTCCTTCCTGCCTGAGAAATGGAGGGTAAAAAAGAGCTACAACCTTGGGAACCTCTGGCCCTTCCTTGGAGAGGGAGAGGTGCAGCCAGACTTGATGGTTCCAGCCTGACAAAGCCTGGCCTTGGGTAGGGGTAGAGACAAATGAGTACATGGGGTCCAAGGCCCCTTCCACACTGGACACCAACCCTAGATGGCATTGCTGGGACATTGTCCCCCGCAAATGTCTCCACCTGTTACTTTGTGGCTAAGACCTTGGCCAAGATGGTGGTGATGGTGGTGGTGTGTGTGTTCTGGTTTGAGCCTGAAAGGGAAGAAATTGATATGGAGGAGGGAGGAGGGGAGGGACAGCAATGGGCTCACATTTGCTGAGTGCTTTTCATGTGCCACCTACATTACATGCAGTTTGCCATCTCATCCCCACTCTACAGAGGAGGAAACTGAAGCCCAGAGGGGTGAAGAAATTCTGATCAGAGTTTCAGAGCATGTGAAAGAAAAAAAAGTCAGGATGTTAACCAGGATCATTTGGCTTGAAAGCTGTCGCTTTTGAAGTAGCCCACCCTGCCTCTTTGGAATTTCTTTGAGAGAGCTGGGGTCTACAAAGGTCAGCTTCATGGGCATGTGACCCGTGTGATCGCACAGGGTCCCACACTCAGAAGGACCACCCACTTGGTTTAATTGGTTCTGCTGTCATCATCTTGAAATTCCTAATGATTTTTGAACAAGGGGCCTTGCAGTTTTTTTTTTGTTTTTTTTGTTTTTTTTCACAAGGCCCTACCTACAAATTATGTGGCTAGTCCTAGGTCTATACACAGAAGCCTACAGGACCAGATGCCTCTATCTGTGGAAGGCCTTGGCCCAACATTTCCGCAGGAGTCTGGGTGAAAGGCACAGGCCTTTCCAGCTTTCCCAGTCACAGAGTCTGAGCAACAAGGCTTGGGGAAGACCTCTTATGGAAAGAAAGGCCTGATGGAGACAGAGCCTGGGTTCATCAGGGAAGAACGGGTACCTGATAGAGCTTTAGAGTGAGGGGCTGGAGACCGCAGAAAGGGGACCCAGGAGCCCTCTGGGCTGCTGTAGGCTGGTGGAAGGCCCCTTGCTCCAGCTATTAGTCACAGGAAGTTGCTGAGAAATTGTTGACATATATAATCGTGACTCTTTGATGGTCATAACTGGATGGGAAGTGTGATCAGCTTTTCCTTTTAAGCAAACACACTTGGACTACTTTTAAAGTTGTCACCAGGGGAGACTGTGGACAGTCTTTGTTCCAATGCTGTTGCTGTAGGAGATGCGTTTGAAGCTCTGCGGCACATCCTCTCGGCCTGTCTCTAGTTTTTAGCTGCATCTGAGGTGGGTGGATGGTTCCTTATGAGTTCAGACGTCTGCTCACAGCCTCCCACCTAAGGTGCTGGAGATGCGTGACTCTCTGATTTTCTGCCTCAGGCTGGGCTTCGGGAGCTCACTCAGCCTAGTGCAAGCACAGCTGGGAACTCAGAGGTTCCCAGAGAATCTAGCTCCGTGCCTAAAAGGGTGACTTCAAAAGTGCACACTTAGGACCAGGTGCGGTGGCTCACACCTGTAATCCCAGCACTTTAGGAGGCTGAGGCAGGAGGATCACTTGAGGTCAGGAGTTTGAGATCAGCCTGGCCAACATGATGAAACCCTGTCTTTACTAAAAATACAAAAACTAGCTGGGTGTGGTGGTGTGTGCCTGTAATCCCAGCTACTCGGGAGGCTGAAGCAGGAGAATCACTTGAACTTGGGAGACAGAAGCTGCAGTGAGCCGAGATTGCAGCACTGCACTCCAGCCTGGGCAACAGAGCAAGACTCTGTCTCAAAAAAAAAAAAAAAGGTGCACAGTTGCATTCACTTTTCTCTTCCCCAACTCACCACCCCCAACTCTCACTCCTGCTTCTTTGGGTCATCTCCTAAATAAATGGCTTGAACCCTAGTCCTTGTCTCAGGCTCTGCTTTTGGGGAACAAAAGCTGAAATAGGTGGGATTGCTTGGAGCATCAGCAGTTCCTCTTCTGGACTGTCTTTCAGAAGCTGAGGCCTGATCTTTTGTAGCTCTTCAAACACAGCAAACCTTCCATCTTCCTGGAGGAGGAGATTGATTCCTGCCAATAGCCAGACGCAATCCAGAACAAAGCTTGGTATTAAGCTTGGGTGGTAAATCACGTTCCACGTGCAGCGACAGCTGGACTGGAGGCCAGAGTGAAGGGCTAGATTTGGCCAAGACTTGGCTTCAGGTGTGATGTTGGCCACATCCTTAGCTGTGTGGTCTGGGGCTGGTGAGGTGACTTTTCTAGGCCCCAGGGGCTTTGTCTGTAGAATGAAGGGCAGTAACACCTAGCGCCCTGGTTTACTGTGGGAACCGAGCATATTTGTGAAATCGTTTTGTGATGGATAAACAGCTATACATGCGTGAGCTGTGACTGGTTGAAAACAAAATGGTGGCTGCAAATTAAAGAGGTGGGGGCCAGTTGATTGTGAAGGCCAGGCCCTGTGGGAGTCTGAACACATTTTGGTCAGTGGTAGCATCATTAGAAGGGCCTCCCCAAAAGGCTCCTGGGCTGGGACAACAGTTTTCTGACTGTGATTACCCCCATATGCTGCTTACGAAGCAGTCCTTGGTCCTTCATGGGTGTGTCTTAGAGATACTGTTTGTGCTAAGAAAGGATTGGGGTTCTGGTCTTGTTTCGTGGCATTCATGAGCTGGTCCCTGAAGAGAAGCATGTGACCCTGGGGATGAACCAAGAGCTGGCACACTGGGCTGGTCCAAGAGCTGGCACACTGGGCTGGTCCAAGAGCTGGCACACTGGGCTTGTTCAAGAGCTGGCACACTGGGCTGGTGGGGTGTGGGGCAGGGACGTTGGGATTCCTGTGAACACCGCAGGGTGTCATCCATGCATCTCACAAATGCGTACTGAGCAGGTACCACGTGCCAGGCACTGAGCCAGTGCTGGGATGCAGCAGGAGACAGAGCCTGACACTGCTGGGGCTCACATCCCAAGGGGGACAAGGCAATAAACAAATAAAGATATAAGGTCAGGCTGTGCCATGAAAGAAAATAAAGCCAGGTGGGGGAATGGAGAGTGATGGAAGGGCCGCTGACTTGGAAGAGTGGCCAAGGAAGGTGGTGTGAGGAGCTGATATTGGGACAGAGCCTGGGATGATGGGAGAGGTGAATCACCGTTAGGGGTAAAGGTAGAGGTGATAGTCAGTACAAATGTCCTGAGCGGGGAGGGTGCTCAGTGTTCGAGCAAGGTGGCTAGAGTGGTAGAGGAAGGTGAGGGAGAGGGAGAGAGATGGACAGAGAGGGAGAGAGAGAAGGAGAGAGACAGAGGGAGGGGAGAGAGAGAAGAGAGAGAGGAGAGTGAGAGAGAAAGGGAGACAGGGAGGGAGAGAGAGAGAAGGAGAGACAGGGAGTGAAGGAGAGAAAGGGAGATAGAAGAGGGAGAGAGAGAAAGACAGAGACAGAAGAGGAAGAGAGAGGAAGAGAGGGAGACAGGGAGGTAGAGAGAGAAAGAGAGAGAGAATATCAAGTCAAAGAGTCCAGAGAGGTGCTGGGGAGGTCAGATCATGCATAGCTTTGCAGGCCAGTGTAAAGTTCAAGTCTAATCTTTGTCATTAGCTGCTGTGTGACCTTGGGTACATCCCTTTCCCTCTGTGGGTGTAGTTTCTTCATATGCAAGTGAGAGGCTGGACTAGTAGTTCTTACCCCTACAACATCTGCTTTAAAAAACACCCATGCCCAGGCCCCACTCCAGTGATTTGAATCAGAAACTCTGGAGCTGGGGCCTGAGCATTGTGTGTGTTCCAAGCTCCCCCGGTTGACTCTGTGAGCAGCGGGAAGTGAAACACTGGAGGAGTGGGAAGGTCTGAAGGGCAGCAGGGGTGGAACCAACCTCTCTATCCTCTCCGTCCATCTCTGCCTCTTGCCTAGGCTTCTAGCAGCGTCAGCCTGTAGCCTGTCCCACACCAAACACCCGAATCTGCAGAAAGAGCAAATCAGCCCTGTCCCCTTCTTCCTTTTTACAGACCCCCATGGCCAGAGGGCAAGAGGCAGGGGTGACCCTAGGCCCTGGGAGATTTTGTTTATGGTGCATATTTCACTTCTACAGGATCCTCACAGCTGTGATCTTGCCTCATCGCAGTTGCCAACACTGAGGAGCTGCCTTCACCCCATTTGCTAATTCCCCAAGTTCCTCTTTCGGGCATGTTCCTGTCCCTCCATGTTCCCGTGGCCACGTGGAAATGGACCGAGGCCCACAGGGTGACTCAGAGGGGAAGCCCCTGCGCTGCGAGGCTCCCAGCAGCTCCTGGATTGCGTAAGGGCTATTTTTGAGGAGATTGCAGACTATCTGATGAATCATAGCAAACACACATGGCTCTGGCGGGGGACAGCCCTTCCTCATGTTGCTGTGGAAAGTGGAGCTTCTCAAAATGAATCAGCAGAGCCTGAACCCCAGGTCTGTGGGAGGAGGATGAGGGTGTGAATTACACATTTCCAAAGTATTGGGGTGCGGTTGCCTGGACCTGGGAGCGGGGGCTGCAGGGACCCAAGTCTTTGGTTTTCTCAGTGACTCAAAGATCCTCTCTCACCCACCTGAGTCTGCCACTTGGAACCTCCTGACCCTCCATCAGTCTGGAGCAATCACTTGCACTTCCTGGGGTCCAGGGAGAAAGTTAGGGTGGGCGCAGCCTAGTGTAGCTGCTTTCAAGTGGTGGCACATAGGGTCTGAATCCAGAAATCCAGAGGCCACCCCTTCTCTGGGTTGCCCATATGAGAAATTCCTGACCAAGAGGAGAAGGCTCAAATTACACCTGCTAGGGGTAGGGGAGGCCCCCCTTGCTCCCCCAAGCTCAGCGGCATGAGAACTAAGGGGGAGAGTGGAAGGGTGGTTGGGAGTCGTCAGGCTTCAGAATCGGACAGTATTGGATTTGAGGCCCCAAACCAAAACCACAGCTTGGAAAAAGTCCTAGGACATAGCTGAGCCTCAGTTTTCTGATTTGTCAAATCAGGTAATAATATCTAAACACACGAGGATCACCCAAGGCAGCCGGATATAATGTAAAGAACCCCCACTCTGCAGCCGGGGGCCTAGACCTCGGTCTGTTAATGATCAGCTGTGTGTTCTTGGGCAGATCACTGAACTGTTCTGTACCCCAGTTTTCTCCTCTTTAAATGAGGATAATATAATAGTGCCTTCTCATAGAGTTGATTAATAAGCTAATAGATGCAAAATTAAAGGAAGAGTGCCTGGTGCATAATGCATGCTTGGTAAGTGCTAGCTATTGTTATGTGAAGTAAGCATCATAGCAAGGTATGGTAGATTTATTACAGTCAGAGCTCAGGAAAAAGTAGTTGCCATCATCATCATCATCATCATCATCATCATCAATCATTGTCATTATTTTTTTCTAGAGAACTGAAGTAGATTTGGATAAAAGCTGGGGGGCCTCAAAGGGCACTGGAGAGAGGAAAACCTGAAGTCACTGTCGATGTCAGACTTTGGGTCTCCTTCAAAATGTTGCTTAGTTTGGCCCAAAGCAGTGGGAGATTTTGCGATTAGCTGGACAGCAGGAGAAAGACAAGGGGGACAATCTGTCTTGGAGAAGACTGAAGTTCCAGGGTGTCCTATTTATCTCTCTGCAAAGATGGAATGATCTTTAGGATTGCCCAATTCATAGTGTGCAGAGAGGACACGGAGGATGCACCAGCAGAGAGCCTGGACCCATGGCAGCATCAGGTATTGAAGCTGAGAGATGAGAGTTTCCATACACACCCTGCTCAGAATAACATGCTCTGTTGGGTAATGGTTAAAAATTCAAGAGATTTTCTGTGGCTGCTGCTGTTGGTGAACCTGCTCCCTTACAGACAGGCTGTTGGGATTCTAGGTTCTGGCTGGTATCTCTTCTATGCACAAGCCTTACAGCTGAGCTTAAAGTTAACCTATTTCTATAACCAGGATGTGGTAATACCGTGCTTCTCACTCCTGGCTGCAAATATGAATCACATAGAAAGCTTTTAAAAATAATGGTGCTTGGGCCCCACCCCAGGCCAATTGAATCTGAATATCTATGGGTAGACCTGAGCATTATGTGGCATAAAAGCTCCCCAGATGTTTCCAGTCTTCTTCTCTGAACTGAGTTTCTTTTTTTTTTGCTTCCTTTTATCTTGAACTGCCTGCCCCTCCCCATCTCACCCCAATCTAGCTGATTCCATTCTATCTTTTCCTTTTGTTGAATGATTCAGTCATACAAAAAGTATTTATCGAAGGCCTACTGTATACCAGAAACTGGTCTAGGAAGGGCAGATACAGTAGTAAACAGGAAAAGACAAAGGCCCTGCTTTCATGAAACTTATGTTCTGGTTTTTTTTTTTTTTTTTTGCTTCCTTTTATCTCGAACTATCTGCCCCTCCCCATCCCACCCCAACCTAGCTGATTCCATTCTATCTTTTCCTTTTGTTGAATGATTCAGTCATTCAAAAAGTATTTACTGAAGGCCTACTGTATACCAGAAACTGGTCTAGGAAGGGCAGATACAGCAGTAAACAGGAAAAGACAAAGGCCCTGCTTTCATGAAACTTATGTTCTGTTTTTTTTTTTTTTTTTTTTTTTGAGATAGAGTCTTGCTCTGTCACCCAGGCTGGAGTGCAGTGGCATGATCTCAGATCACCACAACTTCTGCCTCCTGGGTTCAAACAACTCTCCTGCCTCGGCCTCCTAAGTAGCTGGGACTACAGGCGCGCACTACCATGCCTGGCTAATTTTTATATTTTTAGCAGAGACAGTGTTTCACCATGTTGGCCAGGCTGGGTTCAAACTCCTGACCTCAAGTGATCCACCCACCTCAGCCTCCTAAAGTGCTGGGATTACAGGAGTGAGCTGTCGCGCTTGGCTGAAACTTATGTTCTTATGTGGGGAAGACAGAGAATAAGCCAAATATATACGAATATTCATGGTAGAGATCAGAAAAATAAATCAGGGAAGGGGATGTGAGAGTGATGGGTCATCAGGGATGGTGATATTTGACCAGAGACTTGAATGAAGTGAAAGACCTACCATATAGATATGTGAGGTAGAACATTCCAGAAAGGGAAGCAATTATCAAGACCCTGAGGAGTGAATGCGGAGCACATTCCCTTCCAGTGCACGCCATTCTACTCCATGTTACCCATTACAGTGTATCCTATAAATATCATCCACCCAATTCCAGTCCTAACTAGTTTCTTTGGACTTGGCTTAGCCAACTGCGTTACTGGCCTAATATTGGGTAAGAGGTGGAGATACAATAAATGCTAATTCAGAGTATTGCTGATGGAAATAGTGCTGTCTCAGTTTGGCTCAGCTCAAATCTGGATGGGCGTTCTGCCTGGCAACCATGTGTTAAAACCATGTGCAGGTTTAGAGAGAAATTAGGAACTAGTTGTCTCAGATATATTTCCCCATGTGTAGCTCTATTGATCTCAGGGATCTTTTGTTTCATTATATACTCCAAATTCAAGGTCAGTGGAAATCAGAAACCCAGCAGAATTCAAAATATGTGTCGTGTCTCCTTACCTGCCACAGTGTCTGTAATTGCCTTATTTGGGTCACTCAGTGAGAGGTCTTCCAGAGATGAGCCTATTAAACAAGGTTCAGGTGTTCTGTTATCTATTAGGATCCCTGAGGATCTTGCACAGACTGAGATCTTGAAGGAATAGGACGTGGGGCAGGCAAAGTTTGATTGAAGAGAAGAGGGAACTAATAGGATAAGATCTGGGACCATTGTGTCTCAGGATGGCATGAGGGCACTGAGGTCGTGGAGATGGGGCTGGCAGGGAAGGCCAAGGCCACAGATGGCTCTGTCATATTCTACTGAGGCCTGGTGTGGCAGTCTTGAGACAAGTCTGCAAATTCACTGACACTTCTCCCATTGACAGGAGAGATCTATGTCTCCTCCCCTTGAATCTGAGCTGGCCTTAGTGACTCTCTCGTGAGCAGCAGAATCAGCAGAGGTTTTGCTCCATGATCCCTAGTCTGGGTCATAAAAGCCCGTGGAGCCTCTGCTTGATTCTCTTGGGTCACTCACTCTGGAGGAAGCCAGCCAACTTGCATGGAGTTCAGTAACCCCAAGACTACCATGCTGGAGAGGCACATCTAAACACCTAGCCAAGAGCCAGCCTCAGCTGCCAGCCATCTTGGACTGAGATTTCACGTGACTGAGCAAATCTAGATGTCCAGCCCAACTGAGGCTTCAGATGAGTGTACCAGCTCCGACTGGCATTGATCCAACTTTGTGAGAGGCTCCCAAGCAAGGGCTGCCCATCATGCCCTTTCTGAATTATTGACCTGTAAATTCATGAGCAAGATAGAATGGTAGTTGGTTGTTTTACACCATTAAATGTTGGAATAATTTATTTCATATCAATAGTAACCAGAATACCTTGGATCCAGCCAGCTCTTGGTAGCTCATATTTATGGGCCAAACAAATGATTATAGCAATTCAGAATGGGCTGTCCCTGGATAGCTGGAAGAGAGAGAGGGCAAGAAAAAGGACCTCATGGAAAAAAGGGCCTATAGACTTGAAAATGATTTTAGAGATTATCTTGTCCAAATCCTTCTTTTGAGGGCTGAGGGGAATAACTTGCCCAAGGTCACCGGGATTGTTTGGGAAAGACCCAGGACTGGGATCCAAGTTCCAACATCTGGACTCCTATTTTCCATCTTCAGTTTTTCTTGGCCAATACAGGACTATGGGGATAAGGGGGTGGTAGGGCAATTAATTCGGATTTCCCTGGGATGGGTTTGGATTCATAAAGTTAAATGTCATTCTGGATCTCCCTGGAAATTACTCTTTTTGGAATTCCTTGCCTAGAATGTCCTCCTTCTGTCCCTTCCTGTATGTCTGGATTCTCCCCAGGCCATCTTCTTTTTGATGTATTAAATGGTTTAATCCATATATATCTATAAGGCACTTCTTACATGCCCAGGGCTGTAGTGAGCCCTGGGGTTCCTTTGCTGAGCAAGGTAGACTTGCATCCTGCCCTCGGGCACTACCTTGATCTCCACAGTTAGAAGGAACAGCTTTCATCTTTGGACTCTAGTTCTGTTGTCTTTGCTGTGTGTAGGACACCACCCGTTTATATACTAATTGGATTTATGACTCATTTCTGGAATCTAAGCTCCTCCAGGGCAGGATTAGTGCCCAATTCATGGATGTCTCTTCTAAAGGGTGTGGCTCAGCACCTGACCCAGCTGCCCTGGCTGCTTTGTAAGGTAGTGAGCTCCGTGTTGCTGTCAGCCATTGGCAGGGAAGGATACATGTGTGATGGGTTAGGGGTGGAGAAGATGAGGGTTTTAGAGGCTTAGACAAGGGATCCTCATTCCTTCTGCTGAGAGTCTCAGTTTCTCATGTGACATCATATCAACCTCTGCCTTTTACTGACTGCTCGCTATGCCCAGCTGTGATGCTTTGGGCTTTATATATGTTTAATCCTCACATTCACCTTCTCCAGCAGGTGGGATTAAAACCTCAAGGTTACAGACTGAGAATCAGAGGCTGAGGGCCCTGCTTAAAGGCACTCAGCTTGGAAGTAGCAGAATCTGAATTCAAACCCAAGTAGATTTCTATGCCCCTATTTTTCAAACTGGAGATTGTTAACTATTGGGTTATGAAAGCAATTAGTAGATCATGATCATCATTTTAAAGTGAATAGAGGCCGGGTGCAGTGGCTCATGCCTGTAATCCCAGCACTTTGAGAGGCCGAGGCGGGTGGATAGCTTGAGGTCAGGAGTTTGAGACCAGCTGGCCAACATGTTGAAACCCCATTTCTACTAAAAATACAAAAATTAGCCGGGCTTGGTGGCATGCACCTGTAATCCCAGCTACTGGGAAGGCTGAGGCACAAGAATTGTTTGAACCTGGGAGGCGGAGGTTGCAGTGAGCTGAGATTGTGCTACTGCACTCCAGCCTGGGTGACACAGCGAGACTTCATCTCAAAAAAAAAAAAAAAAAAAAAGAAAATAGAATATTGGGAGGCCGAGGTGGGTGGATCACCTGAGGTGAGGAGTTTAAGACCAGCCTTACCAACATGGCAAAACTTCGTCTCCACTAAAAATACAAAACTTAGCTGGGCTTGGTGGCACATGTTTGTAATCCCAGCTACTCATGAGGCTGAGGCAGGAGAATTGCTTGAACCCGGGAGGTTGCAGTGAGCTGAGATTGTGTCATTGCACTCCAGCCTGGCCAGCAGAGCGAGACTCCATCTCAAAAAAAAAAAAAAAAAAAAGAATAGACTAGAAAAGATAACAGTGCATTACTTGTGGCAAACCGTAAAGATTGGTTTCTGAAAAATTTGGTTCATGTATACACACACACACACACACACCCTGGATTCATATATTTGCACACACACGCATATATACATGCACATATATAAAGTGTGTTCTGTGTCACCATGTAAAATACATTTCATGGCCAAAAGTGGTTTGAAAACCACTCTTCTAGGCTGTACTGCTCCAAACTCACCAACAATAAATAACATTTTATTAAGTGCTAGGATGTGCTGGGAATCCTCTTGAAACAGAATAGTTTCTTCTGTGGAAGCAAAGTCACTTTGACAAATGGCCACGCCCTCACCCTTCCTGGCTACACTCCATTCCCACCCCCTAGCTGCCTCATCTGCTTCCCAGGGAGGCTGCGGTAGAAACCAGTGGGCTGGATTTGCAGTGCTTTCCCCAGAATGTCTTGTCTGGACAGCCCTCACTGAGCAGTGTGGTAGGATGAGGTATGATGGGGACACCTTGTCAGGCCTCTGGGAATTCTGGGCCAGCATCCCCACACCTGCCCCACACTGCCAGGAAGCAGTGAGCAGTGACTCTCATTATTTTAGGATGTCTTTATTCATGTATATCTATTCTTTCTTTCTTTTTTTTGAGATGGAGCTTCACTCTTGTTGCCCAGGCTGGAGTGCAGTGGTGTGATCTCAGCTCACCACAACCTCCACCTCCCGGGTTCAAGCGATTCCTCTGCCTCAGCCTCCAGAGTAGCTGGGACTACAGGTATGCACCACCATGCCCAGCTAATTTTTGTATTTTTAGTAGAGACGGGGTTTCTCCATGTTGGTCAGGCTGGTCTCAAACTCCCGACCTCAGGTGATATGCCCACCTCAGCCTCCCAAAGTGCTGGGATTACAGGGGTGAGCCACTGCGCCCAGCCTATGTATACCTATTCTTGAAGTACAAACACATGGACGTGTTTCTTCAACTGCAGGGCAGGTGCTTGTAACAGCAGCCACAGGAGGAAGGAGGAGAGGAGAGGAGAAGAGAGGGAGGGAGGGAGGGGAGGGAAGGGGAGAGGAGAGGAGGGGAGAAGAGATGGTGCCTTTGCCCTTTCTCTGCATTTTCAAGTTGAGGGCCACAGAGCAGTCAAGACTCTACTGATTTTATAGTTGGGGTAACTGAGGCTCAGAGAGGGGAAGGACTTCCCTGGACAACCCCAGCCTGGCACGTGGCCTTCATCTCCCTTCTCCCCACATCTGCAGGCTGAGCTGGGTCACATCCTGGGGATTGAAGCCCTCAGGGCTGTCTTCAGGGACTTGGCCCTGTCATCCTTGTTGCTAGTCTGGCCCTGGCTATCCTGAGCTCTGGCACTGGGATCCTGTTGTTCTGCGCTCCTCTGAGCACCTCGGTCTTGCCTTGTTCTTCCACTTCCATTTGGGGCCAGAGTCCTATTCAAATATTAAACAAGCCATTTGGCACAGGTAGGGACCAATTAGAATGAACACTGGCCAAATCCTAGAGTTCCCCTTCTGCGGTACGCACTGGCCCTTTGAATGCTAAAGGTGGGTGGTCTGGGGGTGCTGGGGAGGGGACAGAGTGGCTGGGATGGATGGTGCCTTTGCCAGGCTTGGGACAGTGGCAACTAGCCACTTAGGTATGAGAGTATGTCATTATTTTAACATCTTTACAGGTGCGTATTGGTTGAGTATCAGCCTGCATCTCATCCTTAAATCCACATCCCTGAACCGACATGAGGTCTTGGCATCTGATCACAACCTCCGTGATGCCACCTGCCATTGTAGATTTCCAACGATCACCCCCATCAGATTCTCTATTGCCAGCTTTGCCTGAAGAGGGAAGGAGGAGGGGGTCTGTGCTTGTCACAAGATGTCTTAGTGCCAGGCCTTGCGGTAGGGAGGTGGTTAGTCTCCTAGGGCTGCAGAGGATCACAGGCTGGGTGGTTTAAACAGCCATGCATTCTCTCACGGTTCTGGAGGCGAGAAGTCTGAGAGGGCCTCTCTCCTAGTTCCTGGTGGTTTGCTGGAAATCTTTTGCATCCCTGGCTTGTGGACACATCATCCTCTCTGCCCTCATCTTCACATGGTGCTCTCTTCGTGTCTTCTCTGTGTTCACTTGGCCCCCTTTTAAAAGGATACTGGGGCCCATGCCAATGACCTCATCTCAACTTAATTATCAACAAAGACCCAAATTTCCCTATTTCACAGTCACAGGTACTGGGGATAGACCTCCAATATCTTCTGGGGGCATATGATTTAGCCCATATCAGGAAGATTTACTCATAATATCTCCTTGTGAACTCTGAGTATGAGATCTTTTTGATTAAAGATTATAACTGCATGTTCCTCCTTTCCTCCCTCCCTTCCTTCCTTCCTCCCGTCCTTCCCCTTCCTAATCCCTCCTTCCTCCCGTCCTTCCCCTTCCTAACTTCCTAATCCCTCCCTCCCTCCCTTCTTTTCTTCCTTCCTTCCTTCCTTCCTTCCTTCCTTCCTTCCTTCCTTCCTTCCTTCCTTCCTTCCTTCCTTCCTTCCAGCCTTCCTTCCTGCCTTCCTTCCCAGCCTGGGCAACATGGCAAAACTCCATCTCTACCAAGATTATAACTTTCTCCCTCGCTTGCTTCCTTCCTTCCTTCCTCCCTCCCTCCCTCCCTCCTTCCTTCCCTCCCTCCCTCCCTCTCTTCCTTCCTTCCTTTTTTCCCTCCAGCCTTCCTTCCTGCCTTCCTTCCCAGCCTGGGCAACATGGCAAAACTCCATCTCTACCAAGATTATAACTTTCTCCCTCGCTTGCTTCCTTCCTTCCTTCCTCCCTCCCTCGCTCGCTCCTTCCCTACCTCCCTCCCTCTCTTCCTTCTTTCCTTCCTTCATTCCTTCCTTCCTTCCTTCCTTCCTTCTTCCCTCCCTTCCTCTTCCAGAATGTATTTTATTCAGATGACACATTTTATAGCAATCTTATAGATTAAACATGAGAAGGCTGATTTTCGCTGGTTGAAGAGGGATAGGAACCCCTAAGGTGCCATGAAACACATTTTGGGAACCACTGAGTAAGCTTCTCTCAGGTCTCCCTCTAGCTCAGGCATTCCATGGATCCTTCTCACCCTGGTTTTGGCTCGAACCCAGGTCTATATGGTCTTATTTATTTTAGGTCCAATTCTGCTTGTGACTTGTTCATGTGCCTTGCCAAGGGCTGTCCAGGAAAAGGATCCCCACTGCTTTCATCCCTGAAGTTCTGGCTCAGAATGGGCTGAATGAGGGTGCCAGCAGGGCCCTTGCCAAAGTGTTTCCAGTCAGAATAGGAATCGTGGATCTTTTCCATAACTCTGTCCTTTGTTTTGTCTGCAGAAGCCTAAGTTGTCTTAGTTTGGAAAACTCAGTGTCCTCCCTTCTTGCATGGAGCTATGGTGTGTGGAAATTCCAAACTGTAGCTTAGTTGCCTTGCCCTGAAACTTGTCTCCTCTGGAGACACAGGGCTGGGGGCAAGGCTGAGGGAGAAGAATCTGTCTTGGTCAATCCTGGTGCTCTGGAAGAAAACCTTGTGTGATGGTCATCTCTAGTTGGTAATCTGATATAAGTTGAGTTGCCAACAGAACCCAGCTGAGGAGAATGACTGGTCTAAGCCCAGCATGGCTTTCCCGCTCCCTTTGCTAGGTGTGTGATTTCCCAGCTTCCCTTGGAGAAATGTCACTGCCATGATTGTGTTACAGAGGACCTCCATCTAGCCAGCACGCTCACACTCCTTCCCTGGATCGGTTTGATGAAGCAGGCCTCCATGTTGTAAACTGTCTCATGGAGAGGCCCAACTGGCAAGGAACTGAGGAAAGCCTCTGGCCAACAGCCAGTGAGGAGCTGAATCCTGCCAACAACCACTGAGAAAGTTTGGAAGTGGATCCTGCCCCAGTTGAACCTTCAGATGGCTGTGGTCTCAGCTGACATCTTGATTGTAGCTTTGTAAGAGACCTTGACCCAGAGGACTCAGGTAAGCCATACTAGATCCTTACCCACAGAAACTGAGATAGGAAGTATTTCAGACCTGCCAGAGGCACCATGGCTCATGCCTGTAATTCCAGCACTTTGAAGGCTGAGGCAGGTGGATCACTTGAGCTCAGGAGTTTGAGACCAGCCTGGGCAACATGGCAAAACCCCATCTCTACAAAAAATTCAAAAATTAGCTAGGTGTGGTGGCATGTCCCTCTAGTCCCAGCTACTCGGGAGGCTGAGGCAGGAGAATTGCTTGAGCCCAGGAGGTGGAGGTTGCAGTGAGATGAGATTCTGCCACTGTGCTCCAGCCTGGGAGATGGGAGTGAAACCTTGTCTCAAAAAAAAAAAAAAAAAAAAAAAAAAAAAGTGTTTCAGATCGCTAAGTTTGGGGCAATTTGTTATGTAGCAATAGACAACTCATAAAGGGGGCTTTGATTTTTGATAGAAGAGATAGAGGAAGCTGGCACCCCTGTTTTCCACCAGATGCAATGACCATCTTATGACCATGAGGCAGCAGGCATGATGGTCCCATCCATATTAAGCTTGGCAGAGCAGAAAGATAGAATGATCCAGGGTTCTTACAGCATCTATAAGCAGCTGGGTCACTGCAGCAACTACCTACCTTTGGACTTCTTATATGAAAAAAACATACTCTCATTTAAGTCTTTGTTGATTGAGTTCTGTTACTTGCACCCAAAAGCCTTCCTAAAAGTAAATTGCTTCCTCTTGCGGAATCTCAGATACCTGATCTATCAAACCAGTGGGATGGATTAAATCATGTCTAAGGTCCCAGCTCATGATGGGCACTTCCAGCTACATAGTCATGTGATATTCTTTAGTCAAGTGCTCTATTTCTATTAGGGTCCAGTGGCACACCAGGAGCTGCAGATATCGTGGCTTTATGACAAAAACCCATGAGTGCACATTGTGATTCTCCTACTGAGGCTTGCCATAAACTCCTCACAGCGTCTTTCCCCCTTCAGACTTACCTGTAAGACCATGGGTTTTAACTGGGCTTATGGCTCCAGCACTGGGGGTACTTATACCATAACCAGGATCTACTGCATACCTTTTTCTGCACCAGGCTTCATTCAAAGCTGGCAGTCTTCTGTGTCACTTGGTAATTGGCATGGAGCATTACTACAGTGTGTGAAATATGCTAAATCCAGAACCCAAAGAGGCTTACCAGGTATTGTGCTTTTTCCTTTGTGGTAGGAGGTGCAAGATATAATAATTTGCCCTTTACTTTGGAGGGGATATCCTGGCCTTCCCAAGAATCCATTAAAGCTGATATGGCAGGACCCTGAATCTTCACTCTCATCCTCTGGAGTGCTTATGTCTTGTCAAGACCTCTAGGGAAAGCTGGGCACGGTGGCTCACGCCTGTAATCCCAGCAGTTTGGGAGGCTGAGGCGGGCAGATCACCTGAGGTTGGGAGTTTGAGACCAGCCTGGCTAACATGGTCTCTACTAAAAATACAAAATTAACCGGGCATGGTGGTGCATGCCTGTAATCCCAGCTACTCGGGAGGCTGAGGCAGGAGAATTGCTTGAACCTGGGAGGCGGAGGTTGTGGTGAGCTGAGATTACGCCATTGCACTCCAGCTTGGGCAACAAGAGTGAAACTCTGTCTCAAAATAAATAAATAAATACATAAATAAATAAATCCTCCAGGGTACTTGTCACTTCTTATTCATTACTTACTCATTACTTCCAAGGTACTTGCCACTTCTTGCTCATTGCTTGCTGATTAATAGGGTCATGTTAATAAAGCTGACCAATGCAATGTTTTGTGGAATGTCCAGGTGGTCATTCCAGGGTGGCACTGATGTTTACCTTTCCCTCATGATGCAATACTGATTTTGATTTATTAGGTTGGTGCAAAAGTTATTGTGGTTTTTGCTATTACTTTCAATGCAAAAACTACAATTACTTTTGCACCAATCTAATACTATCTTTGTTAGTGGCGGGTGGGTTGAGGCAGTTTCCCAAGTTTCACCTTCGGAACCCACTCTCCCCACCTTGATAGCTCTTGTCTCATAAGCCGTGGGGGTTTTTGCCAATTACCGAGTATGTTTATTTCAGTTGTATACCAGGAACTGAGGAAAGACTACTTGGTGAGTCCGTGGACCTGGCTGTGACCTGGACTGGAGTCTGGACTCCATTTATTACCTGGCCTCCATACACTCCCATTCGAACAAGGGCCAAAATAATATTTTGGATCTCCATGTATCAACTCAGACCATGTATCCACAGTCCTTAACATTTCTGACTATGAACAGAATAAAAGCTGGGAGATACTTTGACATGGTTGTGCAGAGTCTTTCTACCTGGAGGTTTGGTCTTTTCTTCAGTCAATGGGTTTCATGTCTGAAAATAGGTTCAGGTCTAGAAGCTTGGCATGGGATCCTGAGTCTTGGGTTATTTTGACTGCATAGATTGAGCAATTCCCTTGTTAGCTGCCTGTCTAGCTAGGCTTCAGGAATGTCGTGTTCTATTAATCATCTCCATAGCTGTCTGTGGGTCAGGCCCCCAGCTGCTTTGGTGACTTGGCTGCTCATTACAATATTTGCAATCATCTTCCCTCTGATGGTTAAGTGCCATCTGGCATCTATTATTTTGGGATCCTATCATCCCCCTTGCTATCACAGAAGTCTACCAGGCCCAGTATTTTCTGGCTGGATAATGCTATAACTTGGCTCTAGTTATGGGTTTGGCAGTCAGGAGGTAAAGTGGGGTCTAAACTGAGAGGTGAAGGGGGTGTTTATTTTCATGTAACATAGAAGCTTCTGTATCATTTTTAAGCTAGGAGGGAGTGCTAGTATTTACTAGGAGTCCTGGGACACTTCTGCAGGCTCAGAGAGTCCTGAGTATCTGGGAGTTTAAGGATTCTTGAGGGCATGAACCCTACTGTCTCTATCCAACAGCTTAGGGCCCCACTTCTTTCTAATCGAAGCCCTAACCTTGGCATGACAGAATTACCCAGGTTGAGAATTTTCTGGTGCTCTGTTACCCTCATAATTAAGACCTGGGCCTGCTTCTGGGCCTTTTCTGTCCTTTGGATGCAGGAGAGGGGAACTCTGTACATGCTACCAAAGAGGCCCTCTGACTTTGATGCTTTGCCTTTTGCTGGCAATTTCCATTGTCTTTCTGTAGCACGTTAGTAGCACTCAGCAAGCCACCCAATTTTGTTGTCATTATAGTTAGTACTTCATCCAAACCTCTCAAAAGCCTGAGATATTGCACCCGTTGGTTCATTCCCTTCCCCAAGTAGTCCATCCCAATTTACCACCAGTGAAAGGCTTCACATTTATGTCACTCTATCACCCCAAGGGCTGTTCATACTCCACCTACCACCATCCTGTCACCTCAGTGATGTCCGCCAGCCAGTGAGTGGATGATCCAGTTATGAAGTCTCATTTAGTCTGCTCCTTACACCACCTGTCTTAAATCTTGTATCCCAAGAAATACACTTTGAGACAGAAATCTAGATCCTGGGTCCTTACTGGGGAGTGCTTCGGAAACAACACCTGCAAGCGGGTGAAGAATCTCAGATTGGCCAGTGGGAGAAGTTCAACTCTGATGCAGAGTTCAACTCTCTGATGCAGTCACAGAAGAGGCCTTAGTCGATTGCATGGGGGACCCTGAAGCTGAGATGATCCTGCAGAATTCTCTCAGACTGAGGCCTCTGAACTTCTACATTGCTAGTCGTGGGTTGCCAGTGAGGGGACATGAGTTTGGGTGAGGCAGTGCCCTTCAGTGAAGGGCGCTTCCTGGGGAGGGACTGGGCTCTGAGCCGTTAGCAGCCAACACTCCTGGGAGCTGAGCCAGCCTTTGTCCCTGAGGGAGATTCATCTGGGTAGGGCACCACAGCATCCACTATAGCAGTGGTTCTCAAAGTGTGGTACTCAAACCAGCAGCATCACCATCACCTGGGAACTCGCTAGAAATGCAAAGCCTCAGGCTCCACGCCTGACCTGCTGAATTAGAAGCTCTGAGTATAAGATCCAGCAATCTGTGATTTAACAAACCTTCCCAATTTGATGCGGCTAAAGTTTGAGGTCCACAGCACTACAGGGAGCAAGATCTAGCAGATGACTCACACAGAAAAATTCTGCCCTAGGCCCATTTCAATATATATTCTCAGAGCTATGTTTGATTATGGGAAGTATACATATAATAATATCTATTTATAAACGGTTTCCTTGGTCTATTTTTTTAAAAAGCGTTCATTTATTTCTTTTTTAAAATAATTTTTAAAATTTTTTTATTGAGACAGGGTCTCACTATGTTGTCCAGGTTGATCTTGTACCCCTGGGCTCAAGTGATCCTCCTGTCTCAGCCTCCCAAAGTGCTGGGATTACAGACATGAGCCACTGCACCCTGCCTTTTTATTACTTTTTAAAAAATGTATTTCCATTTGTTTCTTAATGGACTGATGCGTGAGGGCAACTGGCTCATTTGTTTCATCTGCTTGTAACTCATGGTGTTTCCCAGAGAAACTGCCAGCAGCTTTCAGTAAGTGCTAGGTCTGGACTTAGCAGCTTGGGACTGTAGGGATATCTATGTAAATCCAAGGCAGCCCAGTGGAAAGAGTTTGGGTGCTGACCTTGATTTGGAGCCTGGCTCCCCTAGCACCTCTCGCTGTGGAATCTTAGGAGGTCACTTTCCCTTTCTCATCTGAAAAAAAAAAAATGGGGTTGATGTGATGATGAAAAGGAAATCACACATAGTAACTGCTAAAAAGCGTGAGCTCTACTTTCACTTCCAGCCGCCTGTGTTCCAGTTCCTGCTCTGCCACACCACACGGTGCAACCATGGGCACGCCCATTCCCATCTTGTGCATGTCCCTTCCCATCTCTGGGCTGTTACCCATCTACAAAGTGGAAGGGCATTGATCTGGACAGACTCTGCGGTTCCTTCCTGTGCCTGTGAGCAAGAGTTGTGTTGGTTACCCTTGTCCCCCAGGCATTTGGGACCCAAGGCTCCAGGAAGGGAAGGATCCTACAATGTGTTTAAAATCTCCCTCCAAATCAAGTCCTAACTCCTGCCATGTCCAGCATGACCTGGCACCTGGAGGCATCTCAGGCCTCACCCCTTCTCTTCACCCTGCATACGCCAGCCAGTCCAGCCCCTTCTTAATCTTTGAGCAAGCCAGCCAGCCTTTCTCACTACCTTGTGGACTTTGCATTGGTGAACATTTTCTGGAAAATTCTACCCCCAGCTCTTTGCACTGCTGGCTTCTTCTCATCTTCTGGGGTTCAGCTCATTGTCACCTCCTCAGCACCCCACTCAGCATTCCCCTGCCTCAGTTACAATCGTATCAGCACTTTTGTTTCCTGCAAAACACCTTTCACAATCAGAAGTGCTCTCGTTTGATTGTAAGTTTAGCTGGCTATTGTCTGTGCGATTTTCTAGAATGTGCGGCCGTGAGGCTGAAACTTCTGATCTGGCCTTAATCATGACAGTGTCCCCAGCAAATGACCCTAGCACATAGTGCTCAAAAAATAGGTTGGCATGTGTCAGTGAATAGAGACTTGCTCTTAGGAATGCAGGCTGGCTCCGTCTCTATTTGTCAAGCCTTCTTGGGCTCTCATGGCTGAGAAATGGGTTTCAACTGGCAGGCCTGTTTACCCACACCCCCACCTTACTGTATGCACCTCGTGCCTCATGCCATCTCGCCTCAGGAACCTATGGGATGTGCCAGATGGGCTGGGCCTAGCTCTGCTACATGTGTGTCCACTCCTAGCTCCTGGCTCCCAGCACTCTTCCCAGGCTTCCAAGGCAAAGAAAGAGAGAGAAAGAGAGAAGAGAAAAGGAGGCTAGACTTGGCTTTGCTCTCCAACAAACCAGCAAGCAAACAGTATCTGGTTTCGAATTTCAACAAGGATGTGTCAGCAGAGCCTGGGTTACACCAGCCTGGGTTGGGGGAGAGACTGGAGAGGTTATGTCACTGGTGAGGTGTGGTGGTGCAATGCGGGTGACAACACCATGCAGGCCCGGATGTGGTGTCAACAAACCCGGGCTCAAGCGGGGCTCCTGGGTGGGGGCATGCGGAAGTGTTGGGGTGACCCCTCGAGGAAGGAAAGAGCCACGGTCATTTCCTGAGCCTGTCTGCCAGGTGCTTTCGAGTGAGAATCCCACGAGAATCCTCTCACCTGCCAGGCGGGGCCCATGTGATCAATGTCCCTTTACAGGTGAGGAAATCGAGTCTAGGAATTGAAATGACCCGCCCGTGATCATTTGGCCCTGGTATGGAGCTGGGAACCAAACACAAATCCTGTTTTGTCTCCTCTTCCTGGGGACTCTGGGTTGAAGTCGTGCTCAACTGTTTCCTGGCTTTAGGAGGCTGGTCAGCCTTTCCAGCCTCCCCATCTCAGCCTCCTCGGTTACAAAATGAAAGTGTCGTTGCCCTCATTCATTCGGTTGGGGTGAGGTTTGAATGGACGATGGTGGCAAAACTCTTAGAAGGCCACCTGGCTCTGTGTGCCCCAGACCCATCTTCCTTCTTTGTGGGTGCAGAAGTCCCAGCCCCCTGGGGAAGAAGGAGACTCTGGTGGGCAATGATGTATCCTCGGAATGGCTCCAAGGGAATGGAACCAGCCTTTAGACCCCCAGGCATTGCCAGCTCTGGGCGTCCCTTCCTCTCAGGGCCTGCTCAGTAGATGACTCTGTCCCCATGGTGTGGTGATGCCTGGGTCAGGCTGTCTCCCCACTTCCTACTCTGTTGGCTACAAGAGCAGGGGCAGCAATGGCTGAGAGTCCAGACAAAAGCTTTTAGGGGAACCAGGTGGGGAGAGGGTGCCCACCACAGACCAGGCCCTTTCCATAGCTCTTGAGATGCCCAATCTCATTGACCTCTTCCCCAAAACCTTGATGAGTGACATAGTGTGCTTCTTCTTTTTTTTTTTTTTTAGAGGTGGATAAGCTGAGGATTGGAGAGGTGAGGTCAGTGCAGCAGTCCCACAGCACACCAGAGCTGGATTTGAACCCAGGTGCATTTGCATGGCTTCTGGCTCCCCTGTGGACTGAGAGCCTGTGTGGGCTAGCGCTTCCCTTCTCTGGGACTCAATTCTTCCACTTATAAAATGAGGGGGTTGGACCAGATGACTTTAAGAGTCTTCCCATCCCTGGTATTCCCTGAGTCGCCATCTTGGAAATTCTGACCTCATTCCTGCTTTGTGCGGCTGTTTATTTGCTTGTCTCTCTTACACTGTGGAGCTGGGAGGGCCCAAATGGTAGCAGTTCAGGCCAGTCTTGCTGGGGTAAAGGCACAGCTTCCTCTGTGGCCTCTGGGTTTGAGAAGGTCTCCGAGAATCCTCACTCCACAGAGGACATAGCATCTTTTTCGGAGCCCTCCCACTGGCTCGAGAGGGAACTTGTAATTTCGTTTTATTTTTGGTTCTCTCTCTCTTGCTCTTTTTACTGGAGTAAGATATACATAATATAAAACTTACCATTTTAACTATTTTCAAGCATCCAGTTCAGTGGCATTAAGTACATTCACATTATTATGTAACCATCACCATGATCCATCTGAGAACATTTTCATTATCCCAAATGGAGACTCTGTACCATAAAACAGTATCATCCATTCCTCTCTCCCCCCAGCCCCTGGTTGTGATGTGTTTTTATAGCAAAGGCTCCATGATATTTAAGAGTTGATGTCATCCTCCTTCCCCTCCCAGTTCTAGGGGAGGGAAATGGACCTACAATTCCACTGATTTCCAAAGAGTCTAGGACATGCTTAAGCACAGGATAAGGAGGGCGTGCATGAGGTTCCCTGGCTTGAGTAGCACAGTACAACCTTATAGCCTCAAAATATCTCTGCCCCAAAATGCATCAGTGCCTCAAGTTGCACAGTCTTCATTTATTGCCCTTTCCCTGGGGTTGTTTCTTTCAAAGTATCCCACCCCCTCTGCTCCTTAGCTCTTGGGAGCGAACACACAGCTGGTGTTAGGAGAAATACATTGGGCCACCGTGGGACAGGAAACCTGCTTTCCAGTTCCAGAGGCCGCTGCCTCTGATTGCATGACCTTGAGTAGCCAGCATGACCTCTATAAGCCTCAGAAGGCTAAGTGGTGCCAAGGACTCTCTCACCTGTCAAGTGGGTAAGGATGACAGCTCTTTCAGGACACTGCACGAGAAAGCGCAAGGTGGAGTTCAAATGAAAGAGAAGATAGATGCTAACTCAGTGGCTAGCCCACGGCTTTCTCCTCACTTCAGGAAGATGCTCTGGTGGAGATGGGGTGGTGACCTCTGACGCCTATGGCTGCGGAGGGCTCCAAAGCCCACAGGTTCTGGAGATGACTCATGGGAAGTTTTCCCGAAGGTCAGAGCTGGTTGTCAGCCTCCCTCTCTCCTCGTCTTCCCCATAGGCTTGGGAGTTTGCCAATTCGAGGCAACATTCTTCTTATCTCCCACTAGGCCCTATGCTCATGGATTTGTTAGGGGTGGGAGCTGTTTTTACTCACAACACTTCTGACACCAAATGTGTGGGTTTTCTTCTCACACCAACTAACTCTCCAACTCTCTGGATACCCACTGGGCGTCCTACATTTCAATTCAATTTGGACACTAACGCTGCAGGCTTAGGGACTCAGTCCCACGAGACTGCCCTCGCTTCAGATGCCAGTCACAGCACCAGTTCCTCAGGTGATCACACTGCTGTCCAACTTCGCTACAAAGCCTGGAAGGTTCACACAACCAACTGCGCATTTCAGGTTTGATGATTTGTTAAAATGGCTCACAAAACTCCAGAAAACACTTCACATACCATTTTTGCTTTATTATAAAGGAAGCAAATGAATAGCCAGATGAAGAGGGACCTAGGGCAAGGTCTGCAAGGGTCCTGAGCACAGGAGCTTCTGTCCCTGCGGAGCTGGGATGAGCTGCCATTTCAGCTCTCCCAATCCTGTTGTTCAGAGGTTTTTAATGGAGACTTCATTACATGAACACAATTGACTAAATCATTCACCTTTGGTGATGAACTCACTCTGTATTCCTTCTCTTCTCCCTGGAGGTTGAAGAGGCTGAAAATTTCAAGCTTCTAATCAAGGCTTAGTCTTTCTGGCAACTAGTTCCCATCTGGAAGCCATCTAGGGGCCCACCAAGAGTCGCTTCATTAGAACAAAAGGGGCTCCCATTACCTTTATCACTCAGAAAATTCCAAGGGTTTTAGGAGCTCTGTGCTAGGAACTGGGGACAAAGACCAAATACCTCTCTATAGCACAGACAGTAAGAAGGGCCCTACTCTGTCAAACACAAGATTTAGCAAATGGAGTTGGGATGTTATCTGAATAGTGTTTCTTAGTAAAACCACTATCCATCAAGGTCATAATCTATGGGCATACTGAGTTCCTGCTCCCCTTCCCCATGTGTCAAACAGGGACGTATTAGTTATCTATTGCTGCATAACAAATTACCCCAATGCCTACTGTCCCAAAACAAAGGAACAAAAATTCTTGTCTCACAGTTTCTGTGGGTCAGGAATCTGGGTGGAGCTTAGCTGGGTCCTCTGGTTCCAGGGCTCTCATGATAGCTGCAGCTAAGATGTTGGCTGGTTATTCGCTAGAGAAGGATTCACTTCCAAGCTCACTAGTGTGGCTGTTGGAAAGATCCAATTCCTTTTGGATTATAATATGGAGGCGAGGACTTCAGTTCCAGGCTGGCTGTTGGGCGGAGGTCTCCTCCTTTCCTTGTGCGGTGGGCATCTTCATATCCATGGAGGGCAGCTCACAGTATGGCAGACTGCATGAGTTAAAGGCAAGTGAGGGAGTGTGAACAAGATAGAAAGCATAATCCTTCATGACTTTGATATGGTTTGGCTGTGTGTCCCCACCCAAATCTTACCTTGTAGCTCCCATAATTCCCACATTTTGTGAGAGGGATCCAGTGGGAGATGCCTGAATCATGGGGGCAGGTCTTCCCCATGCTGTTCTTGTGATAGTGAATGGGTCTCATGAGATCTGATGGTTTTTAAAAACAGGAGTTTCCCTGCACAAGCTCTCTTTTTGCCTGCTGCCATCCATGTAAGATGTGATTTGCTCCTCCTTGTCTTCCACCATGATTGTGAGGCCTCCCCAGCCACATGGAACTGTGAGTACAGTTAAATCTCTCTCTCTCTCTTTTTTTTTTTTGTAAATGTCACAGTCTTGGGTACGTCTCTATCAGCAGCATGAAAACAGACTAATACAGACTTGATTTCAGAAATGACGTCTCATAACTTTTGCCCTGTTCTGTTTGTTAGAAACAAGTCACCAGGCCAACAGTCAACAGGAGGGAATTACACAAGGGCATGAATACCAGGATGCCAGGATCACTGGAGACCGCTTTAGAGACTGCCTCCCACAGGGCATAATAATAGCTACCTTAAAGGGTTGTTGTGGGGATAAAACATGACAATATATGTGAAAACAGCAGCTTTGAATATTCCAAAGCACTAGGTAAACATCAGTTATTTTTGTATTATGAATCATCTATTACATACAATATTAATGATGCTGTTTAACTTTTTAGTAATAAATACAACTATTGGCAGAGAAGACAAATTATAGCCCATCAGAGCTACCTAGACTTCAGAAACCACCTACTACAACCCCCTCATTTTGCAAATGGTGAAATGGTGCACTCAGAGTCATTCGGAGAGTGAGTGCCAGAATTGTAAACAGAAGGCAAGTGTTCCCATTACTTTTTTGTATCCACAAAACCTAAAAATGTACGCTTTGTCCAGTACTCTTTCCACTTTATCATGTTGTCTTTAGGTAGGGTATTAAAAAGAAACAAAATAGACACATAATTTCTTATGAGGAAAGGGTCTTTAGGGTACTTCTTGACACTTTTCCTAGGGGATGATGTAAGTTTAAATAAATAGAGGCCACCTGTTAAATCCGTGCATGCTGACGGGGCTGGGATTCATCAAGCTGGCAATGGTGGGATAGTATGTGGGTCTCAACCTTCACTGCACATCAGAATCACCTGTGAAGCTTCAGAGGTTCTGAGTTCATTGGTTTAGGATACAGCTTGGGCACTGGGAGTTTTACAATTTCCTCAGGTGGCTCCAATGTGCAGCCAACAAGCAAGAGGACCAGTGGGATCATCTTTATTCAGCTGGAGGAATACTCACTGATCACAACCATCAATTCTTCTTTGGAGGCAGAATTAGAGCCACCATTTGTTTTTGTAACTGATGTTTTATGGGGATGCAGGCATGCTCATTCAGTTACTAATGTCTGTGGCTGCTTTTGTGCCCCAATGGCAGAGTGGAACAATTGTGATTGGCACTGATGGTTCGCAAAACCTAGAAATGTACGATTTGTTTCTGTACAGAAAAAAATGTGCTGACCCCTGAGTTAGGAGAAGAAACAGTGGGAGCTGTGTGCATGGCTCAGAAGAGTCACTTGGTGTTGGATAAAAACTTGGGAACCATTTCTAGAGTGGTGAGAGTGTAAGCCAAGTCAAGCCCTGAACAGATTTGACATTCCAGTGGGGAGAGAGTGGGAGGCAGCAGCACAAGCGCAGAGTTGTGGGAGAGATGGAAGCAAGGTCCAGAGAGGAACCAAGAGAAATAGCAACATTTCAGGTGAGGGTGGAAAAGGATCATCTAAAAGACAGAGTGAGAGAGCGTGGTCAGAGAGGTGGCAGATGACCCCGGAGAGAGTGACATCATGAAGCCAAGGGAAGCAAGGACTGGGGTGGTTGTTGCAGGAGAGATGGTGCCCAGCAGGGCCTGGCATAGCAGAGGCCAAGGAGGGAAAGGCCTGAGGAGGGGCTGAAAAATTTGGCCACTGAGAGGTGATCATTGCACCTTAAAGATATACAATTAAAAACAAATACATTAATCAAAAGGAAAGAGCGAGAGAGAACAAAGATGAAAGAGGAAAAGTAAAATAAAAAATATATAGGTGACTGCCTAAAATCTTTGCTATATAAGCAAAATAGCAATAGAAAATTTTCAGAAAGGAAAAAATTTATTTGCACAAAAGTGAAATAAAAAGAAGGTCATTGGATTTATCAGAAAAGAGCATGACCCCAATTTTCAAATAACTGGGCTGCTACTTTCATAAATCATTTTTGGGGGAAGGGGGTATTATTTATATTTTCTGATGCAATCCACCGGATTGAAACCTTGTTATCTTCTTGTTTTTTTCCCTTTGTCTTATCTCTGCTGTCTTTCTCTGGGTCCATAGATATGCATGTGCACCTAATTATACATATCACATGTGTTGACTTAAAAAAGTGATTTCATATTTGCAGTTGTTTCTGAAGGAGACAGGTGTCTGCATGACTAATCTAATTCTGCAGAAATCACTTGCTACAGAGCAATTGACCAAATGCCAGTTGATTCAGGCACCATCTCTCATAGCTTCCTCACCTTCCCTCCTTTCCTCTCTTGATAGTTTTATAACCCTTGTTCTGAGGCTGCCTTGTGAGGTGACCTTGAGTGAATAAGCTGTTTCTCCCTGGGTCTATTTGCTACCTGGAAGTTCAGGCAGCAGAGTGCAGACCCACAGGCCAGGGGACTAATGAGGAAGAAAAAGTGACTGGTGCTTGTGTGGTCCAGGGCAAGCCCATTAAGGATGGCAGCTCCATAAGCGGCACAGTCATGGAGAGTTCAGCCAGACTCTTGAGAATGATGGAAAAGGGTAGTATGACTGGGACTGCCTTGGAAAACCTGGTAGGCATGGCTATCATTGTGTTGATGGAGAAGAGGAATGTGTTAAAGTAGGTCTGATTTCCCTGCATGTATAAGTGGCTATTCTCTTTGAGCAAAGCTATTGGTTATTACTAATATTACCCCTTACTGAGTACTTATTGTGTAACTGTACTGGAGCTTTACACATTTGATCTCATTTATTCCTCATGACAACCCTGGGAGGCCAGAGACTGAGGTTAAATCAGTCGCTGGAAGTCACTGGCTAGGAAGTGGTGGAGTTGGGATTTGAAGCCAGTTCTGCCCATGTTGTTTTGATCATGACTCCACAGTGTCTTGCATAAGGGCAGGGACATCCATATTCACCACTGTATCCATAACGCCTTGCACCGTGCTTGTATATCATAGGAACTCAATGAATAAGGTATTGATTAACTGCTATATTAACTATAAAACGATGCTGTAGAAAAAAGCAATCCTTCAAAATTTCAGTGGCATTACAATAGCATATGTTTATTTTTCCCACTTGCAGGTCTGTGGATTGGCTGTACTTCAGCTGATCTAGCTTTGCCTTGGCCAGGCGGGCTCGACTCAGGCCTCTAGTTGAATTTCTTTCTCTTTCTATGTCTTTATTCTGAGCTTAAGCTGAAGGAGCAGGGGCTGCCCGGGACATTATCATCTTATGGTAGATTAAAGAAGTGCAAGAGGTAAAGGTAAAGCAAAATCATGCAGAGACATTAAAGGCCCTGGTCCAATCAAATCGGCTATTATTTCATTTCCCAAAGCTCTTCACACCACCAGGCCCATCATCAATAGGCCAGGGAGGTACATTCCACCGACTGTAGTGGGAGGTATTGCAAGCCCCAGGGCAAGAGTTTGTAGAATTCTATAACAGGGAGCATAGAAAACCAAAGCCAACTCTTCACACTCACTCTCAGTTGGGATTAATTCATCTGTGAATAAAGGTAAAACTCCAGGAACAGTGACTTACACAATATGGGAATTTCTCTCTCATGTTAGTCTGGATATAGGTAGTTCAGGTCAGGCAGGGCATCTCTGATCTGTGAAATCCCTAGGTACCCAGGTTCTTTCTATTTTGTTGCTCTGCCTGGCATGCCTGGTCCCCTCATGGGGCAAAGTGGTATTCCAGCCAGCACCTCCATGCATCACACAGCAGATGGAAGGAGTAGGGACTTGAGTCAGCTGCCTCTTAGAGCAGCAGTCCCCAACATTTTTGGCACCAGGCACTGGTTTTGTGGAAGACAATTTTTCCATGGATTGGGGAAGGGGATGGTTTTGAATGATTCAAGCACATTATGTTTATTGTCCACTTTATTTCTATTATTGTTACTCTATTAGTCTATTTTCATGCTGCTAATAAAGACATACCTGAGACTGGGTAATTTATACAAGAAAGAGGTTTAATGGACTTACAGTTCCACATGGCTGGGGAGGCCTCACAATCATGGCAGAAGGGATAGAGGAGCAAGTCATGTCTTAGATGGATGGCAGCAGGCAAAGTGAGAGCTTGTGCAGGGAAACTCCCCCTTATAAAACCATCAGATCTCATGAGACGTATTCACTATCACAAGAACAGCATGAGAAAGACCCGCCCCCATGACTCAATTACTTCCCACTGGATCCCTTCCATAACACCTGGGAATTGTGGGAGCTATAATTCAAGATGAGATTTGGGTGGGGATACAGCCAAATCATATCAGTTACATTGTAATATATATTGAAATAATTATACAACTCACCAAACTGTAGAATCAGTGGGAGCCCCGAGCTTGTCTTCTTGCAACTAGATGGCCCTATCTGGGGGTGATGGGAGACCATGACAGATCATCAGGCATTAGATTCTCTCTCTCTCTTTTTTTTTTTTTTTTTTTTTTGGACAGAGTCTTGCTCTGTTGCCCAGGCTGGAGTACAGTAGCGTGATCTTGGCTCACTGCAACCTCTGCCTTCCGGGTTCAAACGATTCTCCTGCCTCAGCCTCCTGAGTAGCTGGGATTACAGGCGCATGCCACCATGCCCAGCTAATTTTTGTGTTTTTAGTAGAGATGAGGTTTCACTGTGTTGGCCAGGATGGTCTTGATCTCTTGACCTCGTGATTCGCCCATCTCGGCCTCCCAAAGTGCTGGGATTACAGGCGTGAGCCACCGCGCCTGGCCTAGATTCTCACAAGGAGCGTGCAATCTAGATCCCTCACATGTGCAGTTCACAATAGAGTTCATGCTCCTACGAGAATCTAATGCCACCGATGATCTGACAGGAGGCGGAGCTCAGGCAATAATGTGAGTGATGGGGAGTGGCTATAAATACAGATGAAGCTTCTCTCCTTTTCTCTGCCACTCACCTCCTGTTGTGCAGCCTGGTTCCTAACAAGCCACAGATTGGTATTGGTCTGTGGCCTGGGGTTGGGGACCCCTGTCTTAGAGAAGGTTCTTGAAGGTTGCTATGTGCACCACTGCTAGTATCTTTCTGGCCAGAATTTAGTTTCAAGCCATACCCACCTATAAGGGAAGTCTGGGGAATGTAGTCTTTATTTCAAATGACCATGTGACCAGCCATAATTTCCAGTTTAATTAAGGAAGGAGAGAATGGACATTGGGCCGTGTCAATCTCTGCCACCCCACTCTGTTGGTTATTAGACATGTGGATGCAGGAAAGGGTGAGATGTGGTGCCGCAGGCATAAACTCTGAGGTCAAGCAGATCTGGCCCCAAACATGCCTCTTCATACAGCCACGTGGCCTTGTGCAAGCCACCTAATCTTATTAAGCCTCAGTTTCCTCAGTTGTAAAAAGAGGGAAAATGATCCAATTTCAATGAGTTATTATAAGAATTAAACAACTTAAGAGATGGCATATCAGGGTTAATATGTTACTCCAGGAGATTAACATCTAGAGGGGAAGATGTATGTGTTAATAGGTAGTGATGAAAAAAAATATCCTCTTGTTATCCCTACTACTTGTTCTTCACATCCATGGAACTTCATCACTGATATATGACAGACTGATAACATCATTGGCCAAAAAAACCGTGATATCTTTCTTACCTCAGTTTTATCATCTGACAAATGGGTATAATAAGAATAGCTCCCTTATTGGGTGTTATGAGGATGATGTGACCTCCTGCATATAAAATATTCATAGTCTTACCTGCTGTATGGCAATTGCCTTCAGGTAATGCTACTTGTTATGACAATCTGGTTTTCTCATGCCCTGAGCAGGACCTGGCGTGTGCTAGGTGTTCAATAAATGTTCTTCAGTTGAAGGACAATTAAATGAAAAAATGGTTCTAACTTAAAAAAAAAGTTTATTCAAACAAGAAAAAAAGCCCTCAAAGCAAAAGCAACCCAAGACCAAGTAACCGTCTTGATGCACTATGTGGGTTTTAAGTTCTAGAGACCAAAGCCAAGCTGAAGGTTTCATTGATGACAGGCGTCTCAGACCACAACAATCCAGCCTGGCCTCTGTATACCTTAGAGGTCTCTTAAAGTTCCTCTACACCCCTTTGCTTCTCTATAACCCAGGGGAGGGGAAATTATTATTCTCATTTTACAGGTAAGAAAACTGAGGCTCAGGGAATCAGGACTGGACCCAAGATCGCAAAACTAACAAGGAGTCTGTATGGATGTGCTGACTCTCAGTCCTGTGCTCTCCCCATTAGACCAGAAAGGCCATCTGGTTGGTCCTAATACTTTTACAGCCTGGAGGACCAGCAGGGTTAAGTGACTTCCCCAAGGCCACATAACAAATGGGCAGAGCAGGTGAACCCTCTGACTTGTCTCCAAAGGAAGTGTGGGCTGTTTGCTGTAAACAGTGCCTCCAGGGAATCACTTCTCAGCACCCAGCTCCTTGATGGCAGAGGCTTAGGCCTGAAAGCTTGCTTTGCTTGGAAACAGCCCGAGCCTGGCCAACAGAAGGACATGGGAACATCTTTTTTTTTTTTTTTTAATTATACTTTAAGTTCTAGGGTACATGTGCACAATGTGCAGGTTTGTTACATATGTATACATGTGCCATGTTGGTGTGTGGCACCCATTAACTCATCATTTACATTAGGTATATCTCCTAATGCTATCCCTACCCCCTTCCCCCTACCCCGCGACACACCCCGGTGTGTGATGTTCCCCTTCCTGGGACACAGGAACATCTTTGACGACAGCTATGATTCTGTCAAGATGGCAGGAGATGCTTTGATCAGGATTGTGGTGTGGAAGTCTGTTTCCTCTGGAAAGAGTCACGAGAAAGAGAAAGACAGGAATCATGGGGTAGACAATGAAGCTTGAATTTGAATCCACATCTGTTTGACTCCATAAGACAAAGGTGTGGAATGGCATCCAGGCTGAGTCTGAAATGTAAAGTGAACATTTCCTCCTTGTCTATCTCTATTATCACCCCATCTGTCTCTTGGGACTCTGTGTCTGGTGGTACAGTTTGAATATTGCACAAAGGCACCTGGATACTATGAGCATCCCGATAATCCCAGCACTTTGGGAGGCTGAGGCAGGCAGATCACTTGAGCCTGGGAGTTCAAGACCAGCCTGGTTAACATGGCAAACACTGTCTCTATAAAAAATGTAAAAATTAGCCAGACATGGTGGCATGTGCTTGTAGTCCCAGCTACTCAGAGGGTGAGGTTTGAGGATACTTTGAGCCCAGGAGGTCAAGGCTGCAGTGAGCTGTGATTGTGCCACTGCACTCCAGTGAAGATTTTAGTACCATGTATTGTCTATTGCAACCAGGAGGATGTCTATTTATCCTTCTGTTTATTCATTAGCAAATACCTATCAGAATTCTTAGCATGCATAGGGCACTGTACTAGGGGATGGGCATAATGCAAGGACTAAAACAGACCTAGTTATTGGCCTCACTAGAGTCCACAACTTAGCGCTCTAGCCTTTCTCTAAGAAGTCGTGAATGTGTTCATCATCCATCCATCCATCCATTGTCCACACACTCATTTAATTGACTCACATATTCATGCATTATTTTTTTCACGTGCTCAATCATGTACCCATTTAATAATTTTGTTACTCTTTCCTCCTCTCATTTATTCATTCATTTAGTCACTTAGAAGTTTATTCTTTTACAAACTCATTTGTTTACTAACTCTGATTCATACTTTTCTATTTATTCACTCACTAAATTGATCCATTTAATCACATGCTAATTCATTTACGCTTTCTCTCACTCTTAAAAATCATTTAGTCATCAAACATTTACTAAGCCTATTCTGTATTCTAGGGGACCTAGATGCAGTCATCTTCAAGTTCCATAGGAGGGTTGTGGCTGACCTTGTCTCGTCTGATAAACCACTGAAGAGGAATGCTGTGTATCTATCTAGCGGGGCCTTCTAGGGAACTACGGGGGGCAAGGGCAAGTTCATTGGCCTGTCATTACTGTTTCCTAATCTAGGGAGCCTCTCAGGTGAGGAAACACGTTTTCCCACAAGATGTCACCTGTGGCCACCTCCCAATAAGTGGTCAGCTGGGAGAAGCTTTCAGCTTTCTGTATCTTTCTTCCCTTCCCCCTCAGAAAAGACTCCCCTGAAGCGATTGGTCTTCTCTGGCTCTGGCCAGGGGCTGAGGAGTGACGCTGGGTGGAGGCAACACCCAGGGAGATAGGAAGCCTGTTCTGTGGGGCTTATCTCAGGACTGTGAGGCAACTGAAGACAGAAGCCATGAGAGGAGAAGTTTGGTAATCTCATCTGCAATTGTTGTTTTTGTACTTATCTAAGGATGGGGGTGGGGATGGAAGGGTGGGAATGGGTTTGAGTTGCAGCAAAAGGAATTTAGATTAGACACCTGAAAGAACTTTCCAACATACAATGCTGTAAGGCCAAAAGGAGATAGTACAGTTGCCTTTTATCTTGATCCATGGTATAATACTTAAGTTTAGGTGTTCAATAAGTACTGAACACACAAGACTGGGAGTCTGGAGAGTTGGACCAAAAGCTCTTATTTGTCCTTCATTCCCACTGGGGACATTTCTCCTCTTTATTTCACTCTCTGAGCCTCTGTGTCCTTGTCAGCCTTGTAGGGCTGCGATGAGAATTAAATGAGACAATATGTGAATGTGACCAGTCCAGTCAATGCCTAGCACATAGTACATGCTTAAGAAATACCTATGTCATCTGGATTCTGGAAATCCTGTACACCATGGTAGTCCAATAAAAATATACCCAATGAATCATTAACATGATTTAATTTATAAGGGGCACAAAAGGTTCATTAATGTTAGTTAACAGTAGGTTTTGGAGTCAGATAGACCTGGGCCTTATTTAGAGCTGCATTCGGGGTTGGGAGTGGAATAGAGAGGAAGAAGAGGAAATGGATGGGAAGAGTTGATGAAAAGTCAGGAGAATCCAGCCCACTGATAGGAGAGGTTTGGGAGAAAGAAATAGCTACAGAAGGGTATGTGTTCAAATTTTGCTCTTTGCAAAGAACATGCTGGTTACTAAGAGAGATCAGAGCAGGTACAAGGAGTTCAGTGTGAAGACTCTGGCAGTGGTCCAGGTGTGATGTCTAAAGCAAGGGACTGTGGTCAAGGGTGAGCTCAAGGTGAGTGGGTCTTAGCTGCCTTAGCTCCTTGTGGAGGGCAAGTGAAGAAGGTATTGGCAAGAACATTAGAAATTGTTCTAGGTGCTCTCCTACAATGCTATGACCAGGATGCACTCTGCACTCCTTTTGATGAGGAGTTTGGTATCACATCCAAGGCCTTACCTGTCTCCGTTCTCTTTGATCTAGTAATTTCACTGGAAGCCAGTTCAAGGAGATTATCTAAACTGTGGAGAAAGGTTTTTGTCAGTCAAGGGCTCTTTATTAAGCACTTACTATGTGCCAGGCTCTGAGGGTACATCGGGGAGGGTTAGAGAAACACAAGTGGGAGAGATTTTGAAGGGCTGCTGAGATCATTCATGTAGTCAGGCAATCAAAAAATATTTACTGAGCACCTGTTATGTGTCTGACATCATTCAAGGCTCTGGGTTTTCAACAAGGACCAAGACAGATGAGGATTTCAGAACTGTGGACAAGTGAGGGTTAGCAGGTCAGCAAAGTCAGAATGTTTATGCCAATGCAGCAGGCTTCTCTGATCCCCCAAATTACGCTCGGTCCTTCTTATATATGCTCTTTCCCACCCCCATATTCACACAGATGAGGACCTCAACTTCTTTTCTCGATTTCCGTTAAAAGCCTTTACTCAAGGTCATTGTATGTGTAGCAAATTTTATGAAAGGTTTATGGATATGGAGGGAGTTACATGATGAGAATGCAAATACATTAATTTTGAGTTGGTTGAATGTCATTGTTTTCGAGATTCTCCAACTGCCCAACAAGTAGCTTGGCTGCCATCTTCCCTCCACTTTCTGCATCTCTGCTTCCTTCCTAAACCATCTTCCTCAGTGGCAGTGGGGTTCCAGTCATTTGCAGTCGTAAATAGTATTTCCCCCTTGGTCACACTTTAATCACTTGTCCGAAGTCTATTATTTCAGCTACATTGTAAGCTCCTTGAAGCACCTAGATCAGGGCCTCGCTCATAATAGGCATTTCAAAAATAGTTATTCAGTGAATAAATGAACAGATGAATGAGACATCCTTCAGATTCCTATAAGAAAATTGTACTACCTGCATCTTTGCAAGAAAAAAAGTGAGTTAATTTTTTTCAGTACGATGCCACATTGGATTCTGAATTACAGAATTCAATCTAAATATCTGAATTTGATATTTGCCCTTTTGTCTCCTCTACATGGCATAGCAAAATGGGAGACAACACGGGCTTTCCAATCAGATGTTGATTTGGCTGTTGGCCCTTGTGCTGTGTATCCTTGGGCAGGGATTTATTTCTTGTAAGCCTCAGTTCCCTTATCTGTATAATGGGCACATTACCAGCACAAATGGTGTCGTGGTTAAGCGTAGACTCTAGTACTGAACTTCTGAATTCAAATCCCAGTTTTCCACTGACTGTGTTAATCTTGTGCAAGTAGCTTATTGTCGTCATCTTCATCTGCAAAATAGGAATATTATTTACTTTATAGGGCCACTGGGAAGATTAAATGTGTTAATATATACAAGGTACTTAAACAGTGTCTGGCAAAAAGTAAGCATGACATAAGGTTAGCTCATGTTATTATCTACCTCAGAGAGCAGATGGAATAAGATAACATATATAGGGTGTGTACTTAGCACAGTCCCTGGGATGTTTTAGCTGTTCAATACCTGTTAGCTGTCACTATTATGCCATATCTTATCAAGTTAAATGCACATTCATTTTCTTTCATCTCTGAAAATGGGATACATCTAATAGTCACTCTTGGGAAGGAGGCATTCATGATGTAGTTTTCATTGTCTGCACAATTAATCTGGCAGAATAATGTCAGTAGCTTGGAAGAAAACCCCAAGACAAGAGCAAGAGCAAAACACTCTGTGAAGAAGTACTGCATCCTTCCTGTGATCATCCCTGGGTCCAGATGGCTCAGAGGGTGGCGTTGTGGGGAAAACGTTGCACATAGACAGCTCTGAGTCAAAAAGTGACTCAGAGGAGCTGGATTCTGAATGTGACTAAGTTTTAGGAATACCTTAAACAACTTACCTCATTTCTATTTTCCTTTTCATGCATGCATGAAGCTGATATAGAGTAAAAACCCGTTCTAAATAAAACTAAAAAAGCTTTCAGTAAGTGCGAAATACACATTCTGTGTAATCAAAATCCATGTGTCATAATTGGGTAGGTAACATGTTTTTCTTTCTTAGAGGTATGTAAAATAATGCTGCATCTTACAATCACCAGCATCTTAGACGGATGAATTATGGTGCTGTGCATATCCATCTGTCATCAGGCGTTGTCTGAGCAGCCATCCCACTGTGGCAAGTGCCGTGGGAGGAGAGTCAGAGGTGGGAGGAGGAGAAAGAGAGGCTGAAGTCCCTGCCTGGAGCTGGCTGCAGGGCCATCCTGCAGAGTGGGTCATTGACTGGGCAGCCCAGGCCTCCCATGGTCCCTCCTCAGCATTCTGCTTCCAAACTGACCTGCTGTGGGCTTTCCTGGGTGTCCTGGTTTTGGCTCACCCTCACCTTTCAGGTGAGTCAGTTTGCTTCACCTGAGCAAGTTGCAACTGCCTTGGCGGAGCCTCACCTGTGACTGTACAAGGGACGGGTCTGGATCGGGCAGCCAAGTAGGTCCGATAAGGAGGATGGGGCAATTTCTTGCCAGCACCACCTTGTAGGGAGTTTGGGCTTCTTCCCCAGGGCTCAGGGAATGGGCAAGAGAAAGAAGGGTGGGGACTTGGATCCAGTGAAAGTACCAGGCCTCCCTGAATACCACTGACACCCCAAAGCAGGCATATCCTCCTGTTTCCCTGTGCCAAGGGCTTATAAGAAATCAGGTAGTGATCCTTGCCCCCACCTCCCAAGCATGGAATTCTCTAGGCTTGCCCCTTGGGTTTCTAGAGGATTCTGTGGGAAAACGAGGTTTCATTTGTTAAGAAGAGTAAGTGACGATCACTTAGTTTGGTGACCTTGGGTACAGGTGGTGACATGTGGATGTTAGGGCGGGAAGGGCCCAGGATGAGGTCACAGGTTGAAGGAGGTGGCTGATGGTAGCCAAGGCCCATATTACAAGTTGGGGAGAATGATTAGCCCCCACTTATTTCCGAAAACCACTGCCAGGATGATTTTCAGAGTTTCTTTACCAAAGTCCAAGTTCTCTGGCCATTGATTTCAATTCAAAATAAATGAAATTTTGAATTCACTATGTGCTATGAATTCACCTCCCAGGAAAGAGATAATTGACTTGGTTTGGCCATTACTAGTTTAAAAACAATCAAAAAGAAAAAAGAAAACAAAACAAATAATGAACATCCTCAAAGACAGTTACTTTCTGTATTACAACTGTAGGATATTGCTATGTTGCCATCATTTATTGGTTTGTTGACTGGTTTTTTGATTGACTGCTCTATTGAGCAAGTATTTATTGAATGCTTGTGATGAGTCAGGGGCCGTGCTGAGAACGAGGGGCATATAGTGATGAAACAGAGAATCTCTGGCTTTAAGAACTTCCAAACTAGTAAATGAGCAAATACTTATGATATGAAGCATTGCTTGAGTCACTTGGTTTTCACAACCTCCCTTTGAAGGAGGCACTGGTATCTATTTCACAGATAAGGAGATTAAGACTCCAAGAGCTGAAGAGACAAGGGTGGATAAAGGGCTGGGCGGGTTCAGAATGGAGAGAAATGATTTCCACTCAAGAGTACTCTGTATAAGCTCTGGAGGGGTGGCCTTTGAGATCGAGATGAAGGCAGAGCTGGCCATAGCAGGTGGAGAGCAGGGGCAGGCAGCACCGGGCTGTGGGGCACAGCCAGACCACGATGAGGGGAGGTTTCACGGACCATAGAGCAGCCAGTGAGCCATCAGCTAAGCCTCCACTCCTGGACCTTTCAGTGGGGGAAGTGCAGTTCCATGAAAACAGGTCAACATCCCAGCCAGACAAGGAGTAGTCCCTGCAAAGCTGCATCGCCTGGAGTTGTACAACTCTGATGGGATGAACAGTTGTGTTTGGAGGGAGAGCTCAGCACTGGGAACAGCACAGGCAAGGCTTTTCTGCCTCATGAGTATCTTCTCTGAGCAAATCAGCTCAGCTGCAGGGCCCCCAGTCTATGGAAATCTAGGTGGCTGCTAGAGAAAGCCAGCTGTAGGCAGGGGGTTTAGCAGAGACTGTGGCTTCTATTGCTCATTCATGCATTCCACAAATATTTACTGTGCACTTACTGTCTGCCAGATGCTGTGCTAAGAGATAATTAAGACAGGATCTATGCAATCACAAACTTAGTCTAGTGAAGGAAGGGACATGAGAACAGCTGATGACCGTAATAATAAAAATCAGACACTTGCTATGTGTCAGGCATTGCTTTAAGTGCCTTTCATCATCACAGTAAAGGTTGGTTGTATTATTATTTTATAGAGGGAGAGACAGGGACACAGAGAGGTTAAGCAACTTGCTGTAGGTCACAGAGCTAGTAAGAGACAGAGCCAAGACTTAAACCCAGGCAAACTGGCTGCACAGCCCAAGCCTTTAACCACTGTGCTATACCACCTTGTCATCCAACCAAATCAATTATAATTCAGTGCAGTTCTACTGGAGGAAACACAGGACGCTACAAGAGCAAAAAGAGTGGGTTCCCAATCCAGGTGTTGAGGAATGGGTGCAAGGAGGACTTCCTGGAAGAAATGAGACTATGCTGAAGCCTGAAGGGTGAGAAGTGGCACCCCCAGGCCGAGGAGAGTTTGGGAGGAGAGGTCTGGGCAATGGAATGGAATCAGAAGGAGCTGATGGTAAGAGAGAGCACAGATGGTTTCAGGAACTGTGAGGAACTCATGTTGGCTGGAAGGGGTGTGTGGCAGTCCAGAGTGGAGGAGGAGACAGGCAGGTGTCATGGTTTGGGAGGTGGCACCCTCTAGCCACCCTGTGAAGATACAGCCTGGTAATACCTCGGGTTCCCAAGAACTCCAGGGCCTGTAAACATGCCGGTCACATGTGGGCCTGCTTAGAAGGCCGATGGCCTTTGAGTAAATAAACAACACCTTGCATAAATCTCTGCACTTTGAGTGGCAAAGAGGCCATTCCCTGAGGGTGACTTGGGAAACCAGAGGTGCAGTGACTCAGCCTTTCTGAACCTCAGTTTTGTCATCTACAAAATGGGATTTTGTAATAACCCTTTATGCACAGCAAACGTGGAGCCTGATAGGATGTTTGTCGGGGACCCAGATTCCTTCATCTTGTTATTGGCAGATTTCTGTATGAGGGGACCTTGACTAAGCAAGTAAGGAGGTTTAGAGCAACAGCTTTCAAATGGGGGTTGGAAAAAAATCTCAGAATGTGCGGAATATGTTTATAAAAACAACTTGATAATTTCCATTATGCCACCATCCTCTCCCAGAAACAGTGTCCAATTGTTATCAGGGTAGCATGCCTTAGAACTTAGAGTTCGGATTGGAATATCATCCATGACAATCTATCAACAGGTGTAGGTCATTCTTATAGGTGAGACTGGATCCATAAAACACCACCTGTCTCTCATCTTGCATGGTCAACTTCTTCAAATGCCACTGGTGCCTTCCTTCAAGGTCTATCCGTTTGATGATCAGGTCATTCTTAACAGCCATCATGGGCAAGTGCACTGCACAGTATGTTTTTAGATGCTACAGAATAGGAACAAACATTCCTGCTAGCTCTAGCAATTGGCAGGATTGAAGCAAAATGCAGTGGCTCAAGATACCGGCAACACTTTTGTGAAGACCATGTGGAATAATCCCATATTGGTTACATTGATGTGGTTGTAAGGGAACTAAATTTTGCATAATCCTTATGAAGTTATGGGGCCATATTACACCATATGTTCATCTATACTCTTTTTTTTTTTTTTTTTTTTTTTTGAGATGGAGTCTTGCTCTGTGGAGACTGGAGTGCAGTGGCACAATCTTGGCTCACTGCAACCTCCGTCTCCTGGGTTTAAGCAATTCCCCTGCCTCAGCCTTCCAAGTAGCTGGGATTATAGGCACCTGCCACCACAACTGGCTAATTTTTGTATTTTTAGTAGAGACGAAGTTTCACCATGTTGGCCAGGCTGGTCTCAAACTCCTGACCTCAAGTGATCTGCTCGCCTTGGCCTCCCAAAGTGCTGGGATTACAGGCCTGGGTCACCGTGCCCAGCGAATATTCTTGAAAATATTTGCTTGTTGTTTCACTTAGTGGTGTGTTTCATATATGTACATATCTATGTATATACAGATACAAAAATCTCAGAATTTGTATATTTTTGTGCCCGTGCTCTTAAAATATGATTGAATTTCAGTAACTAAGAATCCAATCCTTAGTAATTAACATTATTTGTTATATTGTTTTCTGAAAGAAAAAGAAAGGCTATCTAAGCCCCTAAGATTTGTTTTTTTTCCATGATTTTTAGGTATTCATTTGCAAGTATGATTTCTTAACTATGAAACCTTCAGTGATTATTTTTTGGCATGAGTCTTCTACTCTGTCCTAAATAGTTTTGAAATGTTTATCATTTTACTGAGATGATAGATAATGAAGAAAAAAAAAGCTAGTGAATATAGATAATTCATTCTGAAGCTCATTTGAAAGAATTCCTGAAATTCTTAATGTGTGACACATTTTAAACACAGGATAAATTCAAATTTGGAAATTAGACTCAGTGCTCTGCTCAACAAATAGACACTTGGTCTTTTAAACATTATTTCATGCCATTTTCTATTTTCACTGATCTTTGTAAGGGAGTGTATTAGTTCATTCTCACACTGCCAAGACTGGGTAATTTATAAAGGGAAGCGTTCTTCATGGCTCATGGTTCTGCATGGCTGGGGAGGCCTCAGGAAATTTACAATCATGGCGGAAGGGGAAGAGGCACCGTCTTAGATGGCGACAGGCAAGAGAGAGCAAGTGTGTGAAGGAACTGTCAGACACTTATAAAACCATCAAATTTTGTGAGAACTCACTCACTATTATGAGAACAGCATGGGGGAAACTGCCCCACCATGATATAGTCACCTCCCACCAGGTCTCTCCTTGGACATGTGGGGATTATGGGGATTACAATTCAAGATGAGATTTGCATGGGGACACAAAGCCTAACCGTATCAGGGAGTTAAACCCAAGTGGACACATCATCGATAGCTCAAAGACATTTTCAACAAGCAACACAGCTTCTTGTGTGCTGATCTTCACTCTGCATAGAAATGTTTTAAAACACCATCAGCCCTTTCTTCAATGCGTGGATTGATAATATTGAGAGCTCTTGGAAATGCTTTTATTTCCTCACTCACAAACCAAAGCTTATTACTACTGACTCCTAAACCCAGGTGTAACCATGTATGTGTGAAATGGTTAGCTCTGTTTTCATCAGCTTCACTGCGAATCCGGTAAGCTTTCTACTCTGGGTAGCAACATTATGATAGACCTGGCCAATAATTTGATTCAAATCAATTCCATGCTGCAACCCTGTGCCAACTGGTCCTGGTTTTTCCTTCAACCTTGATGAGAGACCTTTCAGCCTTTCTTTGTTTATGCCTTGCTTTGAGGTCTTCTTGGATCTCTTTTGCGCAAGTCGACAAGTGTTCTTTCATTGTCGGTTGGCTCATCACATATTATTGACTAAGCTGAGGAAACACTGATCTCATTCTTTACGCCTTGAAACATTTCATTCTTCATTGTTCATTTAAAGATTTCATTTTTTTTTTTTTTTTTTTTTTTTTTAGACAGAGTCTCACTCTGTTGCCCAGGCTGGAGTGCAATGGAGCGACCCCGGCTCACTGCAACCTCCACCTCCTGGGTTCAAGTGATTCTCCTGCCTCAGCCTCCTGAGTAGCTGGGATTACAGGTGCCCACCACCACACCCAGCTAATTTTTGTATTTTCAGTAAAGACGGGGTTTCGCCGTGTTGGCCAGGCTGGTCTCGAACTCCTGACCTCAGGTGATCCACCTGCCTCGGCCTCCCAAAGTGCTGGGATTATAGGCATGAGCCACTGCGCCCAGCCAGATTTCACTTTTAAAATATGTGTTCTTTTATAGTGATCAACTAGTAAACTCCTCAGTCTGGGTAGGTTCTGTGAGGGCCCATACTTTTGTCTGTTTACTTTTGCACAGCTATACGGTCCCTGGCACACAGTAGGTTCTCATTAACTATTTGTGGAATGAACAAATGAAGTTTTTCTCTTCTTTCGTTGTCCACTCTAATTTTAAACATACTTCTAAATATTGTTTTGGTTTCCAGAAAACAGATTCATGTATTAAACCAAGGGCTCACAACAGTTTTCTGTAAAGTACCAGATAGTAAATATTTTAGCTTTTGTGGGCCACAAAGTCTCTGTCATAAGTACACCTCTACCATTGAAAGTAATGCAAAAGCAGTCAGAGACAATATATAAATGAGCGAGCATGGTTGTATGACAATAAAACTTTATTTACAAAAACAAGTAGTTGGCCACTGTGGCCTGTGGGTCAAAATTTGTCTCTTGTTTTATTTTAATTTTTTCTTATTTTCTGAGACAGGATCTTGTTCTGTTGCCCAGGCTGGAGTGCACAGGTACAATCATGGCTCACTGATGCCTCACCTCCTGGGTTCAAGCGATCCTCCCACCTTGTCCTCCTGAGTAAGTGGCACCACAGGTGTGTGCCACTGACTAGTTTATTTTTTTAAAAATAATTTTGTAGAGTCTAGGTCTTGCTATGTTGCCCAGGCTAGTCCTGAACTCCTGGGCTCAAGCAATCCTTCTGCCTTGGCCTCCCAAAGTGCTGGGATTACAGGTAGGAGCCACTGTGCCCAGCCTGGCCCCTGTTTTAAACTACTCTTTTTTTAAAAAAAATCTTTTCTATTTCCTTCATTTTATTTGGCTGTGTAGGTGATACTTCCCCCCGGTAGTTTACTATAAATCACTTCTAAATCTGTAATTGCAATATTATTTCTCTCATATTTTCTGAAAAATTTCAGGTTTTTTTCCTAATAGAATTAGAAAGTCCTCTTTCCCCCTGCTCAGTTTTCCTGGCAGCACAATGAATCTGAAAACAGAATGCTATTGAACTCCAGCCTTCAAAAGTCTGTTATCCGGAATCTTTACACTTTGTAAATTGGCCCTGAACTTTCTGTACTTTGAAGGCATATTTTGTTTGATACAGTGTAGCTATTTCTTATGTTCTGAATTTCAAATCATGTTCAGGGTCTTAAGCTGAGATAGACTTGTATCCTGTCTCCATATTGATCCCAGATGTCCCCTCATGTATTGTCTGTGGTGATGAAGTTTCCTGTCATTTAATACCAACATTATCTGTCCTACCATTTGGCTTGATGTGTGAGCTCTCAGCACGTTTTGTGAAGAATGATTACACAGGCTTTTAAATAATTAAAGTTATCATGAAAGAAACCAGAGTTTAACACATTTAAGACATCAAAAGTCTATAGAGAGTAAGTTTTTTAATTTTTAAAAATTTTAGTGAAAGAGGCAAAGTGCTGATAGGAATTAAAAAAAAAAAAAAAGTATGGCCAGGCACGGTCGCTCACGCCTGTAATCCCAGCATTTTGGGAGGCTGGGTGGATCATGAGGTCAGGAGTTCGAGACCAGCCTGGCCAACATGGTAAAACCTCGTCTCTACTAAAAATGCAAAAATTAGCCGGGTGTGGTGGCAGGCACCTGCAATCCCAGCTATTTGGGAGGCTGAGGCAGGAGAATTGCTTGAACCTGGGAGGTGGAGGTTGCAGTGAGCCGAGATTGGGTCACTCACTGCACTCCAGACTGGGTGACAGAGCAAGACTCCGTCTAGAGATAAAAAAAAAAGCAAAGAAAAAAAAACAAAAAAAACACCACAACCAAACATATGGTGGAACAATTAGTGGGCAGCACCCAGGCCTGTTGAAATGTCATCATCAGTTGACTTATGTCAATGTGCTCATAGTTTTTATTTGTTACAGTGATGAAAAAGTAGATTAACAACATCATGGATCAAATAAAACAGTGATGTACATTTCTCAATTTGGAACTGATTTCATATAACAAGATGGTTACATTTGTTATTTACTATGTGTCAGGAACTAGACTAGACTCTGGCCTGGATTATCACGTTTAATCCTCACTCTAGCCCTACCAGATAGGCACTTTGATTGTTCCCAGTCATCTGTACTTTAGAGACCTTCTGTATCTTGCCCAAGGTCACAGAGTTAGCACATGTGGAGCTGGGATGTGTGTTTTGGATGCGTTCACCTTTTCCTTCCTTTGAAAAATGGTTGAGGGAGAGAGTTGAGCAGGGAACGGGGAATTTGCAACTCTAAATGGACTCTCTACTGCATTCTGTTAGGCCCTCAATCTGCTCCTTCTTTTGCAAAGATTAAAAAAGTGAGAAGAAAAAGTTCCAGATCGGTTATGGGGGTAAAGAAGAAGTGGGGGCAGAAGTGGAGTTATAAGGCCACCACCAGTGAGTTACAACCATGACAGGCCAGCCAGCCTGATGGGAAGGGAAGACAAAGGGAGAAGAAGACATCGGAGGCCGGGCATGGTGGCTCACACCTGTAATTCCAGCACTTTGGGATGCCGAGGCAGATGGATCACTGGAGGTCAGGAGTTCGAGACCAGCCTTGCCAAAATGATAGAACCTCGTCTCTACTAAAAATACAAAAAATTAGCCGGGCATGGTGGCGCGTGCCTGTAATCCCAGCTACTTGGGAGGCTGAGTCAGGAGAATTGCTTGAACCCGGGAGGTGGAGGTTGCAGTGAGATGAGATCGCACAGCTGCACTTCAGGGTTTGGGCAAGCTGAGAGATTTTATTTTAGTTTTTATTTTTATGTATTTGGGAGGTGCAAGTGCAGGTTTCTTACATGCATATATTGAGTAATGGTGAAGTCTGGGCTTTTACTGTACCCATCACCTGAAAAGTGAACATTGTACCCAATAGACATTTTTTCAATCCTTGACCCCCCTTCTACCCTCCTACCTTTTGGAGTCTCCAATGTCTATTATTCTACTCTAAGTCCACGTGTGTACCCATTGCTTAGCTCCCACTTATAAGTGAGAACAATGTGGTATTTGACTTTCTGTTTCTGAGTTATTTCATGTAGGACAATGGTCTCCAGTTCCATCCATGCTGACCTTGTTCTTTTTTGTGGCTGAATAGTATTCCATGGTGTATATACACCACATTTTCTTTATCCAGTTCTCCACTGATGCACACTTAGGGTGATTCCATATCTTTGCTATTGTGAATAGTGCTATGATAAACATGCAGGTGCAGGTGTCTTTTTGATATATTGCTTTCTTTCCCTTTGGGTAGATAGTAGTGGGATTGTTGGATGGAATGGTAGTTCTATTTTTAGTTCTTTGAGAAATCTCATACTGTTTTCCATAAAGGTTATACTAATTTACATTCTCACCAATAGTGTACAAGCATTCCCCTTTTTTCGGCATCCTTGCCAACATCTGATATTTTTAGACTTTTAAATAACAGCTATTCTGATGGTATAAGATGATATCACATTGTGGTTTTAATTTGCATTTCAAGCTGAGAGATTTTCAAAGCTGATTTAGAGAATTGGCTAACTTAGGACTTGCTAGTACAGTACTCGGTCATGTTCTGGAAACGTGGTGCATCTTGATTGGGGAGAAAACATCCAAGAAAGGTGCTTCAAGGGCAAGATGCTGACCAGGGGCTTGCTGCTTTAAAGGAAATCTGGTGTGCACTAGAGTTTTCCTGTGACAAATACCATTCACCAGTTCATGACCACTCTGCCAAGTACCCCATAACCACACTGCCGAACGTCTGTTGTCATCAACCCCACTTCCCAATTTGCAGACGAGAAATCTAAGACTCAGAAAGGTAAGTGGTTTGCCCAAAGTCACACAGCTAAGAAGTGAGAGACTCAGGATCTGAAGACAATGCAGGAGAAATCCCCGTGATTCATAGGGATGCATCTTGGTTCAATTCTCTGCTGACCCATGACGGGCCAATGTGTTTAGACCTCTGGAGGGTTAAAAAGCACTTCGACATGTGTTACTACATTTAATCCAGGTGAGTCTGTGCTGTGCTTCTTTTTATTGATCCCATTTTACAGATGAAGAAGTGGAGGCTAAAGTTCTTTTGTGGTCCATCTTTCTGTGAGTTGAGATATCCAAGCCATGCTCAAAAAAGTATAGCAAATAAATATGGTTAAGAGCAGATAACCCAAGGCTGACTTGGAACCCTGATTTTCCCACTCCCGGCTGTATGGCTGGAAAAGAGGTAAGTGGGGAAGACAGGATTTGAGAAGAGGGTGAAGCACTTTCTAAACAGAGAGAAAGAGGGCCTGCCTAAAACAGTGAGGGGGCAGTAGGGGCCCGTGGTGAGGAACAAGGGTCTTGGAATCATTTATTTGCACTTCATCTTGCCTCTTATTCATTTGTGACCTTGGGCCTTTTGGAACCCCAGGTGCCTAAAACCGGGCCAATAAAACCTATCTCAGAGGGTAGCGGTTATGAGCATCAAGTAAAATAAAGTGCTCAGCCGAGCACTCAGCTATGGTCCAAGCCCTACCACAGAAGGCGTCATCTGTGTAGAGCCTGGGCTGGCCGAGAGTCTGAAGCCACTGGAGTCTGGGAAGTCCAGCAGTGCCTCAGGGACAGCTCTTGGGTCAGGAGTGATGAGATCCAAATGACCTCTTAGGAGCCACATCTGGGCTGGGGTCACTGAGCCTGGGCCACACTGTCTGAATGTTACCCACAGCCAAGGCTTCACTCCCGGGGGCCACAGACATGGGGCTCCTGGTGTCGCTTCCTTAGGAGCTGTCTTCACCCTTGGCAGGACAGGCTTCATCCTTTGCGAGGCCCAGTGCAAAATGAAAACGTGAGGCCTCTTGTTAAAAAATTATTAAGAAATTCAAGATGATTATAGCAGAACATTAAACCAAGTGTGGGGCCTTTCTAAGCAGGGACTCTGTGCAACTGACCAGGTCACAAAGCCAAGAAGCTGGCCCTACACTTGGCCACACCGTCTCTTTCTGGACATCTGAATAAACTCCAAACACCCCATTCAACGGTGTAGGTAGTCTGGTTCACACAGCAAACAACTGGGGTTTGGAAACATCCATTCTTTAACATATTCACTCTTAAAGCATTTATTAAGTGCGTTGGGAGGCACTGGCAAGATCAATACTTTCTTCAAGAAGTTCAAGTCTAGTGGGAGAGACAAACACATATAAACACACACGATAACTAGCATGTTAATAATTCTACTCATTTAGTCAACAAATAGTTATCACTACCTAGCAGGCCAGGCAGTGTGCTGGGGATCAGAGACACAGACATGAATCAAATACTGTTAAGAGCGCAGGATTTGAGGCCGAGCTGTTGGGGGTAGAATCCTGATTCTACCATTTACTGCCTATATGACCCTGGGCAAATGACTTAACCTCTCTGTGACTCAGTTTCCTCATCTGTAAAATGGGAATAATAATAGCACTGTCCTCTTAGGGCTGTTCTGTTGTGAGTATGAATAAGTTAATCCTCATAGTAAAAGAGCTAATATGAGAAGATTTTTAGAATAGTGCCTGGCATATAAGGTGTGCTATGTAAGTTGTTATTTCTTCAAGGAATTAAGTCTACTGTCAGATAAAGACATAACACACACCCAATGACATAGTTATTATTATTACTGTCTTTTAAAGACTTTTTTTTTAAGACGCAGTCTTGCTCTGTTGTATTTTTAGTAGAGATAGGGTTTCACGAAAAAAAATAAAAATAAAAATAAAAGAGAGACTGGAGTTCACCGTGTTGGCCAGGCTGGACTCGAACTCCTGACCTCAAGTGATCTGCCCTCCTCAACCTCTCAAATTGCTGGGATTACAGGCATGAGCCACTGCGTCCAGCCCAGTTATTAGCTAATCATGTCTACCATGTCCCACACTTCGCGTGTGGCACTGGGGGATCCAGAGAAGAGTGGGATGTTGTCTCTTTCCTTCCCAGGGCTGTTGGTGCAGGGCAGCCCAGCAGGACCCTGTTAGGATCAAACTTCCATTTCAAAATATGTTCTTATTACTTCTCTATTTTGTGCTCTGTTGAATGACTTGGGGTGAACAGATGGGACGTGGAGGAGTTTACAAGGTACTCAGTGCAACACAAAGTGCCACCCACTGGCCAGGGAGCGGGAGAGGGGCGAGCGGAGGGTGGAATAGTTTCCCCTTTTCATCAGGGACCTTGCTGTCATGTGGAGCAGACATAGCTTTCAGCCTCTGGCAGTGCGCATGGCAAGACCAAGCACAGCAGAGCCCCATATTTGGCTGGGGAGAAATTCACTCCATCACACACCCTCTGACTCACCTCCCAACCCAGCACCCTGGGGCTGAGCTCACAGGCCTCTGACTCAGGCACCGTGGGGCGTCCTCCTTGGGGGGGAAGGGGAGGGGGCTGTCCCGGTGCCCCTCCTTTGGCCTCCCCCTCCTCCTCAGCCTCTGCACTTTACGGTCTGGGCTCTTTGCTGCCTCCCCCACCTTCCCCTGGACCCCTTTCCACAGAGCACTACCATCCACCCACGTCCAGACGCCGATTCTGCAAGGGCTGACTTTTTCACGGAGAAATTCATCCTGGCCTCTCCTCACAAACAGAGCCAGGATGTGCTGGGGTTTGGATGGGTGGGTGAAATTGCTCATTAGGGGAGGCGAGGCAGTGCTGTGCAGTGGAAAGAAATAGAGATGTGGGTGCCTTTCCTGGCCTGTGTGACCTTGGGCTGCTTATGCTCCTCTCTGGGCCTCTGCTGCTAGAAGCGTTGATGAGTTTCCAAGGACACAGGAGCTGTCCAGGCCAGCCAGCGAGGCTGGGAAGGGCGCATGCTGATGAGGAGCTGTCTTTTGGCCCCTTGCCTCTCGATGTGTGGTCCTGGGAAGGGCAGCACAGGCATCAGCTTGGAGCTTGTTAGAAATGCAGAATCTCGGGCTGCACCCTGACCCACTGAATCAGAATCTGCATTCTAACAAGATCTGCTGATGATTCCTGTGCACACTGAAGTTGGAGAAGCCCTGCAAACTTGGCTGCACATTGTAATCTGGGGAGTTTTAAAACATTGTGATGTCTGAGACCCACTCCCAGAGATTCTGATTTCACTGGGCTGAGGTGTGTCCCGGGCGCCTTCAAAGCTCCCCAGGTGATTCAAAGGTGCAGGAAAGGTGGGGAGGGCTTGCCCTAGTGAGTCAGGATGATGCTGATGTTCTGGGTTCCACACTCAAATGCACACAGTGTCCGGTCAGGTGCAGAGATGAGCCAAACAGGCTGGGGTCAGTGCATGTGAACACGTGGTATGATGGGAGGGGCTGCAGAGGATGGAGGACTATTGCCAGGACGACAGAGACCAGTGGCTACTGAGCTGCCACTGACTGCCCCCATGACTGAACACACGCACACCCAGGGACCAGATCATCCAACTTTTCAAGAAATGCCAAAAATACAGCTGTTAGCATGATGCCTTCTGATTTTAAAATGTTGGCTCAATTGTATTTCAAAATACAGTGTGGTCTAAACAGAAAGCTGGATGTGGCCCAAGACTTGCTGATTTGTAATGTCTGTCCAGCCAGGGTGACCAACTGTTTCAGTTTGTCTGGGACTGTCCTGGCTTTAGCACTGAAAGTCCTGTATCCTGGGCCAATCAGGTTATAGGTCTTGATGCAGTGTAGCTTAATTTATTTAGGAGACTTGATTTTGGAGTTCCCTCTCCCAGGTTTGAATCATGTGGCTCTGTCACTCACTTGGTCTGCGATCTTGGTCACCTCACTTATCTCTGTATGCCTTTGTTCCTTCATTAGTCAAATGGGGATAATAAAAGTATCTACTTCATAGGCTTGTGTTAAGAATTAAGTGAATTTCTATACACAAACTGCTTAGAACAGTACCTGGTGTTCAGCAGATGCTATGTGAATGTTAGCTATTATTATTTGGTCTTAAAATCAGAGGACTGAGCAGGAGAGAGTAAATGCTCACTGTAAAACCATCTAACTTCACCAATTTAAAAGTCTATCAGAGATTGTGCAGTGAAGAGATACAGGTGAGAGATAAGGATACAGAAGACCTGGGCTTATAGTCCAGCTCTGCCACTTATGAGCTGTGTGACTTTAGGCAAGTCCCTTAACTTCTCTGTGCTTCATTGCCTCTGTTTTAAGTTGGAATAACCACAACTACCTTCAGGACTTCTGTGAGGACAAATGAGGTGATGTGGGTGAATGTGGGGGCCCACCTGGGAGAGGAGTGTTTCTGGTAGTGCATTGATGCTGCCTCTTCATGCCTCAGGAATGTCCAAAAAGAAAAGTTCAGGATGATTTTTATGGAGTGGCTTCATTGTCAAGATATATGAATGCTTCAAGAAATTTAATCAATCACTTATTACTACATGTTGTATCATCTCATAAGGAAGTCCAATATGTATTGTGCCGGGGTGAGCTTTGGCCGTTCCTGTGGTCAGAAAGCTAAAGCCCTTATAATGTTCTTATTAGTGTCTGCTGTCCTTCTCAAAAATCAGCCCTCAATTTTGATCTACTTTTCATTTTAAAAAATGGTCCTTTGCAAATCGTTGGTTTTGATTTTTCTGCAGGATTTTTACCTTTTTATTTTTCCATTTGAAAAATCATATCACAGTTGAGCACATTGTTTAGGAGCCATGTGACTAATGAAATTTGTATTTGTTAACTATTGTTGTGTAATGAACCATAAACTACCTAAAACTTAGTGGCCTGAAATAACAGCTACCTCTTTAGTCCTTGATTTTGCCGGGCAGCTCTCTGGTCTATGTTGGGCTTGGATGATCTTGGCTGGGGCTGCTCATATGTCTGCAGCTGGCTCAGGGGTGTCTGATCTCAGGTGGCCTCACTCACATGTCTGGGGATTGGCTGGCTCTTGGCTCTTGGTGGGAGTAGACCACATGTTTCTTATCACCCAGCAGGCCAGCCTGGGCTGTTCACATGACGGCAGGGTTCCAAGACCCTCAGTGGTCATTGCTTTCCAAGCCTGTAATTTGGTCTTGTTTGTGGCTTTTCCATTGGCCAAAACAAGTCACAGGGCCAAGCCCAGAGAGTATTGGGAAGGTACCACCAAAGAGAGGTGAACAGATTAGGGCAATGACTGAACTTATTCTACGACATGATTTTCAATTAAGAAAATTGAAATTCAAGTTATGTAGTTAATGACTACATTTTCTCAACCAGTTGACTGAAGACAAATTCTTTAAAATATCCATGAATTGACTGTCATGGTCACAATAATCAATTAAAATGTTTACTTTTTTCTTGTTTTATATTCAAATTTTATTGCTTTCTCCCGATTTTAAGAAAATCAGCCTTCCTCTAAAAAGTTTGTTAGAGAAAAGTATGCTTTAGGAAGGATGAATTCTTTATAATCTTGCCATTCCAGAGATACTACCTGTTAACAGCTTGGTATATATCATTTCAGTTTCTTTACCTATGTATATCCTAATTAGCAAATGACATATGTAATTTTCTTTTACAGGAATTCTTTTATTCAATAGTTATTTATTGGATGCCAACTATGTACTGAGGGGTACATATTGGAGAACAAGACAGCAAAGCCCCTGCTTGCTGGAATGAGATCCTATGATAAATATAAAAAGCAGTTTCCCCTCCTTTTCTTAATATACCTTGATATCAGTCCATGTGAGTATAACTATCACCACTGAATGTTTCGTTTGTAGCAGACACTGGGATAAGGACTTTGCATTCATCATTTCATTCCAATACTCACTAGAACCCTATGAAGAATGTACTTTCATTATTCTCATTTTGTGGGGAGGATATTAGGCATAGAAAAGTTAAGGAACATGAGGCAGCTAGTTAGTGGTGAAGACAGGATCTGAACCAGATCCAACATCTGGCTCCAAAACTCACAATCCTAACCACTTTGGCAAACTGACTCTTGGTTCAGATAGATTCACTTTTTCCTTTATAGTGGTTGTGTAGTATTTCATTAGGAAAGCATATTAAATAATAAGTATTCAAGGTATGTGTTTTCTTATACTTAAACTACTACCTACCTTTCCATATTGTCCCAAGTGCTTGATGTGTTTTGTTCTTTATGCCACCTAATCTCTCTTCCTTCCTTGTTTGTGATTAACTTCTATTCATCCCTCAAAACCCACTGCAAATAACACTTCCGTCCGAAAGCCTCCTTCAATCTATGATCTATATTAAGTACCCTCCTTCATGGTTCCACAGTTTTCAGGGCTTTCCTCAATCATGGCACTAATTTATTTTCCCCCTGAGATGGAGTCTTGCTCTGTCACCCAGGCTGGAGTGCAGTGGTGTGATCTTGGTTCACTACAACCTCCACCTCCTGGGTTCAAGTGATTCTCTTGCATGGCACTAATTTTTGCTGTTGTGAACATTTATTTGGCTGACTCTTCCACCTGGTGATGGGCTATTGGAAGGTAAGTCTCAGTCTTATTTTCTTTTGTGGACATACATAATCCCAACACCTGGCACTTGCTTGGGGCATGAGAAACCGTTATTCATTGTTAGTTGAATTATTAATAAGTGGACTTAGCATTTATGACACAAATTTTATTAAAATTAATTAATAGAGCTAATTTATTGGTGACTAAACCTGTAAATTAATTTTTTAATAGGCAGGTTCTTGCACTGTTGCCCAGGCTGGAGTTCGGTGGTACAATTACAGCTCAATGTAGCCTCAAACTCCTGGGCTCAGGCTATCCTCTTACCTCAGCCTCCCAAGCTGCTAGGACTATACCTGTGCCCCACCATGCTGGGCTGATTTTTTTATTTTTAATTTTTTTGTAGAGATGGGGTATTGCTATGTTACCTAGGCTGGTCTTGAGCTCCTGACATTGAGTGATTCTCCTGCCTCAGCCTCCCAAAGAGCTGGAATTACAGGTTTGAGCTACCATGCCCAGCCTAATTTTTTATTATGGAAAGAACACATGCACATGGTAAAACTGCAAAAGCAAAGGACATGCCAATGAAGAGTAATGTTTTTCCATTGCACACCCCAATTCTACTTCTCACAGGTAATTACCTTCAATAGTTTTTTTATGTATCATTTTCCTAATTTCCCGTCTATATAATCCATACACTATCACAAATGGCGGCATACTGTAACACTGTTCTGCACCCTAACTTTTACATTTACCTGTCTTGGATGTCTTTCCACATCAATAAAACTGTTGTACTTTTTAAAAGTAGTCACATGGTACTCAATTGTAGGAACGGTGCCGTTTTTAGATTAGTTGACTCTCATGAATGTGCTTTTCATTTGTTTCTAAACTTCCTTTGTTGGGTTTTTTTTTTTTTTTTAAGACAAGGTCTCACTCCGTTGCCCAGGCTGGAGTTCAGTGGTGCGATCATGGCTCACTGCAGCCTCGACCTTCAAGGCTCAGGTGCTTCTCTCATCTCAGCCTTCTGTGTGTCTGGGACTACAGACAGGCGTCACCACGCCCAGCTAATTTTTTGTAGAAATGGGTTTTCACCATGTTGCCCAGGCTGATCTCAAACTCCTGGATTCAAGCAATCCAATCTGCCTACCTTGGCCTCCCAAAGTGCTGGGATTGCTGATGTGAGCCTCCACGCCCGGCCTCTTTGTTGCTTTTTACTGTTAACAACATCTGCTACCGTGAACATTGCTGTATTTCATTTTGCTTTCATATTTGAGTATCTCTAGGAGAAATTCCTAGAAATGGAATAGTTTAAAAAAAGACCCTGCCCCAAAATTAATAGGAGGAAAAGGATACAGAAAAGGAATTGCACTGAGTGCCAATACCTGAGTTCTGTTCCTGAATTTTTCATTTGCCCTGCAGAGGACGCATGGATTTTAGCTGCCAGCATCTGAACCCCATTCCAAATCTGGAGGGTTGTGTGATGATTGCTATGAGCAAGGTCCTGCTACAAAAGATAAAAGGGCTTTAATTTACCCCATGAATGGACAACTTATTATTATTATTATTATTATTATTTTTGAGACAGATTGTTGCCCAGGCTGGAGTGCAATGGCGCGATCTTGGCTCACTGCAACCTCCACTCCCCGGGTTCAAGTGATTTTCCTGCCTCAGCCTCCCAAGTAGCTGGGATTATGCCTGGCTAATTTTGTATTTTTAGTAGAGATAGGGTTTCAACTTGTTGGTCAGGCTGGTCTCAAACTCCTGACCTCAAGTGATTCTCCTGCCTAGGCCTCCCAAAGTGTTGGGATTGCAGATGTGAGCCACTGCGCCCAGCCGGACAACTTATTTTAACTAAACTCTTAGCTTCTTTGCTTTGGCTGGAATTAAATCATCAAATGCTGGTCAGAAACTTAGACTGGCTGTTGATGACATCCTAGGCGTTCCTGGAATATGATTAGCAAATCAAAACCATGGCAGCAATGGTGCCCAAAATGAGCATGTCCAGTTATAGACATCGCATACACACACACACACACACATACACACACACACACACACACACAGACTTGGTGAATAAGAAGTGGGGAAATATATTTGTTATTACTCAACAAGTGCAATTTGTTTGTTAGACATGATCTTTCAAAACATGAGGTCCAAAGGGAAAAATTATGAAAGGGCCCTGGAGAATAAAAAGTGTGGGAATCATTGCTGTGGTCCAGCTGTCTGATGGAAGACTTGATTCTTAATATCTCCACCAAATGATCAGCCCCTGTTTGCCTCTTCTAGTGACAGGGAACTCACTACTCTCTGATGCAGAGTAGATGCCTCACCTGGGTTCAATGCCTTCTATAGTTTTCCTTTGCCCAGTGGAGTGTGGGTAAATATGATTTCCCACATTTCCAGGCCTGGCTGTGTACACCATAAAATATCCCTGATTCTCGTTCCCTTGGCACAATCTTCCAGGCTTTCCCCATTTCTCGTGGCTAGATGATTCCAGGTTGACTTTGAAGTCACATGATGGGAGACACAATACCAAGCAAACTAGGTCCCTGTGTCACCCTTTTATAGCAGATCCTCTTGACCAGAAACAAGAGGCATGAGATGAGAAATACAACTTTTCTAGTGTTAAGACTCTAAGATTTTGGGGTTGTTTGTAAGAGCTGTCAGCAATAATCATCCTGAGGGGCCAAAAATAACACTCATTCCTTCCCCTCCTGGGTTGAGAAATGAAGATAGAAATAAATGATGTTTTTACGGATAAAATTTGGGTTGGAGAATGTGCAGAGGTGTGGCCACAACAATGGCCTTCATAATACTGCTCACTGGAGTTAGACAGACTTGTCCATCCCATCATTAGCAACTCTGTACATTCCCAGAGTTCCTTCTTATGGTCATGCTTTTATAGATATATCTTAAAGCAGCTCCTAAAAAGAGCAGACTTATTTGTTTTTTTCTCCTGAACTCATTGATCAGATAAGTGAATCCACCTCTCATGAGGAGGGAGCCTAGTGAGGAAGCAAGACAGGAAGTGTTACCCTGGATAAGGTCCCTCTGCATGGAAATAGAAGAGACAGGAAGTGTTACCCTGGATAAGGTCCCTCCTCATGGAAACAGGAGGCCAGGAAACCAAGGTTCCCACCCAAGGTTCCTTTCAGACATAAGATTTACTGAATCCCTGTGAGTATAAGCTCCTCGAGGACAGGAGCCATGTCTCCTCCTTGTGCCTTTCTCATAGCACCTAGCACAATGCTAGGCACGGAGACAGTGCTGAGTCAATGCTTGCCTATTGACCAGTGACACCTCATGAGCATACATGACATTTCCCCCACTGGTTCACTTCAGAAGGAGGAGAAATTGCTGTGGTCTGACCCCTCACACTGCCAGTCCTTGCCTAACCCAACAATTTGGGAGTGTGAAAGGCCAAGCTAATGACCCAATCCTTCCTTGGGGAGATATCAGCCCTCTCCTTCTGCCCACCAAGTCCCATGCTGGGCAAGACACTTGACCTTGCTGAGTTCCTGGCCAGCACATCACCCTGGGTGTCACTGGGTACCTCTGAACCCCACTGTTGGTTGCAAGTTTCTGAAGTCAGAGACTGAGTCTTATTCGTGGTATCAGTTGAGAAGTACCTTCAGCAGGCTGTGGCTGAAAAAAGATAGGGATTTATTCTTTCTCTGCTAAAGGATGTCTAGGGTAAGAAGACAGGCCTGGAGTGACAGCTGTGTGACATCTTTGATGTCACAGACTCCTTTGACCTGTTTTCTTTACCATCCTTAGCTCATGGCTTCCATCCTCAAGGTTGACTTATGGGTATAAAATGGCAGTCCCAACTCCTATGTCCACATTCCAGGTAGCAAGAAGGAGGTGGGAGAAAGAGTTATAAGGCCCCAAGCTGAGTCTATTCCTCTCCTTTTTTGGAAGTTCCACCCAACAAAGAATGCCTACACCATGTTGGCCAGAACATAGCCAAATGGTCACATCTCTGTAAAAGGGTGCCTGGAGAAATACGTGTTTTCAGTTGGTCTCATTGCTTCCTCTACAAAATCAAGATTGTGTTATTAAGGGAGGAAGGGAGAGTGGGCAATGGCAGGCAACTCAGTCTCTGCCTCACTCATCTCTATATCCCTGGCAGCACCGACCACATAGTAGGTACATATATGTTTCATTTATTCATTCATTCATTCTTTCAAAAAATATTTACTGAGCATCTGCTTGGAGCAAGTTACATGTCTTCACATCAGGGAGAGAAACAATGCAAAATAAACAAAAGTATAATATAATATTAGGTAATAATAAAAGCTATGACACCAAATAAAGCAGGGAAAGGGTTTGGGGGACAACGTTAGAGTGAGTGGTCAAGAGTGGCCTTTCAGAGGAGATGCTGTTGAAGCAAGAACTGGAATGAAGTAAGAGAGTGAGGTATGCCGGGTTCAAAGGGGGAGAGTGCTCCTGGCAGAGGCCCTGCTATGGAGGTGGGCTTGGCACATTCTAGAAACAGAAGGCCAGCAAAGAGAAGTAGTCAGGAGCCAGATCATGTTTGATTACAGAGACTTTAAAATTTCCCCCCAATAATTCTCCTATGGATACATCCTAGAGCACTATGAATGAGGGGGAAGGTATGAGAGACTGAGCAGGGGGATGCTGTGTTCAAATTCAGCTGCCTCCCTGTTGTTTTCTTTTTCTGATCACTCAGACATATGTTAGATGCTGTCATTCTATTTGCTGTTTTTTTTCTCTCTGTCTCTGTAGTGCAGTGTGGATAATTTCTTTAGATTTGTTTCCACTAATTTTCCCTTCAGATGTGTTAATATTTTGTTTAAGCAATACACTGGGTTTCTAATTTTCATTATTATACCATCTCATTTTCCAAAGATTTTTGGTTCTGTTTCAAACATGCCTGATTGGCTTCTTATTCCTTCATCATGCACTCATTCCCTCTTCTTATTTATTTATTTATTTATTTTTGAGACAGGGTCTCGCTCTGTTGCCCAGGCTGGAGTGCAGTGGTGTGATCTCAGCTCACTGCAACCTCCACCTCCCAGGCTCAAGCGATTCTTGTGCCTCAGCCTCCCGAGTAGCTGAGATTACAGGCCTGCACTACCACACCTGGGAATTTTTATATTTTTAGTAGAGATGGGGTTTCTCCATGTTGGCCAGGCTGGTCTTGAACTCCTGGCCTCAAGTGATCCACACGCCTCGGCCTCCCAAAGTGCTGGGATTACAGGCATTAGCCACCATGCCTGGCTCATTCCCTCTTTGATTTCATTAAATACATCAAGTTTGACTACTTTATGGATTGTATCTATTAATTCCAGCATCTGCAGTCCTTGTGGAGGGGGCACCATCGTTGGTTGATTCTGCTGACTCTCCCTTATAAGGATCTGTCTATTTGTGTGTTTGTGTTTTATGATTGTGACTTATGCTCCTATGAACAATATCTGTGGTAATTCATTGAAGCTTGGTTTTAAAGTATACACCTTCAGGGAATATATATGGCTTGCTTCTGCTAAATACCCAGGTCTATTTAGATTCTTCGGGCCACACAGGACGTGGGAATAGTGGCCTCAAACACACTGTGAGTTTGGGCTTGTAGTCAGAAATTCTTAAAGGAAAAAAATTTTTTTTCTTTGTTTCTGCTCCACCAAGAGCCAAAGCCCAGACCGGCACATTTCAATCTGTGGAGTGAATGTTTGTTCCTCATTTATTTACTAAGGTGTGTCATTCTTGGGAATTCTAACTTATTATGAGAATTTTCAGTCTGACCTCCAACCTTGCTAGGGCCACAGGCCTTGTTTTCTACTCTTCCCAACAACCACCCAGTGCACAAGGTCTGTGAAGACGTTGTCTTTTTGCCCCTGTAGAACACATACCCCATTGGCTCCACTGTCGGTCTACCCTACAGATTCAAGCTTTTTTATTGTTGCTGGCATTTAAGGGATTCCCTTTCTCTTTTGCTAGCTCAGCCATTCATAAAGGAATATGGTTTTAAAAAGACTTTATTCATGATTTTTATTGTGCTAAACAGGGAGGGTTTCTGATATATTTTATAAAAATTGCACAGCCATATTTACATTTTAGAGGGTCATTTTAGATGGTAGGAAGAGAGGGGATTACAAGGAGAATGATCTCCTAACAGGAGACCATTTAGGACTCTATTGCCGTAGTCCAGACACAAGATTTGATAGCTTGGAATAGGAGATGGTGGTGCAGTGCAAAAGGGTTGGATTTGGGTTATATTCTGAAGTTACTGATGACAAAATTTGCTGATGGTTTGGATGTGAGGTGTGAGGAAAAGAGAGGAGTTGAAATGACTTCAAAATTTTGGGCCCGAGTATCTGAGTTCAGGGTACATCTCAGTAAATGAGGGAATGATATGCATCGATAATATTCCCTCACAAGCAAAGGTGGCTGGAAATGTAGGTGGTTGGTGTCCTTTTTTCCAGGATCTGATCATTCCTAGGAAAGTTGAACAATGGGCTTCTAGATCCACAAAGGTAGGGAACAAATCTTGAAGTGTAGGGAGGCTGTTGAGACCTGAAAATCATACTCTACCTTCCCACCATGCTCCTCCTCAGTTAGATCCACACTCTGTTGTCCTTTAGGATTAAATATAAAATACAAAGGAATGCCTGCATGGGGAGAGGAGTGAGCGCCCATCACTGAAGTATACGCACAGGCTGGATCAGTGGTTCCCAGGCTTTTGGATCATGGTGACCTGTAAAATTAAACGAGGCACCATTGGTGGATGAATGGATAAGCAAAACTTGGTATACACATACAATGGAATATTATTCAGACTTTAAAAGGAAGAACATTCTGATATATGCCACAACATAGGTAAACCTTGAGGGCATTATGCTAAGTGAAATAAGCCAGATACAAAAGAAAAAATGCTGTATGAGTCCATTGATAAGAGGTACCTTCAATTCAAATATCAGAAAGAAGAATTGTGGTTGCCAGGGACTGGGAAGAGAGGGGGAATGAGGAGCTGTTGTTTAGTGGGAACAGAGTTTCAGATGAGATGGTAAAAAGGTTCTGGAGGTGAATGGTAGTGATAGTTGTACAACACTGTGAATGTACTTAATGCCACTGAACCATACACTTCAAAATGGTTAAAATGGCAAAAAGAAAAAATTAAGCAGACTAACATCATAACTTTCCCAACTTTTAGTTCTGTCTATTAAAGGTATTAAAAACCAAATTACAATCTGTCATAACCATTATGCCATCCAAAGAAATGAGACTTTTAACCCTAAGAAAGTAAGTGCTCTCAAGACACAGGATAATTCTTTGAATGGAAAAGTTTTAGCTTTATGGAAAAGCTAAACAATAAAATACGTGGCTTTAATTTCTTTTACATTCCACATTGGACTAGTGTGGCCAGTGTCTGCAAAGTCCTGGGATGGCTGGATGGCCTCTTGTTGGGAAAAGTGAGGAGGGACTCAAGGAGAGTTGGATTCAAGCCTTTTGTGACATATTTGCTTAAGGGATGCATGGATGGTTGGAAGGTGAGCTACAACTAGGGTGACCACATGGGACAGTCCTATTTGTACCTGCTACTCACCACAATCATTAAAAGTGCCCCCTGGTCACCTTCAAACCATACTTGTTTCGGTGCTAAATGCTGTGGCCACCCTGGTATCCCATCTGTGCAGGAGGAGCAGCTGGGCAGGGGGCCTCCTGCTAGGAGAATCTGCTCAGTGAGAGTCGTGCAATCTGTGTTTGTAAAGGGCCTTCCCAGGTCTTGGCAAGTGGCAGATTCTTGATACACGACAGTTATTTTTATCCAGGCTGTCTAGAAAAAGCACAGGCTTCAGAGTCCTCAGATTTTGGACTGAATCCCTGTTTACTAGAGTTTTGACCTTCAGCGAGTTACTTAAATTCCCTTAGCCTCAGTTTCTTGTCTGCAAAGTAGGGTCAGTGAAACCTCTCTCACAGGGTAGTTTGGAAGTGGAAAGGAAATATGCAAAAGGAAATATAACAACTTCCTTCCTTCCCTCCCTCCGTCCCTCCTTTGCCTCCCTCCCTTCCTCCCTTTCTATCAGGATGGCATATCTAGCCTCCTGATCTCAATCCCTCAGATTCTTCCTCAGACCCAGCTAGGAGGACCCTTCTTGACTGGCAAGGTGAGATTCAGCTCTGTCAGGGTGTCTACTTCCCCATTCACGATGGCTTATTTGAGTACATTCTGCACTGGGACTATAGGTGTCTCTGCTAAGAAGTTAAGTACGAGGGTGGGGAAGGAGAGAGATGACTACTGAGACAAAGAAAACAGAAACCTCTGCTCTCAATGGGCTTGCAGCTTCTTGGGGTTGAAACATCTATTCCCACCTGAAGTGGTCCAAGAATCTTTCAACCGGTGCTCTCAAGGAGAGCAAAAGCTCTCTTCATTTCCAATTTTATTCCTAATTTTCTATGGACTTCTAAATACAATTTTTCAGTTTGGCACCCAATTGGTCTTTGGTTTTCCTCCACAGGTTGACTATTCACTGCTTGAGGACAGGAATGATGGCTCTCTTCTTGAAGGCCAGCACAAGCTGGAGAGTTCTAAGTGTTCTAAGCTACTCTTCTGGGCTCTGACAATGTCTTTGGGTTGGTACATGAAGAGGCTGACCAAGTCCATGATTTATTTGAGAGATATTGAATTAACTGGAAAATGATTTCTGCAGGGGAGGTACTTTTGCACTAGCATGTAAAAAGAAGGCAGGAAGGGCTTTAGTTGGCAGGAAGGCTGGGGAGCAGCTGTGTTGGAACCCCCCTACACCCAACTCTCCCTGGCCAGTCTTGGTCTTCTGCGTGGTACCCAGGGTGCTTCACAAACATCAGTGGAACAGGGATCATGCTTCAAGACCAGGCTCATGTTTCACCTCTTCTGAATCCTTCTGGAATTGCCCAGACAGGACTAGTCACTTCTCCCTCTGGGCTTCCGGAAGCAGTACACACTGGGGCATCCACTCATATTGTAATTACCTGTGGGCTCCAGACGAAGTCCTCGAGGCAGAGGCTGTGTCATCACACCTCTTTCCCCAGCTCCTAGCACGGTGCCTGACCATAACAGGGACTCAGCATATGTTGAGTGAATGAGAATCAGGGATCAGCTTGTCTGGCACTGGTAGTGGTCAGGGAGGTCCCAAGGAATTGGGGGCTGGCTGAATGTCAGGGGCCACTGATTGTTAGGCTCCAGGGCTACAATCTGCTTGGCAATACATTCATTCCTCATTTCCCAGAGATTGTTCTCGTAATACACTGGCGGCATGCCCAAGCCAGGCTCTGACTAGTTCCTAAAACAAGTTAAATCTTTCTCTTTGGGACAATTCCATCAGCAGGGCTAGAGGAGCATGCTTCTCTTATGACTGTAGCTTTCACAGTCCTGGCCATTGGGTCATTTCCCCTTTGGTTCCTCAAAGACCCTCACAGCAGCCCTGTTATGCTTGGCCGGGTTTCTGGCTGGTGAACAGATGAGCTCTCTCTTCCCAGATCTTGGGGTGAAGAGAGCTATATCCACACCCCCACCCATAGCTGCCTGTGCGTGGCTGTGATGGAAACTGGCTTCTCATCCAACAGATCTCAGTGGAGATTGGAAAGTGCTCATCGGAGGAGGGAGTTGTGTCATTGTTGGTACATGGATGGAAGCCAGGCTGCAAATGAGACTAGTCTTCCCATCACCCTTGCTTTCTACTCCAAGGGAAGGACAATGTCAGCTGTAGAGAGCCTGGGCACTATCTGCCTTGAATGGACTGAGTTTCATCAGATGAGAGTCACGGAGGTGAACCCCAGGATGACCAGACAATAGAAGGTGGAAATATCTGTGAAGTCCCAGTCCTAGGTAGTCCCTACTTGCAGGATGGTGCATTTTAACCCTTCAAGTCCTACCTAACACACCTGGGGCGTGAGGATGACTTTTTGCACATCTGTAAATTAGCCTCAACCTGAGTCATTTCAACAGACTCCGCCCTGCACGTGATCTCAGAGGGAGCCTGGGATTTGGGCCTTGGGAATCCTTCCCTGCTGGATCTTTTGGCTAGGAGGCATGCAGGGGTATCCCTGAGATATATATGGCCTAAAGGGAACACGCAGATGATTTACATCTTTCACTGAAAATGGAAGTGCAAATTTCGTTGAGAAGTAGAATAGAAAAGCGTGGAAAGAACACTGGATCAGGAGTCAATTCCAACTTTGATACTCACCCAGTTCTGTGAACTTGAGCTAATCATGTCATTTTATTTGGTGTTTTATTTCTAAAATTCATTTAGCAAAGATTAATATACATTTTGAGACAGAGTCTCGCTCTGTCACCCAGTCTGGAGTGCAGAGGCGCAATCTCGGCTCACCGCAGCCTCTGCCGCCTGGGTTCAAGTGATTCTCATGCCTCAGCCTTGCGAGTAGCTGGGATTTATAGATGTGTGCCACCCCCCCCCTCCCCCGCCGGCTAATTTTTGTGTGTGTGTGTGTGTGTGTTTTTAGAAGAGATGGGGTTTTGCCATGTTGGCCAGGCTGGTCTTAAACTCCTGACCTCAGGTGATCTTCCGGCTTCAGCCTCCCAAAGTGCTGGGATTACAGACGTGAGCTGCTGCGCCCAGCTAAAGATTAATATACTTTTAAAATAAGTGTCTTGAACTACTTCATGTGCTTTACAAATAATAACTCATTTAACCTTTATAATAATCACTGACATAGGTATTATTATTAAAGCTATTTTATAGATGAGGAAAATGAAGGGCGGAAATGTTAAGTAACTTGCCCAGGGTAACACAGCTAATAAATTGTGGATTAAGTCTGAGGTCTCTCTGGATCTCAGAATCCTCATCTGTAAGATAAGGATAGAACTTGTTATCTTGGCCAGATCAGCATTTAGTTCCTCCGTGTTCCCACTCCACTTGTATCAATGGACTGGTCAGCTCATTTGTACAGAGCTTCTTGGACAGAGCTTCACTTATACTTCTGCCACTATTGGAATGAAAGCACCCTAAAAAATGTAAGCTAGATGAAGACGTGGATCTTTGCCTGTTCATTGATGATAGCCCAAATGACTAGCAGACTGCCTGACACATAGCAGGCACTCAATAGATGCTACTGAATGAATGAACAGATTGATCCCATCACTCCGTGTTGTGATGAGACTGACCTAGCTCTTCCCCAAACATCGCTTTCTGAAGGCATGGGCTGTGTCTTATTTATCTCTGGGTCTCTGGGCTCCAGCATATTCCTGGCACAGAAAGATGATCACACTGAATGAATAAATCCACACGGTTGCCCTTTGTCTTAGGTCAGAAGTCGTTGTTAGTCATGAAGGCATGAGCACACTTAAATGCTGTAATCCAATGGACATTGACACCAGTAAGCTAGGGAGTAATCTTTTGTGGTAAAAAAAAAAAAAAAAGATAAGGTGGAGGAAATGGAGTTCTTTCAATTACTGTGTAACAAACCACTCTCTAATGTCTTAAAACAACAAAGATTTATTCTTTCTCCCAACAGTTGAGCAGTTTTCTGCTCTTATGTTGTGTAGCCAATGTTAGCCAAGTAGCTGCACTAAGCTGGGAGCCGCCTGGGGATGGGACATCCAAGATGGCTTCCCATCCTTGGGCCCTCTCTTCCTCATGAGGTCTCTCATCTTCGTAGTGTAGTTGAAGGTTCTTTACAGTCTGACAGCTAGATTCCAAGAGGCAAGAAGAGAAAGCTTCCCAAACTCTTGAAGCCAGGCTTAGAAACTCTAGGACATTATTTCTACCACATTCATGTGGGCAAAGTAAATCGCAAGGCCCTACCAGATTCAAGGGGAGGGAAAGACAGACTTCACCTCTTGTTGTGAGGAGCAGATGTATGTAGAAAGATGGGAGAAAGTGTTGGTGGCAATATTGGAGACTCTCTGTCACAAAGGTAGAAGAGGAGTGGTGGCAGAAACCCAAAATTATCCTCAGGCAAACAAGGAGCTGTTAAGGATTAGGCTGTGGTTTGCCTGCCAGAAAGTAACTGGTGTCCTACTCAGGTAATAGATACCTGGAGTGTTAAACTTCTCCAGTGTGTCCTGGGGAGTCTGAGCTGACCAGGCCACTGGGAACTATCAACTTTCATATTCTTCTTTTCCAGGTTATGACACCTGGAAAAGGCATGGAGAGAAGTGATGTGCACAGCACACTGCAAGGCTGTGCAGGACAAGGGCTGCTATTGCCAAGTGGTTAAGAGCATGGCTGTTGGGGTCAAATGTTGATTTTGTCACCAAAAAGACTAGGCAATTCATAGTATCTTGTGGAATTCCACCTCCTTGTTTATTTAATGTGGATACTCATACCTTCTTTGTAGGGCAAAATAGATCATGGTGAATAGTATGAGATCTGGAACCAGTCTGCCTGAATTCAAAACCTAGCTTTCCCACCAATCACCTGCATTACCTTGGAAAAAATACTTAATTGCCCTATGCATCAGTTTCTGATTCTGTAAAGTGGAGATAATAATACTAATAACGTAATTTAGATTGGTGCAACCTAAATTGAAAGTAATGACAAAAACCCCAATTACTTTTGCACCAACCTAATAATATTATATAATAATATTACAACAATAATATTGTATTATTGTATTATATAATATATAATATTTAATAAACATATATAATATCACAATAATCATAGTGTACAGAGTTGTGAGGATCCAATGGGTTTGTAGAAACATCTAGAACAATGCCTAGCACAGGATTCACAATCAGTGGATGTTATCTACACTTATTAGAGTGTGTTGATGAAAATTAAAATGAGATAATGCTTGCAAAAGCCTAGTACATGTGATGCCCATGGTAAGTGATGGCTCTTTTTGTTAGGAAAATGGATCCTTTGTCCATTTACTCTCTTTCCATGCTCGCCCTTGGGGAACTTTGGAGCAAAGAATCCCAAAGTCTCTCTTTAATTGTTCTTCTGCAAGCAATGAGCATCTTATCTAATTGGCTAGACAGAGTATGTGATTTACTGTGCTGCTGTTTATTAGTGGGCAGGGAGAGTCACCCTCAGGCAGGGGCAGACTTCACCATCCCCCTTACCTGGCTTGTGCCTTCTTCCTGCCTTCCTGGGGGAGTCCACCAAAGGGGAATGTGCCATTAAAAGAGGAAATGCCTTTTTCTGCCTGTCACAGGCTCACCTCTGACTAGACAGATGAATTCCAGATACACACAAGATTGAATCCCTTCTTTAATAATTTCTGGTTTGTTGTTACTGTATCTTGGTGTCCTCATCTGTATGATGGGAATAGCAATAGCATCTACCTTAGAGATTTCTTGGAAGAGTCAAATGAGGCAATATTTATGGGAAGGGCTTATATTGTGCCTGGCACAGAGCAAGTGGTTAACTATAGTTAGTAGATTATGGTTGTTGTTACTGTTATGTACATGCAAAGGCCCAGCTAAAATGCTCCCTTTCTCTGGGAATTCTCCCAAGCTCCTCCAGGTGGAAGTTTGGAAGTTAGCATTCTTGGAGCTGGGCATGGTGGTTCCAGAGGCAGGAGAACTGCTTGAGGCCAGGTGTTTGAGGTCAGCTTGGGCAACATAGTGAGACCCTGTCTCTACCAAAAAAAAAAGGAAGTTAGCATTTTCTTCTCCTGGGCTTTCTTCTCACCCTTTCTCTAGTTTTTTTGATAACGTATTTCCTTCCAGTGTTGATTTAGAATAGTTGAGAAGTGGATCTTCTCCTTCATGGTAAGCTCAGAGGTGAGGTTTTGTGCTAGAATCAGCCCTTATGCCTCATTGATCTGTCCCATGTCTGGGCACAAAACAGAACAAGTATCCACTGTGCCATTTACAACTGTTAATAGAGCACTTACTATGTGCTAAGTCTTTAGGCTGCCCTTTTGTGATGCCTTTATCTCTTTAAGGCTGCTTGGGATGTTTCTTTTACTTTGATCTCACTAGCAGTGAATTACTGGGGATGGGAGGAGCAAGCTGTTAACTCTCTCCAGGGCGGGAGACACACTTTGGTCAAGCATCTCACAGTTGTGTAGCTTTCAGCCCCTTGCTACCTTAAGCCTCATGTTCCTTAGTAAAATGCAGGTCACACCACTTCGCTGTCATTGTTGAGATTCAACAGAATAATTTGTGTCAAAATGCCTGTAGACAGTAGGCCTTTTCCAAATATAATTACTCTCCTCTGGCTATGCCTGGGAGTAATTTTGTGGTCCTAAAATGTATTGCAATTGTTGCAGGTGCCCTCATAGGAGGTGCCCTGTTGGAGATTTAACTTGAGCTTTTGTTATTTTCTTTAGTGAGGAAGTTGCCAGTTACAGCAAGGTACAGGCAGGAAAAGAAAGGCACTAAGGCCAGTTTCCATGAGAAGGGCAGGTGCAGTGCAGGCAGCACTCATTCTCTTGAGGGAAAGGTATTAAAAGATGTTTCCCGACCTGGCGCAGTGGCTCACACTTGTAATCCCAGTATTTTGGGAGGCCGAGGCGGGCAGATCACTTGAGGTCAGGAGTTCGAGACCTGTCTGGCCAACATGACGAAACCCTGTCTCTACTAAAAACACAAAAATTAGCCAGGTGTGGTTGTGCATGTCTGTAGTCTCAGCTACTTGGGAGACTGAGGCAGGAGAATCGTTTGTACCTGGGAGGCAGAGGTTGCAGTGAGTTGAGATTGTGCCACTGCATTCCAGCCTGGGTGACAGAGCGAGATTCTGTCGCAAAAAAAAAAAAAAAAAAAAAAAATTCCCTTTCTGGAGATTTCAAAAAGAGAAGGTGTTTCTTGCAGTAGTCATAGGGCGGGTAAAAAGGGATTTGTGAGTGGTGGAAAGTAGACCAAGTTCTGATTTAGTGTTCTTGATGTTCTCTTGTATCCTGATAAATAGCTGAGTATGAGAAAAGGAATTAGAATTGTACTTTCAGAGCTCGACATGGGGCCCCTGGCTGCAGGTCAGGGATTTGGTCTTACCATTTGCATGTATCCAAGAAATTATGTAGGTGTAAACCTCCACAGTGACACTATATGGCAGTGAGAACCTGTGACAGGTCCATGGCACTTGCAAATTGAACAGACACCAGTTCACCTGTGCCTGATGTCTGAAGAGGACTCATTTTTGTTTTCACTTGGCCTCCCCAGGGTTTTGGGACAATTTATTGGGAGCAGAGGAAACTTTCAGAGGAAAATTCTGGACTTCCTGCTTTTAATGTAGGTGACTGCTTAAGAGATGTTTCAGAAAAGTAAGTGTAACGTGATGGTATTTGTGCTCTGAGTTTATGGAGCAGTTCATACTGGTTATACTAATCATCCCAGAGGGCATTGTGAAATCCCGGTCTTAATTAACTTGTGTCTTGAGGATTACAGGATGAATGGTTCTTCTGAGGGGAGGAGATAGTCTGTTTCCTGGGCAGGGAGGTGGTGAAGAACGAGGTACGCCCGGGATCCAGTCAGAGGTTATTGGCCTGGGTCGTGAGTCTGTCAAGGGGAGTTGTGGGAAGAGATCAAACTGTAGGTGACTTCTGGGCCATGGAAAACCTTGAATGCCTCACTAAGGGGTTTGGGGTACAGCTTTTGGCCACTTGGGAGGAGTGGGTCTCTCTGGCTGTAACTATAAGGGGTTTCAGGGCTGAAAGAACTCTCTGTCTCCTGAGTGCTGACGCAGTCTCCAAGATGGCCACCCGTCTGGGCATCCCAGCGCTATCAGGCCTCAAACTCCTTATCCGCAGTTCGTTCTCAAAAAACAGCCAACGCGGCAGCTCCGGGTGACCAGGATTGCAACACCAAATGTGTTTGTTCCCCATGTTTGTGAAATACCTCAGAGGCACTGTTCCAGTGCCACCTGACTAGTTTTCTGATTGCCACATGGCCCTGGCTCTATCTGCCAATACTCAACCGGGGCTGACTGGTCAGAGATTTTGAGATGTTTGTGGGTTCAAACATAGAAACCTCATTAATGTCTGCTTGGGTGAGGAGATTTTACCTCCTCAAAGCTTCTGAATAACACTTATCGGACTTGGAGGCGGCTCTGGTGGCCTGGAGTAAGCAGTGTGACCTTGGACCAGTCACAATCTCTCTGAGCTTTAATTCCTTCAACTGCGTAATGAGGATACTAATTCTTACTTTGCAGGATTGTGACCCCCAAGTATGCTATACAGATGGCAGGTCAAGAATCAGCTCACTCACCAGCCTTCCTGCCCCATAGGTCACTAAAAAGCAAGCGTGACCTCAAATTTCCGAGTTGTTAAAATTCAATCTTGCATTTAATTTTTGCAAATGAATTGCTGTCAACCTTTGACTGAGAGCAGGAAGAAGCCTGGCTAATATATAACATAATGGGAACTCAGAAGCCCCTGGAAATTGGCTGAGGATTGGTCCCGTGGTACTCTGCCTAAGGAAGGGGGTTGCAAGGGATATTTGGCCTTGTGTGTCACTTCCTTCACTGACCTCCTACCAAAGGGAAAAAACTGAAGTTGCAGAGGGGAGGGGCTGACTGTTTTGGGGCTTTTATTACGTGCCAAGCACACAGAGAATAGTTTTGCATATGTTTTCTCATTTTGTCATCTCCTCCATCCTAAGAAGTAGCCAGTATTACCCCTAAATAACAGTTACTCATTCAGTAAATATTTGTTGAGTGATTACTATGTGCTAGCTATTGTTCTAGGAACTAGAACATATGAGAAACTGAGGTCCAAGGTGGTGATAGGACTCGGTCAAAGTCACACAGCTGCTGTGTGGCCAATCTGCATACAATCCCACCTCTCCTGGAGTTGATTCCAAGGTTATTTTCATTCCAGGTGCTGGACAGACATAGACACACATATATGCACACACAGTACATACACCCAAACACATCCACACTCGTGCACACACCTGCATATGCACATGCATAAGCACACACAGTCACGTGCACACACACATCGTGCAAACACACACATTTTCACACACACACTAATGCTCACACACAAATACACATGCACAAATATGCCCACAGATGCATACCACATACACTATTCTAACGCATATTCACAAACACATGTGCACTTGCACACATTTTCATACACACTATACCATTTATTGGGGAAAACTGTTTTCAAACTTTTGGCATATTTCAGATAAGCAATATTATCAGACACAATCTCAAAGATTTCATTCTCTGTAGCTCCCTCCCTCCCTCTGTCTCTCCTTCCCTCTCTTCCTTCCCCCTTCCTTTCCTTCCTTCCTTTCTCCCTCCCATCTCTTCCCTTCCTCCTCCTTTTTCTTCTTTCTCTCCCCGTTTCGAAACCAGACTTCTCTTCCTTTTTCTAGTCAAGAATTTTTCATTTGTTTTTCTTTTAAGACAGAGTCTCACTCTCTCGCCCAGGTTGGAGTGCAGTGGTGTGATCTTGGCTCACTGCAACCTCTGCTTCCCGTGCTCAGGTGATCCTCCAGCCTCAGCCTCCTGAGTAGCTGGGAAAACAGGTATGAACCACCATGCCCGGCTACCTTTTTGTATTTTTTTTGTAGAGACAGAGTTTTACCATGTTGCTCAGGCTGGTCTTGAACTCCTGAGCTCAAAGGAATTCACCCACCTTGGCCTCCCAAAGTGCTGGGATTACAGGCATGAGCAACCATGCCTGGCCTAGCCATGAAGTCTTAGGGAATTATCAGGACTATCAGACTCATGTTGGAATTTTCAACCAGAAAGTAAAGACTCCCTCCAGGGCTACCAAAAGCTGAATCTGTTTGCCAAATTCTGCCTAGGTTCTTTCCTGCATGCAGCTGTATAATCCCCAGAGTCCCCTCCCCACCATCAGGCATGGCATGCTCAGGTTCAAGTCAAGCTCTTGCAGCCAGGCGTCCCCAGCCCCAGCACCCACCTACCAGCTCTCCCGTGCATGTGCCAAGTGCCTGTGAAGGCCTCTTCCAAGTCTTTCATCACCCCTCAGGGTGGGGATGCATCTATTTCTGTGTTTCAACACTTTGCTTCCACCTGGCATTTCATTTGCCAGCTAATAGGTGAAGTAACTCATCTTGCTACTGGCAACATGGAAACTGTGCTTTATGGGGAGCTGTGCTCTGGTCCATAAAGTGTTTGTAGGGGCATGGCAAGTCCAACCTGGAGTCCTTAGTGGCCACCAGGAGGTAGGCCGGGTTGCTGGGCTTCAGTCAAGCTCATCATTACAGGCAATCAAACTCTTCAGAGTATTTCATCATCCCAGCGGCTCACGGTGCAGGTGGTGGTATTTGAGAAACTTTGGCAACTCCCGTGTCTCAGTCTCTGAAGAGTGCCAACAGAGTAACCTTTCCCAACTCATCTATTTTCTTTGGTATCAGGGACATCTCTCACTCAATAAATCTAAATCACCTTTGCTTTTACCACGAAAGGATATCGAAAGTGTGCTTAGAGACTCCAAGTTCTCATTGGGACCGTTGGACTCCAGGGTCTAGCATTTACCCAACTGGCCACATTGCCCAACTGGGTGCATTTGCTAGAGGCAGGTCGTTAAGTTCAAGTGCTTGTAAACAATTCCCAGGGAGCGGGGACAGCCAATTCTGCAGACAGCTTAGGAATGGTTTTAGCAACATGCACTTCATCTGGGGCAAGCTGCCTGTACTACGTGCACGCACACAGACACATATATACATGCACACACATATCCCACTGGAGAAGATAAAACAGGAAGATGGAAATAGGAGCTCTAGTGAAGATGATGTCGTGGAGGAGAACAGCGCCCAGTAAGAGAAGGGGAGCCCAACACCAGGTGCCTCATGGGCATCAGGCCAGACTTTGGGATTGTTTAGAGATAAAGAAATGGACTTCCGGAGGTGGGGTTCTCCTGGGCACTGAGCCTATAGCCTTATATGGTGATTACTTACAATCAAGTCTTATGTTGTAACTAGACCATAAACTCTCAGCAGGTAGGGATCAGGGCTCCTACTTATTTTCCCTCTTCTGTTCCACTCTAACTCGGAGCCTTATGCATAGACAGTGTTCACTAAATGCCTGAAAGGAAAGGAGCTTAGGCTGCATTTATATCACATGCTGTCATGTTCAAACCTTTTACCATGAGTTAGCCCCTTCTGGTTGCTGAGCTCACTTTCAGGCATGTGACCTCCTCTGCTCCTTTGTCCGGCACCCATTACCATGGGGAACAGCGTCAGGCTTCGGTGAACTGTCTTCTAGCAGGGAGGCAAGATTTACACATACAGAGCAGCGTGTGATCACAGGCTACAGTGGATTCACTGAAGCGTTGTAAGTTTAGACAACACGTTGGTCCTGTGACAGCCAGTAAAAGGAGTATTTATCACCTCCATTAAGAGGAGCTATGAGGGAGGCATCCTTGGAGCAAGTGAGATTAAGGGGTGGCCTTGTGAGAAGGAAGAGAAGAGACTGGTTCAGGCCAAAGGAATGGCGCGAGGAAAGGGACAGTGCTAGGCGCACACATTCGTTTGCTCTTTGTTCCTCTTGTTTACTCATTCATCCATCCAAAAATACTTAATGAGCCCTGCTGTGTGCCAGGCACTGTTCCAGCTTTAGGGACAGAGCTGTGGGCACCTCTAGTCCCTAAAGTTTATAAAGATAACAAACAAATATTACAAGTGAGCAAAGCATTAGCTAGAAAAGCACTGGGTGTCTTAAGGGCATTGAATAGGCAGGGGCAGAAGGAAGGCTAACAAGGGCTGAAGGATAAGGGGGGCAGTCTGGAAATGTGACACGAGGCATTGAGGAATAGCAAGAAGTGTTCCAAGCATGAAGTTCCAGGGACAGGAATGAGCTAGACTCTCAAAAGTCACTTGAAGTCCTGCGTGGCCAGAGTGTAGGAAGTCTAGGGAAGGGCAGTGGGGTGGAGGGAAGAGTGAGTGAACAAGTTGGGGTGGGAAGGTGAGGAGTAGGGGGTGGATAAGGTCAGGCAGAGGTCACACAGAACCTTCTGGGCCATGATAAGGATTTTAGACTTCTTCTAAGGTAAGCCAAGCAAGTAACGCTGTCGACTTGAAAGTGGGTGCAAGTAGTGTAAAGATGCAACAGCCCCATGAAATATTCAGGGCAGGAATCTCTAGGGTGGGGAGTGAAGGGAGAGAGAAGCATCAAGGATGAGTCTAGGGCTCCTTGCTTAAGTAACTGGTCAGGTGGGACTTCCGTTTACTGAGGTAAGGAGCACAGGAGGGGGACAGGTTTGTGGGGGACAGGTATTAGGGGATGACACAGTTTTGCAAATGTGGGTTGGAGGGTTTAGGAGATTCCTGCATGGATATTGAAGATCTCATTTGGAACCCCTGAGAAGATATCCTCTTTTTCTTTCTGCTTTTCCCTTTCCTGGGCCTTGGTCTCTTGAATATGTTCCACGAACGATCTTTTATTGTCACTAGCCCTGGTTGGCTGTGAGAGGAGAGGGCAGCTGCCAAGCGTCTATTCCAAGGTGTATTTGTCCATTTTTCTTTGCTATAAAGAAATACCTGAGACTGTGTAATTTATAAAGAAAACAGGTTTATTTGGCTCATGGTTCTGCAGGCTGTGCAAGCATGGCACAAGCATCTTGACTTCTAGTGAGGCCTCAGGAAGCTTTTACTCATGGTAGAAGGTGAAGGGGGAGCCAGCATGTCATGGTGAAAGATGGATCAAGAGAGAGAGACACAGGAAGAGGTTCCAGGCTCCTTTAAACAACCAGCTCTCTTGTAAATTAACAGCTCCAGAACTCACCCATTACTGTAGGGAGGGCACCAAGCCATTCATGAAGGATCCACCCTACTATGACCCCAACACTTCCCACTAGGCCCTACCTCCAACATTGGGAATCACATTTCAACATGACATTCGAAGGGGACACAGATCCAAACTATATCACTAGGTAAGCACAACTCCCAATGTATGAAGGTTCACTGTTGGAATGATAGAAATTATTCCATTCCATTTCATCCCATTCATTTTGTTCAACTCAACCAGTACTTTCTTTTTTCTTTTTTGAGGTGGAGTCTTGCTCTGTCTCCAGGCTGGAGTGCAGTGGCACAATCTCAGCTCACTGCAACCTCTGCCTCCTGGGTTCAAGTGATTCTCCTGCCTCAGCCTCCTGAGTAGCTGGGACTACAGGCACCTGCCACCATGCCAGGCTAATTTTTGTATTTCAAGTAGAGACGGGGTTTCACCATGTTGGCTAGGATGATCTCGATCTCTTGACTTCATGATCCACCCACCTCGGCCTCCCAGAGTGTTGGGATTACAGGCGTGAGCCACCACGCCCAGCTTCAACCAGTATTTTCTGTGTGCCTGCCCTGTACCCAGCATAGGCTCATGGCGTTAACGTGACCACTAGGGAGGCAGTCATGCAAGATAAAATTTTACACTTTCTGGAAGCATAGACAAAGTACCCTGGGAGAAGAGTCAAAAGGTATTTGAACTCATTTCCTCACGTTTTTTCTAAGCAGAAACTGAGGCCCAGAGAAATGAAGAAACTTCCCTGAGTTGACATAGTGTTTAGAAGCAGAGGCAGAGTTGGAACCCAGTTCTGAGTCCCAGACTAACGTGTCTGTCCGCATTGTATGAGGCCTCCTATTGGCACACATCTTTCCATAAGTGACATGACATAGACAGGGCAGGAGAGTTTGACAGGAAAGAACTCTAGCTCTAGAGTCAGACAGTTCTGGGTTCAAATTCTGGCTCTGATATTTGTGACCTTGGGCAAGTTATCAACTTCCCTAAGCTTTAGTTTCTCTATTTCTAAAGTGAATAATAGTACCTCTGGAACTAATAACAGTATTTCCAATGTCTGCCTATATTGAGGATTGAATGAGCAGTGCTTATGAAGCATGACTTACTCACCACTTCTCACACCCTGCACTGCTACCACTCTGGTTGAAGCCCCTGTCATTATGGGCCTGGATCTGGGCTATTTTTTGGGGTCTGCTTTCACCCTAGAAATAGCATCTGAGTGGAGCTTCTTGTGTAATTGATTTATTACGTAAGGGATGTAGAAGAACCCTGTACGGAAGTGTGGGAGGCTGGAGAGGGCAATGGAAGGGGTTCAGCAGAGATATGGTTTCAGCTGGAGAACAGCCTCAGTCTGATCCCATGGGCAGTCTGAAGCATGAATGGCACTACAGAGCTGGTCCCTCCTTGTGGCTAAGGGGCTGGGTATTCTACTTCCAGTTAGTTGGTGGTTTGTGACTCCTAGACATTACCCTGTGAGACGATTCCTGACTATCCACAGAGGTAATACTCTGGAGAAGGGTGCATTGCTCACAGCAGCTTGCGGGTGGCTGTGTTGGCTGGGACTGCAAAGAGATCTTGGGTGAGGCCCCAACACTTTGATGCTAGCACATCTTTAAACACTCACAAATCTCTCTCTCTGACAAAGACAGGATAAGTCTGAGACAATGGAATCTATCTAGCCTTAACTCAATTAACACTGTGGGTGTTTTGATTGCCTCTGCATTTTCATGGCAAATGATACTACATTTCTATTTGATAGTGATACAAAATTTAATTTGAAAAAGTCTATTTACATTTAAAAACTGGGTTGATTTAAAGCCATATTGGTAAACGATGGTACAGGTGGTAGCTGGATAAGGCAAATAAAATACAGGGCCCTCCAGAATATTGGAGTTTGTGGGAGACCATGTTTGCAGATAAAGCAGGAAAGATACAAGGTCCCAGATTGAAGTGGGGACTATCTTTCACTCTCGGTGGCCCTAGACGACTCGTTGCATTAGTGGAGAAAGCACTGTATCAAGAGGACCCGCTGTGTGGTCTGAGCAAACCATTCATGTTCCAATCACTCATGGGTTCCAGTCAGCCCATGTGGGAAACAAAGAGGATTATATTGGTTGCTAGTGTCAGAAACACAAATAAGCTTCTTCGGGAAAGGGGCGTTATTGGTTCTTGTTAACTGTGAAGTTCCGGGATAAGACAGCTTCAGTTCTCGTTGGATCCAGGGATTTCAAGTGTCTTCCCTCTCCTAGCTAAAGTCCCAGAATTGAGTCTGGCAGGCTTCAGATAGGTGGAAGTTTCTGATTGGCCAGGCCTTGGTCATGTGCCCACAGGTGGTTGGAAGGTTCTCATTGGTCAGGCCTTGGTTGTGTGCCCACAGGTGGGTGGAAGGTTTTGATTGGCCAGGCTTTGGTCATGTGCCCATAGTGGCCAGGGGTTATGAAGGGTGGGAGAGCAGGCAGGGTCAGCCCTTTCAAACTCTATGGATTAGAATGGGGTAGAAGGGGATGGTGCTCTTCAATGGAGAACCACCCTGCTTTTATCAGATGAAGGGATGAATGTCTAAGTAAGAGATGTGGTACCCACCAGAGGACTTTCTGTAAGGTTGTTTCCAGCTCTTTCCTTTGCAGCTGCACTCTGTGCTGACCCCTGATGTTTGTGGAGGAGGTTGAGGCCTCCTCTGGGAGCCTTCCTGCTTTTCTAGCCTCCGCTCAGGAATTGCACCTCCTTACTCCCACTTGAAGTGCTCCCTACCCTCATCACGTCCCCACCTCCAATCCCTCTATTTACCTGGAGAAACCTGCTGTACATCCTCCTCTGCCTAAAACCCTCTACTTCCGTTTGCAAACAAACCCCTGATTTTGGCATTGAGAGCCAAGGCTCCTCTGAGCCTGCTGCTCCTCTTACTAGCTGGGCATCTGAAGGCTCTGTATCTCAGCATCTCCGTATATAAAGAGGATCATAACTGTGCTGCCTCCTAGGGCTGTGGTGAGATTTACATGTTACTACAAAGAAAACATCTTACACCTGGCGGCTCGTGGTTAGTTCCATAGATGCGGCCTGTAATTATAGTCATGGAATACGAGGCTTTACACAATCTGCTGCTCACTCTGTACTCAGCCTTATGTCTATGCCTCTTCCCAATTCCCTGAACTCTCCAGCCATATTGGACTCCTCCCCATGACCTGAGCATACCTATTTTTTTCTTTCCTCCACATTTGCTCATGCTCTTCCCTCTGCCTGCAATGCCCTTTCTTCCCTAGCACCTTAAGACCTGGCTTATGTCCTATTTTCTCTGTGAGACCTCCTGTAGCCAGTCATGATGACCTGCCATCCCCACTCTAAGGCTAAGGAATGATTCCTCTTCTGTCACGTTTCCCCAGGACTCAGGGGTGTTCCTTTATTATGGTACACCTCAGTGTGTGTTTCTGTGGTTGTTTTTGGGGTCAGTCTCCACACACAGGTGTGAGTTTCCTGGGGGCAGGAACGTGTGTTTATCTCACTGGTCTGCATTCTCAGCATGGAGTCTCACACGTAGTAAAATTCTCAGAGCTTGTTGGGTGAATGAATGAATAGCCTGTGTACTTGTCTGCTTGAAGGTGAGGACTGTGTCCAACTTAATCTTTGTTTCCCCAATGTCTGGCACCCAGTAGGCGTTCACTAAATTATTCATGCACGTAATTGAAGGATAGATAAGGCAGATGTATGCAAGTAGGTGAAGCAAGGAAAGGTACGAAGGACCCAGGAGAGGGAGAATTTGGACAATGAAATCAGGGGTCGAGATGTGGTTCCAGAGCTCTGAGGGGGAAGCTGGACCAGGGAGCTGGGGGAGTCATGGGAGGCCCAGCCTCTTTTCCCTGAGCTGCACTCTTTCCTAGGTGTATGAGAAGGAGGAGACCCCACCCAGCCTGAAGAGGGGTATTAACATGCTTGAATGGCTCGAGGAGTGTTTCACAGGCTTATCTGTTAATAGTAAAAAGGAAATTATATGAAAAATACAACAATGTGTGGGTTGCAGGACAAGTTAATGATTTGTCATGTAGTCAGATGTGTGTCCCTTTAATGGAGGCAGGTAATGGCGGTGGTAATAATACCCTGGATCTGTTGATAGCGTCTTTCTTCTGAGGAGCTCAAAGCACTTTCTATTCTTATCTCATCTCTCTTTCTGACTTCCCAGGGAAGTCAGTCTGATTATCCCCATTTCTCAGGTGCCTATGTGCTGTGACTCACACTGCGCCTCTGGAGCTCATCCCTTTGTCCAGCCTGGGTGGGGCCCATGTGACTCTCTCCTCCTTGAGCACTGCGCCTGGAGCACCCCCATTTCATGGGTGACCAAGAAGGCTTGGCTCACTATAAAGGGTGCTCTGACATACGGGTCTATGGGAGCTAGCCACACCACGGGAAGCAGAGGGGCTGGGTGGGGGTGGTGAAGAGAGGAGGAGGTGGAGAAGGAAGGACCTGAGGGAGGGGGAGGGATGAAAGGTCTGGAGGACTCAGAACGCTAGACTCTGAGCATGCTGAGGGCAGGGCCATGTCCTGTTTGCCTTCCTATCCTTAGGACGAAGCCCAGTGCATGACACTGGCATAGGTACATAGGTCAGATACATGGTTGGTCAGGTGACAGGTGGACATGCCATGGTATCTTTCAAGACCCAGTTCAAAGATCACCTCTTTGAGAAGCTTTCCCTGGCCATTCCACTGGGCTACTAACATACCACTACTGGACTCATAACCCTTGGAGCCCCTCAGGCAGCTTTGTGGCAGAGTTAACTGTCTATGTGTCAGATGCCCCCATTTGGATGTCAGTTCCTGGACCAGGCATGAGTCTAACTTGTCTCATATCTTTAGGGTCTGTTAGCACAGGATGTCTCACGTAGTAAGGGTGGGCAGAGAGAGGTACAGGAAAGGCTGGGCTTTGAAGTCAGAAAGACCCAGATTCATACGCGGGTTCTGCCTCTGACCACACAGGGTTCCATTGTGGCTCAGGAAACCCTTAGCCTCCTTGAGCATATGCTCCTTTCCCCTTTCCTCATGATAAAATGGAGCAGAGAAAACCCACTTTGCTGGGTGTGGCAAGGCTAACCATGGTGGCATTGCTTGGCACCTAGAATGTGTTCGGTATTCATTTCCTATGATTAATTTTAGATTTGGTGGTTTCCAGCCCTGGCTTGGCATTAGAACCGCCCTTCTCAGGAATAGACATACTTGGAACTCCACCCCTGGGAAATTCTGAGCCTGTGGATCTGGGCTGGGGCCAGGGTCTGCCTGTTAAAAAGGGTCCTCTGGTTATTCTGATGTTGGAGGGTCTCAGTGTTTGTGAAATCAAACATATGATTGAATGTAAGGTAGAACGTAAGTCCTTGATTTCTCTGGTTTCTAGGGTTCAGTGAAGGGACAGAAAAGGCTGCTTGGTAAAGTGATCTCTTCTAGGGAGGATGCTTGGGGGGTCCAAGAGCTCAAAGCATTTTCTCTTCTTATCTCATCGCTGCATGTCCAGCCTTGCCCATCGAAGCAGATGGAACAGAGAGGAAGTTCACCCTGGCCTCCTTCACACTACCCCCGTGACCCAAGTAAGCTGGCTACCTTCTCTGCACTTCATCTCGCCACTTTGTTCAGCAGGCATTCTCCATGTTTTACGTTTGCAGACCAGAGGCAGGCGGAAGAAGAGCTCTGTGGACTCCATGACCATCAGTCAAGGGGGTAGTGAGGTGTTGTTTGTCTTTGCTAGAATTTCTCAAGTTTACAAAGAATTAGAGATGGAAATGAAAGTTCGTAACTGTTTACAGTTCCAGCTGGCATCTGATAGACCCCTAAGGGACCTCCGTGCAGACTGGGGTGCCAACCAGGCCTTCTTTCTAAATCAGGGACCTAGAAATCTCCAGTTGTTGAAAGGCAGACTCTGTATAGGTCTAGGGGTCAGCAATGCAGAAGGAGCCCAGGTTGTGAGGCCTGGGTCCAGGTTGGACTTGCTGCTAGCTTGCTGTGTGACTCTGTATGGGCCAGAGAGCCTCCCCAAGCCTTGCTGACTTTGACACATCAGCTGAAATTCTTTCTCTGAGGCTTGTAATCCTGAAAAGGGATTGGATGTAGTGGAGAAAGGAATTTGTCCCAAGCAGGAGAGCAGTAAATTGCCAACAATGGAAGGTTGGAAAGGCCTGTGTCCATAGTACCAGGTGGGAGTCATGGACCACTGGGGCTGCTGAGCCTGGATGTGGGGCTTGTAGGAGACTGTAGGATCACAGAATTGAAAGTGGTAGCGGTGAATGGAGAGCGGGGATTACACAGTACAAGACATTTTCTCACATACTGTTTTCTTCAGTTTACATGGAATCCTAAGAGATATTATTGTGTCAACATTCATAATAACCAAATCATTTTACAGGGGAGAAAACTGAGGCCCAGAGAGATGAAGGCCCCCAAAGTCACACGGCAATTTGGTGGTGCCAGGATTTGAATCCACATCTGTCTGACTCTACTACCACCCCACTACAGTTGACTTGGGGCAAGATGGGTGTCCCAAAGCATTTGGGTTGATTTAGATTTTTTCTGGAGTGGTTCTACAGATCTTTCCCCCAGGTGAGGCAGGTGCCCTCCCTTTCCTGGGAACAGGCCACTCAGTGTTTGGGAAGGAAGGGACAGCAACATGTGGTGGGGTCAAAGGCATCAGGTGCTGGCCGCTGTCATTCCCAGTGGGAAATGGATCTCCTTCTCAGGAACCTGAGCAGGAGCTGGAAGTCCTCCCTCTGCAGGCAGGATCTCAGGTGATGGCCCTGAACAGGTGATTGTTTTGCAACTAGTCAGGGAGGGTGGACAGGTCTTGAAGTCTGAGAAGGCACAGATTTCCAGACCAGGTCTCACCCAGGAGATTCAAAGGGCAGGATTGCGCAAGGACGACCTCTACTTGGGCCCAGAAAACGAGAAAGTCAGCTTCTTTTCCGTGTACTGTGAGTGAGTCACCTTTCCCAGAAGCCAGGCCATTCTCTGGTTCCTCCTGCAGGCTCAGAGTGGCCTGGCTAGGGTGGAGCAGAGCAGGGAAGGTGAGGAGCCAGTGACAACTCCGTCTTCCCCATCTCCATAGGGAGCATGGAGCTTAGTGCATTAGACTGGGTAAGAGCCCATCACACATCCCCAACCCTCTGCACCCCATCCACATGTCACAAGGTCACAGCTGGGTACCGAGGCTGGCATGGGGCAGATCACTGTGCCTGTGGTACAGAATGGGATGTGTGTGTGTGTGTGTATAAAAGCCATGGAAGCCATGGTACAATCTGAGGGGCAGACAAGCTTTTTGTTCCCCAGTCTCATCTTTCCTGCTTGGTGTAGACGGGCTTCAAAGTCAGACATCTGGGTTCCAATTTCAGCTCTCCCCCTTCATTCCCACCTCCCCAGCCCACCTCCCAGCCCTTGGAGCTCATACTTACAGAGCAACCTTGGACAGGTCATTCCAACCTGCTTGAGCCTCAGTTTTTCTCCTCTGTGTAATGGGGATAACATTACCCACTTCTCAGAGTTGTGAATTATCAAGCAGATTAAATAGAAGAGTGCTGGGAGGGTAGAGTCTGTCATCAGGCAGCCTGGCTTTATTTTTATTTATTTATTTATTTATTTATTTATTTATTTATTTATTTATTTTTTTGAGATGGAGTCTTTCTTTGTCACCCAGGCTGGAGTGCAGTGGCACGATCTCAGCTCACTGCAACCTCCGTCTCCCAGGTTCAAGCAATTCTTGTGCCTTAGCCTCCCAAGTAGGTGGGACAACAGGTGCCCGCCACCATGTCCAGCTAATTTTTGTATTTTTAGTAGAGACTGCGTTTTGCCATGTTGGCCAGACTGGTCTTGAACTCCTGGCCTCAAGTGATCTGCCTGCCTCGGCCTCCCAAAGTGCTGGGATTACAGGTGTGAGCCACTGTGCCCAGCCAAGGCAGCCCAACTTTAGACCATAGCCCTGTGTTCCATCACTAACCCTCTGGCTAATCCTACCCCTCCTGGGCTTCAGGCTGATCAGTTGTAAAGTACAGCTCCCTCGTGGAGCTGCTGTAAGGATCAAATAAGATACCGCTCTTGCCATGTATAAGGCACCCAGCAAAAGTGTTAATTGCCTTCTCCATTCAGGCTCATTTCCTCATGATTTTGCTGAGAAAAGAGAGTTGGATCTGAAGATGTCAAATTATTCCAAAGATTGATCTTTCCTAGGTTCCTACTTTATTAGATGGGATAAGAATAGCATATATCTCATAAAGCTGTTCTAAGGCTAATTGAGTTGATATGAGTACCAGGAAGTGCCCCATAAATGTCAGCTTCATGGCTGGCTATATATAGTTCTTCATTCTGCTGGTGATGCAGCCCTGGCCGGTGCCTTGGCCTGAGTGATCAGGGCCAAGGTGACTCACCCTGCAGTGACAGGTCTGGGTAGTGACGAGCAAAGCTGGTTGGGCAGGGGCAGCCAGGTCCTTACTGAGACCCAAAGAATAGCTTGGGCATTATTTTGTAACAGAGATTGCCTTTGGTCTTGGCCAGTTCCAGAGAAGGCTGGAAAAATGAATGTCTGTGACCACCAGGCTGCAGGGAAATGGGATGCTCCTACATTTTGTCATGGCTGAGGGAGCAGATGAGGACCACAGCAGAACAGGTGGGGGTCTTTTAGTGGATGCTGACCCGCTAGGAAGCCACAGCTGGATGGAAGCTGGGGGAATAACCCCAGTCCCATATTGTGTGGGGCAGTAGACACTGGGCAGGGGCCCCAGAGCCTGCACATGGCCAAGTCAGTCAAGATGTGCCTCCTTCTAGGGAACTGACAGAGAGTGGGTTCTGTTGCCCCAAAGAGTCCAGTGCTCTTTCCATGAGATCATGTTTGCCCAGAATCATGGACCCCTGCCCTGAGAGCTCACCATCAACTCATGGCAGGTGGCCAGCTGGATGCTCAGGGACCACAGAGGAAGGACAGAGATTCAGAGAAAGTTTGTGGAAGAGGCAACACGTAAGCCAGGCTTTTTAGGAGGAGATGAGGAAGAAAGTTGTTGTCCCCACTTCCTCATTTCCACCTCATGTCTCTACCTCTATCAACTGCAATCTGGCTTCTCTTACACATGGAACTACTCTTGTCAGGGTCATCAGTGACCTTCTGTGGTCAATCCAAAGGGCACATCGCGGTCCTGCTCTTAAATAATATGGGGGTCACATTTGACGCTGTAGCTCACTTCTCCCTGGACTCCTGGTTCTCCTTTTGCCTCCCTGATGTTCCTCCTCATTTTCCTTTGTGAGGTCATCTTTCTCTGTTACCTATCATTTATCCATCCACCAACCCATCCATTCATCCTCTTGTCCATTGATCCACTTATCCATCCATCCATCCTTCCATCCATCTATCCGCCCGCTCACCCATTCATTTATTCTATCTATCTATCTTTGTACTTAAGGAGAATTTAAAGAAGGTGCTATTTATAAAAGTGTGGCAGGATTCAGGAAATCTAACAATACTGCAGCACTCCAGGACTGACCATATTAGGGATCCATTAGCAGCCCTAGGCCTTAAGATCAAGTGGCTTTCAGAACCCAGAGTGAAGTTATAAGGGGACTTCCTGTTGGGAGCTGAGTCCTTCAGCCTGGGGACATGGCCAACAAGGGATGTAAACATCGGACTTGACTCTTTTCCCCACAGTGATGTGACTCATGGCTGTGTTCTTTCCTCTGAGACTGGAAAGGAGCACCCCTTCTTTCTGCTCACACCCCCGCCCCCAGGACTTTTCTCTACTCCAGTGGCTGATGCCCCCCGAGTTGCTAGCTCTGGCCCAGACTCCTCTACTGACAACCTACCTGAACACCCAACTCTCTACTCACTGGAACCCTGCGGCTGTCCCTCAGGTCTCACAAACTCAGCCTGCCCACAGAACTCATGGTCTTTCCCCAGGCTGTTTATCTCCCGTGTTCTCTGTCTGTGTGAATGGCCACTCTCCTTGTCACCTGAGTCCATGGCTGGGACTCATTCCTGCTCCTGTTCCTCCTTTACTGTCCCTATCCATCGCCAAGTCCTGTCCAATCCGCACCCAGAAATGGACAGATGCATCCCTCCCTCCCATCCTCACTCCTGGTGCCTTTGCTTAAGTTCTTCTCATCTCTGCCGCTCTGGATCACCACAATTGCTTCCTAATTCACCTTCCGATTCCCATCTCACATCCTATGGCAGGGGCTGCTGGTTGCCTCTTAAGGCCCATCATTCTCTCTCCATTGCTTAGTTATACCCAATTTTCAGTTAGGTAAGTGATCAGTGATCTAAAAGACAATATTTGCCAGACTTTCTTGTGGCTAGAATTGGCCAAGTGACTAAGTTCTATATGAAGATATAGGCTGGGTGCGGTCGCTCACGCCTGTAATCCCAGCACTTTGGGAGGCCAAGGTGGGTGTATCACTTGAAGTCAGGAGTTTGAGACCAGCCTGGCCAACATGGTGAAACCTCTTCGCTACTAAAAATACAAAAATTAGCGGGGGTGTGGTGGCACGTGCCTATAATCCAAGCTACTTGGGAGATTGAGGTAGGAGAATCTCTTGAACCCGGGAGGTGGAGGTTTCAGTGAGCCGAGGTTGTGCCACTGGACTCCAGCCTGGATGACAGAGTAAGACTCTGTCTCAAAACAAAACAAAACAAAACAAAACAAAAAACAGACGAAGATATAAGCAGAAATGACCTGTAGAAGTGCTGGGAAGTCTCCTTAAAATGGAAAGGGTGCGCTCTTCTTTCTCCTGGCTCTATCTGCTGCCTGGAACATGGATGATGGCTCAAGCTGTAGCAACTTCCTTAGACTATGTGGGTAATCACCTTCCACAGCTGAAAGGATGAATTGTAAGAAGTATATCAACCATAAGTGACTATCTCTGGACTTCTTCAATGAAAGAGTGAAATAAAGGTCTAATTTGTTTAAGCCACTGTTATTTTTTGTTTCTTTGTTATTTTTAGCTACACATAATTCTAACTGATGTGTCTTCTACCCATGGGGATTGTTGCAGATGTTTCTGTGCCCCATGTGTCCCTTTGGACCACTGAGTTGAGCACAGCTGTGAGGGCAGTTCTGTTCAAACATGTAGGGCTTGTTCAAAGCCACAGAAGGCCAGTCGGCCCCTGCCCAGGCACAGCCTGGAATAGAAATGAGGACTCCAAAAGAAGGGAGTTGGGAGAGAGGCAGGGGCTGAAAAGATTTCCTATTGGGTCCTAGGGGAGAGTTGATGCCTTCTATGGGCAGCCCTCAATCAACGGGAGATGAAAGTTGGTAACCATACGAGGTTCATTCATGATTTCTCGGAGGGTCCCAGCAGGCCTGGGCTCTGGCTGCCCATGGAGGTAACCAGCTCAACCACACACCCTTTCCAATCTTTTCTCCCACCCCTGTCCCATTCTTTTCACTGTCACTGCTGCTTTCTGGAGTCACCTCTCAGATAAGCCACCTCCACAAATGTTCTGGTCTCAGGCTCTGCCATTGAGCTAAAATGTAGCTCTATTTGGGCCCTTCCCCTCCAAAAGTCCCTCTGGAGCCCACAGAATCCTGGATGATGAGTGATCCCTTGGTCTGGCTGCTGCCTCTGATCACCTCCTCCCTGCTGCTCTGTCCCGTGCCCTCAGCACCCCCTGTGTGACCTTTGCTCCAGCCATGCCAGGCCATAGCAGTTCTCTGAAGGGCCCTGCAGTGTCACACTCTGGTGCCTTTTCATAGACTGGATCATCCTTTCTTTGCCCTTCCCCAGCTCATCTCAAGTTCAGCTGGAGCCACTCCTTGTCTACGGTCCCATTCCTCTTTTCCACCATCCTGGAAGTGTCTATGCAGCCACCTCTTTCTCCTTTTTGACTTTGTGCTTCTTTTTAGGCAGAGACTACACACACCCTATTCAGTTTTAGATTCTGGACACAGCGCTGAGCTGGGGCACAGTTGAAACTCAAGTGTTTGTTGCATGGCAGAAGGGGTAGGGGCAGGGCCAGGCTGAGCAAGGCCCAGAGAGGGGCACATGCATGGTGGCCTGATGTGTTCCTGGATTGACAAGTGGACCACATGTCCGAGATCCCTCACTCCAGCATCCAGTTTCTCCCAGATTTGATCTCTCTCATCTTTTCAGCTTCAGCTCCTAAACCTCTCCTCTGGTTCAGAGCTCCAATCCCACCAGCATCTGTCCTGCCCTGAACACATTCTGTGTTCTCAAGCCACTGTGACTCAGGCCATGCTCGTCCCTTTGTCTGGATGGCTTCCCTTCCCCCTTGGCCTTCCACCTTGCTAGGGAATTTCTCCCTGCCCTTCAAGGCCTGTATCAAATACATCTGCATCCATAAGCCCTTCTCTGCCAGGGACTGTGCTTTGTACATTGTGGGTTCTTAGGAAAGCTTATTGTGGATGTATTGGGTATATTGGGTAGGGTGGGGGTCATGTATGTATTTATTTAACAAACATTTACATAGAGCTTAGTATATTCTAGGCACTATTCTACATGCTGTACCCATATGAACTAATTTAATATACATAACAATCATATAAGGAAGGTACTGTTACTGTTCCCATTTTACAGATTATAAAACTGAGGCACAGAGAGGTTAATTAACTTGTCCAAGGTTACACTACTAGAAAGTGCTAGAGACAGGATGTGTTGACCCAAGTGGAGCAGGAGAGATGGTGACAGGTTTCTTTTTAAATCAATGCTATGGAGTAGATGGAGAACATCAATTGCTCGGTGTTTCTTTTTTTTTTTTAATCTAAATTTTAGATCTGGTAGGTCCATGTATAGGTTTATGACATGGGTGTATGGTGTGATGCTGAGGTTTTGGCCTCTATTGATCTTTTCACCCAGATAGTGAACATAGTACCCAACAGGAGGCTTTTCAGCCCTTGCCTCCCTCCCTTCCTCCTTCTGGCATACCCAGTGTCTTTGTTCCCATCTTCACTTCTGGGTGTGCTCAGGCTTTAGCTCCCACTTGTAAGTGATAACATGCAGTATTTGGTGTTCTGTTTCTGTGTTAATTCACTTGGGATACTGGCAAATCAACTTCCCCTTCTGGGAGCTCCATGGCTGAGCTGGGCTGAGGACAGCAGCTTTCAGAAACCCTGCAGGTGTCCGGGACATCTGGCCACAGGGGCCACTGAATGGCTCTAGAGGCCCAAGCTTCAGGTGGGCCATGAGTATGGGCCTGGCCTTCATCAGGCAGGGCAAGGGACGAGGCTTCCTGGCAGGAAATCTGCTCCTCTGACTTGCGCCAGCCTCCTTTCTGCTCTGCCTTGGAGAGTGCGGTGGGAGATGGCCAAGAATATCCAGGATAAGGTTTGTAAATGGATGAAGGGTTCACAAGAAGACCCCGGGACTAGCAGGCAGGGACTTCGACTCAATGTGCTGAGTGATTTCAGCGGCAACTCACTTCCCCTCTATGGGCCTCAGTTTCTCCATTTGTGAAATGCAAAGACTGGGTTGGATGCTCACCAAGGGCTCTCCCAGCATGTTCTTTAATAATTCTAGCTACATAGGTATTATCTTGGGGAGTAGAAGGGAGGAGGGAAATTGGGATATGTTATGGGCTGAATTTACATATTCAAAATTCATATGTTGAAGTCTGAACCTTCAGTGTCTTTAAATGTGACTGTACTTGGGAAGGGTCTTTAAGAGGTAATGAAGGTTTAATGAATCGTTGGGGTGGGCCCTAATCCAATATGACTGGTGTCCTTGTAAGAAGAGGATGTTAGGTCACAGACACCCACAGAGGAAGGACACATGAAGACACATGGAAGAGACGGGCATTTTCAAGCCCAGGAGAATGGCCTTAGAAAACACCAAACCTGCTGCCACTTTAACCTTGGACTTCTGGACTCTAAAATTATGAGAAAATAAATGTGTTCTTTTAAGATGCTCAGTCTGTGGTACTTGGTTCTGACAGCCCTAGCAAACCAATGCAAGGTAACACCATAAGCTGATCCAACTGCAGTGTCCTCCAGCCACAGTACCTTGGTTCTTGTGGGGTCAGACTAGCCAAAGAGTATGGGAGGCAAGGGGAGGGGCTCAGCGTAGATCATCTCGAACAACATGCATTGAGCCTGCTTTGCAGTCAGGGCTGAATTGGTGCACCCTACCCCTGCCCTCAAGGAACCCTTGATCCCACGAGGGAGACGGACTTACAGTGAGGAATATTTGTTGTGTGAATCATGTGGTGATGAAACATACACAGCACAGACACAGGCCTGGGGAGGGAATAGTCCATTGTCCAAATGACTTCACTGAGGAGAGCTTGGAAGGGCCAGCTGTGGTGTCCAGCGATCAGAGAATGGAGGGAAGAGCATCCCAGCAGAGTGATCAGCATTTGCAAAGGCACAGAGGCACAAACATTTCCTTGGGGCAACTGAAATGTGAGACTGGAGAGCAGAGCTGGGGAGGCCCTGAGGGAATGCAGCTTATAAACATGGGGACCCTGGAGCCAGCCCATTGGAACTCAGCAGGGCCACTTCCTAGCTGGGTGACCCTCAGCAGGTTACTTGACCTCTTGTAACCTCAGCGTTCTCATCTGCAAAATGGTGATGGCGATAGTACCTACCTTAGAGGATTGCCTCAGAGACTAAGTAGGTAAATATCTACAGCATGCTTTGAACAGTACCCTGCATGTGAATGGCACTTCAGCAACTCTGGCTGTCAGCTCAGCTTTGGTTTTCACACCTGCTCTCCCACAGAGTGGCTGAAATGATTATTTCATCAACCCTTTTGGTTGGGCACAGTGGGGAGTGAGGTCAGTGTAGAAAATCAGTCTTCGTCAGCTAGAACTGGGAACTGAGAGGTGCAGAGGCTCCTGGAAATGCAAGGAGAACTTGCCAGAAAGCATTTCAGCAGGGTTCCAGGAGGCCTGCTGCTGAAGGGGGCAACCTTTGTGGCCCTAAAACTCTGTGACGCGCGTAGGGGAAGGAACTGAAAAGGGGACCTGAAAGATACATTTTCTCAGTAACAGGCACAAGAGGCAGCAGGGGTGGAGGAACAGTGTTGTGGAGACTCCGAGGGGTAGAATTGCTGGCTCTCAGGGCTGGGAGGCCCTGTTTAACTTTACAGTGTTTGATATGATAAAAAGATGCAAATAGTTACCCTCATTTTTTTTTTTTTTTTTTTTTTTTGAGATGGAGTCTTGCTTTGTTGCCCAGGCTGGAGTGCAGTGGCGTGATCTTGTCTTACTGCAATCTCCGCCTCCCGGGTTTAAATGATTCTCCTGTCTCAGCCTCCTAAGTAGCTGGGACTACAGGCATATGTACCCTCTTTTTATAATTAAAGATTTCTTACAAAAAATCCAGATGTCCAGCTTCTGGTGGACACAGAATATCTGAGAAGAGTAGCTGGCATTCCCATGCGGCAACCATCAGCAATAATTCAATGGCAGGTGCCCCCACAGTAGGTCATTTTCTTTCTCTCCCCCATCCCAGCAGGCATTTGCATGTAAGATTGCCAAGTCTAGCCCAACACTCTCCTTTTACAGATGAGGAAACAGTGGGGATGTGACTCGTCCAATTTTACACATGTGAGTGACCCAGCATCGGATGAGATCTCAGGCCTCCTAACACTCAGTCACACATGCATTCCACACCTCTGCTTGCCTTCTTTTGCCTTAGTGCCCTGGTGGAAAGGGTAGAGGAGCAAGGGGATATGGTCTCCTTTTAGTTTTAATTGATAATAACTATTAAGAAAAAGAGCAGCCATCAGTTAAATGTCTACAATGTATCAGGGACTTCACACACATTTAAATTCTCATAACAACCCTGGAAAGTAAATATTATTATTCCTATTTTTCAGATGAGGAAACGGAGGTGCAGAAAGGTTAAAAAGCATGCCCGAGGTCGCTGGGGTGGTGTGTGATGAAGCTGGGTTCTGAACCATGGTTGAGTGGACTCTAAAGCATTGTAGCAAGCGTGTTCTTAGGCTCTGGGGCATGCTAAAGTAGGAAAGTTCTGGAAGCTGTGGTCCAAGTGGTTTACTAGTGTTCCATTCAGACAGTTCAGGGCATGTCAGGGGAGGTTTCAAGTTGTTGAGTGTCCCATGAGCCTCGTGGGAGAGAGGGGACTTGATCTCCCTCCCTGGGACTGACCACCCATACCCCCTGCAGACATTTCTCATCATAGTTGGGGGTTGGGGGACACCTTTAGGGGAAAGCTGGGGGGCCTGCCCAGGGCTCAGGATGGAGGAATGACTTATAAACTAGAGAGCCTTAACCATCTTCAAGGCACCCCCGACCTCTAGCCCCCTATGCAGTGTTTAATGGCCTTAGCGGATGGCTCCCCAGCACCACCAGCTGAGCTTAACATGGCTGTTGTTCCTTGGTGTTGAGGCTTCCTTTAGTTTGACTGTCTCCCTCAAAAAGTGTCTGCTCCCTGAGTCCAGGGACCCCTTCCCATGTATCTCTATATCCCCATCATCTAGAATGTTGCTTGACTCGTGATAGGTACAACAAATGTGTGGTTCTGGAATGGATGAATGAATGTATGATGCAGGATTCACTTCTTTCTGGGGACAGATCGCTGGGGTTTAAGTCTTGGCTCCACCCTTACTAAATGAGTGACCTGGACAAATTATTTAGCCTCTCTGGGACTCAGTTTCTACATCTGTGAAATGCAGACAAAAATCATGCTTATCTCATTGCTTATTGTTAAAATTAATATATTGCCTATAAAGTGCTTAGCACAATAACTTGTCTTGTGCTGTCTGATATGGTGGCCACTAGTCACAGGTGACTATTTAAAATAACCAAAATGAACTAAAATTAAAATTGAGATTCTTCCATTGCACCAGCTGCATTTCAAGTTCTCAGTGGCTTCTAAATTGGACAGCACAGATATAGAACATTTCCATCATCACAGATAATTCTCCTAGACAGAGCTGGTGGAGAATATTGTAAGGGCTCTGTGATGCTAGCCATTTCTCGTTACAATTACTCCTGCTGTTATTGCCGCTGTCTCTCAACTCAAGGTGGAGGGTGATACTAGGTCACTACAGCAGGAGATTTGCCCTCGTAGCAGCCCAGGCTGAAAGTCCATACCCTGCATTTGCTTTCTTCTTGGAATGCTGTCCTGCCGACCTTCACTTGCTGACATCCTCCTTGTGCCAATGCCTGGTAGGACAGGCTTTAAGAAGCTTTTCAAAGGGAGAGCCCAACATAAGAGCCTTCTTCTCCATGAGTCTAGCCTCCCTTTGAGAGCTGGAACTGGATTTCCTTCATCCCTGCCTCCCCAGTGCCTGGCACTGGGTAAGCACTCAGAATAAATTTGTTGGGGAATGAAGGAGCTGTGTCTGAAAGTTTGCATGGGTCTAAGACAGTGTGTTCACTCAGCTCCATGACTGCATCAAAGCATTTCTAATACCAGATGACTTACAGTGTGGAAGAAAGAGCAGCTAGGAAACAGGTCTGTATCTGTGGCCAGGAGGCATGAGCCTCAGAAATGTTGGCAGGATGAGCAGCCTTAGAGAATGATGGCAGTGCCCTGGGGAAACGACAGGAAGCACAAGTTGAGTGGCCCAGGGAAGGCGAATGGGCATCAGAGAATTAAGAAGAACTGTCTTGTGCATGGGAGACTCTCCAAGACCTCTTGGATTGGAAAGGAAGAGCTGAGGTTTCAGTATATCTTTGGCAGGGGTGGGCAAGCCACAGACCTCCCTTAGTTTTTGTTATGTGTCCCCGCTGCACTGATAGGGCCTGAGGAAATGAAAGTTAACCAGTAACAAATATTTTTGGGTCTGTCACTTTAAAGAGTCTTCAGTTGGCTTCCCTTATCATTGGAGATTATTTCTTTTGTGAGTGTGTTTTCTTTGCATATTCTTTGCATATGTATTGTTTCAAGGAGAAATGGTAGCTTCCTGGGTGTTGACATCTGAGGCAAAGTTTTAGATTTAACTTGAGGTCATCTTAGTCGGCTCAGGCTGCCATAATAAAATACCATGGACTGCGGTCTTAAACAACAGACATTTATTATCTCGCTGTTCTGGAGGCTCGGAGGTCCAAGATCAAGGTGTCAGCAGATTTGGCTCCTGGTGAGAGCTCTCTTCCTGGCTTGTGGATGGCTGCCTTCTTGCTGTGTCCTCACGTGGTGGAGTGAGAGATTTTTTGTCTCTTTCTCTTCTTCTAAGGGCACTAATCCCATCACTGAGACTGTAGCCTCAGGACCTCCTCTAAACCTAATTACTCCCCACAGGCCTCACCTCCTAATATCATCATGTTGGAGGTTAGGGCTTCAGCATATAAATTTGGGAGGCACAGAGTTCATACTGTTGATGAAAAAAGCCAAACTCTGAAATACTTGAAGAAGTTTATTCTGAGCCAAGTGTGAGGACCATGGCCCGTGACACAGCCTCAGAAGGTCCTGAGAACATGTGCCCAAGATGTTTGGGTTATACTTTGACTTTATACATTTTAGGGAGACAGAAGCTACAGGGAAAACATAAATCAATATGTGTGAGTTATATGTTAGCTTGGCCAAGAAAGGCAGGTCATCTTGAAGTGGGCGCTTTCAGGTCACAGGCAGATTCAAAGATTTCCTGATTGGCAATTGGTTGAAAGTGTTAAGCTTTGCCTAAAGAGTTTGAGTCAGCAGAAGAAATGCTTGGGGTTAAGATAACGGGGGTTGTGGAGGCCAGGATTCTTCTTATGTAGACGAAGCCTCCAGGTAGCAGACTTCAGAGAGAACAGATGGTAAATGTCTTTTATCAGACCTTAAAAGCTGTCAGACTTTTAGTTAAATCTCTCCTGGATCAGGAAAAGACTTAGAAAGGGAAGAAGATTCTCTGCAGAATGTAAATTTTCCCCACAACGGGTGGCTTTGCAGGGTCATTTCAAAATATGTCCAAGAAATATATTTGGAGGTAAAATACTTTCATTTCCTTTAGGGACTGTTATCTGTCACGTGATGTTATATCAGAGTCTCTGGCTTCCCTGACCCACTTCTCTTTGACACCAGCAGAAATCTAATATCTGTATCGGGGTCCACATAGACCAATGGCATCCAGCCCTGATGTCAGGCCATCTTTAGCCTCCACTGATCACCTGCCCACATTCTGCACATCAGCCTCACTCAACTTTCTGTTTTTCTTGCAGCCCAGGCTGTTTGGCACCTCTGGGACTTTGCACGTGCTCTTTCCACTTCCTGGTTCATTCTCCCCCTGCCTTGGCATCTGACTGAATCTTCCTCCTTTGTCAGGCCTCAGCTTAGATGTCACTGCTCTGAACCTGCCCCCAGTCCCCTGGTCTGAGTTAGGTGCAGCTTGTCCTCCCACAGGAGCTGGCCCACACCTGCCACCTGACTCCTGAATGCACCAGCAACCCCTGCTGGGGCTCCAACTGCTATTCAGATGGTGAGCCTTAGGCCGGAAGGACCAGGTCTGTCTTGTGAACAATTGTATCCTCCTCAGTGACTGGCCCCAGGCATAGGGGGTGCTTCATGTAATACTTATTGAATGAGTCAAAAAGGTGAATTAAAGAATGTTGTCATCAAGTTCATAAGTCAGCCTCAGATTACTGGTTCTGACAGTCTTGGTAATGCTTTTTAAGTTGAGGTTTCTTTAAGTTGATTGTTGAAAACGGTTTACTCATCACAGGAGTTTATTCATTTACTGGTCCAAAAAGGATAAAATCATACAAATGGCTTTGTATTCTTTTGCTATTACAATATAGAAATTCATAGCATGGATTTTGGAGCCAGACTGTCTGCATGTGAGTTCCAACTCTGTCACTCAGAAGCTGCGTGACTTTGGGCAAACTATTTTTCTGTGCCTCAGTTTCCTCATCTGTAAGATAAGATTCTAATAAAACTTATCTAATGATGTTGTGAGGATTAAATTAGTCTGTATTTGACTAATCCCTAAACACATAGAAGCACTATATAAAATGTGTTAAATAAAGTAAATCAGGAATAAATCTCATAAACAGTGTGGTAGTCTCTTAGAAGTTAACTTCCTTTTGGAATAAAGCATTGGCATGGTTCTAGCACAAGGCAACTTCAGGACAAAAGTGAAGTTCATTTTCAGTGTGTGCCCACCCTCTATTTCTATCCCCTGTTTTACTTTCTGTGGTGTTTTGTCTTGCAAAGTGTTATCTTCCTCTTCACCATCTAACAACAAATGCTTTTGGATTTGCCAAAAAGGCCAATTCATACTCTAGTGTAAATGACTGATAGACTCTAATGTGCTTCTCCAAAATTATTGTCTTAACATGAAGTGTCCTGATTAGTCTGGGGAATTCAGGAGGGGAGAAACCACATACTATACATGTCAATATCCTCCTTGACCCTGTTTCTCTACACCTCTAAGTGCAGCAGACATTGGCCAGCCCTATTTATCAAGTCTCCCAGGAAACAGTCAGGAGTGTGAGGGTTAGACCCATTGAACAGAATGCTGAGAACCTTGGAGACACATTGGGAAGAGAGGGGAAGAAGTGCCACCAGCACTGAATAACAATGGTTGAGTTTAAAATACAAAATCAGAATCCTGGTCAGCTTACACTGGCACTCCAAGACTATGGAGCCCTCAGATGCCACATGACCCAACCTCAAAGGAGAGCTGCGGTTTCAGACTCAGGGTGACAGCAGCCAATGATTTAGAAAGCAGAGCTCAGCATGGGACCCATGGCAGGAGGCTCCTTGGAGTCTGTAAATGACGCCATTGTTTGAGGTTACATGCAATCAAAGAAGGAAAAAATCAGGGGTAGGATTTGGGCGGGGTGAGCAGGGAAAAAGAAAAACAAACCACTTAAAATTTTAGGGACATCTCTTGCCAAAAGCTTTTTTTTTTTTTTCAAATAAAAAAAAACCACCCCGATCTGAAGCCAATGAAGCAAACAGGAAAGCAGCGTCTGGGCCTGCTCTGAGGGCAGATGGCAGCCTCTTGGGTTTCAGAATGAGTTGATCATTGCGTAAACAAGGTGGCCTCTGGGCGGGGGCAGCCCGCTCTGTAAGAGCTCTTCCCCAACGGGCACTTGGGCCCTTTAGTGTCCACATTCTTCAAGCCTGGCAGTGCCCTGCCCTGGAGCCCCTTCAAGTTCAATGTTGCTTGGCAACTTACAATGTGCTATTACGACCGTGTCTGTTATTCCCCATGATGATCCTGTGAACGTGGTGTGGATTAGTAGATCCATCTTATGGAAAGGGGTACCCTGGGTTTCAGAAAGGTAGCCTTGCTAGCTCAAGGTCAGGTGGAGAGGAAATGGCAGAGCCAAGCACAGGACACAGGCCTCTGTTTTGCCATTTAGCTAGGCAAGTGCAACAGGAAGGAAGGGGGAGGCATGCGTGACCCTGGGGAGGGCTGAGAGCCTTAACCATAACATCACCTTGGGGTTTGTTGAGTGTCCTTGAGTAAGCAGGGCTCTGGAACAAAAGAGCATGAACTCAAGCCCCAGATCCAGATCCTCCTAGCAGCATGACCTTGGGAAAGTTTCTGAGATTTCTGAGCCTTGGGTTCCTCATCTGTGAAATGGGGATAGTAGTAGGACCTGCCTTGTAAAGATGCGGTGGGAATTTAATGAGCTAAAGCCTATGAAATGTTTAGAGCCACTTCTGGCACACCCTGAGTGTTAGCTCTTATTGCAACATCCTTTCATGTAAACTCATTTAGGGTTTTATATTTATGCTGAGAGGGATTTATTTTTGTTTTTATTTTACAGATGATGAAACAAGACACAGAGAGGTTATTTTTCCCAAATCCAGTAAAGAAGCAGAGCTGGAGGTTGAACTAGGGCTTCCGATGCCAATTCTGGATTGCTCCTGGCTGTGCCATGTTGGTTCTGTATGCCAAAATTCTTGGACTTTCTTGCTATTGTTGACCCCCAGGTGTCTTGCTAGATGCTGCCTGGGACCGACACTGAGCAGAATCATGACAGGAGTGTCCGTGTCCCTAGGCTTCCCTTTTTGCCCAGTTGCCGTATATTGGTGGAGGCTCCAACCTGCCCTGCAAGATGCTGGGTGCTCTTCTGCATCTGACTTATTCTTCCGCTCTGATTTATGTGAACTTACTTCCAAGACATGGTAATTAATCACCGCCTCAGCAAGGGGGATCTGTGGGGGCTGGCAAAGCACTGGAGCCCCTATAGGATTCCACAAACATTGGGATAATCAATATTCCCTTTGATATATTTATTCTGGATTCCCTGTGTACTTACTGGGTACTTGTTCTGAGTGCTCCTCCTGTGCCAGCTGCTGGGGATGCAATGGTGAGTCCAAGCAGACATAGCCCAGGAGCTCCTAGCGTTTGGAGTCCAGCAGGGAAGACTGATAGTAATCAGAGTCACAGTCATGAATGTGCAGCTACACACTGAGATAAGTTATCTGAAGGAAGCAAATCCAGCTTTGGGGAGACTGAGTAATAAACAAAAAAATGATCTCAATTTGGGAGTCAGGGAAGGCTTCCTCAAGCCACTTAAAAGTGATGCTTGAGTTGCGATCTGAAAGGCAGTGAGAGTGAGCTAGTGAAGTGAGGATGGAAGAGCATTCCAGGCAATGGGAACAGTGAGTGCAAAGGCCCTATGGGGGAACTGACATTTTAGTTGGGTGAGCATGCAGACGGCAAGGGGGAAGGACATGTGAGATGGGGTTAGAGGGGCCAGGGGTCATTTTAGGAGAGCGGGGTTGAATGATAGGGGGCAGGGAATCCACTAGAGAATTCTAATTTGAAGTGGTAGGGATGAGGTATTCGTATTATTTAGTTTGTATTTGTAAAAGATCCCTCTGGCTGTTGAGTTGAGACTGGATTGGAAGGAGGTTAGAGTGGTGGCAAAGAGACAAGTCAGAAGGCTATAGATGTGGGCTGGGCAAGAGCTGCCAATACGTGGGACCCAGGTAGAGGTGGTGGTGCTGGACATAGATGGATTTGTGAGCTCCTCAGGAGTTAAAATCGACTGTTTCCTGTTCCAGGTACTATAGGAACTGGAGATACAATGATGAATAGGATATAGAAACCCATCTTCAAGGGGCTTACAGTCTAACAAGAGGGAGGCAGACATGTAACAGATACATACATACAAATACAACTGGCCGTGATGGAGGATTGTAGAAATGGCCACAATATTTTGGACTGTGTTGTACCCACACCCTTTGCAATGTGACTTCCTAGCTTTTCCATCAAGAGACTGGGGCTATTTCTCTATCCCTTGGATGAGGCCTGGTCTTATGATGTGCTTCTGTTGATAAAATTTGGTAGAAGTGATGTATGTTGGTTTTGAGCCCAGACCTCAGTTGGCTTTGTGTGCTTCTACCATGTCTACAAATCTTGCAGAGTTTCTAGGAGAACAAACCCAGGCAAGCCTTCTTGATGATGAGAGACACATGGCCCAGTCATCTCTGTTCCTCTACCAGAGAGCAGGCCAAATACCAGATATGCAAAATAAACATTTTAGACTAGTTAACCCCTGGGTATCTGGCCACCTGACTGCAGAAGCACAAGTGAGCTCAAGCAAGATTAGCCATGCCTGGCCACAATTAGCAGATGGGTTCAGCCAGCCCATAGATTTGCAAGCAATAATAAATGCTTATTGCTCCAGGCAGTGATTGCCAAACTACAGCCTGTGGGCTGACCAGCCACCTGTTTTTGTATATAAAATTTTATTAGAATTTAGTCATGACATTTATTTATGCATTGTCTGTGACTCCCTTTGAGTTACAAAGGCAAAACTGAGTAGTTGCAACAGAGAGGCTGTAATCTGCAGAGCCTAAAACACTACCTTTTAAGAAAATGTTTGCTTGCCCGTGGTTTAGAGGTATTCAGTTGTGGAGCAGCTTGTTACACAGCACTAGCTGCCTGATGCATAGGTCCTGGAATAAAGGGGCGGGTGAGGGCACAAAGGAAGGATTTGTTAGCTCTCCATTGACTATGACATAGCATGGTTGGGAGAGGCTCTGTAGAGGAAGTGATGCTAAATGTGTCTTAAGCCATGTGTAGACTTGGGCTCAGAGGGAAATGATGAGGAAATCAAGGGTCAGAATGATTGTGATCGGGCCAAGGTCATGTGGCAGGTCTCCTGATTCCTGTTTGGGGACACTTTTTCCCTTGTCCCAGTAGACAATTTAACATTTTGGTTAAGAGAGAGGAGGACCCTGGGGCCAGATAGAGCTGGGTTCATATTCCAGCTCTACCATTTCTGAGATAGATGATTTCACATTCTGGCTCTACCATTTCTGAGATAGATGATTTTGGGTAACTTACTTAGTTTCTCTGTACCTAAGCTTCCTCATTCATAAAATGGGGAAAGTGACATTGATCTCACAGAGTTGTTATGAAATTAAATGAGATGATGGGCAGAGGTTCTTGTATACCACTTTATAAAAGAATGCTGCAGAGATAAAGACAGCTTAGAAATACTTGCCATAAGGCTTTCTGTTTTAATCAGGGTGGGAGATTTAAACTAAAGGATGTTTTATCAGCTTCCTTTGCTGATTGCTCTACTGCTGAATTTGTAGTGGGATGGATGGTTTTGGGCATCAGTCATGTATACCCATGAACCCTATATCTTGTGGAGACCACCTGCTTCCCTTCTGGAATTATCTCACCCCAGAGACTGCCACCACCAACAGCTTCTTGGGGTCCCCACTCTGGGCTGCTCTCTGTCTGTTTCACATCCCACTGCAAATGGTGGGAGAGCCTGTGGGCTGAGGAGATTTGGTCACTTTGTGCATATCTCTAAGTTCCTGTTTCTCTGGGCTGGGACTGAGCCTATCCACATGCCCATTTAGATGATGAGGAAAAATGGAGGGTGTTGAGCTGGATTTAAGAAAGTGCTCCTCTGAGCACCTGTGATGTGCCAGGCCCTGTTCTGGGCTCTGGGAATTAGGGATGAGCCAGCCATGTTCCTCTTTCTTCCCAGAACTCAGAGTTTTCTGCAGGAGGTGGACTTGCAAATGGATGTTTTTAACACAAGATGGAGAGCGTAGCAGCAGAACAAACCCAGGGCTCCAGGGAAGCACAGCTTAGCTTTGGGCTCAGGAAATGACGCTCAGGGTGAGTTTGAGCTGAGTCTTCTAGCATAAGTAGGAGTTTGCCAGATAAAGACAGAGGGGAAAAGGCATCCCAGATGGAGGAAGCAGCATGAGCAAAGGTGGGGTGAGGAAACAGCTCAGCCTGTGCAGTGTGTGCCAGGAGCTTGGTGTTGCTGCGCAGGGAGTCTGAGTCAAGGGAAAGGTAAAGCCAGCAGAGTAAGCAGGAGTGTAGACCACATCGTCATCCAAAGGATTGAAGAACAGAGGGACCTGGCAGATGGGTGGTAGAGTAGATGCAGGGTGTAAGAGATTTCTGTGACCCTGGCCATGGGTCACCATAACAGGTGATGATTTCTGCTTTCTTGGCCTCCAGGAAAGGAGAGTTTAAGGAAGTTTGCAGCATCATATGGGTCTGTTCAATTCTGAAGCCCACTAAGGTTTCACCATCGGGTTACATTCTATTTCTTACCAAACCTAACAGAAGATTTTATCATGTTGCTTCATAACGTATGGTGGGACACAGAGGAGGCTGATAAACCATACTGAGTGCCTGAGTAGGGGATGGGGGAGAGGAAGAGAAGATGGGGACATCTTATCCTGTGCTGCATGACTCCAAGAGGTGATAGTCAGGGTCTGGGGAGAGCATGTGTGATTTGTGTGTATGTGCGAGGGTCTAGGGATAAGGCCAGTGATGGGCTCAGAGGAGAAGTTTGGTAAGCATTTGGAAATCCTTTCTACTCTTCCAGATGAATGAAGAAGTGAATCCAAACCTGGAAGTGGATATTTTTAAAAAAGTCCCATCATCATTTTGGGAGCTGAGATGTCCAAGTGTCACCAAAGAGAATTTCTCAATGAGGAACTGACCAGCAAGGGAGAAAAATACCCTTTAAAAACACTTCCTGCTAGAAGTCAAATGGTGGGCAAACAAGAGTTGCACCATCAATGCAGCATTCTTCTGGGTTCATTTTCTGACTTTTGAAGAGGTTGGTTTCTACAAATGTAGCATTCTGCTCCCGGATCACCAGCTTCCCCAAACTCTAGCGACAGGAGTTGAAACTTTCAGTGGATCAGTTTGTGCAGGGCCTGTGCTGGCATCAAAGGGTTGCCTGATGATGAATCTGCAGGGAACGAGGAGGGAGGGAAGGGCTTCCCCAGTCATGCCAGGGGCAGAGTGACCCAGGACATAATAAGTCATGTATTGCATTCCTCTGCCACCACGCAGACTTGTGGTGGCCATTCCAAACCACTGGAGAGAAATTCCATATTATTCTTAGTGATTTTTGCATGGGAGACAGCTGACGTTCAGATCTGGGCTCATAATCTTCCACTTTCGTCGATCCTGCAGGAAGAGTGGGCTTTGGCCAATGGCCATTAACCTCCCGCTGCCTGGCAGACCCTTTGTAAGGCTCAGGCATGAACGACAGGATGGCTGAGGGAATGGCCTTTGAGTTAGACCTCCCCCGACACCCCGGGGAGCCCAGGCTCTCCCCTCACCAGTTGTGTCACTTTGGGAAAGCTATTCACCTTCCTCAGCTTTGGTTTCCATATCTGAAAAATAGTACCCATGCTCATCTCATAGGGAGTAAGTGATACCATGATTGTACAGTGCTTGAGGCATGCTCAGCGCACAGTAAGAGCTCCAGAGGAGGCTCCGTGCATGCTGTGTTCATGACGACACTACATATGCCCAGATTGTGTTCACACAGGCGCATGCCAAGAATCCGTCAGCGTTCTCAGTCTGGGGGGAGGTAGACATGGGGTGTTTTGGGAAAACAAGGAAGAGATTCCTAACTCACTTTCAGATGTGTGTGTGTGTGTGTTTGTGAGGATGTGTATGTGTTGACTGGTGTGAGCATAAGTGTATGAGTGGATGTGTGTGTCTGAACATAGGTGTGTAAATATGTGTGTGACAGAGTTGAGTGTACGTGGTGTGTGTGAATGTGAGTACAGGTATCTGTGTGAGTGTGTGCATGTGTTGGGTGTGTGTATCTGTGTGTAAATGTAGGTGTCTACATGTTGGGTTGAGCCTAAGTGTGAATAATATGTGTGTGTGAGAGAGTTGAGTGTATGTGGTGTATGTGCGAGTGTGTATGTAAGCGTGAGTTAAGCCTGTGTGGTCTGTGTGTATGTGTGAGGGAGAGTCGTGTGTGTGTATGAGAGTTGTGTGCGGGTGGCATAGGTGTCTGTGTGTGAGTGTGCAAGTGTGTGTGAAAGTTAGGTGTGAGGGGCTGCGTGTGTGTGTGAGAGGTGTGAGAGGGGGCTGCATGTAAGTGTGAGAGTTAGGTGTGAGAGGGGCTGCTTGTGAGTGTGCAAGTGTGTGAGGGTCTGGTGTGAGGGGGGCTGCGTGTGAGTGTGTGTGTGTGTAAGAGTTAGGTGTGAGAGGGGGCTGCGTGTGAGTGTGTGTGCGAAGGCTTTTAGGCGCCTTTGGCGCTTGCTTGTGCCGAGTGTTGAGGATGGAACAGTTTGCAGAGCATGCACGCTAGGAGGCGTTAGGGGATGCCTGACAAGCATTTATTCATTCAGTCATTCAGCAAATACGTATTTGGGGTCTAGTCTGTGCTGGGTTTTGCGCCATGCAGTGTGGACGTCGCTGGTTACTGCACACCTTCTTTGCAGTTCTTCTCCGTGGCCCGCCTGGCTCCATTCCCAGCCTGCTTGGAGCCCTGGAGGCTGACCCCGCCAGCTGTGCCCCCAGGCTCCCTGTCACTGTCTTCTGGTTGAGTCCGGTCTGTCGAGGGCTCTGGCAGGAGACCAAAGGGCAAAGGGAGAGGGAGGTTCACATCTTGGGCAGCAGCTGGGCCCCTCCACAACGGTGGTTCCTGCCCCTCTTCTGAGTCTCCAGTAACACCATCTCCTCCCCTTGCTCCTTCAGCTGAGTGAGGGCCCCCACTTGGTATTTCTGGGAGCCCCAGCATCCAGAATGGTTCTTTCATTACATGATCTTCATTTGCACAGTCTGGGGTGAATTCTTTTTTCTGCTGCATCCTTGCGGACACACCTAGCAACGCGCTTATCATTGGTTGTTCAATTAGGCTTGAGTGTCTTGGGATGAATTCCCAGCCTCCCCTTCCCGTTCCCCTTCCCCTTCCCCTTCCCCTTCCCGTTCCCCTTCCCCTTCCCTTCCCTCCCCTCCCCTCCCTTCGTTTCTTTTCTGCCGTAAAAGCAGCAAATCAGCAGACTGGAGACTCTGAGGTTTGCTTTAATTCTGAAAATTCTAGATTTGGCTTTCTATTCTCTTGCCTGCTCTGGGGTGGGGGCTCTGCTCTTGGTGGTTCCAGAATGCTCTTTACTTTGGGGAGGAGGAGGGGGAAGACCAACATCTGCATCCAGCTGTGCCCTGCCAGGGGCACCCGCGGGCAGCTGTCAGCAGCCTGGCAGTTCCTCCTTTGGAACCGCTCTGCCTCCCCCAGCCTCCTCCCACTTTATTCAGCTGCTTTCTGCATCATCCCCTTGGCACCCCCCGACCCCCGACTGCCAGAGGGCCAAAAGGAGCCTTCTAGTTCATTGTGTTATGCGGTAGATATGTGTAGAGCACCTGCTCTGTGCCTGGCCCTGCTCTGAACACTGAGGATCCAGCAGTGAGCACGGCCAGCAGTGACCCTGCCTTCATGGAGCTCGTACTCTGGTGGGAAGAGAGAGACAATAAACAAAGAAATGCACAATCGTAATAGATCAGGTGGTGGTGCATGCTTAGATGAAAAATGAAACAGGTGGCTGGGCACGGTAGCTCATGCCTGTGAACCCAGCACTTTGGAAGGCCGAGGTGGGGAATCACCTGAGGTCAGGAGTTCAAGACCAGCCTGGCCAACATGGTGAAACCCCGTCTCTACTAAAAATACAAAAATTTTCCAGGCCTGGAGGTGGGCATCTATAATCCCAGCTACTCGGGAGATTGAGGCAAGAGAATCACTTGAACCCAGGAGGTGGAGGTTGCAGTGAGCCAAGATCACGCGACTGCACTCCAGCCTGGGCAACAGAGTGAGACTCTGTCTGGAAAAAAGAAAAAGAGAAAAGAAACAGGTTAAGGAGATAAACAATGCTGGCATGGGGTATGCGAGCTGTTTCATACAGGGTGGTCTTGGAGGGCCTACGGAGAAGGTGACATTTGAGCAGAGACTGGGAGAAGCGATGGAGGGGCCCACGGATGTCTGGGAGAGAGTGCACCGGGCAGAGCAGGCCGCAGGTGCAGAGGCCTTGAGCTGGGGTCCTGTGGGGGGATTGCAGGAAGAGTGACCAGAGGGAGGATGAGGAGGGCAGTGGCAGGTCATGAGATCCCGGAGGCACAGAACAGACCTTGTAAGGCCTCAGAAGCATAGGGATCACTTTGGAATTTATTCTGAGTGAAAGGGAGGCTTTTGCAGAAATAGAGAAGTAATAAAGATTTCAGGATCATTCTGTCTGTTGTGTGGAGGAGGTAGGGGGCGGGCAAGAGCAGAAGCAGAAAACCAGAAAGGGACCATCCCAAGGACAGTAAGACCTGCCACCCCTGCCAGCACCAGCATATCTGCAGCACAGCATGACATAACGCAGGGTCCACACGAGGTGTTGGTTGCTGTTCTCGTAATCAGCAGCGTTGTCATCACCCCAGCAATGTGTGAACTTGCGGAAATTATTTTTTCTGTCCAAGGTTCAGGTTCTCCATCCATAAGATGAGGGTAATAATATCTACCTTTTAGGGCTGCTGTGGGGATTTATGCTGCTCAGGTATGTAATGCTCACAGAAAGTGAATACGATAACTATGATTCCCATTTTAAGGATGAGGAAACTGAGGCTCCACTTAACTGAGGCCATACCTTGCCCATCTGATTCTAAACATTCAGGCCTATCAGAAAGGAATGCCCCCAAATCTGGGGCTAACATAGAGATGTATCATGTCTGTGTTTTATGTTCCTTTGTGGCTAAGGTGAGCTCAAGATCCTTTTCTTCTAGTCCAGTAGATTCTAGGTTCTTAACCCCAGTGATCAAGGAAAGCCCAGAGTCCTACTTCTTTGACCACCGCAAGCTCATCATTCTATCCTGTTGGCTCTGAAATCAGTTAATCACATCAAGAGGGACAGATTCTCCTTCGCTGTGCTTTGTTCCTCACAGAGAGCATCATGGAGATGAAAAGACACTATAATAATGGCAATTGATTCTGTAGTTTCTTGAGTCAGACACTATGCAAAGCGCCTTCTACATGCTATCCCATTTAACCCACAGAGCAACCCTATGAGATTAATATCATTCTCATCTGCATGCTACAGGTGAGGAAATGGAAGTTAAGAAAGGTTAAATAGTTTGCCCAAGGTCATGTCCCTAGTGAAGGGCAGAACCAGGGTTTGAATCTAAGATTTGATAACTTAGGTGTGTGCTCCCTCCACGAATCTCCTGTTAATTCTTCTATTCCATGTCCAGCTTGGTCATGGAATATTCATGCATGGAATAATTAATTAATTAGATGACTAATTAATTTATTTGGCTGAATGAATGGCACTGACTTGGAACTACGGGGAGAATAGAATAGGTCAGAGAAAGAATGACTGATTGGAATCAGGTGAGTCTGGAAGGAGGCTGGGGCTTCTGGGCTTGCTATCAATGTGGTCCTAGGCAAAGTGGCTGGCAGGATGGAGATCCCCCAGGAGATGTCCACACCCAAATACTTAGAACCTGTGAATGTGTTATCTTATGTAGCAGAAAGGACTTTGCAGATATAATTAAGGTTATGGATCTTGAAGTGAGAAGATTATCCTGATGGGCTCGATGGAATCACATGAGTCCTTACAAGTGGAGACCTTTCCTGCCCATGGTCAGAGGGAGAGATGCCACGAGAGAAGAAGAGTCAGAGAGAAAGATTCACCTGGCCATCGTGGGCTTTGAAAATGGAGGGAGAGGAGCGTGGGCCATGGGATGCAGATGGCGTGGTTCCCTGGATCAGGGCTTCGAGTCAGGAATCACCAGCTTTGGGTTCTCCCAAGCTGCATTCTGCCATTGTCACACCTCTCTAGCTGCACACCCAGGGAAAGGCTGCCCACTTTTTCTTTGTGTCATCGAGGAAGGTTTTTCTTTCCTTTCACCTCTCACTTGCCACGTGACCTGAGCTAAATGACTTCTTCTGTTTGAGTCCCTTTTCCTTGTCAGCAAAATAAAGATGTGCTCTGGACAACCTCTCAGACATTCTTTAGCTCTAAGATTCTGTGGGTCTGTGTGTTTCCAAGAAGAAAAATCAACCCCTAAACAAAAACCAAACTAAAAGCAAAAGGATTGACATCACTACCTTAGAAAAATAAGAGCTAACCTTTACTGGCTAGAAACCAGACCCTGTTCGTTTAACAGCTCATTTAATCCCCTAAAAGGTAAGTGCTATTCTTATTCCTGGGCACAGAGAGGTGAGGTGCCTAGCCTCAGTCACACAATGTGAACGTGGCATGGCTGGGCTTCACCCTTGGTAGCTGTCCTTCACAGACCATGCTAATAACCAAGAGCATTGGACCATTTCCGTGTTCATTCCTCCATCCTTTGGGTTATCCTGAGTCATCACCAAGAGCTGATCATCTCTTGCTTACACCCATCTTGTCTTGGCTTTAACTCTATTTTCCTAGTATCATCAGGTCTCACTTTTATGTTTCCTGGAAATCCAGAACTGAGCTGGAAGAATATTCAGAGATGCTTAATACTCATGTCTTCATATTGTTGGATGATATGTGGGTCCCCTATTCTAAGTGATTTCAATCATAGCTGATATTTATTGAATACTTACTATACACTGGGTCCATCCTTAGAACTTTATGTGTGTGATGGACATGAAGATGGAAACAATAGCCACTGGGGACCATTGCAGGGGGTGGGGAGGGAGGGGAGTGTGGATTGAAAAAACTGCCTATTGGGTACTATGCTCACTACCTAGGTGATGGGATCCATATCCCAAACCTCAGCATCACACAGTATACCCATGTAACAAACCTGCACAGGCACTCCCTAATCTAAAATAAAATTTGAAGAAGCCCCAGTTGCCTAACGGATAAGGCATTGGCCTCCTAAAATAAAATTTGAAATTACAAAAAAAAAGAACTTGACATGTGTTAACACTTTTACTTCTCACTCCCACCCTGTCTGATGAGGTGGGCCCTCCTGTCATCACATTCTGCAGATGAGGAAATGGAAGCATGGAGCATGGCTGGGATAATGTGCCCATGTCACACAGAGAACGTGACGAGGCATTCCTGGGATTCAAACCCAGGCTGTCCACCCATAGGCACTAGGCTTCTCCTCACTTCACTTTACTGTCTTTTTCAAGATAGCCTCTTCTGCATAGTAATTCTAGGAAACGTTTTTAGAGACTCTGTAATGAAAGGGTTCCATGGTTAAATAAGTTTGTATGAGTAGGGTTAAATAAATAAAACTAAAGTTTCTCTACTCCTGGATTTTTTTTTTTTTTTTAATTTGAGAGGGAGTCTCACTCTGTTGCCCAGGTTGGAGTGCAGTGGCATGATCTCAGCTCACTGCAACCTCCACCTCCCTGGTTCAAACGATTCTCCTGTCTCAGTCTCCCAGGTAGCTGGCACTACAGGTGTGCACCACCACGTCTGGCTTATTTTTGTATTTTTGTAGAGACAGGGTTTTGCCATGTTGGCCAGGCTGGTCTTGAACTCCTGACCTCAAGTGATCTGCGTGCCTCGGCCTCCCAAAGTGCTGGAATTCCAGGCGTGAGCCACTGTGCCTGGCCTCCTGGATTCTTGAAGATCCAAATGGTTATCAGGATCTTCATGAGCAGGATGGAGCAGGCACATGCATTAAGCTCATTTGACCATGGGGACTCTCTATTTGTGGTGGATCACCTCAGGACACATATTTTGTGAAAATTGGCTCTAGAGGCATTCTAGGTGGGAAGATTTTTAGACGAAGGAGTCATAGCTCCAGTTTCTGTTTAGTTCTCAGTCCTCCATTCCAATTGTCCTCCAAATACCCCATCATCTCCCCACTAATGACTGTGCTGGCCCTGCTGTGCACCTGGCGTGCATTCAGGGAATAACAAGCTTATGTACTGAGTTTCCAGAAAGTACAGTGCACTTTTAGTGCACCAAATTGGTAATTTGCCATTTAGAGAATTCTTCCTAAAGTAGATTATTTCTGTTAAAGCAAATCACTATTCCTAATTGATTTATAATTTTGGTAAATCTAAATTTTCATGAAATAGGCTTATAAAGCGTGCCACATTTCTATTTTCTCCTATGGACAGGAAGAAAAAGTTGGATGGGGGCAGAAGGACAGAACAGGGTGCGGAAACCATAGGATAAAAGCTGTGGGTTTTCCCCAAAAGTTGCTCAAAAGAATAATATGACTTCTGCTTTTCTTCTCCTCTGGGTGGCAATTGGGGAATCCAGCAGCCTGTTGAGAGGACAGAATTGGTTAAGTTGTGGAGAGGTGCAGTCTAATTGCTAAATCTTTAAAAGTCTTGGTTGTCTAACCTGCTGGTTTTCTTGCTCACAGCCCCTGCAGACATCTTCTCAGCCTACCTTAACGCTGGCATGCAAGGTTTTTCTCTTTGCTGAGTGTCATTTGGTTAATTTCCATGTTCAATTCTACGCTGTCCATGATTACCAAGCACCTACTATGGTCTTGCTTTGAGTCAGGCACTGTGGCTTTAGTAATCCTTATAATTCACACATTCATTCATTCATAAGGTCCTGGAGATGCAGAAATGAGTGAAGCATGATCTCTGCTTTGGAGGAGAACTCAATGGATTAGATACAAATAAGCCAAATAGAGAGTCGATCTGAGCTTGTGGCAGAATTTAACGGGCAACAGGGATGGAGAAACACAGAGGTTTGAGAGATCATAACCATGTGCTGGGATAGTTTGGTCTGGAAAGTTTTCTAGATGGAAGGGGCAACTGAGTCGGGCTTTGAAAGATGAGTAAGATGTAGTTATACAGAGAAGTTGGTAGAAAAGACCTGGTAGAAGAAAATTCCTGAGCAAGGAGAAGGACTTGAGGATGTCTAGAGGATGTTATTAGTTTGTCAGTGGCAAAGGGGCACTAGACCTAAGTTCTTTGGCTTTTTCTGTGACAACTGGTGACCTTTCCTATGTTAGATCCTCTCCTAACATCTGACAGTAATGGATATCTTTCTAGGTAGAGAGTTTCTAAACAGCCCAGGTAAGTCATTTAACTTTTGGTACCTCATTTTTTTTTTTTTAAATCAGCAGAAGGGAGACAAAGGACTTAATTTATGAGGTTAAGGTAAGAATTATAAGTGAATGATGTATATAAAACTTTAGAACTGTGGATGACACCTAATAAGTGATCATTAAATGTTAGTTATTATTATCATTATTACTACTATTCTGGAATACAGGAGGATTTCAGCAAGTAGTTGACCATGAGAACTCTAAGAGTAGGCACACTTAGTTATTTCTGCATCTTCTGCACATGCCAGTTTGTGAGCTTGTAGCTTTCAATAGATGCCTTTCAGATGACTTGAGTGGTTCAATAAATCAGTATGAGAGAAATACCCCTTTTCTCTAGGAAGCTCAATGCACTAGTTTCGCTTATTCTTGAGGTTCTAGACACAAGATCCTGGCCTGGGTGGGAAGACCCCCATGCTATTGGGCCAACTCTCTATCTTCATTTGTATCCTCTGTGAGTTCCTCTCGGGTAAAGAACATTTGACCCCTGTTTAGAAAGATTGCCTTTCACAATCTCCCAGTTCTCTAGATGGGACTTGCTGAGCTGACAGAATGTACAGAGAAGAACTAACTATTTTTAGGGTGAACTAGAAAGATTAGAACTTTGTTCTCTTCTCAAATAGCAAACCTCCAACCTGTGAAAATCCAGAGAGGAGTTATTGAAGAGTCGGAGGTAGGGAGGTGTTTGTTGCACTCTTTATTATTATTATTATTGTTTTTTGAGGTGGAGTCTCGCTCTGTCACCCAGGCTGGAGTGCAGTGACATGATCTCGGCTCACTGCAAGCTCCATCTCCTGGATCCACGCCATTCTCCTGCCTCAGCCTCCCCAGTAGCTGGGACTACAGGCGCCCGCCACCACGCCCGTCTCATTTTTTGTATTTTTAGTAGAGACAGGGTTTCACCATGTTAGCCAGGATGGTGTCGATCTCCTGACCTTGTGATCTGCCTGCCTCAGCCTTCCAAAGTGCTGGGACTACAGGCGTCAGCCACTGCGCTCAGCCTATTATTATTTTTTTGAGACGGAGTCCCACTCTGTTGCCCAGGCTGGAGTGCAGTGGCACGACCTTGGCTCACTGAAACCTCCACTGCCCTGGGTTCAAGAGATTCTCCTGCCTTAGCCAACCGAGTAGCTGGGATTACAGGCACCTGCCACTGCACCCAGGTAATTTCTGTATTTTTAGTAGAGACAGGGTTTCACCATGTTGGCCAGGCTGGTCTTGAACTCCTGACTTCGTGATCCATCCTTCTTGGCCTCCCAAAGTGCTGCGATTACAGGCATGAGCCACCACGCCCGGCCTGTTGCACTCTTACTGCTTAAAATTCTCGCATAAAAATAATAACAGATTCCTGGTGGTGGAGTGTCTTCTCTGTGTCAGGCCCTAGGTGCATGCTTTACACATACATTATTGTTCCATGCTTACAGCAACTTCATGAGATTGGTTTAATTCTTCTCTTTTGCAGATAAGAAAATCGAGGCATGGAAACAATGTTGTCCACAGCCACACCGAGGGGACAAAGTAGAGCTGGAATTCCAACACTGGTTTGTCCAGCTTCAAGACCCAACCTCTCTATGAGGATGAAAACCTAATGAAACAAATCAAAACAGATGAAACAACCTCAGCCTACAGGTTAAAGAATGCGCTCACTCACTCAAGTCATAGTGAAGATATGGAACACATCATTTTGCTGGTACAGAGGCAGATTCACAGATGAGAATGTCAGGGATGCTGTCTCAGAGGCGCTCGTGTCCTTACGAGGGAGGTGTAAGGACTACCTTGTTTTTCATCTGCCCATCTTCTTCATTTCATATTGGGATCTCCCCTTCCCAGTTCACATGCCAACTGGAAGGTTTGCCAGTCCAAATCCCAGCACTCATCTGGCCAAGGGGTGAATGTTTGACTCATATTGGAAAATTAGACTATAGGAAAGTAAATGATGACCCCCTAATCTGAAAATGGCTAGAGTGGATTAATCCAGCTAGCAGCACCCTGAAGATAGCTGCCCATTTGTTCCTGCCATCTGGCTGTTCAGCTTTCCTTCTTTCTGAGAGCTTCCTTGTGGCAGCTACTGTAGGTTGGTTCACTCAGCGCCCATTCCATTTCCCGTCAAGCCGTGCTTTCTCCCCTCTAGAACGTGGAAGACTCAAAGCTCACTTTCCCAGACTTCCTTGCAGCTAGGAGTGGCCATGATACTTGACCAGCGAGATGCAAGTGTAAGTCTGCTGGGGCTGTCTATCCCCTTTCTCCTTCTTCCTACTGGAACGTGGACCTGATGGTTGTAGCTGTGGCATATACCTTATGAGCATGAGGGAAAGCTTAAGAGAATTGCGGGCACCAGCCTGACACTGCTTAGTGACGTCAGGCAGGCACAAACTTCCCTTTGGGCTCCTTGCTGAAGAACTCCATAGTAGTTTCTGTTACTTGTGGCCAAATTTACCTCTTCACTGATACATGATCTGCACATTTTCTTTGCACTTTTATAAACAGGGTGTATGCTTGAGGTAGGCAGAGTTTCTGTTTGCAACTAAGAAACCTTAATTGATATAAGGAAAGGAAAATAATATTATGATGATACAAAGCAAACCATAACACCATCCAGAATAAAATATGTTCTGGCAGGAGGACGGTCGCAATACAAGTTCATGTAGACGTAGTCTGTCGCATTTTTAAGTTTTCTCACAATGTTTTCCTTTGACTGTCCCAGATATCCTATAAAGTAAGAATTATTTTTATCCCCATCTTAAAGGTTAAAAAAATCTCAGAGTTTAAGTGCCGTGGAAATTATTAGATTGGTGCAAAAGCAATTGTGGTTTTTGCCATTTCTTTTAATTTTAATGGCAAAAACCACAATTGCTTTTGCACCAACCTAATAAGAGAATAAAGTGATTAATTAAAACTGTGAGAGCTTCATGAAAGGGGTGGTTTTAAGCTGAGTTTTGAAGGATGAACAGGCTTTTGAGAAAGGCAGTAGGTGGTGGACAGAACATTCTAGCTGAAGCAAGAGCTGCAAATGCTGGAAGGCTGGGGGAGTTTGGGAAGTGTGGTTGGTGCTCAGGGCTGGGGCCTAGAGAACCTGGGAAGCGTGTGAGGGAAGCAGATTTGGAATAGTTGGCAGGGGCCAGATCATGAAGGGTCGGTACACTGGCAGCCTCTTTGGATTGCAGAGAACAGAGGCATCCAGGTGAGCTCGAGTAATAAGGTCGTTGTGAAGATGCATATGGGAACAAAGGAGGTTCTAGAATTAGGGCAAAGATTCTTGGGGAACTGGGACTACACCACAACCAACACCATGGAGTGAATGAAAACCTCAGAACAGTCAGACCTTATGAAGGTTGGAATGTACTTTGACAATATAAATCTGTTGAGAATCAAACCCAGTTCCAGTAACTGACTTATCTTGTCTTCCTCTCAGTAGCAAAAACTCATTGGTTCCTACTCTAAAGGTCTAATATTAACATGAAACCCTTTTGAATTCAGTTCTCTGTGTATATCCTCAGCTCAAATCCTCAAGAGTGTGTATTAGGATAAATCAGCTCTGCTGTGATAACAGATAAACTCTAAAACCATCAGGGCTTTACATCATTACACAAAGTGCCACCTGAAACATGTGTCCTCAAAGTTCCCCATGGCAAGAGAAGATAGGGACAAAGGAAGCACACAAGTCCTTAATATTTTTAATTCTTATCTTTGCACTCCATTCACCAGAAGTAGCAACATGGCCCTACCTAATTGCAAGGGAGCTGGGAAAGAGGAAATCACACAGAGTATTTGATAGTCACGAACACTCCCTGCTATGAATCTGAGGTATCTCACTGGTCACCCTCGTCTCTACTGGGGAGTGTGCTCTTGACAGGGACACCTCATTGGCCCCTTTCCAGGAAGGATTGGCTTGGCTGCCCTTTAGTCAGGTGTCCTCTCCTGGTCCAATGAGCTGTGGCCTGGAAAGAAGAGGCCGCAGTCTCTGTGATGTAGGCAGGACAATTTCCATTTGAGGACTTTAATGATTTAATGGAACCACTTCACTATATTATGTGAAGACTGGGAGTTTATGTTGAGGCACTGGGGAGCCATTGAAGGTGTTAGCAGAGCAGTGAGAGACATGATTGGATTTACATTTCTCACAGGTCACTCGGAGGCTGGCCTGAGCATAATGGGTTGGAGGTAGAGAGACTAGTTGTAATGCTGCTGTTATTGTCCAAGGAAGACACTAGACGGAAATGGAATTGGGGTAAAAGGCTGAAAGTGAAGACCTTGCAGAATTGAAGCAGGCAGGAAGTCGTATGCCAGAATAATATACAGAGTATCTCACATGTGATTGTCATCAGAAGTGAATGAGACCCTGTCTATAGAGAACATAGCACGCAGACTCAGCATCTACTATTATGCCCTAATCAAAATATTTGATACAGGACCTTTCAGCCTCTGCTGGGATACTTCCAGGGATGGGGAGCTTACCACTGTTTGAGCAGTCTGTACATTGTGGACATAGTTAATACTTTGAAAATGCCTTCTTAGATTAATCTCAATTCTTCTCTCCTCCCTCCTTTTACCCTTTCTTTCTCCACCCATCATCCTTTTCTCTAGGAAAAGGATGTCTCCTAAGAAGGAAGACAAATCCTTTTGGCTCCCTCAGATTTTCTCCTCCTCGTCATCCTTCCAGCTTCCCAAGAAATCCCAGAATAAAACTTTCCACTCAAGGTCCCACCTTGGCCTTGCCTCTAGGGACATTCTGATTTTCCTTTGTCAAGATGGGGAGCATCCTAGGCTTTCCAGGGAGCAGAGCCTGGGCCTCTGAGAGGGCACAGACTATGGAATCAATAGAAGTTATTGGTCGTTAAAGTGTTTCCCTGGATATTCTTATAATGGGAAAAGATTATGGTGGGATAATGGGAAATCTATTAAGCTAGGAGGAGGAGGGTCTTGGGGATTAATAGGTGTGGTGTTCAGCTAACTGGGCCCTTATGCTGGCGGTTCTAGGCCTCAAAGTCATCCCAGTGGCCAAAGCCTTCTTGATCACTGAAATCAGGTATCTCCAGTTAGTGTTCATGTTTTAATCTGAATATAAAGCCCAGTTCCACTTTGCTCTGTTCATTTCTTTAGTGCTTATTTATTGAGTGCCCGCTAGGACCCAGGCAGTGAGAGCTCTGATGAAAAAGACAATAGGCCCTGTCCTCATGGAGCTCAGCATCTTGTTGGGAAGAAAAAGAAGAAATTTATCATAAGTAACAACAATAAAAGTGATAGCTTAGGGCTGGGCACAGTAGCTCACGCCTGTAATCCCAGCACTTTGGGAGGCTGAGGCGGGCGAATCACTTGAGGTCAGGAGTTCGAGACCAGCCTGGCCAATATGGTGAAACCTCGTCTCTGCTAAAAATACAAAAATTAGCCGGGTGTGGTGGCATGTCCCTGTAATCTCAGCTGCTCGGAAGGCTGAGGCAGGAGAATGTCTTGAACCTGGGAGGCAGAGGTTGCAGTGAGCCGAGACTGTACCACTGCACTCCAGCCTAGGGAACAAGAGCAAAACTCCATCTCAAAAAAAAAAAAAAGAAAAAAAGTGATAGTTTAATAAACAGTAATATGTGGGCCAAACATTTTACATAGATTATTTTATTTAATCTTATCCGTGATCCTATGAGAAACTTTTCTGCTCCCATTTTGCAGATGGGAAATTGAGGTTTAGAAAGGTCAAGTAAAATGCCCGAGATGACACAGCTAGGAGCTAGAATTCATGTCCTCACTTGAAAATACCTCTTGCTTTGCTCCCCCATTACACACACACACACACACACACACACACATACACATGCACATGTACACATGCATACTCATACTCTGGGAGACCAGAGGGGAAGCAGCACCTAACCAGCCCAGGATTTCAGGGATCACTTCCTGCAGAAGTGACATCGGAGCTGAGTCCTCAGGAAGTGTGCGTGCTTGCCAGATAGAGGGGAGGAACAGCCTTCCAGGTAGACAGAAGGACATGGACAACATGCCAGGTGAGAGGGCGTGCAGTAGATCTGGGGAATCTCTAAGTTGTTTATGGTTGGTTGACATGTGGCTTGACTGGAGAGAAGGATGGGAGATGAGGATTGACAGGTGGACAAAATCGGGCCAGGATGGGGGAAGATGGGCATAGTCACTGTGACCTTTGTGATGGCTGGAGGAGGTGACCTGATAAATATTCGTTCTCTGTAAAGCAGGAGTAGCCTTCAGGCCACACTGTCTCTGTCTGCTCCCTCCTCCCTGCAAGCCCTAGGGTAAGTGAGAAAGTGCCTCCTGAGGCTCTTACTGTCAAAAGGATGGAGTTCCTGAAAGAATGGAAGATGTATGTTCACTCTTAGCTTTGTAACTTGTTATCTGAGGGAAACTTGGGCTGGCTTCTTCTCTAAATCTCAGTTTTCTTGTCTATAAAGTGGGGTTATTAATACCAATGTCATCACAAAGTTGTAATAGGGAATAAATCAGATGAGATAAAAACACACACATGCTTCATAACTATTTTGTGTTTAACTCTTTGTTCTGGTTACCCATTGCTGCATAAAAAAGACCCCAGAACTTAATTGTGTAAAACAATCTTTGTTTTGCTTCCGAGTCTACGATTTGGGCAGAGCTTGGCAGGGAACTGCTTATCTCTGCTCTACTCACTTTCAGCTGTGGCAGCTTAAAGGCGGGAGCTGGAGTCATGCAAAAGCTTTTTAATCCTAGGCCTAGTAGTTGCTGCTGGCTGTTAGCTAGGACCTTAGCTGAGACTGTCGGCAGAACATCTCACCCAGCCTCTTCATGTGGCTCCCTGAACAACATGGCAGCTGGGTTCCCAGGAGGAGCCTGAGAGAGCACCAGGTAGAAGTAAGATAACCTAGCTCCAGAAATTAGACAGGGTTGCTTCTACTTCATTTTATTTATTAAAAAGGAGTCACCAAGCCTGGACGACATTCAAGAGGAGGAGAATTATACTCTATCTTTTGATGAGACGAGTTCCATTGGCTCAGCCAAGGTCACGCTCCTGGAGCTAGAGATTGGGGTAATGGCTCAGAAGAAGCTCTTCCACCCCATCTGTATCTGGCAAACTTGCATACTTTCTCAGGACTCAGCTCTGATGTCACTTTGCAGGAAGTGTTTCCTGCATCCTAGGCTGGTTAGATGCTCCTCCCATCAAAAGATGGAAATTTGTTTTAAAACCACGTTTTAAAACCAACACACCCTTGTAGCAAGTTGCTATCATGTGGTAGGCAATGAGTCAGGTGGGGGTGGGTATGAGCAGTAGGGAAGATGAAGTAAACTCTCATTCCTATTTTGCACTGATTTTAATGAGGTTAACAACACTTATATGGCTGATATCTCAGCTGAGACACTGCATATGAAATTGCTTTGTGGCATTAACAGGTAAGCTATTATATTGTATTTCACAGAGGGGCACTGTCAGAACAACTGTATCAGATACAACAGTATCAGTTGGTTGAAAGTAACACAAGCTTAGTTCATCCTCAACAAAACACTAGCAAAACTGAATTCAACAGCACATTAAAAAGGTCATTCACCATGATCAAATAGGATTCATCTCAGGGATGCAAAGATGGTTCAACATATGCAAATCAATAAATGTGATATATCCTATCAACAGAATCAAGGACAAAACCATATCATTTTGGTAGACACAGAAGGAGCATTTGATAAAATTCAATATCTCTTTATGATAAAAACTCTCAAAAAACTAGGCATAGAAGGTATATCCTTAACACAATAAAGGCCATGTATGACAAATCCACAGCAAACATCATACTGAATGGGGAAAAGTTGAAAGATTTTTCTTTAAAATCTAGAACAATACAAGGATACCCATTTTCACCATTTTTATTCAAACTAGTATTGAAGGTGCTAGCCAGAGCAATTAGACAAGATAAAGGGCACCCAGATAGGAAAGCAGTAAGTCAAATTGTCTCTGTTTGCAGATAACATTATCTTATTGAAAATTCCGAAGTCTCAAGTGAAATCTCTTAGAACTAATAGATGAACTCAATAAAGTTGTGGTATACAAAATCAACATGCAAAAATCAGTAGTGTTTCTATAGACCAATAGCAAACAAGCTAACAAAGAAATCAATACAACAATCCTATCTACAACAGCTACAAAGAATACCTAGGAATAAATTTAACCAAAAAGGTGAAAGATCTTTACAGTAAAAACCATAAAACATTGATGAAAGAAGTTGAAGAGGATATAAATAAATGGAAAGATATTCTATGTTCATGGATTGGAAGAATTGACATTACAATGTTCATACTACACAATGTGATCTACAATTCAGTGCAATCTAAATCAAAATACTGATGTCATTTTTCATAGAAATAGAAAGAAATCCTAAAATTTTTATGGAACTGTAGAAGACTCAGAATAGCTAAAGCAATCTTGAGCAAGAAAAACAAAGCTAGAGGCATCACACTACCTGACTTCAAAATATGTGTACTGCAAAACTATAGTAATCTGAACAGCATAACGTTGGCATAAAAATAGGCACAGACCAGTGGGACAAAAGAGACAACACAGGAATAAATCCACTCACTTATAGCCACCTGATTTTCTACAAAGATGCCAAGAGTACACACTGGGGGAAAGGACAGTCTCTTCAATAAATGGTGCTGAGAAAACTGGATATTCACATGTAGAAGAATGAAACCAGTCCCCTATCTCTCACCATATACAAAAATCAACTCAAAATGAATTAAAGACTTAAATATAACATCCAAAACTCTAAAACCACTAGAAGAAAACATAGAGAAAACCCTTCATGGCATTGGCATGGGCAAAGATTTTTTGGATAAGAACCCGAAAACACAGGCAACAAAATCAAAAAATAGAAGATGAGATTATATCAAACTGGGAAGCTTCTGTACAACAAAGGAAATAATCAACAGAGTAAAGAGACAATCTACACAATTTGAGAAAAATATTTGCAAACTACTATGCATCTGACAAGCGGTTAATATCCAGAATATGTAAGAAACTCAAACAACTCAATAACAAAAATCAAATAATCTGATTAAAAAATGGGCAAAAGACATGAATAGGCATTATCAAAAGAAGACATAAAAATGGCCAACAGGTATATGAAAAAATGCTCAACATCACTAATCATTAGGGAAATGCAAATCAAAACCTCAATGAGATATTGCCTCACTCCAATTAGAATGATTATTATCAAAAAGATAAAAAATAACCAATGATGCCATGAATGTGGAGAAAAGGGAACCCTTGTCCATTGAAGATGGGAATATAAATTGGTACAGCCATTATGGAATACAATGTGGAGGTTCCTCAAAAAATTAAAAATAGAACTACCATGTGATCCAGCAATCCCACTACTAGGCATTTATTCAAAGGAAATGAAATCAGTATGTCAAAGAGATATTTGCATTCCCATGTTTACTGCAGGACTATTTTCAACTTAGATATGGAATCAACCTAAGTGCCTATCAATGGATGAGTTGATTAAAAAAAGTGGTATATATACACAATGAAATACTATTTAGCTATAAAGAAGAAGGAAATCCTGTAATTTGTGACAACATGGATTAACCTGGAGGACATTATATTAAGTGAAAAAACACAGGCACAGAAAGACAAATACCACATGATTTTACTCATTTGTGGAATATAAAAAAAAAGCTGATCTCGTAGAAGTACACAGTAGAATAGTGGTTACCTGAGACTGGGGGAGGATAAGGGGTGAAGGGAATGGGGAGAGATTGGTCAGGGGGTACAAAATTACAGATAGGAGGAATAAGTTCTGGTGTTCTATTGCATAAGAGGGTCACTATAGGTAACAATATGATATTGCATATTTCAAAATAATTAGAATAGAGGATTTTGAATATTCTCCCTGCAAAGAAACGATAAATATTTGAAGTGATGGATAAGTTAAATGCCTTGATTTAGTCATTACACATGTTTACAAGTATTGAAACATCACAGTCACCCATACATTTTTACAATTATGTGTCAAATGAAAATAAAATAAAACCTAAAGAAAACCTAGTTCAAACTAACTTATATAATGAAGAGAGTTCACTGGCTTATGTAAATAAAAGTCTAGAGTGTGTGCTTTAGGCAGCGCTTGGTTCAGCCACATAAAGATGCTTCCGATGAACTGTTTTTTGTTTTTTTTTCTATTTCTTTCTCTTTGCCTTCTGTGGTTGCGAGACAGCTGCTGGAAGCTCCTTGGTTATGTGTCTCTTCATTGCTAGCCAGATAAAAACAGATGAATTTTCTCTTTTGTTTCTGGCAAACATCCTGAAATTCACTCTGATTGGACCAGTTTAGATGGCATGACTACTCGTGGACCAATCACTGTCTGAGAGTAGGTAGAACTCAATGATTAACTTAGCCAAGGCCACACTCCTGGAGCTGAATAGGGATGGATTAGCTTTCCCTGAACCTCATGATGGAAATTAGCAGGAAGGGAGAACAGAGGAAGGTCCTGAGGAGCTACTCATTGTTATCCACTTCATGTCTTCCTTCATCATCTTTTTCATCTCCCCTGCCCACTATGCCTATTTTAATGATGAAGAATGTTAAGCTGGGCTTTGGGCTGGGCATGTGAAAGCTTGTTCTTTGTTCTGTTCAAGAAAAACTCTACTGCCAGGCATGGTGGCTCACGCCTGTAATCCCAACACTTTGGGAGGCCAAGGCAGGAGGATCACTTGAGTCCAGGAGTTTGAGAACAGCCTGGGCAACATGGTGAAACCCCGTCTTTACAAAAAATACAAAAATTATCTGGGCATGCTGGTGCATGCCTGTGATCCCAGCTACTGGAGAAGCTGAGGTGGGAGGATCTCTTGAGCCAGGGAGGCTGAGGCTTCAGTGAGCCATGATGGTGCCACTGCATTCCAGCCTGGACGATAGAGTGAGACCCTGTCCTCTTCCCCCAAAAAAGAAAACCTCCAAAGAATTGTTCCTTTGGGGGCCCTGCCTCTTCCCTCTGGGACTCTGGCCTCTAGGAGGCTGAGGCTGGAGATAAATCTCACAGAAGCAGATCATCAACTGGAAGGGACTTAAGGTCACATTGTCCTGGTGTGAAAACTGAGGCTGAGACAGAATCCCTGGGCCACAGAGTCACAGAGCCTCCCTTTCCTCTGATACTGTCATGTCCTAAACTAAGAACTAAGGTGCATGCATGCACACATGCACTGACAGCCCTGACTAGAAACTTCTCCTCTGTAGGACTTAGTTTTCCTCTCTGTAAAATGAAGTGACTTCTGTGGCCCTAGGTTCTGCAGTGAAGCAAGAGTGAATTAGCTGGAAAGTATTCTAAATACATGCCCAGCTCACCTAGGAATTGTGATGCACCTGCAGGAAAGCGTGGTGGGTGTGTGCATTTTGAACTAGCTTCCTAGGTAGCACTGAATCCCGGCCTCATATCACTTTAAACCATCATATGAGGTCCCTTCCACTCTGGCCTCCAGACCTCTGAGCTTTGCCTCGTCTATTAGTCTGTTTTCATGCTGCTCATAAAGACATACCCAAGACTGGGCAATTTACAAGAGAAAGAGGTTTAATTGGACTTACATTTCTGGGGAAGCCTAACAATCATGGCGGAAGGCAAGGAAGAGCAAGTCACGTCTTACTTGGATGGCTGCAGGGAAAGAGAGAGCTTGTACAGGGAAATGTCTCTTTTTAAAACCACCAGATCTCATGAGATTTATTCCCTATCACAAGAACAACGAGGGAAAGACTGCTCCCATGATTCAATTACCTTCTACCAGGTCCCTCCCACAACACGTGGGAATTCAAGATGAGATTTGGGTGGGGACACAGCAAAACCATATCACCTTGGTTGCAGGCTCCAGGATTAAAAGAAAGGAAAAGGCAGGGGTTGTCCTGGGGGAACTGCCCTTGGTGACTCTCCTGCAGAAGGAAGGAAAGAGACTTTGGTGTATTGGCCAGAGCCCAGCACGCCAGGCCAAGACTTTGCAAGGGTGCTCCTGGCTGGGCCTGACTGTTCTGATGCCCCAGGCAATGTCGTCATGCAGTGAGGCCACATGCCGGCCAGAAGCCCTTTGCCTGACCAGGGCCGTCTGTGAGGCAAGGAGCACTGCGTCCCTCTGCCCCCCCCCCCCCCCCCCCCCCCCACAGCACTCAGGTCACTTGAGTGTTTCTAGAAGGAAAGGGTTTTAGAAGGAGGGCCAGACTTGGAGTCAAGACCTCCAGATTCCAGTCCAGATGCAGCTACCTATGGGAGAAGTGGTCCTAGCAACTGTGAGCCTCAGTTTTCTCATCTGAAAAGGAGGACTGACAGCTGCTGCCCAGCCTTCTTCTTTTATGAGGCACAGGATTTAAAAGGCAGTGAAGCAATTGGTGAAATGACTTGGTCGGCAAAACTCATGTTGGAGGATTATTATTCCTGTTCAAAATAGCAGCAGCTTCAAAGCTGGAACCTGGAGGCTCCCGCAGAGTCCGGCACTGCCAGCAAGCTGCCATCTTGCAGATTGAGATGAAGATACAAGAGGCAGAGAGGAAAAGCTGCTCCTGGAGGCTTCTTTCCTGATTCTTTGTCTCTCTCTCTCTTTTTTTTAATTAGAGGCCTGCAGGGGATCTGGGTGGCTTCCAACTTATACAGCGCTACCTGATAGAATAATTTGTGCTGCCTGGGCACCTGTCATCACCTCCAGAGAGACAACAGGCTGGAGGTGGAAAACAAGCTGCACACAAGGCTGCTGCCCCACCCGCCCTCCCCTCACTGTGCTCCTCTGTGACTGTAACTCTCTGATTCTTGGAGTTTCCTGAACTCTGTCATTCAGGTGCTCTCTCACGATGCTGGCTAACCTGTCTCCCATCTGTAACATTGCTTCCCAGATAATTGAAGTCAACCCACATTTTCATTCTTAAATACATATCTTCGGCTTGGCATGGTGGCTCATGCCTATAATTCCAGCACTTTGGGAGGCTGAGGTGGGAGGATTGCTTGGGCTCAGGAGTTCGAGATCAGTCTGGGCAACATAGGAAGACCCCCATCTGAACAAAAAATTTAAAACATTAGCCAGGCATGGTGGTGCACACCCGTGGTCCCAGCTACTCAAGGAGGATGAGGTGGGAGGATCACTTAGCCCCAGGAAGTGGAGGCTGCAGTGAACCGTGATCACACAACTGCACTCCAGCCAGAGTGACAGAGCAAGGCCACCCACACCCTCTCTATATTTAACAGAAACTTCTCTGTTGTAAATGTAAGCCCAACTCCCTTGTGAGTAACAAGTTACTGCAAATATAAATATGTGATTATGAAAATAAAAAATTGTGTGCATCCTAAAGAAATATAAGGATACAGATACATAAAGTGTTAATTACACACAGTGCAACTGGAGTAATGTGTAAAGTGCCTTGAGATCAGTATTTGCATGTGGTGTGTTGGAAAAGACACAGGCTTTGAGGCTGGACACTTGGGTTTTGATTCCAGCTCTGCCACTCACTGTGTAACCTTGGATAAGTTTCTTAACCTCTCTGAACTTTGGTTTTCCTATTTAGATAAGGGAGAATGATAACTTCATGTCCTTCCAGTGGTGTATGTACCACACTTTGGAAAGCCCTGAAAGAGCGGATGCAGTCAGTGCTTGGGGAGCATGTGCAGGTGCTGAGATCCATGTGCAGCATGTTGATGTGCATGCAGCAACTGATTTTGATTTAATCCAAGCCTTCGGGACATTTTGCAGATGAAGCAGCCACGGATTAAGGAGAGATTAAGTGACTTTCCCAAAGTCCCTAGCCAGGAAACAGTGGAAATGGGGATCAAAGTGGATCATTGGACCCCAGACCCAATATATTTGGCATGATTGACAGCATTAAGCACACGGTGGTGGCCACGAAAGTTTTTGAATGAGGAAAGCAACTGCAGAGAGGTGGCATGCGACAGCTGAAGGAACGCCGATGAGAATGCCGACGTAAGAGTTCTAGAATGTCTGTTCGAATCAGTGGCTCTCCAGTGGTGGTCATGAAGCTGCAGGTGGCTGGGCTGCAGGAACTCTCTCCCTTCCTCCTGAGGGTAGGTTGAGGGACTCATCTGATGGATGTTTAGTTTTTCCATTTTTCCTTTCTCAAGAGCAGGTCCTTTCCCCACCTTTTAAATTGTGATTTTGAGTAAGATTCCACTGCGGAGAGAAGAAAATATCTCTCTCTCTCTCTCTCTCTCTATATATATATATATATATATGTATACACACACAAATTTATAAAAATATATATTATGTAATATATATTTACATATTATATATTTATATTATATATAAATATACAAAACATATAACTTTTTATATATATAAAAAATTTTTTTTTGGTAAAAGCAGGTTCGAAGAGTTTTGTTTTAGGTGACCTTTAAGGTCTCCACTAAATCTCATTGGTTTTATAATTGGAGTGTGGGCATTTCTGCATCATGGTTATATAGTGTTGGAGAAGTCGGTCAGCATTCTATCTTCACTCCTTCATCTGTAAAATGGGCATGAGGAGACAAACACCACTCACTTCGCAGAGTTATCATGTGAACGTGCCCTAAGAAGAGCAAAGGATTCTGCAAAAGCATGGTATTAGTGAATTGGTGTCATCATCAACTATTTCTTGCATGGCATCTCTGAGCTGCATTCTGGGAAGTGCTGGAGATATAGAGAACCACCAGACACAGAGTCTGGTGGGAAATAAAGAAGCATGGGTTGACAGTCTCCTGGGATATAGGTAAATGACCTAGCAGTTTCAGTGGGGAAATGATGAGTGCCCCAAGGTAAGCATGGTGGAGGGTCACAGACCCTGCCTGGGGCTGGGGGTGACAGGAAGACAGTGGGAGTTGTAGGAAAGTGACATCTGGCATGGATATTCAAGGGGGAGCAAAAATAATAATTACATTGAGTCTATATGTATATATTTTATTCACACACAGTTTTATGCATCCAAAATTAAGACTTGTAATCTTTCACTTCTCCTTTTGTGCAAGGATCTTATAGAGACAAAAGTAAATGCAAAGAATATCATTGGGCCAATGTTGTGAACTTTGTTAATGACTTTTGCTCCACCCTTTTTGTCAACAAACAATTCAACCAACAAATGTGCTAGGGTCCGTTCTCTTGAGAAAACTTAACACACTTCCAGAACCATCAACTGTGAGAGCCTAGAGGGCCCCCTGAATATGTCCTGTCCAATATGTACACGGATAAGAAAATCTGGAACCTAGAGAGGTGAGGTGTCTTTACCAAGGCCAGTAAGTATAGGAGTCAGGTTGAGATCTGGGGGCTTATTGGGTATCACAGGCTCCAGGGACTTCAGAATGGGAGCAGCGGTGTGTGCAGAGGCCAGGCCTAGAGGTCTGTAGTCTGAGGGCCAGGGTTGAAGTCCATCACTAATTTCATCCAACAATGGTTGCATGTATATATGTCAGTTAGTAAGCTGTAGGCTGAGGGTATAGAGAGAAATAAACCACTTTCCTTGCTTTAAGACACAGGTACATAAAGTGTTAATTACACACAGTGCAACTGGAGTAATGTGCAAAGTTCTTTGAGATCAGTATTTGCATGTGGTGTATTGGAAAAGACACAGGCTTTGAGGCCGGACACCTGGGTTTTGATTCCAGCTCTACCACTCACTGTGTAACCTTGAACAAGTTTCTTAACCTCTCTGAACTTCCGTTTTCTTATCTAGACAAAGGAGAATGATAACCCACCTATCAGCATTGATGAATAAAGAGTAAATAAGATACCACTGGTAAAGGGCGTGGGTCAATAACCTAGGACTATCATCACCAAGTGCAAGGGCTTGGGCGAGACGTTCAACCTCTTCAACCTTCTGGGAGCTTTGAATGCTCTCACCATACAATGAGGTGATGGAAGTGAAATGTGCTTCGTAAAACTGTGACACGTTGAGCAAATCACTTTTGGGATTATTAGCCAGTCCTCATTAGCATATGAAAGGCAAGGTGGCAGGGCGGTTGTCAAAGTCCAGTGGGTTCTGTGGGTCGGAAGCCAGGCCAGTCTCTCTGATTTTATGCCTCTTTCACCCACTGCCCTTTTAGCCTCCAGTCATTTCCCTTCCATCACCTGAAACCTAACTGCATTGTGGACCAGAACCTGTAGATCTTAGGCTTGGTTTCTATTAGTAAAGCCCTTCTCCTGGGAGAGGGACTTACCATCAGGCCTGAGAAAGAAGTCAGGCGTGCTTGGAATGCAATTGCAAAAGAGGTTACAAGAGCCTGTGAGAATGCCGAAATCAAGTGATGTCGAGAGGTTTTGTTATTTTTGAAAAAATGACTCATTCTGAGAAACCCTGACAGCCTCAGAACATTCACCTAGTTGCTTGCATGCATAACCCGGAGCCCACTGCAGAGGAAAACAAATCCTGTTGTCACAGCTGAAGGAGGGGGTGGTGGGGGCAGTGAGGGCTGGTGGTGGGAATGGGAATAGGGATGGGGTGACCATTTAATGGAGGAAGAGTTTGAAAATGACTCTTGCTCTGCGAGTGAACTGTTTTAATTTCGCAAGTCCTTTTCTGTAAATTGTTCTATTCAAGCCATTACAGAACACATCCGCTTGGAGGCAACACATATTCTCTTTGCATTCAACTGAGCCAGCCACAGGAGATAAGATGATTCCCATTTGACCCTCAAAGGAAATGGGCTCTCAGATGGCTGAAGCTATTTGTCCAAGATGAGGGGGCAGAAGAAGAAAGGAGGGAGAGAAAAATGAGGAGGAGGAGGAGGAGGGAGAAAGAAGGGGGTGGGAGAGGAGGGGAGGGGAGGGGAAGGGAGGAGAGGAAAGGGGAGGAGAGGAGAGAAACAAAAACCATGCTTGTCTTGTGGAGAAAGACTGCGAAGGGCTGTTTCCAGTGGGGGCACCTGTTGGCCTCCTCATTGTGAGATGCTCCGGAGCATATGGGACCTCGGGTTAGGAGATGGGTTCTGGTTCTGCCCCTGCCCTTAGCCACCTGTGTGGCTTTGGGGAAACAGGTTCCTTCACCAAGTCACCATTCACATCTGTAAAAGTATGAGGATGAGTGGAGTAAAATAAACTGAGAGCTTCTAAAACTTAGCAGGCACATGAATGTTCTGGAAAACTTGTTACAGTATGGATTACTGGGTCCCCGCTCCAGGAATTCTGATCAGGAAGTCTGGGGAGGGGCTCCCGGGTGAGGCAGATGTTGCCCTTTAGTCTACTGACCTCCCTTGAGTAGCCTTGGTGGATGATCTTTAATACTCCTTCCTGTTCTGCCGTTCAGTGATTCAAAATATTCAAGAGCTCCCAGCCGTTGTGCGCTGAGCCAGGGGCTGGGAATACAAAATAGAATAGGTTTCTGCCTTTCGGGCCTAGCAGTGTCAGTGTGGAAGCAGATGGGTGAGCGAATGGCATTGTCACACAAGGCCCACGGGGGAAGTGCTAAGGCAGGAGTGGTCAGTGCTTTGTGTGGGAGGCAGGCAGGGCTTCAGGGAGGAGGGTGTCGGGGTGAGCCTGTAGGGTGAGCCTTTGGGCCTTGGTTGTGCTTAGCCAGCAAGATGTGTGTGGGGCGATTTCTGGGGAGAGGGCGGTGTTGGCTGTTTGGAACGTGGCCCTCAGAGGACTGTTGGGCCAAGTGCTTGTTGCATGAGCTGTGGCTTCAGTGCTGCTCAGAGTGATCTTTGGGCTCTGTCCTCCAGCTGAGCACCTGCAGTGCCCCTCTCCTTAGACGGCCCCGGGAAGAGCTGGCAGGAGCAGGCGGGCCAGGACCCTGGGACCACCTTGAAATATTTTCTAAATACAGTGCACACACACATATACACACACAGATAAATATATAGAGATAGATGTGTACACACACAAACACACCCACACACAGAGTTAATCTTCCTTATTTGCAGATTCTATATTTGTGAATTTGCCTACTTGCTAATATTTGCTCGCAACCCCCAAATCAATACTCACAGCACTTTCTCAGTCATTCATGAACGTGTGCAGAACAGCAGAAAAATGGACTGACTCAACACCCGTGTTCCCAGCAGAGGTGAAACAAGGTGATGCTTTGCCTTCTTTATTTCAGCTCAAACTGGAAACAAGTCTCCTTTTTGAGGCCTAGTTAGTATCATGTTTGGGGGACTTTTGTGCTTTTTGGGGTGATTTTGATGTTTTAAATGGCACCCAAGTGTAGAGCTGAAGTGCTGTCTCTTATTCCTAAATGCCAGAAGGCTGTGATGTGTCTTATGAAGAAAATACATGTGTTAGAGAAGCTTCATTGAGGCATAAGCTATGGTGCTGTTGGCTAAGAGCTCAATGTTAATGAATCAACAATATCTATTAAATAAGGTGTCTAAGCAAAAACACACATAAGACAAGGTTGTGTTTGATTACTTGATGAAAATGTTCTGACCAGAGGCTCACAGGAACCTAATCATTGACTTCCTCTAGGAAGAATGATTCACTATCCTCTAATTCAATGTTCATGACCACTTCATGGAACATAACTGCCACAGATAATGAGGGCTGACTGTATATGTGTCTTTCTGTGTATATGCATGTATGTGTATAAGTGTGTACATATAACTGAGTGTGTCCGCTGCTTAGTATTGTTAGAGGCGTGTGAACCAGAGCAACTCCATTTTGAGTAGGAGCTGGGTAAAATAAGGCTGAGACCTACTGGGCTGCATTCCCAGATGGTGAAGGCATTCTAAGTCACAGGTTGAGACAGGAGGTTGGAACCAAATACAGGTCATAAAGACCTTGCTGATAAAACAGTTTGCAGTAAAGAAGCCGGCTAAAACCCACCAAAACCAAGATGGCTACGAGAGTGACCTCTGGTCGTCCTCATTGCTACACTCCCACCAGCATCGTGACAGTTTACAAATGCCATGGCAATGTCAGGAAGTTACCCTATATTGTCTAAAAAGGGCAGGTGTGAATCATCTATCCCTTTTTTAGTATATCATCAAGAACCTTAAAAATGGGCAACCAGCTGTCTATGGAGTAGCCATTCTTTTGTCCCTTTACTTTCCATAAACTTGCTTCACTTTACTCTTTGGACTTGCCCTGAATTCTTTCTTGTGTGAGATCCAAGAATCCTCTCTTGGGGTCTGGATCGGGACCTCTTTCCTGTAACAGTATCATAGGTTAGTGTATTTAACAAGATAATTCACAGCTGCAGCAAGAGCTGAATAAAATCCAGACATCTAGGTAAGCTTCAGAAGGTTCCTCAGTCATCCTAACTGTAGTAGTTTTTTTTTTTTTTTTTTTTTTTTTTTTTTTTTTTTTGTGAGCCAGAGTTTCAGTCTTGTTGCCTAGGCTGGAGTGCAATGGCGCGATCTCAGCTCACTGCAACCTCCGCCTCCTGGGTTCAAGCGATTCTCCTGCCTCAGCCTCCCAAGTAGCTGGGATTACAGGCATGTGCCACCATGCCCGGCTAGTTTTGTATTTTTAGTACAGACGGGGTTTCTCCATGTTGGTCAGGGTGGTCTCGAGCTCCCGACCTCAGGTGATCCGCCCACCTCGGCCTCCCAAAGTGCTGGGATTACAGGCGTGAGCCACCACGCCCGGTCTGTAGTAGTTTTTATCCAATTTCACCATCCCCTCTCCCGCCGAGGTTTGAGCAAAAGGCTTTTCTCCTCATTCGGAAGGCTTTTCTTTAGCTTCCACACCCACTGGAATTCACATCTCACCAACTTGGTTTAGGTATGGGCTTATATCTAACAGAGCTGGTGTCACAATATAGCTGAATGTGACTTCAGTATGGATTACAGGATAATTTTAAATGGGTGATTATTTTGGTTTCACTGCATTTGTATTGATTAATTCCTGCATTTGGCAGATGGATTTAATTTCTGCGATAGAGGGAGAGACGGTATGGGGGCTTTGTGGAGGTCTCCTTCGGGACTCCTCTGTGTGGTCAGGGGAACTGAGACACAGGATCTGGCGAGGTGAGGCAGCCAGGAAGTGGCTGGCCAGGCCTGCAGCCCCTGCAGGCTGAGGCAGGAGGCCAGGCTCACCAGCCCTTTGCCACTCCGCCCCTTATGTCTGTGTCCAGCCTTGGCCTTGTCCCTTAGGCTACGTCAAACCTTTCTGCCTTGCTTCTGAGAAATGTGCTGAAAACACAAAAGGCCCCTTCAGGCCTTCACGGGGTTAAACGTGACCTCCCAGGGAGCCAGGGCCAAGGGGCTCTGCAGTCTTCCGGGACTGTGAACCCCCTGCCTCCCACTGGGACGGTGGTGTGGAGGGCATCTGGGTGCTCCCGGGCCTCTGTCACTCAGGACAGAGTCCTCCCGCAGGTCCTCGGGACCTGGTTGGCCAGTGGAGCGAGAGGAAGCAGTGAGGCTGAAGAAGCGGGCAGCTGGCTGCCATCCCACATCAACAGGCCCCGTCACTGTAAATTATTTATGCGCCATCGGGAGGCTGGACAGACTCCTTGATAGGCTTGTTAATAAGAAGCCTGCGGATCCTGCCTTGGCCCAGATTCCTGGGGGCTGGGGGTGCGTGGAGAAGAGTGGAGGGGGAACTGTTTCTTTTTGCTCAGCATCTCCTGATTGGAAACCGCAGCAGTTCCCTGTCTTCTCCAGGAACAAGTCTGAGCTCCACGGCACCACATTCAAGGCCTCTGTGCAGGCACAGGTCTCACACTTCGCCTTTGCTTCAGCTGGGACAAGTTTTGACCGTCTCTGCAAATGACCGTATCATTTCCAACTCCGGGTCTTTGTGTCATGTGCTCTTTCCCCTGCCTGGAATTCCTTCTCTCTCAGAATCCATGAAGACAGCCCAGATACTACCTGCTCTGTGTGCCCCAGCTGCAACTCATCCACTGGAAGGCTCAGTTCCTCCTTCCTTGTGCTCCCACAGCTGAATGCATCCTTCTTAGCAGCATGGCCTCCATTCTGCACCCCAGCTGCATGCATTGCTGAGGAACCTTGTGTTTACTCAGATAGAACACAAGGACAATGACAGCATCTCCCTTAAAGCTTTGTGGTGCAGACTAAATATGCACCCAGTTTTACAGAGTGGCCAGTATCCATAAATCACCCAACAGACCCTACCTCTTCTTTGTGATTCTGATTAATACAGCTCTTATTTCATTTAATTGCGATAACTTCTTTTATAAGCCTCACGCTTATTAAACTCTGACCTACTGGAGTTCAGGGGACATGGTCTCACTCATCTCCAAACCTTCAACTTCCAGCCCAACACCTGGCCCTTAGTAAGTGTTCCGTAAAGAGTATAGATCCAATAGTAGCACACGTGGACAGTATCTAGCATTTATTGGGTGCTTACTGTCTGCCAGGCCATGTTCTAAGCCCTTGATATGCATTAACTCATTTAATACAATAATCCTATGAGATAGCTATTATCAATATTCTCATTTTACAGATGAGGAAACCGAGTCACAGAGGGGTGAAGTAACTTGTGCAAAGTGACGTATTTAATGAGTAACAGAATTGAGCTTCAAGCCCAGAGAAATTCATACCTCAATTAATTCCACTGCCTCTCAAAGTCTGACTGTCACGGCACAGAGCGGGTATTTAATTGTAAGTGCCTGGCACAGAGTAGGAGTTTAGTGAATGTTGAATCAGTGCTTTAGGCTTTTATGTGTTTTGATTGCCAAGACTAAAGGCAGGGAAGTCCCACAGATCGGTTACTAAAAAGGGCAAGTTTCTATTTGTTAAACTTATCTCTACAAAACGTTTCCAGGTATGTCCCCATTGTTGCGTATCCTCTCCTGAGCTGGCCTGCTCTAGGTCCAGCACTTGATCTTCCTGAGGCAGGGAAGAGCCTGTGTCTCCAGGCAGACCCTGTGGCCAGGCTGTGTGTTGCATCCTCATTACCATAATCTCTGCAGGCTGCGGGACCTCATCCCTCTGCCTGAATATTCCTTTCCTTCTCTGCTGCAATTCTGCACTGCCACCGTGATCTTCCAGGAAACATTCTTTTTGTCCTGAAAGGTCAATTCACATGGACTGTCCTCTGGAAGATCCCAACTGCCACCTCCATTTCTCAGTTCCCCCACACTGGGCACACGTCTACATTGTTTCTGTGTGCACACATTTATGGCAGTGTGGTAAATGGTGAGGGTTTTAGTGCCAGACCCCTGGCTTTCAGCCTGGCTCTGCCACCCGGTGTGGGTCTCTCCACCCAAGCCTCAATTTTCCCATCTATGAAGTGGCGCTAATCATAGTACCTACCTCACAGGTTTTTGTGAGGATTAAGTAGAAGAGTGCATATAAAGCACTTGAGAAATGAACATGTCAATTGCTGCATATGTGCTCCTGGTTCTTTTATTTTTCTAAAACGTGAGTCCTTCACACCCTGGCTTACCCCTGATACATCTTTGCGCCTCTGGTGATTAGTAGAGTTCCTGCCACACAGTGGGTGCTCGATACATGACAATCAAACTGAAGTTCAGTAGCAGGCATTTGTTGAGCACTTACTATGTACTAGGTGCTGAGTATGCCAAGATGGGAGGCAGCCAAAAGGTCAGGATGCATTTACGTAAAGACAGCTAATAAGAGACTGAATGGGTCCCAGTATGATGCAGTCATTGGCTCATTTATTCATTAAGGCTTTTGTTGCACCAGGTTCTGAGGAGATAGATATGAATAAAATGCATTCCTGGTCCTCGAAGGGACATGCATGTTTGCAAAATGTACAATAGGAGCGAATGACTGTTGTGGAGGTATGAACAAGGTAGACCCTGGGGCTCAGAGGTCAGAGCCAGCCAGGGATTGCAGATGGGTTTGTAATGGCAGGGGCCAGGGGAGCTGGGTGAGATGGACTGTGCCTTTGTACTTGCTGACCCTTCGCTTGGGATGCTGTTCCTCCTCCACATCCTTCTAGCCTCAGAGGGCCTGTCCCCTCCTCAGTGCATCCTTCTTGGGAAGCCCACCTCCTCATCTGTCTGTCAGTGTGCTCTGTTTATTTCTTCTGAAGTGCTAACCACAATCCACAGTGACTAAAAGGCAGAGAAGGAAAGAAACCAACACTTCTTGAATACCTACTAGGTGCCAGGAGCTGTGATCTTCAACTGACACACATTATTTAATTAATCTTCTCAACACTCCTGGGGTACCAGAATTATTATCGTCATTTTGCAGACTACAATAGAGGTCCCAAGAGGGCAAATATCTTTGCCCAAGGTCACCAGCCGGAAACAGGAATGGAACTAGAATCAGGGCTAGCTGCCACTCCACACCCGCGGCACTTTCATGGCAACGGGAGAGGCCAGGTAGGCAAGAGAGGAAGTAGAGTGACTCATTTACCGCCCTAAGCATTTTCAGCAACAAGTAAGTGATTTCCCTAATTCTGGTCTGCTATTAATACTTGGCAGCTAAGAACTAAGTTGCAGAAAAACAGGTTTTCTTCCTAACTCAGCAGCACCACCTGCAGCATCTAAGGGAACACTGCAAAAATGATCAGCAGTGGGAACTCTGGTCTTTGCTGGAGCCCCAAGAGGGTATCATGAAGGAAGAACCTGAGGCATCATCCAGTCACTTTTCATCTTTAAAAGGAGCAAATTGAGACCAAGAAAGGAACTTACTTCAAGTCACAAAGTTAGTGATGGCATATTTGAAGCTGTATCCCTCCTGACTCCTAGTTCAATACCCCTTCTCCCCACTCTCCCTTTCATCTTTCTTCTTCTTCTTCTTCCTCCTTCCCTTCTCCTCCTCCCCCACCTTCCTTCCTCCTCCTCCTCTTCTCTCTCATTTATTCACTCAGCAAACATTAGTTGAGCGCTTAATAGATCTTGAGCATATTCCTCTTTGTGGGATATAAATATGGATAGCTAACATTTTCTTTTCATGTTATTGCCTGGATTAATTGACACTAACAATGTACTTCATAATTACAACTAAGATGCATTGAGCGTGACTGTGTGCCAGGCACCATGCTAAGGCTTTATCTCAGTTACCCTCACAGATGAGGACACTAAGGCTTAGGGAAGTCTAGGAACATGCCCAGCATGGCTCAATTAGTTGTAAAGGTGGGATTAAAACCCAGATCCTTCTGACTCCAGGGCCAGAGATCTTAACTGTTATGTTATATTTACTCTTTAAAGTATCTAAGGTTAATTCAAGAAGTATCCATACTCTAAAAGAATTTTGCTCCTATTTAAAATAACGACTTTTTTTTTTTTTTTTTTTTTTGACAGAGTCTTGCTCTGTCACCCAGGCTGGAGTGCAGTGGATCTTGGCTCAACCTCTGCCTCCTGGGTTCAAGCGATTCTCCTGCCTCAGCCTCCCGAGTAGCTGGGATTATAGCATGTGCCACCACACCTGGCTAATTTTTGTATTTTTAGTAGAGACAGGGTTTCACCATGTTGCCCAGGCTGCTCTTGAACTCCCGACCTCAGGTGATCCTCCCACCTCAGCCTCCAAAGTGCTGGGATTACAGGCGTGAGCCACTGTGCCCGGCCTAAAATAACTACTTATTTCTTGTCTTAGAGTGGTGCTGATTCTCTTGTCAAATTAATTGCTTCTTAAATCCCTAGGAGTTTATGTTAAGGTTTATCTAGGTACCAGGCACTGTGCTACGTGCCAGGGACACTGCCAGTGACTATAGGTCAGTTAGGAGTCCATGGCCTTGCAGGTGTCAGTTGTGATACAAGGCAAGCCACAAAACACACCCTGATGGAAGCACCGTACAACTCCAGGGAGCCCAGTCACAATACAGCTGGTGGAAATGGCACCTCCTGACTTGTGCAGTGCACTGACTGTGCGACTGCATATGGTGTACCTGATCAAATGGGATGGGAGCATGGGTCAGGGGCAAGGAGGCAAGGGATAAGAACAAACTCTTCTGCCTCTGCAGGGCAGGGAGGCTTTACAACAAAGGGCACTGGAGTGTGAATGCTGCCAAAGCTGTAAAAACCTTAATTTCCTGTTCTCTTCACCTGGGAGATAGCTGTCAAGGTTTGAGGAAATACGTCTCTGTGTTTTGACCTGCAAGGCAGGAAATGTATTTGTTTCCATTTCTTGCATTAGCTACTAAGTTGCATTTCTTTTACATTCCCAGGGATCTTACTCTCATTCTCATTTTTGGGTAGATGGGTAGTTTCTCTTTCTAGTGTAGTTGGTTCATGAAATTAGAGCTTAACAACTGTAGGAGGGTGTCCAAAACCAGAAGATCAAGCGTGGGCAACCTTGCAGCCATTTAGGGAATTCTCTGCCAGAACCAGAGGGAAATTGACGGCAGCCCAGAGAGGGGAGCGCCCATCTCGTGACCATCTCTGCCATTGAAGATGGCACCATGTGGAGGTGTTTCCTCAGTACATGCTCAGCTCTCTCGGTTCTTCCTAAATATCCTCATTAACCAAGAAGACTGCTTTTGCATGTGTGAAAGTTTTACTTTCTTTAACTTACAGCAGAAAACAAAAGGGATTGTTTTCATTTCCCAAATATAAAATTATCATATAATGACTATTACCATTCCCCATAACGCAGCCTGAAGATGGTAATTCAGACCTTTCTGGGCAGGGTGTGGTACTGAGTGACAATCTCAGGATTGGATTGTGTCAGTCACTAGAAGGATGCCGAGGGCACAAAGATGTAAAGAGCAAAACCAACACCAGCAACAATAACAAGAAAACAGCAATGAGAGACCTCTTCCAGGCCTCCAGGAGCTCCAGGCCCCTTCGTTGCTGCCTTTGCAACCACAGACTGCCCTTTTGAGACAACCACTGTGGGAAAGGATGTGGGGATGGAGAAGTACCCTGTCACCAGTTGGATGGCAAGGTGCTTTGCCCCTTCATGTCAGAGCAGGGGAAACCTTGGCCAGCAAGGTGGAGGGAGGAGAGATGGGGCAGATCATTCTCTCTTCTGGTCTGCCCTAGGAGAAAGATGCTGATCAGCCTTTTGATTTCTTTCTTTCCTTCCTTCCTTCCTTCCTTCCTTCCTTCCTTCCTTCCTTCCTTCCTTCCTTCCTTCCTTTCTTTCTTTCTTTCTTTCTTTCTTTCTTTCTTTCTTTCGAGACCGAGTCTCGCTGTCTCCCAAGCTGGAGTGCAGTGGCGCGATCTCGGCTCACTGCAAGCTCTGCCTCCCGGGTTCACGCCATTCTCCTGCCTCAGCCTCCTGAGTAGCTGGGACTACAGGCGCCCGCCACCACTCCTGGCTAATTTTTTGTATTTTTAGTAGAGACGGGGTTTCACCGTGTTAGCCAGGATGGTCTCGATCTCCTCACCTCGTGATCCGCCTGCCTCAGCCTCCCAAAGTGCTGGGATTACAGGCGTGAGCCACCGCACCCGGCCTTGATTTCTTATTGATTTGGAGCACTAAGGTTCTTTTCTTTTCCATGTAGTGTGCTCGATAGGTATTTGATAGCCAGTGTGGGACCACAATCAGCCCAGAAAACCTTGTTTTCATGGAAAAATGAATTTTGAAATCCAAATAATTGCCCTAGAAATCAACTAGTGGAACACATCCATTTGGTGAGTTGAAGAGCCTCTGCTTTTTATGATTGTAAAGTTAATGTTGTGAAAACAGCTATGAACTGGGAAGCTGATGCCTGGGTTCCAGACTGCCCGGAGCCAGCTATGTCATTGTTTTGGGCAAGTCACATCATTTTCCTCTTTGAACTCTCACCTATAGAACCACGACTTGGACCAGATGAACTCCATGCTCCTTTGGGCTCTGCCTTTGGGACCTTGGGTGTCTTTGTTGGGTTATTTTCATTTCCAGCACTTTGTTGCATTTCTTGCTAAATAGAATGCTTCTTTGGATCAGGACTTGTGGGCTCCAGATGCATTTGTCATTCTTGTGTCACCTGGTTTCTGACGGGGTCCTGCCAGAGGGAGGCACTGGCAGAAGATCAAAGGGGATCAGGAAAGGAGAGACCAGGGCGTTTCTCCTCCCCTCTGCCTTCAGAGGTGTCTCTGGCAGAGAGGTTGCATTTCTTCCTTGGTTCTAGCTCCTGCTACGGTTCCAGTTTCTTACAGGGTAAGCCTAAGCCTTGGGTTGCTGCGATCCTGCCTCTTCCTGTTGTTCCACCAGCTTAGGGGTGATAGTGGCTTCCTGCTATTATTCATCTCTGAATTGAAAGACACTATTTTCTAGTTGTCTTTCCAGCTCTTCACCTAGGTAACCCATTCTCTATATTAATTTCCCCTGGTTTCAAATACCTAGAGTGGTTTCTGTTTACTTAGTTGGACTTTGACTGGGGCATTTAAACTTTTATTGGTTTTACCTTGTAACAGCCGACAATAAAGATGATGATAATGTTGATGATTATAACTCCTCGCTTGGTTACAACCTCACATATTACAGAGCTTTCACTCAGGTTCTGTAATTTGAGGCTGCTAATAACTGCATGATGTAAGAAGGGCATTTATCATTAATTCCTCTTTACAGAAGAGGAAATGATTTCACTCAGCTCACACGGCTGGTGGGTCTTGATAGACTTGGAACCAGAACCCAAGGCTTTTGATTCCTCATCTAGTTTTCTTCTCCAGGTTGTCCCTTTAATTTCCATCATTACCCCACCCTTCCCACTGGAATAGTGCCTTAATGCTGTTCCTTCAGGTTGGTGTTTTCCACAGCGTGGCACAAACCATAAGTCAAGGATGTATTAGTTATCTATTGCTGTGTAACAAATACCACAACACTGAGCTGTTTAAAGTAGCATCATTGCTGTGTTGGAAACATTCCACAATGCACTGATGCTTTCTTCTGTCTCCTGTGTTCAGGGCTGATTGTGCACCCAGAAACTGAGGAGTGAGCTCAGCCTGAGAGGGCATTGAGGTTGCATTTCAGAGCAGTTTGGCTGTGGTGTGATGAGGAGGAGGTGGTTGGCTGGTGTTTGCACTGTGCAGCACTGAATAAGCAGGCTTCTGCCCCAGCAAACCCTGTTAAAAAAAAAAAAAAAGCAGCCTCCAGTTGTGGGGACAGGCCAAGGGGGTAAACATAAGCTCATCTATATTATAGTCTTTAGATCGGAAAAACCACGGTATTTCTCTCTTTCCGCAATTCGCACTGAATGTCAGTGTGCAGCAATAGATAACTAATACATCCTTGACTTATGGTTTATGCCACACTGTGGAAAACGCCATCCTGAAGGAACAGCATTAAGGCACTATTCCAGTGGGAAGGGTGGGGTAATGATGGAAATTAAAGGGACAACCTGGAGAAGAAAACTAGATGAGGAATCAAAAGCCTTGGGTTCTGGTTCCAGGTCTATCAAGACCCACCAGCTGTGTGAGCTGAGTGAAATCATTTCCTCTTCTGTAAAGAGGAATTAATGATAAATGCCCTTCTTACATCACACTCTAGAAGGCTAGGCGGAACCCTGTACTGTGGTCTTACAATATTGTTAGGAAAAGAATATTTCATATTCTTAAGTCCCTGGGAACCCTAGACTTTGAGGAGGATCAGGGTCACAATATCCATTACACCTTTTATTTTATTGATTGTCAATACATATTTGTATTTGCTTTACGTTTACCTTGTGTCAGTCTCTTGTCTTACTGTCTGGGATCCCCTGCCAAGGGTCTCATCTTAGTTATTTCTGGAAGTCCCAGGGAACAGCTCATGTGTCCATGTGAACTCCATCCCCCTGTCTCTCATGTAGTGTTTACTCTTCTGTTTCCCAGCTCCAGCTTTCTGCTCTGATGTCTGCACTCAAGCTTTGGAGGCTCTTGCCAAGGTTGGTGTGGCTGGTGTCTGCACTGGGGATCCCACATTCATCCAGTGTCACCTTGTGATCCATCCTGACCCGATGCCTCTGTCTTTTTGCATCTTGTTTACTTACATTTGCCCCAAAGCAGGGCCACGCTGCCTCCCAGTAACTCAAGGAGGTTTTAATAAAGTAATTCTTTTTTTTTTTTTTTCTGTTTCAGCATTCACCCTCACAGGTTCTGGAACAAGCTCCAAGGCAGAGGTAAAGAAGCGTATCTGGACACGTCTGAGCCGTTGCACTGAACTTGTCCCTCTACTTTCCATGATTGCTCCACTTACCACACTGGAATAGTGTCCCACTGGAACATGGTCCCTTTAGGATGGTGTTCTCTAAAGTGTGGGGCACTGACCATTGGTCGAGGCTGTATTAGTTATCTATTGCCATGTAACAAATTACCCCAACACTTAGCGGCTTAAAACAGCATCATTTAGTGTCTCACAGTTTTTAAGGTCAGCAATCCAGGAGAGGCTTAACTGGGTCCCTGGGCTCTGGGTCTTTCCCAAAGCTGTGGTCACGGCAAGGCTGCATAGGGGAGGGGCTGCTTCCCGGCTTCCTGGGGCTGGTGGGGGTAGGACTCAGTTTCTTGCCGGCTGTTGTGCTGAGGGTCTCTGTGCCTCAGGAGCTACTGACTAGAAGATTTCCTCAGTTTCTTTCCACATGGATCTCTCCATAGAGTATCTCCCAATATGGCGCTGGCTTTGTTGTAATGAACAAGTGATAGGGCGAGGCAGAAGGCAAACAAGACAAAAGTCACAGTCTTTTATAACCTATTCTTCGAAGTGATGTATCATCCCTTGTGCCAAAATCTATTGATTAGAAACTAGTAACTAGGTCCAGCTCACACTCTGAAGCCGGTTACACAAGGCTGTGAATAACAAGGGCGCAGGAATCACTGGGGATCATCTTAGAGGCTGCTTACCACAGGTGGCTGGGGTGGGGGTGAAATGAATTTTGATGTTAAGCAAATTATGATTAAAACATTTAGTCAGGTTGGGCGTGGTGGCTCACACCTGTGATCCCAGCACTTTGGGAGGCTGAGGCAAGAGGGTCACTTGAGACCAGGAGTTCAAGATAAGCCTGGGCAACATGGTGAGACCCTGTCTCTACATAAAGTAAAAAAAAAAAAATTAGCCAGGCTTGGTGGCATGCACCAGTAGTCCCAGCCACTTGGGAGGCTGAGGCAGGAGGATTGTTTGAGCCTGAGAGATCAAGGCTGCAGTGAGCCATGATCACACCACTGCACTCCAGCCTGAGCAGTAGAGCAAGACCCTGTCTCAACAAACAAAAACAAAAACAAAAACATTTAGTCATTAGCCACTTTATTTTAAAGTGTACTAGGAAAAGTGTAGGTTATTGTTTTTGTTAAAGAAGAGGGTAAATTTTAAAAAAGGAGTTAATTAAAAGTATTAAGTACAGGTGGCTTTCAAATGCAGAACATATCATACATGTTGTAAAATGTGAAAAAGTCAACAAAGTTTGGGTAACTTTTCCTTAGAATGCATTTCTTCCCAGGAGGCTTAATGACTTATGCAAATAAATTCTTATAGGTCCACCCAATAGGTCTTCCAGGCAAACTTTAAGGGATTTGAAAACTAGGATAAATACAGTTTAAACTGTCCTCCAACAGAAGTACACAGTTCCATATGAAAAAACATGGCACATCTTCCTAAGCTTTGTTTCCATTTGAAGACATGAAGAGTTAAGCTATCTAACCAGCAAATATTAAATAAATTCTTATATAAAAACATATTGGGATACATTATAGAATAAATGCAAATGCAAATGTCACAAGAATTTCTAAGGTAAAAATATGTGACTGCAAAGAAATTGTATAGTTGGTGGTGGTGAGCTGTATTGTGCCTTCTAGTGGTGGAATGGGAGGGTATGAGATGAGGGTATTCTGGCAGAGAATGTGACAGTTGCTAAAGTTAAGGCAGAGACTCTTATTGTGGCACCTACTTCAAGGTGGTCTCTATGATCCTTACCTCCCGGTGTTCATGCCGTTGTATAATCTCCTTCTGTCGATTGCCTGAGGAACTGTGACTTGCTCCTAGCCCACAGAATATGGCAAGGGGGATGGAATGTCACTCTTGTGATAGAGTTATGTTATATCAGATTCTGTATCAGAGACTCTCCTTGTGGGCTGGATGAAACAAGCAGCCATGTTGGGGAGGCCTGCATGATGGGGAACTGTGGGGGCCTCTAGGACCTGAGGACGGCTTCTAGCCAACAGTCAGAAAAAAGCCAGGACCCTCACTAAGAGAGCCACAAGGAAATGAATTCTGCCAACGACCTGAATGAGCTTGGAAGTTGATTTTTCCCCAGTTAAGTTTCCAGATGAGGATGCAGCCTGCCCGATACTTGAGCCATAGCCAGATGAGACCCTAATTGGAAAACCCACTTAAGCCATGCGAAACTCCTAACCCGCAGAAATTGTGAGAAAATAAATGACTGTTGTTTTAAACGTCTACGTTTGTGGCAATGTGTTACACGGCAATAGAAAAAAAAAATCAAAAACCAAAAAAAAAATACATCCACTATAAGGCACATGTGAAAATTTAAAAAACACTCAAGATACAGCACATTAGGTGAAATAACTTTGTTTAAAAATTGTCTTTGGGCTGGGCGTGGTGGCTCATGCCTGTAATCCTAGCACTTTGGGAGGCTGAGGCGGGCAGATCACCTGAGGTCAGGAGTTCGAAACCAACCTGGCCAACATGATGAAACCCATCTCTACTAAAAATACAAAAAAATTAGCCAGACGTGGTGGCAGGCGCCTGTAGTCTCAGCTACTTAAGAGGCTGAGACAGGAGAATCACTTGAACCTGGGAGGCGGAGGTTGCAGTGACCAAAGATTGCGCTGCTGCACTCCAGCCTGGGCAACAATGAGACTCCGTCTAAAACAACAACAACAACAGCAACAACCAAAATAACAAAGCTGTTTTTATAGATTCCAAATACTTACACATTTTTCAGGACAAAACTCCCAAAGTTAAATTTAAAAAGTCTTAGTGGAAAATAGGCTTACTAGAGCCCTCTTAGCCAGTGTTTTAAACATGTAACATCTGCAGAGCTAAGTAAAGGGCACCCTTTTTGATGGAGATGAGGTGTACATCTAGGATGAGAAGGACACTCATTGAATAAGTTATTGAGAACATGCCTTGCCTCAGCTAAGCAAAGATTTTCTGAGGATCATTCAGGAAAAAAATTACAGAGTACTCTGATCTATTTTTTGCCTTTAAGTTTGGGAGCTGGAAGGAAAAGGATCAAAGAGTATAGTAGTAAGTTGACATTGAATGAACCAACGAACAGCTCCATCTTGGCCCTGAGGAATCTAATTAATTGATTTTGGAGAGCTTCACACTAGCTGGCTATGGGCTCTTGTAGGACTCACTTCATTTTTATGGCTGGGGATAATATGAGGTGAGTGAGGCACTAACTTTGGATGCTAAATTTAAGGGATGCTGAAAACCTCAGTAATCAAGATAAATTAAATTTTAAAGCAATGATTTAAAACTCAAAATCACTGCCAAAAGATGATGAACAAATTGTCAAACTTTTAAATAAAGACTGGCTCTAGCCTTGGATTTGTACAACCTGACTTCATTGGTCTCATCGTAATCCTGGCCCCTAACAGGCAATAAAGCCCTTGGAAAACCCAGGAATAAGGTGGAAGTCTTCAATACCTGGGAGATTATGGGAACGCAGGAGTTTGGGGTGTGACTGGAAAAAGTCCTAGAAGATTTCAGTGGTAGTTGTTCTGTCGAGAGAGAGCACTACGCTGTGATGAGAGGTTTCATGCTTGTCAGTTTTGTTCCATATTGTATTTCAGTGCCAATGTCTATTTAATATAGTTGTATTAGTTAAATTATTTATGCTGTTTTTAAAGAAAGGCTGTTTTTATTGAATTTTTTTATTTTTATTTTTTTGGTTTGGGCTTTCCCAAAAGCAGATCCCAGACAAGGACTTGGGTGCCAGCAGTTAATTTGGAGGTGATCCTAGGAGGCTCTGGTAGGGGAGTGAGGAAGGGAGTCAAGGAAGGCAGGAGGCCGCCAGTAAAGGGTGCATGACTGAGTAGCTGCTGCTGCACTCACCTGAGACTCAACTGTGCTGAGAACTCCATTGAGAAACAGAATGGGACATATCTCAGAATTGTCCACTTGGGGCTGAGGCCACTAGGGCATTTATCTACTAATGCTTGTCCTTTATTAGCTGGAAGCATTATCTCCCAGTCTGCCCTGAGAGAGGGCCAAGTGCATTCCTGTGGCAGATAAATACCACAGTCCAAGAGATGTAGGAACTTAGAGTAAGAAGGTGGAGGAGTATACAGGAGCTGTCACTCAACTGCAGGTGACCTGTGGGATGTGCTAATGGGAGGAGCACAGAACAGTGATGTGCATGTAGTGCAGCCATAATATTCAAAAAGAATAACAGCCTATAATAGGACATGCCTCTTCAAGCACATTGGATGACCAGGGCTCATTTGGAGGGATGGTCTTCCAGGTCAGGAGACACTGTGCAACTCAAGGATGCTGCTGGAGTCACAACCAAAGACGTATATGTCATCTTGCAACTGGGAACTAGCCTTTGGCCTTTCTTTGTTGGCTACCTTTAGTTGGTTGGATGCTGGACCTGTTGATGACCAGGCAGCACTGACAAGACTAAGGAGGCCCAAGGCAGGGCTCCAGAGGAGATTCTGAAGCCATCACAAGCTAGACCCATCTCTGAGACTCTTAGAGTCTTCCTATAACAAGTATCCTTTGCACTAAGAGTAATTACCTCCTCTGTAAAACATGGCAGGTGGTTGAGATTAAGAGTAAAAATAAATTTCCTTGGCCTGGAAGGGAGGGAACTGGTTAAATATTAAGATTTGACTTAATTCCTTAGTAGCCAGACTGTGAACAGAAAGAAAACATAGAATTACATTTTGTACTTGGGTCACTTGTATAATCAGTGTGATTAATAATTGCTAATGTTTTTTATTGATGACTACATGTTAGGCACTGTACCATATACTTTACATTCCAGACCTCACTGAATCCTTCCAACAACACAGTAAGAGAGGTAGCCTACATATTTCCAATTCACATATGTGGGATCTGAGACTCAGAGAGGTTAAGTAACTTGCAAATCTCCCGGGAATAGTGAGGGGTAGAACAGCCATTTGAAGCCAGGCACAACTCTACGAACTTGGGGAAAAGTTCCATAAGATGACTGCTACAATTGTGTATGCCTTCTGAAATGCTTTGCCTATAGGTGGGCCAAGGGGTGAACTGCATTGTGATTTTTAAGTTGAGGTCTTTGGTTTCATAAAATGGCTAATGTGAGAAGACTGTCAAGACATTTGATGTTGCACAAAGCTGATGCCAAGTCTCTGGGTGTGTGTGGAAGTATCCGTGTGTGTCAAGTGGTTGAGATAGCCCCTGCAGACCACCTCATGCCCTAACATTGCAAATGCGGCTCAGACTTCCCAAGAACAGGCCATCTTCTGTGGGATGGGAGCTCTAGAGCAACGATGTCCTGTGAGTCAGGTGACTGATATGCTTATTTTTGGGTCCCACCCTTTGCTGGCTGTTTGACTTCAGGCAAGGGACTTAGTCACCAGGGAACCTACTTTTCTCATCTGTAAAATGATGATAATGAGGCCCGACTCCTACCTTCCTCACAGGGAGGGCAGGAAGCTTCCTGAGATCACCTCACCAGAGCCTTTTGATCTGCTTGAAAGAATCCTCCTTAATTGCCCGGTCAGGCACTCCAGCGGCTGGGCGAAAGTTTTATGACCCAGGATTCCCACAGCCCATAATACACATGCTCCCAGAAGCCCTCTCAGGTTTTCAGTGACAGATTCAGCTGCCGAACATCCTGCCAGGCCATCACCAGAGATTTCTCAAAGGCTTAGTCATATAATAGGCGGTTTCCCAGGGGTGCTTTTGCCAGTGCTTCCACTGATTCATGTCGATTCCTTTAGAGCTCCTATGAACAGTTTCCCAGCCCTTCCCAGACTGGTCCACAGCAGTCAAGTCTGGCCTCATGGAATGCTGCCAGTCTTCAGGTCACAACCAAGATGTACTTTTGAATGTCTGCTTTCAGTTTTTTAAAGGGTTCTTTAAATGAGTAGTGTGCTTGCTTTCCCATTTCTTGTCTGCACCATCACGAAAGCCTTCTAACATATTTGCCTGTCTCTAGCCTTGCTCTCTCCCTATGTTCGTGCACTGCAACCTGATAAGCAGGATATATTTCTTCCTCGCACTCATCGTGGAGTCCCCTCCTTGTCCGCAGAATGAAAATCAAACACATTAAATCCAAAGTCCTGCTCCTTTGCCACCAACTCCCAACTCAAAATCTGGACCCAAGTTTCCTCTCTTCCCTCATGTCTCACCTCTTCCCATTGTTGGGTCATTTATTCAGTCAATCTTTGCTGTCACCTCCTATATTCCAGGTGCTGCATTAAACTCTGGGGAAAAAAATCATGTACCCCAATCCCCATGAGGTTCCCAGCATTGTAGGAGATGCAGGCCATAAGTGAGCAAGCACAGGCAGCTTGATCAGTGTGGTGCTGAATGTGGAGGGGCTGTAAAAGCCCACTGGAGGGGAGGCTGCATCTGCCTGGGGCGAGGGCAGGATGTCCAGCACTTAAGGATGAATAAATAGGATGTTGCCTGACAATGAGTCAGGGGTGGGAGTGGGGAGTGGAAAACATGGCCCGAGCGTCCCAGCAAGAAGGACTTAGATGTGAGAGACAGTATGAGGAGTCGTGAACTGACACAACGGTGGCAATTTATGGCTTGGGAAGAAGCCCAGTTCCTGAATGCCCTGGTGAGCCTTGTTAAGAGATCTGGACTTTATCCTGAAAGAAAAGAAACCATAAGCCGGGTGGTGATGTGGTCCCCACCCTCCCGACTTGGCAACCTGTCAGGTGCTCTTGGACTCCCAGGTCTCTGCCAGGTCTGGTCTTTCTTTGTTCTTCCTTATTCCCCGTCTCCCTTTCCTCCTTCTACTGTGGCACCATCTTTCATGAGTCCATTCAAATGCCATCTGTTTTTTGAAGACCTCCTGGATCCCAGGGTCAAATGAATTATTCCTGTGGGCACCTGGAGTTCATTGCTTGTACGTTACCATTTATCACATTCTACTTTGTATTTTATGGTACTTGTACCTGTTCATCTCGCCAACTGGACTGAAAACTCCTTAAAGGGCATATTTATTCTGGAATATTTATCTCTACACTTCCCACAGCACCATAGCATATGGTGCTTTGAGCCAGGCCTCCCTTCAAGCTCTGGGTTCCATTGCTTATTAGTTCTGTGATCTTGGACAAGTCACTTTATCTCTGAAACCTTGAGTTGCCTCATCTATAAAATGGGGGCAATGTTTTTTATTGCATAGGTTAATTGGAGGATTAAGTAAAGTACCTTGTTAACACTCAATAAACATTAGCTGCTCTCCTCCTCCTTCTGGTTTCTGGCTCAGGAAGATTGCCGCAACACCTTGGGAGAGCATCCCTGAGGGAGGGAAGCCTCACTTTTCCCATGGGCCCAGAGGGAGTGCTGGGTGCATGAGCAAGATCCCGTCTGCACTTGCTTGCTGAGTGCCCAGGGAGAGAGGTGGAATATAAGCGCTGTTGTGTAGAGTCTTGGTTATCACAACAGTTGTTGCCACCCATTCTAATCTGATCATTTCTTTGACGTCTTCTATGTGACATTTCCTTAATGTGAACAAAAAGAGAATGTTGAGGTGATTTTCAAGAAACAAATTAAATAATATGAGTCTCCTTGTCTAGGATTATGCCTTAAATCATGGTGCCCTCCCAGAGAGAAGAGAAAATAGTGATCTGCCAATCAGTCTTTCCCTTTTCTATTTGGTTGTTGGTCAGCCCATGTATAGAATCTGTACCGTGAGATTACAAGGGTCTTTGTCATGGTGTGGTTGTCCTTGTCATTACTAGTAGCAGCAGCAGCAGCCTTCTATTCTTCCTCCTCCTCCTTCTCACTGCCATTTGGGTGGGATGCAGGATGGATAACCACTTCCTCACCTCCCCTGCCATTCTCTAGAGACCCAATCTGCACGTGTGGCCTCATAGGTCACTGTACTGCTTTGACACACACAGCAGCCCCAGCAGGCAGGCAGAGCAACCGCTCTCATCTGAATTGCCAAGGAAACTGAGGCATAGAAAGTCAATGACTTGCTCACATCACAGCACAAGCTGGAAGTTGAGTGGGGCATGTACAGGGCTGAGGTGGAGACCCTGGTTACCTGAAACCTGAAGAGGGTGATTTGAAAGATAGAACAGCCTTGTTTCTCGGCAGCTGGCTCTGGTTTTCTGTTGATAGGACATCACCATGATGTCTGAGCAATTTTTTAAGTCCCAGTGGAAGTCAGTTCCTATTTCTGCCAATTTCTGGTTCTGTGTGCCTGAAACATATCAATGCTGGCTGCATAAATAAATATTGAGGGAGCAGAGGAAGAATGATAAGGAGATAAGGTTCACCTTTGGGTTTATGGGGCTGGTGTGATTTCTGGAATATTCCACAAATGCACCTTGTTTTCCTTCTTTGGCTCACAGAGGTGTGAAATTGCATGTGCCTATTTGTCCTCTATGGGAAGTGCTAGGGACAGGCCTTCTTTCTCACTCTACTGCTGTACTCATCATATTTCCTCATGGGAAGAGCAGAAATATTGGTGTACTGGGGAGGCTGGAAGGACTGATGATCTCTAGTTCACCTTGGTCTATTAAGCGGAGTTAATATTTTAAGCCTTCATGTCTCTTTTTTCCTTCTGGACCCGCCTGGAATCTGACCTGGTTCCTTGCACTTTCACTTTTCATGATTTAATGCCCTCTCTCTCTCTGATGATGTTGTAGGAAAATTTTTGTCCAAAGAACAGAAGTGATTCATGTTTTGCCAGCCTCTTAATTAACTAAAACCAAAAAATTGTAATCAGGTAGGGTGTGAAAGGTTTAGAAATCCAAGAATACCAGCAAATAAATTTTCCAACATGACTCTTTTTATCGTCTACTCAAGATAATACTGAAATACAATCGGGTGTTAGTGACCTTGCCTTCACATATCTCTGCTGGAGAAATTTCTTTCCTGGGATAGTGTCAAGCAATTCTGAACAGTGAAGATCCTTCCCCTCTTCTTCTATTCCTGCCCACTCCCACCCTTATTGGAGGAAGACAGAGAGGTCCCTTCATGGTTCAGTTCCTGGAACATAAGCTCGTCACTGCTTGCCTGGGGACAAGGTGACCTGCCCCCTTCTTTTACACGTGAGCTAATTGGCAATAGTGACATTCAATTGCTATTTCTTCTTCTCATTTGGGGCCCTGAGAGCTCGGTCTCCTCTAACCTCTAATAGATTTATTACAGAGTAGCAAATGTGGAAAAGATCTCATGATTTGCAGCAAGATATAAAGGCCCTGAAGAATGCTTTATCTTCCATTTCCTACTCTTTGTTGTAACATCCATAAATTGTCTCTTGGGAAAGCAGGAGCCCAGCCTTGGGTTCCGTGTTCTCCTATTTTTCTCAAGGGAAGGATGGAATGTCGCATGGCAGGCAGCCAAGATGCTCAGCCTTCCAGGCAGGAACTTTAAGGCAGGATGCCTGTGGGGTGGGAGGCCGCTCAGTCTCCAGCACCTTGACCTGTGCGGGCTGTTGTGTGGGTGGGCTCTCTCTGGAGGTAGGAGGTGCTGGAGCTTGAGGTCCTTAAGCCCAGCTGCACTCTATATTCACCCAAATGGCATGAAACACAATCCCTGGAGGTGGGCCGAGGCATTAGGACTTTTTTTTTAAAAAGCTCCCCAGTGATTCTAATATACAATATGTACCATTGTCCCAAGGCAATTTCCAGTTCTAAAGATTATTATAAAACATTTTTACTAAAGTGAATATTTTTCTCTTTACAGACAGTTCCTTTCATCCATTATCTAGTGGCAGTTAAGTCCATAGTGGGAGAATTACCTAGTACCTAGTGAAAGAAGAAGGGGTGAGCAATGGCACTCCCAGCTCCAATGCTTTCTAAGAGCATGGCATCTATAGACCTTCACCCTTCAGCTTTCAAGCAGTTCCTCAAGGTGGGTGCTGCCATTTAAATAAGATTCAACTGAGGAAACTATAGCTTAGGCAAGTTTAGGGACATGCTTAAGGTTCATACGATAGATCGATGGTAGAGCCAGGATTTGAATGCAGGCTTTCTTGGCCCTAAAGCCCAGTTTCCTTGCTTTCTACCTGCGAATAGCACTCCACTGGATCTTTCTTCTCTCTTTCAACCTTCATGGTAGCAGTTTAGAGCCCCTCCTTCTCTGAGGCCTCCAGACAATAGGATCTGCTATAATCATATCCTCCAGATTGTCCTGGCAACCCCAGTGGCCAAGAATTCTTCCTTCTTGACCCAGAGGATCCCTCTATATTCCTAAAATTCTCTATTGTGAGCACCCAAATGAATCCCTCCCTCTCCAAAATGGCATAATATTTCGATCTGATCTGTATCTCGATTTTCAGCTTGGAAGAAACAGTCACCGTAAGCATAGCTCACATAGAACCTTCCCTTCTCCACACTTTCCCATCCCCCAAAAGCCTGGGACCGTCAGGAGCAAGAAACACCAAACTGTGGTCACTTTGCAGCACTTTCTTACTATTCCTCCCAGTTTGTCCTGTTCTCTTCAGCTGGGTGATAGCTGTCCTGAGGCTGGCATGGTGGCCTAGGAGGAAATGTAACAAGACTTCCTGGTCTCCATTAAAAGTCAATTGTAAAAAAAACTGTATGAGAAGATGGGCTTAGCAGAGGCACCTGTGATATATACTTAGAATTTGATTCACAGGAAACTCTGTTTGCATCAACAGTAGGATCTAACCTCCCACCTCCAAGCATACCTGATGTGGCCCTGTGGTGTATTCCTGAAAGTGGAGCTGGAAGGGGGTTAGTGCTGTTCTGCTGCAAGTCAGGCCCATCTGGGCCTGGTGAGTTTTAGGCAGTGACTTAGAGAAGGGTCTACACAAACTGGAAGGTGTTAAACAGATGTCAGTTGGCATGGTGAGGGAATTTGACGCGGTATATGAAAACAAAACCAAAAACAAACCAAAAAGTTTGCATAATTTGGAGTGGATATGGGAAAGAGAGATAACTTTATTCTTTAAGGTCCCAAGGGCTACTAATTATGTATTAGTCAGGCTAGGCTAAGCTGTGGTGCAGTAATAAGCCACAGGCATTTCAGCAGTTTCACCCAATAATAGTTTACCTCTCATTGTGCTAAAGTGCACTGAAGATTGAGTTCGCTTTAATTTTGTAGTGACATTATGTGGAACATGTAGCCTCTGGGGCTGCTGCAGCAGGGGGAGAAATGGGGGGAAGAGGCATATTAGCTTCAAGTTGCCTGAGACTGGATGTGGTGAATGTCACTGCCACTCACAATCCATCAGAACTGGATCACCTGGTCCCAGTATAACTGCAAGGGAACAGGTGGTCAGTTTCCAGCAGTCATGGAAGTGCAGAGTCGTGGATGAATATATTTGGTGAGCACTAGCCCAGTCATGAACTGGGATCCTTAGTAGTTCTCCATGGTATTGGAATAAAATCCAGGTTCTTTGTCATGTGCCTTTCCACATTGCTGCATGGCCTCTACTTTTCTCAGCTGTAGTCTTACCCAGTCTCTTACTCCTCTTCCCCTCATTCAACCTGAAAGTGACACTTCAATGCCTCTAATTGAGGCATCACTTGTGCCTGGCATGCTCCTTCCTATTCTCTCTTACCCACAATCTTCAACACCTGGCTAATGCCTATTTCTCCTCCAGAACTCAACTCTGTATTTACAAGGCCAAGCCTTATCCCAAGGCCAAGCCTTATCCCTGAACCAGAATTCAGATTCAAGTCTTGGTTCTCAAGTTGGATCATCTGCTATTGAAAGCCAGAGTTACCACTTGCGTGACCATGGGCAAGTTACTTTACCTCTCTGGGTCTAAGATTATCATCTATAAAATATAGATAACAATAGTACTTATCTCATAGGATCCTTCAGAAGGTTAAAAAGACAACTGACTTGTACCATTTGGTATATTGTCTGGTTCTTTGTGAGCACTGAATGATTGCTAGCTCTTATTAGGAAATGGAATAATAATACTAATAGTTCTCAGAGTTGCTATGAGGCTCAAAGGAGATGTGGGGTATAAAAAGCATGATGCAGGAGTGACTCGCCTGAGCAAACAGGAACCCAGATCTCCTGGCTCCTGGTCCAGTGCTCCTTTCTGCTGTATCATAGAGCAGGGATCAGCAAAAACAGCTCACAAGCCAAATCCAGCCCACTGCTTCTTTTTAGAAATAAAGTTTTATTGGAAACACAGCCATGCCCATTTGCTTATGTGTCATCTATTTGTGGCTTTTATGTTACTATGTCAGAGTTGAGTAGTTGTGACAAAGGCCACATGACCCAGGAAGCCAACAATGTTTACTATCTGGCATGTTGGAGAAAAAGTTTGCCAGTCCGGACCTAGAGTGTCAGCTGGCTGTCCCACTCTTCTGAAGTCTTTCCCTTTTCTTTAGTTAACATTACTTCTGGAACGCCATATGCCAAGCACTGTTTTACATATTTTATAAATATAGAGTTATTGAATCCTGGTAACAACTCCGTGAGGTGGATATTATTTTCCCCATTTTTTCAGATCAGGAAATTGAGGTTCAGAAATGTTAAAGAAATGTGAGCTGGATGTGATGGCTCACACTCATAATTCTAGCACTTTGGGAGGCCAAGGTGGGTGGATCACTTGAGGTCCGGAGTTTGAGACCATCCTGGCCAACATGGTGAAACCCCATCTCTACTAAAAATATACAAAAATTAGCCAGGTGTGGTGGTGGGCACCTGTAATCCCAGCTATTCTGGAGGCTAAGGCAGGAGAATCACCTGAACCCGGGAGGCTGAGGTTGCAGTGAGCTGAGATCGTGCTACTGAACCCTAGCCTGGATAGTAGAGTGAGACTGTGTCTCAAAAAAAAAAAAAAAAAGAAAAAGAAAGAAATTGTCCAAGGTCACCTAACTGGTGACCCACATTCAAATCTAGGTACTGTGGCTCCAGAATCCCTACTTGTCCCACTGTACTCTGCATACCACCCAAGCTTGCCACAGAAACACAGGTTTGGGGTGCTGGGGATGCTTAGATAGCATTGGAGCTGACACCCTTTTTTACCAGGTGATGGCCAGGCTTCTGGGGACACTGAGGCTCATGAGGGAAAGGAACGTGTTCAAACTTTCCAGCAAGGTCTGGGTGCTCTAGGAGGTGAGAGGTTGTCCCAAAGTGACAACATTTGGGAGGCCGAGGTGGGCAGATTTCTTGAGCTCAGGAGTTTGAGACCAGCCTGGGCAACATGGTGAAACCCCGTCTCCACAAAACAAAAAACAATAGACAAAAAACAAAAATTAGCCTGGCATGGGCACGTGCCTGTAGTCCCAGCTACTCAGGGGACTGAGGCGGGAGGATCATTTCAGCTTGAGAGGTCAAGGGTGTGATGAGCCAAGATTGCATTAGTACACTCCAGCCTGAGTGACAGAGTGAGTCTCTATCTGAAAAAAAAAAAAAGAAAAGAAAAGAAAAAGTAACAAGAATAAAACATTTTTATTAGGAAAATTTAAGAACACATAAAAGAAGAGAGAATATGAGGTTTAATGAACCCCACATACCCTTACCCGTCAGCCAGCTTCAACAGTTGTCAACATTTTGGCAATGTAATTTCATCTATTACCTCCCAATTTTGGGATGGGGAGCAGAGTTTAAAAAACATATCCTAGGGCAGGCACAGTGGCTCATGCCTGTAATCCCAGCACTTTGGGAGGCCGAGGCGGGCAGATCACTTGAGGTTAGGAGTTTGAGACCAGCCTGACCAACATAGTGAAAACCCATCTCTACTAAAAATATACAAAAGTTAGACAGGTGTGGTGGTGGGCACATGTAATCCCACTCAGGAGGCTGAGGCAGGAGAATCGCTTGAACCCGGGATGTGGAGGCTGCAGTGAGCTGAGATTACACCTCTGTACTCCACCCTGGGAGACAAGTGATATATATATATATATGGCATCCTGTTACTTTACACATAAATACTCCAGGGTCCAAATTTCTTTTGATGAAGGGTTTGAGGGAGAAAACCCTCAGCCTAGGTTAGCACTCTGGGGCAGAATGGGTGGCTGTGATGAGGGAGGGTGCTGCATTTTCTGCAACCATCAGGGCAGGTTTGCACACACACATCTATCTTTCCCTGGGCCCTGACTCCAGCCCCAGGCCTCCCTCCCTTATGACTAATGCCAGGGCCTGCCAGATTCAGGCAGCTCCTGGGGGAAAAAAAACACCTTGTGAAATGCTGTCTGAAACTAGGATGAGAAAAAAACACGAAACCCTATCTTGAGTGGATTTCTTATTCACCATCATCCTCCTTTTCCAAAAGCAGCCTCTTGCCTGCTGTGGGCTGCTGAGCCCTGGCCTATGTGTATTGGTGTCCGCTGAGTCACCTGTGTAATTTCTATTATCTTATTTACCCATGTTTGTTATTTTCTAGCTGCATGACTCACCCGGCCAAGAGGGTAACAGAGCCTGGAGAGATGAGTCTTTTGTTAAATGCTCTCAGCCCCTCCTTTGGAGGTGAAATCCTTTTCCTCCCAACTCTCTCATCTGAGCAACCAAAAGAAGGGTGTGGAAGGCCAGAGGTGCATGGAGCCTTTCAGAAGGGCCAGCCAGATGGTGCCAGGCTCAGGGCTAGGTATAGGCAGCCTCGCAGAATTCAGGAAAATGTCTGCTTTGTTTTCCAACCTACCCGGCTGGGTCTTCCTGTTCCATTCTCCACTGTGCCCAGTCACAGCTGGGGAGAGGGTGCTTTCTATCCAGCACCCCAAGAAAGCTTCCTTCTGTTGAGGTGGACGAGGTGGGAAGGAGCAGGAAGGACCTTGCCTCTGGCCTGTGGAATACCTACCCTTTGCTCACTCTCATTGTCGCTTGACAATGACAACCACCCCTATCAGTTTCTGGCCTCCTATGCCGGACACTATGCCAGCCACTATGCTTGGTTCCCTGCGTACATTTCGGTTAGGAAGAGAGCCTAGGAGTCTTTTCATGTAGTCTCCAGGCCAGAACAGATAGTGGGTTCCCCACTTTACCATAGCCCCCCACCCCTCTGCTCCCCAAAGCTTCACTTTTATTTATTTTTATTTTTTTTGAGATGGAGTCTTGCTCTGTCACCCAGGCTGCAGTGCAGTGGCATGACCTCAGCTCACTGCAACCTCTGCCTCCCGAGTTCAAGCGATTCTTCTGCCTCAGCCTCCTGAGTAGCTGGGACTACAGGTGCGTGCCACCACGCCTGCCTAATTTTTGTATTTTTAGTAGGGACAGGGTTTCACCATATGGGCCAGGGTGGAGCTTTACTCTTTACAGAGCAGCCAGACTGATTCTTGTAGGCAATAGAACAGAGCAAAACACTCTGCTGTTTAAAACTCTCCATGGGGGAGGCACATCCTTTGGGACATAAAAGAAAATTCATCTCACCACCATGACCTACTTGATATTCAGAGTGTGGTCCACCAGCCTTGGAGGCGGGGAGGGCTGGAGGAGGAAGCAGGCTTCATTAGAAACGTGGAATCTCAGGCCCCACTCCAGCCTTGCTCAATCAGAAGTTGTGGTTTAACAAGACCCCAGGTGATCCACATCGCCTTAAAACCTAAGAAGCCCTTCCACCTCCCAGAGCCTGATGGGATGGAGCCCAACATTGACTGCTTATTTGAGTCACCTGGGTAGGTTTTGCAACTCTAATGTCCAGCTCCTGACCCTAGGGATCTTGACTCAGTTCCTCCTTGCTGCCACTTCAGAAGGCAGGTATTATGGGTTCCACCTTTACGATTGAAGTCAAATCTCAGAGAGGTTAAGTATGCTGTTCAAGGGCATCCAGCCATGCGGAAGCTGGGGCTGTTTGGATGTCTTTATCTCTGGCTTGAAGGGCAGGAGGAATTGAGAGTATGGGCTCTGGAGTCAAGCTTGCCTGGGTTTGAATTTCTGCTGCACCACCATATACAAACTGGGCCAATTATTTATCAGCTGAGCTTTATTTTCCTCATTTGTAAAATAGGGATAAAAAAAGAATCTATGCCACAGTGATGTCAAGAGGATTAAATGAAATAATATGCTTAGCATAGTGCTTGCAACATGCTAAGAGCTTAGTGTACATTAGTTGCCACTATTATACTGGTTATTGTTATTTCTTGATCCTCCTGCCTCAGCCTCCAGAATAGCAGGGCTAAAGATGTGTGTCACCATGCCTGATATATGTGTGTGTGTGTGTGTGTGTATATTTGGATATATATATATATATGTATTTGTAGAGACCAGGTCTCGCTATTTCACCCAGGCTCCTGTGGAACTCCTGGCCTTAAGTGATCCTCCTGCCTCAGCCTCCTGAGTTGCTGGGATTACAGGTGTGAGCCACCATGCCTGGTATCATTGTTACTATTTATTATTCCTTGCCCTCAGTTTTTGGTTCTTTTATGCAATAGAAACCCTGAATTATCTGGCTGCCAGGATTTTTTTTTTTTTTCCTAGTGATTCCAGGTCCAATGTGCACAGTGAAAAGACATGAGATTTAGAGTTATCTTATTTGTTGTTTGATTTAAGCAGAGCTTGTGGCTTCTCAAATCCTCTCCTTCCCTTACCTGTGAAATGAAGACATGCACACCCATCTCTAGAGTTGGTGTGAATATGGAATGTGATGTCAGGTATAAGATAACCATACTGGGCCTTGATACACTGAATTGGACTGAAACTGATCCAATTACACTGTGACTTACACCTGCACCATTGAAGCCTGTTCCTTGGAGTTTCACCCTACATATAGCAATAACCTTGAGCAACAGAGCCCTCCAAGGGCAAGATTAGCCCCTCTTTCTTTTTCTTTCCTTTCCTTTTTTTTTTTTTTTTTTTGAGACAGAGTCTTCTTCTGTCACCCAGGCTGGACTGCACTGGTGTGAACTTGGCTCACTACAACCTCCACCTCCCATGTTCAAGTGATTCTCATGCCTCAGCCTTCCTAGTAGTTGGGATAACAGGTGTGCACCACCACGCCTGGCTAATTTTTGCATTTTTAGTAGAGACAGAGTTTCACATGTTGGCCAGGCTGGTCTCAAACTCCTGGCATCAAGTGATCCACCAGCCTTGGCCTCCCAAAAGTGCTGGGATTACAGATGTGAGCCACCTCACCCAGCCAGCTCCTCTTTCTTGGCAGGAATACAGCACTGGCCCTCTGGGCAGATCCTGCTCTTTTCTATTGTTGAAAGAACTGGGGACACAAAGGTGAAATGCAATGGGCCACCAGGCAACTGACACCTCAGCCCCAACTAAGAGGCAGTGTGATGACCGACAGCATGGGGTCTGGGGCCCCACTGCCTGGACGCGCATTGATTCTCTCCCCTACCCGTAGTGTGGCTTTGGGCAAGTTATTTAATCTCTGTTCTTCATGTTTTTCGACTATAAATTGGGGATATACCACTGATATGGTTTGGATCTGTGTCCCTGCCCAAATCTCATGTTCGATTGTACTCCCCTGTGTTGGAGGTGGGACCTGGTGGAAGGTGATGGGGGCCGATTTCCCCCCTCGGTGCCGCATTCGTGATAGTGAGTGAGTGCTTGTGAGATCTCGTTGCTTAAAACTAAGGCTGTAGGACTTCCCTGCTCTCTCTCTTCTGCCTGCTCTCCTTCACCTTCTGCTATGATTGAAAGTTTCCTGAAGACTCCCCAGAAGCCAAGCAGATGCCAGACTCATGCTTCCCGCACTGCCTGAGGAACTGGGAGCCAATTAAACCTCTTGTTTTTTTAAAAAATTAATTAGGCCGGGTGCGGAGGCTCAGCCTGTAATCCCAGCATTTTGGGAGGCTGAGGCGGGCGGATCACCTGAGGTCGGGAGTTTGAGACCAGCCTGACCAACATGGAGAAAACCCACCTCTACTAAAAATACAAAAAAAAAAAAAAAAAAAAAAAAAAAAATTAGCCGGGCATAGTGGCTCATGCCTGTAATCCCAGCTACTTGGGAGGCTGAGGCAGGAGAATCACTTGAACCCGGGAGGCAGAGGTTGCAGTGAGCCAAGATCGCGCCATTGCACTCCAGCCTGGGCAACAAGAGTGAAACTCTGTCTCAAATAAAATAAAATAAAATAAAATAACATAAAATAACATAAAATAAAATAAAATAAAATAAATTATCCAGTCTCAGGCATTCTTTATAGTAATGTGAGAACAGACTAATACAAGCACCTACCTCATAGAGTGGATACAAGGGGTGAATGTGTTCATAAGCAGAGATGTGTGGAGTTGTGCTTAACACATAGCAGGTGCCGTGTGATTGTCCTATACTTGCCCCTCCACCCCCATTAAGCTGAATTGCCTCCTTTGTGCTCCTACCTAACAGTACTTGCAACGTTCTGTTTGTTAATCTCATTTCCCCATGAGTTCATCTCTGTGTTTCTGGCGCTTAGCAGCAGAGAGCCTGACACATGCTTGGTACTTCTTATTTTGCAGGAATGAGAGAACTCCAAGATCAGCTGCTGTGAGCTGGAGGCCTGCAGATTAGTTTTACAGGAATTAGATGCAAGTCAGGGAGATATGTGCCCATAGCCTGAGGATGTCTGGTCCTGGGCCTGGAATAATCCTAATCCCTTCAGAGGGAAGCTTGCGGAAACAGGAAGAGAATTACTCAACACCTCTTCAGTGCCAGGGGCTTGATAGACGCACAGCCCTCACTTAGGCTCATAACATTGGAAAAATTCATCAGAGAAAGGAAACCCTCTGACTGTCAGCCAGTCATGGAAACCCTCAGGGTTTTACTTTCCACATGAAACTTTCTGTCCATACCGCGTTAGGCAAAGAAGATTTTTAGAGTTTCCAAATCTTCAGAGTGGAGGTCTGTCAGAAAAACAAACTTTTTCTCTTGCTAAAACTGACTTTGATGAATTATGATGCAAAAAATTCTTCTTATTATTTTTTAACCAAATTCTGAATCACAAGTCCCCTCTAAAGGAATATTTTCATGTTAATTTTTAATTTAATGAATGCTCATATAGCACTCTTCTGTCAGCCACCATTCTAAGTACTTAGTGAATATTAGCTCATTCTAACCTTCATAGAAACCCTTTGACGTAGGTGGTATTATGCTTGTTTTACAGATGAGGAAACTGAGGCACAGAGAGGTAAAGTCAATTGCCCCAGAATGGAGGCAGAAATCAACTAACTTGGCTCCAGAATTTGGGCTCAGAATGGCTAGGCTTTGCCATCCCATTTAAGTCTCACCACCTTCATTTAAGTCTTACATCAACCCTGCAAAGTAGCTTTGTTCCCATGTACTCAGGATACTGAGGCTCAGAGAGGGTCATACAGCTAGAAGTAACAGGGCTACAGTTGGAATTCACTTTTGTTGAACTGCAAAGTGACAGCAGGCTGAGCGGAGCGGTCAGCCCACGGAGGAAGGATGTTCTGCCTTTACAGGTGTAGGACCAGTGGGCACTTTCCCCAAGCTTCTGCCCATCCCCCAAAACTCAAACCCTTGAATTCTCCTTTCTTTCTTTTTTTTTTTCTTCCATTTTCTTTATCTTAGAAGAAAATGCTGAATGGCAGTACTGATATTAAAGGGCATCTTTGTCTTATCTTTGACTGTAATGGGAGTCCTACTGATGTTTTCTTCTTTTCCAAGGACATTTGTTTTTCTTTCTTTTTTCTTTTCTTTTTTTTTTGTTTTCTTTGGAGATAGGGTCTTGCTCTGTTGCCCAGGCTGGAGTGCAGCAGTGCGATCTTGGCTCACTGCAACCTCTTCAAGCGATTCTCGTATCTCAGCCTCTTGAGTAGCTGGGATTACAGGCACCTGCCACCATGCCTGGCTAACTTTTGTATTTTCAGTAGAAATGGGGTTTCGCCATGTTGCCCAGGCTGGTCTTGAACTCCTGGCCTCAAGTGATCTGCCCACCTCCGCCTCCCAAAGTGCTGGGATTACAGGCACGAGCCACTGTGCTTGGCATCCAAGGACATTTCTTTGTTGGAGGTTCTTTGGTGTACCGGCAGAGCCCTGCATAGGCAGTGAGAAGATAGGGGGATGGCTGACTATGGCTCTGTCTCTTGCTTGCAAGAGAACTTGGACAGATTGTGTAACTGCCCTTCAATGTTAACATTTAGAGTTGAATAAGATTTAAGGTTCATTGTTTAAATTTTTTAATATAGTTTTTGTTTTTTTTTAAACAGCAGAATACTTCAACCTCCAAATACAAAATAGGTACCATACCTGTTTCTACATTAGAGGTTTCTATAACCTCTGTAGAAGTTAACTTTGGAAATCATTGGATTAAATACTATCAAACCTTTTTTAAATATTAACTCATTTATTTATTTTTTTCCATAAGTTATTGGGGTACAGGTGGTATTTGTTTACATGAGTAAGTTCTTTAGTGGTGGAGTAAGAACATTAGTAAGTTCTTTTGTGAGATCCTGGTGCACCCATCCCCTGAGCAGTGTACACTGCACCATGTTTGTATTGTTTTATCCCTCACCCCCTCCCACACTTCCCCTCAAGTCCGCAAAGCCCATTGTATCATTCTTATGCCTTTGCGTCCTTGTAGCTTAGCTCCCATATATCAGTGAGAACATATGATGTTTGGTTTTCCGTTCTTGAGTTAGCTTCACTTAAAATAGTAGTCTTCAGTCTCATCCAGGTCATTGCAAATGCTGTTAATTTATTCCTTTCTATGGCTGAGTAGTATTCCATCATATATATATATATGTGTGTGTGTGTGTGTGTGTGTGTATCTCACAGTTTCTTTATCCACTCGTTGATTATTGAGGGTCATTTGGGTTGATTCCACAATTTTGCAATTGTGAATTGTGCTGCTATAAACATGCATGTGCAAGTATCTTTTGCGTATAATGACTTCTTTTCTTCTGGGTAGATACCCAGTAGTGGGATTGCTGGATCAAATGGTAGTTCTACTTTTAGTTATTTAAGAAATCTCCACACTGTTTTCCATAGTGGCTGTACTAGTTTACATTCCCACCAGCAGTGTAGAAGTGTTCCCTGATTACCACATCCACGCCAACTTCTACTGTTTTTTGATTTTTTGATTATGGTCATTCTTGCAGGAGGAAGGGGGTATCGCACTATGGTTTTGATTTGCATTTCCCTGATCATTAGTGATGTTGAGCATTTTTTCATATGTTTGTTGGCCATTTGTATACTTTTTTTGAGAATTGTCTGTTCATGTCCTTAGCCCACTTTTTGATGGGATTGTTTATTTTGTTCTTGCTGATTTGTTTGAGTTCATTGTAGATTCTGGATATTAGTCCTTTGTCATATGTATAGATTGTGAAGACATTCTCCCACCCTGTGGGTTGTTTGTTTACTCTGCTAACTGTTCCTTTTGCTGTGCAAAAGCTCTTTAGTTTAATTAGGTCCCAGCTATTTATCTTTTTTTTTATTGCATTTGCTTTTAGGCTCTTGGTCATAAAATCCTTGCTTAAGCCACAGTCTAGAAGGGTTTTTCCAATGTTAGCTTCTAGAATTTTTATAGTTTCAGGTCTTAGGTTTAAGTCCTTAATCCATCTTGAGTTGATTTTTGTATAAAGGTGAGAGATAAGGATACAGTTTCATTCTCCTGCATGTGGCTAGCCAATTAACCCAGCACCATTTGTTGAAAAGGGTGTCGTTTCCCCATTTTGTGTTTTTGTTTGCTTTGTCAAACATCAGTTGGCTGTAAGCATTTGGGTTTATTTCTGGGTTCTCTATTCTGTTCCATGGGTCTATGTGCCTATTTTTATACCAGTATCACCCTGTTTGGGTGACTGTAGCTTTGTAGTATAGTTTGGAATCAGGTAGTGTGATGCCTCCACATTTGTTCTTTCTGCTTAGTCTTGCTTTGGCTATGCGGACTCTTTTTTGGTTCCATATGAATTTTAGGTTTTTTTTTTTAATTTTGTGAAGAATGATGGTGGTATTTTGATGGAGATTGCATTGAATATATAGATTGCTTTTGGCAGTATGGTCATTTTCACAATATTGATTCTACCCATCCATGAGCATGAGATGTGTTTCCATTTGTTTGTGTTGTCTATGATTTCTTTCAGCAGAGTTTTGTAGTTTTCCTTGTAGAGGTCTTTCAACTCCTTAGTTAGGTATATTTCTAAGTGTTTTATTTTATTTTTGCAGCTATTGTAAAAGGGGTTGGGTTCTTAATTTGATTCTTCACTTGGTTGCTGTTGGTGTATAGAAGAGCTACTGATTTGTGTATATTAATCTTGTATCTGGAAACTTTGCTGAATTCTTTTGTCAGTTCTAGGAGCTTCCTGGAAGAGTCTTTAGGGTTTTCAAGGTAAATGATAATACTATCAGCAAACAGTGACAGTTTGACTTCCTCTTTACCAATTTGGATGCCCTTTATTTTTTTCTCATCTGATTGCTCTGGCCAGGACTTCCAGTACTATGTTGAAGAGGAGTGGTGAGAGTGGGCATCCTTGTCTTCTGCCCATTCTCAGAGGGAATGCTTTCAACTTTTCCCCATTCAGCATTATGTTGGATGTAAGTTTGTCACAGATGGCTTTTATTACATTAAGGTATGTCCTTTGTATGCTGATTTTGCTAAGGGTTTTAATCATAAAGTGATGCTGGATTTTGTCAAATGCTTTTTCTGCATCTATTGAGATGATTATGTGATTTCTGTTTTTAATTCTGTTTATGTGGTGTATTACATTGATTGACTTGCATATGTTAAACCATCCCTGCATCCCTGGTATGAAACCCACTTGATCATGGTGGATTATCTTTTTGATATATTGTTGTATTTGGTTAGCTAGTATCTTGTTAAGAATTTTAGCATTTATGTTCATCAAGGATATTGGTCTGTAGTTTTCTTTTTTGGTTATGTCCTTTCCTGGTATTGGTATTAGGATGATTCTGGCTTCATAGAATATATTAGAGAGGGTTCCTTCTTTCTCTATCTTGTGGAATAGTATCAAAAGGATTGGTACCAATTTTTCTTTGAATGTCTGGTAGAATTCTGCTGTGAATGTGTCTGGACCTGGAGGTTTTTTTGTCGGTAATTTTTTAGTTACCATTTCAATCTCGCTGCTTGTTATTAATCTGTTCGGGGTATCTAATTCTTCCTGATTTAAGCTAGGAGGGTTGTATTTTTCCAGGAAGTTATCCATCTCTTCTAGGTTTTCTAGTTTATGTGCATAAAGGTGTTCACAGTAGCCTTGAATGATCTTTTGTATTTCATTGATGTCAGTTGGAATATCTCCTGTTTCATTTCTTAGAAAGGTTATTTGAATTTTCTCTCTTTTCTTGGTTAATCTTGTTAATGGTCTATCAATTTTATTTGTCTTTTCAAAGATCCAGCTTTTTGTTTCATTTATCTTTTGTATTTTTTTTTTTTTTTTTGGTTTCAATTACATTTCGTTCTGCTCTGATCTTGGTTATTTTCTTTCTTCTGCTGGGTTTGAGTTTGGTTTGTTCTTGTTTCTCTAGTTCCTTGATGTGTGACCTTAGATGTCAGTTTGTGGTCTTTCAGTCTTTTTGATGTAGGCATTTAGGGCTATGAACTTTCCTCTTAGCACCGCCTTTGCTGTATCCCAGAGGTTTTTGTAGGTTGTGTCATTATTGTCGTTAAGTTTGAAGAAATTTTTAATTTTCCTCTTGATTTTATTTGTGACCCAGTGCTCATTCAGGAGCAGATTATTTAATTTCCATGTATTTGCCTGGTTTTGAAGGTTCCTTTTGGAGTTGATTTCCAGTTTTATTCCACTGTAGTCTGAGAGAGTGGTTTATATAATTTCGATTTTCTTAAATTTATTGAGGCTTGTTTTATGGGCTATCATATGGTCTATCTTGAAGAAAGATCAAATCTTTTATGATTAGGAGAAGCCAAAAGGACCAGTAATATTATCCTAGGGGTCCTGTAACAAATTACCATAAATTAGTTGGCTGGAAACAACAGAAATTTATACTCTCATAATTCTGGAGGCCAGAAGTTTGAAATCAAAGTATGGCCAGGGCTGTGCTCATTCTGAAGGCTCTAAGGAAGAATCCTCCCTTGCCTCTTCTGAGGCTTCTGGTGACTCTGGCGATCCTTGACACTCCTTGTATTGTAGCTCCATCACTTCAATGTCTGCCTCCATCCTCATACATCTTCTCCTCTGTGTGGCTATGTATGGCTTCTTCTCTTCTGTTTCTTACAACGACACTTATCATTGGAATTAGGGTCCACCTGGATGAGCCAGGATGTTCTCATTTTGAGATCCTTAACTTAATGACATGTGCAAAGACCCTTTTTCTAAATAAAGTCATTGTGTTAGGCTGTTCTTGCATTGCTATAAATAAATATCTGAGACTGGGTAACTTATGAAGAAAAGAGGTTTAATTGGCTCACAGTTCTGCAGGCTGCACAGGCAACCTAGTGGCCTCTGCTCCTGGGGAGGCCTCAGGAAGCTTCCAATCATGGCAGAAGGCAAAGGGGGAGCAGGCACATCATATGGAGTGGACAGGTGCACGAGAGGTGTCAGCGGGCAGGGGAGGTGCTACACATTTTTAAATGACCAGATCTTGTGAGAACTCACTATCACGAAGACAGCACCAAGCCATGAAGGATCTACCCTTATGGTCCGAACACCTCCCACCAGGCCCCACCTCCAGCACTGGAGATTACAATTCAACATGACATTTTGTGGGGACAAATATCCAAACTCTATCAGTCATATAGCAGAATCTTTCTTGTGAGCCATTAAAAGAAAAATGTACCAGTAAGAAATATTCTCAATAGTCACGGTTCCAGGGATTGGGATGTACCTTTTTAGGGCCACCACTCAACCCACTATAATCAGTAATAACTTAAACTTTTAAACATCTATTCTGTCTTGCACTCTGCTAAGCACATCAGGGATACAGAGATAAGACAGAGACACTACCTCTGACTGGTTTCCCTTCCCTTCCCTTCCCTTCCCTTCCCTTCCCTTCCCTTCCCTTCCCTTCCCTTCCCTTCCTTCTAAAGATGAGTTTATTAAATTAAAATTTACATACAGTAGCATTTGTCCTGTTTACATATATAGCTGAGGAAACTGGTTTAGAGAGATAAAACAACTTTTTCAAGCATGTACAGAGAACAAATAGCAGACGTCAGGATTTTTTGTTGTTGTTGTTGCTGCTGTTATTTTATTTTCTTTTTTATTATACTTTAAGTTTTAGGGTACATGTGCACATTGTGCAGGTTAGTTACATATGTATACATGTGCCATGCTGGTGCGCTGCACCCACTAACTCGCCATCTAGCATTAGGTATATCTCCCAATGCTATCCCTCCCCCCTCCCCCCACCCCACCACAGTCCCCAGAGTGTGATATTCCCCTTCCTGTGTCCACGTGATCTCATTGTTCAATTCCCACCTATGAGTGAGAATATGCGGTGTTTGGTTTTTTGTTCTTGCGATAGTTTACTGAGAATGATGATTTCCAATTTCATCCATGTCCCTACAAAGGACATGAAATCATCATTTTTTATGGCTGCATAGTATTCCATGGTGTATATGTGACACATTTTCTTAATCCAGTCTATCATTGTTGGACATTTGGGTTGGTTCCAAGTCTTTGCTATTGTGAATAATGCTGCAATAAACATACGTGTGCATGTGTCTTTATAGCAGCATGATTTATAGTCCTTTGGGTATATACCCAGTAATGGGATGGCTGGGTCAAATGGTATTTCTAGTTCTAGATCCCTGAGGAATCGCCACACTGACTTCCACAATGGTTGAAATAGTTTACAGTCCCACCAACAGTGTAAAAGTGTTCCTATTTCTCCACATCCTCTCCAGCACCTGTTGTTTCCTGACTTTTTAATGATTGCCATTCTAACTGGTGTGAGATGGTATCTCATAGTGGTTTTGATTTGCATTTCTCTGATGGCCAGTGATGATGAGCATTTTTTCATGTGTTTTTTGGCTGCATAAATGTCTTCTTTTGAGAAGTGTCTGTTCATGTCCTTTGCCCACTTTTTGATGGGGTTGTTTGTTTTTTTCTTGTAAATTTGTTTGAGTTCATTGTAGATTCTGGATATTAGCCCTTTGTCAGATGAGTAGGTTGTGAAAATTTTCTCCCATGTAGTAGGTTGCCTGTTCACTCTGATGGTAGTTTCTTTTGCTGTGCAGAAGCTCTTTAGTTGAATTAGATCCCATTTGTCAATTTTGTCTTTTGTTGCCATTGCTTTTGGTGTTTTAGACATGAAGTCCTTGCCCATGCCTATGTCCTGAATGGTAATGCCTAGGTTTTCTTCTAGGGTTTTTATGGTTTTAGGTCTAACGTTTAAGTCTTTAATCCATCTTGAATTGATTTTTGTATAAGGTGTAAGGAAGGGATCCAGTTTCAGCTTTCTACATATGGCTAGCCAGTTTTCCCAGCACCATTTATTAAATAGGGAATCCTTTCCCCATTGCTTGTTTCTCTCAGGTTTGTCAAAGATCAGATAGTTGTAGATATGCAGCGTTATTTCTGAGGGCTCTGTTCTGTTCAATTGATCTACATCTCTGTTTTTGTACCAGTACCATGCTGTTTTGGTTACTGTAGCCTTGTAGTATAGTTTGAAGTCAGGTAGCATGATACCTCCAGCTTTGTTCTTTTGGCTTAGGATTGCCTTGGCGATGCGGGCTCTTTTTTGGTTCCATATGAACTTTAAAGTAGTTTTTTCCAATTCTGTGAAGAAAGTCATTGGTAGCTTTATGGGGATGGCATTGAATCTGTAAATTACCTTGGGCAGTATGGCCATTTTCACGATATTGATTCTTCCTATCCATGAGCATGGAATGTTCTTCCATTTGTTTGTATCCTCTTTTATTTCCTTGAGCAGTGGTTTGTAGTTCTCCTTGAAGAGGTCCTTCACATCCCTTGTAAGTTGGATTCCTAGGTATTTTATTGTCTTTGAAGCAATTGTGAATGGGAGTTCACTCATGATTTGGCTCTCTGTTTGTCTGTTGTTGGTGTATAAGAATGCTTGTGATTTTTGTACATTGATTTTGTATCCTGAGACTTTGCTGAAGTTGCTTATCAGCTTAAGGAGATTTTGGGCTGAGACAATGGGGTTTTCTAGATATAAAATCATGTCGTCTGCAAACAGGGACAATTTGACTTCCTCTTTTCCTAATTGAATACCCTTTATTTCCTTCTCCTGCCTAATTGCCCTGGCCAGAACTTCCAACACTATGTTGAATAGGAGTGGTGAGAGAGGGCATCCCTGTCTTGTGCCAGTTTTCAAAGGGAATGCTTCCAGTTTTTGCCCATTCAGTATGATATTGGCTGTGGGTTTGTCATAGATAGCTCTTATTATTTTGAAATATGTCCCGTCAATACCTAATTTATTGAGAGTTTTTAGCATGAAGGGTTGTTGAATTTTGTCAAAGGCCTTTTCTGCATCTATTGAGATAATCATGTAGTTTTTGTCTTTGGCTCTGTTTATATGCTGGATTACATTTATTGATTTGCATATATTGAACCAGCCTTGCATCCCAGGGATGAAGCCCACTTGATCATGGTGGATAAGCTTTTTGATGTGCTGCTGGATTCAGTTTGCCAGTATTTTATTGAGGATTTTTGCATCAATGTTCATCAAGGATATTGGTCTAAAATTCTCTTTTTTGGTTGTGTCTCTGCCAGGCTTTGGTATCAGGATGATGCTGGCCTCATAAAATGAGTTAGGGAGGATTCTCTCTTTTTCTATTGATTGGAATAGTTTCAGAAGGAATGGTACCAGTTCCTCCTTGTACCTCTGGTAGAATTCGGCTGTGAATCCATCTGGTCCTGGACTCTTTTTGGTTGGTAAACTATTGATTATTGCCACAATTTCAGCTCCTGTTATTGGTCTATTCAGAGATTCAACTTCTTCCTGATTTAGTCTTGGGAGAGTGTATGTGTCAAGGAATTTATCCATTTCGTCTAGATTTTCTAGTTTATTTGTGTAGAGGTGTTTGTAGTATTCTCTGATGGTAGTTTGTATTTCTGTGGGATCGGTGGTGATATCCCCTTTATCATTTTTTATTGCGTCTATTTGATTCTTCTCTCTTTTTTTCTTTATTAGTCTTGCTAGCGGTCTATCAATTTTGTTGATCCTTTCAAAAAACCAGCTCCTGGATTCGTTAATTTTTTGAAGGGTTTTTTGTGTCTCTATTTCCTTCAGTTCTGCTCTGATTTTAGTTATTTCTTGCCTTCTGCTAGTTTTGCATGTGTTTGCTCTTGCTTTTCTAGTTCTTTTAATTGTGATGTTAGGGTGTCAATTTTGGATCTTTCCTGCTTTCTCTTGTGGGCATTTGGTGCTATAAATTTCCCTCTACACACTGCTTTGAATGCATCCCAGAGATTCTGGTATGTTGTGGCTTTGTTCTCATTCGTTTCAAAGAACATCTTTATTTCTGCCTTCATTTCGTTATGTACCCAGTAGTCATTCAGGAGCAGGTTGTTCAGTTTCCACATAGTTGAGCGGTTTTGAGTGAGATTCTTAATCCTGAGTTCTAGTTTGATTGCACTGTGGTCTGAGAGATAGTTTGTTATAATCTCTGTTCTTTTACATTTGCTGAGGAGAGCTTTACTTCCAAGTATGTGGTCACTTTTGGAATAGGTGTGGTGTGGTGCTGAAAAAAATGTATATTCTGTTGATTTGGGGTGGAGAGTTCTGTAGATGTCTATTAGGTCTGCTTGGTGCAGAGCTGAGTTCAATTCCTGGGTATCCTTGTTGACTTTCTGTCTCGTTGATCTGTCTAATGTTGACAGTGGGGTGTTAAAGTCTCCCATTATTAATGTGTGGGAGTCTAAGTCTCTTTGTAGGTCACTCAGGACTTGCTTTATGAATCTGGGTGCTCCTGTATTGGGTGCATATATATTTAGGATAGTTAGCTCTTCTTGTTGAATTGATCCCTTTACCATTATGTAATGGCCTTCTTTGTCTCTTTTGATCTTTGTTGGTTTAAAGTCTATTTTATCAGAGACTAGGATTGCAACCCCTGCCTTTTTTTGTTTTCCATTTGCTTGGTAGATCTTCTTCCATCCTTTTATTTTGAGCCTATATGTGTCTCTGCACGTGAGATGGGTTTCCTGAATACAGCACACTGATGGGTCTTGACTCTTTATCCAATTTGCCAGTCTGTGTCTTTTAATTGGAGCATTTAGTCCATTTACATTTAAAGTTAGTATTGTTATGTGTGAATTTGATCCTGTCATTATGATGTTAGCTGGTTATTTTGCTTGTTAGTTGATGCAGTTTCTTCCTAGTCTCGATGGTCTTTACATTTTGGCATGATTTTGCAGCAGCTGGTACCGGTTGTTCCTTTCCATGTTTAGTGCTTCCTTCAGGAGCTCTTTTAGGGCAGGCCTGGTGGTGACAAAATCTCTCAGCATTTGCTTCTCTGTAAAGTATTTTATTTCTCCTTCACTTATGAAGCTTAGTTTGGCTGGATATGAAATTCTGGGTTGAAAATTCTTTTCTTTAAGAATGTTGAATATTGGCCCCCACTCTCTTCTGGCTTGTAGGGTTTCTGCTGAGAGATCCGCTGTTAGTCTGATGGGTTTCCCTTTGAGGGTAACCCGACCTTTCTCTCTGGCTGCCCTTAACATTTTTTCCTTCATTTCAACTTTGGTGAATCTGACAATTATGTGTCTTGGAGTTGCTCTTCTCGAGGAGTATCTTTGTGGTGTTCTCTATATTTCCTGAATCTGAACGTTGGTCTGCCTTGCTAGATTGGGGAAGTTCTCCTGGATAATATCCTGAAGAGTGTTTTCCAACTTGGTTCCATTCTCCCCATCACTTTCAGGTACACCAATCAGATGTAGATTTGGTCTTTTCACATAGTCCCATATTTCTTGGAGGCTTTGCTCATTTCTTTTTATTCTTTTTTCTCTAAACTTCCCTTTTCGCTTCATTTCATTCATTTCATCTTCCATTGCTGATATCCTTTCTTCCAGTTGATCGCATCGGCTCCTGAGGCTTCTGCATTCTTCACGTAGTTCTCAAGCCTTGGTTTTCAGCTCCATCAGCTCCTTTAAGCACTTCTCTGTATTGGTTATTCTAGTTATACATTCTTCTAAATTTTTTTCAAAGTTTTCAACTTCTTTGCCTTTGGTTTGAATGTCCTCCCGTAGCTCAGAGTAATTTGATCGTCTGAAGCCTTCTTCTCTCAGCTCGTCAAAGTCATTCTCTATCCAGGTTTGTTCCGTTGCTGGTGAGGAACTGCGTTCCTTTGGAGGAGGAGAGGCGCTCTGCGTTTTAGAGTTTCCAGTTTTTCTCTTCTGCTTTTTCCCCCATCTTTGTGGTTTTATCTACTTTTGGTCTTTGATGATGGTGATGTACAGATGGGTTTTTGGTGTGGATGTCCTTTCTGTTTGTTAGTTTTCCTTCTAACAGAGAGGACCCTCAGCTGCAGGTCTGTTGGAATACCCTGCCGTGTGAGGTGTCGGTGTGCCCCTGCTGGGGGGTGCCTCCCAGTTCGGCTGCTCGGGGGTCAGGGGTCAGGGACCCACTTGAGGAGGCAGTCTGCCCGTTCTCAGATCTCCAGCCACGTGCTGGGAGAACCACTGCTCTCTTCAAAGCTGTCAGACAGGGACATTTAAGTCTGCAGAGGTTACTGCTGTCTTTTTGTTTGTCTGTGCCCTGCTCCCAGAGGTGGAGCCTACAGAGGCAGGGAGGCCTCCTTGAGCTGTGGCGGGCTCCACCCAGTTCGAGCTTTGTTTACCTAAGCAAGCCTGGGCAATGGCGGGCGCCCCTCCCCCAACCTCGCTGCTGCCTTGCAGTTTGATCTCAGACTGCTGTGCTAGCAATCAGCGAGATGTGGGAGTAGGACTCTCCGAGCCAGGTGCGGGATATAATCTCGTGGTGCACCGTTTTTTAAGCCGGTCGGAAAAGCGCAATATTCGGGTGGGAGTGACCTGATTTTCCAGGTGCGTCCGTCACCCCTTTCTTTGACTTGGAAAGGGAACTCCCTGACCCCTTGCGCTTCCCAAGTGAGGCAATGCCTTGCCCTGCTTCGGCTCGTGCACGGTGCGCACACCCACTGACCTGCGCCCACTGTCTGGCACTCCCTAGTGAGATGAACCCTGTACCTCAGATGGAAATGCAGAAATCACCCATCTTCTGCGTCGCTCACGCTGGGAGCTGTAGACCGGAGCTGTTCCTATTTGGCCATCTTGGCTCCTCCCCTGGACTTACTGGGTATTTATTTCCTTTGATCTGTGAAATGTAAAACTGAGCTGACTTTAAGCATAAGAAAACATTAAAAACTCTTCATTAAAGAAAGAAGAAACTACTAACACATTGACCTGAGCTAAAAAAAGACATGAGTTTGGGCTGACAGGGAGTGGGAGAGGAAAGGGGAGCCGTGATGAATGGAGAGGAGGGAGACTCAGATGTCAGGATTTGAACCCATGTTCTCTATTGCCAGAGCCTGTATACTAAACCGCAGTCTACACAGCCTCCACTCTTCTTCTGGGAGTCTCCGGCTCCTCATCTGTCAAATGAGGAAGCTGACAGATGCTTTCTAGAAGCTCTGAGAGTGCTGTTGTGAGAGACTCCCATGGTGAAAGGCAGGGGAGCACTTATTCAAAGAAATCCTTCAGTGTGAAGAGAGTCTTTTTGAAATGGAAATTTTTGCGCCTCCTGTAAGTATTCAGCCTATTTGTGATATATTGCAGGTCTATGTGCCTGGTTAAGTAGATTTGCAGCTCATGATATCTCATTTCAATTGAGCTAATTCTCACAAAATGGACAAGTGATTTAAATGATTCCATGAAGAAATTGCTAGCTGTAGATAATATTAATGATGTGAGGCTAAGGAAACAGCAGGAGAATGGCTGAGTTGATACCCCTGCAGCTCCCAGTGCTTGCTGTTTTTCAGCTAATTACAGGGTAAAATTAATGGCAGTCTAATGACATCAATCACAAAATTGGTCAGAAGACAAAAATTATTAAGAAGACTATTTGAAATATGGCCTTTCATATTCATTATCATTCATGATGATGCTCTCCTGAGTGAATATTGTGTCTTGATAAAGCTAAGGAGAATTGCCATTGCAATTGACCAGCATTAAAAAACCTAAGGTTTTTCAACTGTTCAAAGTCATGAGACACTCACTCCAGCTCTTTACACATTTGGATTAAATTTGATAATTTTCAATTTATTACTTAACAGTGAAAGTGAATAGCCATATTCCATTGGCCAAACATTATTGCTCTTGACAGTCACTTATCTTTGAAAAGATAAGTGAAAATGGTTGAAGAAATACCTAACAACTACATTCCTTAGTCATTAAATACTGTTGGAAGATGCATCAAACTTGTTGTCAAAGAGCTGAAGAAACAAATATTAAAGCAAATAGTTTAGTGTGAGAGGTTTGCAATGCAGTTGCTAAAAAGTACAGATGTTTCTGACATATTTCAGCTTTTGTCATTGCTGGATTCTTCTTTTCAATAATGGAATACATTGGAGGGCCCTTTCTTGTGAGCCATTAAAGAAAAAATGTACCAGAAAGAAATATTCTCAATAGTCAGTTAGTTTCTTAACAAAAGCAATGTTTTTGGTATTTGTGTTGACTGGGATGAAAAAACTAGGTAAGTTTCCTGAGCTAGCACCTCATGTGAAATTTATTTACTGCATTGTCCACATCAAGCTATTTAAGCAAGTAAGTTAAAGTCACAAGAGAATAGAGCACAATAGGATGTCATTGATGTGGACCAATATATAGACGCAAGATGTTTAAAATATAGCAGAATCTTAACAATACTTCATAATTAGATAGGAAATAAACCTGAAATATTTTGTGCATGCAGAGATTCCCTCATTCTATTTTGGCAAAGTATTTGAAACAGTAAGTGAACATAAAATATGGGTTCCAAATTATTTGATCTTTTCAAGGATAAGTGACTGTGAAGAGTAAGGTATAGCAGGTACATTTGAAAAAACATAAACATACATTTAAATTACCCTATCAGGGTAAATGTCATGAGTTAGTAATGAGTGAAATTGTAACTGATTTTCAGAAGAAACTTGTAAACCACAGTGAGATGCCATTGTGTATGCACCAAAATGGCTAAAATGAAAAAGATAATACCAAGAGCTGGCAAGAATGTGGAACAATTAGAAATCCCACAGCGGTGGAAGTGTCAATTCATAAAACCAGTTCAGGCAACTGTTTGGCAGTATTTAGGAAGGCAGAACATAAGAAAACCCAATGACCCAGCAATTTAATTCTAGGTATACACCAACAGAAAGCATACAAATGTTCATCAAAAGACACCAAAATGTTCATAGCAGCACCATTCCTCATACTCTAACACTGGAAATGACCCAAGTGCCCATCAAAGGTAAAATAGATAAACTTTTTGTTGTGTATTCACACAAGGGAATACTCCATGAATGAGTGATCCACAACAATACTTGGTGATAGGGACACATCTTACAAATGAGATTTTGAGAAGAAGGAGCCACACAAACAAAAGGTTTTGTCTGGTGTGATTCCACTTACGTGAGGTTAAAAAGAAAACTCAGGCAAAATTAATCTGAAAGTTAGGATAGTGGTTGTCCTTGGGTGGAAAAGAACTGGCAAGGGCATAGAGAGAGGCTCCTAGGGGTGCAGACAATGTTTTGTGTCTTAATCTGTTTCCTAAACAAGGCATGTTCACGTTGATCTGTCCACTTACATGTGCACTTTTCTGTGTGTGTATTCTTGAATAAAAAGAAAAAAAGTCACTTGTTCTGTGAAGACACGGTTTGCGGAGTGATGATTTGAAGCAGTCTCTGTGTTAACATTGTTAAACATAATGTGTATAAGCCACATCTCTATTTCTGAAAAGATTGAAATAGAATAATCTAGCCTGTTTTAAATTTCCAAATGAAATGTTTCAGTGGATATTGAAGTATTTTTAAAACTTTTCAATAAGTTGTGAGAAAAATGGATTGTCACCAAGAAAGTTGGAAATTTACTAGCCAAATTTCACCAAGACCTTTGCCTAACTGGTAGATGGAATTAAAAAATAAAAAAATAAGTGTTATGACTGAATAGGTCAACAATGCTGTATTTCTTTCATTTGGATCTATGTATCTTTTTGAGACATCTTTTCCAGCTATGACAGCCATTAAAAGCAGGTATCAGAACAAATCAAATTTAGGACCAAACCATCAATTACTATGTCATGAAGATCAAACCAAGATTGAAAAAAAAAGGAATGCATGTTCAAAATCACATTGTGCTCGCTGAAATAATTTTTATTCTTAGAAATTTTTTATAGGAAAGCAAAAAAGTTGGTTAGGTGTTACTAAATAAAATAAATATTAAAATTATTTAATTAATCTCAACTTCAATGTTTAAAACTTACTATTATGTAATTGTATGACATATATTAGAATAATAGAGTAATAGTATCTGTACATAAATTAAAAATACACAGGCATATATTGGAGGTGCATGCTTGAAATTTTGTTATTGATATAGGGCCAGATTATAAATAGCTCAGAGAGCACTGGCCTATTCTCTTTCCTTAGGGTAACAAATTCTCTTTCCTTCAGTAACAGGTCGATGTGAATTAGGAGCCAGGGAGATGAAGATTTGAATCGTATTTCTGCTGATTACTAGATGTCTGATTTTGAACACTTAGTCAGTGGATCTGGATCTGAGTTTTTCATTAGTAGAATGAGAATTTAGCACTTCTCTGGAAAGCTTTGATAAGATACTTCAATGAGTCAATAGATGTAAATGTCTCAGTACCTTGACTAGCCTCTGGAAGTTCAACCAATGGTCACTGCAACAGTCACGTTGTTGTTTCCTGGTGTTTTCTAAACTTACCTCATAATAACCATCTCCTGGGTGCTTGTTGAAAATGTGTGGGCCTCACTTCAGATTTTCTTGGTGGGGATTTGTAACTTGTATCTTTGGACGGTCTCCAGTGATTCTTACTATCAAGTGAGTTTGAGAAAGACTGATTTAGAAGCTGTTGAAGCCATCTTTCCTCTAATGATTGTTCTCTGGGACCAGTCTTCTCTCCTATGTGCCATGAACTCCCACAGGACCATCTCTATCCCTGACAGTCTAGCAGGGAGCTCTATAAGCCACTGAAGAGCAATGGGTGGTGACAGCCAAGGTGAACGCTCCACAATTAGGATGATGAGCAAAAGCTGGTCCCAGTGGGCAGAGCACAGCAACCAGGAGATGAGGAGAGGCACCAGGCTGAGATCATGGTGTGAGAGGGGTACATGAAGAAGGAGGAGAAACTTCCCCCTTGGGCCTGGGGCTCAGTAGCCTGCTTGATCGTCACACAACTAGGATCAGAAGTAGGATTAGATCCCTGGGGGAGCTGGATGAGGGCCATTGGAGGCAACGCACGGTGCCCAGGCACACTGTCAGGCTCCGTGTCGTTGAGACCTAGGTTCAAATGGGAGCCAACCAGAACTGAGACATAAAATCAGATAAGTCCAGGAGTAGGATAGACTTGTGCTTTGTTGTTTGATCCTGAGGAAGATTCTTCCGTTCCATTCCCATTGACTTAGGACAGATTGGTTCCTGAATTGTATGAGGATCAAGCAGGCTACTGTGGGTTGACCTATGCTAGGTGCTCAATAAGCGCATGCACATTCAGCATGCAATTAGGTAATCACACTTACTCTTCTCTTGTCATTTTGTCTTCTGTGCATCTACTTTGTTCACCTAGGCCCTTGCTTTGCTTCTCCAGGGATGACGGCCTGGCTGAGCTGCACCGCGCAGGCGCTCTTCCCCAGCGCAGACGCCCTGCTCTGTCCTGACAGTCCCGCGTTGCCCTCAATCTGAAGGTATGGATAATTAAGGTAATGAACACTTTTCCACTAGCTGCTGAAAGCCTCATTAATCTACACACATGTTGCCACAGGCAAATTATGGCGTCAAGGGTGGGAGGATCAACAAAAATAACTTCAGAAATTCATTAATCAGACTTAGTCAAACACATAGTTTGGAACTGAGTGTTCTTATCCTGCGATGGTCAGAGGATTCGATTTTTTTTTTTTCCAAAGACATGAAAGGGACTTCTTAAGCAATATTTGGGAACATCTAAGTTATTGTACTGGCATTTATGACTCTAGTGGTTGATGCTAATGGAATCCGTCCAAAGACTTCAGTGTGGAGGATTCCATAAATGCTGAATATGCTACGGTGGATGATCAGGGTTTCTAAATATGGCAGAGGGAAAAAAATGGTCATGAGATCACACAGAGAAACATACCCAGTGAGGACAGAGATGACTAATGCCACCAAATATTCATTTTCTCCCTGACATGTCATAGGTGCCCTTGCAGTCAGGTTGGAGCTACAGAATTATTTGCTGATTTGCGTCCCCAGCCCTCTCCTTTTTTGTTGTTGTTGTGGTAGCCTTGGAGGACTCTATCCCAGATGATAAAATACAAGAGCGAAATTTTTGGACTCATCCTGGTCTTTGTGTGCATGAAAAATAAAGTTGTATTACGTTAAGCCACAGAGATTTCCTGACTGATAGGTTACTGCAGCAGTCTACTCCATCCTGACGAATGCATCAGCCACTTCACTTAAGGCTGAGCACATTTTCTTTCAAATACGGTTATTAGGCTGGTTGTACCATGATAGCCTCATGATCAGAGTGTCTGATTCCAGCATGGCTTTCAAGAGGATTTTTATGAACAAGTTGGGGTATTCTCTGGACAAATTGGGGTCCTGGGTGATAGATAATAAAACATCTAAGCTACTTGAATAAGGATCTACCCTAAAAGGGAGGATTAGCAAATAAACATGAACCTTAAGAGAGGATATCGGCTGGGTGCAGTGGCTCACACCTGTAATCCCAACACTTTGGGGGGCTGAGGTGGGCAGATCACCTGAGGCTGGGAGTTTGAGACCAGCCTGACCAACATGGAGAAACCCATCTCTACGAAAAATACAAAATTAGCCAAGTGTGGTGGTGCATGCCTGTAATCCCAGCTACTTGGGAGGCTGAGGCAGGAGAATTGCTTGAACCCTGGAGTCGGAGGTTGCGGTGAGCTGAGATCGCACCATTGCACTCCAGCCTGGGCAACAAGAGTGAAACTCCATCTGAAAAAAAAAAAAAAGAAATTAAGAACACATTCTGTGTTTGGTGTCATTCAACACTTTAAATAATGGTTTTAGAGACGATAGAGACACTCTGCTTTTTAAGCTTGTCTGTGCCACAGGGAAATAACAGGCTGAGTATCTGGACTGACAGATTCAGGACACAAACTCTGGTAGGTCAGAACATGGGCCTAAAATGACAAGATAGGAGAAAAGCATCTCAGATAAATATGTGTGTATGTTGATTTGAACTGAAGATCATAGGAGAGGAGGGATGAGGTTTAAAGTATTTTGAAAATAGCTAAGTAGACCAGTATTTTTAGAGGGTAAGGTAAAAGTCAATGGGAAATAAGGCTGAAAGTGGTTTGGGGCTTGAAGGTGGAGAGCCATGAACTTCATGCCTAAGAGTTCAGGCAATGGGGAGGCATCAACAATATTTGAGAGAGGGAGTGACATGATCGATTTAATCTAACTTTTTAAAAACCCTTCTTTTCATTGCCAATGCCCACTCTCTCCTTTCTTCCTAGCTGGTTGGAGGACACCCATGAGGGGCAGGGTCCATTTGTTAAGTTTCAGGAACTAACACATTAATTGATTCATTTAACCCTTACGGCCATGAGAGATAGGTTCAACTATACTCATTTTACAGATGAAAAAACTGAGGCTCAGGGATGTTATAAAATTTGTCCAAAAACATTCAGCTCCTCTTGGACTGGATAACACGGCATGTGAATGGGAAACCCCAATGGTACTGCAGGTCGAGTATCCCTTATCTGAAATGCTTGGGAGTAGAATAACTTCTATTTGGGATTTTTTGGAATTTTGAAGTATTTGCCTATACAAAATAAGATATCTTGGGGATGGGACCCAAGTCTAATGTGAAACTCATTTGTGTTTCATATACACCTTATTTACATCGCCTGAGGTAGGTAATTTTATACAACATTTAAATAATTTTCTGCATGAAACCAAGTTTTTATTTTATTACCCTTTGTGGGTGTGCTTGTGCTGGAAAATCTGGGTGTGTGCAAGAAAGCTACATTGCAGCTGAAGGGGGCTGGGAGGGCCTTTTTTTCCATTGGTAAACTGAATAATCTGTGTGTTATGTGCTTGACTTTTGATGGCATTCTGTCACATAAGGTCAGGTGTGAAATTTTCCACTTGTGGCATCGTGGTGGCCCTCAAAAAGTTTTGGATTTTGGGGCATTTTGAATTTCAGATTTTCAGATTAGGGGTGCTCAACCAGTGTAAACATTGTTCTACCAGGAAGAAAGCCATATGGAGGAGAACAGATCTGGAGCCATTGTAGAGAAGGGGAACCAGAGCCTAATCAAGCCTTACTTGAAGGCTATCCTACTGCTGGTCGTATTAGTTGTGTGTGACAGTGAGCCAATTTGAGTTGTGATTTCTAGACAAGCACACCAACTGGTGCAAGTATTTGACATCTCTGAATTATTGGGTGCTTAGTCGGATTGGGCTTCCATAACAAAATACCATAGACGGAGTGGCTTAAACAACAGACATGTATTTCTCACAGTTCAGGAAGCTGGGAAGTCTAAGATCAAAGTGCCGGCCGATTCGGTTTCTTTCTTTCTTTTGTTTTTTTTTTTGAGGCACAGTCTTGCTCTGTCGCCCAGGCTGGAGTGCAGTGGTGTGATCTTGTCTCACTGCAGCCTCTGCCTCCCAGGTTCAAATGATCCTCCCACCTCAGCCTCACTAGTAGCTGGGATTACAGTCATGTGCTACCAGGCCCAGCTAATTTTTGCATTTTTAGTAGAGACGGGGTTTCACCATGTTGTCCAGGCTGGTCTCAAACTCCTGACCTCAAGTGATCCACCTGCCTTGGCCTCCCAAAGTGCTGGGATTACAGGTGTAAGCCACTGCGCTTGGCCTTGATTTGGTTTCTGATGAGGGCTCTCTTCTTTGTTATATCCTCACATGGCCCATCTTCAGTGTGTATGCATGTGCGTGTGCGTGCATGTGTGTGTGTGTGTGTGTGTGTGAGAGAGAGAGAGAGAGAGAGAGACAGTTAGGGCTTCAGCATATGAATTTGGGTGTACGATTCAGTTCAGATAGTTGGTGCCATCGATTGCTCTTTCCTAGAAATGCTCTTCCTCCTTTACTTCTGTGATACCACATTAACTCCTCCTCTCTTTGCTTTCTCAGTGTTTTTTTCTGAATTCACACTCTCTGTTCACCCCCCTAGACTCTGGTATTCCTCAAGGTTAAGGCCTGGGCTATCTTTCTGCTCATTCTACACAGTCTATTGGGTCAATTTTCCTGAGCAGGCTCATGCATTCTGATGGCTTTAAGATCAGAGAATTCCTGTGATTCCTAAATCTGTAGCTCAAGCTCACAATTCTCTACTGTGTGCCCAGCCTGCACATCTCACTGCCAACTGAATATCTCCTCCTCAAAGGCAACTCACTGAAGTCTGAACTCACGACTCCTACTCTGTGAGTGGTGCTAACATCTCAGAGAAATTCCATGTTGAAGCCTGGCTTCTGCTTCTCCTGTGTCCTACACAACTCCTATCCCATCTGCTTCGAATCCTTCTGCTGACATCTTTGTATTCATGCTTTAAATCATCTTCTTTCCCTCTTCCCCATGGCTACTCTTGTGGTCCAGGTCCCCATCACTGATTTCTGGATTGCTGCAATAGCCTCCTCTCTGATCTCTTTGCTTCCAGTCTCAATCCTTCATATTCTTTCTCCTTATTATACCCAACTCCTAAATCCTACCATATTCCTCCCTTGCTTTGCATTTCTCCAGGACTCCTCACTGCCTCAGAGGAAATCCAGGCTGCTTAGACCTGCCTGGCACTCGAGGCTTCTGCAACAGCCCCATGCAACCCTCCTGCCTCTTTAGAGTCATTCTGCTTGTTCCCAAGTTGCCTTTATGCTCTGGCCATGCTGAGTCTCTGAAGTTTCCTGAAGGTACCACATCATCTCTCTTTGCATACTCAGTTCCTTCTGTTCTTGTTCAGGTGCCCCTTTCTCCAGGAAGCATTCCCTGACCCATCCTGTTTGGGTTAGGCATCTCTCTCTCTCTTTTTTTGCTTTTTTGTTTGAGATGGAGTCTTGCTCTGTTGCCCAGGATGCAGTGCAGTGGTGTGGTCTTGGCTCACTGCAACCTCTGCCTCCCGGGTTAAAGCGATTCTCCTGCCTCAGCTTCCTGAGTAGCTGGGACTACAGGCACCTGCCACCACGCCCAGCTAATTTTTGTATTTTTAGTAGAGATAAGTTTTCACCATGTTGGCCAGAATGGTCTCGATCTCTTGACCTCGTGATCCACCCGCCTCAGCCTCCCAAAGGCGTCTCTTATGTGATCCCATAACACATCATATTTATTCTCCTATACCCCTTATTGTGTATTGCTGTTAATGATGACATGCCTGTCTTTTCTATGAAACTTTTAGGTCCCTGAGAGAAGGCACTAGGTCTTAGTCTTTGTAACTCCCATGCCTAACACGTGGTAGATATTTACTAAATATGTGCAGAAGCCATAAAGTGTGGCACTTAAGAGTGTATGCTAGAGCCAGGCCACTTAAGTTCAAATCCCAGGTCCAATATTTATTACCTTCCTGACCTTGGACACTTTTAACTTCTCTGTGGATCAGTTTCTTTATCTGTAAAAGTGTGGATAATAGAGCACTTGTACTATGAGTCTGTGGGAATGAAATGAGTGAATATATATGAAGCTTTTAGAATCTTGCCCAGCACATAGTCAGCACCCAAGAATTGTTAGTTCTTATCACTTACCAAATATTCAAAGAATGTCACATGCAGGATGCTCATGATTTACATGCAGGTTTTATGTTTACTAATCCTGTAGGTATATGTTAGTACCCTCACATTACTAACAAGGAAACTGAGGCTAGAAGGCCATGTTCACCCTCATCATGCAGCTGGTGAGCTTTAGAGCTGGGACTCAAACCCAGCTGTGCCTGGCCCCAAGGCTCCTTTTTTTGGGATCAACTTGTTTCTAAAGTCCTCCAGGGCTCTAATAATCTCTCATTCTCAGTAATCCCCCTTGCCTACTCCAGAGATCTATTTAGGGGCCTGGGGAAGAGGTGGGCTAGGATAGAAAAGGCAAAGGAGAGGCAAGCTAGGATTCACTTGAAAAGTCTCCAAATCCTTTAAAAAAGTTGAACCCAGGACCCTCAGCATGGGCAATGAGAGGGGAATCTTCATGGTGGTGGAGGTGCTGTTTTTTTTTTTTTTGAGACAGAGTCTTGCTCTGTTGCCCAGGCTGGAGTGCAGTGGTGCGATCTTGGTTCACTGCAAGCTCTGCCTCCCAGTTTCACGCCATTCTCCTGCCTCAGCCTCCAGAGTAGCTGGGACTACAGGCGCCTGCCACCACGCCCAGCTAATTTTTTTGTATTTTTAGTAGAGACGGGGTTTCACCACGTTAGCCAGGATCGTCTTGATCTCCTGACCTCGTGATCTGCCCGTCTCGGCCTCCCAAAGTGCTGGGATTACAGGCGTGAGCCACAGCGCCCAGCCGGTGCTGGTTTTTTTAAGCCCTAACTTGAGCTCTCAGAGACTGACATCCTTCCCTGGCTCACCTTAAAGGATATGGGTTTGATTTATTAAGAGGGGCTGGGATATCCTTCTACTGGTGAGGTAACTGAAGACCACAAGTCTAAAGTTGATTTGGGGGGTTAGGGGGTCACCATGGTACATATATATATGTTACACCAATTCAGAGGTGTTGCACCCATCAGTGGATCTGAATCCATGGGTGCTCAAGGGCCTGGTTGAAGTCTCTGGTAGCTTTCTTTGAATATAGACACTTTACTTTGTGAAACCTTGTCTTGCAAAATATTAACAACAATACCACCACCACCAGCAGCAGCAGCAGCAACAATAATTATAAAGCAATCAGGGACTTAGGCTTTTGCAATGAGAATTTAAAAGGTCATATTTCCCTTTTCCATCCCCTTTCGGTGTTGGATGCCCCACTCAGAAGAAGACATGCTCTTAGAAGTGGAGTTAAGGATCGGGAGCCCAAGGACAGCCTCGCAGCCATAGCTTGGGTGTGTCTCTGTCTTCCTGGGCTCCAGAACTGGGGCCAGAGATTGACTAAGTGTAAACACAGCTTTAAACAGTGAGCTCAGAGGTGGAGTGAGCAATTCTAGAGTACAAATAGACCGACTCATAACACAACCCGATATCCTTCAAAAACATTGTGAGTCCACAAAACAGTGGGAAAATAAATCTCCAAGTCAGAGATACAGTAACAGGTAATTGTCTTAAACTAACTGTTTAGTGAAATTTGGGACCACTGGTTGAGTCCATGTTGGTTTAGGGCATTTTGGAGGGCCACTGGTTTCCCTTCTTGGCCAAATGATGAACCATGATAAAGAAGAGATGTTTATCCTTTTTAGATCCATGGAAACATCCACTAATAGGTGGAGCCTTTGGTCTCTGGCAATGCCCTGGAATGCCCTGGAATGGTTTTTCCCTTCCTGTGGGATCCCAGATGAGATGAAAGGTCATGGCCACTGTTCTTAAACCAGGTATGTCAAGTCTATAGCCCCATTTCCTGAAGATGGGTTCTGCATTTGCACAGAGGTCAACAAACACCAGACAGGGCGTCCTTGCCAAAGGCACTTCTCTTTAGGAAGCCCACCTGCTTGCCCTTTTTGCCATGAATGTTTCCATCAGTAGTAGAATCAAGGAAAAGTGTTCCGTTGTTTTCCAAGTGAGACAAAAGAAAATTGCGATTGAATTTTCCATGGGCCCACGATGTTTACTGCAGAATAGTGTTATCTGTTTCCTCTGTCTCCTTAACCCCACCATGCATCTTTGCTAAGCATGCCCAATAATTCTGGTACGTCTTACTATGTAGGTTGTCAGCTAACCTTACTCCCATCCCTGGGGCGACCCAAGAACCAGGGAATCTCTGGGGCTTAGGAACCAGGTACTGAAGACATTGAAGATTTCTTTCTTTAGCAAGAGGTCTGAAATCAGTGTGGGAAACATTATGCATTCTAGAGGGAGACAAAGGGTATGTGAAATTTCTGACTGGTGTCTTTCTCTTAGTGTCCTAATATTTTCGTCTCACTGAGATGAGGCATCCCCAAGTGTGAGAGCCTTATGAAGCTCCTAAAACAGGTGGATAAAGAAAGCCTGAATGGTGTGCACACAGGCAGAGCAGTAGCTGCAATGTGGATCACAGAGAGAGGGCTTGCGGGCATGCCCTGCACCTCAGGTCTTTAGCATGTCAGCATACTGTAGCTGTCAGATCTGAGTTCTTATTTCAGTTCTGCCACTTCTCAGTTTTGTAACTTTGGGCAAATTATTGCTCTTAGCCTCAGTTTTCCTACCTGTAAAATGGGCATGATATGTTGAGAACATTACCTGTAGTCACGTATATGAAGCATCTGGCATAGACCCCGCACATGGCTTAAGCCCCCTTTCTATTAACCCCAGCTCTGAGGATTTGTTATATCTTGTTCAGTGAAAATGGATAGAGTCTAAGTTTGAAGAAAGTTAAGGAAAGTTAAGGAAGTCTAACTTCCTCCTTTATAGATGAGGAATCTGAGGCCAGAGAAGTTAAGCCATTTATCCAAAGTCATGGCCCTGAGGTCTTGACTTTTTATCCAGTGATTGGTTCATGGTTTGATGCTTCTGTGGAGACTGAAGTTGCTAATACATTTCAGTGAGCAAAACAATTGTACAAGGTAAGAAAATACCACTCAAAAGAATTTTTTTTCCATGAGCAGGTACCACTATGTGCATGTGTAGTGCTGCTGGTGGTGGTGGGTTGTCAGTGAATTAATTACTGAAGATGCCACAGAATCATGGGTCCCTGGGGACAAAGGTGGATAAAGGAATTCCCTGGGCATTCTCCAGGGCTTGACCACATCTATGCTTAATTCGGAGTATTTTGTGAAGACATTGTCTTGAAGAATATTTACTAGGTAGTTACAAATTAGAGGAGAGCTTTCTGAAGACAAAGCTAGCTGGGTGCCATTAGACATCACAGGACCTCAAAGCAATGTTGACCAAAATGTGTTCCCAGATCCTGGGTAATGAGAAAAGCTTCCGTGGTCATCACAGTGACCTTTTATTGTATATTGCCTTGTGAAGTTCATTTCCCAAAATGATTTGAGGACCATCTTTTTCTTGTAATTACCATTCTTTGTAGCTAGTGTTCCACCATTCATTTTTAAAGAAACTATTAGCTTAGGGACATAGACGCATGCAGACTATCAGGCAACACTTATGCATCAGTGTGTATTCTATGTAGTCAGAAATGCACTGGCCATTTTATTACAAGAAATCATGCAATATAAAAAGTGCAAGCCAGTGGGACTTCTCTGAGGAAGGACTCCCTGGAAGATGAAGCTCCTGGTACTGAACAGATGTGTGCTAACAGTTGAATATGAGTAATGCTCTTTAAAGCAACCAATAATCTCCACTACTTGTTACCAGTGGTTCTTTCATATTGTCCTAGTCCATTTTGAGTTGCTATAGGAGAATACCTAAGACTGAGTAATTTATAAACAACAGAGATTTATTTCTTACAGTTTTGGAGGCAGGGAAGTCCAAGGTCGAGGGGTTCACATCTGGTGAGGGCCTTTTTGCTGTGTCATCTCATGGCAGAAGGGTAAGAGAGCGTATGTGTGTGTGTGTGCGTGCGTGTGTGTGTGTGAGAGAGAGAGAGAGAAAGAAGGGGACCAAAGTCACTCTTTTATCAAGAACCCACTTCTGGGAGACATAACAGCATTAATTCATTCATGAGGGCAGAGCCTTCATGACTTAAGCATCTCCTAAAGATCCTACCTTTCAACACTGGTGCATTAAGAATTAATTTTTCAACACATGGACTTTGGGGACTCTTTCAGCCTTTAGCACATATTAATCTAGTTGAGTCAGGAAATGGGATGTTTCAGCTAATTAAAGCATCCCGACTCACCAAGTCACCATGGTGAACACGGATGCTTGTACGCGCTTTTTTGTTTGTTTTTTCTTTTTCTTTTTCTTTTTCTTTGATGGGGTCTGGCTCTGTCACTCAGGCTGGAGTGCAGTGGCACGATCTCGGCTCACTGCAACCTCCGCCTCCTGGGTTCAAGCAATTCTCCTGCCTCAGACTCCTAAGTAGCTGGGATTACAAGTGTGAGCCACTGTGCCTGGCCTATATCTTTTTAAGAATCCCATTCCTGATTTAGTCTTTTTTAGATGAGTCTGAAAGTCCTCTGGGAGCTAGACATGACTCCAAGGTCACAATTGTGGACATCCATTCTCATTGGGTGGCCGATAGAGGGAGAGAATGCACATGGATGGGCAGACCTGACCAAGGATGAGCTAGCTCTGAAGTTGTTCTTTGGGACAAGGTCTAGGATGCTGTTTTTTTCATCCCTATGGGGATGCAACTCCCACTTGAACATGCTTTCTACATACTATGCCACTGGGAAGTTGTCAGTACTTGCATTGCTGTTTCCATTTTAGATGAGGAATCTGAAATGAAGTGCCTTGCTCAAGGCTATGGAGTGGGTAAGGGAGTTACCTGGGACTACCAGTGAGATCTCTTGACTCTGATTCCAGGGTTCATTCTCATGCTCTGTGATGCCTTTCATTAATGTAGAGGGCTGGGAGCACCTTGGCCACTCGGACACCATGGAGTAGCCAGACAACAGGTACAATCTGCCTCTTTAAGTCTGTGGATCTGTTTTAGAACCTCATAGCCTTCACTTGGGTAGAACAAGTCCCTAGGTAAAGTCTCAATAATATTCACAGTAAAAGTTTAAACAATTAATATTTTAAATTACAATAATACATGCTTATTGTTGACATTTTAGTAAATACATATATATGCATTTAAAGCACACAATTCCACCAACCAAATTATTTACATACTTTAATGCTATGTTCTTCCAGTTTTTCTTTAAGTATAAAACACTGGTATCTTTATGATTGTGTTAATTATTTTGTATCCTGAAGTTTCACTTGTTTATGATGATCTTGTTTATATAATTAAATTTTCTTAAAAATATTTTTAATGGTTTTGTAGTATTGGCGTAACATAACCTCTTTAAATCGATCCCTAATTCTGAATATTTAGATTATATATATATATATATATATATATATATATATATATATTTGCGTTTTTTGGTAGAGACAAATTCTTACTTTACTGTCCAGGCTGGTCTCAAACTCCTGGGCTCAAGTGATCCTTCTGCCTTTGCCTCCCAAAGTCCTCAATTATAGGCATGAGTCACTGTAGCCGGCCTATTTCTAATTTTTGTTAGTATAGATTACACTTTTTTTGTTGTTGTTGTTGAGATGGAGTCTTGCTCTGTTGCCCAGGCTGGAGTGCAGTGGCACCATTTCGGCTCACCACAACCTCCGCCTCCTGGGTTCAAGCGAGTCTCCTGCCTCAGTCTCCTGAGTAGCTGGGATTACAGGTGTGTGCCACCATGCCTAGCTAATTTTTGTATTTTTAGTAGAGACAGGGTTTCACTATGTTGGCCAGGCTGGTCTCGAACTCCTGACCTTGTGATCTGTCCACCTCAGCCTCCCAAAGTGCTGGGATTACAGGCGTAAGCCACTGTGCCTGGCCCTGGATTACACTTTTAAAACAATATATTTACAGATATTTTTATACAACTGTATAGGAACCTTTATATAATTTTCCTAATATTTGCTTTGAAGAGATTCCTGAACTTTTTTTTTTTTGAGTTAAAAGAAATGAACATTTCGAAGATTCTTGTACATCTCATCTTCACAACTTGTTTTAAACCTCTTCCATAGCTTCAAGCTATGGTCCTGCTTTCTGGTTCTATTCTTCATCTTACTCCCTGGATGCGATGCCTTCATGTTCTTGGCCTCCTTTCCTGACACTATCTACGCACCTGTTTGTTATTCTGGGCTATAAATTTCCCAACCAAATCTGGCTTAGCTCTAGGTCCTGCTGGAATTATCTTCACTCCTCTTGTGGGAAATTGGATGGGAAGGAGAAATTGGACTCCTTCATGAAAATTCCCTCCACATATTCATCCAGTAAAAATGTATGAAATGCCCAGTGCCTGGCACTTCTGGAATTCTCTCCAAAGATGCCATCCTGTTCCCACACTGTCATGGGAACAATAAAGGGAACCGTGTGGCCTCCTGCCATCTGCGTGTCTCCATCCCAGGGCGAATGCTTGATCAGTGGGGTGGTACCGCAGGCCTGGATCCTCAGGAGTCATCACTTTTCTTCTTGCCACGACTCTTCATTTGCTCAACAGTGCCTTAATGGCTCAGGCGCTTAAGAGTGCAGTCACTTAATAGCCCTTTCTATCAGTTTTCCCATCTGCAGAATGGGGACTGTGATTCTGGGCTGACCGGGTGTTGTGAGCATTAATGAACGTTTTGAGGCATGTTGAGATCTGTAGATAAACAAACCTCAAGAAGTACAAAGTGCTAATGAGCCTGTTGCTGAGCAACTTGCTTTAAGAGACTGCTTTCTTTCCCACAGAGGAGGAATCAGTTCCTAATCCCTGGGCACAGATGTTTTCCAGCTGCTTTTGGATGAACCAAAACAGTGGATTCCAAAGGGAATTTTCCCTGGACACATGCAGCTCTCAGGTTAATGGAAAGCTCAGAATTAAGTCTAAAGCAACACCAGAGTAACTCCCAAGTTAGTTTGCCCGGTGACAGCACCACTTGGTAGAGTTTCTTGGCACTTTCTGCAACAGTGTTTGCCTGAGTGTGGAATGTATACTACTGATGACACACAGACGACTTTAGATGGTGCGTGGATGAACTTTTAATAACTTTTCACAGTTATGCATTTTTTGGTGGTTATTTTCTATCTGTAGCAAGTGATACTGTTTATTTATTTATTTATTTATTTATTTATTTATTTATTTATTTGTCACAACAAGAATAACTGACATTTGGGCTGGGTGTGGTGGCTCACGCCTGTAATCCCAGCACTTTGGGAGGCTGAGGCAGATGGATCATGAGGTCAAGAGATCGAGACCATCCTGGCCAACACGGTGAAACACTATCTCTACTAAAAATACAAAAATTAGCTGGGCATGGTGGCACACACCTGCAGTCCCAGCTATTTGGGAGGCTGAGGCAGGAGAATCGCTTGAACTCAGTAGGTGGAGGTTGCAGTGAGCCGAGATCACGCCACTGCTCTCCAGCGTGGGTGACAGAAGGAGACTCCATCTCAAAAAAAAAAAAAAAAAAAAAAAAGAATAACTTGCATTTACTGAGGGCTTACTTTGTCCTGGGTACTGTTGTAAGTGCGTTACAGCAAAGCATTTAATCATCACAACAGCCTTATCTTTAGATATTCTTATTATCCCCTTTGTACACACGGGGATGTTGACACACAGAAACTTTAAGGAGTCTTACAAACTGTCTAAATTTACATAGCTGGCAAACAGTGGAGACGGGGTTTCTATCAGACAATTTTGGCTCCAGGGCCCATGTTCTTGTTAAACACCCTGTCACATTTCCTTTCAATATATTTGCATTTGTGGTACTGGTATAAAGGATATTTAAAAACAGATTATTTAAAGTTACAAAAGCATGTTGATTGGAATAAAAATGATGTATAAAATCTGAGTTAAAAATAATGAGATGGTTTGAAGATATGGTGGATATTGTGATGTTGGAATCAATGACTGAAGGGCAGTGTGCCCTAGGGGGTAGCCTGGTGACCACCGGGGCCACTATTCTCTAGAAGCTGGTTAAAAATCCAGATCTATGGACTCTCTGTGGGTGCAGTCCAAGGATCTGTATTTATAACAAAGGCCTCAGGGCATTTCCATATCATGAAGCTGTGACACACCTGTTTCCCACACCCCCAATCCCTATCTGGGCCTAAGACAAACAACAACAACGACAACTGCTGATTGGTTGGGTGTTCCACTGGGTTATCACTCTTTTGGCCTCATGTCAGGGAAAGGCAGAAGAGAAGGGACAGAGAGCTACTCTTTAGATTGCTAGACACAGGCCTTATCCTAATCCTCACATTGAGGAAGCTGTGCTTAGGCCCATTTTACCGATAAGGAAACTGAAGGTGAAAGAGGGTAAGTGACCTGGCAAGTGGTGGGGCCAAGAGTCAGACCTGGGCATGTAGGGTTCATCAGCCGAGCACTTTCCATTGTACCAGCCCTCTGAGGCCAGGCATTCAGGGTTAGCGCATCCCCAGACAAGCTGGAAGGGGGCCCAAGTCAGGGCAGTGAGCTTGCATTTGGAGAACTGCGCTAACTCTTAGGGCTGGAATTTAAAGCATGGTGTGATCTCGGCTCACTGTAACCTCCCAGGTTCAAGTGATTCTCCTGCCTCAGCCTCTGGAGTAGTTGGGATTACAGGTACCCGCTACCATGCCCAGCTAATTTTTGTATTTTTAGTAGAGACAGAGTTTCACTATGTTGGCCAGGCTGGTCTCGAACTCCTGACCTCGGATCATCTGCCCACCTTGGCCTCCCAAAGTGCTGGGATTACAGGCATGAGCCACCGTGCCTGGCCCATATTCTTTACCACTGTGTTCTACTGCATCCTAATAATAAAAATATTCTCACTTACTGTGTGCTGGGTGTTACACAAATCACACCCGTATCTTTTTTCAGTTGTCTCACCTTAGACACTGGGCTCTCCAATACTCAGTAAAATGTGGGTGCCTCATAGGAACTCAAGACCTGTTTTCTAGCAATAAAGGACCTATTGAATATCCACTGTATGAATAGCCATGCTTATAATGGCAACACGAACGATAATGATGATTAAATCAGTCAGGGTTGTTGGTGGTCTGTTAGTCTGAGCGAGGAACTCTAGATCCTTTTACAAATACCATTGAACCTCACAGCCTTAATGGTTAAAGATTTATTTCATGGTTCAATGATAGTCGTGTGCCCATTTAGGGTGTCTCTTCTCCAAGTGGTGATATGGGGATCTAGCTCTTTCCATTTTGTGACATTGTCTTCTTAACCAAGTGGCCTCCAAAGTCACTACGAAAGGGGAAGAGAATATGGTGATAGCTCAGTGCGTCTTATGATCACCCCATTGGTCAGGATGACACTACCCTGGCTGCAAGGAAGGAGAAGAAATGCGGTCTTGTGTGTCTGGGCAGAAGAGGAAATGAGGCTGGGAAGCATCTAGCTAGCTTTTGCCACTTTGCAAGCTGCAGAAATGGACTCTGCCTACATTTCAAATTCACTGGAAGTGTACTGGGTAGCTTACAGAATTGGCAGCAGGCTGGAGCACCAGCTGGAAATCCAGGGTGGCCGGGCAGCGGCAAAGTCGAGGCCAGCCTCAAAGTCAGCATCAGAAGTACTGCTAGAATACTTCCACCGGCTCTGCGGATCACATTTCTGACTCTAGCTGGTGCTGGACTCTAGACATCATCCCTACAGTGAAAAATGTCTACACCCTTCCTGCATCTTTGAGCCAGCCTCAGAGTTCCGGACAGACCATTGCTCAGGCCCTCACCAGTGTCTTAGATTGAAGGGAGAGATCGAGTACTATCACTCTCCATAGGCTTCCAAAGGGGAAGGTGCTGTGGGATACCCTAATACTAGTGGAATTCTCCTCAAATAGGCAGGGCTAATTGTTGGGAAGAAAAAAGAGTGAGAGCAGAAAAGAGAGAGGCAGCATGATATCTACTATATTTGAAGCTTGTTAAAAATTCACAAAGTGCTTTTTTATTGTTTAAATTTGCACGATGGAATTGAGGGCAGAATGCCGGTGGGAAGTGGTCAAGCCAGTCCCCAGAGTGCATCGGGGACTTCATGTGTCAGTTTCCTGGTTTGTTTATTGGTTCATTTATTCATGGAGCATATGTTGCATTCACTGTGTGCTGGGCTCTGTGCTGAATAGGACCAGGTTCTTATCCTAAAGGAGGTCTTAGACTAGTGACATTCAAACATGGTTTCCAAGAGGCAGCAGGGCAGGACTGAGGACAGCAGATGGCCCAAGTCTGGGAACTGTACCAGGGCAGGAATTGACAGATTATGTGTTTGACTTGAGTCTCAGGGAGGTGAAGTGACCTGCTCAAGTCTCATAACTAGTCAATCACTGACCAAGGACTCCAGCTGATGTCTTCAAGTTCATGTTCAGAGGCCTCCTTCCACTCACAGCAGTTCTATGCAAAGCAGAGGGGAGCACAGTAGCTTAGGGCAATGGGGAGATCACAGGCTTAGGGGTCCTGCATTTTCTAGCTGGAAGCTAGGTGACATTAGCCTAGAGTCACCTAACATCTGAGCGTTAATCTTTCATCTATAAAATATGAATAATAACATGTACTTCCCAGTGTCACTGGGAACAAGTCTAAACAATGAAAGTGCCCTTTATAATGCCAGACACAGTAGGTGCTCGATGAAAGGTAGCTACATAGAAAGAAGAATAAGATAGGGTCACTGTCTTCAAGGAACTTGTCCTTTTCCTGAAAGGGACTGGCGAGTGAAATAAGATCAGAGAGTGAAGTTTACCTGCGTGTGAGAGAGAAGAAATAAATACAAATCCCTAGTAGCTAAGCTATAAATGCAACTGGAATTCAGAGAAGAAAGAATGCTGTGTGGGCAGGGGTCAAAGGCTCTGTGGCGGGACCAGTGAGGCGGCCAGGATGGGGGCTTTGGTTCTGTAACCAGGCTCCGTGGGTTCATATCTGAATTCCATCTATCTTATTACCTCTGTGTTCTTGGGTGAGGGTAAGTTATTTAATTTCTTTAAGCCTCGGTCTCTTCTGCTTAAAATGAAGATAATTGTAGCACCTGCTCATTGGGTAATTCTGAGACGTTAATGAGAAAATCCTCCTAAGGGGCTCAGTGCAGTGCCTGGCACTTAGTAATAGTGCCATGAATATTATTCCTGTGGAACCAAGCCTTGACCAATGAATATATAAGGCCTTCCCCATTGTAGTGGTTGCAAGGATTAAATGAGAGAATTTATGTTAGGCACCCAGCACAGTGTCTGGTGCACAGCAGGCATTGCTTATGCCCCCTTGCCCTCCAGGGAAGGACAATGCCTTATGTTTCTTTTTATCTCTCATGGCCCTCAGCACAGTATCTGGCTTGAGTTAGTTTTACCATGAAGTATTCAGCTGGGAGCTTGACAACAAGCTAACAGTTGAAAGTAGGGCCATTTGAAGAAATAACATGAGTGAAAACAAAGCAGTGGAAATAGTCCAAATTATCAAGGAGTTTAAGAAGAACTTCTGGGACCATGGATGGATCTGGAGGCCGTTATCCTTAGGAAACTAATGCAGGAACAGGAAACCAAATACTGCATGTTCTCACTTATAAGTGGGAGCTAAATGATGAGAACACATGGACACATAGAGGGGAACAATGCACTCTGGGGCCTATTGAAGGGTGGGAGTTGGGAGAAGATCAGGAAAAATAACTAATGGGTACTGGGCTTACTACCTGGGTGATGAAATAATCTGTACAACAAACCCCCATGACACAAGTTTACCTATGTAGCAAACCTGTGCTTATACCGCTGAACTTAAAAGTTGGAAAAAAACAAAAAACCAAAAACAGACCTTTCATTCTTTGTAAGGTCAGGGAAGTCCTATTTGTTTCCCCCTGGTGGCCAACAAAAGCAAACACAGCTCAGTTTTTGGGAAAGGAGTCAGCGCTTAAGCAACAGGAACCGTCACAGGGCTCACCTGACCATCCTGAGCCACGCTTCGGCTGTGATTCAGCCCTGCAGAACGACTCATGACCCGTCTCAACTGCAGTGACTTGCTCCTGGTGACATTTCCCAAGGAATAAACAGTGTCGTAAGAACCAGCCTAGAAACTAAAGAAAGAGCTAGTTATTTCATCTCTTTTCTCTTTATCCAGCCGAATACTTTGAAACTCTGCCCTTTGACCTCCTCCTTCAGGGACAGTGTCAAGAATTCTCCTCTTTCCTGTGTCATTTTGGACAATTAATCATATAACAGTAATGACAATATTTTGGGTGTTTATTCTCTGGCAGACACTGTTCTAAGCTCTTTACAAACTTAACTCATTAAATCTCCCAGACAACCATACAGGTATGTACTATTTTGACACCAATTTTTCAGAGGAAGAAACTGAGGCCCAGTGAGAATACGTGACTTGCCCCAGGTGACGTAGCTAGTATGTGGCAGAGCCAGGTTTCAAACCCAAGCAACCCGGCTCCAGATACCATGTTCTTAACTCTGTGAATCAGCCTCCCAGGCCACATGCTCTAGTGACAAATCTTGGGCCATTGCCTAGTATTGCTGGAATTTTGTGTGGCATAAATCACTCTTCTTACACTTTCATAAAAATGTGGCATAAATCACTCTTCTTACACAAATCATGGAGAGAAATGACTTTTTATTTTTTTATTTTTATTTTTTTAGAGACAGGATCTTATCCTGTTGCCCAGGCTGGAGTGCCATGGTGCAATAATAGCTCACTGACTCACTGGACCTCAAACTCCTGGCCACAAGTGATCCTCCTGCCTCAGCCTCCCAAAGTGCTGGGATAACAGGCAAGAGCCACTGGGATCAGCCAGAAATGGCTTTTTAAGAGCACATTGGTGGGTTCCACCCTCAGAGATTCTGATCCAGCTGGTCTGGGGTGGAGCCCAGGAATCTGCATTGTTCACAATGGTGCTCTCTATGGTAGTGGAAAGAGCATAGGTTTTGGGACGCCATCTTCTGTCACTGGTTCTTGGATCTTTGATGAATCACTTTTAGCTCCCCCAATGTCTGTACAATTGGTGTCATGATTCTGACCTTATCGTAGTCATGGTAAGGCTGAAATGAAATGATTTATGTTAGTGTCTGGTAGATGATTTATTTTAGATGCTCCTGTCCTTGAGCTGGGGGGCTGACAGTGATCATCTTTAGTCATATATGACTTGTGAAATGTGAAATGGGACTTTTTGGGTCAGGAACAGATACCGTCTCCTCCTAGCAGCCACAACACAGTGACAAGAGCATCACTGACTTGGCCTGAGCTTTGGCATGATTACTTCAAACCTCTGTTTCTCATCTAAGCAGTGTGGAAACCTGTGCTTCCATGAAGGGTTGTGGGGAAAGCCCTCATGTCAGGTTACACATGAGGAAGTGAGGTTTCATTCTGTCAGGCATTGTCTTTCTTGGACCGTCCACATAGGGGCTCAGCTGTGTTCCAGCCGGGCCAGCGGCTGAGTGTGTGCAGATCTGAGAAGACGTGAATTGTGTCCTGGATTTCTGGTAGGCATGCTCCCAGGACGGCAGGGCAGGGTGGGGAATGGCTCTCAGAAGCCGCAAAGCCTTGTCCAAATACTCCGTGGCAGGGGATGCTACAGTTCTGTGTAAAAGACAAGGCCAAGTCACCCGGGGAGGCTCTGTGATGATCCCATTTGAGCCTTTGGGGACACGTAGCTGGGGGTTGAGATTCTCTCTTCACTGAGCAGAACAGGCAAGGAGGTAGCGGGTCTGCCTTTTGTGTTGTCTCCGAAAACGGAATCAATGATGCGCTCCTGTTTTTTGCTTGCCCCACATCTCTCTCTTCCTGCTTTGAGCACTTTGATATAGTCTCACTTTCTATCTATAAAGCCTGTCTGTGTCCTTACTCACTGCAATGACCTGAAATGCAGAAGCTGCTCCTGTGAAAAAAACCACTGGGGAGCCCACAGCAGTTCCACGTCATCCTCTGAGTCACCCTGCAAGTGAAACCTGGGAAGGCTCATGGGGTTCACCTGGGCTGGCTACTCCCTCTGGGGCTACTCTGTGGTCTGTGGCACTGTGGCATCTGCTCTGGGTTTCCAACCAACATTTTCTTGCCTCTGCACTCTGTGCTCTGGCTGGGATGTTTTCTCCTCTCTTCTCTTTCTGGATAACTCCCATTTTTCCATTAAGACCAAGTTTAAATGTCTTTCCTTCTTTTTTTTTTTTTTGACACAGAGTTTCACTCTTGTTGCCCAGTCTGGAGTGCAATGGCGTGATCTTGGCTCACTGCAACCTCTGCTTCCTGGGTTCAAGCAATTCTCCTGCCTCAGCCTCCCGAGTAGCTGGGATTACAGGCACATGGGCACATGCCACCACACCTGGATAATTTTTGTATTTTTTAGTAGAGATGGTTGGTTTAGTAGACATGGTTCACCATGTTGGTCAGGCTGGTCTCGAACTCCTGACCTCCTGACCTCAGGCGATCCAACTGCTTGGCCTCCCAAAATGCTGGGATTATAGGCGTTAGCCACCGTGTCTGGTCAAGACCAAGCTTAAATGCTCCTCTAAGAAATCTTTCCTGATTTTCTGCTTGGTTCCTTACCAGAATGCCAGTGTCTTTCCACTGTCACATTTCCACAGCACCTGAAATGTGTTCTTTAGTGCATGGATGCCATGGTGTTGCCATTATGTGTCTCCCACCAGACTGTAAGCCACTTGAGAGCAGGACCATATCTCAGCTCTCACGCAGGCTGAGCATCTGGCACATAGTAGGTGCTTCGGGAATATATTTTCCGTGAATTATTCATGATATGGTTTGACTTCTGTCATGGATCCTACTCTGCACATAGGTTTCATGCCCACTGGGTTGCTGGTCTTTGGATTCCAGCTGAGGGAAGATTCTGTTCTGTAATAACCTTAAAGGAAGCTTGCACAGTCTCTCCTATAATGTTGTTTTTACTGGGAGTTGACGTTGTCCATCCCATTCTATTGAATAATATCCCTTGTTAGAAAGGGCATTTTGGCATGCCATTAGTAATGATAGCAAACCATATTTATGTGGGTTACAATTAGGTCCAGTTGTGAGTGATAGAAAACTCAAAATGACAGTGGCTTAAATAGCTATTTATTTATCTCTCATGTAAATATCCACAGTTAATCTAATCCTGCCATGAAGGTTCTGCTCCACAAAGTTCTCAGGGACCTGCACCATTAGACCTTCTACTCCACTCTGCCCAGGGCTTAGCCACTGTACACATGACCCAAGATAGAGCTTCAGGAGTGACATTCACTTTCCAAACACAGATGGAGGAAGGTGGGAAGAAGGGGGCCCAGTGAGTGGGCCAGCTGTCTGTAAAAAAGTTTCCAAAAAAGCAAAGGGAATCTTCCACATGATACTCTGTTTACATCCCATTCACAGAACTTACTCATATGACCACTCCTGATCTGCAACAAAGTCTGGGAAATGTAGTCTTTATTCTGAACAGCCATGTTTCTAGCTGTGGAGGAAGGGGAATATGAAATTGAAGAATAATAGCAGTCTTTGCTATAATATTTGCTTAGCACTTTACAAATCGTTTTTTATATTCGTTATCTGGGCTGATACGCGTATGAAAGACAGGGTAAGTAGCTTAAGGACACACGGTAAAAGCAGAGTCAGAAGAACAGAGAGGTGTTTTGATGCTGCACCCTCACTGCTGTACTGTGCTACTTCTCACACTGAGCTGAAATTGGTTTCTTTCCAACTACCCATCGGTCCCAGTTGTGTCAGTTGGGAGAAATGAAAGGAGTACAGTCTTTCTGCTGGGTAGTAAGTGACTCAGACACAAGGCGGTGGTGCATGCTGAATATCCTGCCCTCCACTGCCCCCAACAGGTTGCCTGGATCGCAAGACTACTCAATAAATAGTGAAATTGAAAAATCATTGTGGAATCTCAATTCTTTTTGTCTAATAATGATAGCAATGTATATTCCAATAGCATGTTACAGTAAGTGTTTACATCTCTGGTTTCCATTAGCTTCAGGGTTTGTGGAGAAACTTATGGTTCATAAAGCCATACTGTTGAAGGTCTTTCCTTGGCAAATGCAAAGGGAATACTGAATGCAGCACTTTCCCATGTGATTCCCCTTTAATCATCACTGAACATTTCAGAGTGTCTCAGTGCATTTAGTGTTACTACCAAGACATACCTGAGGCTGGGTAACATATAAAGAAAAGAGGTTTATGTAGCTCATGATTCTGCTGGCTGGAAGGTTCAAGATTGGGCATCTTGTGAGGGCCTCAGGCTACTTCCCCTTATGGTGGGAGGTGAATAGGAGTCTGTGTATGCAGAGATCACATGGTGACAGAGGAAGTGATGGGGGGCAGGGAGGTGCCCGGCTCTTTTTAACAGCTAGCCACTGCAGGAATGAGAACTCACTCATCCTCGAGGGAGGGCATTAATCTATTCATGAGGCATCTGCTCTCATGACCCAAACACCTCTCCTTAGGCCACATCTTCAACATTGGGGATCAAATTTTAGCATGAGGTTTGGTGGGACAGACATCCAAACTATAGTATAGAGCTTGGGATTATTATCCTCATTTTAGAGATGAGAAATCTGAAATTTATTATTTATTTATCATTATTGTTATTTTTTAAGACAGAGTCTCACTCTGTCACCCAGGCTGGAGTGCAGTGGCGTGATCTTAGCTCACTGCAATGTCCACCTCCTGGGTTCAAGTGATTCTCCTGCCTCAGCCTCCTGAGTAGCTGGGATTACAGGCACGTGCCACCACACTCAGTTAATTTTTGTATTTTTTAGTAGAGACAGAGTTTCGTCATGTTGGCCAGGCTGGTCTTGAACTCCTGACCTTAGATAATCCACCTGCCTTGGCCTCCCAAAGTGCTAGGATTAGAAGTGTGAGTCACCGTGCCCAGTCGAAAACTGAAGTTTAAAGAGGCTTAATAACTTTCTCTAAAGGGTGGAGTGCACAACCCTACCTGCCTGACTCTGAATGGCTCTGGTCTTGGGATTCCTCTGTTCTTAATCACTCCTTCGACATCAATGAGTTATCAATGATGCGTGCAAAACGCTGTTTGGGAGACACCAAGAAGGATTAGCAATGTGATGCCTACTATTGTTGGAGTTGCAGGAAAAGCTAATGGCAGGACCAGCCAGTACTAGGGAGTCAGAAGAGGGTGGCTGCCTGTAGCCAGGAGTCAAGTAGTTCCTCTCCCCAGTGAAGAAGGGGGAGGTGTGGAAGGTGCAAAAGTTAATACAGGAAGAATAGAGGAAGGGCCCTGTGAACTTTCAATACCCCTGTACCTTGTTTTGCTGAGCTTATTATATGATACCAGAGCAGAATAGAAGGTAGACCCACGGGAATTCAAATCTTGGCTGTGCCACCCACTTCCTGGGCAAGTCACTTCCTCTCTCTGTGTCCATTTCCAAATCTTTGAAATTCAGTTAGAAACAGGACTTTAAAAACAGGGTTGTTGTGAAGATTTTATGAGATAATGTATAAAATAAGTTCTTACCAAGTATCAGCTATGATATTTATGATGAATATTTTAGAGTTATTAATTATACTGTGAGGATTAAGGAACTTGGCAGAGGAATACAGTAGGTGCTTAAATGGTATCCTAAAATATTATTTAAAAATAAATGACAGTAATGGGAATACCGCAATTACTTTTGCACCAACGTAATAATAGTAGGATATTTAAAGTTGAGATCACAGGAATCAGTGCAGATATGTCTCATTTTAACCAGCAGGTGGCGCTCATGTCGTGTTTAAATTCTGAAAAACCTTAAAAAGTACATACATATTCATATTTTCCATTTTTACCAGAAAAAGTAAGGAAAAAAAAATCTCAAAAAAGGCCATTGTCTGTGCCATGGGGAAATAATTAAGGTATGTAAAACAGCTGATACAGTAATTAATAAGAGCAGTGACTGGAGAGTCTCAAAAAGCTTTAGCTGCAAAACTGCGGGAGTGTAATTGACCTCACTGACGTAGGAAAAAAATCACAAGCTCACACACAGCAGGGAAAGACTGTGCTTTCACATCAGTAGATTTAGAACCAAACCAGGGGATCCTGGAGCTGCGCTTCTGAGCCACACCTGGGAAGACTTAGAAAAGGTAAGTTCTAGGAAGGCAGGGTCTCCAGTGACTGTCTTTACCCATATTCCCAGGGCCTAAGGCATTAATCGTAGTAGACGCTCAATAAGCATGTGTCAGGTGAATGAATGAACACCATGGCACATGCAGAGTTTTGTAACCCAGGCCTCAGCTTCCTCTCTGTAATCCTGGATAGACTTGGAGTTTCTGGGGTCTTGTCTCCGTTTGATGGTGTGGTCCTGGGCATCATCTTCTCTGAGTCTGGGTGGCATTTGTTTTCTATGTGAAATGAGAAGCGGGGAGTGGCTACTGTGACCCTGTATGGATTCTATATGGATACATCCTCCAAGTCAGGAGGAGAAGCATGAGCGTCGGCAGGAGCAGTCAAGTTCATGCTTCTTTGGTTGGAGAATCTGCACAAGTCTTCTGGGAAGAAAGTAGAGGCTGTCTAGGGGTTACAGGATCATCATCTAAGTTCTGCTTCTGCCTGGACTTGCTGCGTAATTTGAGTGAGTGGCTAAACCTGACTCTTTCTCCTCTTTGAAGGAGCAACTGCCTCTTCATTTTTGCTAGTATGGGTAATAGGATGACATGATTCTCAAGTGCTTTGTAGAAATAGAAATGTATTCTAGGTGTTGAGTCTATTTCATGTGTTAGAGATAGCAAGTAAAGCACCATGGGAGACATGTCATTTGGATTTTATCTCTAATGTATTCCTTATCTTGTTGCAGGGCAGGCAAGCCCCAAAACTGGGGCTTAGCCCAGGAAGGTTCTTGGCTTCACTCGGGAAAGAATTCAAGAGTAAGTCAGTGGTAGAAGAAAACAGTTTTGTCGAGGCAATGGAATTATAGCTCTGTGCCTGCTCCTGCAAGCAGGGCTACCCCATGGGCAGGGCTACCCCACAGGCAGTGTGTCAAGAGGAGCAGCTCAGGGGCATTTCTGTAGTCATAGTTATAACCAGTTTTAGTAACAAGCAAATTAAGGGGCAGATTATGCAGAAATTTCTAGAAAAAGGGTGGTAACTTCTGGGTGTTGCCATGGCATTGGTAAACTGACATGGCACTGGTGGGCGTGTCTTATGGAGAGGGGCTTTCGCATTTTCCGTTTCAGCTAGTCTTCAGTCTGGTCCGAAGTTTGAGTACCCCCCTCCAGAGTTGCATCCCACCTTCTACCTCTATCTGACCCATTTTTTCATATCAATTTGGGCCCCACCGACAAGTCTTTATTTTAAAGCACAAGCCTCCTCTTCTAACTCTTCCCAGGTGTGAGGCCCATTGAGATGCACTGCTCAGATTTCCTTCAAGAGAATGTGCCGTAGGGAGCATAGTGGGCCAACAGCCCCAGTGGCAGGCCCATGAGCTGAGGGTGTGTTTTCTGCAGGTTGCTCCCAGCCCATGACAGCTTGGTAGGGGCTCCTGCTCAATTTGGGATACCCCAATGAGCAGCTTTGGCTCTCATTGGCTTTCATTTGGCTCTGGGACTCCCCATCCAAGTGGTTGAAACTTTCTCTGAACTGCTGCCTGAGCCTCTTCCTCCCCAGTCTTTCCTTTGCTCTCTTCTTTCACAGATGTGAGACAAGCATCACTGGCTGAAGGCTCTCCCAGCCTTCTCTGCACGGTCTCCCTTTATCCTTCATTGGTAATGATTCACAATTTTCCTGTCTTTTGGACTGGCACACCGGGCTACTGTGGGATGAATTCCTGCTTTTTGTTTTTGACCCATTATTTGTCTTTGAGACCATATTGGTTGACTTTTCCTTTTTATTGGTTTGTAGAAAGCAAAAAGTAAAGTTCTAACCAACCACTGCTAAAACAAAAGAGGATTTATTATCTAACCCGCAGGATACAGGTTATAGCAAGAGTGTGTATTTATCACAGCTGGGGTGTATATCTTCTGTTTGGTTATGCTGCTGTTCAAACCTCAAAATCTCAATGGCTTATGAGCCCAAAGGTATATCTCTCAGTTATATTACATGACAACTATGATCTATGCATCATCATTCTAGGATCCGGGCTGAAGGAGCGGCCCCATCTGGAACTTGCTGTTCTCGTGGCAGAGGAAAAAGAACAAGAAAGAGCATAAAACCATGAGATGATTCTTAGAGGTTCTCCTAGGATTAGCATATGTCACTGCTACTTGCATTTTACTGGTCTAACAAGTCACATGGCCAGGCCTGATGACAATGGACAGAGAAGTATCCTTCTTCCCCCAGGGAGGAACTGCAAGTCACATAGCAGTGGACAGATGTAGAATCCTCCAATTGCGAGGACAGTGAATAATGAGGAGCAGCAATACAATGCACAGTCAACTCTCATTATTCATGGATTCCTTATTTGTGAATTTTCCTACTTGCTGAAATTGATTTTGTAATTCCCAAATCAATACTCATGTGTTTTTGTGGCCGTTTGCAGACATGAGCAGAATGGTGAAAATTTTAAGTTTTCGAATGTGCACATTCCTAGCTGAGGTTGAACAAGGCAATGCTTTGCCTCCTTGTTTCAGCTCTCATACAGACACAAGCAGAACGTGGAGATGCAGAGGGCTGTGCTGCATGGTGCCAGAAGCTCCAATGCTTGGCCAGTTGCATCAGGTTTGAGTCCTCACTCTGGCCCTTGATAGTGGGGCAGCCTCAAACAAGTCACTTAACACTTCTGCATCTCAGTTCTCTTTTGTAAAATAAAGAAAATAGAATCTACCAGGATGAGTTGTTTTTAGGAACTAAGGTTATAATCTATGAGAGAGATGTGTATGTGTATACCTACCTATAGATGTAGATATATGTGTGTGTGTATTGTGTGTATACACACAACACACAAACACACATTTCCCTTGGGGGTGATGGTTCAGGGTTTGCAAATTCAGTGTTTGCAACAACTTTATAGAACATAACTATCATGAAGAAAGAGAATCGACTGTATCTCAGGATCATTGAGGGGCCCAAGAAAGAGCACTCCTTTTTATCACTCAGGTTCTGAACTGATTGACTAAGATATGGAGACCAAATGCCACCTTTATTATTGACGATCAGTGGAGGCTGCAGCATAGAGCCCAAATGGCTTGCGTATTTCCCATCCACAGTCTTGTCTTCACAAGGTAAATTTTGTTCTGCAGAGCAGTCCACACTTTCTCAAGTCACTGCTGCCTACAGGTCTGGGTGGAGAAGGAAAGACAAAGGGACCAGTGACCCTCACTCACCACCTTTGATGAATTGTCTCCTCCCTATTGAGAAATATGGACCAATGACTGTTGTACATGGACTGGGAAATCCATTCCACCTCTATGGGGAGGGTAAGTGGCAAGAAGCCAGAAATAGTTGGGGAAAAATTGGTTCTCATGACAGAAGATGTAGGGAAGTTGCACTTCCCCTTACCACATCAAAGGAAGGTACAAGCCCAGTTGTGGGTTTAGGGGATGAGTTGGGGGTTCCCTTCTGTCAGTGCTGAGTGTTGACAGCAGTTCTGATCTTTGATCTCTAACATGCAATCAAGGTGTCCTGCTGGGAAGGTGATCAAAGATGTTCTGGCTAGTTTCTCCTTACTGGTCATTTGTGTAGAAGCACACACCTCGGCAGCAAATAAAAATAATTCCTGGCCAGTTATTTCTCAGTCAGTTTGAACCTGTGATGGAATTTCCCCACCAATGGTTTGCATTAAGTGGCAGAAGGGAGGACACCAGCTGTTGATTAGAACTCAGGTGACAGAGAAAGCTGGCATCGGCTGCAAGCACCACAGCCTTGGTTGGCATTCTATGCAAGCAGGGAACTAGGGCATGAAGATTGACAAGCATCATCCAAGGAGCAGGCAGTTCCAGAGAAACAATTCATCTTTGTTCTTTTTCTTTTGCAGAGAGATCTTCATGGTAGCTTTTTAAGGCCAAGCACTAGAGCTGTTTCCTTGGTTACAAAGGCTTACTTACTAGGGCAAAGGTGGGGTGCAGGTGGCACCTGTAGATATTCACAATGGCAAATTGCAAGTGTATGCATATTATATATAATGTCTTAGGGCTGCCAGCAAATTACCACAAACTGAGTGGCTTAAAACAGCAGACAAAGTCAAGGTGTTGGCAGGGCCATGATCTTTCTGAAGGCTCTAGTGAATTCTTCTTGCCTCTTCTTAGCTTCCTGTGGTGGCTGCAGATCCTTGGTGTTCCTCGGCTTGTAGATACAGCATTCCAATCTCTGCCTCCATCTTCACATGGCCATCTCCTCTGTGTCTCTGTGTTCAAATTTTTATCTTCTTATAAGTACATCAATCATTGGATTAGGACTCATCTTAATCCAGCATGACTTCATCTTAACTTGATTATATCTGCAAAGACCCTATTTTCAAATGAGGTCACATTCACAGATTCTAGGTGTACATGAATTATGGGGCGACCCTATTCAACATAGCATAGTGCATATTTTGAGCTTTGCACATTTCCAGTACTCTCCACCTCCCCTATTACTGCCTTAACTTAAGCTCCATGAACTCTCCAGTGCTATAAGAGTCTTTAAATACTTTCATATATTTATTGTATCTGATTCTATCAATAACTCAAAACTACATTATTTTTCACATTGTCTGAAAGAAACTGAGGCTCAGAGAGGAAAAGTCACTTTCAGAAGGCCACACAGCTTGTGTGTGGCAGGAACAAGTTTATCTGGTGCTGTGCTCATGCCATACAGCACCTGTAACTTTGAGCTAAAAAAGCAGCATAATTCTTTCATTGCCTCCCAAACCTCTTTTACTAATGAAAGAAAAAGCCTTTCTATTTTATAACTCAGGGTTGTTTGGCAGTGTTTCCTTTGCAGAGAACCATCAATTAATCAATCATCCAATCTGTGAAATAATATTTACCATGTACTGTGTTTGAGGGAGCGTGCTAGCCCCTGAGGACAGAGTGGTGAGTAAGAGACGCATTTTTAACCTCATGGAGTCTACAGTCTAGCAGTAAAGGAGTCATACATGCAAACAAATACGCAGATCAATAGGTACTTGCAAATTGTGATGGTTATTGGGGAGAAGTGACAGCATAGAAATCTAGTTTAGACAGGGGATGGGGTCACTAAAGACTCTGGAAATGTGATGTTGAAACAGAGATCTGAGGGATGAATGGATTTTGCCAGGTGAAGAGAGGCATGGAATGTTCCAGTCAGGGCAAACTGCCAAGTGTGGGAAGAGCTTGGTGGTTTGAGGGCTGGAGCTTGTAGGGCAAGAACGGAATAAGGAAGACAGAAGAGGAGTAATTTTAGATGTACAGCTGAGGGACGATGAGGGCTTGGGTATTGGGAAAGGAGATGCAAAAAAGGGGTGGGGCTTGAGAGCTATTGGAGAAGGAACCACAAGGGTGAAGGTGCTTCCCTGTCTCCTGGCACAGAGATGCAGGCTTCCGACCAGTGTGGTGACTTCCCTTTCCATCCATGGCTCAATTTACCATACTCATGCCTCCCAAATGGTTTCAGATGGGAGTGTCCTGCATCCTGCCCACAGCTATGGGGACCTGTTCATGATCATGCAGTGACTCTATAGTCTGCTGACTGAGGTCACTGTCTGAGTTAGCCATAGGGGATCATGACTGCTGTCACATGAAACCAGTTGGAGCCACAGCCTCCAAACCCGGTGCAGCCCATCTATGTTTCATTCATTCCTAAACATGAACGGATTTCACATAGCTGTTTTCATCAGGTTGAAAAGCTCTCCCGTCCTGGTGGAAAGGGAGGGCATGGAGAAGAAGCCATCTGTTTCTTAGCCAGACGCAGCATGGCTTGGGCTATGTAGATATTTCTACATAGGTATTCCAACTGTAGGTAGGTCAACCTGTGTACAATTGGCCCTTGAACAATGTAGGGGGTTAGGGCGCTGGCCCCTCGTGCAGTCAAAATTCTCCATATAACTAGATTTCCCCCAGATTTAACTACTAGTAGCCTGTGGATGACCTAAAGCCTTACCAATGCCTCTGATGGAACTTCTCGGTGGCCCTTTGGGCCTGCCAACTGAGCAACAGGGGAAATCAGTGTGTCTTCTGACTGGGATCAGTTCAGGACTTTGCAGGTGAGTGATTATGAAAACCCAGGAATTTTTAGAAATGAGAGAAAAGGACCAAGAAGATCTTTGAAGTTTAATATATATTTTCTGCTAGTGTCTTAATCCAAGAGGCCATGACTAGTAGTGCGTCTGTATATGTGTGTTTTTATGTATGTCTGAGTGTGTCTGCCTATGTGTGAATGGGGATGGAAGCCGGGAGTAAGAAGCCATTACCTTTAGAGCTTTCCTGAAATATCCCTGCTGAGAATTGGATGCAGAGACAGTAATCTTTGTTGAGCACCTGCTATGCTCCAGGCACTCTGTGGGGCATGCTCATCCATATTATATTTTGGATTTTTTCTGGATCCTTGATATAGTTTGAATGTTTGTCTTTTCCAAACCTCAGGTTGAAATTTGCTCCACAGTGTTGGAGTTGGGCCCTTGTGGGAGATGTTTGGGTCATGGGGGTGGATCCCTCATGAACTGATTAATGCTCTCCCTCAGGATGAGTGAGTTCTTGCTCTACTAGTCCCTGTGAAAACTGATTGTTAAAAAGAGCCTGACATGGCCGGGCGCGGTGGCTCACGCCTGTAATCCCAGCACTTTGGGAGGCCGAGGCGGGCGGATCACGAGGTCAGGAGATCGAGACCATCCTGGCTAACATGGTGAAACCCCGTCTCTACTAAAAATACAAAAAATTAGCCGCGCGTGGTGGCGGGCGCCTGTAGTCCCAGCTACTCGGGAGGCTGAGGCAGGAGAATGGCGTGAACCTGGGAGGCGGAGCTTGCAGTGAGCTGAGATTGCGCCACTGCACTCCAGCCTGGGCGACAGAGCCAGACTCTGTCTCAAAAAAAAAAAAAAAAAAAAAAAAAAAGAGCCTGACATTTCCATCCCACTCTCTCTCTTGCTTCCTCTCAAATTTCCAGCCATCAAAATTGTGAGCCAAATAAACCCTTTTTCTTTGTATTTTATCCAGCCCCAGGTATTTCTTTATAGCAACACAAAATGGACTAAGACAATCCGTATGCAGCCCAATGAAGGAGGAATTAGGATTCTATTTTACAGATGGGGAAACTGAGGTTGAATGAGTTGAAGTGGGTTGCACTCTGCACTCACCTCAGTCACTGCTCTCTCGCTGTGCTGTAATGTCTGCTGCGGTTGCTCACCTGCCTTCTGCACCAGGCTTCTGGCCCTTGAGGGACCTTTTTCTTTGTGTTCCCAGTGGCTCTAACCCTGTGCCTGGCACATAGTGGATACTTGCTGCATTTTTAAAGTGGATATTTTGTTGAAGTTTGATGAATGCAGAAAAGTGCACAGATCATAAGTATATAGCTTAATGAATTTTTACAAAGGAACACACCCTGTAACCAGTACCCAGATAAAGAAGAACCACTATTGTTTTAGAAGCCTCCATAAAGCCCTACTCCAGTCACCAACTCCTCCCTTTATCCTGCCAATGGTAACCAGTATCCTGACCTTTAACCCCATAGATTAGTGTTGCTTTTTTCAAACTTTGTATGGATAAAATGATGTATACATTCTATATTATGTTTGCTTGTTTATTTTCTCTACTGTAGAGTATTTCATTCTATATATAAACTATAATATATTTGTCCATTCTACTCATTTGTGTTGTTTCTAATTTCTGGTTATTATGAATAGGGCTGATATATGTATATTACATAGATGTATCTACCTACCTACTATTGACCCATGAACAATGTAGGAGGTTAGGGCACTGGCACCTTGTGCAGTCAAAAATCTTCATATAACTTTTGACTTTCCCAAAATTTAACTACTAGTAGCCTGTGGATGACTGAAAGCCTTGCCAATAACATAAGCAGTTGAGTAACACCTAGTTTTATATGTTATTTATATATATTATATACTGTATTATTACAATACAGGAAGCTAGAGAAAATATTATTAAGAAAATCATAAGACAGAGAACATATATTTCCTATTCATTAAGTGGAGGTGGATCATCATGGAAGTCTTCATCCTTGTCTTCACATTGAGTAGGCTGAAGAGGAAGAGGAGGAGGAAGAGGATGTGTTGGTCTTGCTATCTTGGGATGGCGTGGGCAGAAGAAAATCCACATATAAGTGAACCTATCCAGTTCAAACCCATGTTTTAAAAGGTATAAATATATTCTAATAGACGTCTTTAGGTCAAAATGCACAATAAATATTTGAAGAAAGAATAATGATTTGCTGCTTAAAGAAATCACTCATAAAGTGTTTTATAAGTGATATGATTTGGCTGTGTCCCATCCAAATCTCATCTTGAATTTTCACGTGTTGTGGGAGGCACCTGGTGGGAGCTAATTGTATCACGGGGACGGGTCTTTCTCGTGCTGCTCTGTGATAGTGAATAAGTCTCACAAGATCTGGTAGTTTTAAAAAGAGGAGTTCCCCTGCACAAGCTCTCTCTCTTTGCCTGCTGCCATCCATGTAAGACGTGACTTGCTCTTCCTTGCCTTCTGCCATATTGTGAGGCTTCCCCAGCCACATGGAACTGTAAGTCCAATAAACCTCTTTCTTTTGTAAATTGCCCAGTCTTGGATATGTCTTTATCAGCAGCATGAAAACAGACTAATACAGTAAATTGGTACCAGTAGAGTGGAGCACTGCTGAAAAGATACTTGAAAATGTGGAAGCAACTTTGGAACTGGGTAACAGGCAGAGGTTGGAACAGTTTGGAGAGCTCAGAAGAAGACAGGAAAATGTGGGAAAGTTTGTAACTTCCTAGAGATTTGTTGAATGGCTTTACCCAAAATGCTGATAGTAATATGGAAAATAAAGTCCAGGCTGAGGTGGTCTCAGATAGAGATGAGGAACTTGTTTGGAACTGGAGTAAAGGTGATTCTTGGTATGTTTTAGCAAAGAGACTGGTGGCATTTTGCCTCTGCCCTAGAAATTTGTGGAACTTTGAACTTGAGAGAGATGATTTAGGGTATTTAGAGAAAGAAATTTCTAAGCAGCAAAGCATTCAGGAGGTGACTTGGGTGCTGTTAAAGGCATTCCATTTTATATGGAAAGCAGAGCATAAAAGTTTGGAAAATTTGCAGCCTGACAATGTGAAAGAAAAGAAAATTTAATTTTCTGAGGAGGAATCTAAATTGGCTGTAGAAACTTGCATAAGCAACGAGGAGCTGAATGTTAATCCCCAAGACAATGGGAAAAATGCCTCTAGGGCATGTCAGAGTTCTTCACAGCAGCCCCTGTCATATCACAGGCCCAAAGGTCTAGGAGGAAAAAGTGGTTTCTGGGGCTGGGCCCAGGGTTCCTGCTCCGTGTGCAGTCTAGGAACTTGGTGCCCTGTGTCCCAGGTGCTCCCAGGGGCCAATGTAGAGCTTGGGCTATGGCTTCAGAGGGTGCAAGCCTCAAACCTTGGCAGCTTCCACGTGGTGTTAAGCCTGTGAATGCACAGAAGTCAAGAACTGAGGTTTGGGAACCTCTGCCTAGATTTCAGAAGATGTATGGATGTCCAGGCAGAAGTTTGTTACAGGGGTGTGGCCCTCATGGAGAATCTCTGCTAGGGCAGTGCAGAAAGAAAATGTGGGGTCAGAGCCCCCACACAGAGTCCCTACTGGGGCACTGCCTAGTGGAGATGTGAGAAGAGGGCCACCATCTTTCAGACCCCAGAATGGTAGATCCACTGACAGCTTGCACCGTATGCCTGGAAAAGCTGCAGACACTCAATGCCAGCCTGTGAAAGCAGCCAGGAGGGAGGCTGTACCCTGAAAAGCCACATGGGTGGAGCTGCCCAAGACCATGTGAACCCACCTCTTGCATCAGTGTGACCTGGATGTGAGACCTGGAGTCAAAGGAGATCATTTTGGAGTTCTAAGATTTGACTGCCCTGCTGGATTTCAGACTTGCATGGGTCCTGTAGCCCCTTTGTTTTGGCTAATTTCTGCCATTTGGAATGGCTGTATTTACCCAATGCCTGTATCCCCATTGTATCTGGGAAGTAACTAACTTGCTTTTGATTTTACAGGATCATAGGCGGAAGAGACTTACTTTGTCTTAGATGAGATTTTGGTCTGTGGACTTTTGATTTAATGCTGAAATGAGTTAAGACTTTGGGGGACTGATGGGAAGGCATGATTGGTTTTGAAATGTGAGGACTTGAGATTTGGGTGGGACCAGGGGCAGAATGATGTGGTTTGGCTATGTCCCCACTCAAATCTCATCTTGAATTTCCTCGTGTTGTGGGAGGGACCTGGTGGGAGGTAATGGAATCATGGGGACAGGACTTTTCCATGCTGTTCTCATGATAGCAAATAAGTCTCATGAGCTCTAATAGTTTTAAAAAGAGGAGTTCCCCTGCACAAGCTCTCTCTCTTTTCCTGCTTCCATCCATGTAAGACATGACTTGCTCTTCCTTGCTTTCCGGCATGACTGTGAGTCTCCCCCAGCCTCATGGAACTGTGAGTCCTATTAAACCTCTTTCTTTTGTAAATTGCTCCCAGTCTTGGGTATGTCTTTATCAGCAGCATGAAAACAGACTAATACAATGAGTGAGGCCCCCAAATCCTTTACGTAGATGAAGTTCATGGGATATTGGGAGAGAGGGAGGAGACGTAGAAAGTTCCCAGGAGGGAGTCCTTCAATGAGCAAGTCTGCAGGGAAAGGATATCCTGGAAAGGCAGGAGTGCAGTGGAGGAGGACAGGGCTGGGGGGAAGCTGGAGGCTTGCATGGCCAACACCAAGTTTAGTCTTCATATGATGGGCAGGAGGGAGTTGTGGATGGCTTTGGAGCTGAAGAGCATGATTCATTTTTTTCATTCACTTTTTTAAAAATAGAAATTAGATTGTCTGTTGTTGCCAGAGTGATTTGGGGGAAAATGACAGAAGTCAGGGAGCCAGGGTAAGAGGCAGCTGTACCTGTTCACTTGTGTGTTAATGACATTGTTAGTGGGATGGAGAAGACCTGCTGAGCACGACGTTGGGAAGAAAATCTTCAAACACCAGTTACAAAAAGGGAGGCCAGGAAAAGTCATTTGTAAATGTGACTGTAAGGGTTTGAGCTTGTAAAAAAATGGGTCCAGGGCAGGTGGGTTAGTAAATTTAGGGAAGTGAGAGAAGTTTGGGGACTGCCACCTATGGTTTCTATTTCCTCAGTGACATTGAGGTGAGGTTATCAATCAGCTGAGGGTGAGCAGGGAAGTTCAGTGGAGTAGGAGAAATGAAGAGGCAGAATCAAGTATAAAATAATGGATTCTGAATAAAACACGAAGAATTATATGTACCTAGGTAAAAGATTGGGAACCCCTGGAATAAATCCTTGTTGTTTGCAATCATTAGTAAACAAAATATTGCCTTTCTTTCTAATCTTTCCAATCTGTCATTTGCAGCATTTTTAATGTGAAATTTCTTGGTTCCTTTCTATCCTGACTGTTTGAAGTGTGAATGTTAGCTGGTTTACCTGCTGTGTCTGTTTTACCGTTCTTTTCAAATAATCAGCTTTTGGCTCTTTTTTTTCTCTGTTTTGTATTTTTGTTTCCAATTTACTAACTTTTCCTCTTGTCTTTAGTATGTATTTTCCTCTACTTCTGTGGATTTATTTTGTTGTTAGTTCCCTAAGTGTTTGCAAGCTTATCTCATTAATTTTCAATCTTCCCTCTTTTCTAATGTAATATTAAAGGCTATAGTTTCCCTCTAAGTACCACTTTAGGTGAATTCTGCAAGCTCGATGCAGTGTTTTTGCTGTCATTTAGTTCTAAACATTTTCTGATTTACATTTTGATTTATTCTTTGATCTTTGAAATCTTTAGAAGTGTAACTAAACATTTCTGAATATGATTTTCTTTTGCTATTGTTTTTAAGTTAGCTGCATCGTGCTTGAGAGTGCTTGGTCAGTAGGATTGTCTCTCTTTTTGAGATGTTAGGAAACATTGATGACCACCATCCAGATCAGAGGTCAGCAAACTGTGGTGGCCCATTAGCCAAATCCTGACCACTGCCCATTTTTGTAAGTAAAGCTTTATTGGAATGCAGCCATACCTATTCATTTGTGTATTGTTTATGGCTTCTTTTGAGCAGAGGTGAGTAGTTGCCACAAAGACCATTTAGGCCTGTGAAGCCTAAAATACTATCTGGCCTTTAACAAAAACCTTGTCAAATCTTGGACTGGATCTGTCATTGTAGTAGGGTTGCAAAATGGTGATTCTATATTCCTTCTATATTCCAATTCTATAACATTTCTTCATTTAATAGATGGGATCATTTAATAATAAGATATTTTCCCTGTTAATTATTTGGTTACCCTTAGGTATTGTTTGCACGAGAAAGGCAGGATGGATGCTTGAGTTTTTCCTTTTTCTTACTAGCTTTCTAAAAATAGAAGTTGATGGCTGGGCATGGTGGCTCATGCCTGTAATCCCAGCACTTTGAAGGCTGAGACAGGTGGATCACCTGAGGTCAGGAGTTCGAGACCAGCGTGGCCAACATGGCAAAACCCCATCTCTACTAAAAATACAAAAAAAAAAAAAAATCAGCTGGGTGTGGTGGTGGGTGCCTGTAATTCCAGCTACTCGGGAGGCTGAGGTAGGAGAATTGCTTGAACCCAGGAGGTGGAGGTTGCAGTGAGCCAAGATCGTACCATTGCACTCCAGCCTGGACAATAAGAGTGAATCTCCGTCTCAAAAAAAAAAAAGAAGAAGTTGATTTCCTTATTTTTTTTTTGACAGAGTCTGACTCTGTCACCCAGGCTGCAATGCAGTGGCACCATCTCAGCTCACTGCAACCTCCACCTCCTGGGTTCAATCAATCCTCCTGCCTCAGCCACCTGAGTAGCTGGGATTACAGATGTATGCCACCAAGCCCCGCTAAATTTTTATATTTTTATTAGAGACAGGGTTTCACCATGTTGCCCAGGCTGGTCTCAAACTCCTGGCCTCAAGTGATCTGCCTGCCTTGGACTCCCAGAGTGCTGGGATTACAGGTTTGAGCCACTGCACCTGATCAAATATGACCGTTTAAAATTACCATTATAGGACTTGGCATGCTGGCTCACGCTGTAATCTCAGGGGTTTGGGGAGGCTGAGGTGTGAAGATCGCTTGAGGCCAGGAGTTTGAGACCGACCTGGGCAACATATTTTTATTATGAAAATAAATAATTTTATCTTATTTAAAGTAAAATGAAAAATTATTTTAATTTTATTTTATTTAAAAATAAATACCATTATCACTATGATATATTTGAGATGTCACTTAATTGCAGTTTTGCTTACATGTTTGCTAATAGAGTTTATGTTTTGATATTGCAAATGTATTTTCTAGTTTCCATCCATTGCAATTATCCTTACTGATGCATTTTCAAATTGTCCCAACTTTGGCCTGTGGAAGCCTCTTCAAGTGGGATCCTGAATCCTTTTGATGTGACCCCTGTAATCTTTGATAACATTTTTGCTTTCTGGTATAATGTGTTCCAGGCTCATCTTCTATATTTCTTTCCCCAAACCTGATAACCATTTTGTCTTTAACTGGAGAATTTAGTCCACATTTACTTTGGGTTCCGATCTATTTGGATTTAGTCCTATCACTTCACTTTTCTATTTGCATTGTTAATGCTTTTTTTCTAAATCCCTTTCCCTGTCTTTTAGTTTGATTGCCTTTTCTTTAGTCTTCCCTTTCTCCTCTAACCATTTGGAAGTTATTTTGTGTTTTTAATATTTTAGTGTTTACCCTTAATTTTAACATGCATCTTAACTAAACATATACTTAAGTTATGTTATATGTCTGGACTCCTCCTGAAAAATGCAAGGACCTTGAGCTACTTTAACCCTGGGATTCTCTCCTTTTGTCTCATGTGTTATTATTGTCTACTATTTACTTTTGACTTTGTTTTTATTTCAAATTAATCAACAGGGTTTAATTGATTAATTGATTTATTACTGACTTGCAAATGCTGGATTGGATGTGCCCACTTTTTAAAGATCAATTTCCTTGTTTTCTATTCTTTCTAGACCCTTTGTTTTGATTTTAATTTCCTTCTATGTTAGCAATTTTTTTTCAGTGAAAATCTGTTAGTGATAAATTCTTTCAGATTCCTCCCTTTTAAAAAAGTCTTTAGCTCGGCCTCAGGTCTCCACCTGTCTTCTGTTAGCCTCATCCTCTCTGCACCTACTGGCAAAGATGTCTGCAAACTTGCATTGTCTCCACAGCCGATGATTGCAGAACACCTGTTTCCTGATTATTTTTCTGACCAGGCTTTGATTAGTTGGCTCAAGTCACAAGCTTATCTCTCAACCCATCACTTAGCCCAAGATGGAAATGTCCCGGTTGGCCACAGCTAGGTGACCTGTCTTCTGAAGCTTAGGGATGAGGATAGTGCCATCAGAACAACATGGCCGAGCGTGATGGAGAGGTGGCCCTCCAAGAAGCTGCTGGGGTGACCACAACATCTGCCCACTAGGATGATCACATGAGATATGGCTAACATAACAAGGCAATAGTTTTGTTGCAAGTGTCTTCTCTAAAAGTAAATGAACAGTTTAGTATTGAGTTAGACAAGCATTGGAATCCATAAAAAAAGAACACCAAAGTGTGAATTCAGTGCCCATTCCCTGCTACCTCCCCAGTCATCCATCCAAGTGGAGGAAGCCCATGAGGGTTTGAGACAGCAGGTGGCTCCATTTCTTGAACATCCCTGCAGGAGAGAACCTTCAGGGAGGAGTCCAGTCAGCTGACTACCGTGGGCCCTCAGAATGCACTGCAGTGTTGGAGCAGCAGCCAAGAGTGAGCATGGAGTGATCCCTAGGGCTGGCCATTTCTACCCAGTGATGGTTTCCTTTCCAGGCCATCTTTGTCCTAGGGCACCTCAGTGGGCTGAGTATACCTTCTCACAGGTGCACTGCAGTTTGAGGCTCTTCTTACCTGATTTTCTTTCTTCTCCTCTCTGCCTTAATAGATGTCACACCTGAGGCATGGGCTGAAGTCTCCTTCTACCTCCATCTGCTCTTTCTACCCTTTAACTCAAGCTACTTTTCCCTCCAATAAATCTCTCTCTCTTTTTTTTTTATTATACTTTAAGTTTTAGGGTACATGTGCACATTGTGCAGGTTAGTTACATATGTATACATGTGCCATGCTGGTGCGCTGCACCCACTAACTTGTCATCTAGCATTAGGTATATCTCCCAATGCTATCCATCCCCCCTCCCCCCACCCCACAACAGTCCGCAGAGTGTGATATTCCCCTTCCTGTGTCCATGTGATCTCATTGTTCAATTCCCACCTATGAGTGAGAATATGCGGTGTTTGGTTTTTTGTTCTTGCGATAGTTTACTGAGAATGATGATTTCCAATTTCATCCATGTCCCTACAAAGGACATGAACTCATCATTTTTTATGGCGGCATAGTATTCCATGGTGTATATGTGCCACATTTTCTTAATCCAGTCTATCATTGTTGGACATTTGGGTTGGTTCCAAGTCTTTGCTATTGTGAATAATGCTGCAATAAACATACGTGTGCATGTGTCTTTATAGCAGCATGATTTATAGTCCTTTGGGTATATACCCGGTAATGGGATGGCTGGGTCAAATGGTATTTCTAGTTCTAGATCCCTGAGGAATCGCCACACTGACTTCCACAATGGTTGAACTAGTTTACAGTCCCACCAACAGTGTAAAAGTGTTCCTATTTCTCCACATCCTCTCCAGCACCTGTTGTTTCCTGACTTTTTAATGATTGCCATTCTAACTGGTGTGAGATGATATCTCATAGTGGTTTTGATTTGCATTTCTCTGATGGCCAGTGATGATGAGCATTTTTTCATGTGTTTTTTGGCTGCATAAATGTCTTCTTTTGAGAAGTGTCTGTTCATGTCCTTCGCCCACTTTTTGATGGGGTTGTTTGTTTTTTTCTTGTAAATTTGTTTGAGTTCATTGTAGATTCTGGATATTAGCCCTTTGTCAGATGAGTAGTTTGCGAAAATTTTCTCCCATGTAGTAGGTTGCCTGTTCACTCTGATGGTAGTTTCTTTTGCTGTGCAGAAGCTCTTTAGTTCAATTAGATCCCATTTGTCAATTTTGTCTTTTGTTGCCATTGCTTTTGGTGTTTTGGACATGAAGTCCTTGCCCACGCCTATGTCCTGAATGGTAATGCCTAGGTTTTCTTCTAGGGTTTTTATGGTTTTAGGTCTAACGTTTAAATCTTTAATCCATCTTGAATTGATTTTTGTATAAGGTGTAAGGAAGGGATCCAGTTTCAGCTTTCTACATATGGCTAGCCAGTTTTCCCAGCACCATTTATTAAATAGGGAATCCTTTCCCCATTGCTTGTTTTTCTCAGGTTTGTCAAAGATCAGATAGTTGTAGGTATGTGGCATTATTTCTGAGGGCTCTGTTCTGTTCCATTGATCTATATCTCTGTTTTTGTACCAGTACCATGCTGTTTTGGTTACTGTAGCCTTGTAGTATAGTTTGAAATCAGGTAGTGTGATGCCTCCAGCTTTGTTCTTTTGGCTTAGGATTGCCTTGGCGATGCGTGCTCTTTTTTGGTTCCATATGAACTTTAAAGTAGTTTTTTCCAATTCTGTGAAGAAAGTCATTGGTAGCTTTATGGGGATGGCATTGAATCTGTAAATTACCTTGGGCAGTATGGCCATTTTCACGATATTGATTCTTCCTACCCATGAGCATGGAATGTTCTTCCATTTGTTTGTATCCTCTTTTATTTCCTTGAGCAGTGGTTTGTAGTTCTCCTTGAAGAGGTCCTTCACATCCCTTGTAAGTTGGATTCCCAGGTATTTTATTCTCTTTGAAGCAATTGTGAATGGGAGTTCACTCATGATTTGGCTCTCTGTTTGTCTGTTGTTGGTGTATAAGAATGCTTGTGATTTTTGTACATTGATTTTGTATCCTGAGACTTTGCTGAAGTTGCTTATCAGCTTAAGGAGATTTTGGGCTGAGACAATGGGGTTTTCTAGATAAACAATCATGTTGTCTGCAAACAGGGACAATTTGACTTCCTCTTTTCCTAATTGAATACCCTTTATTTCCTTCTCCTGCCTGATTGCCCTGGCCAGAACTTCCAACACTATGTTGAATAGGAGTGGTGAGAGAGGGCATGCCTGTCTTGTGGCAGTTTTCAAAGGGAATGCTTCCAGTTTTTGCCCATTCAGTATGATATTGGCTGTGGGTTTGTCATAGATAGCTCTTACTATTTTGAAATACATCCCATCAATACCTAATTTATTGAGAGTTTTTAGCATGAAGGGTTGTTGAATTTTGTCAAAGGCTTTTTCTGCATCTATTGAGATAATCATGTGGTTTTTGTCTTTGTTTCTGTTTATATGCTGGATTACATTTATTGATTTGCGTATATTGAACCAGCCTTGCATCCCAGGGATGAAGCCCACTTGATCATGGTGGATAAGCTTTTTGATGTGCTGCTGGATTCGGTTTGCCAGTATTTTATTGAGGATTTTTGCATCAATGTTCATCAAGGATATTGGTCTAAAATTCTCTTTTTTGGTTGTGTCTCTGCCCGGCTTTGGTATCAGAATGATGCTGGCCTCATAAAATGAGTTAGGGAGGATTCCCTCTTTTTCTATTGCTTGGAATAGTTTCAGAAGGAATGGTACCAGTTCCTCCTTGTATGTCTGGTAGAATTCGGCTGTGAATCCATCTGGTCCTGGACTCTTTTTGGTTGGTAAACTACTGATTATTGCCACAATTTCAGCTCCTGTTATTGGTCTATTCAGAGATTCAACTTCTTCCTGGTTTAGTCTTGGGATAGTGTATGTGTCGAGGAATGTATCCATTTCTTCTAGATTTTCTAGTTTATTTGCGTAGAGGTGTTTGTAGTATTCTCTGATGGTAGTTTGTATTTCTGTGGGATCGGTGGTGATATCCCCTTTATCATTTTTTATTGTGTCTATTTGATTCTTCTCTCTTTTTTTCTTTATTAGTCTTGCTAGCGGTCTATCAATTTTGTTGATCCTTTCAAAAAACCAGCTCCTGGATTCATTGATTTTTTGAAGGGTTTTTTGTGTCTCTATTTCCTTCAGTTCTGCTCTGATTTTAGTTATTTCTTGCCTTCTGCTAGCTTTTGAATGTGTTTGCTCTTGCTTTTCTAGTTCTTTTAATTGTGATGTTAGGGTGTCAATTTTGGATCTTTCCTGCTTTCTCTTGTGGGCATTGAGTGCTATAAATTTCCCTCTACACACTGCTTTGAATGCATCCCAGAGATTCTGGTATTTGTGTCTTTGTTCTCGTTGGTTTCAACGAACATCTTTATTTTTGCCTTCATTTCGTTATGTACCCAGTAGTCATTCAGGAGCAGGTTGTTCAGTTTCCATGTAGTTGAGCGGCTTTGAGTGAGATTTTTAATCCTGAGTTCTAGTTTGATTGCACTGTGGTCTGAGAGATAGTTTGTTATAATTTCTGATCTTTTACATCTGCTGAGGAGAGCTTTACTTCCAACTATGTGGTCAATTTTGGAATAGGTGTGGTGTGGTGCTGAAAAAAATGTATATTCTGTTGATTTGGGGTGGAGAGTTCTGTAGATGTCTATTAGGTCCGCTTGGTGCGGAGCTGAGTTCAATTCCTGGGTATCCTTGTTGACTTTCTGTCTCGTTGATCTGTCTAATGTTGACAGTGGGGTGTTAAAGTCTCCCATTATTAATGCGTGGGAGTCTAAGTCTCTTTGTAGGTCACTCAGGACTTGCTTTATGAATCTGGGTGCTCCTGTATTGGGTGCATATATATTTAGGATAGTTAGCTCCTCTTGTTGAATTGATCCCTTTACCATTATGTAATGGCCTTCTTTGTCTCTTTTGATCTTTGTTGGTTTAAAGTCTGTTTTATCAGAGACTAGGATTGCAACCCCTGCCTTTTTTTGTTTTCCATTTGCTTGGTAGATCTTCCTCCATCCTTTTATTTTGAGCCTATGTGTGTCTCTGCACGTGAGATGGGTTTCCTGAATACAGCACACTGATGGGTCTTGACTCTTTATCCAACTTGCCAGTCTGTGTCTTTTAATTGGAGAATTTAGTCCATTTACATTTAAAGTTAATATTGTTATGTGTGAATTTGATCCTGTCATTATGATGTTAGCTGGTTATTTTGCTCATTAATTGATGCAGTTTCTTCCTAGTCTCAATGGTCTTTACATTTTGGCATGATTTTGCAGCAGCTGGTACCGGTTGTTCCTTTCCATGTTTAGCGCTTCCTTCAGGAGCTCTTTTAGGGCAGGCCTGGTGGTGACAAAATCTCTCAGCATTTGCTTGTCTGTAAAGTATTTTATTCCTCCTTCACTTATGAAGCTTAGTTTGGCTGGATATGAAATTCTGGGTTGAAAATTCTTTTCTTTAAGAATGTTGAATATTGGCCCCCACTCTCTTCTGGCTTGTAGGGTTTCTGCCGAGAAATCTGCTGTTAGTCTGATGGGCTTCCCTTTGAGGGTAACGCGACCTTTCTCTCTGGCTGCCCTTAACATTTTTTCCTTCATTTCAACTTTGGTGAATCTGACAATTATGTGTCTTGGAGTTGCTCTTCTCGAGGAGTATCTTTGTGGCGTTCTCTATATTTCCTGAATCTGAATGTTGGCCTGCCTTGCTAGATTGGGGAAGTTCTCCTGGATAATATCCTGCAGAGTGTTTTCCAACTTGGTTCCATTCTCCCCATCACTTTCAGGTACACCAATCAGACGTAGATTTGGTCTTTTCACATAGTCCCATATTTCTTGGAGGCTTTGCTCATTTCTTTTTATTCTTTTTTCTCTAGACTTCCCTTCTCGCTTCATTTCATTCATTTCATCTTCCATTGCTGATACCCTTTCTTCCAGTTGATCGCATCGGCTCCTGAGGCTTCTGCATTCTTCACGTAGTTCTCGAGCCTTGGTTTTCAGCTCCATCAGCTCCTTTAAGCACTTCTCTGTATTGGTTATTCTAGTTATACATTCTTCTAAATGTTTTTCGAAGTTTTCAACTTCTTTGCCTTTGGTTTGAATGTCCTCCCGTAGCTCAGAGTAATTTGATCGTCTGAAGCCTTCTTCTATCAGCTCGTCAAAATCATTCTCCATCCAGCTTTGTTCCGTTGCTGGTGAGGAACTGCATTCCTTTGGAGGAGGAGAGGTGCTCTGCGTTTTAGAGTTTCCAGTTTTTCTGTTCTGTTTTTTCCCCATCTTTGTGGTTTTATCTACTTTTGGTCTTTGATGATGGTGATGTACAGATGGGTTTTTGGTGTGGATGTCCTTTCTGTTTGTTAGTTTTCCTTCTAACAGACAGGACCCTCAGCTGCAGGTCTGTTGGAATACCCTGCTGTGTGAGGTGTCGGTGTGCCCCTGCTGGGGGGTGCCTCCCAGTTAGGCTGCTCAGGGGTCAGGGGTCAGGGACCCACTTGAGGAGGCAGTCTGCCCGTTCTCAGATCTCCAGCTGCGTGCTGGGAGAACCACTGCTCTCTTCAAAGCTGTCAGACAGGGACATTTAAGTCTGCAGAGGTTACTGCTGTCTTTTTGTTTGTCTGTGCCCTGCCCCCAGAGGTGGAGCCTACAGAGGCGGAGCCTACAGAGGCAGGCAAGCCTCCTTGAGCTGTGGTGGGCTCCACCCAGTTCGAGCTTCCCGGCTGCTTTGTTTACCTAAGCAAGCCTGGGCAATGGCGGGCGCCCCTCCGCCAGCCTCGCTGCCGCCTTGCAGTTTGATCTCAGACTGCTGTGCTAGCAATCAGCGAGATTCCGTGGGCGTAGGACCCTCTGAGCCAGGTGTGGGATATAGTCTCGTGGTGCGCCGTTTTTTAAGCCGGTCTGAAAAGCGCAATATTCGGGTGGGAGTGACCCGATTTTCCAGGTGCGTCCGTCACCCCTTTCTTTGACTTGGAAAGGGAACTCCCTGACCCCTTGCGCTTCCCAGGTGAGGCAATGCCTTGCCCTGCTTCAGCTCGCGCACGGTGCGCGCACCCACTGGCCTGCGCCCACTGTCTGGCACTCCCTAGTGAGATGAACCCGGTACCTCAGATGGAAATGCAGAAATCACCCGTCTTCTGCGTTGCTCACGCTGGGAGCTGTAGACGGGAGCTGTTCCTATTCGGCCATCTTGGCTCCTCCCCCCCTCCAATAAATCTCTCACACTGCTAACTCTGTTTTGGTGTCTCCTTCCTGGAGGACCTGAACTGACATAGGACCTCTCTTAGCAGCCGCCCATTTTCTTCCTTTTCCTTTTTCTTTTTTCCTCTTTTTAAAGGTCCTTGCCTTTACTCCATTTTTTCACTCTCTGTTCTTCCTCTTCTACCTATGAATTACGCAAAATGCAATAACTGATCTTATGAGAGGAGAGACGTATGGCTCAATGCATGCTAAAAAATTTCCTCTTGGAAGTTGTTATTATTCAATATTCTCTAGAGAAACAGAACCATTAGGGTGTGTGTGTGTGTGTGTGTGTGCATGTGTGTGTGTGTGTAGAGAGAGAGAGAGAAAGTGAGAGAAAGATGTATTTTAAGGAACTGGTTCATGCAACCATAAAAGCTAGCAAGTTCAAAATCTGCAGAATAAATGAGCAGGCTGGAGATACAGGGAAGCGCTTAGGTTGCAGCTGAAGTCTGAAGGCAGCCTGAAGGTAAAACCCTCTCTTTCTTGGGGGAATGCTCAATCTGTTTTCTTTTAATGCCTCCCACTGATTGGGTGAGGCCCACTCACATGATAAAGGGTAATGTACCGGAGTCTACTGATTTAAATGTTCATTTCATCTAAAAATAACTTTACAGCAACATTCATACTGGTGTTTGACCAAAAGTCTGGATACCATGGTCTAGCAAGGTTGGTATATAGAATTAACTATCACAGAGGCTTGGAGGTCTCTCGTAGAGCAGGAGCACAGTCAGACTTGGAGTAGAGGGGCAGTAGAAATGCAGAGAGTGGGGGGACATTCAAGGCACCTCTGCAGGGTCCTGGAAAGAGTGGGGTGTGGGGGCCTTGGAGGTGGGGGTGAGTGGGCTGTTCTCTCCAATCTCATCTGACTTCTGTTTTCTCTTGGTGGGAGTCATTGTGAGAACAGTGACTATGGGATCTGTCTTTGTGGCTGTGGTGAGAGCAGCACAAATGGATGGTCAGGAAGAGGCCAAACTGGAGCTACAGATGCCAACAGGCCTTTTCACTGCCAATTAGAGAAATTGTTGAAATGAGGCTTGACACCATCACACCCAGAGCTGATGTGCAATTGGGTACTTGGGTTGGCAGGCAGCAAAGAGGTGGTTTCCAAGGTCAAGGGAGGTTGGTGAAGATCCAGATACTTTCACTCAGGTCAACAGCCTGAGATTTCTTCACAGACCCACTGTTCTAACCCAACTGCTGTGGAGCATGGAGAGACAGCTGGGAAGACACCAGAGTCTGTGATGGGGGGCCTCCAGTTTGTGATAGTCGTTGTGAGCAAAACACCATCAGCCCATCCCTCTAGGAGGCTGGGTAGCTCATGGCATCTGGAGAGCTGAGCATTGCAAGAATAATTCTACAGTTACTTTTTTTTTTTTAAAGAGACAGGGTCTTGCTCTGTTGCCCAGGCTAGAATTCAATGGCACAATCAGAGCTCACTATAACCTCAAACTCCTGATGTCAAGCAATCCTTCTGCCTCAGCCTCCCAAAGTGCTAGGATTACAGGCCTGAGCCACAGCACCTCACCTGGCCCCCAACAGCTACTTGTCTTCTCAGTTGGGTTACCCCACTGGGAGCAAGGTGAGAAAACCATTAAACTGTAGGAAAATGACTCTAGCCAGGGATCAGCCTCCAAAAATTTATTTCTGATCCCTGCTCTCATCATCCTACAATGGTCTTCCCCTCCTCTCCACAGATCTTTGCACATCCCCACTTCAGTCCTGCTCATAGTCACCTGTTCTGAGAAGCCTTCCTTCATTCCACACCTTCTGGGAAATCCCACGTGACCCTTTCTGGGTTCAAGCCCTGGCCTGCCCTCTTCTTTCATCTCTTTTTCTTGCACCAAGACTTAGGATTCAACCTGTTTTTCTACTGCTTTGTAGCCGCCACACTCTAGTGGTCCTTTGGGGTTTTCTCCTCTAAAGACGGAGGGGTGTTCAAGGTAGAGAGTTTCCCAGAAAATGGGAAGAGGAAAGGGGTTGAGGGGAGTTTGGAGGTTTCATGATGGGTGGGGCTCCGTGTCCAAGTCCTGCAGAGAGGTGCAGCTGTCTCTAGAGACTGGCCTGAGAACCTGGGCTTCCAAACTTGGCAAAAGTCCCTGAAGCCAGGCTTGAGGTGATCTTGAATTGTAAGCACATCAGAAGAAGCACCTGGAGGAGAGACCAGTGAGGATTTCTTGGATGCTAGGGACATAAGACTCCCAGGACCCTCATGTGACCTAAAAGGAGGGGTATAGGAAGAGGATCCCATTGGGGACTGCAATTGAATTCCCTGCTGCTCAGTGGGATAGTTGCTTAAAGCAGATTAAAATTTGATTTAGCAACATGACATTCCTTATTCCTCATCCTTACAATGTCTGCAATTTACTTTTAGATACTTTAGTATCACAGTGTGATTTCTTATATGTGCCAATTAGTTTAAACCACACCCTAGGTGCAGTCAGTTACCATAAATTAGGAATTCACCTCCCAGGAGTGGCCAGCAAGTAATCTAATTCAGAAAGCTCATCTTATGGAAATGGCTATGACAATCTCTGTTGTCACCTTTTTCCTTTATCAATAACAGGGAATATGCTAATTAGTGCAATGAGTTTAGAAAGGAGTTTTCATTGGTATTATATGTGGCTTACTAATTAGCATAATAGATGTTAGAAAAAGACTCTTATTGGCAAAATTAGTCTACTCTACTCACAGTATGTGGATTATCTAAATATTTTAGAGAAAACTCTCCAAACTTGTAAGGACCAAGTCTGGGAATCTAGCAAGCCCTGGAGCCTGTGTTTTTGAACTGGTGCCTCATGCTTGATCTTTAAAGGGTCCTCCCACAGCTAGGTTGATGTTTCTGGTTGCCTGATACTAATAGAAGGGAAACCTAATTCTGACTTGCAGATTATTTTGGCATGCAAAATGGTTCACATAATGGACAGAGAGCAGGGTTCTTCATTGAACTTATAGAACCAGTTGGATGAACAGTTTTTGCCTTCTTACTAATAGATGCTTGTTTAATACATGACTGTATGTGTAGCACTTTATTAATGTGGGCTTTCCAGGGAAACACAACCAATAGTGTGTGTGTCTGTGTATGTATGCATGTAAGTATGTATGTATGTATGTATTTATCTATCTATTCATCCATCTATCTATCTTTGTTTGTACTGCTATAACAAAATATCTGAGACTGGGTAATGTATAAAGAAAGAAATCGATTTCTCACAGTTCTGGAGGCTGGGAAGTCCTAAATCAAGGCATTGGCATCTGGTGTCTGGTGAGGACCTTCTTGCTGTATCCTCACATGGTGGAATGCAGAAGGGCAAAATTGGGTGAACTCTCTTCATGATACCCTCTTATAAGGGCATGTAATCTTATTCAACTGAGGTGACTCAATCATTTCCTAAAGGTCATACTTCCCAATACTGGTAGATTAGATTAAATTTCAACATGAATTTTGGAAGGGACAAAAACATTTAAATTATAACTGTCTTGCTTGCTCTATCTATCTATCTGTCTATCTATCTATCTATCTATCTATCTATCTATCTATCTATCTACCTACCTTTCTGTTGATCTATGGATTTATTTTAAGGAATTTGTTAGTAGAATTGAGGAAGCCATCAAGTCTGAAATCCCTTGGGCAGGCTGGCAAACTGGAGTCCCAGGGAAGAGTTGATTCTGCAGCTCTAGTTTAAAGACAGTCTCTAGACAGAATTCCTTCTTCCTAGGGGGACCTTAGTCTGTTTTCTCTTAAGGCCTTCAACTGTTTGGATGTAGCCCACTCACATTAAGAAGAAAAATGTGCTCTTCCCAAAGTCTACTGATTTAAATGTTAATCTCATCTAAAAATATCTTCGCACCAACATCCAGACTGGTGTTTGACCCAATATATGGATCCCGTGGCTTAACCAAGCTGACACATAACATCAGTCATCACAAGAACTATCTAATCTGAGCCCTGCTTTCATATATCCTGGTGGTGAATGTGTAGGGGAGTAGCTTAATCTGCCTTGATCTTTAACCTTTGGTGATTTCTGAGCTATTATTTTTTACTGAAAAAAGCCTAATTGTTGTGAATTTCTAAAGTGGCTTCCAGTATCCAGGTGTAAGATATCAGTTTACAGCATCCAGGTGGTGGAATAAAATACATGCCCAAATGCAGTCAGGATCTCATTGAATCTTCACCATGACTCTGTGTATGTTATAATTTTGATTTTCAGTTGAAAAACCCAAGGTTCTGGTAAATTGTGACTTGCCCAAGACTACGCAACTTTTAATTAGCCAAGCAGGCACTTTTCCCCATGATACTAGGATGCTTCCTCAGCTAGGTTTCACAATCCTTATCCTACTTTATGAGAAGATTAAAGTCTGGGGCTCTGGGCTTTGTCAGAAAAGGAAGTAAGCCACTGCCTGGTGGTGCTGTGCTTCCTCACTCTGAGAAATGTCCAGTGTACCTCTGATGGGCTTTTCTAATGTATCGTGGACTCTGCTAAGGCTGGCTGTGGCCTACCTTAGACCACTAATTGTATCTACTTCGGTTAGCTTTTAAAAAACACTGGTATTTTGGCCCTACTTTAAACCCATTAAATCAGAATCTTTGGGAGTTGAGCTCAGGCATTGAGATATTTTAAAACACACCTAAATGATTCTAAGGTGCAGATGGAGTTGAGACCCGCTATTGTATTTCTGCAAACTTTCTGTAAAAGGCAGACGGTAAATACTTTGGCCTTACAGGCTGTACACTGTGTTGCAACTACTCAACTCTGTCCTTCTGTAGAAAAGCATCCATGCAAGCCAATGAGCATGCTGTGTTCCAGTAGAACCTTATTGGAACCTTACTTGTATGTTTGAATTTTATATAATTTTCATGCGTCACAAATTAGTATTCTTATTTTGATTTTTTCCTCACTGATTTAAAAATGGGAAAATCATTCTTAGCTTGTGGGTCATACCAAAACAAGAGTAGGCTGATTTGGCACATGCCATATTTTGCTCACCCCTGGTCTATACTGTTGCCATCTCCATCAAAATTTCCCTATTTTGTCTCTCATTCTCCAAGCATCCTACTTATTTCCAGGTGTCAATTAAAATATTTAATAAAACAATCTGTTCTTGTAACTCAAGACTCATATCAGCTTCCTCTGAAAATGTGCATTTTAACTGGTGAGAATTTCTTTCTCAAAAAATGTTATAATGATCAATTTTTTTGGTGCAGGGGTTGGGGAATTGAAGGAGTTCAAGGTGTCACTCTAAAATATGCCACTTTGGAATATTGATGACTTTGACCTGAAGAAACTTGGGAAGCAACAAGCACAGGGAGAAGCTTTTTTCTGATCTCTCCTTATCTGCCTAAAGACAGACGGTCCAAAAAAACCTCAGTTGTCATCAATCTGCTTCCCAGTAGTTTCATCAACCAGGGAAGATTAACTTGTATCACAAGAGAGGAGGCTAGAATTCAACCTCCCCACCCAGACAGATCTTGTTACAACTTTCCTATCTCCTATTTGTTCTCCTAAGGGCCCACTTACCTTTCCTTAAAATTGTTTATGCTCCCCTAAGTTCCTACATCTCCACTCCACTCTCTTCTATGAAGAGGGTATATAAGCTACCAAATCTCACTGATTTTGGGGGTTATTTGCTTTTTTTTTCCTGTGATGCCTTCATACACACAATGCATTTGTATATCTATTTTCCTGTTAACCTATTTCTTGTTTGTTTTATGGACCCAGGTTTTGAACCTCAGAGGTAGAAGGAAAGTCATTCCCTCCCCAACTTTTTGTTGGGACATTCTTTTGTCTGGAAGAGGGGTTTGGCACAGATTGAGTATCTGATCTAAAATGCTTGGGACAAGAAGTGTTTTGGATTTTGGAATGTTTGCATTATATTCATTAGTTGAGCATCTCAAATCTGAAAACCCAAAAATCAGAAATGCTCCAGTGAGCACTTCCTTCAAGAGTCATGTTGGCACTCAAACAGTTTCAAATTTTGGAGCATTTTGGATTCTGGATTTTCATATTTGGGATATTCAACCTATAAGGTATCACAGAACCGTAGACATATAAAGGAGTAGAGCTAGAAGTCACCTGAGATTGTCTCTTTCTAAACAGAAATACACACTTATTAAACAATCTTGGAGCTACACATCTCTGCTAATAATAAAAATTTTTCAGCAAATGGCAGAGTGTTGTCTTTGGTGCTTTCTAAATCAAGACTTCTGCCTTGAAACAGCCTTTCCAGCTCCCTAAACCCTAGGAAATTATATTTTCCCCTGTAAGCTAAGGGCAGGAGTCAATCCCTTAGGACACCTGGCTCTTCTCTCCTCCCAAGATAATTAATTCTTCCCATGGGTTGCCCTGAACCCATCATTTTCCATTTCTGATTCCATTTTATTGGTAAAATGAATCAATGAATCTATTTGCCCTTATCTCTGTCTCCTGCTAGATGCCTAGCATCTTGAGGGCTATCTTATTTATTTCCATATCCCAGAGTCTGTTGTATAGCAGGTGCTTAATAGTTGTGTTAAATTAATTTATTCATTCAACAGATATTTTTAAGCCCAACTATGTACCAGGCACTATTCTATACAGTGAAAAAAAGACACAAATTTCTGTCATCCTAGATCTTCCTATGTAATGGGATAGGAGGTGGGTGACAGATGAGAAACCAAATATGTGAGCAAACTATATAGAATGTTAGAAGGCAGTAAATGCTACGGAGATTTTTTTTTTCTTTGAGATGGAGTCTCACTCTGTCGCCCAGGCTGGAGTGCAGTGGTGCGATCTGGGCTCACTGCAGCCTCTGCCTCCTGGGTTCAAGCGATTCTCCTTCCTTAGCCTCCCAAGTAGCTGGGACTACAGGCGCACACCACCATGCCTGGCTAATTTTTGTATTTTTAGTAGAGATGGGGTTTCACCATGTTGGCCAGGCTGGTCTTGAACTCCTGACCTCAAGTGATCTGCCCGCCTCAGCCTCCCAAAGTGCTGGGATTACAGGCGTGAGCCACTGCACCCGGCCAATGGAAAAAAAAATAATCAGGGCAGGGTGAGACAGGAAGTGTGGATGGGGTTGTAATTACAAGTAGGATTGTCAGCAAAGAGTAAATAGTGGTGAGGAGAGAGCCATGTTGCTATCTGGGGGGAGGAAAAGCTAGTGTAAAAGTCCCAGAGCTGGCATGTGTCTGGCATTTCCCAGAAATGGCACGAGGCCAGTGTGGCTGGAGCTGAGTAAGCAAATCAAAGAAATAAATTTTATTGGATTGATTTGAAAGATGAAGAGAACATATTCCTTGCCCTCTGGAGACTTAGAGACTAAAAGGGCAACTGAGGCTTGGAGAGATGAATTATTTTCTCAGGATCATATAATACAGCTGGCTGGAGTTTAATCTGAAGTTCTGGGGGCAGACCGCAATTGCTGCCACAGAGCCCCTCCTGGCAGGTGCAGCCCACAGGAAGACCAGCACCCTGGCCACAGAGACAAAAGGTCTTATTGACTTGCAGTAAAAATGTCCTTATATCCTGTCCAGAACAAAAGGGGAGGATAAGGTTCAACCAGACACCGAATTCAGGGAGACAGCATCAGTCAGAGCTTTACCACTGCCAGCAATTTTGAAGCTGCCCATATTTCTGCTCAGGCAAGATGTTTTCTTGCTCTGAAACCTTTTAGCAGATGCAAGGTATTGCTCCGGGTGTATCCCAGAACGCGTCTTTGCTAAAGTGGTTAGACAGCTACTTTCCTTCAGAGCCAGGGACTGCCCCGGGAGTAAAACCATTTGGAGAGCATTTTATATTTGCAAAATGTTGCTGTGACATGTTATCATTTATTCCTTTCAACAGCGCAGTGAGATTGAAGAGCATCCTCCGATGCACTGTACATTTGGGAGGAAGAGAAAGGATAAGAGCCCTGCTGATTCAGTGGTGGTCATTATCATTGTCAATGGAGTTGTCACTGTTATCGTCATTTTCGTTTGTGGTGAGGTATGTGAGAGGATAAGGCAGGGCTCCTGCCTGCAAGAAATTTACATTCTAGTTGGGTAGATTCATCCACGTATTCATTCACATTCACATATTTATTGCAGAGTGAATAATGCCTCACTCTGCAAGCTTTTATTAAACTGTTGTTATATTTTAGGTAATGATTGAGAGAGATTCACGTGTAGACTCCAAAAATGTCAGGCATGGTTCCTGCCTGTAAGAAGTGTTCAATCCAATTGGGAAGATATGTTCATTCATTCATTCCTTCCTTTTCATGTTTATTCAATAATGCCTTCATTCTACAAGCTCTTACTGAGGTCCTGTTACATACCAGATAATTATTGGAGATCCAAATGTTTACAACTGGCCTTGGGGCAAGTGTTAAGAGAAGGCTTCACAGAGAAGAGAAACTTTACTTGGTCTTAAAGAATAAACAGAATTGTATATGGAGGGCAGAATAAAAAAGGGGATGCTTAGTTCAGGCCAACGGAGCAGAGGTGCAAAGAGGAAGAGGCAGGAAAAGGTGTGGCCTGTCCAGGGAAGGCTGGGAGTCTGGTGTGGCTGGAACCCTGGAGGCAAGGACGAGAGTGGCTGGAGGTGAGATGGGTGGCACCAGACTGGGGTGGATCTGTATACCATGCTAAACTGCAAGGCACTTTTTCTTCCAGGCAGCTAGGGGAAAGGAGTGACTTGATTCGCTATGGGTCTTTAGGAAGACCATTCTGATTTCTAGGATGAGAAGGACAGAGGGGCAAGTCCATGTGATCCCTCTGGCTACAGCACAGAGCAAGGTTCACAGTAGATGCAGTGTGATGGAAACAGACCCAGAAACATGACACCAGAATAATGTGGTAAGAGGTGAAGTTAGGTTTGGGAGTGGAGGGGAATGTTCCTTCCCCTGCCTGACATTCCCCTCCACATGGAGGGTGCTGCCTTTGAGAAACACCCCTGGCATGTGCCCCTGTTCTGCCCCAGGAACACCCCAGTTTCCTGAAGCTGAATGAATAAGTCTAATCCTGGGCATTCTCCAATGTCAGTTTTTAGTCAGTAAATAGATGATGTACTTGTTCTTCACAAGTTGACTCTTTTGTCTTATTTCTGAATGAATTCAGAACTGGGCAGGGGAGGGAGGTATTATTATTGGAACTTCTCAAAGAGTTAAGAGAACAACCTTAATGCTGGCCTTCATGTTTTCAAGCCGTTGAACTAATGCCAGCAACCACTTACCTTCAGATCGCTTGATATGTGAGCTAGATAAAGGACTGCTTTATTTAATTCAGGACTGTACATCAGGCTTTCTGAGAAATTGAGTGAATAGGTTCCTAACTGATACAGGCAGGTCATGACACCGTTAAAGTTAGGCCTCCAGAGAGGGTAGGGTTGAAGATTGGGGTTTGGGGGCCATCAGTGTTTAGATAGAAGTGGAAGTCATAATACTAGATATTGTGGGAGCACAGAGGAGGGGCCCCTAACATACACGGGGAGTTGAGGAAATCTTCCTGGAGGAATGATCATCTTAGCCATCTCGAAAAATGAAAACAGAACAAATATACTGGAGTAAGAGAGTGGGGATTTGGCGAGGACAGGATGGGATTGGGAAGGGCTGTAGTCAAGTGGCCAGAGCAGTGAGGAGTGTATACGTGCACGTTTGTGTGTGTCTGTGTGTGCACATAAGGAATGGTTTCAGCAAAGACAAGAGAATAGAGAGGGAAGTGGGGGCCAGATACAGAGGGACTTTTCAATATTGTTAATCAGATGAGGAATGATACAGATTTGAATTAAGATCCTCATGGAGGAGACAGGAAGGAAATAATTGATTCGAGAGGGATTTCTGAACAGGAAGTGCAGAATGTGATAACTAATTGGATGATGGGGTTGAGGGCAAGGATGTGGTCTCAGGAGAATGACAGATTTCAGGGCAGACATTGCTAACCTCTGTGACAATATTAAGGCCTGCTACCATCCTATCTTCCCAGCTAACAGCACCTCAAATGTGCATGGTGCATCTTGCAGTAAGGGCTGCTCTATTACTGGGTTCTGAATTCTCCAGGTGCTCTGGGATGCATCATGCTTTTCCTGATGAAATGGAAAGAGACAGCAGGCAATGCTTCCCCTCTCTTTCTTACTGCCTCATAGGCAGTAGCTGCATAAAACTTTGAAGCAATAAGCCAGATAGAAAATCAAGAGAACAGCCTTGATTCTGGCCTTGACGTCATCGAGCTATTGAATGAATGCTAGCAATCACTTACCTCCAGACAACCTGTTATGCAAAAAAGATAAAGCTCTGCTTATTTAATTCAGGACGGCACATCAGGCTTTCTGATAAACTGAGTGAATGCATTCCTAACTGATGTAAGAAGGTCATGACACCGTTAAATCTAGCCCCCCAGAAAAGATAGGGCTAAAGATTAGGGTTTGGGGAGCATCAGTGCTTAGACGGAAGTGGAAGTCATGAATGGAATACATATAGAGTGACAAGTGACAAATCCAGGGATGTCTGACTTTTTGAGAGTCAGAAGCCTGGGAAAAATTACCAAAGGAGGTCAAATGTGAATTCTATCACAGGGAACCTGATGGATGTCAGGACGTGTTCTCTCTGGGTTTCCTATCATTCATTCAACACTTGTTTACTTAGGGACAACCCTTTTCTTGAGCACCAGTGGCCGTTTAAAAAAATGGTCCTCCTGGGAATGGGGTTCTCTGATTTCTGAGATTGTCATCAAGCTTTTCCTTGTGTTGGGGAGAGGACCTGCTCCATTTCTAAATAAACCATCAGGCATGGGTCTGTCATCATGCAAGGCATCTTGCCTTGTCATCAGGCAAGATGATCCTTGTGGAATAGAGTACTGGGCACCATGCAGGAAATATTAGATGCCATTTGGCCTTAAGCAGTCCAAAAGTTCAACTGTGTGGAGTCCAGGAGTCTTTGAAAAAACCGTGAAACATATACAAGTTCTACACCTGCCTTTGGAGATGTTATTTGAGTTTTCTCTATAGCTGGCAAAAGTGAGCAGATAGTGATGCTGCTAATAATTTTTCTTTATGGAGCACCCCAGCGGCTTCCTTTCCCTCCTGATGTTGAAGACATTAGGAGATGTGACTAGAGGGGAGGACCTGCAATAGAGATCTTCAGAGTTTTAGTTTTTAGTTCACCAGAGGCAGAGCAATGTTGTGGTCAGAAAACTCTAGCTGTGGCGCCAACACTCCTGGACACAGGTTCTGAGACCTGAGCCCAGTTAAGGAGCCTCCTTTGTAAAGTGGGGATGATACTAACCTACATTAGCATGCTGCTTGGCACAACAGCTTGGTAGTAATGGCCATTAAGCTCCATCCCTATTTCCTACAGCCTTGTGTGAAACACCTTTAACTGAAAGTTGGGAGTCTCAAATTCAAGCTTACCTTCAACAATCTGTATGGTCTTTTGAAAGTCTCCTATCTCTCAGGGCCTCAGTTTCCCCCTTCGTAAAATGAGAGGTTTGACTCAGGAAATGATTTCTGCAGGTCCCTTTGATTAGAACTGCTTCTTTGAATGTTGGTTTCAAATTCTGCAATTTATAGTTTTTCTTCTAGCCAGAAGGTGGTACCATTGAGTCCTTGCTGTTATTATGAAGTGCTTCAAGTTCTGGGAGATCCAAATTGGCCTGCCTTTGATGCTTTGAATGTAAACTTTTGGTTGCAGGGATCTCTTTGTGGGTCCTGGCTGTTAGTCGCCCCCTGTCCCTTCCAAGCCCTGCCAACCCAGGCTTCAGTCTGGTCCAGTGCTTTTCAACAAACTGGTCTGTTTTGTCTCAGCTCCAATGGCCTCAGTTCAGGGCCACAAGAGAGAGGTTGGGAGCCTCCAGACAATTCCAGGGCATGAGGATGGCAGGTGTCTGAGGTTTTGTTCCCAGGACTATGGCTGCTGCAGGTTACACCTGAGATCAAGCCAGCTGAGAGCCTTGGAGAAACAGTGTTTGGCCTTGACTATGACTCCCAAGACCATTTCCTACTCTGCACCCCAGACCTCCATGTCCCCAAGTCCCTTTTACTCCTTGTCTGTTGGAGCATCTTTATTTGAACTCTCAGGCCTGATTCTCCACCTACAATTAAAAGGATCAGACTTCAGGCTGTGGCCAAAAGTCTCATGTCACCCTAGATTTGGGTGGGTTTGAGGGTTTGGGTGTCACTGAGGCAACCACTGACGTGTTTTAGCTGTCTCTCCCTAGGAGCGGGCCCCAGCAGGCAGTCTCAGTGTCCTGCCACAAGAAGGGTGGAATTTTGATGGTGTAGACCACACTGTTGCCTATCAGCAACAATCAATGTCACTTCCTCTTAGACACATAATATTAATAAGGATGGAGCTGCCGAAAAAACCAAAGTCATGTGAATACCTGTGATCAAATCAGGAAGTGATTCTCACTCAGGGCCCAGTACCCAGGGTCCCTGCCTGTCTTGGTGCTGGTCTCTGAAACTCATCAGCTTCCCTCCCCTTCAGGAGATGTTCCCATCTTCCAGGTCCCTGCCCTGTGGGAAATTTCTCCCCTCAAGCCCAGCTGAGGAACCTGCCATGGTCAAACCAAACTGTGTGTCCTTGCTCCCCACTGGGACAAATCCCAGGAACTTTGAGTTTCAGGTTTTTGAAGTGGGTCACTTAGGAGAATCAGATAACCAATGTCTTCAAAACAGTGAACATATCATAGGAAAGAGAGCATAATCTCTGGAAATGCAGGGACAGGATCGGAGTCCCAGCTCTACTACCACTGCCTGGCACTGGAGCTGCCTACAGGTTATTTACTTGCTTGGTTATGCATCAGTTTCTTTATCTGTAAAATGGGTAATAGCACCTACCTTATAGGATTAGATGAGATAACTTTGAGTAAAATAATGATTTTATTGAAAATTTACTCTGTTTTAGGTACTGTGTTAAGCACCTTATATAGCAGTGCTGTCCAATAAAAATATAATGTGAGCTACATATGTAATTTAAACATTTTTGTTTGAAACACTAACATTATAAATTACCACATATTAATATAACATAACATGTCTGTTCACATTAACATAAAATTTTTATATTAATAATATGAAAAAACAGATGAAATTAATTTTAATAGTATATTTTATGTAACCCTATACATGGAAAACATTTGAACATGTGGCACCAACAAATGCTCAAAAGCTACATGTAGACAGTGGCTATCATTTATATTACATGTGTAATATGTATAACAAATGTGTACAATATATATTCATGTGTAATACATATAACAAATGTGTACTATATATATTTTACATTTTTATGCAATATTTTGAAAGTTCTGTGGTTATTTGAGAAACACATCCAATAGAATGTTACGGTGATACTTAATACTTATTCACCATTATGTGCCAAGAACCATGCTAAGTATTCATTTATATTAACTTAGTGAATTGTCATACACATTCTGGAGATCAGGAACAGAGGGTTGGGAAAAGTGATATGGAAGGAGGGAAAGCCAATCCCATGGGTGCATTCTTTTTTTTTTTTTTTTTTTTTATTGATCGTTCTTGGGTGTTTCTCGCAGAGGGGGATTTGGCAGGGTCATAGGACAATAGTGGAGGGAAGGTCAGCAGATAAACAAGTGAACAAAGTTCTCTGGTTTTCCTAGGCAGAGGACCCGGCGGCCTTCCGCAGTGTTTGTGTCCCTGGGTACTTGAGATTAGGGAGTGGTGATGACTCTTAACGAGCATGCTGCCTTCAAGCATCTGTTTAACAAAGCACATCTTGCACCGCCCTTAATCCATTCAACCCTGAGTGGATACAGCACATATTTCAGAGAGCACAGGGTTGGGGGTAAGGTCACAGATCAACAGGATCCCAAGGCAGAAGAATTTTTCTTAGTACAGAACAAAATGAAAAGTCTCCCATGTCTACCTCTTTCTACACAGACACAGCAACCATCTGATTTCTCAATCTTTTCCCCACCTTTCCCCCCTTTCTATTCCACAAAACCGCCATTGTCTTCATGGCCCGTTCTCAATGAGTTGTTGGGTACACCTCCCAGATGGGGTGGTGGCCGGGCAGAGGTGCCCCTCACCTCCCGGACGGGGCAGCTGGCCGGGCAGGGGGCTGACCCCCCACCTCCCTCCCGGACTGGGCGGCTGGCTGGGCGGTGGGCTGACCCCCCCACCTCCCTCCCAGACGGAGCGGTTGGCCGGGCAGAGGGGCTCCTCACTTCCCAGTAGGGGCGGCCGGGCAGAGGCGCCCCTCACCTCCCGGACGGGGTGGCTGGCCGGGCGGGGGGCTGACCCCCCCACCTCCCTCCCGGACGGAGCGGTTGGCCGGGCAGAGGGGCTCCTCACTTCCCAGTAGGGGCGGCCGGGCAGAGGCGCCCCTCACCTCCCGGACGGGGCGGCTGGCCGGGCGGGGGGCTGACCCCCCCACCTCCCTCCTGGACAGGGCGGCTGGCCGGGCAGAGGGGCTCCTCACTTCCCAGTAGGGGCGGCCGGGCAGAGGCGCCCCTCACCTCCCGACAGGGCGGCTGGCCGGGCGGGGGGCTGATCCCCCCACCTCCCTCCCAGAGGGGGCAGCTGGCCGGGTGGGGGGCTGACCCCCCCACCTCCCTCCCGGATGGGGCAGCTGGCCGGGCGGGGGGCTGACCCCCCCACCTCCCTCCCGGACGAGGTGGCTGCCGGGCGGAGACGCTCCTCACTTCCCAGACGGGGTGGCTGCTGGGCAGAGGGGCTCCTCACTTCTCAGACGGGGCGGTTGCCAGGCAGAGGGTCTCCTCACTTCTCAGACGGGGCGGCCGGGCAGAGACACTCCTCACATCCCGGACGGGGCGGCAGGGCAGAGGTGCTCCCCACATCTCAGACGATGGGCGGCCAGGCAGAGACGCTCCTCACTTCCCAGACGTGATGGCTGCCGGGAAGAGGCGCTCCTCACTTCCTAGATGGGATGGCGGCCGGGCAGAGATGCTCCTCACTTTCCAGGCTGGGCAGCCAGGCAGAGGGGCTCCTCACATTCCAGACGATGGGCGGCCAGGCGGAGACGCTCCTCACTTCCCAGACGGGGTGGCGGCCGGGCAGAGGCTGCAATCTCGGCACTTTGGGAGGCCAAGGCAGGCAGCTGGGAGGTGGTTGTAGTGAGCCGAGATCACGCCACTGCACTCCAGCCTGGGCAACATTGAGCACTGAGTTAACGAGACTCCGTCTGCAATCCTGGCACCTCGGGAGGCCGAGGCTGGCAGATCACTCGCAGTTAGGAGCTGGAGACCAGCCCGGCCGACACAGCGAAACCCCGTCTCCACCAAAAAAATACGAAAACCAGTGAGGCGTGGCGGCGCGTGCCTGCAATCGCAGGCACTCGGCAGGCTGAGGCAGGAGAATCAGGCAGAGAGGTTGCAGTGAACTGAGATGGCAGCAGTACCGTCCAGCTTCGGCTCGTCGGCATCAGAGGGAGACCGTGGAAAGAGAGGGAGAGGGAGACCGTGGGAAGAGGGAGAGGGAGAGGGAGAGGGAGAGGGACGGGTGCATTCTTAAGCGGGTCAGTGCTGCGGGCAGTTGTGTTGCCACTATGGGCAACAGTTGGGATGCTGCCTTGAAATTGTTAACGGAAGACGTAGAAAACTGTGTTTTAGTTTTCATTGGTCATGTAGGGTCCTGGAGGTGCGATTGTGCTTGCACTTCTGGTTTGCACATGCACCAGAGTGGCTGACCAGACTCCAGCATGCAGCTCATAAGGTGAGAGGCCCCAGACAGAAAGCAAGAGATGCCTGCAGCAGAGGCAGGGTGCTATCACTAGTTGCTATGATAATGGCCGGAGCACAGTAGTGGCTGAGAGGATGAGAGATGGGGATCAAAGGTGTCTGACACATCATGTTGCTGGTGTGCAGCCCATGGGGTGGGTTGCCAGGGCGAGAGATGAGAGTGTGTCTATGGAGGAACTGGGAGATATTTTAGAGTGCATCTCTCACGTTAGGAAATAGTGCAGTGGAGAGACCCCAGAGGGCTTCCTATGTGCACCCATGGGACAGCCAGCATTTGAGTACCAACTACTCGGAGCTCATAGGTGGCCTACAATCATCCGTCAAGTAAAAGAACTTTTTCCTTTCTCCCTGGAGAAGCTGTCTCCCTTCCCTGGAGACAGAGACGGGGAAGGGAAGGATGGAATGTAGCAGCCCCTCCTCTCTCCAATTTCTTCAGGACAAGATACAGTGAGCACTGAGAGAAAGGGGCAATGCGAAGGCCAAATTAAACAGGACACTGTGTCTTCAGGTGGACTGGGCTGTATTTTAATATCTAAAAGTGACTGAAAAATTATTGGATGTTGCTAAGGGCTGAGGAGGAGGCTTAACATAGCCACATTGAAGGCAACAATTAGAGTAAATGTTTCACATTTATACTTCACCAAGTTTAGAATGTTCAAACAAGGGCCACATTGTTATTTAGCTATTTATCTCATAAGACAACTGAATTAGCAATACTTCCTTTACCTGGTAGGAGACTCCTTGGTTTGGATACTGTCAGGTATGCATGCCACCTGCAATGTTAAGGGTATTTTATGATGGTGGTGTTAGCCTCCAATGCCCTCAGGAGCCAGACAGACGCTGGAGTGCCTCCTATGTGTGAAGGAAGCAGACCTGGTTGGGGCTGATGAACCAGAGATCCACATCCTAGTTAAAGGAGTGCAGGCACTGTTCTGCTCCAGCATGTGGCCTTGCAGAAACAGCAAGGTAAAGAATTTGGATTGTTGGACATGTATGCAAAACACCTGGCTTAATTGCTCTTCCTCTTCCTTCCTGGTATTAGAGGAATTAATGCCATCAATTCTTTACCCTTCTCTGCATCCAGCTCTTTTTCATGTAATTTTGCAATGTCCTTCCACTGTGGTCAGCCACACTTCCTCACTTCTTGTCTCTGGGCTCGTCTCGTTCTTAGGGCTTGTTAGTGAGTGAGCACAGATGGAGGCTTGGGATGCACTTGAGTGGCTGGGCTTGTCTATTTCCTTGCACCTCTGCCATTACCACAAGGGGAACATGCTTGAGCTAACAGCTGATCCCAGTAAGGGAAGGACAGAGGCCTGCAGACCTGAGCCACACCAGCCAAACTCATTCTCCATCAGCCCGCCCTCAGCTGGCCTAAAGATTGCAAGTGTACATGATGGCTGTTGTAAGCTCCTGGGTGCAGCAGACACTGATAATGTGGCACTCTTTCTTGCTGAGCCTCAAGATGGCCCCAGATTCTTCTCCTGCACAGCAATCCAGGCAGCCACTATTATTCTGTGAGTGAACAGACTGTGTGCCAGGCCTGCAAATAAATAAACTGTTTGCCAGGCCTGCAGAGGGGACGGGGAGCCTGGGACGGTGAGCCTGGGACGGCTGGCCTGGGTGTTTGGGTGTGCTCTCGGTGCCCCTGGGTGCCCCCTTTTCCTTTCTTTGTTCTGTCTGTGCTTGTTCCCAGAGAGTAGGTGGCTCAGCCACACGGAGCTGTTCGCCACTGACAGGGCATCTGATGCAGTCTGTTTGGTCCCTTTTCTTAGTATTTGTACTCTGGGCTTTTTACAACTTCAAAGAGCTTCTCACCCATATTCACTAATTAATTCATTACTCCTGTGAGTAAAACCTGAAGCAGTGAGAAGAGAATGTCATTAGCAAGAATACCAGAGGCTCATTATTTAAAAGAGGTTGCCCAAAGCCAGGCTCCCTCCGACTGAGCAGTTAACCTGTTTGCCGCTGACAGGGGCTCAGCAGGGAATGTGTATCAGGGTGGCGACCCATTAGGTGCTCAGCAGTCACTAAGCACCTACTGTGTGTTCAGCTAGCTAGGTGCCATGGGATATAAGAAGTTGTAAAATGTGGCTTCTAACCACAAAGACCTCCAGTTTAGTGAAAATAGGGGCTTTGGAGTCATGTAGACCTGGGTTTGAATTCTGGCAATTTATAAGCCTTGTGACCTTGTGCTAAGTCCCGCTAAGCTTCAGCTTCCACATCTGTAAAATGGGATGCTAATGCCTCTTTAGGGTCTAAGTGAGGATAACAAACATAATGCAAATGAAAGCTCCAGTCAAGGGCCTGGCACACAGTGAGCACTCCATAAACCATAGCTATTACTGATCTCACCCAGACAATGGCTTCCTGCACCTCTCTCATGTTCCATGCCTATGGACAGAGCAGTGGAAGAAAGAGGGCTGGCAGAAGGTGGAAGTTTGGGGGACACCCTTATATCACAGAGAAGATGAAGAAGAGGGAAGAGAGAAGGAAATAGAAGGGCTAAAGAGGTAGGAGGGAAACCAGGAGTATGCAATGCAAGTACACAGAGGCCAAGGGACAGCTTCAGGATTGGTGAGGGAGGAACGTGGCTGTCATCCATGTCCTGTGCTAAGGAGAGATAGAGCGGGATGTTGAACGAGAACATTCACTCATTCAATCACCCATTCAATCACTCAATAGTTATTAAGTGCCTGGAATGGACATGAAAATGCTCCACCCAGCTGTCCATCAGAGGGGGTTGTGACTGGCAGCCCAGCCTCTGACCTTCTGAATGGCTCATGCATTGTGCCAGGGCACATGTCTCCTGGGGCACGTTTCCCAGCCAGTGGTGGAATATGGCTCTCTATTCTTGTGGTATGTGGGACTTCTCTACTGGACCCTGCAGTGGGCAGGCTGAGACTTTCCTAGAACTGTGCTGCAGTCTAAGACTCTGCCTACTCAGCCCTCTCCCTTCCCCTCTTCCTGCTCAGCTATCAGAGCTCATTAAGACCCCTTTATCTTTCATAGGTGGCGCCCATACATCTCTTGCTCTTTTACCTATATCTTGGCATTGGTTTCTTCCATGATCCAAACTAATACAAACTCATACAGTGCCTAAGGAGTGCCATGCATTGCATTATGCCCTGGTGATAGTGACAGGAGGCAGTCAAATGCCTAGGCAGATGGGGTGGGTTCCCAGTAAAACCCCACCTTCGAGCCAAAAACAGCCTGAAGGCTGAAAGACCAGACTGCTGGTCCCAGATGAAACCCACTATCTAGAGTGAGAACTTCGGTTCCTGTTTGCCCACCCTTTCTGATTGGTTCTTTCTTTCTTTCCTTTTTTTTTTTTTTTTTTTTTTTGAGATGGAGTCTCGCTGTGTTGCCCAGGCTGGAGTGCAGTGGTGCGATATTGGCTCACTGCAAGCTCCGCCTCCCGGGTTCACGCCATTCTCTTGCCTCAGCCTGCTGAGTAGTTGGGACTACTGGCACCCGCCACCACGCCTGGCTAATTTTTTTTTTTTTTTGTATTTTTAGTAGAGACAGGGTTTCACCATGTTAGCCAGGATGGTCTCGATCTCCTGACTTTGTGATCCACCTGCCTCAGCCTCCCAAAGTGCTGGGATTACAGGCATGAGCCACCGCGCCCAGCCTTGATTGGTTCTTTCTTAATAATGCCTTTTAACCAGTTGAATATTGCCTTTTCCAGTACTACCTATGGCCTGTCCCTCCCTGATTCTGAGCCCATAAAAGCCCTGAACTCAGTCCTATCAGGGGGACTTCCCTGCCTTTGGGTAGGGGGACCACCCCCGTGTTCCCTCTGTGCTGAAAGCTGTTTCATCACTCAGTAAAACCCCCTGTGTTGCTCATTCTTTGATTGTCAGTGCATCCTCATTCTTCTTGGGTGGGGGACAAGAACTTGGGAACTGGTGCACAAGCCAGACTTCGCCCAGGAAGGCTGAGTGGGCGGGCTGTCTCCTATAGCAGGTAGCGTAGCTGAGCAAGGCCCAGGTCTCGCCAGTTGGAGATCCTGATTTGCAAAGTGATTGAGAAGAAAATCCTGTGTCACTGGGTAGTGTAGCGGTGACCAAGACAAACATTCTTAGCATCACACAGCTGGCAGTGAAGGAGGTAAAGATGACAGGGAATAAATAGGTAAACCAAAAAGTGCTAATTTTAAACAGTAAAACTTGCCACATACACACAAATGAAATAAAAAAGGCAGGCTACTTTAGATTGGGTGTAAGGGAGGGTCATTGACATAGTCATATTTGACTTGAGACCAGAAAGTTGAAGCGGCAACTATGCAAGCAATGGAGTCAGGGTGTGTGATGGTTAATTTTGTCTGTCAACTTGGCTGGGCCACAGTGCCCAGATGTGTGGCATATGTTCAGGGATATTTTTGTGAGGGTGCTTTTGGGTGTGATTAACATTTATTTTATTATTTATTAGTGCATTTTTGTTAAAAATTTTAAGTAAAAGTCTATCCAAATGAAAGACTAATCTGGGTGGTAGAAATTTTAGAGAGAGATAAAACTAAGAGTCCACAAAGATTTGGAGAAATGACTACTCACATATGCTGCTATAGGAGCATGAATTAGTGTCATCATTTTGGAAAAAGTTTGGCATTATTAATGACAATGAAAGATATGCCCCCTTCTAACAATCTACTCAACAGAAATGAGTGCTGATATTATTCCAAAACCATTGACAAAAATGCTGCAACCACCATTACTTGTGATAGCTGCAACTTTTTTTATATTCTTGACCATTTTATATACTTTATTGAAGGAAATAAAGACATGCATTAGCAAATTTTTAACTTTTATAGCCAACACTTTGTTCTTCCACCTGATTTTTTTTTTATTTCAATAGGTTTTTGGGGAACAGGAGGTGTTAGGTTACATTGATAAGTTCTTTTGTGGTGATTTCTGAGATTTGGTGCACCCATCACCCGATCAGTGTACACTGTACCCAGTGTGTATTCTTTTATCCCTCACCCTCCTCCCACCCTTCCTTCCCAAGTCCCAGAGATTAACATTCAAATCAGTGGACTTTGAGTAAAGCAGATGGCCCTCCATGATGTGAGTGGGCCTCATCCAATCAGTTGAAGGCCTGAGGGGAAAGAACAAAAGACTGACCTCCCTTGAGCAAGAGTGAATTCCAGCTCTCCTGGGTCTCCAGCCTGACAGCCCCCCTGCAGGTTTTGGACTTGTCAGCTTTCATAATCACATGTAACAATTCTTTAAGTACATCTCTTTCGATATACGTGCTTATCCTGTTGGTTCTGTGTCTCAGGAGAACCCTGACTAATACGGGGGGGGGGGGTGGGGGAGAATATTCTGGGCAGAGAGAACAGCAACTCTTGAAATAGGAAATGAGCCTTCAAGTCAACATGAAGGCTGGTGTGGCTAGGACTGAGTGGAGGAGGAGGCACCGGACAGATGAGGCCTCATGGAAAGAAGCTATGGGAATAGACCACTGCACTGTTGTTGGTGACCTGGGAGAGGACTGCCAGTCCAGTAGTGAGGGCAGAAGCCAGGTGCCACGGCATGAAGATGCAGGTGGGTGGTGAGGAAGGTGGAGCTGCTCTGGAGATAACTCTTTAAGGGTTTTAGTGTTTACAGAATGAAAAGAAGCACATGAGGGGGATTTTAAAGAAAGAGAATCTTACTCATGAGTATGGCAGACTAATAAGAGAGACTGACATGGGAAGATAATTGGTGAGAGGACATTCCTGACATTGGTGAGTGGAAGGTTAGGGCATTGTAGTGGGTTGAATGGTGCTTGCCCAAATGTATCCACATCCCAATTCCCAGACTCTCTGAATGTGACCTTATGTGGGAAAGGAGTCTTTGCAGGTATAATTAAAGATCTTGAGATGAGATCATCTTGGATTACCTGATAAGGTTCTAAACCCAGTAAGAAGCATTTTTTCTGTTTGTTTGTTTGAGACAGGGTCTCACTCTATTGACCAGACTGGAATACAGTGGTACAATCTTGGCTTACTGCAGCCTTGACCTCCTGGGCTCAAGTGATCTTCCCACTTCAGCCTCCCGAGTAGCTGGGATTACAGGTGCATAGTGACACACCTGGCTAATTTTTAAAATTTTTGTAGAGATGGGTTCTCACTATGCTGCCCAGGCTGGTCTCGAACTCCTGGGTTCAAGTGATCCACTCGCCTCTGCCTCTCAAAGTGCTGGGATCACAGGCCTGTGCTACTGCACCCACAAGCATTTTTAAGACCCAGAGACACATGAAGAGCAACTTAACGGTGGAGGCAGAGATTGAGTGATGCTTTCAAAGAAGCCAAGAATTGCTGGGAGCCACCAGAGCCTCTGGAGAGAGCACAGCCCTGCTGACAACTTGATTTAGGACTTCCAGACTTCAGAGCACTGACAAAATACATTTCTGTTGTTCTAGAGCACCAAGTGGTAATATGTTATGGTGGCCCAAGGAAACTCATACAGTCATGACCAACCCAAAATGACATTCCTTCCTCCAAAAGTGTGGAGTTGTCACCAGTCTGGGGACCATGCTCTGCCCTGGAATATCTCATTTACTGTTGGCTCTGTTCCCACTCTTGTTTTTGAACATTCTACATGTTTCCATTTTAGTAGGTCAAGTGGTGCAGGGAAATGACATGGCCTTGGGAGGCAGGCATACTGGATTTTGAAACACAGCCTCTCCATACTCCTGCTGTGTGATCTCTGAGCCTCAGTCTTTATCAGGTATCCTTGAGGACTGAAGGTTCTAATCTACATAAAATACTTACCATGGGCCCTGGGACCTGGTATGTGCTGGACAAATGTCCCTTCACTTATCTCAACTTGGGAATCTGTTAAGGCCAGAAACTGGGTGATATTCATCTTTGCACCCTTTTAAGAGTTCCTGGATGTAATAAATTCACAATGAATTTTTTTGATTTGTTGCTGGCTGATTGGTGGTAGAAATATCTATCTATTGGGTAATTGCTGTATGGTAGACATTCATCTCAGTATATAAATGACTTACTTAATTCTTCAAGCAATTCCAAGATACAGGTTTTATTCTGTTTGTTTTACAGGCGAGAAAAAATAGGTGAAGCCAGATGTGGTTCCTGGGTTGGCTATCTCATTCTGATCAGGAGACCCCTTAGTCAAGAACATTGAATCCATCTATGTTCTTTTTTTTATTTATTTATTTTTTATATTATTATTATTATACTTTAAGTTTTAGGGTACATGTGCACAATGTGCAGGTTAGTTACATATGTATACATGTGCCATGCTGGTTTGCTGCACCCATTAACTCGTCATTTAGCATTAGGTATATCTCCTAAAGCTATCCCCCCCTCCCCCCACCCCACAACAGTCCCCAGAGTGTGATGTTCCCCTTCCTGTGTGCATGTGTTCTTATTGTTCAATTCCCACCTATGAGTGAGAATATGTGGTGTTTGGTTTTTTGTTCTTGTGATAGTTTACTGAGAATGATGATTTCCTATTTCATCCATGTCCCTACAAACGACATGAACTCATCATGTTTTATGGTTGCATAGTATTCCATGGTGTATATGTGCCACATTTTCTTAATCCAGTCTATCATTGTTGAACATTTGGGTTGGTTCCAAGTCTTTGCTATTGTGAATAGTGCCACAATAAACATACGTGTGCATGTGTCTTTATAGCAGCATGATTTATAATCCTTTGGGTATATACCCAGTAATGGGATGGCTGGGTCAAATGGTATTTCTAGTTCTAGATCCCTGAGGAATTGCCAAACTGACTTCCACAAGGGTTGAACTAGTTTACAGTCCCACCAACAGTGTAAAAGTGTTCCTATTTCTCCACATCCTCTCCAGCACCTGTTGTTTCCTGACTTTTTAATGATTGCCATTCTAACTGGTGTGAGATGGTATCTCACTGTGGTTTTGATTTGCATTTCTCTGATGGCCAGTGATGGTGAGCATTTTTTCATGTGTTTTTTTGGCTGCATAAATGTCTTCTTTTGAGAAGTGTCTCTTCATGTCCTTCGCCCACTTTTTGATGGGGTTGTTCATTTTTTTCTTGTAAATTTGTTTGAGTTCATTGTAAATTCTAGATATTAGCCCTTTGTCAGATGAGTAGGTTGTGAAAATTTTCTCCCATTTTGTAGGTTGCCTGTTCACTCTGATGGTAATTTCTTTTGCTGTGCAGAAGCTCTTTAGTTTAATTAGATCCCATTTGTCAATTTTGTCTTTTGTTGCCATTGCTTTTGGTGTTTTAGACATGAAGTCCTTGCCTATGCCTATGTCCTGAATGGTAATGCCTAGGTTTTCTTCTAGGGTTTTTATGGTTTTAGGTCTAACGTTTAAGTCTTTAATCCATCTTGAATTAATTTTTGCATAAGGTGTAAGGAAGGGATCCAGTTTCAGCTTTCTACATATGGCTAGCCAGTTTTCCCAGCACCATTTATTAACTAGGGAATCCTTTCCCCATTGCTTGTTTTTCTCAGGTTTGTCAAAGATCAGATAGTTGTAGATATGTGGCGTTATTTCTGGGGGCTCTGTTCTGTTCCATTGATCTATATCTCTGTTTTTGTACCAGTACCATGCTGTTTTGGTTACTGTAGGCTTGTAGTAGAGTTTGAAGTCAGGTAGTGTGATGCCTCCAGCTTTGTTCTTTTGGCTTAGGATTGCCTTGGCGATGCGGGCTCTTTTTTGGTTCCATATGAACTTTAAAGTAGTTTTTTCCAATTCTGTGAAGAAAGTCATTGGTAGCTTGATGGGGATGGCATTGAATCTATAAATTACCTTGGGCAGTATGGCCATTTTCATGATATTGATTCTTCCTACCCATGAGCATGGAATGTTCTTCCATTTGTTTGTATTCTCTTTTATTTCCTTGAGCAGTGGTTTGTAGTTCTCCTTGAAGAGGTCCTTCACATCCCTTGTAAGTTGGATTCCTAGGTATTTTATTCTCTTTGAAGTAATTGTGAATGGAAGTTCACTCATGATTTGGCTCTCTGTCTGTTATTAGTGTATAAGAATGCTTGTGATTTTTGTACATTGATTTTGTATCCTGAGACTTTGCTGAAGTTGCTTATCAGCTTGAGGAGATTTTGGGCTGAGACAATGGGGTTTTCTAGATATACAATCATGTCATCTGCAAACAGGGACAATTTGACTTCCTTTTTTCCTAATTGAATACCCTTTATTTCTTTCTCCTGCCTAATTGCCCTGGCCAGAACTTCCAACACTATGTTGAATAGGAGTGGTGAGAGAGGGCATCCCTGTCTTGTGCCAGTTTTCAAAGGGAATGCTTCCAGTTTTTGCCCATTCAGTATGATATTGGCTGTGGGTTTGTCATAGATAGCTCTTACTATTTTGAAATACGTCCCATCAATACCTAATTTATTGAGAGTTTTTAGCATGAAGGGTTGTTGAATTTTGTCAAAGGCCTTTTCTGCATCTATTGAGATAATCATGTGGTTTTTGTCTTTGGTTCTGTTTATACACTGGATTACATTTATTGATTTGCATATATTGAACCAGCCTTGCATCCCAGGGATGAAGCCCACTTGATCGTGGTGGATAAGCTTTTTGATGTGCTGCTGGATTCAGTTTGCCAGTATTTTATTGAGGATTTTTGCATCAATGTTCATCAAGGATATTGGTCTAAAATTCTCTTTTTTGGTTGTGTCTCTGCCAGGCTTTGGTATCAGGATGATGCTGGCCTCATAAAATGAGTTAGGGAGGATTCCCTCTTTTTCTATTGATTGGAATAGTTTCAGAAGGAATGGTACCAGCTCCTCTTTGTACCTCTGGTAGAATTCGGCTGTGAATCCATCTGGTCCTGGACTCTTTTTGGATGGTAAGCTATTGATTATTGCCACAATTTCAGATCCTGTTTCTGGTCTATTCAGAGATTCAACTTCTTCCTGGTTTAGTCTTGGGAGGGTGTATGTGTCGAGGAATTTATCCATTTCTTCTAGATTTTCTAGTTTATTTGCGTAGAGGTGTTTGTAGTATTCTCTGATGGTAGTTTGTATTTCTGTGGGATCGATGGTGATATCCCCTTTATAATTTTTTATTGTGTCTATTTGATTCTTCTCTCTTTTCTTCTTTATTAGTCTTGCTAGCGGTCTATCAATTTTGTTGATCCTTTCAAAAAACCAGCTCCTGGATTCATTAATTTTTTGAAGGGTTTTTTGTGTCTCTATTTCCTTCAGTTCTGCTCTGATTTTGGTTATTTCTTGCCTTCTGCTAGTTTTGCATGTGTTTGCTCTTGCTTTTCTAGTTCTTTTAATTGTGATGTTAGGGTGTCAATTTTGGATCTTTCCTGCTTTCTTTTGTGGGCATTTGGTGCTATAAATTTCCCTCTACACACTGCTTTGAATGTGTCCCAGAGATTCTGGTATGTTGTGTCTTTGTTCTCGTTGGTTTCAACGAACATCTTTATTTCTGCCTTCATTTTGTTATGTACCCAGTAGTCATTCAGGAGCAGGTTGTTCGGTTTCCATGTAGTTGAGTGGTTTTGAGTTAGTTTCTTAATACTGAGTTCTAGTTTGATTGCACTGTGGTCTGAGAGACAGTTTGTTACAATTTCTGATCTTTTACATTTGCTGAGGAGAGCTTTACTTCCAAGTATGTGGTCAATTTTGGAATAGATGTGGTATGGTGCTGTACATTCTGTTGATTTGGGGTGGAGAGTTCTGTAGATGTCTATTAGGTCCGCTTGGTGCAGAGCTGAGTTCAATTCCTGGGTATCCTTGTTAACTTTCTGTCTCGTTGATCTGTCTAATGTTGACAGTGGGGTGTTAAAGTCTCCCATTATTATTGTGTGGGAGTCTAAGTCTCTTTGTAGGTCATTCAGGACTTGCTTTATGAATCTGGGTGCTCCTTTATTGGGTGCATATATATTTAGGATGCTTAGCTCTTCTTGTTGAATTGATCCCTTTACCATTATGTAATGGCCTTCTTTGTCTCTTTTGATCTTTGTTGGTTTAAAGTCTGTTTTGAATCCGTCTATGTTCTTGCCATGAGCTTCCTGGGAGGTAGCCAAAATCCTTCCTGCTGCAGTCTGTCTGCATTCCCCACAGCCAAACCCTGTCCTGGTTCCAGTCTGGCTTTCTCGCCCAGCGTTTGTCTTTCTTTTTCTTTTCCCACAGTGGGTGTGAGGTTAAAGCTTATTACTAAAACGGTGTCTCTTCCTGGATCTTTTCAGATAACATTTAATTGCTGGTAATGACTGTGACCCCAGAGGCAGTCATCTAGTGAACTTCAAGTTGGCATTTCAATTAGCTGTACTGATTGCTGGGTTTGGGCATTTCATATATTAGTGAGGAAGCTTAGCCCAAGAGCAGTCAGCTGAGGGACTTATTACCACAGTGCTTCTTGGAAGGAATAAATAACCTCATTACAGCTTCTTTTGCTCTGGTTGAGAGAAAGGAAGAAAAGTTGAATCTCTTAGGCACTTATTTGCATGGGGAGGAGCTCGGTGCCCAAGGCTGCCTGTGACAAGCAGGAGGGGTTTTCTCCCCTCCACTCTCCTGTCTCCCTCTGTCTTATCTCCTCTCCCTCTCTCCCTCATTTTTTTCCCCTCTCCTCTTCTTTTCTTCCTTCCATTCTTCATTTCTTTCTTTCCTTTGGTAAAGCCATTGGTGGTCATAATAGTAACACAATGTCCCCAAGCCTGGCTAATCCCTGGCTAGTCCAAATGCTCATGTGTACTCTTGTCACCTGTGAAGATTTTCTCTTCCTTCCTCAGGTGTCCCTGGAAGTCCCCCCAGCTGTCTCACAGGTGCTTACAAGTCAGTTGCCCTGTGGGTCTGCCATGTTCTTCCTCTCCTACAGGGGCATTCTTTCATGGTGTCCTCTTCTTGCCAGGCTCCCTGGGGCACCTCATTGTGGCCAGCACTGCTGGCACCCTTGGTGGGAGGATGGCACCCCCTGGAAGCACAACGTCTCCTGCTGCTTGCTCAGCTTGGCCGTCCTGGGTGGGGTCACCTGGAGCCTCCCAGGGTCAAAGCGTGACATAGGGTTGACCTGGTTCCTGGTACGCAGAGGCTTATTCCCGTTTGTCCTCCATTTCTCCCTGTCTTCTCTCCTCTGGATGCCTGAGCCTCCGCCCCTCTTCCCTGCCCCTTGGTCCATTCAGCCAAGTAAACAAATAAAACAAAAAGCCAAGCAAACCAATGCCAGTAAACTCAGGTGGACACCCAGGTGCCACATAGGCTCAACTGGGATCTGCTGCCACTTTAAAAAAGAATCACTAAAAATGGGAGCTCATTTTACAATTTTAATGTACTTGACTCCACACTCTCTCTCCTCAATCATGACCACTGCTATGTGTTACTACATCCCCAAAATGAACACCGGTGTGGTCCCTGGAAACAGCCGTGGATTTGATGAAATGAGAGACACGGATTTCAATCCCTCATGCTTGCCTTAACCTCTCCTGCATTCCTGCCAGGCTCCCTGGACTTTCTTCAGTGCGTTGAGTTGGGAAAGCCAGAGATTTATGACAAATCTGAATCTATTTTCCATTCTGCAGTAAGGAATGAATGAGATGATGACTGTAAAGTCACTGGCATGTGCAGGGGGCTCAGTGTAGCTGGTCTTCCTCCTCATTGTGGGACTGTCCACATCACCTTTCTTCCAGGTCTGGTTCAAGCTCCATCAGGGTCTGAGTCTGGACTTCTGGGGTCAGGAAGGCGTGGAGGATCTCTGACAAGTTCATAGAAGGGACTCCCAAGACCATGCTAAGAGAGCTGTTTCTAGACATCATGAAAAAATGCAGTGTCAGTGAGAAGGATGCATTTGAATAGAGGAGTGAGAAAACGAGGTAGTCAATGTTGAGTGAATGCTGACAGTGCGATGTAATGCTTAAAACTGCCCTTGGAGGTGGCCTTTGTTATTATTCCCATTTGGCAAATGAAGAGATGGAGGGGAACCAGCACTTCACAGCTGGGAGGCTGTCTTGAGAGTTCAGAGTCTCAACTGATGCTCTGAAATAGTGGACTAGGTCCTGAAGAGGCCAGAGACACAGACCAAAAATCAGGTTGGAGGACAGGCAGAAGAGGCATCAGCACAGGCTACATGGTCACAGTGAGGGTGGCACCGACTCGGCCCCTGCGTGGCTGATACACATATAACCTAGCTGATTGGACAGGTATCTCAATATCCTTTCGACTTGGACTTTCTGGATTACTCCTTCTCCCTCCCTGGATAAAATCATGGGGAGTTTCCTTAGCTTTTTCAATCACTATTAGAAAATAAACGAATAACACCTTTGTTTTAACATCAAAAAACCCAGCCCAGTAAAATTTGCATAACTCCAGAATAGTCCCATGTAATAATGTAACTCCGGTGCAGTCTAGTGTAATCATTGACACCCTATGTTCTTATCCAGTTTAAAACTTTTTCATCCCTCTCTTCTTCAGCCTAGGTCACCTGCAAGAGAGCAAGGAATGGCAGCCATATGAAGATATACCAAAGAGAATGCTTTTGATCCATTCAAATGCTTTTAATTAAAATATCAGAATACTGAACACTTAAAATGGGCTTAAACAATAAAGAAGTTGTTATCTCAGAAAACAATAGGTACAATAATTTTAGGATTGGTAGCGTTTTGGTGATGGCTTCTTCTCATATTTACAAGAAGGCAGCAGGAACTCCAGACATCACATTTTCACCTACTTATGCTCAGAGCCCAAAATAAAGCAGTCCCTGTTTTGCTTATTTTTAAGAGTGAGAAAAGTGTATCCAGAACCCCTTCAGCTTGATTCTTCTTTTTCTCATATGGATTGTGGCTGTGGCATGTGCCTATTTCTAAGCCAATCATTGGCAAGGAGGATAGAATTAACATGATGGGCTTGAACCAGTCAAAACTGGCGCTGAGGAGGAACCATGAATCACATGGACCCTAATTCCTGAAGCAAAACTGGGATTCGCCCAGCAAGGAAGAGAGTGTGGGTGATAGTTATTTGGGGAAACCACATCTGAATGACTGTGACTGTTTGATGTCATGTGGGTTCATGTAAGTGAACCATCTGTTATCCACACCACAGAACAGGTTTCATTATTTCTATTCTACAGGAAAGTCAAACTCAATGATAATAATTCACTTGAGGGCACAGAGCCAGTTCATTGGAAAATCAACCCTAGGGCTCATATTTTTTAACTGTATCTTTACTGGAGCATGATTCTTTTCTCATTCTAACCCTAACTTTTGAAATATCAATTTTCCAAACACATGCTAGCCAATGGCCGTGGGATGAGAAAACATGCGCTTTTAGAACTAAAGAGACTTGGGCTTAAATCCCTGCTTCAGTATTTATTAACTCTGTGACCTGGACATGTACTTAAAACTCTCTCAGTTTTTTCATTTATAAAATGGGGATAATAAATCCTATATCATAGAATTGTCAGACAAGACGGTAGATGTGTAAAGAGCTTAGCATGGTTTAAGAGCTCAATAATTGGTAGGCATTGTTATTATTAGTCTTAGTCTAAATATCGTGGAGTTCTTTATCTTCAATGATGTCCAGCTGTCTGTATATCTGTCCTTCCTTTTTTCTTTTCTTCTCTCCTTCTTTTCTTCTTTCTTTGCTTTCATTTTGTTTCTCCTACAAGTCTTTACTGATAACTTTTTAAAGTCATTACCTCTAAGCATAAACACTTCCTTTCCACACTTAGCCTTGTGATTCTGGGGCTGGGACTTTGCAGACCACACATCAAGCCTGGAGGAGGAAGAGGAGCATTGTTCCTTCCCATCTGTTTCCGAGGGCTTCCTGTTGGCTCACAGTTCCTGTGGGCATCACCCTGGAAGCAGCAGCTCCCTGTGTAGCAGCGGGTAACTCTAGTTTGCAGTTTTCCCAGCACTTACAGAGCCAGCCTCACCACACCCCACCCTGAAGACATCAGTGGGGCAGTGACCCCTTCTCAGATCTGGGTTTCAGGCCTATGAGGGCTTCTCTGACCTCAGAGACACCAGCATCAGCCAGGCATTGACCCCTCCCCAGAGGTCTGAGTTTCAGCTCCATGGAGTCCATTATTCAAGTTTTCACGTTTTAGTAATTTCAACGTTTTCCCTAGGTAGTTACTTTGAGTTCTCTTTTTAGTCTTTGAGCTATCAGTTCAATAACTTTATGGCTGGTTAATATTTTTTAATTCTTTCTGTTTAAATTGCCAGTATCGGCTTGACTGGATCCTGATTTACACAAGTGCTTCTCATAGACCAGCCACTGTTTTAGGCATTGTGGAGAGAACAGTAAACAAAACAGTGGAAATACTCACCTCAAGGAGGCTACATTCTGCCAGGCAAAACAGAAAATGAACACATACATAACACAAACATGATCTGTCAGAGGGTGGTAAGCTCTACAGTGAAAAAACACCAGGGGAGGGGTGGGTGGGGGTGTGCCGATGCGGGGGTGAGTTGCCCTTTAAGCTGTCATGTTTAAATGATACCACTCATCATATATGTGAGAATATCTTGTTGCCCCAAATACTGGAAATCACTTTGTTTCATTTATAGCACAGTCTTATGAATCTTGGAGATTTTGTAAAACCAGAGAGTGTATAGAATTAATAGGGCTCTAAATGGATATCATACCTAGAAAAAAAAAAGAACAGCATTTTAATTGGGTGGATAACAAGTGTGTGTATGTGGTATTTCGTCTGAACTGACAGCATCATCATTGAATCCAGCAATCTTCCTTAGAACAGATACTGGCTTATTTTAAACCATAGGTGCTACAGCCCAGAAGGGGTCTCCATTTTTCAAATCAAAGCTCTTGGAATTTTTCTCCTCATTTCATGATTCTGAAAGGATTCCAATCAAATTTGTCTGCACATATTTCTCATTTATTTTCCTGAGCACCAAGAAGGCCTCTTGAATTGGAGAATCCCACTGTTGAGGGTTTTCGTTTGTATGATTTGCCCAGAGTGTGGCTTTTTGCTTCTAGGAGTCACAGAAAAGAGGGAAGACCTGAGCACAGTCTTCAGGACAGAAGGCCATGGTCACTGGTCATAATTAATTCTACCAGCCAGGAGAGGAAACATGACTTACAATGACCAGCCTGATTTCTTGCTGATAGATGTTGTAATAGCTTTTATTATTATTATTTTTTAACAGTACTTTTACTCAAGCCTGGGAAAAACCTGAATTCAAACTAGTACATCTTTTGATTTTGCAGAACAATCTTTTATGTTGGTTGGAACACTAGGTGGTGAAGCCAAAAAATAAAATTGCAGATGTGGTTTCCATTGAGAGGTGTACCAGGCAGGTGCGTCTGGAATTGGTTTTCTTCCTGGGTGTTTACACAGCAGAGGATTCCTCATATCTTTGCTTTGGAAGAAGTCACAAGATTTTCCTCTTTGACTTTCCAAAAATGTCCCTGAGCTGCATGGAATGCTTTCATTATTACCAAGGAGGAGAAATAGATTAGTCTTTTCTTTCCTAGTTATAGTCACAGTTCAAAGTTAGAGAAAGTTTATTTTAATTCTGCTGTGAAGGGACCAGTTAGGGTCTAAGTAATTCCTGCTTCTGGGATTCAGAGATGTCAGATAAGTTGGTGGGGCAGGTGGCCCATAGGATATTAAAATGATATTGAGTGTTTGGTTTGTGCCTGGAATGTTAAGGACTTTTTATGCATTTATGTCATTTAATCAACACAACCATTCTATAAGATAGATATATTATTATTATCTTTATTTTACACAAAAAGAAAGAAGCTTAGAGACAGTGTCATAATCTGTTCCTGCTGCTATAACAAAATACCATATACCGGGTAGTTTATAAACAACAGAGTTTTATTTTTTGTAGTTCTAGAGGCTGTGAAGTCCAAGATGAAGGTGCTAACAGATTTGGTGCCTGGTGAGGGCCCATTTCCTGGTTCATGGGTAGTGCCTTCTTGCTATGTCCTCACGTGGTAAGGGGGCAAGGCAGATTTCTGGGGCCTGTTTTATAAGGGCACTAATCCCGTTCATGAAGACTCTGCCTTCATGATCTAATCACTTAGGATTTCAAACATAATTTTTTTGGGGGAAACAAACATTCATACCGTAGCAGATGCTAATAACTCATGGTTATGCAGCTAGTAAGGGTTAGAAGTAGAACTCCAACCTGGGTCTCCTTGAGAAAGATTTGCAAGAGATATTTACATGAGGTGGGTGGGAGAAAAGACAGTTTCTGAGACAAAATCACTTCATGCTAATTTAAGCTACTCAATGTTTAAAAAAAGCTAGTCTATGATAAAGGTCATTTTTGCTTTGTATTAAGACAACCCAGATCAAGTCCAATCTAAAGTTATTTATTGAATAGCTCTACTTGTCCAGGTATTACCCTAAGCGCTTTTAAATACCTGATTTTATTAAATTTTCTCAATTTCATGCAGGATAGAGATTTAGATCCCCATTTCTCAGGTGGGGGTCACTCAGGTTAAGCTTGAATTAACCTGCACTGTCTACTTAGTTTCAGTCTTCCTAAAACCACGTTGAATGTTTCTAATCTCTTCTGTGAGATTAGCAGGCTGCTGTTTTGGTTATCTATTGCTACGAACAAACCACTCTAAAATTAAGTGGCATAAAATAACAATCATTTTATTATGTTCATACCGTTGTTGGTCATGAATTCAGGCAACACATAGCAAGGATAGATTTTTGTTGGGGAGTATTCAACTGGAGTAGTGCTAACTGTTGGTGGTGTCTGGGTTGGTCACCTGGAGGTGTATATCTAGGGCTGTCTGTGAGTTTTTTTGGTTCTTCACATCACTTCTACTAGGAATGGGATGCCCATCTTCATTCACTGTCTGGCATCTGGGCTGGTATGGCTGCCACGGTTGGAGCTGTTCAGGCGTTTTCTCTCGTTCCGTGTGGTCTGTGCACACAGTAAGCATGGATTTCCTCATAACGTAATGATTTTAGGGCAGCTGGCTTTCCCCACAGCTGAGTTTCTCAGCCCTGGCACTGTTGACATTTTGAGCCAGACCATACTTTGTTGGGATTGAGGTGTCGTGTGTAACAGAATGTTTATCAGCATCCCTGGACTCTACCCACTAGATACCAGCAGCACACTCTGACCTCCCCAGTTATAACAATAATAACAACAAACATCTCAGACATTGCCAAATATTTCCTGGGGCATGCGAATTCCACACCCTCTTCCGCATTAACAATCCATAGCAAGACTTCCAAGAAGCCTACAAAACTTCTTATGACCTAGCCTTGGAAATTCCAGAACTTTATTTCTGCCACTTTATATTAGTCAAGAAAGTCTCAAAGGCTAGCCTGATTTCAAGGGGAGGAGAATTAGACTCCACTTCTCAATGAGAGAGATAGAAAATAATTTGCAGCCACCTTTTAAAATATACTGTGATAAAATACACACAACAAAATAAAAATATACATATATAAAATACACATAAAATTTACCATGTTAGCCACTCTTTATGTGGCATCAAGTACATTCACGTTGTTGCACGACCATCACCACCATCCATCTTCAGAATATTTTTCGTCTTCCCAAACTGAAATTTCCTACTCATTAAGCAATAACTCCTTCTCTCTCCTTCCACCCACCTGGCAGCCACAGCTCTACTTTCTGTCTTTATAAGTTTGACTACTCTGGATGCCTCATAGTGGAATCATAATGAGGCAGAAGAATTGGGTATGGAGGCAGGGAACCTAAGGCTGATTCATGCTGACTGCATATCAGAGGCTACTCCCTTCTCAACTCCTTTTTCTGCATGGTAGGTGCTGTGTGGCAGAGGCAACCCCTCCATTTTCTGTGTGGCAGTTGAAAAATGAAAATACCTCTGATTGGTCCTCTCTCACAACCAATCAGACTGGTTACAGGCCTACTCTTCATTCTGATTGGTCCCCTTCCACAACCAATCAGACTGGTCAGAGGTCAATGAGAACCCTCTAGAGGTGCATTGAAACTACGAAAATTCTGTAACCAGCCCTCTTGCTTGAACCTGCTCCCACCCTGTGGAGTATACTTTTGCTTAAAATAAATCTCTGCTTTCTCTGCCATGCTTTGTTTGTGTGTTTTGCCTAATTCTTTGTTCGAAATGCCAAGAACCTGGACAACTACCCTCCACTGGTAACAGAGTATTTGTCCTTTTGTGTCTGGTTTATTTCACTTAGCATAATGATTTCAAGGCTCCTCCATGTTGTAGGATGTCAGAATTTCCTTCCTTTTTAAAAACTGAATAATATTGCAAACATCTTTAATTGACCATAGCTACTCAAATTCAAATTTTCATTGGTCTTCAAAATAATGGAAGACAATTCTAGTTTAACTTGGGATTTTCTCTTGGAAATGTTTGCTCAGGCCTGAAATCTGATTTGTGCTAAGTCAGTCATGAGCAGAGAGCTCAGGCTGACCTAATAAAACGATACCTGGGATTCTGCTTTGTATTATTGTGTGATGCAGATGTAAAATAAAATTGGACAGCTCTAAAACCAAGTGGTTTCACTGTTCTGGAGAAAAATGTGCTACATACATTTAAAATATTCTTACTAGTGTGTTTGCAACCAGGTGACAGGCAGTGGTGGGGAGGTGGGACAAGGGAAAAAAGAGAGACAAAGTCATTGGCTCAAGGTCCGGAGTGAGCTAAAGGCTCTAAGGTCATACAATGTCAGAGCTTGAAGTGAGCTTGGAGTTATCTAGTCCCGATGATTCATTTCACTGACAATAATAACAATGACCTTACATTTAATAACTATTTAGAATTTTCTAATAGCTTTCACGCCTACTCCATTACTGGATTTTGATACAAACAGCACTGTATGTTAGGATGTGCTATGCTATCTATAGTTTGAGGAAACTAAGTCACATACTCCAGTCAACTGGAGTCCAGCTCTCCTAAGCTCCAGCCTTTCTACCTCACTGAGCCACACTTAAATTTGAATGACCGTTGTTAAAATCATGGGCTCAGTCCCTAGGCCTCTGTCATGTACTTCTCTCCAGGTGTTTTTTTGTTTGTTTGTTTTTTGTTTTTTGAGACGGAGTCTCACTTTGTCACCCAGGCTGGAGTGAAGTGGCGCGATCTCGGCTCACTGCAACCTCCGCCTCCCGGGTTCAAGCAATTCTCCTGCCCCAACCTCCCGAGTAGCTGGGATTACAGGCATGCGCCACCACGCCCGGCTAATTATTTTGAATTTTTAGTAGAGATGGGGTTTCACCATATTGGCCAGGCTGGTCTTAAACTCCCAACTTTGTGATCTACCCGCCTTGGCCTCCCAAAGTGTTGGGATCACAGGCGTGAGCCACTGGGCCTGGCCCCCAGGCCTCTTTTAGAAAGCAAATGCCTGCTATGCAGGGCACTATAACATTGAACAATGTTGTAGAAGGGAATGTAAAAATGCCCTTATTTATATAATCCTATGTATCACACAGTATTCTAGGCATTGTACATATAAAATCTTTTAAAGTTTTCTAAATAATCCCATGAAGATAACATCCGTATTTTACAGTTAGCAATGCTGAGACTTACATAGATCAGGTAACTTGCCCGTCTTGGTCAGGGTAACAAAGATCTTGGAGAGACTGGGGCCCTAAACATGTCAGCATTATAAGAAATGCAAGGGTTAAATTGTGAACTAACCCTAGAGCTGTTCTATTCCTTCCCACTTATGATATCTATTTTCTTCTGCGTTTTTGAAGGTCATGTCTCTGTACAACTTTAACTTTTCTCCTCCTGCTGCCTAATAACATTTGGGAGCTTGGGAAAAGCTTTTTCTAATATTTACCAAGCCCTTCAAAGTCGCTAGGCAATCACAGCAGGTCTCTTCACAGAGGGTGAACCTGCTGACAACTTGGGGAAGCCTGGTGCAATATCTTCAGAGCGCTTGTTTCTGTGAAATTCTTGTTTCTCAACGTTGATCTTCATGGGTTGGAAATGAATAAAGGTTGTAGGTGAGGCTGTTGTAGGTTCAGAATGTGTAGTACCTGAGCCGTAGAGTGAAAGAGTGGTCATTATTTCTGGGCATGTGACAAGGCTGAAGTCTAGACATCATGATAGACTGTCACTGCAGGTTCAAATCAAGGATGCTTTTGTAAGGAAAGGGGAGGGGGTTTAGGAGAAGAGTTTGAGTCATAAGGAATACAAGTTTGGTGTTTTGCTACATCAACTGCTAAGTAACACACAGTCCCTAGATTCCCAAAGTCTTTAAGTCTTTATTTGAAAATGACAACGTCAATTTAATAATATGGATCATGGAGATTGGCTTTCGGGTGACTCTGGGAGAATACAAGCATGTTCTACTACTTATGCTGCCACAAATTGTGATTCAATAGATCCCCAAAATCCAGTAGGTGTTCAAGAAATATTGGTTAAATGAATGCAGGAGGCTGCAATTGGTTCCAAAAGCTGAAATTGTACATTGCAAGTGTTGATAGTGGAGAAGACAGTATATTCTCAATTACAACCCTCATTATTACAGGGACTTACATAGTCCAGTCTCAGAAAGGGCTCATGTTAAAGGATACACCATCCAAATAGCTAAAAAATACCCACAGCCAAAAGTAATTTATATTCATGTTTTACTTGACTGCCTCAGGGAATGTCAGAGAGGAGGGCCATCCCATCTATGGAAACACGATGTAATATTCCCCAACCTGTCAAGTCTTCTCCTGAGTGCTTCAGCTCATAACCCTTTTTCCCTTATCTGAATCCCTTAAGTGCTTTTATTCTGACTTCTTATGCATATTAAATGCAGGCTTGTTGTTCTGTTGCTTGACCAAGTCATGTCGTGTCTTCTATTAATTCATTCATTGTTTTTTACCAAGCCCCTGCCACATGCCAGGTACTATTCTAGTTGCTGGGCATATAGCAATGAATGAAATAGAAAAGAAAATCCTGTCATAGTAAAGCATAAATTCTGATGTAGAATAACAGATGATGAACAAATCAATATGTTATATAATATATTAGATGACCACAAGAATAGTGGAGAATTAAGCAGGAAAAGCAGAGAGAGTGCCAAATGGGAGGGAGTGTGGGAAGGTGGTCAGGGAGGACCTCATTAAGAGCAAACACTTGAAGGAAGGGAGGGAAGAACACATGTGAATATCTGGGGCAAGAGCATTCCAAGCAGAAGAAAGAGCAAGTGCAAAAGCACTGAGGCAGCAATCAGCCATGAGTGTGAAGGAACAGCAAGAAGGCCCTTCTCTTTTTCAAACCCTGGAGAGCTGGAATCATGTGTTATACATCCTGTGTCCCTCCTGTATCATCTAACTCAGGACTGGGCACTTTGCAGACATGAGTAGAATCACAGAATAATAAACCTTAGAAGAAGCTTTGAATGTCCTCGTTTTGCAAATAAAAAACCTGAGGCCCAGAAAGTGAACCTGACTTGCCCGATTGTTGATACCTCTACTGTTTCTGCTCCCATGGCTGCCACTGTTATGACTATTATTTTTAATACACTATTACTAGTACTCAGATCCCATGGCTCTACATCATTCCTCTCTGATGCACTGTCACACTCAAAGAAACGCATTCCAACAAGGAAAAGTCTTTGCAAAGCACTTGCAGTCTTTACCCAGTTCTCTTGAAGAATATGAAAGAATCCATCTCAAAATGCAGAGCCACATGCTGCTTTCCTTTCTTGCTCCCCATGGTCTCATTCTCCAAAGCTGTCCCATACCTCCCCCTCCTCAGACCCTTTTCTCTGTCTTCTCCAGGACAAGTGACATTGGTCTTTTCCCCTCCTGCCTCTTCCTTTGGCTACTGTGGTTTCTTGCTCTCATTTTCCTATTCTGAACTACAGAGAATAGCCCAGAAATGGCCAGCAAAGATAGAACAGCATAGGGGATGGGGAGAAGCCATGTGCACAATGCAAATGTCATGTTTAGCTTTCAGGAGGAGAAGAATTAGTATTTGTCCTTGTCAAACTGATATTTCTAGCTGGATGCAATGGCTCATGCCTGTATTCCCAGCACTTTGGGAGGCTGAGGCAGGAGGATTGCTTGAGACCAGGAATTCACGGCAAACATAATGAGACTCTATGACTGCCAGAAATTTAAAAAAAAATTAGCCATGGTGGCATGTGCCTGTGGGAAGCTGAGGCGGGAGGATCACCTGAGCCCAGGAGTTTGAGGTTGCAGTGAGCTATGATTGCACCACTGTACTTCAGCCTGGGTGACAGAGTGAGGTCTTATCTCTTAAAAAAATTATTTCTATTTTTATGGGGTCTATTGACAGCCACTTTCACTGTGTTTCATTTCTTATTTTACAAAGACATTTCATAGTCAAGATTTAATTGGATTTGGACTTGGAAACTATGTCTTGTGAAGGCCAAGCCTCCATTCTTTCTATGAAATATTGGTTAAATAAATGGAGTAGTAAATTAATGAAATGAGTGTCCATTCCCAGGGCTGCCCTTAAAATATGTAGGAGCCCCAGGAGGTATTTTTTTTTGAGTTATCCCAAATCAACACGTCAGCACCATTTTGATGGGCACATCTCACATAATTTCTGCAAAAGAAATAATACACTGGACAGTACGAGGAATACCCATGCCAGGACACTCTTCTGGATCTGGGGTTTAGCCATAAGGCTCCTGAACAGTTTAGTAGAAGTCCTGGAGCATCATGGGACATCTGGTCAACCACATATTGAGGGTGGGAATAGAGGGTTGGAGAGCAACCCAAAAGGGAGAAACAGAGCCTAGAGGCTAGTCTGGTTCGGGCTTGGTGTACCTCTCACCTGATGGCATTCCTTGACCAAGACCTGTTTTAGGCACCAGAAATGTCTTCAGAAAATTACAAGGAGAACACCTTAAATGATGTGGTACCCCTTGCCATAGTCTAAGGGACATTAACTGATATCGTTCCACTAATAGCTAATTATAACTGTGCTTTACCCATGTACCAGGCTCTACGCTAAATGCTTTATAGTGAGCTACATATTACTATTATCCTGTTTTACAGATGCAAAAGTTGTGCTTAGATGCTAACAGACTGGCTTGCTCAGGTAGTCTGATGTGGAGCCTATGCTTTAATCACTTCTGTTTCTGTGCCTTAGCTTCAGAGTGAATGCTCCTCTAGGTTTTTTGTCTCCATCCAGGAGGTCTTCCTTCCACTTACCTTTTATTTTTATTCTTCCTTTTTTCAACTTTTACTTTAGATTCAGGGAGTACATGTGCAGGTTTGTTACCAAGGTATATTGCGTGATGTTGAGGTGTGGAGTGTGACTGAACCCATCAACCAGGTAGTGAGCATAGTACCAAGTAGGTGGTTTTTGAATCCTTGCTCATCTCCTTTCTTCTTCCTCTTGTGTTCTCCAGCATCTATTGTTTCCATCTTTATACCCATGTGTACCCAATGTTCAGCTCTCATTTATAAGTTAGAACATGTCATATTTGATTTTCCTTTTCTGAGTTAGTTTGCTTAGGATTATTACCTCCAGTTGCATCCATGTTGCTGCAAAGGACGTGATTTCGTTCTCTTTATGGCTGTGTTGTATTCCATGGTATGTATGTGTTAGTGGAAAGGGGTCCTGATCCAGACCCCAAGAGAGGGTTCTTGGATCTCGGGCAAGAAAGAATTTGGGGTGAGTCCAGACAGTAAAGTGAAAACTAGTTTATTAAGAAAGTAAAGGAATAAAAGAATGGCTACTCCATAGACAGAGCAGCCCCAAGGGCTGGTGGTTGCACATTTTTTATGGTTATTTCTTGACTATATGCTAAACAAGGGGTGGATTATTAATGTCTCCCCTTCTTAGACCATATAGGGTAACTTCCTGACATTGCCATGGCATTTGTAAACTGTCATGGCACTGGTGGGAGTGTAGCAGTGAGGCCCACCAGAGGTCACTTTCATTGCCATCTTGGTTTTGGTGTTTTTGGGCTGCTTTTTTACTGCAACCTGTTTTATCAGAAAGGTCTTTATGAACCTGTATCTTTTGCTGACCTCTTATTTCATTCTGTGACTTAGAATACCTAACCATTTGAGAATGCAGCCCAGCAGGTCTCAGCCTTATTTTACCCAGCCCCTATTCGAGATGGAGTTGCTCTTGTTCAAATGCTCTGACATATGTATCACATTTTCTTTATCTAATCTACTGTTGATGGGCACCTGGGTTGATTCCAAGTCTTTGCTATTGTGAATAATTGTGCAATGAACATATGAGTGGATGTGTCTTTTTGGTAGAACAATTTATTTTCCTTTGGGTACATATTCAGTAATGGGATTGGTGGGTTGAATGGTAGTTCAACTCTTAGTTCTTTGAGAAATTTCCAAACTGCTTTCCACAGTGGCTGAACTAATTTACATTTCTACCAGCAGTGTATAAGTGTTCCCTTTTCTCTGCAGCCCTGCCAGCCTCCATTATTTTTTGACTTTTTGATAAAAGCCATTCTGACTGGTGTGAGATGGTGTCTCATTGTGGTTTTGATTTGCATTTTTCTGATGATTAGTGATGATGAACATTTTTTCATATGTTTATTGGCTGCTTGTATGCTTTCTTTTAAGAAGTGTCCGTTTATGTCCTTTGACTGCTTTTTAATGGGGTTATTTGTTTTTTGCTTGTTGATTTAAGTTCCTATTCTGGATATCAGATCTTTATTGGATGCATTGTATGTGAATATTTTCTCCCATTCTTTAGGTTGTCTGTTTACTCTGTTGATAGTTTCTTTTGCTCTGTAGAAGTTCTTTAGTTTAATTAGATCCTACTTGTCAATTTTTGGTTTTGTTGCAATTGCTTTTAAAGACTTAGCCATAAATTCTTTGCCATCACTTGACTTTTAAGCCTCTTTTACCTCCAGAGGTTTCCCATGTGTGTTATTTTCCCTTAGGTGTCTGATTTGCATCAGCATGCAACACTACCTCACTTGTTGATGACCTCCGTTCCAGCCCCTTCCTTTGATGGCATTTCATATTACAAATGTCTCCTCAAATTCAAAAAGACCTTTTCAAACAACATTTAATTATGGTTGTAGAATGTTTCATTGCAGTGGGTTGACTCTGAACATGGTACAAACAGCAGGGCACCACTCAGCCACAAAGGACCACTCTCTCTCTGTGCACGCCTGCTTAGCACTTTGGTTTTTGAATAGCTGTCCCCAAGAGCTTTGAAAAATGTTTTATCCCCTCCATTATTTTCCAAAGGAATTGCCAAATGAGCATACAATTCTCAAAGAAGCATCTCTAAATAAAAATATGTAATTGGCTATAGGGGGTCTCTTCCATGACTCCTGATCTTATTACAAGGTATTTACTCACTCCATTACCTGCTGAGATATACAATAATGGCAGTTAAATAACAAAATGAAAAAAATTTGAAGTCTGCAGTCATTTCCAAATTGCTACATTTTCCCTAAAATTTTTAAAAAATAATGTTAAAGGGTGCCAACTGATTCCCCTCCTTCACACTCCCACAAAACGTATTTGGAAATACAGTCAGAAAGTGAAATTGGTCTTTATCTATATAATATTGCATATCATTTTGGTGTGCAATTTGCATATACATTAAAATAATGGGACTGTTAGTCCACCATTGGTCAGAGGGGTTTGTATTATGTAGGAGTCAGTAAGAAACGTGCCATTCTCTTATGAAAGAAACCTTATTTTATTTGCTTTGCATTGCTAAAGATGGTGTGTAAGAGAGCTGAAAGCCTGGCATTCAGCCACAGAGTCTGTGGCTTGAATATTTTATATCTGTCAATGGGATTCCTTTTGGCATCTTATCTGAACACAATGAATTTGATTTTGGAGCGGCAGGAGATCCTATATATCGTTTTTCTTGCAACAGAAACATCCTTTGTGAGACCCAATGAGCTAGTTTGAATTCCTCTATCTCATGGTTCTGTCTTCAATTGTCAAACAGTTATACTTTCTTCAACTTTTGACATTTCCATTTTATGTAATCCTATTGAAAGAGAATTGCAGCACCCAAGATTTAATTTAAAGCCTGTTTATTGTACTAAGCAGACACTGTGAGGGCTACTAGTTTGAATCTCTTCAGGGCTGAATTTGAAAAAATACAAAGATTTAGCAATAAGCCAGGAGAATTGGCCACAGCAGAGATAGGAGAGCTGTGGAAAAAGGGCATTGGTTTATTATCATAGTCCAGCCTGGAGTACCATTAGGTAGGGAAACAAAAAGGCTGTACAGAGTGCAAAATCAGGACCAATGCATACAGAATGTGTGAGAAGCAGTTTTTCTCTTAAACCAACAACAATCTTCCTATCAATTCCATTTGTCCTACAACAGAATGGGCTGCCTCAATGAGGTACATAGTCCAGGCCTTCACCCGCAAAAACCCTGTGTGCTGGGTAATGCAACAGCATTTAACCAACAATGCATCTATCACCCAGAGAGGCTGTTATCAGTCTGTGATCACAAAGCTAGTGTGTGTTGGATTTCAAAGCCCAGTTCATCTGACCTCAAACCCTTTTCTTTCTCCATTATGACAACCTATTCCACTCTGATCCCAGTGAACTCCACATCATGGGAGGCCAGGCAGAGACAGGTTGGCAGGAGAAATTTGTATCTTGGGTAGAAGATTAAGTTGGATGACCTTTCAGGTCACTTCAACTTCAAGGTTAGTGATTTTATGATCTTGTGACTCTGGCAGTCTCCTCGTTGAGACAAGATAAAAAAAGAGGAACCATATATTATTTTAATACCAGTACAGAGACTTTAACGCTTTTTAGTCCCTTCCCTGAGCCAGTTTCTTCTTTCTTGGGGCTCTCAAACACCATGGCTAGATCACCTTCAGCACTTAACACACTGGACAGATTTAATTTGTACCCTTGTCTGCCTCTCCTGCTAGATGTTAGGAGCCATCTCTGGGTATCTTGTTCTGTACCTGTAGCTTCTTTCCCACTTCCATCTGTGGTGCAGCCCATGCCCAGCACTTCAGTGTTCTTGGAAAAAGTGAACAGATATGGTGGTTTATTTTGTTAAAGCATCTTTTACTAATACCACCAAGCTAGGTGATGTTGTAAAAATTTCAGAGGAAATGTGGTTATGCCCCTCTGACCAACGACTTCAAATAGGGAGACGGCACCATCTCTGGGAGGTGTGCAAGAGGATCTCTCATTGTGTAAGATACAGATGATCTTAATGCATCAGAAAGAGTAAGCTAAGGCTTTGTAAAGGTGCTAAGAAAAATTAAAAGAGGAGTTTAGCTATGTGTAGAGTAGGAAAGATAACAAGGAATTCCCACATATTCCCACAGCTTGTGTCAGGTGATATGGTAAGAACATGGCAGAAGGAGACAGAGGTGCTAGTACTTGTTTGCTTTTATCTTTTTTTTTTTTTTTTTGTGACCAACTCCTGAGCTTTTATGTTTAACCCCCTTTTCTAGAAATTTTACATATCTTTGACCAAATGATTTACGTGGGGTTTGTCATAAAACTATAACATGGCCTGCTTCCCTGGCCCAGTTGACTTGTCTAGCAGTGGACTCTTTGCTCAGGCGTGGACAGTGAATCCCTTCCCAGGAGCTTTTGGAATTGGGGAAAAATAGATCTGTCAATTTTGGGCGACCAATTCCACATGATAGAAAATGTGGGACCATTCACTGACCATATTTCCCATTAATGTAAAGATCAGTGTCAGGTGGTAGAAGCAAAGGCAGCACAGAGAAGGGAACCAGGATCCAGGTGAGTTCCAGTGCTCCTCAGACCCTGTGACACCCATACCCTTCTCTGCTTGGTTACTTAACTTCCTTGTTTCCTTTGCAGAGGCAAGTTAGAGTTCACTTTCTGTTACTTACAACCAGAAGACTTTTAACAGTATACTGTCTGTCAAGATGAATGGCAATCAACTGGAAATGTTAGAGACCTCTATGTAACCAAGGGAAACAGAAGCCCAAGTAGATTAAGGAAAGTCTAAGAAAAGACTGAAAGTGTTCAAATGTCTCAGCCCAGAACACTTCCATCCAAGGGCTTTAAGAGTACTTGTCAGTGCGAAGCAGCTCTGTCTGTCAGCAATCTCTCAGGAATCATGGAGGATGTGGGAGGGGTCAGATGAATGGAAATAGACATCTATTTCCTAAAGGATACTGAGAGTTTCTTTACCATTTTCCTTCTTTGCATCCCAATTCACATATTCTTCTGTGATCTTTAGTTCCTTTTTCTGTAAAATAGAGATACTATAACACCTCTCTGCCTTCCTTGTACACCATGAGATGCACATGAGTATTAGAAAGTGCTTTGTACATCTATATTTTCCTAGAAAGGCCAAGGATTGCTATCACCATTAAGCTGACTAAAATAATAAATAGAAAGTAGTTGATAGCCTTTTTTATTACCAAGCTAGAGTCAGGTAATAGCTGCTAACAACATTTTTGGCACTACTCTATACCAAATATTGATGAATTGTCAACTGTAAATTCTAAATTAGCTTATTTTTCTGGATTAAGCTACCATCTTGTATAATAGTTATTTTACTAGGGTTGGATAGAATTTGTAGCTATTTTCATCTTAAAGAAAATCTTGTACAACTTGTTGTCTATTGGGTTACAAACACTAGCATAGCCCTGAAATAAACTAGGCCATTCCTCACTCTACAAACTTCTTTAATCACTTATGCTATGAAAAGTAAGCTAACTCTTTAGCATGGCAGAGAATAAGATTTCAGAGAGGCACAGAATGGCCATGTTGTATAAGCTCACAGAAATCCAGGGAGGAAAGAATTTAGGAAGATGATCTCACAACTAACAAATGTGAAGATATTAAAGACTGGATTTGTAAACTGAAAAGGCATCCAGTCATTCATCAAGTCTTAGTGATTCTACCTCTTTAATATGTGTAAATTCCAGCTCTCTCTTTAAATCCCTGTTGGCAGTTACCAAAGTCCTAGTCTCTATTAACTTTTTCTAAATTACTGCGACCAGATCCTAACTGGTTCCCCAGCATCTCCATCAACTTAGGAAGCACTTTTTCTCCACTCCGGAACTTTGACTTGGAGACAGAGTTTGATAGAGGAGATTGATAGAGGGTTTCCTAATGACCTTCTTCCTTTATCTCTACCTTCCATCTTTTCCCATCTTTCACTGGGATAGAAAAGGAAAGTTTTCCCTAATCTTTTCTTCTTATTGGATTGGGACTGCCCTTATGCAAAAGGGTAATACCAATTATGCCAGGACAATCTCTTGATAATAGTAAAGGAAGGAGAGAAAGTAATTTAGAAAAATCTCTTTCTTGACAAAACCTGCATTTCAATACTGTTGTCTGGTTGCAACTTCCTATTTTGTATATTTGCTCAGCAATAGTAATTCTTTCCTTTCTCCTTGAAGACCTATTGTAATTTTCTTACCTCCATCTCAAGGCAAGGCAGATAATAATTCAGATTGATTACACAGGTTATGTACGCAGAAATGCAAAGGAGAAAAGCTCATTAATTGCTTAAAATATGATGATAGCAATCCCTGGCCTGATAATTATTCTTATTTTATGGAAGAGGAATCTGAGGTTCAGAGAAGTTAAGTGACTTTCCTGAGTCACAGAGTTAGTAAATGGCAGAGGCAAGATTAAAATCTCAGGAATATTCCATTTTCAAGGGGCTGCTGTGGAATGCTGAATGGCTCTGATTAATGGAGTGAGAAGAATTTGGAGTTCCCAGGCAAGGAGGAGTAATGGTTTGAGAGAGAAGTCAGAAGAGGGATGGAGACAGCGTGTAGATAAGGTGAAAGTGGTGAATTCCCTTTCTTCCTGCATTACCCCCTCCCCCCATCATTTTGCATTCATTCATCACAGTTGATGGTATCTGCTACATTTTAAATTTGCTAGATCACTTGCATATGCTTGGTCTCCCCTCTCTGTCCCATACATTTGCAGTGAATTTTATATACGTACCAGTTCTTAGTGCTGAGTAAATTTTCTGGGGTGGGAGGGATGCGGGGGAAGGAAGGGCCTCTTAAAAGGGGCTAAGTTTCACATCTGAGGGGCCCCCTTGACACAGGCACAGAGAAATCCTGGAGTAGTAGACAGTAGAGGAGGTCATAATTTTGGAGTGAGATCTTTGGTGTCATTTGTAGAAATTTTGTGGGGAGGACTTGAATCTATGGAACTGATGGAATTGAGAATTTTGAGCCTATTTTATCTAGCTCTCCTCGGGGCACGCAAGCCCCAGCTGATCTCTGGGCTGTATCTGTTCTTGCCCCTGTTCCATGTGCTTCTGGAATGTAAGGACCATGTGACTATCCTATTCCCTTCCATCTCTGAACCTCACGTGGTTTCTGCTTCATAACAATCATAAATAATTTGTTTGAGACGACTGGCTCTGTAAGGCCTTGGGGACAGTAGTATGAATGAAAAAGTTTCAGTAGAAAGTCTGAGATGGGAGCATAGAAGCAGGAGATGTTGGCCACATGTCCAAGATACTGAGCAGTGGTAGCTAAAATAAACAGCATGATTGAATAAATGTATTATTTTTGTTTGAAGATGAAAATACATGGCTTAAAAATGTTAGTGGGCAGAGGGGAAGGAAAGGATTCTCATTTTAGAATAGATTTTTTCTCCCTGATTACATATTCACTATATAAAATAATTTATGTTAAACAGTCATCTGAACATCAGCAACTCATTGCCTCATCTGCAACGGCTGTTGTTACGTAATGTTCCTTCCTCAAATCTTTCAGGACCTTCCAGAACCTTCTGTGTACAGTTTGTAGTTTAAAACATGGTGATCCGAGAATGTAGAAATTAATCTACATATCTATAGCCAACTAATTTTTGACAAAGGCACCAAGAACATTCACTGGGTACAGGACAGTTGTTTCAATAAATGGTGCTAGTAAAACCGGATATTCATATACGGAAGAATAAAATTAGGCCCCCACCTCTCTCACCTTATACAAAAATCACTCAAAATGGATTAAAGACCTAAATGTAAGGTGTGAAACTATAAAAGTACTAGAAGAAAAAAAAACAGGAGAAACTCTTCAGGACATTGGTGTGGGGAAAGATTTTGCGAATAAGACTCAAAAATATAAGCAACAAAAACAAAATTAAACAAATGGTATTACATCAAGCTAAAAAAATTCTGCACTACAAAGAAATCAACAGAGTGAAAATATAACCTACAGAATGGGAGAAAATATTTGGAAACTATTCATTTGACAGGAGATTAATATCCAGAATATACAAGAAACTTAAACATCTCAACAGCCAAAAAAAAAAAAAAAAATCCAGTTTAAAAACATGGGCAAATAATCTGAACAGTCATTTTTCAAAAGAAGACATACAAATTGCCAACAAGTATATGAAAAAACATTCAACATCACTAATCATCAGGGAAATGCAAATCAACACCACAATGAGATATCATTTCACCTTAGTTAGAATGACTGTTATCAAAAAGACAAAAAACAAAAACAAAAAACAAATGCTGGCAAGAATGTGGAGAAAAGGAAATGCTTATATACTGTTGGTGGGAATGTAAACTAGCACAGAGAACACTATGGAGGTTCCTCAAAAAACTACATGTAACACTACCATTTGATTCAGCAACCCCATTACTGGGCATTCATCCAAAGCAAAGGAAATTAGTATATCAAAGAGGCATCAAGATCTCCACGTTTATTGCAGCATTATTCACAATAACCAAGATAGGAATCAACCCAACTGTCCAACAACAGATGAATAGATATAGAAAATGTGGTATATATACACAATGGAATATTATGTAGCCATACAAAAGAGTGAAACCTTGTCATTGCAGTAACATGGATGGAACAAGAGGACATTATGTTAAGTGAAATAAGTCAAGCACAGAAAGACAAATATTGCATTGTTCTAACTCACATGTGGGAATTTAAAAAGTGAATCTCATAAAGATAGCGAAAGATTGGTGGTTACCAGAGGCCAGGAAGGGTAGGGGAGAGGAGAGTATGAAGAGAGGTTGATTAAGGAGTAGAAATATATAGTTAGATAGAAGAAATAATGGCTGGCTGCTGTGGCTCATGCCTGTAATCCCAGCACTTTGGGAGGCCAAAGTGGGTGGTGGATCACTTGAGGTCAGGAGTTTGACCTGGCCAACATGGTGAAACCTCGGTTCTAGTAAAAATACAAAAATTAGCTGGGCTTGGTGGCATACGCCTGTAATCCCAGCTACTCAGGAGGCTAAGGCAGGAGAATTGCTTGAACCCAGGAGGCAGAGTTTGCAGTGAGCCAAGATCATACTACTGCACTGTAGCCTGGGCCACAGAGCGAGACTCCATCTCAAAAAAAAACCAACTTTTTGGTAGAACAGTGGAGTGACTATAGTTAACAATAATCTATAGAGAATTTCAAAATAGCTAGAAGAGAATAATTTGAATGTTCCTAGCATAAAGCAAAAATGAATATTTCATTTAAATATGAAAAATTGGATATCTCAGTCCCCCTGATTTGATCTTTACAAATTATATGGATGTATAACATTATCAGGAAATACATGCATCTATTATGTATCAATAAAAAAACTTAAAATATATAAAACACTAAAAATGTTGATGTCATAGGAGTAAAAAGTAGAATAGAGTATACTAGAGGCTGGGAAGGGTAGGGGGGATAGGGAGAGATTTTTTAAAGATAGAAAAGTACAGCTAGGTAAGAGGAATAAGTTCTAGCATTCTATAGCACTGTAGGATGACTACAGTTAATACATACTTTCAAACAGCTGGAAGAAAGATACTGAATATTTCCAACACAAAGAAGTGACAGATGTTTGAGAGGATGGATAAGCTAATTTTGCTGATCTGATTACTATACATTGTATGTATTGAAACATCACTATGTACCCCATAAATACATACAATTATTATGTGCCAGTTACAAACAATTTTTAAAGAAAAAATAAAATAAAATATGATTTTACATTTACAAAAAAAAAAAAAAACCAAACAAACATGGTGACCCTACTTGACCTGGCTCCTGCTTCCTTCTCCAGGCTTATATTCATCCACTCTGTAGGTTGCAGGATCCACTCTGTAGGACACCACATTCCAGAGGTATTTAATCACCTGACACTTCTGGAAGGCATCATGCTCTTTTATACAAATTATCCGCCTTCCAGCAATGTTCTCTCTGCCTGAAGTTTTCTTTCTCACTCCTTTTCTCCTTAGAAAAGTTCTCCTCTTAGCACAGATATTGATTCCTTCAGAAAGCCTTTCCTGGCCTCAGCCATCTTAGTGCTTGCCATGGTTTGAATGTTTGTTTCCTCCAAAACTCATATTGAAATTTAGTTGATATTATACAAGTATTAAGAGGTGAGACCCTTAAGAGGTGATTAAGCCATGAGGGCTTTCCTCTCATAAATGGACTTAATGCTGCTTCATGGAAATGGGTTTGTTATTGCAGGAGTGTGTTTGCTGTAAAAGTGTGGTAACTTTGGCCCAGTTTGCCCTTTCTCTCCCGCCCTTCTGTCTTCCACCATGGGCTAATGCAGGAAGAAGGCCCTCACCAGATGCTGGCGACTTGGCCTTGGACTTCCCAGCCTCCAGAATGGTGAAGAAATAGATTTCTGTTCTTTATAAAGTACCTAGTCTCAGATTTTTTGTTATAGCAGCACAAACAGACTAAGAAAGTGCTCCCAAGGAAAACTGCACTTTCCTCTTTGCTAATCTCTTGTCATATCATGCAGTGATTTACTGTTTGGTAGCTATCTAAATTCTGAGTTTTTGATGGTAAAGACCGTTGCCTTTTGTCTCTGTGTCCCTGTTTCTTAGCCTGCCACCCCACCAAATGGGACTGCAGTAATTTGCTATTGGCTGAATGAAGTAAGAGCAAAGAACACTTAGCCATTTATAGCACTAATTATTTCAAAATTCTACTTTAAAACTCTTTTTTGTGATTTATTATTTTTATGGCTGTTTGATTCTAAATTCTACTCTTCCCTCACATCACTGTGTGGTCCATTTCAGATCTGTACAGTTCTTGGAGGCAGTGGTGATAACAGTAACACAAAATACTGCCTTCTTTCTTCTTATCTTGGATAATTTATCCAAATTGATATTTCTGGATCAAAGAGTATATATATATATATATATATATATATATATATATATATATATATATATATATATATAACTTTTTTTTTTTTGAGACAGAGTTTCGCTCTTGTTGCCTAGGCTGGAGTGCGATGGCATGATCTCGGCTCACTGCAACCTCCGCCTCCAGGGTCCAAGTGATTCTCCTGCCTCAGCCTCCTGAGTAGCGGGGATTACAGGCATGCACCGCCATGCCCGGCTAACTTTGTATTTTTAGTAGAGACAGAGTTTCTCCATGTTGGTCAGGCTGGTCTCAAGCTCCCGACCTCAGGTGATCTGCCTGCCTCAGCCTCCCAAAGTGCTGGGATTACAGGCGTGAGTCACACGCCCGGCTCAAAGACTATATATTCTTTTATGACTCTTTTCACCATTTGCTAAATTGTTTTCTGCAAAGATGTGCCACTTTATAGTGCCACCATCATATCTATTTTTTCCTCAACTTTCCTGATGGAGTTTTGCCATTTGAAAAAAGAATAAATTAATAGATATAATTTTATTATTTCAGTAGATAAAAAGTAGATGTCCAGAATGTTTTAGTGTGTATTTTTATAATTATTAGTAAGAAAGAGAATTTTCCTGTGTTTCTTATTCACATTTTTCTTATATCAATTACCCACAAATATGAAGAGAAATAACTTTGAAGGCAGAAAAAGAGTAAATACTAATACTGAAAAAAGCTGAGATAATTGGTGGAGAGTAACCCCCAAAGTTCCTGGAGAACAGGAGATGAGTTTATTCTTGTAAAGATGGAGGAGAACAGTTTCTCCTAAGAGAAGCATAAAAGAAAATAAGATAGGTAAGGGGCAGAGATACAATAATAGAGAATATTAACTAACATTTTTTTGAGCATTTAATGTGTAAAAATTGTGCTAATTGCTTTTCATAAATTCCTTCTTTTAATCTTCAGAACCATTCATTTCACAGATGGGGAAACTGAGGATCCATGAAGTTAGGAGACATGTTCAAGGACACTTAGAAAGTCCACGCAGAGCTTGAATTCAGAGTCAAGTCTGTACCCTTAACCTCTGTCCTGCACTTCATAGCTGAGTTAGAGGGGGAGAAGATGAGGTCTTTTTTTTTGTCATCTTGATTCAGTAAAAGAGAAGGGGGAGATGCTCTTCTGAGAAGGGCCATACTGAAGGGAGTGTTCTAGGGACATGAGCTGATAGCAACTGTGGGCAGCATCCTGGTATGAATCTGGCTGGCCTGTTTCTGTGATGCTTTTTAGTAGTATTCTGGGCTTTGGGAAGAAGATCAGACAAAAGGCAGAGAGGCATGTTTAGGTTTGTGTGCTGCTGGGCTCAGCTGGAGCTAGGGAGGTGGCCCCAGCAGTGTAGTGTCAGTAGGGCAACATTAAAGTGGTTGTCAAAGTTGTCCAGGACAGACAGGGACCCACACATGGCTATGGGGATTACCTGTCTGAATTATTGATGCCACTTCTGTCACTGCTACAGCTATTATGACCATGACTCCCGACTGTCAGAAAGCATTGATTGATCACCCACATGGTGCCAGTGCCTGCAATCTCTTTGGCATACTGGCTGTTGGGTAGGTTGAAGAGGGTTGTCGCCAGCAGTAGCTGTGTCTTTTTCATGGCTCCAGCTCCCAACACCAGCCTCTCCCGTTATGATCCTAGAGTAGCAGGTCAGTGGCTCCAGCTCCTGCCTATGTGACTGTTGCGATTACTGTTCTCGTTTGGCGTATGAGAACACCAAGGTGCAGAGAGAAGTGACTTTCCCAAGAACGCCAGCTGCTAAGCGAGGAAGCTGGTATACAATCTGGGGTAGTCCGATGAGTGAACTGAGTCAAGGAACAAGTCCAGAGTCACACTGCTGGTAGGTGATAGAGTCAGAATCCCAGTGCAGGCTGTCTGAAAGGGGAGGAGTGGCAGATGAGGAGTGAGAGGGTGATCCAGATGCAGAAAGCCTCCTTGTTCTTGATTTTGCTGCTCTTGGGCATGAAAGCGAAGCCAACACCTTCTGGAAGAGGAAGGCAAGAAGGGAGAGGAAGAAAGGGAGGAGGTAGAGGAGGAGGAGGAGGACCCAGGGCTTTGGCCTTGGCTTTGACTGTGTCTGAATGGGCAAATCCACACAGTGGCATCAGAGGCTCTTTGTCTCCCCAGCAGCTAGCCCCGATTAGCTTCAGGCCTCAGTCCTTCTCCAAAGCCACCACCCATCAGGGGCTGGTTCTCTTGCCCTTTGCCCGGGCTTTTGATCGGAGGGCACCAGGCACTAAAGGCACAGCTAGGAAGCTCTTCCTTAGGGCTTCCTGGGATGGCTTCAAAGGTCAGAAAGCAATTTGCAGCTTTTGTGTGGAAGACCACAGGGTTTGGGGAGGGAGCGCTCCAGTTGGTGGGGAGCTAATTAGGGCCAGTAACTGTTTGGCCACTTCGCTCTCACTTGAAAGCTCTCTGGGATGATGTGGTGGGGAGCACGGAGACCACTTTGTTCTCAGCAGGCAGCTGGCTGCCACTGTGTAAGTGGCAGGTTTGGGAAACGCGGTCTGGAAAGACTGGTACTTGATAACCCTCAGGAGATTTGTGAAATGGACTCTCCATGAGTGGTTGTCCTGTATTTACATTTTGCAGTATGTTGCACCAAGGCTACAGTACTCTAATGCAACATTTTTTTTTTTCTGGGATGCCTTTCTATGTATGACTACTAATTATGGATCACATATACTGTTGTATCCTTATTAATAAAAGATATTCACTCTCATCAATGAATTAACTGTTGCCATAGTGACTAATGCACTTTACAAGAGTGAAATTGGAATATTCTAAAAGCGGATCCCCTAAGGAAATGCCGGAAAAGTAAAAAGACATTTGGATTATTTATAAACCACGATTCTGCTAGGTTTTTTTGGGAGAAGGGGCACAGAAAGATATGCTATTAGACCAGTTCGGGGGCATAGAGGTTGTATGTAGAGCTATAGCCAAAGGATTCATTTCTAAGGTTGGCGAGTCCTGATTCTAATTTTGAATTTTCCGCCTATTAGATGTGTGAGTCTACACAGGTGAGTTGCACTCTCAGTTTCAGTTTCCTCATGGGGATAATTGCGGGATGTCATAAGATTGTGAATAATAAATCAATGACTCAGCCAGTAGGTCACATAGAAAGTGTTTGGTATAGATCAGTGGTTGTTACTGTTATATAAACATTCATTAGTACTTGTTACCATCTGATTCCCACCATACTGGTCGGCAACTGGGGGTTACCAACCAGTAACCACCATAGTTCAGCCACTAGCTATCTAATTCTTCAGTCTCCCCTCTCCACCTAGTAAGCAGCATACAGAAACATTCAGTTCATTCCTGTTTTGTCACCAGAAGATTGTACAGTAATTTCTATTGCTATCCTCATTAGTGCCCATTTGGTCTTTAATTGGGACAAAAATGACTGGATAAAGGTACACAGATTTGTTAAAGAATTGGATTATGTATTATAATGTAATTATGCCAGGGGCTGTTAATGATTCTTTAGGCCAGTGATTTCTTTCTTTGTGTCCTTTATGTTTTGATCTAATTTCTGCTTTTGTTCTTTTGATGTTCTTGTAGCAACCTCACAAGACCCTTCTGCAATCTACCCAGGGTCTAAGTATTCTGTTGAAAGGGCTTTGTTGTCCTAACTGCAAATCCTCATAAGCTGGCATGCTTCCTTTTCCCTGGGTAGCTTTTCTGCCCTGTGCTTTTTAAGCAACAGCGTTTACAGAGTGAATTTGTGCATAGTGAGCAGCAAGGCATAGCCGTTTCGTGGTCTTGCCTTTTTAAGTATCATGCATTGTAGTCTTGAATAAGTGGGGTAAGTACAATTCAATACTTACTGGAGAGCATTTATGGTCTATCAGGTACTCTGCTTCTTGGTTTATGGGTATTAATAAACAATAATTTGGTTTAATTAACACAAAATTCTGAAAGGTAGGAAATAATGGGGTCAAAACACTGGAACTGGAATTCTGGTTCTATTTACACTTGATCCTTGAACAACATGGGTTTGAACTGGGAGGGTCCACTTATACACAGATTATTTGCCATTAATGCAGTTGGCCCTCGGTATTTGCATGTTCCGCATCTGCAACCAAACCTGAGGCTGGAAGATTCCACATTTACAGGATTCAAAACTTGCTTATACAGAGGACTGGCTGTTCCTTTCCTATCCTCAGGTTCCGAAGGACCTACTGTGACACTTGAGTATGCGTGCATTGTGGTATGTGCAGGTGGTCCTAAAACCAATCCCCCAAGGATACTGAGAGATGACTATACTAGCTTTGTGATGATGCACAAGTCACTATGGCCTCAGTTTCCTCATCTGTAAAATGCCAATCCTGATAATTGCTTTAGGGGATTATTGAGAGAATAAGTGAGATATCATATTTAAAATGCAGATCAGGTAAAATAAATGTGACTTATTTTCCTCTATTTAACATTCTGTTGAATAAGTTCTGCAGGTGTTTATCCCTCGAAAAACTGTCCTGCATTTCTGTGTTTTTGTTTTTGGCTTCCTTTGTCTCCTTTTTCACCCACTCTGACACTTCCCCTTTGTCCATTCGGCCATGGAGCCTGAACTGAAGTCCACATGTGCCTTCTGCGGTTTTGCTTCTTAGCGGTTTGTTCCTGAACTTCCTGTTTGTTTCCTTTAGGAAAACTCCTTTAGTTTAGGTGAAAAAAAAAAAGGATTCATTTCCTCATAAAGCTTTCCTAGGAAGACCTATCCCCAGGCAGTTTTAGAATTTTAGCGTTTACATTTAGGTCTATTATCCATTTTTCTCTGAGTTACTTAGTTATGGTGTGAGATGAGGGTTTAAGGTATCTTACTCTTTTATTTCTTATGGATGCCCTTCACCATTGAATTGCCTTGGAAACATGGAAAATAAATTGACCCTGAGTAGGGTTAATTTCTGGACCTTTTTGTTCCTTGGTCTCTAATTATATTTTTATGTCAATATCATACTGTCTTGATTACTGTACCTTTATAATATGTTTTGAAATTGGGTAGTGTGTAGCCTGAAAAATGGTCCTCCAAAAGATATTCGTATCCTAATCCCTAGAACCTATTTATGTTATCTTATATGGCAAAAAAAAAAGGGTCTTTGCAGACATGATTAATTTGAGGGTTTTAAGATGGAGGAGATTATCTGGATTTTCTGGAATGACTTTAAATGCAATTATAATTATCCTTATGAAAAGGAGGCAGAGGGAGATTTCACACACATACATATGTGTACACACACATACACACACACACATACATGTACACAGAAGGTGATGTGAAAATGGAACAAAGCGAGATCTAAAGATGTTGACCTTGAAGATTTGAGTGATTTGGTCACAAATCAAGGAATGGCAGCAGCCACCAGAAACTAGAAGAGGCAAAAAACAGATTCTTTTCTAGAGCCTCCACCCTGCTGATACCTTGATTTTGGCCAAGTGATACTGATTTCAAGTTTCTGGTCTTCAGAACTGAGAGAAAATACATTTCTGCTGTTTTAAGCCACCACATTTGTGGTTACTTGTTACAGGAGCCATAAGAAACTAAACTACGTAGTACAAGCTTTCAAGATTTTCGTCTTTGGCTTTTAGCAGTTTGATTTTGACATGTTTAGATGTGGATCTATTTGTGTTTATTATATTTCTGGTTGTTGAGCTTCTTGGATCCCCAGATTAATATTTTTTATAAAATTTGGAAAGCTTTGGCTATTATTTTAAAAAGGTATTTTTTCACTCTTTTGTCTCTCCTCTCCTTCTGAGACTCATATTACATGTATATTGGTATACTCGATGGTGTCCCAGAGGTCTCTGAGGCTGTGTTTATTTCTTCTTCAATCTTTTTTTCTTCAGATTGGGTAATTTCTACTGATTTACATGTAAGTTCACTGATAATTTCTTCTGCTGTTTTAAATATGATGTTGAGCCCATATAGTGAATGTTTTATTCCAGCTACTGTACTTTTCAACTGTGGAACTTCTTTTTGATTCTTTTAAAAAGAGTTTCTATTTCTCTATTAATATTTCTTATTTTGAATCATTGTCAAAATATTTTCCTTTAATTATTTAAACAAAATTTCCTGTAATTATTTGAACATATTTCTAATAGCTACTTTGTAGTCTTTGTCTACTAAATCCAATATCTAGATCTCCTCAAGAGTGTTTTATTGAAGGATGGGTATGTGCTTTGGGTAGGGAGGAAAGTTTTGGTAATACAAGGAAGGTTGGAGAGAGCTGGCCTCATGCAATGCCAGGGTGTACTCAGGGAAGGAAACTGAAAGGCACATCAGAGGCAGAGTCAACAGACTTAAAGAATATTAATTTTCTGACATTCTAAGTGCTGCATATTTGATAATTATCCTGTTTCATATTGTTATCCAGAGGTTTGTGTTATGGTTTTGTTTTCTCCCAGATTAAAATTTTTGTCAAAGATAGGGCCTATTTTATTTTTCTTTAATGTATTCCTCAATGTCTAACCTACTGCTATAATTGTGGTGGCACTTTAATTTACATTTATCAACTTAATTTAAATAGCATAAGTCTGTCTTGAAATTCTGATCTTGCTTCCAGCTTGCTTTGTAGCCTCAGAAAAATCAAGTTGCTTTTCTAGTCTTTACCCTTTTCATCTTGTCAATGGGAACAATAACTCTAGAGTAATAATGTTAATAGGAATAATGACTCATTTGGCAACAGGAATGTGATAAAGAATAATAGATAAGCCTGAGGTGAATATAATTGGCAAGCTTTAAATGTACTCTGAATGATACCCTAAGTTCTTCCAAGGATAGGCTTACAAAGGGGGTTACATACAGATTATTTTCCATCTTTACATCACTAGGATGGTAAGAGCAGATATCTGACCTCATCATATTTCCAAAAATGCCTAAAGGTTTTCAAAAAGCTGTGTGTTATGTGTGGGAATGCCCATTTCAAATGGAGGCAATAAACCACAAGTTGGTCTTCAATATCTTTAAAAAAAAAAAAAGCAAGTAGACTTTAAGTTCGCACAAAATTAACACATCCATTATTTTTCACAGTGAGACCTGAAGGGGGTTGTTTTTTTGTTTTGCTTTGTAGATATGTTCTCAAGGCATTGAGAAGACCCTTTTTAGAAGTGAGAAAAAGCCAGTCTGTAATGGCATTGGGGTCTTCACAAGTTTTATGTCAAATGAAACTTGTTTTCTCCACATTACTGGTTGTAGCAGTCACAACTTCGTAAAATAATCTCAGATGCAAGTGAAATATGAAATTCACTAGGTGTCCTGAGCAAGCTCTTGAGGGTCAGAAAGCACTGGGATGTGGTGGAAAAGCCCCAGATAGACGTAGTATCTGGACTTAACCCTAGGCTCTTTCTGGCCAACTATACCTGTGACTCCATTTTCTTCTCTCTCAGAGAAGCGTAAGTCTATTAAGCCTTATGTTAGTTATTAACATGTTAGTTATTACTAACATACTAACTTATTAACATACTAACATATTAACTAACATACTAACATATTAACATAACTAACACATGGTACTCTTATTTTAAAATAATTATCTTTTTATATTTTTTAGGGCTCAATAACCTGGAATAAAATGAAAAAATAAATAAAAATAAATTCATTTCCTTTGGTCAAATCCGATGATGTACTGAATGGTAAGAAGTAGAACTAAGGCTCCTGGATGGAAAGATACTAGTCATGCCAGACAATCTAGCCTCTTGTAGAAATATTTTAAAGTATGGATAACCTCTGTCTGCCCAAACTGTAGTTTGGAACATAAAAGGGAAGACAGGCCAAGCCATTCCAGTCCTTGGCTGCTAAAGCCTGTGACTGCTGCTGCCAAGCATCTTCCAGGCTTGGTGTCAGCTCCAGCTGGAGCTGAGATGTTTCCCTCTGTACAACCGCAGGTGGTTATATAATTAGCAGTATACACTTGTAGGGCTGTAAAGAGAAGTCTGGTAACAAATCCATCCTTGGTGCACATCTGTTGGGTGTTACAATTGACTGGAAAAGGGCCTGTTCTTGAAATAAACAGATCAAAACACTTTTTTTTAATTTCTGAAAATTAAAAAAATTTTCTTAACTTTTAAGTTCAGGGGTACATATGCAGGTTTGTTACACAGGTAAACTTGTATCACAGGGGTTTGTTGTACAGATTATTTCATCACTCATGTATTAAGCCTAGTACCCATTAGTTATTTTTTCCTGATTCCCTCCATCCTCCTGCCATTCAGCCTCTCATAGGCCCCAGTGTGTGTCGTTCCCCTCTGTGTGTCCATGTGTTATCATCATTTCACTCCCACTTATAAATGAGAACATGTGGTATTTGGTTTTCTGTCCCTGTGTTAGTTTGCTAAGGATAAGGGCCTCCAGCTCCATCCATGTGCCTGAAAAGGACACAATCTCATTCTTTTTTTATGGCTGCATAGTATTCCAAGGTGTATATGTACTACATTTTCTTTATCCAGTCTACCATTGATGAGAATTTAGGTTGATTCCTGGAAGACAGTGTGGCAATTCCTCAAAGACCTAAAGACAGAAATTCGACCAAGAAATCCCATTACCAATAACCAAAGGAATATAAATCATTCTGTTATAAAGACACATGCATGGGTATGTTCATTGCAACATTATTCACTTTTGTATTTTAAATATTCTGAGGTTGATTATTTAGGCAAAGTCACCACTGAAGCCTAAATGACTGAAATGGCAGTGACAAGCAAGCTTGAAGTGTATCTATATCCTCTGCTATCCACTCAGTTTGAGCATTTTCTGCATCTTTCAGAAGCCTTCTGGAGCCACAGATGCCCTCTGGACGGGTCACTTTGCAAGAGAACCTGTTGCACTTCCTATCTTCTGCCTTGTACTAAGGGACCTGATCTTGTCATAGTATTTGACTTATTTCTCACCCCTCTCGACCATGTGGATACACATTTCCATTTACATACCTGCCAAAAGTGTGGACATACTTGGACATACTTCCAATTGGAAGCCACTCAAATAAAAGACAATTTATTACTTTTAACCAAAAATTCATTTATTCAAAAGCTGTACCAAAGATATCAGTGAAGACAGAGTCCCAGCTCAGCAGACAATCAAAGTTCTATTAAGCACCTCTCTTTTCTCTGCACAGTTATTGATTTCCATAGCGCATGCAAGAAAGAGAACTTGGAATCCAGACTTTGATCCCAAATTAATATATGTGTTAGGATGGGAGAGGTATATTTCAGTCCTCCACATGCTCTTCAGTATCTGACTGTTTAACTTGTTCAGAACTAGGTGAAGAAGAGAGGTGTTGTGTGCTCCCTGAAAACTCCCAACAAGGTTGTTTTAATTTCTCTGCTACTAGTGACTTCTCCAGTCTCAGTTTAGGTCCTCTTTATAGTTTTAGCTAAACTGAAAATGACTAAAACTGGAAGTGACCATAAACTCAAAATAACCCTTAATCTTTATTTCATGGTCACTTTTCTCACACAGTAAATGGCTCTTCCAATCACCAGCTAGCAAAAAGCTAGCAGGACATCAGGAGTGAAGGGTCATGTTGGCTATGGGCTGTGGTTCTATTAATTGTCATCCAAATGGGCACGGAATTTAAAATTAAAATTTTCTTAAAAGCCTGGAAAGGCCCAGAGTAACAACACAGCCCCTGTTTTTTAACATGTGCTGAGGTGTCCTCCTAGTGGTTTTCAGGACTGAGAACAAAACCCCTTATCAGGATAAAGGGCAGGATTGACATGTCATCCAGGGCATGGACAGAGGCAGAAACCAGACCTTCGTGTGTGCATGTGTCTGTGCATTAATCATCCACAGCATGCTTTGTGGACCACCATACCTAAGAAGGTTTTGCGAACTATCTGGCAAGATGAGATAATGTGTTTCCACATTTAGCATTTTGGCTCTCCAGGCATCAGAACTTTGTAGCTTTAACTCAAAAGCTTATCACTATAGAAATAAAAATAATTTAAGTTTCCAATAGTAAGGGGAAGAAGACTTCTCAAAAGCCTCTTATGAAGCAGAATAATAAGTGAAAAGTAAGAGAAATGAGACTGGTTGGATTTTTACACTTCACAAAGTCAGAAGAGGGAATTTTCTGAATGCCTTTTGCCAACAGCAAGTCCTTGAAACTCAGCTCAAGATTTGAGCAAAGCTAGATTGGCTTGTCTCTAATTTAGGATAGAAAAGAGAAAAAATGAAAAAGTTAAACCCCAGGGAACCAAGGGAAATTTCTAAAAGCTTCTTATATTTTGATACTGTGTTCCTGGTTTTAATCCTCTTTTCAAATCTAGTTAGTTCATGGCTGCCAGATTAATCTTCCTGAAATATCATTTTGTATACGACACTTTCCATGCTCAGAAATTTACAAGAGTGGTTTATTTTCCCCAGGAGGGGATAAAAGTTAGTAGCCTGGCATTCGAAGGCCATTTGTGCTGGCCTCTGCCCACCTGCCAGACTCTTCCTCCACAGCTACAGCCATAGGATTCTCCTTGGTCTTTTTCTGAGCATCCCGTTCACATTCTCCTTTCTTGTTTTTTCCTTTCATGTGGTTGTCAAACTCTGGTATGCATGAGAATTACTTTAAATGCTTGTTAAAAATACCAACATCACCATCATCGTATTCTACCAAATAGGATAGACTCTTTACGCTCAGCTCTACTTGTTAAGTCTTAGTCTTCTTCTTAGCCAAGCCTAGGTTCAGAGTTGCCAGAAGCCCAGCTTAGATAAGAACTTTGAAAAGAGAAAGGCATCCTAGGCAGGGGGAGAAACCAGGCAAAGCTGGAAATGTTTGGAAACCATCAGTCAAAATTTGGATTAGCAGATTGAGTCTAAATGACTTAGCATTGCCTAACGTGACTGCACGGAGGAATTCTAATGCCTTTTATTGAAAAGGTGCCTGTTTCAAGGCTGGAGAGAATTGAGTCTAAGTCCTCACTTATTTGCTGATACTGGGCTGGCTTGGACAAGTGCCTTGTTTCTCTGACATCTACTCCATTCACTTGGAAAATGGACTACATGTTTTCTTTATTGTAGAGGTAAGATGTTATAACGTGTGCAATGCATTTGGCACATAGTGGGTACTTAATAAATGTTGGCTCCCTTCACTTCTGTCTGGGTGGCTGAGACAGGCTGAAGAGCCAGCTGCTGTGACACAGTGGTGAATTCCTGTTTTCAGCTAACGACTCCTGCATTTCTACGTGTAAGAATTTCCTCTCTGAGACATGCTTTTCATGTCCGTGTGCTAGGCTGGACATACCAGAGAATTAATCCTCTTCAGGAACAGCTCTCAACCAATGACTAATGGGAATAGTTGTAACTCAGCTTCCTCATCCCTTGGGTGTGATAACTCAGAGTGACTGCATGGGATTAAACTCCAGGCAGCCGTAGTGGTAGCTGGCTTAAGAATTGGCCAATTAAAGATAAACTGTTAATTGACTGCCTTCTCTCCCTTGTGTCATCCACTCCTCAACTAGTCTTTATTTCACCTCTCAAATAAACTAATTGTTTCCTCATGCCCATCTCAGGGACTGCTTCTTTTGAAAGAATGCAAACTGAAACAGACTGTTAGTCTACTTTCCTCTTCACAACTTCTCCCAGTAGAGCTGGTCTAGCAGCTCCCAAATGTTTTATGAATCTGGGTGGCAGAATAGGTATATAATCTCAGTCTTTATAAGCCATGTTGTCATCGTGGAACACAAGAAATGTGACAGTGGCAATAACACGCTACATCTTAGTCACCCTAATATATAAACTAATACAACAGTTGGGTACATTCCATGTCTCTGATATTAAATGATGACTGAATTATTGATAACCAGTTCCACACGCCCTTGAATCAAATATTAATATAGCAATATCTTGCATGTGGCAACTGGATTCCTTCTGAATGATTTTTATCACTCAGAAACCTGCCCACGTCTTTCCCCTCATACAAGATGAATTGGTTGCATTCCAGAAAGATAACTTGTGGAGATGAGATGTTTAAACATTGACTGTTGTGTTCTATCATAGTTGACACACAGCAGGGTTTTCCTGGGACAAGTGTCAAGCACCAAAGAAAGATATCAATGGTCTGAGACTTTCATTAGGGTCTATTACAGAGTTTGTTTTTGCTGGCCTATTTCATGATAATCTTGAAATGGGAAACACAAAACTCAGGCATGGAAGAACTGGAATGGGCTTTCCAGTAGCACATTTGCTGCACATTTATATTTACTATATGGTTGCAAGAATTTCTGTTTATGTAATCTCACTCTTCTCTGGATTCTTGTAGCACTTTTAGTCTGTATTGCTCTTAGGCACTTATATAAGTCTTGTATTACACATTTATTGGTGTATGTCTTCTCTTTTCTATTGGATCATATTCTCCTTGAAATCATGGTATTCAGTGTTTTTGACATTGAGATGTTTTCTCCCCTAGGTCCTTATATCTTACCTATTCTTGCATTCTCAGCACTTAGTTAAGAATCTAAAATATTGTAGGTGCTTCATAAATGCTTGTTGAATGACAACATTTGACACCAAATGCATGCAATATTGATACCTCAGATACAAAAGACCTATCATCTCAGTAAGGTTTGTGTGCCATGGGGTGTATAGTTTGTATCCTCATTATCTGTCTTCTGGTTCTAGTCTCTTTAAAGATTTCTGAAGAAAAAATTATGCCAAGAGATCTCTTTGGAAGACGTTAAAAGGGCATGTTAGCTTTTATTAATTTTGTTAATGTTGCAGACACTCAGTGCCATACCTTGTCATTCAATAGCATTTATGGAAACTTATTATGGTTTGGGCTCTTTACTGGCTTCTTGGAATATTTAGTTTTTCAAAACATTTTGCCACTCGTTGCTATGTGCATTTTGATAATTACAAGTCATTGATGAACATGCACAAGGGTCATAAATAATTATACAATTTTTATAGTGTGTTGTAAAGATAGGAATTAGCTGGTGATACCATTACTGAAAAAATATGCTTATATTTTATGTAAAATGTAAAATTAAAAAAAGCACTAACCAATTTTCAGATACTAGCCACTATGATGTAATGAATTAACTGTGCTAAGCAAATACTGACTCATGTAAACACTTGCAACAATCCTATGAAGTATGTATTGTCATCCTTTTATTTTCCCAATAAGCAAACTTACCTGGGACCAGACACAGAGCCAGGAAGTAGCATATTTGGGATACAATACAGGAAATCTGACTCCAAAATTTGCTCACTTAACCAGTGTAATGCTGTTTCTCATAGCTAGTTGTTTCTCATTTTATTTTGGCTGCCAGGATGTTTAGAGACAAATTTACCATTGAACTTTACATTTACATTTAACTTTGACTTGAATTTCTTGGCATTTGTTTTTCTTTTGATCTCATCTTCCTCTATTTTGCTCTTGCTTTGATTTTTGAAAATTTCTATTTTTTAAATCTTATTGCTTTATATGTGTGGGTGACAACAATATCATCGGCTATAACGCAACTTTCATTATTGATATCATTAGGCAGAAGATATCTGGTAGTTCTATAGCCAGTCACTTTCTTAGGAAATGATGATCTGGATAGGTGAAATAACTTGTTCTGGTTCACATAGCTATTGAGTGGTCACTCTGTTGGAAGAATCCATCTCCCCTTACTTCTGATCTAATGTATGGTTTTATTTTTTTTAATTATTATTATACTTTAAGTTCTAGGGTACATGTACACAATGTGCAGGTTTGTAACGTATGTATACATGTGCCATGTTGGTGTGCTGCACCCATTAACTCATCATTTACATTTAGGAGATATACCTAATGTATGGTTTTCTGCCACATCGTACTGTCCCACGTCATTTCGTGCTCATTTATGACAAAAGATCATTTCTCAATCATTTCCTATGTTTTCTTCACTTCCTAGAATATATTTAATCTTATATCTTAATTATTCATGTAGTGTATTAGGAAAGTTATGGCTCCAGAAGTCAGGAATTCCTGTGACACTGGAAAAATTATGGAAATTCTTTGGGCTTTGTTTCTCCCACTTATATTGATCAATATGCTAATGTCTGAGGCGCTTTTTGTACATGGATGTAAATACTCACTAACATTTATAATTTATTTCACATGCAATTTATTAAGCTCATATATCTAAGAATTAAACTTTGAAAAAAATTCATGAATATTAAAATTACTGATTTAAATTTTGATCAATTAAATTCTCTCAAATAATTGATTGCAACTTCCAGTTTTGTATAACATTCTTTTAAATGCTGCACACAAGTTAAAGTGCAGGCAAAACACAAACAGAATAATTATAAAATATGTTATTATACCTATATTCAAACCTATTCTAACTCTTCATTGTAGTTTCAATGGATTTTCTTGTTAGCTTTATACAGATGCTCCTCGATTTACAATGGAATTATGTCCTGATAAACCCACTGTAGGTAGAAAGTATTGTAAGTTAAAATGCATTTAATACATATAACCTACAAAACATCATAGCTTAGCCTAGCCTAGCTTAAATGTGCTGTAACACATTAGTCTACAGTTGGGCAAAATCATCTAACACAGTGCCTATTTTTATAACAGTGTTGCATATCTCATGCAATTTATTGAGTACTGTACTGAAAGTGAAAACTAGAATGGTTGTAAGGGTACTTGAAGTACAGTTTCTACTGAATGGGTATTGCTTTTGCACCATTGTAAAGTAAAAAAGTCTTAAGTCAAACCATCGTAAAGTTGAAAAGTCCTAAATTGAAGCATTGTAAGTCAGGGGCTATCTGTATTTTGTTTTATATTTTCTAAGGGTTATTTATTCATGTAGTTGGGGTATCTCTGGACCTTCATTAATAATAATTTGGATATAGGAAAGCAGTAATCTTACCAGATGCCAAAGAAAAAGAATATATTTGTGGACTATTTAAGATTTCAGTACTTAGGTTTTAGGTCAGTTGATCCTCAGTCAAGAGCACAAGAACGTCTGGCTTGCCCAAGGCCATTCAAATATATGTCACCGACCAGTAGAGATAAACTTATGCTAATAAGGCTGTTTAGATGCACCCCTTCCATATTTGCAATTTGGTATTTCCCTACAAAATGATGTACATATTTTTCTTTAATTTTGATTTTATTGTATTTTTTCTCTATTAAACTTTGAGATGTAATTTATGTACAAAAATGCATCCATTTTAAGTGTACAGTTTAATGAATTTTCACAAATAAATACTACATTATGTAAACAACAACACAACCAATACACACAATATTTCCATTATCACACAAATTTCCCTCGTGCCTTTTGCTGGTGAAACCCCCCCCATGACCCCAGACCTGACCCCTGCAACCACTGATCTGAATTTTTACTTTTTTAGAGTTTTGAATAAGCAAGGTCATATAATATGTATTCATTTCTATCTGTATTCTTTTGCTCAGCAAAATATTTTTGAGATTATTTCATGTTATGTATATCAGTAACTTATTACTTTTTATTGCTGAGGCATAGTAGTAATAGTAGTTGTATTAATAACAGATATACGACTTGTTTATCTACTCACCAGTCAATGAACATCTGGGATGTTTGCAGTTTTGGGTGATTGCAAATAAAGGTACTATGTACATTAGCATACAGATCTCTGGGTGAATATACATTTTCATATTTATTTACCAAAGGGGTGAAATTTCTGGGTTCTATGGTTAAGCGTATATTGAACATTTTAATAAACTACACAAATTTCTAAAGTGGTTTTACCATTTTATTTTCCCAACATCAGCATAAGAGGGTTCTAGTGGCTCCACGTTTGTGAAAACTTTGGCATTGTCAGTTTTTCTTTTTAAATTTCAACTATTCTACTTGGTGTTCAGTAGTTCCTCATTGTAACTTTAATCTACAATTCCCTGATAATTAATGATGGTGACCACTTCTTCATATGATCATTGCCCATTCATGTATTTTTCCTGGTAAAGCGTCTATTTCATTTTTTGCCTATTGAAAAAGATGGTTTTTTTTTTCTGTTTTCTTATAGAGTTGTAAGAGTCTTAAGATATATTTTGGATATAAGGGCTTTTTCAGATATATAGGGGATATTTGTGTGGGGAATATTTTCTCTCAGTCTGCTGTGTGCCTTTTCTTATTGGAAAAAAACAGAAGTTTTAATTATGCTGGGATTCAGTTTTATATCTTTAAATCCGTTGACCTTTTCTTCTCCAGTATCTACTATGCTATTAGTTTCATCTAGTTTAATATTTAGTTTTATTATTTTATTTTTGACCTCTAGAAGTTCCATTTGGTTATTTTTATTATATCTTCCACTTTTTTTCTTCTTATGCTCATGTTTTTCAATTACATCCTTGAGGACATGAAGAAACATATTTACAATAGCTGTTCTTAATGTCCTGTCTGCTGATTCTATCATTGCTGCCATTATATGTCTGTTTCAACTGGCTGACATTTTTCCAGTTATGCATTACAATTTTCTGTTTTTTGGTATGTCTATTTTTTTAATTGAACACAAAGCATACTGAATGTTGTAAATTTTATGTTTTTGATGGCTGAATTTTGTTATACTTAAAGAATGTTAGGTTTTCTTCTGTCAGAAAGTTAAGTTACTTGTAGATCGGTTGATTCTTTCAAGATTTGTTTAAAAGGTATTTTAGGGTACATCTAGAATTACCATTACTTCATGGCTAATTTATCCTCACTTCTGATGCACGAGCTTCTGAAAACTCTACAGATAGATTACCTCTTCTATTCACTGAGGTATCTCTCCATTGGCTAGTGGAATCTCTAATGATTCTTGGCCCTATGTGAGCTCCTGGAATTTTTTGACTTACAGCTGTTGAATAATATTTTTTTCCTTGAAAGCTGTTCCTTGCCCGGCCTCATGAAGTTTTACCCTACGCATGTGTAGACTGGTATTAAGCCAAGGACTCAAGTGTTATATGGACTTCTGCAATTCTTTTTCTGCATAGATTTCTCCTGTTAGGTAAGCTGCCCCACCAATTCTAATCACTTTGGCTTCCCTGAACTCTGAATCTGTCTCCACACCTTTGCAAGATTGTTGTGTTCTGTATGGATTTTCCTCCCTTGTGCCACATTTTTAGAAATTACTTGTAGGCAGAAAGCCTGGATGATGGTAGGGCTCATATTTGTTTTTACTTTTCCAGAGATTACAATCCATTATGCATGTTATCCAATAAGAGTTTTCTCTTATATTCCAGTTTTCTTGTTTCTTTTTGTAAATAGTGTGAAGGTAATTTCAGACTCTTTTACTTCCTCATGGATAGAAACAGAAGTCATGATGTATATTTAATATCTCACTTGGCCTGTGTTGCATAACGTATTGACTTTTGCGATATATTAACCTGATCTATTTGCATTATTAAAATGTATGTCATCAATATGTGTTTTATAGTGTTTAATTAAATTTCAAACATTTGTTCTTAGAGATGAGAAAATGAGTTCGCATAGTTAATAATCCTCTTTAAGAATGTAAGCCTTATTTATAATTTTGGAACATATTTCAAGCTGCTTTTATACTTGGTTACTGTATATATTCTCTAGGAGTATTTGTCTCAACCTGTTCATTGTATTCATTTTTTTCGCCCTACAAAGAGAAATAGCACAGATTGAAACTTTATAAATAGACTTGTACTGAATAGAAGAAACAAAACATGCATATATGTCTGTACTCTAAACTTCCTAAAAAGAAGTAAAATTAAATATACCTTATTATATTCACCATTCTTTTATTTTTACACCTGCATTAAAATACTTTATGTTTAAATTCATTTTTTGGGATATCATTATGAACTAATGGGCTTTCACGGGTACAAACTGTTTCAATTAACCATAAAACTTTAATACTTATTTGGGATGCTGAAATTTTCACAGGTTGGTGGTGCTAGACCCTCTAATTAGAATCTTTTATTCTTTAGGCAGTGTTCCATAATTACTTTTAAGCTCCACTCATTATTTCTTCTCCAGACTTGCCCAAATGTGTAATATGGAGTGAATAAAAGCCTTCAGTGTTTTTCCTTTGTGAGTCTTTGAATATAATTTTGAGTGTTTCAAAGAGTTGATTATGCTCCCATTACTATTGCTGTAACTCGTGGTAACGTCTCCCGCCTTACTACCCTCCACTCCTGTTTTCCATAATCGTGCTGGCTTATTCTCCATTTGATGCTTATCCCCATGCCCGCCAATTCATTTTCTATTTTTTCGTTTCCTGCTCAGCTCTCTGTGTGCTGGTGATATGGAAGGGGGGCAGGGAAGTCTTGGGAAAGGAAGGGCATGGTCCCCGGTGAGGGCTCCTCGCCGGCCTGTGCCCATGGACTTAGGTGAGGACAGGCACTCCTGCCTTTGTGCCCAAATGTTGCATTTCTCAAGACCACTCTGGCCCACCACACCCCATGCTGTGCCTATAAAAATCCCGAGACCCTAGCAGGCTGACATACAGGCAGCTGGATGTCGACAGGAGCACATCAGCAGAGGAACACATGGGTGGCTGGATGTCGAGAGGAACTCACCAGCATAGGAGCACACTGGCATGTTGGTAGGCCATCTACCAAGAAAATGACTTGGAGTTTGGCCAGGGCAGTCAGAGGAGAGCCCGGGCTGCTGAGTGGCCTGACTCCAAGGGAAAACCATCTCCCTTCTTGCTCCCCCATCTGCTGAGAGCTACTTCCACTCAATAAAACCTTGCACACATTCTCCAAGCCCACGTGTGATCTGATTCTTCTGGTACACCAAGGCAAGAACCCCGGGATATAGAAAGCCCTCTGTCCTTGTGATAAGGCAAGGGTCTAATGGAGCTGACTCACGCAAGCCACCTACGGATGGCTATATTAAAAGAGCACCCTGTAACACATGCCCACTGGGGCTTCAGCTGTAAATATTCACCCCTAGACACTTATGTGGGGTCGGAATCCCACAGCCTGCCCATTTGTATGCTCCCCTAGAGGTATGAGCAGCGGGACACTGAAGAAGTGAGCCACACCCTCATCGCACGTCCTGCTAGGGGACAAGGGAACTTTTCTTGTTTCACTGGAGACTGATGTGTTTGGACTATATTAAGGGCTTTGTTGGTTCCCTGGTTTATGGTTTGACTTGGCCAATGGAAGACATCATCTGGAGATTGGGGTGTTTGGAGGGTTTGAGGAGAGAGGATTTGGGATACTTACACTCCTGCCCCCTCCCTGTTTCAGTGTTGCAATTTGGTAGTGGTGGCATCTTTTGACACTAGAATTCCTGCAGAGAGTTTTCTTCTCTCTCCTTCTGTGCTCACCAGACTACGGTAACAGTGTTTCCTCCCACTGTCCTTTCCTCGCAGGGTAATGACTTATCGCTATTGCTAGTCTCGGAGTGCCTCCACATCATTAATTCCCTTATTTTTATCAATGGTCATAAATTATCTTTTGTTAAATCCTTTTGAGTAGAATTCCATTTCCTGCCTGGACACTAATGCAGTGATTATTACAAAGTCCTCACGTTACTCTTGGCAAAGCTTGAGCTCTCAACTTAAAGCAGACAGGGCTCTTGTGTTGTTTAATAAGTGTTGATAAACCAAAATGTGGTGAGGATATGTGGTTCACCTTCTACTCTTGGAAATATTAGAGTTACAATGAGTGTTACTCTGAAGGAGGATGGACTTTAATGCATCTAATATGCAGCTTCTTACCATCTATCTAATCACTCTGCTTCTGAAACAAGAAAATAAAAATACAGCAGGATATCTCAATTTCAGACTTTTGTGAACCTGAAGTTACTTTTATTACTTTTCAGCTCTTGACAGTGGTTTTTAATCTTAATTCTTCAGATAGGAAAGCAGAAAGTCACTAGGATCTCACAGGCTGAAGATAAAAGATAAAGGGTTGCTAAAATGAGAGTATCAGGACAATGCCATAAAATGTTTAATTGGCCTTATTTATAAAACAAGAAATAAAGCAAACTGCTTTTTTATATCTCTGTTTTTACCCCCCGTGTTGTCATGTCCACATTCAGATCCCTTCCGTAGAGGTGGAGGTGGCTTCTCTCTTCTTTAACCTGGTTTGGTCATTCAGCTTCGGATGTGGTAGCTGTGACCTGTTGGCTCCTTTAGAAGTAGAGAATGTCGTGTCTACTTCCACTCCAGGATTCCCATTACTGTTTCCTTCTCATCCCTTCACTTTGGTTCTGATCTGATTCATCCCAGAATGCATGAAGCCAGCACTGAGTCATTTTGGCCGTTTGTGTCTGAGAGTTGTTTACCAAAGTGAGTAACCAAATGTTCCCCTTCTTCTGGCTCCTGGGGAGTGACTGTGGGCTCTCTTCCAAGATTGTGGCTGGGGAAAGCCAGCTTAGTCCACTGAGAGGGCACACAAGTTGATTCCTCTAAACTTTGTATAGTGTTTTGGTAGAGGATGAGATGTGTGGATGAAGTTCTTTTATAGGGTGGTGTTGGTGTCTCTTTATAAAGGCTCATCTCTAGCTTATTTTCTGTATTTTCTAAATATTTTAACCTCTAGCAGGTAGGAAAGCTGTGATTATGGAATGTTACATTTCAAGCTTATTGTGATGGTCTGCTACATTAATGGCCACTGTTGATCCATGCCTTCTTGTATTTATGTTCTTGGCTGGTCTCTTCCCCTTCAAAGAGGCCTAGCTTGGTGACCCTTTTAAACCAATGGAATACAGTGAAGTGGTGCCATGCAAGTTCTGGGTCTAAGTCCTAAGAAAGCCGTAAATCTCCTGCTTTTGCTTTCTTGGGACCTCTGAGCTACCATGTAGAAATTCAGATTACATTACTGGAGAAAGCATGTAGGGAAGAAACATGGAGAAGCCACATAAAAAAGAAGAGGTCTTGAGATGATACGGAGAGGGTGTGAGAGAGAATCCTAGCTATCCCAAAGTCTCCAGCTGAAGCCAGCCCCTAGCTAATTCACCAACTGAATGCAATCACAAGAATGCCTGCTAGCTAGATGAGCAAAAGAACCACTCAGCTGAGCCTAGACTGTTATGTGTAAACATTCAACATGCTACTAAATGCACAAGGGTGACAGAATGGAAACACTCACATACTACAACTTGTATCCATATGATCTAGAGCGCATGCCCCTACAGACTGCTCCCTAGCTGAGCTCATTTCTCCCCTACTACCCAGTGGGCAAGTTTAAGCATGTCCCAAAGTCCAGATGCAAGGCCAGAGGCCCAGAGAGAGACCAGGGTACCCACTTTTACTTAAGGTTCTCCTTATGAGTTCTAGTTTCCTAGTTGAGCAGTTTACCCTCTGACTTCAATATTTACCATACTAAAGGCAATAAAGACTCCCTATATTAATTCAAATCTAAGGGATGGAGTGAGGTCACATTTTGTTTCACCATCACCAGTGGTTGTCCCTCTTCTTCAGAGCAGGTAGTCGTTCCTAAAGATGACAGTGCATGAGATCTTCACAAAACCCTGGGCAAGTTCTCTGTTGGCACAGTCATTAGTGCTGTTTGCTAACGATTCTCGTTCTTCCATTTCTGGGCATAATCAAGGCTTGCACCCTCTTGTGGTCAGGTGGCCCATACACTGGAATGGAAGTGATGTGTGTTACTTCTGGGCTGGATCTTTTTAATGGAGATGTGAGACTATCCAAAGCTCTCTTGCTTTCTGCCAGAGTTGGCATTCGTGGCCACTTCATCAGTCAAGTTCCTGGGGTCAGGTGATATGGAGCAAAGCTTTCTTGCCAACTCTTAGTAGATGATGCAACATGAGCAAGAGTAATGTTTTGAACCACTGATGCTTTGGTGTTTTGGTAATTGGAGCATAACCCAGCCTATCCTGATTGACCCATTTGCTGATATAAGAGAAAGCTCTTGCTATGGAAACCCTACTCTACCTTTATCTCTCATGTTTGTCTTTGTGATTAGAGCTTTCCTTAATGGAAACCATACAGTCTTGTTTTTTATTTTTATTTTTTGAGACAGAGTCTTGCTCTGTCACCAGGCTGGAGTGCAGTGACGCCATCTCGGTTCACTGCAACTTCCACCTCCTGGGTTCAAGTGATTCTCCCGCCTCAGCCTCCTGAGTAGCTGGGACTACAAGCGCTCAGCTAATTTTTGTATTTCTAGTAGAGATGGGTTTTCACCATGTTGGCCAGAATGGTCTCAATCTCTTGACCTCGTGATCTGCCCACCACGGCCTCCAAAAGTGTGGGATTACAGGCGTGAGCCACTGCGCCTGGCCTAATCTTGTCTTCTTATTGTTGACTCTCCTAATCTTATCTTCTTATTGTATATTAGGTCTAAAATACAATACAAAGGCCAAAACCTTTCAGCTAACATTTGGGGCTTTCCCACATTTTGACCCAGCCTTTTTTCCTATATGTCTCTTATCATTCATGTTAAAAAACTCTAAACCCCAACCAAGCTGGGCTATTCACAGTTTGCCATACACGTCCTGTATTTATTTTCTTCTGTTCTTAGCAAAGTGATTCAGAGCAGGTGCTTACAAGTCAGATAAGTTAGGCCCAAACTGTGGCTTCAGCTCTCATTGTGTAACCACCAGCAAGTCATTTAATCTTTCAGAGGCAGTTTCTTCTTCTGTAAACGGGAGATATAATATCTTCCTTGCAGTATTAGGATGAGAATTAATGAGAAAATGTTTGAAGTATTTATCACAATATTTGACTCGTAGTAGGCTCTCAAAACCTGAAAGTTTAACTATACTTTCATTCATTTCTTCTGGATGGAATCTCCTAGCAGTGACCCTGACTCAGTCCTTCAAGGACAGTTTGCAGGCTTTGTCATACAACCTGTGTGTTGTTATATCCAGCCCACAATTCTTTCTTCATCGGTAGCAACTTTATATCATCTTTTATCTTCTGAGATTCCAAAATAATTATTGGCACCACTTCTAGGTCACAAATTATGACCTGACATACTCTTTAATATTTTGAATATATGTCTTTTATCATGTATTAGACTTGAAATCTTCCTGAGGTTAGAATCTGTCAGTTTCTCAATTTTGTATGTCTCACCACATCCAATACTGGTCCTATAAACCACACCATGTAAGAATTTAATAATGATTTTTTTTGATGAATAATGAATAAAAATTTGCCACATCTGTCTTGGGTCACACCACAGCCATTTTTTCATTTTCCAAGTCTTTAGTTTCTACTGAATACTTTATTTACAACAGGAAGGGCAGGGAGAAAGAGGCAAACTTTGGAACACCTACTGAGCTAGGTACATTACAAACATTGCCTAACTGAGTTTTCATTTTAGCCCTTTGAGGCAAGTATTTGTTAAGCCATGCATCCAGGGCCACACAGGTGATAACTAGCAGAGCTGGTGTGTTGATGTCTAGAAGCCGTGCTGTTTTCATTATAGGATATTCATTTTTGAATTAGGCTTTGTAACAATTTTTACATTGTTATCAAGCCCTCAGGCCAACTTATTTACTGTGCTGACTTTATTAAATGGGATGGAGACACTTAAATATGCAGTTCTTAAACACATTGCAATTTTTTTCTTTCAGAACTGGAGACAGCTTTCGAGATTGAGACAGGGATACTCGGGGTGACTGCTCATGGTGGGTCAATCCCTAATGAGGAGCAGCTGTCCTGAAATAACCTTGGGAGTTCATTGGAAAATCGGTTGGATTTACACAAACATCTCCCCAGGACCCCATAAGGCAACCTATAGGTTGAGCACAGTCTATAGAAGATCATTTCTTATGGCATCCATGGTCACAAAAAGAAAGTAACAAATAAACTCAGCTAAATTTGATGAGCTGCAGGACAATGTTATCATATTCCCAAAGTAAGAAGAAAGGGCCTTTCCACGTGCATCACCTCCAAAATCAATACATCTCTTGGTAGCTAATGGCTGCCATTAGAATTTGCTGAACAAATAGGATGAGAAAAGGTTTTGGGAAGTTGTGAGAAGGGGAGGGTTGGTGGGGGGAAGTGCTGTCTTATTACCCTTGGCCAGGAATTGCTGTTCATTGATTTGGTACCCAGCCACCTGCTAGGCTTGTCTCAGCCAAAATAAGGTCTAGCCAGGATGTTAATTGCAGAGGAATGCATTATTTTATTTGGGCCAAATCCAACCTGAATGTCCCAGACAAGGCCCTATGACTCTAAGGCTGTGATTTGATTCCAAATCATGCCCCCAAACTTAAAAATGGTCTTTCTACTCCCATTTTGGCTTTTGCTCCTGCTTCATATGGTGGGTGGGCTCCTGTCAGTCCAAGTTTGACTTCAATTCTTGTACAAACTGGCAAATTTTCCTAACCATTGAAATTTCGAAGCCATACATGAGAAAATTCCCAGGTAGAATTAATTCCTTATTTCTCTCTGTTTCTCATTAACTGATAGGTACTTTTTTGTAGCATTTTAAAAAAATTAAAATGATGGGTTAATTGCTTATGTAGTTATCTCCTTTACCTGATTTATTGAGAGACATATATAAACACACATGTACATGTATCTATTTATGTGTGTGATATATATGTATTCATCACACACATGTGTATATATGTATCTGTTGTGTATATATATATTAATAAATATTTGTTGAATTACACTGAAATGTTGGAAAAACTTGCTTATCTAATTTGTTCTACACATTATTTCATCACCCAGGCATTAAGCCTAGTACCGATTGGTTATTTTTTCTGATCCTCTCCCTCCTCCCACCCTCCATCCTCTGATAGGTCCCAGTGTGTGTTTTCCCCTCTATGTGTCCATGAGTTATCATCATTTAGCTCTTATAAGTGAGAACATGTGGTATTTGGTTTTCTGTCCCGGTGTTAGTTTGCTAAAGATAAGGACCTTCAGCTCCATTCATGTCCCTGCAAAGGACATGATCTTATTCCTTTTAATGGCTGCATGGTGTATACGTACCACATTTTTCTTTATCAAGTCTATCATTGATGGGCATTTAGGTTGATTCCATGTCTTTGCTATTTTGAATAGTCTGCATTGAGATATGTTGATAATTCTAATACCTAAGGTGGTATTAGGAGATGGGGGCTTTGGGAGGTAATTAGGTCATAAGGACAGAGGCCTCATGATGAGGATTAGTGTCCTTATAAAAGAGATTCTAAGTGACCTTACCCCTTCCAGCATGTAGGAACATAGTGAGAAGGTACCATTTATGAACAAGAAAGCAGGTCCTCACTAGACAACAAATCCGCTGGTACCTTTATCTTGGACTTCCCAGCCTCCAGAACAGAGAAATAAATTTCTGTTGTTCAAGGCTGGACCGTGGCTCACGCCCGTAATCCCAGCACTTCGGGAGGCCAAGGTGAGAAGATTGTTTGGGACCAGGGTTAAAGACCAGCCCTGGTGATGTAGCAAGACTCCATCTCTACAAAGAAAAAATTATATGTTCATAAGCTACCTAAAGAATTTTGTTGTAACAATCCAAATGGACTAAGACAAAGGGAGATAAGTTAATCACAGATGGGCAAATCATTCCTTCCAAATTTTGAAATACTACCAGCTATAGGAATTTACACCCATATAAACATACACATTTTACTCATTCATTCATTCATCATTCAGTAAATATGTTGACTGCCAATATGTTTATACATGCTAAATATTTGGGATAGGAGTGTTGGGTGCATGTGTGTGTGCACACGGGCTAAGAGATGCAGGTATTTTTTTCATTATCTTCGAGTCACGAACTTACTGTTTATTTAAGGGAATCCCAAATCTTGCTTTGGGCTTATCTCTGATTCTTTCATCCTGTGGTATTTTCCTCAGGAAGAAGAAAAGCGGAGGTAAGATGGTCTCAGAAAATCCACTTACATAGTTGAATGTTGCACTGAAAGTGCCGATTAGTTTGCAACGTCAACTTCCCTTTTCAGTTAGAGCTGCTCGTACTCAGCCTCTGGAGGTGGTTGCCCTCTGTGCCTCCTAACCTGTCCCCAGCCATAGCTGACTGGACCAGGGAAAAACATGTGACCCAAGGCATACTATTATACAGGTGAAGGAAGAGACACAGAGTACATTTAATTTCCAATATCTGGAAGTCCTGTGGAGTTGGGCCTTCGGTATTGGGTTCTGTCCTGACCAAAGAAGAGAGCTAAGAGAGAATGGAGCTAATGTCACAGAGAAGCAGACATCAGTGAGACCATTAGTGAGACCATTAGTGAGACCATTAGTGAGACCAAATGGTTTCTGAGAGATAGAAAGAGTAGCTAAAATCTCCAACTTCCCAGCTCCACCCCTGTGACATCTGTGTTAGTTAAAGTCTTGGGTTTTCTGTGAGGCTCCCAGTTAGATCTTCTCCCTGCCCCAGCAAACAAACGAAAACAAAACAAAACAAACAAACAAACGAACAAAACACAGGTACTTTAAAATAGCTTCGGTGCATTTCTTTTCCCTGACACGAAATGACCTTTGACTTGAATAAGCATTGACTCATCTCTTCTGCAATGAGGAAACCTGTGGGACATTTCTTTGGGCCAAGAACTGTATAGTTGGACTCATAATTAAGACTCTCTAGCCCAAGAATGATGGAGTTGGTTCCATGTTGTTATTTGTTCTAGGTGTCATCAGACTTCCATTTCTCTATGGGTAAAAACGTCGACCACCCCACAACCTTCACTTCCTTGTGTCCACGAGCACTGCACAGTGATATTTAACCATGACCCCAAAGAATGGATATAATGTTGAGAAGGGTCAATCCCTGGAAGTTAGTTTGACCCTTCCCAACATTGTATCCACTTGAAACTCTGGTTTCAGTGGTGGGGCAGGACATGCCAGTTTTACTCCTTGGTTGCCGGAATGCTGCTGTGGAATGGATGCATCTCAAATTATGCCCAGGTCTATCGTATTGAGTGGTTCCTCAAAATCAGTGTAAGCAACTGGGTAAACTAATACAAATAATTAAAGTAGCTTTGAATCAAAGGTTAAATGGAAGTCCTAGAAAAATCAGATGGCGTGACCCTTCCTTGGTAGGTGGGTTTGGGAATTTCTCTAGCCCTTTAAGTACCTGCTGATGCACAGACAAGTAGAAAGGTTATAGGGGATGGCTATCTGCCTCGCTGCCCTCAATGTTCTTATCTCTAAAGTGGGGTAATGAGAATTATATTAGATGATCTATAAGACTTCTTTCAGCTTTATTATTTACTACAAATGGAGGCAGAGCCATCATAGCAAAGTCAACAGTTAAAACATCCAAAAACAGGTATTTTAAAATGATATTTGAGCAAAGGGGCCAGTAAGTAATGATGAGTTGGTGGTTTTTATGGGTTGAATGATGGGGAAATTCAGTTCATATTGTTAAAAATATCACTCTGTCATTTCGTGCAGGGATTTTCCAGCAAAATAAAATTTCCACTATAGGTGCAGCCAGGGTGGGGACCTATTAGAATAAATTAAGATTAAAGATTGAGAGGGGAAGGATAATTTGGATTAAATGAAGCAATGAGTCTAAAGTTTTTAGCCTACAGCCTTTCATTTGGAAGGTGCTTGGCACAAGCAAATTCTTTCCTTTCTTCTTCCCCTTCTTTCCTATTTTTAGTTTTCCAAGCCCCTGCTTCTTAAGAGCCATATAACCATACGCTGGATATTTTAACTTGTATCCTTAGGAAGTTAGTTAAACTTTCGTAGTTGAATTAGTTAAACTCTTTCCTAGTATCAAGAAAGGATAATGGGAGAGGATAAAGAAATTCTTTGGGGGAATAATTTAATGGACTCTCAGAGGCAATATTCATTATGGATAAATGCTTATTGACTGACCACAGAAATGAAATGCACATACAGATATTTTGAGGATGAGATGAAACACAGTGGGTGAAAAGGAAGTGAATGCTAGTCCAAGCTGGGATGAAGTAATAATATTTCTCATTTAATTAAGGGGGAGGATTCTAATAGTAGAATCAACTTCACTGTGTTATGTGCTTAAGAGGCCAGGAGATATTACAATAATACAATGATTCAGGACAAGATAATGAAAAAGCATTTCATGAGAATGATAGCTTAGCATATCATTCAGAAAATACATGAAGGTAATTTTTGCTTTTCAGAGAATAATCTGTTTTTTACTGGGGGAGGGGTATGCATGGCTTGAGACCCAGCTTTGGAGCTAACAGGATAAAATACAATGAGGATACTGGGGAATGATAGTCACTGTTTCATCTCCCTGGCAGCAAATATCTTGATATCCTGCAGTCATTCATCTTTTGCAATAAAATTAAATTCTGTCTTTCTCCAGGAATTGAGAACTCCACTTGTCAAGACCTCATAATCGTAGACTTGATTTTAATGTTTGCTCTTTGCTGGAATCCTAACGTAGTGATGAATGCATGGGAACTCACAAAAACACACATCGGACACAAGGCACATAGCTGTTCTCCAAATAAAGATTTACTTTCCTCAATGTGCCACCCTCTGAATTGTATTTAATGCTTAAAATTACCTTGGAAGGCAGGAATTCATCATTTTTGGATGGGAAACTGGGGCTCAGAATTTAAGTGACTTTTTCAAATGACCCGATAAAGTAGAAATTTAAAATTTCTGCAGCCAAACTCAGTTTTCTTTTCTTCAACACCTGCCTCTATTGATTAAAACTTCTTCAAGGGCTTTAAGGCTTATCCGTACTATGAAAAATCATTATATTAAGAAAACTTGGTTTGTCCTGCTTGCCGCTGCTGTCCTCATTTCCTGCTAACAGGCTAATAAATAGTTCTGCAATGGTCCGTTTCAGTAATTTTCTAACTTTAGGTTGCAAAGGAATCACTGAACATATTTTTTGAAATTCGTATTTCTTGGTTTCATTTCCAAAAATTCTGAGTCAGTAGGTTTGAGGAGGGCCAGGGAATCTGCATTTTAATTATATCCTATGTAATTCTGTTTCTGGCTAGGTGATTCTGTTTCTGGTGATGGATCACACTTTGAAAACACAGTTCACAAACCACAGTTCACATTTTTTTTCTACTTAATGATGCAATATTAAATGGAGATCTAGATAATTTGGTGTTTGCTCATGTTTTGTCTCTGAATTCATAATGCTTTATCATCTCTTAATTCTCCCAACGTGTTCATCCCAGAATCAAGATTCTGCCCCTGAATTTTGCAACTTAAAAAAAAATCTCAATATGATCAAAAGTTTTCTTAGACTCATTTTGCTCTGGGGAGTCCTATCAGATTTCTTATGTTGTGGTCACAGAGACCTATGAAATCTTTGATCAATTATAATTCTTCTAGCTTGAGCAGCTTTGAAGACCCTGGTGTAATAAGAAGTGTCCAAAATTTAGAGTTATAAGATATAATTTTCAATTACTGTTTCACCAAGCATGCACTGTGTGATTCTGGTAATTAACTTAACCTCTCTGAGTCTTTGGATTCCTCATCTGTGTCATGAGAGTAATGACATTTACTTTACAGAATTGTTATGGGAATTAAATTAGATAAGGTATGCTGATTTCATAAACTTGAAACACTGCAGGAATTCCTGTTAATTTAATTGGTATTGGCTTCAGACTAGAGTATTACCATTGACTTTTTTCAGAAGGATGGTGTTCCTGAAACAAAACTAGGTTGCAGAGACTGGTTTTATCCAATGCACTTGTCAGTCTAGCCCCAGCCCCACCCCAAGTTTCTCTGTGCACAAGCCTCATGAGCAAATGGTTTTAGGACAGGTGACAGAAGAGACAGCAAGACTACAAAGACAAGCCAGACATCCATTTCCTAAGACTGCTGTGTGGGCTCTGCCTGATTCCTAGGTAGAGTCCTTGTGTTATCCAGACTAAGAGATTATGTCCCCCAGAGTTGCAGAGGGGCACACTTTCATTTGTGCATCAAAGTTAGTGTGGCTGGATCAATACAGTGAAGACTGAGGAAGCTGTAGGTCACCTCAGGAGTCTTTGGGTTTGGGAACAACAGGAAACTCTAGGGAGAAAAGCCACAGTGAGTTCTCATAGGGGGTACCAGCAGCAATGGCAGTTACCTTCTCCAAAAGTCTAGTCAGCAGAGAAATATCACAGCTGAGTCACCACTGGGGATCCAGAGCAAGTGTCACAGAATCCTTCATGTGTTGCTTTGCCAGCCACAAACTTCCATGGATGGCAGCACCTCTGCTTGAGTTTTGCTCACACTTACTAGGCTCATTCTGCCCAGCAGTTGTTCCAGTAGACTGTGCTTCACTTGTGCTACCAGCCTGGATCCCATGCCTGCCAAGGACAAGCCAGGTGCAGAGTGGTAAGGGGAGTGTGAGCAAACTAGCATGGGGTCCAGCATGCTGGCTGCTGTGGTGGGACAGGCACTGGTGCCAGCTCTGTACAAGGCTGTGGCTGGACCATATATACTGCAAGTGGCTTCTGCTGCAGCCATCCCTATCTGGACAAAGGCAACGTGATGGTGCTTGAAACCTCAGAGACACCAGGAACCGCAGAGCCCCAAAGAGGTTGTTACAGCATGTCACAGCCCTGGCTCAGGGAGCCTGGACGTCTGGGCTCCCTGAAGGGCCACAGCTCTTCTCTCCTCATCACCTGCAGTGTAACAAGTTATGGGTGTGTGTGTCAGGGTGGCATGTTTCAGCCCATTTGTGTTACAGCTCTTTCAGTCCCACCACCTCACTCCAGCCTGCGGCCCTTGGGCTGGCTCAGCCAAGCCACTCTTTCCCGTTGTGTGGGGCAGCTACCCAGTGCATGTGGAGGGCAGGAGGCCTGCAGTGTTATAGCTTTGCCTTGGGGAATCCCAAGGTCTGGTTCCCCAGAAGGGTCTCCACTCTTTGCTCCACATTCTGGGAGCATGTCACTGTCTGCAGCTTGGCAAGCCAGCCAGGAAAGCATTATAGCTCCTTTCACTCTTGCTGTTCAGTCGATCCTGAGCGCTTGTCCCGCATCCATGAAGAATGAGGTTACATGGAAAACTGAAGGGTGAGCAAGGTGAAGAGGAGCTTTATTGAGTGATAGAACAGCTCTCAGGAGACCTGAAGTAGGTAGCCCCTATCTGCAGGCGGGTTGTCCTGAAAGAGTAGAGGAGACCTGAAATGGGTAGCTCCTATCCACAGGCAGGTTGTTCTGAAGAGTGTTTGAGTCTGCTGAGTCTGGGGTTTTTATGAGCTCAGAAGGGAGGAAGCACGTGCTGATTGGTCCATGGGTGGCCATGGGTGGGCCTGGAAAAGGCACCATGAATTCTTTCTCCAGGTTGTGGACTCCACCCAGAACTGGCAGCCTGACTCCCAGGCTTCAGCTGGGAGTCCCTGGCTTGAAGGTGAGTTTTTACAGGGGACCCACCCCTTCCCGCCTAGGAACCTATCTGCTTCCTGCAACCATCAACATGCCATCCACAGCACCCAGGCTGTCCATGCTGAGGGGTGCCCACAGGCCTGTGCCAAGCTGCCTCAGCCCTCTGGCCTCCCTCCCATGCTCATTGGTGCCCAAAGTCCAGAGAGGGCTGAGGTGGCAGGGGGCTGGTGTGTCAGCACCCCCAAGTGAATGCACATCTGGCTAGGCTGTGATAGCACCTGGGCTTGGCCACAACTTCACTCCTCACTGGAGAAGCCACTGCCCAAGGGCAGGAGCAGCCAATTCTGAGCCAGTGGGGACAGGGGACTTCCTGGGCCCCCAAGAGTGCAGAGATGCCCAGATCTGGAGCCACAGTTGGGCAACTGCAGCTGTGCCCAGGAGCATGGGGCTCCTGCTGCATCAACTTGGTGGGGCACAGGGGCTCCTGCTGGGATCACCAATTTCTGGCTCCTGCAGGATCCATGAGCATGCAGCCCTGGACACACCTCCCTTGCTGCAGCTGGTTTCCTCACAGCAGCTGTTCCAGATGGGTTGCCGCCACCATCACAAGGACTGGGGAGACTTGGGGAGTGACAGTGTGCTTGGCTGCTGAAATTGTGCAGATGGAGATTCTTTAGGCTCATTTCTCACCTGAATTTTCTCCTCATTCTACATCAGTCTTGTCCAACCTGTGGCCCATGGCCTCCATGTGGCCCAGGGTGGCTTTGAATGTGGTCCAACACAAATTTGTAAAATTTCTTAAAACATTATGAGATTTTATTGAGTTGTTTTTTTTTCTCATCTGCTAGTGTTAGTGTCAGTGTATTTTATGTGTGGCTCAAGACAATTCTTCTTCCAAAGTGGCCCAGGGAAACCAAAATTTTGGACACCCCTGTTCTATACCTTCTTTCAAATAAATTCCCTTCTCTATGTTGATGCCACTCAAAAAACATCTCTTCAGTTGAGATTTGTTTTCCAAACTCTGAATGGGCACATATGCTGCCTGATCAAACAGCTCCTTCGTGTCTTAATGTCTTATAGGTGCCTCAAACTCAACATGTCCCCAAACACATGCCAACCAACTCTGCACCCTGATTCTAGTCTCAAATTCCTTGGATCAGTTTATGATCCCACATCCATTTGATTGTACTAGTCATTTCCTTTTTCTTTTTGTCGTTTTGTTAAAACCATTATTAAGTTCTGCCAATTTTACTGCTAAATACTCATGATTCAGTGTATATATGTTTCTCCATCCCACAGCCATCCGTGTGGTTAAAGCCACCATATCTTTCAACTAAACTGCTCCTTGGAATGCTGGTTGGCTTTCCAAAATCCTTTCTTGCCTTTCTTATTTTATTCTCAAACAGCTGCCAGAAGAATCTTTTAAAAAGGCAAATCTTATTGCATCATTCCCTAGTTTAGAACCCTTCAATGACTCTGTGTTCTTTTTAAGGTTAAGGTTACAATTCTCAACGTGGCCAGGATGGCCAAGTACACTGGGACCATGCTGCCACCAACTCCTTCTGCTCTCTTGGCTGCAGCCCCCAGTGTCTTTCTTTAGTTCTTCAGAAGTTCCCAGCTCAGTCCCACCCCAGGGGCTTTTCATCTGTGTGTCTGTTGGTCATAAAGACTCTTCTCCTTCTTCTTCATCTAGTTGACACCGAGGTTTACACGCCAGTCAGAGAATATCAGTGGTGTATGAGAAACAAAACAAAAAGCTCTTACTCTGTGCTGCATCTCCTTAACACCGTAACTTCTTCTGCTTCTCCATCACACTATTTATCACATATGTCTATATCTTCCTGTAAGATGTGACCTCTTTTGGGGAAGAAGTGTGTCCATCTCATTCACTTTTATGTCACCAGTGCCTAGCACAGATGCTATAAGACCAAGTATGTACTCAGTAAAAACTCATTTAGTGATTAAACAAATATGAACTCCTGAAACAATTTCTTCCCAAGTATGTCATAGAGCTCTCATTTTCAGCCAGATTCTACCCAGTGACGCATCAAACCTCCATGTCAATGGGCCAGACTGTGCTAGGCATCTGAGATTGTTAACTAAAAAGCACATTTCTTTCTGTCCTCTAAAAGTAATTACTGGTTGCTAAATATGCAAACATACATTGAAAAAGCAGCTCATTACATTATGTTAAGAAATAAATTACTATCCCTAATTGCTTTGAGTAGTTAATTATTTCTAATTATTAGCCTGAGTAATACATTATTGCTTCTGATTATGTTGTGGGCACAGTTGGAGCATTCAAAAATGCAGTTCTCACAGTTGTTTACATCAGAACATGTTTATGGAATTATAGAGCCATAATTGCCCTGAAATAACTGGTACCAAAAAATAATAAAAATTTGATAAATTCAATCAAAATACATCACTTTGTCAGCTTATTTAGGAGATCAAGCATTAAAATGAAACAACCATGCTTGACTTTTCCAGTCTCTTCAGGGGGTAGCAATATTTTTAAATTGGGATTTTTGTTTTGTTTTGGTTGAATAAGAACTAAATTAGAATTTCTTTTGTTATTTAAAACAAGGAAAATAATCAGGCCTCTAAGAGTGTTAAAAATTAGGTTACACCACCAGCATACCATTCACAGGAGGAAATAAGCTGTGGCTTCTTAAAGAGAAACTGTAAGAAACAGTAAAAAACTCCAGGGCTATTTTATTGAATTGTAACATACCTAAAGTGCACAAATCTTATAGAGCTTTAAAACGTCTCACCCTTTGGCTTGAATCTGTCATTTTACTTACCAGTTTATCAAGTCAATGACAGAAGTAGGCACCCTATGGCAAGCTGTGGGCTGGCTTTCTTAATACCCCCGACTAATTGCTACAACTACACATCATCACTCATCTTTTCCTTCATGGGTTTCTGTCACCATCTCCTGCATGCTGGACAGACTTTTAAGATGTCCCCAAGACCTTTATCTCCTGGTGACTCCCTTGTGTAATTTCTTCCCCTGGAGTATGGGCAAAACCTATGACTTACTTCTAGCTGAGGTGATGGGATGGACATGATTGAATGGGCATGATGATGTGATTAATTATATAAGATTGTAGAGCCTGCTGGTCCCTCTTGCTGGCTTTGAAGAAGCCATGTTGGGAACCCCATGTGTCAAGGAACTATGCCCAGCATCTGGAAGCTGAGGGTGGCCTCTGTCAACAATCAGTGAAAGCCGAAGTTCTCAGTGCTACAACCATGAGGAACTGAATTCTGCCTACAGCCTGTGTGAGCTTGGAAACAGGTCTTTTCCAGTAGAGCCTCAGATGACATGGCAGCCCCAGCTGACACCGAAATCACATCCTCGTGAGACTCTAAACAGAGACCCCAGTAAAGCCATGCCTAGACTCCCACTGCATAGAAATTGTGAGATCATAAATACGTGACATTTTAAGCTGCTAAATTTGAGGTAATATTAGAATTTAAAAGTGCCTCCATTCTCTTTTCCTACTGTAACTGACAACTAGAGAATCCTGAGAGAGATCTTTATATCAAGATTATGAAGAGCTAGCTGCCCACACTAGCTCTCAAATACTCACAATCTGTGGTTCAGTAAATTGAGCACAGAACTTGGAGCAGAAGACCTATTAGATTGAAGCATGTGAAATTTCCATTTTAGAGGCCTAGAATGAAATGTCAGCAATTTCAACTTAAGCTCTTCTTGACTCTTCTACTAACAGCAATTTAGCTTCAAGTAAGTCACTTCATTTTATTGTTTCTTCCTTTCCTTACCTGTCAAATCTAAAATAATAATAATTAAGATGTTTTAGTATTTTGCCTACTTTATCTCACTCTACCCTCAGAATTGCTTATTGCAGCTATTAATTGCCCTATTTTTCAGATGAGGAAATTTAGGCTTGGAGAGGCAACATAACTTGATAAAGTCACACAGTAGGGTAAGCAAAATTCAAAAGGGGCTAAGCTGACTCCAGAGCTCATGCTTTTGACTTCATTATGCTACAGCTTTTCCCTTACAGTAACAATCCAGTTGGGGTCAAACAGAGGCAGACTTTACAGCCAGACAGGTAGGTATGTGAATTCAAATTTTACTTCTGTCAGTGTTTGAGAAAATTACTTCTCTGGGCCTCAACTGGCTAGTCTAAAATATGTGAAAAATAGTAGTTACTTCATAAGAGCATTTTGATTATTAATTGAGATTATACTGCAAGCAAAAAGCATAGTAAACATTCAACAATTTTATTTTTACTAATATCATGAAGCCAAAAATGAATTTAAATGAGAGCATTTTTGAACTAGATAGCTTGGTATATTAACATTTATTGCAAGAATGTAGTCTTTAAGTATTTAGAAAGTATAGAGCTACTTCCTAAAATTAACTCGAATTACCATAATGATCAACTAATTAAGTAGTAGGTCCAAGATAATTGGTCAAAGAAAGTAAAAGAGCAGAGCATTTGGCTGTCATCAGAGCAGATGAACATTTTGTAAGCAAAAACAGACATGTTTTTGATCTGGTTAAGCCCCAGACCAGAATGAACACCTTGGGACTTCCTAGTGATCACCGAATACCAGAGTCCACCATTTTCTTCCCTGTTCAGCTTATAATTAGTTGTGTAGCCAAGGCTTATCAGAAAAATAATTTGGAAGAAGTTGTGAGCAGAGGAGTGACTTCATCTGATTTGAGTTTTAAAATGATACTCTGCCTGCAGGGTTGAGTACAGACAGCAGGGAAACAAAGTTGGAAACAGGAGGCAGAAAGTTATTATAACCGTCTAAGAAACTAATGGGCTAATGTGGCTGTAGTAGAGGGGGTGACGATTGTTTGGGCTTGGAGCCACTTTAAAGGTAAAAGGAACAGAATATGCTGATGGATTGTATATGGGGAAAGGAAGGAAGAGAGAGACAGAGGAAAGAAGGGGGAGAGAGAAGGAGAAGGGGAGAGGTGGAAACGAGAGAGAGACAGAGAAGGATGATCCTAGATTTTGGTCTGAGCCACTAGAAGCTTAGAGTTGCTATTTACTGACATAGAGAAAACTGCTGGAGAGCTGGGTGGAAGAGGAAGACTTGGAGTTCAGATGTGTGCCTGATAACTTTTAGACAACTGTGAACCTTCATGTAGTGATGCTGAACAGATGGTGGAGAAGAAGAGTCTGGGCTCAGGGGAGGGTCTGGGTTGGAGGTGCACATTTAGCAGTTGTCATGTATAGATGGATGATGTTTAAAATGAGACTTGAGAAGATCTCCAGGAGATGGGACATACAGGGAGAGGTGATGATGGCTCGCAGGTGGGTGGTAGAGGTAGAAGTGGTGAGAAGGGGGTAAATTGTGACTGGAGTTAATGAGGATGACAGAAAAAGGTGTCAGTGGAGGATTCAAAGGCTTTTTTACTTGAGGCATGGGAAAATGGCATTGGCAGTTGCTGAGATGGGGGTGACTGGAGGAGGAGCAGGTATGGGAGTGTTAATCTGGACTCACCTAGTATGTGGGCATGGCCATGGTGGGGGAGGATGGAGCAGGGCAGTTGCAAGTGAGCAAAGCTGAGTGGAAGAGGCTTCACCAGGTAGCACGAATGAAGGCCCTAATTTCCTAAAGTGAAAACCTAAGAGGCAGGGATGGTGGATTAGCCTAGGGCCTGTACAGGGAAGCATTTGCTCTCTAAGGCCATAAATCCCAATACTCGGTCTTTAGGGCTGCTGCTCTCCCTTTTCCTTAAAGTTTCATTTACTCTACGCAGCACAGGTAGTACTAAGCAAGTAGAGTGAAAGATGATGTCGTCAAGGGTGCTGGATAGCAACGGCAAATAAATGCAGAGTAGCATGTGCTAGATCAAGTGGCTCCTGTCATAGAGTTCACTCTCTTTTTAGTTTGAAGGGTAGTTCGAAGTTCTCTTTGTCAAAATCTGCAGGTGTCTCCATGCGGCAAATGGCAAAGGCCATCATTTTGCTCCTATCTTGGGGCGCCCACCAGCAAGTCTACAAGCCTCGAAGTTGATATTACCGCTAGGGAATGTATCCAAGTCACATGGCACCGAAGTATGTTAGCAGCAGTGAGTCCATATGGGTCTGCAGCAGCCTCAATTATTTGCTTCCTCAGAAGAAAGAATTCAATCAGAGGCATAAGGCAGAGGGAGAGACAGAGACAAGTTTTAGAGCAGGAGCAAGAATGAGCAAGAAAGAGCAATTACAGAGCAAGAATGAAAGGGAGTAAAGCACACTCGGAAAAGGGCCAAGCTGGTGACTTGAGATTCAAGTGCACGGTTTTGACCTTCGACTTAGGGTCTTATATGTTGGCATGCTTTTGGGATTGCATTACTTCTCCCCTGATCCTTCTTTTGGGGTGGACTGTTGCATGCCCAGTGGCCTGCCAGCACTTGGGAGGGGTCACATGCACAGTGTGTTTACTGAAGTTGTATGCTTGCTCCCTTGAGGCACTCTCCTCTTACCAGTTGAGTGTTCCTAGAGGAAGTTCTTATACCAGTTAAACTCTGCCATTTGTCTCTTAGTGAGCATGCTTGAGCCATTCACCCAGCTTCTGAGATCTTACTGGGAAGCTGCTGATCACCAGTTTCAGGTGTTTCTATCTATTGGGAGACTGCCTTTCCCTGGCACCAGCTGTGACCAATCATTATTTTAGAGAGAGAGTGTAACAACTGCTTCACCATCACCTGATGGTGACACCATAACATCAGGTGACAAGAATGTCACCTGACATTCTTGTTTGGTGGGCGTGGTGGGGGGGGAGCTGTAATTGCCTAAGGAGTTCTTCCTGCCCACTGCATAAAGAAAAACCATGACACTGTAGTAAAGAAAGAATTTAATAGACATGAGGCTGGCCATGCTACATGGGAGATAAAGTCCATACTCAAAACATCTTGTTCAAAGCTTGCAGGTTAAGGGTTTTTCAAAGGCAGTTTTGAGGAAGGGGTGGAGGGGCCAGGTAGCAGGTGTTTGCTGTTGATTGTCTGGGGCGGAGATGAGATAAAGGGGTCAAAGCTGTCTTTCTACAGGCTGAATTGCTTCTGGTTGAGGCCACAGGAATGGGATTGGTGGGTGCAGGTGAAACCATCGGGACTAGGTAGAGTTATGAGTGTCAGACATACAAAAAACCTGAAAAGATATCTCAAAAGGCCAGTCTACAATAGTGGTGTTATCTGCAGGAATAACTGGAGAAGGTGCACATCTTATAACCTCCGGAATAATGGCTGACAATTGTTCATGCCCATGCCTCAGCAGGACCCAGGCTCCCCTCCTTCCAGCCTGATGGCCTCCCATTAGCTTTACAAAAATCTGTTGAGTTTTAGGACAAGGCCTATTATTTAAACTATAGCCTAGATGTCTTCCAATGTTAGCTTGGCCCAATAGTCCAGAAATAATTAAGGGAAAGGCAAGACGGGGGGTAGGTTAGCTCAGCTTACTGCTATAATTTTTCTCACTGATGTAATTTTTGCAAAGGTGGCTTCAGAGCCCTCTCCTGCCCTGCTCGTGTATGACTAACTACCTACTGTAACATTGAGACTCCAGCAAGGGAATCTCAAAGAAAGACAGGAGAGCCCCTTCCAACTGGTTTCAGGCCCACCTTCCAAGTTCCACTTTCTTTTTCTCAGGTGACCGACACCGGGAGTCTCTACCTCTGTCTGAGCTAATTCAGGGGTGACTCTGTGACTTTCTCAAGGGTTGCGTGCTTTATGGCTAAGCCAGTGTAAACCAAAAATAGAATTCTAAGTTCACCAACTGACTGAACAAGCTCCTCTCTTAACCAAGGGGGTCCCAAAGAAACCTGAAAAACTAGTTCAGGCCATGATGGGAAGGGAGGTCGGACATGCCTCATTATACTCTCTCCCTTAGAAGTTTAGGCACAACTGACCAGCAGTGACATTAACATACAGATACTAAGACTGATAAAACAGAGTTGTTGTGGAAATAAGATAAGAAATTTCAATCTGACTCTGGTATAACATCACAGGACAGATAGCAGACCTCGAAGGAGATCACAGTATTTTACCCCAAAATACATTTCTTTGACATATTTTGAAATATGTCTTGCAAAATCATCTCTTGTAGAGGAAATCTGCACTCCATAGAGAATCTCCTTCCCTCTCTATGTCTTTTCTGGATTGCGGAGAGATTTAACTATGAATATGTCACCTTTTTTAAGGTCCAAAAAGAGACATTTACCACCTCTTCTCTCTGAAGCCTGCTATTTTAGAGGCTTCATCCATATAACAAGAACTTTGGTTTTTGTAACCTCCCTTATCCTAACTTAAGCATTTTTTTTCCTACTTACTTCAACTCTTTAGGCAAAGTTTAACTCTTTCAACCAAATGCCAATCAGAAAATCTATGAATCCATCTATGACATATAAGCACCCTTCCATTCACCAGACGTCTTGCCTTTCTAGGTCGAACAGATGTATACTTTACATGTATTGATGCATATCTTTGCCTGTAACTTCTATCTATCTAAAGTGTATAAAACCAAGCTGTAGCCCGACCACCTAGGGTATATGTTCTCAGGACCTCTTGAGGCTGTATCCTCATCCATGGTCACTCATATTTGGCTTAGAATAAATTGCCTTAAACATTTTACAGAGTTTGGCTTTTTTTTTTTATCAACACAAGGGATCAGGAAACTATGGTTCTTGGTCCAAATGTGGCTCACCACTGATTTTTATAGATTAAGTTTATTGAAACACCATTACATCCATTTATTTCTAGCTACTTTTGTTCCATAACAGCAGAGTGGAGTGGTTGTAACAGAGAGTGTATGGCCCTCAAAACCTACAATTTTTACTATCTAGCTCTTTAAGGAAAATGTTTTCCAATTTCTGGCCTAAACATAACTAGTATAACTGACTTCAAGCTAGTTACCCTAAAAATTTTCCATGTATTATCCACATATACATACAGAAGCAAAATGGTTATTGGATTTCACAGTCTAACTCCAAACTCACAGGACAATAGCAGACATAATCCTAACAGAGTTTGGATTCAGTAGGTATGAAGTATTTTTGAGTGAAGAAAAAGTTTCAACATAGTTTTGGGGGAACGATATTTATTTGTGCCGGTGCCTTTTGAAAAAGTGTGTCCTGCTTTAAAGTGGACACCTGTGTTTCTATAAAAGTCCCTGTCCTGTATAGAGTTTGTTGACATTATCAAACACTTACAACCCTTGGAAATACCTGTGTTAGAGGTATTGTGTGTTTGTGCTAGGTTGCTAGGTATTGGTCTCAACATGTATGTGTGTGCATGTACATGTGTGTGTGTGCATGGGTGTATATGTGTCTCTGTGTGTGCATGTTTGTGGGTGAGAGAGAGAGGACAGAGAAAAAGAGCTAGAGAAGAGAGAGAGAGGCTAGGAGAGAAAAAAAATCAAGAAAAACTGGGAAGCAGTTGGGTAAAGGCAAAACCCAGCTGGCTCCACTATTTTGGGATTTGAAGACATCTAATACATCCAAACTTTGGAAAACACTGTATGAAAATTTGTTGGAACATGAGAAAAAAAGAAAGGCTTTGGGGGTATTATGCTCATAATAAGGAATTACTGTGATCACCATAGATGACTTCAGCATCAATGACCTCTTCAACAAATCTGACCTGTGGGTCATCTTGAGTCCTTCTCAGTTGTGCACAGGCTCACTCGCCCTTATTCTTGTCATCATTTGGAACTGCCTGATGTGTGCATCATGAATAGTAATCAGTTCAAGCTGTGCAAATGTGGGAATTGCTTTCTTGAGGCTGTGCTTGCTTCCCTGGCTTGAAGAGTGTACAAGCAGAAGGCGGGCAGTTCCTCATTACAGATGCTGTGGATGTCACTTGATCATTGCCTGGTATAGAGTTGGTACTAAAAAAAAATTTACCGGATGATAAAACAAAGGGAGTGAGAATAGATAACACTTAAAGCCTGTTCAAGCCAATCCTGTAAATCTAATCCCACTAAACTCTTTTGTGGCATTTTAAATGTGACAAATACCGTAGAGATGTTCACCAAGTCTGTTTCCTTTTCCTGGGCACATGGAAGGCCTTGTTCAGCCTTCTCTGAACCCTGAAAGATCTGTTCTTTCTTTTGTTTCTATGGCTACCAGAAAGCCAGCTTCAAAGATGTTGGTGTCACAAGATGGAAGGTGTGGGGGTCCCTGAGTCATGTCTTGGAGAAGAGCTGCCCAGCAGAGCTACCCATTTGCATACAACTGCGGCGTGAGCAGAAAATAAAACTTAATGCCACTCTGGTTTGGTGTTGCTTGTTACGGCAGTTAATGTTCATTATCTATCTTGATGCATTTGTACTACATGGCTAAATTAGACAAAAGTAATTAATTTTAGGAAAGGAATACCTTGAGTTGAAAAATTACTTTCTGTAGAGCACTGAAAAATAAATGAACTATACCCACATGCACACAGTTGTAAACATATGTTGGGCAAAAAATGTGACTCGTACAAAAATACATGCCATATGATGCCATTTATATAAAGCTCAAAATACAAACAAAACTAAACAATATATTGTTTAGTAATACTGACATATGTGGTAACATCAAAAAGCAAAGCAAAATGCAAGCTAGCATTAACCTCGGGTAGGCCAGATGGAGGAATGCTAGCAGGAAGGGTAACACAGAAATTTAAAACTCTTGGCAAAGTCCAATTTCTTAAAGCTATTTGGAACTACAACATTGTTTACTTAATAATTTTGTAGCATAAATATTTATCATATATTATTCTGTATATATGAAAAATATGATGGCATCAAATCCTATGCACATCTAACTTGCAGATTCAATCATACATGTATACTGAATATTCAATTATATATAATTGTATGTTATATATTCAATTATAGTTTGTGCAAATATACTTGATTATGTGCTGCATATTACTGCCTCTTGCTACAGATTTATGGACATATTACTGTAGAAGATTGTATAGACTCTATCTACAAAACCTTGGATCTAGGAGATTTAAGGGGTTTTCTAAGATAATTTGGACAAATGCAGATGTTTTCTTACTTGCTAACATTGAAGCCCAAGCCTTATAAGATGTGACTCTCATGTACAATATGAATCATAGTGGGAAGCATTTCCTAACTTGGGTCCCCAAATCTCTATAGATTCATAAGCTAGTTTTGGAATTTCGAAATCATAAGGAGTTATTGTCCGTTTGCTTGCAAGTGAGAGCACCTAAGCTAACAGGTTATTGTATTTGTTTTAGCCTGGAATTAAACAACTCAGGGTTGTTAAGATACGTATTTCATGCTGTTCAGAAGTGCTGGTAAGCAATTTATCTGTCTTTGATTAATTAAACATAGGAAAACCCAATTTGTCACTAGTCTCAGCTTGGAAGATGAAATTTATCAAAGCATGAGGCCCATGGGAAGAAATTAATAAAAGGAATCCCTGCTGGTGAAAAAGTTTAGAAACAATGTCCTGTATTAATTCAAATTCAAGTGCATTTATATTCATTCCTTGTTAAGTTGTCCATTCATTCAACCAATATTTACTGAGTGAAAACTCTGTGGCAGTTAGTTCTGAACACGGCGGGTAGGAGAGTGAGCAGATCCAGTATTCCTAACTAGCAGTATAGGCTGGGTCTTAGTGGGGAAGTGGTTAGTACTGCTGTCAAAAAGAAGGGGACTAACTTACATATTGGGAGGCATAGAACACAATGGTCAAAAGCACCACTCATGGGGTCAAACACATCCAGATTGAAGTCCCTTCTTAGTTATTTAACTACTGCAGAATTTTAGGCTTGGAACTTAACTTCTTGAAGCCTCAGGTTTACCTTCTGTGGAATAGGATAGCTGTATGTGCCTCACAGGGTTATTGCCAGGAGTCAATGAGCTTGTAAACACTTGGCAGAGTGTCTGCATGTAGACCGGCCTCAATGTGTTATCTATCACATATGTCAGTTCAAACATCTGTTAAAGCAAACTAAATATGGCCTGAGAAACATTCTGTACTTTCATATTTGAGTCCTTGTGGATGAACTGTAACCCAGCTTAATAGACAAAACTGAAAACCTAAATTAACAGTGTGTACCTGTAACAATGGCTGAGTGTTGGCTAATGCCGGCAGCCATACTTCAACCACTCATAGACTGCTGAATGTTCAAACTGCGTTTCTGCACTTCACCTCCGATTCCTATACATCACTTTAACTTTTTTGTCTATAAATTTCTTCTGACCATGAAGCACCCTTGGAGTCTATGTGAATCTGCTGTGATTTTGGGGGCTGCCCAATTCACAAATTGTTCATTGCTCAGTTAAACTCCTTTACATTTAACTCGGCTGAAGTTTTTCTTTTATCACATCTCATCTAATCCTCAAGATAAAACTGAGTGGGTATTTTTTTTTTCACTTGTCTTCTTGAAATGTGAAAACTGGGGTCAGCGTGGTGAGACAACTTTTCTTAGGTGATACTGGGCCTCAAGAGCAGAGCTGCTGGAACTTGGACCTAGGTCTGTCCACTATCAAGGCCAGGGTTGTCTCTACTGTCCAGTGGCTCCTCTATGCATCCTAACAGAGAAAGCTGTAAGAGTGGAACATATATCTTTTAGGCCAAAACTTCTGATGTGACCCTTTCCCCCCAGTCAGTGATTCCCAACCTTGCATGGGTTACCTCGGGGAAGTGTATCATAGTCCCTGGGACATAGGGATAGCCAAGTTTGAAAAAGCATATAATTACTTTGACTTGACTTTATAAAGAAGCAGATAATATCTTAGCATTGGCTTTGTCCACTCCATAATTTAAGAAGGAAAAAGCAGTTTATGTTTACACAAAAAAGCATGGTTTAAAAAAATAGCCTCTGCTCTCCTGCAGTTTCTTCAAGGACAGGTTCATCTCTTGGGTCTTTTTGCAGCTGCTGGATCTAGTCTAGGGAGCTTATGGGAAGATTCTGTAGAACCCAAATGTGGCTTAACAGTTGTGGTTTTAATATAGCTCACAGAAACTGTAAGCGAATATAGATGTCTGCTGCATTTCCATATGCGTGGCATTGGGTAGGAGTAGCTGCCTATAATATTGTAGTTAGTCTTCTCCAAGTGAGTAATAGAGAACTACATTTCTGCTAATTATCATAACCAATTAGTTGAATTCAGAATGAAAAATCTTCAGGGCAAAATAACTGGATCCCACTGTTAAAGAATTACTAAATTGTAAGACATGTGATGTTAGTTTCATGACCCACAGAGAAGAGACCAGGGAAAGTCCCCAGCAATAGAGTGTACATCTCACCTCAGAGAACCAGACCTGAGGACAACTGAGGATAGTAGGCAGGGTGTGAGGGGGTGCACAGAGCATGAGGCCTCTGCTTTGAGTGAAAAGAGAATGGCAGAGGCAAGACTGCTTTGGCTGTGGAGACTCCAGGAGCCCATGGCATCATGTTCTATTGCCTTGCAGGTGGGTGTAGAAGCTGCACATATGCTATGGGCTAACGAGGTCAGTGGAGGTATTTCTTGCAAGGATGCAAATGATGACTCTGAGAACTACAGAGCCAGGACAAGAAATTCAAACCTTGTAGGACTAGAAAGTGTCAGTAAGTCCATTTTCCAGATGAGGAAACTGAGACTCAGAGTGGGAAAATGATGAAAGGCACAGCAGCTAGTGAGGCTCTGGAAGTCGAACCCAGACTCTAAATTCTTCCCCTAGTGCTCTTCCTTCTTTGTCATTAATGCTTTAGTTTCCAGGAAAATCTGTGCCAGAAGCCCAGAAACCTACTTATGTCACACTCTGAGCATTCAACATCAGTCCACAGCCAGGCAGGAAAACAGGACCATGCCTGGTAGCTCAATGTGGGGAACTAATCAGAGTAGGGTGTGCAGAGTGGGAAGTGGGAAGTGAGACAACTCAGAGATTCACAATTGCAGGAAATCACATTATTCTTAAGGTTGTGACTAAGGGAGGAAAGTTTCTGACTGGAATCCGAGAGCTGTGCCACCTGCCAGGACCTGTAATCTTGGAGGAGGAACCAGCCAGGGAGAACTAGAACCAAAGGCAGGGACACTGTCTGGGGGAAGCTGGACTATGGAGGAATTGCAGCCAGGTGGGGGAGTCACTCCCAAAGTGGAGAGTGGGAGAAATATCCTGACTTCTTCCCTTCTCTAACCTCCAGATTTCATGTCAGTGTTTTCCTCTGGGTGAAACTATGGAGAAACTAGTGAGTGACGGATGCCAAGAAGTGTGGTTTGCAGTGATCAGAGCAGAGGAAGGAAAGGGCAAGAACTGGCACTGAGAAAACAGGCAAATGGGCCTCCCAACAACTGCTTGTCCTTATTGTGAGGGCTTTTTAAAGAGTTAACTCACAGATGAGATTGGGACATTTGTGAAAATTAGCAGGATAGTCCTAGAAGCATTGAACCAGTGATTTATGGGGTTGGGATAGCAACAGTAATTAGCACAGGCATGCTGCGCCACGGAGCAGAATGGCACATTAGAATGAACACAACTGTGGTGTCAGTCGGACCTGGATCCAAGTTTAGGCTCTTTCACTTCACTCGGGTGACTATGGGAAAGAAAGTCAACCACTGTGTATTCCAGTTTGTTTATCTTTATGATGGAGAAACTGAAACCTTCCTTGGAGAGCTTTTGTGATATATTGATGATGCAGTGAACACAGCATCTTCAACTCTGTTTGTTGTGTATTGGTATTTAATAAAGAGTAGCTCAGGCTTCAGCAGGGCTAACCTCCTATAACACTAACAAAATGTGAATGCCATTTTGCATAATACTTGTACACGTCTCTGATTATTTTATGGGATAAAATAATGCAGAGATGAGCAATTCTTCCATTTGTTTATGTTCTTAGTAGCACTATTTTATGAGTGACCACTTTTATACACTTGCATTAATTCTGAGTATTATCATTTCCAAATGCCTTCATGTTAACTGTTTTTTTGGTGGGTCAGGTTCACGATGGCTGACTTGGACAAGTTAAGTGTACAGGCAAAAACTGAGTAGAAGGTTACCTTGGCCATTGGTAATAATCGATTATAAGGATATTGTGATAGTTAATATTGAGTGTCAACTTGATTGGATTGAAGGATACAAAGTATTGATCCTGGGTGTGTCTGTGAGGGTGTTGCGGAAGGAGATTAACATTTGAGTTGGTGGGCTGGGAAAGGCAGACTCACCCTTAATCTGGGTGAGCACAGTCTAATCAGCTGCCAGTGTGGCTAGAATTTAAGCAGGCAGAAAAATGTGAAAAGGGAGACTGGCCTAGCCTCCTAGCCTACATCTTTCTCCCATGCTGGATGCTTCCTGCCCTCAAACATCAGACTCCAAATTCTTCAGTTTTGGAACTCAGACTGACTATCCTTGCTCCTCAGCCTGCAGACAGCCCATTGTGGGGCCTTGTATCATGTGAGTAAATACTTAATAAACTCATATATATATATACACACACACACACACACACATACACATATATTCCATTATTTCTGTCCCTCTAGAGAACCCTGACTAGTAAAGATTTGGGTACCAGGAGTCGGGTATTGCTGAAAAGATACCCAAAAATATGGAAATGACTTTAGAACTGGGTAACAGGCAGAGGTTGGAACAGTTTGGAGTGCTCAGAAGAAGACAAGAAAATGTGGGAAAGTTTGGAACTCCCTAGAGACTTGTTGAATTGCTTTGACTAAAATGCTGATAATAATATGAAGAATGAAATCCAGACTAAGGTTGTCTCAGGTGGAGATGAGGAACTTGTTGGGAACTGAAGCAAAGGTGACTTTTGTTATGTTTTAGCAAAGAGACTGGTGGCATTTTGTCCCTGCCCTAGAGATCTGTGGAATTTGGAACTTGAGGAAGATAACTTAGGGGATCTGGTGGAAGAAATTTCTAAGCAGCAGAGCATTCAAGAGGTGACTTGCATGCTGTTAAAGGCATTTAGTTTTATAAGGGAAGTGGAGCATAAAAATTTGGAGAATTGCAGCCTGACAATGTGATGGAAAAGAAAATCCCATTTTCTGAGGAGAAATCCAAGCCCGCTGCAGAAAATTGAATAAATAATGAGAAATAATGGGAAAAATGTCCCCATGGCATGTCAGAGGTCTTGATGGCAGCCCCTCCCATAACAGGCCCTGGAGGCCTAGGAGGAGAAAGTTGTTTTGTGGGCCCCATGCTGTGTGCAGTCTAGGGATTTGGTGTCCTGTGTCCCAGCCATTCCAGCAATGACTAAAAGGGGCCAATGTAGAGCTTGGGCTGTGGCTTCAGAGGGTGTAAGCCCCAAACTTTGGCAGCTTCCACATAGTGTTGAGCCTGTGAGTACACAGAGGTCAAGAATTAGAATTTGGGAACCTCCACCTAGATTTCAGAAGATGTATGGAAATGCCTGGATGCCCAGGCAGAAGTTTGCCACAGGGGCGGGGCTCTCATGGAGAACTTCTGCTAGGGCAGCGCAAAAGGGAAATGTGGGGTCAGAGCCCCCACACAGAGTCCCTACTGCAACACCGCCTAGTGGAGCCGTGAGAAGAGGGCCATCATCTTCCAGACCCCAGAATGGTAGATCCACTGACAGCTTGCACCATGTGCCTGGAAAAGCCACAGACAACACCAGCCCATGAAAGCAGCTGGGAGGGAGGCTGCACCCTGGAGAGCCAAGGGGGTGGAGCTGCCCAAGACCATGGAACCCACCTCTTGCATCAGTGTGACCCGGATGCAAGACATAGAGTCAAAGGAGATCATTTTGGAGCTTTAAGATTTGACTGCCCTGCTGGATTTTGGACTCGCATGGGGCCTGTAACCCCTTTGTTTTGGTCAATTTCTCCCATTTGGAATGGCTATATTTACCCAAAGCCTGTACCCCATTGTATTTAGGAAGTGCCTAACTTGCTTTTGATTTTACAGGCTCATAGGTGGAAGTGACTTACCTTGTCTCAGATGAGACGTTGGACTGTGGACTTTGAGTTAATGCTGAAATGAATCAAGATTTTGGGGTACTGTTGCTAAGGCATGATTGGTTTTGTAATGTCAGGACATGAGATTAGGGAGGGGCTGGGGTGGAATAATGGTTTGGCTGTGTCCCCACCCAAGTCTCATATTGAATTGTAACTCCCACAATTCCCACGTATCATGGAAGGAACCTGGTGGGAGGTGATTGAATTATGGGGATGGGTCTTTCCTGTGCTGTTCTTGTGATAGTGAATGAGTCTCATGAGATCTGATGGTTTTAAAAATGGTAGTTTCCCTGCACAAACTCTCTGTCTCTTTGCCTGCTGCCATTCATGTAAGACGTGACTTGCCTTCTGCCATGATTGTGAGGCTTTCCCCAGCCACGTGAAACTGTAAGTCCAATTAAACCTCTTTCTTTTGTAAATTGCCCAGTCTCAGGTATGTCTTTACCAGCAGTGTGAAAACAGACTAATAGATATATGTAGTGTCTGGAGTAAAATATAGGCCATTCATTTAATCATTTATTATATTAATATTTTTGAAGTCTCTCCCAAGTGTGAAGCACTTGTCTTAATACTACCTTCTTGAAAGAATAATAATAATAGTTATTGCTTCTCTAGTGTTTATTATGTCCTGGGGAATGTCCTTAGTGGTTTAAAATATTAACTCATCACAATCATCCAGTGATATAGTTTCCATTATTACTGTCCTTTTACAGATAAAGAAACAAGGTCCATAGAGGTAAAATAACTTGCTGAAGTTTATGCAGTTAGCAAGTGACCAAGCCAACATTCAAACTCAGGCAGTGTGGCTCAAGAACCAGTGCCTTTGTTCTGTATACTCATCCTCTCCAGAAACTTACCTTAGGAGTAGTCTATATTCTATTTTCCTCTCACTCTATTCCTCATCTCCTCTGATGCCATTTTTGCAGGTGCTTCTTTCTTTAACTCATTTCAGCATTAACTCAAAGTCCACAGTCCAATGTCTCGTCTGAGACAAGGCAAGTCACTTCCACCTATGAGACTGTAAAATCAAAAGCAAGTTAGTTACTTCCTAGATACAATGGGGTACAGGCTTTGGGTAAGTTATGGAAATAGGTTAAATCAATAGAGATAATTCACAATTTAAGTGAACTCTGCAAATTATACACATGATAAAATCCTACATCATCAGATTTATGGGTGAAACATACAGTCAGTGGAGAGGAACAGGAGCGTACGTATGGGAGAATCTTCATTTCCTGCAGAGTTACAGCTTTATTTCTGGGCTCTTTGTTAATCTGTCATCTATGAAAATTTTTAATCTATGTTCATGATGTCGGCATCATTGTCATCTCTACTGAGTTCATGCTCAATATTATTTCCCATATTTTTCCATCACTCCAGGGGTGCACAATGGTGTTAGTGTTCAGCACTTCTGTGTCAACTTCTAATTTACTTACATGTGTGGCTGATGAAATTTTAGTGTCACCCATGAGGTGACACGGTTTGGCTTGATCCTGTACTCACTGTTGATGAAACCTTCAAATTCTTTATCTGCAGGTTCTTTCTCAAACTTCTCTGTAGTCCAAAGCCTGTGACAAGGCATGTGTAAATGTTGATGTATTAATATTGTACCCAGCATTAGCTGCTGTAGAAATGGCCTCCTCAACTCTTTTAGCATGTCTGAGATTCCCAGGCTTCTGTTAATTACAGCAAACATACAGCTACAGGAAAAAGAAAGTAGAGAGGAGTCTAGGCTTGCCCTCCATGGAGTGTAAAATTTCTTGGGCCACAAGGCTGTGTTATAGATATAACACTGAGGGGTACACTAAATGCTAAAACATTACTTTCCCCAATAAGGTTAGGAAAAGAATGTGTGGATCAATCATCTGGGACAATAAAACTACGTTTTTTTTTTTTTCCAGTCCAGGTTGCCATCAATGAACTTAAGCCATGGGGCAAAAGCAGGTATTGAATCAGTCAGAAAGTTTTTATCTGTTCACTCAAACTTTCTTGTCTGCATAGCGACAATAGGTGAGTTTTGTACATCATTTAAATATCTCAGATGTTTGCTCTTCCCAGTCAGTCAACCTAATTTTTCCTGTAGAATTGACACATCTGAAAACACTCACTCTGGCTCTGTGTCCTTAAAACTTGCTGGAATTCTCTTGTCAGTCATTGCTGAGGTTTTCCTAGAAATGTTGATTGCACCAGTATACAGCTGTTTCATCAGGATTTGCAAATTTGTTCAGGATTAAGGTTTTTACCACACATGATCCTAGCAAATTTATACACATAATTCTCAGCTGCTTCATGATCAAGAGAAGCCTTTTCACCACATATTTTCAAATATTTTACCCCATGATACTTGTGAAGCTTCCTCAGTCAACTTTCTGAATATTTATATTCACCTTCAATGTTCACTCCCTCATGGAATAGCCTAGCTGGTTACATGATTAGTAAATAATTCAGTGACACACATCTTTTTTTATTGTTTTCAAATCTAATAAACACAAAACCAAGATCTTTATATTTTCCCCAATGTAAGATTTCACTAATTTTTCTCTAGCTCTTGGTTGTCATTGCAGCAACAATGCTGTAAAACATCAACAAATCATCTTTTAGTTTTAAAAAATTGTATATGGTAGAGGTTCCTGCATTATATTGTAGTGGATACCTCACATATACACCATTACTTCTGCAAAAACTCCCCTTTCTTTGTTATTGACCAAAATAACACTTCTTCACAAAAATAACACTTCTTCCTTTTTTTTGGTCTCTATTATTGGTAGAGTTATCTTGGCTTTTGTTGTTTGACATTTTCAGAGTGCAATTAAAAGCTGCAAAGCTCCCACAATACATCAAAAACATCAGCTAGCAACAAAGGCACATGCAACTCATAGAAGTACTGAGATAAAACTGGCATCAAATGTCAGTTCTGGTCTTGTTTTGTCACCATATTAGTTTTGTCACCAAACTTGCAAACAGCAACAATACCAACACCACTTAGTTTTCAGGTATTTTTGGATTCTGGAATTGTGAACAGAGGATTATAGGTCATGGTTTCATTTGACAAATGTAGAAATTGAGGATTGGCAAGATTATCTGGTTTGGATATTTCTAGGAATTCCTCATTACAGTTCAGTTTTGAAGTTAGACAGGCTGAATTTTGAATGATACACTTACACACTTTATTAAGCTTTGTGATTTGGGCACATTGTTCACACTTTATGTGCCTATTTCTTCAATAGTAAAATGGAAATGCTAATTCTTATCTTGAGAATTACCAAAAGTATTGAATCACATAACATATTTCAGTGCATAATCTGATTATTAACAGACGTAATGCTCTCTTTGCTCAGAACTGTTCTTCCATATTCAGGAATCAGTGAGAACTTATACACTAACTAGAAGGATGAAATCAGGCGAGTAGCTGAATGGACTTTTAAAAACTCCTATTGGATATCATAGTTTCAGAAGTCAAGCCTTTCTGTTGAGGAAGTCAGGCTTTTGGAGAGAGTTGTAGTTTTCTTCTAGGATAAAACCCTATCTTTGATTATCGAAAGCCAAACAGCACAGACGACTAATCTATAAAGCATATATTTTATTCCATAGGTAACAGCATGTTATGAAGGGAGGATGGTAGAAGAACATTTTCTCCCCAAAGCCATAATAAATAACCCCAAAGAATATCTCCCCCCCACCAAAAGCAAAAGACTTGAGCAATGGTGAACATTTCTGAGAGGACTTTGAGTCTCATTCCTGGGCTGAATCTATTTGTATTGGGGGGAAAGGAAATTGAAACAGGATAGTTTTGGGGGACTTGGGAACAGATGGACCTTGTGTGTGAACTGTCATGACGCAGAAAACCCAAAAAGTTATTGAGAACTTTGTATCAGCAGAAACATCACCAGCTTGTACTGAAATAGAGTACTACCTAAGACAGTTGGCCTTCAAAATTCTACTGGCTGGAAACAAGCTGATAAAACGACTCAGCTATAAGCAGGTGCTCTCTTTTATGGAAAACTAAAGATCTGTGAGAAGATGGAGCTTGAAGCCCAGAGGGGCAGGCTTGAATGCAGAGAGTAGAGCCAAGATCCCAGAGGGAGGAGCCACAAGACTCAGAAAAGGCTTCACAGGCTTTGAAACCTGTTGGAGTTAGCCTGGCTGGAATTCAAAGTTGTTTGACTTCTTTTTCCCTTCCATTTTCCCCTACTTTTATAAACAGTAATGTTTATAAATGTTATTTTGGCTTTCTCAGCATTGTATTTTGGGAAGAGACAAGTTTCTTGAGTTTCAAAGATGCAAGAGCAGATTTGATTTACATGAGATTTTGAACTTTGAGTTGATACTGTAATGGGCTGAAGTTTTGGGTGTCTTGGAATAAGGTGAATGCATTTTGCATGTGATATGGTTGTGAATCTTTTGGGCCAAAGGCAAAGTGTAGTTAGGCTGAATAATGGGTCCTCAGAGATGTTCCCATCCTAATCCCTAGAACCAGAGAATTATTATCGTACATGGCAGAAGGACATTGCAGATGTAATGGACACTCACGTTAAGAGATTACCTTATTGGGGTCAATCTAATCACACGGGTTCTTAAAAGCAGAGATCATTTTCTGACCTTGTTCAGAAAAAGAGATGTGGTGATGGAAGCAGGGTTAGAGAGAGGTTACACAGCTGGCTCGGAAGGTGAAGCAAGGGGGCTGCGGGCTAAGGAATGAAGACAGCCTCTAGAAGCGGGAGAAGGCAAGGAAGTAGATCTCCCCTAGAACATCCAGAAAGAAATGTAGCCCTGTCGACACTTTGATTTTAGCCAATAAGATCTATTTTTGACTTCTGACCTCCAGAACCGTAAGATAATAACTTTGTGTTAAGTCCCTAAACATATGGTAATTGGTTATGGCAGCAATAAAAAGTGAATGCCCCTGCAAAGGACATGAACTCATCCTTTTTTATGGCTGCATATTATTCCATGGTGTATATGTGCCACATTTTCTTTATCCAGTCTATCATTGATGGGCATTTGGGTTGTTTCCAAGTCTTTGCTATTGTGAACAATGCTGCGAAAAGCTTACGTGTGCAGGTGTCTTTAGCTGGAAACCATCATTCTTAGCAAACTAACACAAAAACAGAAAACCAAACACTGCATGTTCTCACTCATAAGTAGGAGCTGAACAATGAGAACACATGAACACAGGGAGGGGAACATTACCACACAGGGGCCTGTCAGCAGGTGGGGGGCTGGGGGAGGGATAGCATTAGGAGAAATACGTAATGTAGATGACGGATTGGTGGGTGCAGCAAACCTATGTAACAAACCTGCACATTCTGCACATGTATCTCAGAACTTAAAGTATAATAATAAAAATAAAAAATAAAAAAAGCGAATGCCAGTCATACCAGTGTATTTCTCATAGGGATCTTGCCCTTTGGAAAGCAGGTAAAAGCCATCACTAAAGATGTTTGGAATTGAGAGATTCCAATCAAAGACTCCATGGAATAAGTATGATATGAGCTGGGCACAGGCGTAACTGACAGAGGAGACTTTCTGGTGTAATCAAAGACACAGTGGCTTGGACAGATGTGCAGGGTGCAAGGAGGGAATCAGTGGTCACCTGGAGTGTTATCCATTAAAAGGGCCAGACACTTTCTGCCTGCTGCTTTGAGACCCTTTTAGTTACTGTGCCTCTGGGACTAGGAACTTCAAAATATGTTCCAGTCAGAGTTCTTAAATCACACTGCTCATTATCATTGCCCTTGGGAGGCTTGGTGATTTTCATGCACACAGTGAAGACCCTATGAACTATGACTCCCTGAGATGTCATTCTTGGTCTTAGTTCCTTTGTCAACTTCTGAGTAACCTTGGGCAAACCATCGACCATCTCCTGAACTCCTGGGTTTAACTTTCTTCTTTAAAAGGATAGCAGAATCAATCTCCTTCTCTTCCCTTTTTATTTTTTATTTTTGCCACTCTTGCATTTTACCCAGTGTTCTACTTCCCAGCTCCTGAGAAAGTGAGATTATGACTTAGGAACTATCTATTAAAGGCTTTAAACTTTTGTGTAGGTGATTCTCCAACTTATTTGGAAGGTAGTGCCCCCGGAAGGCATGCCACTCTTTGAAGAACACCATTAAACACTGATATATTTAATTCCAGCATATGCAATAGGAACAGTTTTACTTCCAGACAGTATGACAATCTGTGTACAATTTAAAAACCACAGTCCTGAGTACACACATCCATGAAAAGAACAAGCTGTTGGTCTAAACATGGTCAGCTGCATCTGAGTTTTCCTAGTAATATTTCTATGCTTATTCACTTATTTTTTCATCTGCCAGTACTTTAGGTAGCCGATGTCTAAAATCTAATAAAAATATATCTGGGAAGAAAACTTGAAATAAAAAATTATGGTAGTAAATTATTTATTCTTCCTGAGAATTGGAAAAAATGAGCATTTTTTTTTTTTTTTTTGGTTTCATGGCAGAACTTCTGGGTCAAGTATTCAGAGACCTGGCATTCAGGAGACACATGTTTGGGAATTCTCATTACACTGAGTTCGTAATGAGATTCCTGAGTGGGAAAGGCCAATATCCTATTTCTCTCTGTGTTTCTGAATATGTTTGAAATGTTACTGTCTCTCCTCACTATTTAATAATAGTTAATACTGAACACTCACTGTTTCTCAGGTGCTGTGCTAATTTCTGAGTTCAGATTGGGATACTATTATTATTATCCCAGTCTTATAGAAGAGATAGTGAATCTCACAAAAATTATCTGCTCTAGATTACAGAGCTAGTATGGGGGCCAGGCGCTGTGGCTCACACCTATAATCCCAGCACTTTGGGAGGCTAATGTAGGAGGATTGCTTGAAGCCAGGAGTTCAAGACCTGAGTAACATAGTGAGACTCCATTTCTACAAAAAAATTTTAGCTGGGCATGGTGGCACACATTTATACTGCTGGCTACTGGGGACACTGAGGTGAAAGAATCACTTGAGCCCAGAAGTTCAAGGCTACAGTGAGCTATAATTGAGCCACTGTACTCCAGCTTGGGTGACAGAGCGAGATCCTCTGTCCAAAAAATAAAAATAAAAATAAAAATAAAAAAATAAAGAGGTAGCATTTAAATGTATTAGTCTGTTCTCACACTGCTATAAAGATACTACATGAGACTGAGTAATTTATAAACAAAAGAGGCTTAACTGACTCACAGTTCCACATGGCTGAGGAGGCTTCAGGAAACTTAAAATCATGTCAGAAGATGAAGGGGAAGAAAGGCACGTCTTACATGGTGGTGGAGAGAGAGAGCAAGGGGGAAAGTGCCATGCTTTAAAACCATCAGATTTCACTACAACTCCCTCACTATCATGGGAACAGCAAGGAGAAAATCTGGCCCGTGATCTAATCACCTGCCACCAAGTCCCTCCCTCAACATGTGGGGATTACAATTTGAGATGAGGTTTGGATGGGGACACAGAGCCAAACCATATCAGCAGGGGAGCCAAGATGCAAACCCCGGGCCTGATTCCAGAGCCCAGTCCTAGAGCCTTGAACCCCTGCTCTCTACTCCCTACTTCTAAAGCTGTGTCTCATTTCTTCCCTCTTGGTGAAGCCTCTCCCTATGTCCATCTGCGTCCACACCCCAGCCCAGGTGCACTAACCTCTCCCAACCTGAGATGTGCCTGGTTTACCCTCTCTCTCCCCCCAGCCTATATGGCACCTCCTGTAGGTTACTCCACTGGCAGCTCCTGGACCATCAAGCACTGTATGACCCTATGGGTCACATTGTGAGCTGGAGAGCAGAGCGGAGTAGCAGAGAGAGAACCGACCTTTGCCAAAGGGGGCCCCTCTTTCTCTTTGCCTGGTTGACTCAGTTTCAGTGCACATGTCAACTTTTCGGAGAGCCATTCTCAGATCTTACCACCTGATAATGTCTCTTTCCCCACATACCACTCTGTTTCATTTCTCCCATAGCACATATGACTACCAGGAAGTTCTTACTTACTTACTCATGTGTTGTCTGATTCTACTCCCCAAGAATGAAACCTCCAAGGGAACAAGGACCTAAATGATCTTGCTCACATCTCTACCTTCAGTGCCTAGAGCAATGAGTGTCATATAAAATGTACTCAAGCATTTGTGGAAGAAATGCATGAATAAATATTCTAAAATGTTTTTGAAATGCTTTATTTATTAAATAAACATAGAGTATCTACTTTGTGCTGGGCATTCTAGGTGTCAGCAATACAGTTGTGAACTTTGTAAGCCAAACTACTTTAAAAAAATACTGACTCTGTATCTTCAAATAATCAACAATCTGACCATTTTTCAAAATTGTGGTCAACATAACATTTCAGTTGCTGAAATCTATGCTTTTGTCCTGACATAAGCATAAATAGTGCTCTTTTGACTCTCAAAATGCCCTGGACCCTGGCTTGGATGATAAATTATGTGATCACCCTAGTTAAACCTGAGGTATTAATGCACTACAAACTAGTAGGCAAAGTAAAACCGTGGTATGAGTTAGTCAAACAATGGATCTGGTTATTGTGCATGAAATTCATCTTGTGATGTTGCAGTTGAAGGTGAAACAACTCAGACTGGCCTAAGCAAAGGTATAAAGGGGAGTTGATGGGTCTGCATACCTGAAAAGTCTGTCTCAGACATGGCGGGACCGAGTTCTCAAATTCCAAGTTGCCTTCCTCATCCCTGAGAAGCTCCAGGCTCATTTCTCCTAACACAAATGGTGGCAGCAGCCCCTGTCTCATCTCATTCAGTTGAACTCCACCAGAAAAAAAGCCAGAGCCTTTTCCAGGATCCCTTGTAGGAATACTGACCTTCACTTTGTATTATGCAGCTTGGGTCATTTACTCCTCTTCGTCTCCCAAGGAAAGATATGTTGATTGACTAAGGTGTGGGTTATGCTTTCCATTCTTGTAGCTGAATGTGAATTCCTATGCAGACCACGCATCCTAAGGTTGGAGGAGCAGTAAGCCCAAAAATGGAAATCAAGAGATTTGTCAGAGGAAAAGAGAATGTAGTCAGAATACCAGTAAGGAATCCAAAGCATCATCTATAATGTGTGTGTTTGTATGTTTGTGTATGTCTGCATGTGTACACATATATGTTTTTGGACTAATCAGCTATCTTACTAAGCTTGAGCAGTGCCTTTAATCAACAATCTTGTATCTGGACAATGTCTTTCTCAGGTTGCTGTTTTATAGATCTGAATAAAGCTTCATTTTTCCATCCTATCGCCACCTCATGTAAGAATCCTTTACTATCCTTATAGCATATGGCACACACATCTAGTATATTTAAACACATAGGTTCACTCAAAGCACTTCCATGTACAGATAGTCAAGTTGTGCACCACACATAAACTATGATGTGAGTTGTGCAGTATGGTGGCCCTATGTAATCTTCATAGAAACTCTCTTAGCAGATGCAGAAAATGAGTTCAGTAAAGTTAATTGATTTCCTCAAGGTCATCCTCCAAATCCTGTTCTCTTTTACTTAGAGAACCTGGTCAACTCCAACCAGTTTGGAGCAATAAAGAACTCTCATTTGTTTTACCTGGGAAAGAAGCAATTACTGTTTACCATTAGGTCCTCTCTGTACGTTTAAACACAAATTTTCACTGAAGACTTGGAAATTATAATAAGGTGTTCTCATTTTCACTTTACATTTAGACATATTAAGCAGAAAACAAGTTTAAAGAATTAGTGAGCCATCTGTGTTGTTCATACCCTCAAGTACAGAAGTTCATAGACATAATTAATTCTCTGAAGAAGTATGTAAGGCACTGGAATTTCTGAATTTTTCTGGGATCTCTTTGTTCCCAGACCTAGGCATTTCACAGTTCTCAAAATCAAACAGGGAAAGAAACCTGAGATTTTAGAGTTGTGGTTCTGGAATATCAGTGCTCTTAATAATCACTGTGGGTACTATTTAAAAATAGAAATTTCCAGTCTTTATTCCAAGGGATTATGATTCAATAAGTGTCTGAAATCTACATTTTAAAGAAGCCCTCTGGTGACTGTGATGTGATGATTCCACAAACGTTCTTTTAGAAATAGGGGTTTTGAAATATAATTTTCCAATAAAAATGAGATAAGTCACTCTCCTTTTCTGCATGCATTCAATATCCACTGAATACTAGATGCTAATAATTGTCACAGTCCTAGGCGTGCATAGTTTTTGGATTTCCAAAACAGTCTGTCATTTTCTTTTCAGTATTCACTCGAATAATGGTTTAGAAAAAGTTCTCTCTTTCAAAAGCAGACAAATATGTAAAGGCCAGAGGAGTGAAGGCCCTGGGTTCCAGGGAAGGTTTTTGGACTCAATGTGTCTTTCCTTCTGAGATATCCATTAGGATGAAAGAGGCAAGCTGGAGCTCAGGCATATGGTCTTTTATCTTTATATAGAAGTGACAGCAGAGAGATACTTATGTCGACATCAGCAAAGAAGAGGTGGGAAGCATTCTGGTGCATCAATAGCGCATCCCTCTGCTTTCTTACTTCCCTGTCAAACCAAGAGGCAGCAATTTTCCCTCTAAAGGTGTTGCACGACAATGGCAAAGCAAATATAAAAACTCTGCCACAGCCTTGGATGAAAGATAGAAAAGAAGCTAATATTGATTTTGTGTCTCCTTTGTAACACACGGGGAAACTGAGGCTCTGATAGATTAAGTAGCTTAACCAGGATCATATAGCTAGCATTCCCAGTTATCTCTTATTGCTAATTAACCACTCTAGAACTTAGGGCCTTAAAACGGCAATGCATTATCACATGTCCGAGTTCTGTGGGTTGGCTGAGCTGAGCTGGGTGGTTTCTTCCTTGAGGTTTCTCACATTTTGTGGTCAGATGGCAAAGGGGGCTAGAGCCATTTGAAGGCTCAGCTGAAATAGAGGCCCAAGATGTCTTTTCACTCAGATATGTGCTGGCTTGGTGTTCTTTGCCTTTTTCCTATGTCACATCTCATCCTCCAAGGTCTTGGTTTAGACTTCTTATAGCACAGTGGACTCAGGGTGGTCACACTACTTATGTTATGGCTAGCTTTCAAGATAGAAGAAAGAAGAAGCTCTTAGGCCAGTTAGGGCTATGCTTGGGGCTAAAAGATTATTTCTACCAATCTTATTGGTCAAAGCTGTCACAGTGTTCTTCCAACTCCAAGGTGGTGGAGAAATACACCCTCTCTCGATGAGAGGCTGGCAAGCTCACATTGCAGAAGAGCATGTGCGATGGGAGATATTGTTGCAGCTATCTTGAGATAAGTTCAGTTTGCATGTGAGAAGGATGCAATTGATAACCAGAACATCTAGTAGTAATAATTACTAACTCTAGACACTCTACTAGGTGTATCATATATATCTATATCATTCACCTATTTTATATATATATCTCAATATAATACTCACGATAACCCTACAAAACTAGAATTCATACTATTACCCTATTTTATAGATGAATAAATCAAGTTATAAAGGTGTTAATAACTTGCTCTAGGAACCCACCACGTGGTAGACCTAGAATTCAAGACAAGTAGCCATGCTCATTTAGGTCTGAGTCCAAAGCCCATGCTCTTCCCCTGTTTCACACTGCTTGGTCATTCCCTAGCCTTGGCTCATATGAACCAATTAAGACCTTTGTAAATACAACAGAACTCTTTCAGGGTGCAATGATGGAGGAGGAGCAGGGATGAGCTCAGTTTGTAGAAAAATACATGAACTAGTTGGGAGGTGGATTTGGGGATGCAGGAGGGCTGGGGTTCCAATTACCTCTCTCTATTCTGTTCTAAATTTTCCGGACTCTTAACTGGGACTGAACTGAGAACAGGTCCTGTGTGAAAGTGGGAGGAGCCCCCAAAAAGCTCATTTGAGCTGGTGTGTAGAACTGCAACTTGAGCAGTTATGATTTCATAAGACCACAGGGGCAACCACAGAGAAGACGGTAGATCACAGAAGATGGTTCTGTGCCTCAGGGCTTGGAAAGAGCTCATTCCACCTGTCATTGGATGTTCTAAAAGCTGAAAAGAATAACTGGGTAACTGGATGGCTGGACTGGCTCATGCCCTGAGACTTTTTGCAGCTGCAAGCAAATGCCTTGAATTTTGATTTTCACTTTAGAAAGAGGAGACACAATGGCCAGGATATCTATCAAATGAATGAGATTGCTCTGGCTTTGCCAACTGGCTGGCTAAGCTTCCATACTCCATTAGCAGAATGAAATTACATTATCGGCCTCAGTACTTTTGGAAGGCTTATGATATGATTTGGATGTATTTTCTCTCCAAATCTCATGTTGGATTGTGAACACCAATGTTGGAGGTGGGTCTGGTGGGAGGTATTTGGGTCATGGGAGCAGACCCTTCATGAATGGTATATTAGTCTATTTTCATGCTGGTGATAAAGACATACCTGAGACAGGGTAATTTACAAAAGAAAGAGGTTTAATTGGACTTACAGTTCCATGTGGCTGTGGAAGCCTCACAATCATGGCAGAAGGCAAGGAAGAGTAAGTCATTTCTTACATGGATGACAGGAGGCAAAGAGAGAGAGCTTGTGCAGGGCAATTCCTCTTTTTAAAACCATCAGATCTCATGAGACTTATTCACTATCAAGAGAACAGCACGGGAAAACTTGCCTCCATGATTCAATTACCTCTCACCGAGTCCCTCTCATAATGCATGGGAATTCAAGATGACATTTGGGTGGGGACACAGCAAAACCATATCAAATGTCATGGTGCCCTCTCTGTGATAATGAGTGAGTTCTTGCTCTATGAGTTCACATGAAATCTGGTTGTTGAAAACAGACTGGCACGTCTTTCTCTTTCTCTCTTGCTTTCTTGCTCACCATGTGATGCACCTGCTCCCCCTTCACTTTCTGCCATAATTAGAAGCTTCCCAAGGCATCACCAAGAGCAGATGCCAGCACCATGATTCTCGTACCGTCTGCAGAACCATGAGCCAAAATAAACCTCTTTTTTTTTTTTTTTTTAATAAATTACCCAGTCTCAGGTATTTCTTTACAGCAATGAAGAACAAACTAATACAGCTTCCATGGTTCCTTGTGGGGTTTTCTTTTCTCTTTCTTGTGCTTTTGCATTATCTTTGCCTGGATAAGCCAGTGTCTAGAAGAGTGACTAAGATGTAGTTTAGCCCTCAATAAACATTGGCCATATAAACAAACTCCTCTATCTTCTACTTTGCAACATTCAGCAATATTCACTAGGTAATATGTGGTTTTCCTTCCAATTCCCAGGGCTAATGATTGCCTAGTAGTCACCAGTACAAGAGTCTTTGTTGTTAACAGTCAGAATTTTAATTGGGACAATACTATACCTGGCCACTATTAAATATTTTGAACATCAAGTCTGCCTCCACCTACAGACCTCTTTGCTCCCTCATAAATCTTTCATCTCAGTAGCACAGTGCAATGGAAATCTTCTTAAAAAGTCAACATTACAGGGTGACAATGTATTAATGCCATATCCAATTAATTATCAGCAACTTTGTATGTTGAGCACCAAATAGGTGTTTAATATTTTCCTGCAAAGGAGGAGTTGGTGGTGGTTGGGTCACCAGCTTGCTGCTTTTTGATACAAAGGCCATAAATTCAAAAACTGAGGAGACTTGTGTATATTTTAAGTACCTGAAAAAAATACTTACCAGTTATTCGTTTGTCCAAACACTAGCTTAAGCACTTGGCATAAGCATGACAGGAGGCATTAATAAAATGGTAAAATCCAAGTTTTAGAGTTAATCAGGCCTGGAATTTAAATTGAACTCTGCTTCAAATTAGCTCTGTGACCAGGACCAAATGACAGCTTCAGGGAGTCTTGGGTTCTTCATCTGCCAAATGGGAATAAGTAAAATGATCTTTATTATTACTATTTTATTGAAACATGGTTTCTGCCCTGGAAGGACTTATAGTCTGTTTCAGGAGGTAAAATTATATTTTCAATATGAAACATCAAATTTCCAAGGAGATATTCTGTCCCTTGCAGAAAAGAGTACACCTAACAGAGTTCAGAGGACTATCTTCTTGTAATTCTCTGATTTCCTTGCTCCTGAGCCACTCAACCGCTCTTTCCTTGCATTCAAGCTTTTCTGCTTTGCTCTCAACAGACACCTTCTTATTTGTAGCCTCTTCTTGGCCTGTTCCCTTCATTTTCCACCTTAAGTAAAACCTGACTGTGCCATGGGCCACATGAATGACTGTATACACGGTGGGGTGCATTAGAGGAGAGGAGCCCCAAGTTTAGGGAACCTGAATGTCATATAATGGACAGTAAGCATTTCTGCCCTGTTCTCTGGAGGACAACACTCTACATTCCAGGACTGTTTGTTATAAAAACATGCTGGAAAAGATAGTTCAGAACACAGAGCAGTTAGTGCTTTGCCCATAAGGTGTGCAGAAATGGGAGAGACCTATAGAGGAATTGTCTCCCCAAAAGACTTTTTTCTCCTCCTTAAAATCCTCCTCTTGTTTCTTGCCTACCTTTCTGGCCAGCCTCTCTCGGTCTAATTTTTAGGCTCAGCCTTCTCCACGTGGTGGTAGATATTGGAACTCCTTGAGGCTTGGTCCTAGGTCCTTTCCTCTTCTCATTCCAAATGCTTTACCTTGGCAATCTTATCAAAGATTACAACTTTGATTTCCATTGCATGTCAATGGCCTTTTCCAATTAATATCTCCAGATAATATTCCTCTCTGAACTCCAGGCCCATGAGATCCCTGCTTAGATATTGGAAAAGCAACTCAAACACCACATGCTCAAGGCTGAATTTATAATTTTTCCCTTGCTTCCACTGTCACAGTCTTGGTTCCCTTTCATAGTTTCTACTTTAGTGAAAGGCAGTTGCAAAATCCAGAAACTGATGAGTCATTCTTGCCATTCCCCCTCTCTCTCAGTCCTATATCCAATTCACCGGCAATTACTGTTTAATTTAAATTCCTAAATATTACTTCAATCATTTTTATTTCCCTTTAAATACACTTCTCCCACCTCAGTCTGATCCACTATAATTTCTCAACTGTAGGTCACTTTTCAGTGGGTCATTTCTAATCTTTCAATCCTCCCCTTACCCTCCAACCCCCTAAAAATACCTCTTGTTCTTTCCATCATCTCTTAACCTGATTTATTATTTATCCATCCCATCCGTCACCATCTGAAATAGTAAACAGCTACAAGGTTGTTATCTATTGACTTCCTTTTCATAAGAACATAAACCCTGTGATGGTTAATTTTATGTGTCAACATGACTGGGCTATGGGATGTCCAGATAGTTGGTTGAATGGTATATCTGGATGTGTCTGTGATGATGTTTCAGGAAGAAATTAGCATTTTAATTGGTGGACTGAGTAAAGCAGATGACCGTCCACAGTGTAGGTGGATATCACCCAATCCATGATATATATAGCCAAGACTATATAGCCTTGGGCAGTCAGTTAATATCTTAAGGTCTCAGTTTACAAATTTATAGAGTAGGGGCAATGAAAGTAATAGTGCTTACCTTGTAGAGGTGCTGTGAGGACTAAATGAGTTCATCCAGGCAGAGTGCTGAGAGTTGTACCTGGCACAGAGACATTTAGTCACTGTTGGGCAATCATATCTCTGCACTCTCATCTCTCTATCTGTGCTTCTTACTCATGATCTTTTTTTTCAGTTCTTTAAAAAATTGTTATTGATGCATGATAATTGTACATATTTATGGGATATATGTGATATTTTGATACATGCATATAGTATGTAGTGATCAAAAATCAGGATATTTAGGATATCCAGCACTTTGAACATTTGTTACTTCTTCTTTGTGTTTGGAGCATTTCAAATCTTCTTTCCTAGCTGTTTTGAAATATGCAATATATTGTTGTTAACTCCAGTCACCCTATTGTGCTATTGAACACTAGAACTTATTTCTTCTATTTAACTATATGTTTCTACCATATAACCAACATCTCTTCATCCTCCCCTACCCACACACTCTTTCCAACCTCTTATAACCATCACTCTACCCTTTACTTCCATGAGATCAACTTTTTTAGCTCCCACATATGAATGACAACATGTGACATTTGTCTTTCTATGCCTGGCTTACTTCACTTCACATAAATTTGTCCAGTTCTATCCATATTGCTGTAAATAACAGAATTTCCTTCTTTTTTTATGGCTGAACAGTATTCCATTTGTATCTATACGACATTTTCTTTATCCATTCATCTATTGATGGGCACTTAGGTGATTCCATATCTTTACTATTGTGAACAGTGCTGCAATAAAAATAGGAATGCAGATATCCTTTTGTTACACTGATTTCCTTTCCTTTGAAGAAATACACAGAAGTGAAATTGCTGGATCATACAGCAGTGCTGCTTTTAGTTTTCTCTGGGAAACTTCCATACTGTTTTTCATAATGGCGGTACCAATTTACATTCCCACTTTCAGTGTATAAAAGCTCTCTTTTCTCTGCATCCTTGCCAGCATTTATTACTTTTTGTCTTTTTGGTAATAGCCATTCTAACTGGGGTAAGATGATACCTTATTGTGGTTTTGACTTGAATTTTCCTAATGATTAGTGATATTGAGCCTTTTTTCCATAAATTTCTTGGCCATTTGTATGTCTTCTTTTGAGAAATGTGTAATCAAATCCTTTGCATAATTTTTAATGACACCTATCCCTTCTTAGGGCTTTTCTCCTGCTGATCTTATTGCCTCCTGGTTTCCCTCCTGCAACTCACTGTGCCTACTTAACTCCTACTCATCCTTCTGATCCTAGATCAAGAGGCCTTTTTTTGGGCAAGTCTTTTTTGATACCTTCAGGCTGGGTCAGCTCCTCTTAAAAAGCCCTCATATGACCTTTTTCCTTTCTCACACAGCACTTGCCAATATTGTAATTGCATATCCAATAATGTGATTTTTTTTAAAGTTAATATTTGTCTTCTTTTGGATGTAAATTCCAAGAAAGCATGTATTTTATATATTTCAGCCTCCATCCCAAGCTCGGTGCCTGCCTGACTGACAGTGGTAGCCAATAAATCTTTGTTGAACAAAGATTACCGAAATAAATTTCAGGTTCCTAAGGCAGCCACATGGAAAAACAGTGCTCACCTGGATGTAACAGTGTGACCACACTTAATTAAAATCAGTTTCCTTACTTCTTGGTCAAAGCTCAAATTCCATGCATTTGAAGAACAATGGCAGGAAACAAGGATCATGTAGCATGGCTATCCTATTACACACATATGATAAATCCTCATATAAACTGAGAGGTTTAGATACAATCACTCTTATTTCTCTTATTTTGCAGTTGAAGGAGCCAAGGTCTTACAGTTAAAGGTGAGGGAGCAGAAATTGACAATTTTTGTCTTATATACAGGTGGCATAGTCAAATTGTACACATATACACAAATTTGCATATGTATACATGTAGATATATATGTATTTGATCAATTTCATCAATTTCAATGATCTATATATATGCATTACTTTGGGAACTTACAAAATTGCTTTGAAAAATTATAAAATTCAATGTGCTAAAAGAGGAATAATAAATAACACTGGGAGAGTTGGAGGAGGATAAAGGAAATGAATCATTTGAATATATAAAATATCTGGAAATGGCATGGGTATCCTGTATGTTAGCACATTAAACAGACCTATAAAATCCTTTGACTTATTTTATAAAGAAAATGAAGAATGTAAATGCATGCAAATAAAGTCACGAAGTGAGACCAAATGTGGAACTCTGAGAGAGGAGTTTGAGATAAATATGATATTTTGTTTCACACACCCAGCTACAAAGCGGCATGGCAACTGAGAGACATGTTCAAAGGGGCGTGGGATTCCCAGTGAAAAGTCTACAAATAAAGGGACACTGAACAGAATATGAGAGTGGGGAGAGGTAGTGAAAATTAGTACAACCACAGTTCCTCCATCTCTGAGACAATTGTGACAGAGCTCTTCTCTTTTATGTTGTCAAAAATCATAACTAGGTATGACTCCTCTGTAGAGTAGAAATATCAGGGAAGATCATAATTTCAAAAGAATAAAAATCAATAAATAGTTGTTTTCTTATTTTTTACTGTGATGAAATTGTGTCAACACAAAGTGCAGTAAATGGTTGTACAATTATTCTGTAAATTGGTGCATAGAACAATGGTTTAAAACTTATTTTTTTTTTAAGTAGAAAAATTGGCCGGGCACAGTGGCTCATGCCTGTAATCCCCGCACTTTGGGAGGCTGAGGTGGGAGGATCACTTGAGGTTAGGAGTTCGAGACCAGCCTGGCCAACATGGTGAAACCCTGTCTCTACTAAAAAAAATACAAATACAAAAAATAACTGGGCGTGGTGGCGGGCACCTGTAATCCCAGCTACTGGGCAGGCTGAGGCAGGAGAATTGCTTGAACCTGGGAGGCAGAAATTGTAGTGAACCGAGATCGCCGCTATTGCACTCCAGCCTGGGCGACAAGAGTGAAACTCTATCCCCCCCGAAAAAAAGGAGAAAAATAACACATAGGTAATAACTTCAGTAAAATCTCACAGAAAATACTAATGCAGAAAACGTGAGAGATGACATTCTGGTTGGATCAAGGGTGGAGGGCCTGGGCCCTTGTCTGCTTTCAGTCCTCCTCTCACTCTAGGGTGGTTTATGTGCCAGTACCCCTGAGAAACCCGAGGGCTCTGTGAAACTCAGCTTGAAAGCCAGCTCAGAAGATCAGTAAGTTGAGTAGTGAATACTCGTGTACCCTTTTTCTAGTTGCACGCAGCAACATCTGGATAATTCTTTGTCCCTCTTTACTCTGCGTAAGCAGGATTGACCAACTGATTCAGGAGACCAGCCAGGTATTTACTCTGTGGTCTGTGAGTCACCCGCACGTTCTCACTTTTCATTGGTTGGGTTGTGGGAGAGAAGAGTGAACAAACTATGCACACACTCAAATCTATAGCTTTTCCCATAGCGTTTTTTTGTTTTGTTTTTTTTTTTTTGTTTTTTTTTTTTTTGCCTGGAATGTCTTTCATTGTCTCTCAATAAACTGGAGAAAATTCTTCAGGGTTCAACTCAATAGTTCTTTCTATGTAGCTTTTCTCACCCACTGTGGAAAAATAACAACTTCCCCCACATCACTGAAGCCTGTTATATACATGCTGCTATACTCCATGGCATGGTAATAGTTGTGTACCGATACTACCTACTCATTCACTAATTCATTCAAAAATATTAATTGAGCACCACTATGTTCTAGGCACTGTTCCAGGTGCTGGAGAGGCAGCAATAAACAAAATACACAAAACTTATGAGGCCAAGAGTCCCTCAAAAGGAGAAGTCCTGTCATATTTGCTTCAGTAACCCCAGAACTCACATCTGGCTCAATCTGCCAAGATGAAATAACGTAAGATCTGTCATTGCCGCACCACTTATGGCCTATACATCCAGGAAAGATGGTGGCTTTGAGATAGGATGATATTTCTCTATTTATAATATATTTTGGAAATCATCCAGCCTTCAGCATGAAAGGCATGAGGGTTCATCATCTGCTGGATTCACTTTTGTTTTATTTATGTCATAAAATAACTTTGATAAAGATAAACTCTCTAGCTGCCAAGATTGTACTTTTAGGGGGTCTGAGGAAAAAAGCACTGTTGACATTTCAGTTAGCTTTGTTTATTTTTGTGGTAGAGTTATTTTTGTGGTAGAGAGAGCCACTCATACTACTTCAAGGAAAAGGGTGATTAGATAGACACATAGAAATGGGGTCAGGAATTTGAAAACCACCAGGATTAGAGGCAGTGCAAGGTATAGAAGATTCTATTTGTCTTTCTTCTATGGTCTCCTTGGCTTCCTCCTGCATATCTGCTCTCTTCTACTCTCTACTGAGTGGCTTCCTCAGTTCACTTCCACTTTTGCTCCTTCGAAACTCTAGATTGCATGTTGACCATTAGAGCATTATTTTGCTTCAGGAAATTTTCAATTTTTTGGTTCTGTTTTTTTAAAACTAATAAACTTGTTTATGTATTTATTTATTTATGAGACAGGGTATTGTTCTTTCATGCAGACTAGAGTGCAGTGACATGATCATTGCTCACTGTGGCCTCCATCTCCTAGGCTCAAGTGATCCTCCCACCTCAGCTTCCCGAGTAGCTGGGACTACAGGTGTGCACAACCATGCCTGGCTAATTTTTGTATTTTTGTAGGAATGGGTTTTTACCATGTTGCCCAGGGTGGTCTCGAACTTCTGGACTCCAGCCATCTGCCCACCTTGGCCTCCCAAAGTGCTGGGATTACAGGCACAAGCCACTGCCACTTGCCCCAAATTTGTTTACTGAAGTATAGTATACGTACAAAAAACTTCACACATTTTCAGTGTAGAGTTTAATTATTTTTCCCAAAGTGAACATACTCAAATTGCCACCACCCTCATGTAGAAATGGAACATTACCAGCATGCCAGAGTTCCATCCTCCCACTTCCCAGTTATTACCCCTTCCCCATGGTAACAAGTGATATGGCTTCTAATACCACAGATTAGTTTTTCCTGTTTTGACATTTATAAAAATGTAACCATAAAGTGTCTACTCTTTTGAGTCCTGCTTCCTAGCACTCAGTGCAACATTTGTGATATTCATTCATGTTGTTCTGTGTAGCAATGGCTCATTCATTTTAATTATGGCATAGTCATCCCTTGTATGACCGTAGCATACACAATGTATTTATCCATTCTATTATTGTTAGCCATTATCAATTCATAATACTGCTGTAATACTGCTATGTGAATTTTTATATCTTTGGTTGACTTATGTACATATTTTTTGTTGTATATCTACTTGAGAGTAGACATTGATGCATCATACATATATGTTTGACTTTTGTATACTCCCAAAGAGTTTTTTAAAAGTGATTGCCACAATGTATAGGTCCCCCAGCAGTGTATGAGAGTTCTAGGTACTCTGTCTCCTCACAGACAGTTGGTATCGCCATTCTTTTTTATTTTAGTCATTCTGATGGGGTGTGGAAGTATCTCATTGCAGTTTTAATTTGCATTTCCTGGGTAAGCAATGAGGTTAAGTATCTTTTCATATATTTAATGTGATTTGGGTAGGGTGTCCATACATTGTAGTTTGTGTGGGTCAGTTCTGGCTTATTGTTGTTGTCCTGGAATAATTATGAGCAGGATTCCTTTCATTCTCAAAACTGGTCCCAGTTTAGATGATATGTCACATAGTCACCCTGCATAGCAGATGCTTCTTTGTGAAGTATCTGTTCAAATCTGTTGATCATTTTTCTATTGTGTTGTCTGCTTTTTTCTCACTGATATCTAAAAACTATTTATACAATCCAGATATAAGTTCTTTGTTGGTTATATGTATTGTAGATATTTATTCTACCCTCTGTCTTGACAGAGGAATTTCTTAATCATTATTTTTTGTTTTGTTTCCCATACCTGACTAACTCAGTCTCTCAGTTATTTGTTAGGTCAAATAATAAAAATAATATGAATGGCTTAATTAATCTTTTTATATAGGACATGGCCATGGCTTAGATGCCAAAATCCTATTCAACAACTTGCACCCAAAAGATGGAGAGAGGAGTCAAGTCTGATGGTATAAAACATGACTACTCATTGCTGTCCCCTGAGAAGTGGCTTTGGTAGGGCAACTTCCTGCAGAATTAGAAGTAAACAAAGGAAATATCTGGGTTTTCATTTTGCCTCTGCCATTCAGCTGGTGACCAATTTGTGTTTCAGTTATTTTATCCCTAAAAGGGAAAAAGGTATTTATTTTTCAGGATTCTTATCAAGATTAAGTGGCATATGTTCTAGAAAGGTACACAGCACCATGCATGCGTAATAGATGTTCAATATGTACACATCTATTCTTTCTTTTTCCTCTCCGTGTTTTCTTTCTTCCCTTTTCTTCTTCCTTTTTTGCTCTCTCTCTTTCCTTTCACATGTATCATAAAGAAAATGGAAGGCCTTAGACCTACAAGCTTGCTGGAGATACATGATTTAGTATACATAAAACAATGCACAAAACAAGAGAGTAAATAATCAAGTACAAAAGGGGAGGATTAGAGGCTGTAAGTCTTATAAAAGTTCAAGGATAGGAAATACTGAATACATTCCATGAAAAACAACAGGGACAAATTCTTTCAAGCACCTTTAAAAAAGGAATGTTAATCAAATCTCTAATACAACTGCTTTATGGGAGACATTTGGCTATGCTTCAAGTAAGTGCCTTGAAATTTCAGTTGTTTACCCATTAGAAATACACATCTGCAATTTAAGGAGTACAAACAAGTTTCACATTATTATCCTCCAAGTCTTTTCTTCTGTCTCTTTGTGATGCACTGGTAAAACCAGGCCAGTCAATGACGTGCCACTCTAATTGATTTTAATTAGTTTTACATTAAAGAAGCCAGATAAAAGATCACTTTGAGAGCATGTACCCAGGTGGAATCTGTGAGCACAGTTGAATTTGTGGTTTCCTGGGTATCTATAGAAAATAAAGACGGATTACAGCAGCTTTTATGAAAACATAGTCATACATTTTACTTTATTATATATTCATTAAGCAGTCTTGGGATGTGGATAACTGTTATGTGATCTATGAACAGATGGAGGACAAATAGCTTATTTTTGTCTTCCAGCATAATTCCAAACCAAGTTATAAATGGGAGTTCCTCTCCTTATGCATGCTTCTTCATCTGGAAAACTCTCACTGATTTTTCAAGATTCAGGAAAACATTGACTTTTTCCTTAAGGCGTTTGTCCATTTATTGTAGAAAAATTAAGTACTCTGATCTCTGTTTCAAGTCATTTAACAAATATTACTGAGCTCCTCATCTGTGCCAGGTGTGGTGGTGGTTGCTAGGTACACAAGATAAAAAATGTAGTAAAGATCACTGCATGAGGGCATGAAGCCTACCCAGTTATAATGATCATTACATTGTTTTAAAATCATCTGTTCATAAGACTTTCTTCTCATCTGGTGTGAAAAGTTTTTAAGACAGAGATTATGATTATCCATGTCTGTACATGTATTATCCAGCGTGGTGCTGGAACTCAATAAACATTGAGTGAATTATTTGAATTGATGCTGGACATTCTTATAGCCAGTCTTTTACGTATGTGTGTTTGTGTGTGAGGTACCCATTAGAACACTTTTCTTGCTTTTTCTCTTTCAATCAATCCTTCAAGCAACTCTATTTTAGATATCATTCAGGCTGGGATTGTAGGGGAAGACAAATTTTAAAAAAAGGATGCACTTTAGAGACATATGCCATCTGAGATAGATAGTACTTGTCTAGAGCTGTGTGGGAAAAGATTCTAAGTTTTCCTAACAATACAAGGAAAAGAGTGCTGTGATTGATTAGTGATGTCTGTCAAGAAAAGAGGACAGACAGGAGGTAGGACGCATGGCATGTATTTGTGATTTCTGCTTTCTGCTTGGAGACTGAAGCTTGAGAAGGGAGAAAAGGAATATGGGAAGACTGTAGATTTGCAAATGGCAGAGATAAGAAGAAGCATGAATTTGCCACACTCACTATCATGTGTCTTGGGTGAGATAGTTGGGAGTCTTCAAGTCAGAAAGCTGGGTCTTTATCTGTGTTAGTTATCATTTATCATAGACACTGAATAACTATTTGTTGCAGAAATTGTACAGATAAGAGTTCAAGTCATGTAATCTCTCTTCCGTGGGTCATTATATTCCTTGTCCCAGTAATTTAAAGTTCTCTAATTTTCTCAACTCCTCTAAGAAACGAGGTAAATCCAAAGCCCATCCCCACTCATATCCCAATCAGGAAGATTAGTTATGGAATTGGGACTTGAAATTATAATAACTTACCCTGCAAGGTTAAGAGTGAACTTCAGGTGGCCAAGATACCTGATTAGAAACAGTTAGTGTGTCCTGCTCTCATCGAGAGAAGAAAAAGTGGCAGGTGAACACTAGTTCTTCAACTGGATTATCCAGTTGGACACGTTGGGATTCATCAAGGAAGCAACATGACCCATAGAGAACAGAGAAGAGCAAAGTAGGACAGCCACCCACTGAGGACTGGGGCAGAGCCAGGGCAGGCTCTCCACCGCAGGAAAATGGTGAGTGAGTGAGAGCCCCTAAAGACACACACTTCTGCCATGGACATTTGCAACCCTTGGCTTAGGAGATCCCCTGTGACCCCCCTCATCGGGGCCCCCAAACTGTCATGAAGAGCTATGTGGAATGTGATTGGAGCCACCATTCAGGCACAAGTGGAGTCGTGGGGTGCCATGGATCTCTGGGTATCCCAGCACTAGCTCTGACAATGAGAGAGGCCAGGTTCCCTCACATGCCCCCAGGGTAGGGGTTGATTTCTTGGGGCTGAGGAGTGGATGGACTTCAGGACTTGCCTCCACTACACTTTGCTAAACAAGGCCCGCTGGCCTGGGACCCTAGCATGGCCACTTGGCCCCACTTTAGCTTTTGGCCCAGTAGCAGACCTGCACTTCCCTGGGATGGAGCTTCCAGAGGGACCAGGTAGACCTGGCATTTTTGCTGCACTGCAGCTCCTGCCCCTACTGCCCTCAGACTTGGGAGGAAGTGAAGTGGTTAAGGACTGATGTGTGCCCCCAGACCATTTTCCACACAGGTCCTTGCCTCTGTTACTCCTTACTGGGCAGAGCCTCTTGACCTTGGCCCCCAGCACAATCACCATGCCTGGATCTGAACACTTAAGTTGATGGTGGCTCTGGGATTCTCTGGCGAGGAAATCCCAGAGACAATTCACAGCCCCTCTCATTGTAGCTACAGAGCAGCCACCCCCCACCCCTGACATGCCCCACAATAACTGTGCATTCCCACTCTTAGTGACTTGGTGTTTCCCTGGGGTGGAGCTTCAAGAGGCACCTGACAGCCTCTCTGCCACTGACACTGCAGTGGTTCTGACTGTGCTGCCCTCAGACTGGAGAAGAAACAAAGAGCCTGAAGGCTTTACTTGTGCTTCCAGCATGCCAGTTGCCAAATAGAGAGGAGCCTAGTCTCTCTTCCCTTTGAGCCTCTGACCCCTTGCTCTCCATCAGGCAGGGCTCCCAGCACAGGCCACAGTGCAGCTGCCCCACCCCATGACTGAATCCTGTAGCAGAGCCTCCCCATTGGCTGAGGCTCTGCTTTTCTCTGGAGTGGAGCCCCCAGAGGCAACTGAAAGCTCCTCTGTCACTGCCACTGCAGTGGTACTGCCCTTGCTGCCCTTGCACTGCAGAAGGAATAAAGACCCTGAAGGCTTTACTATACCTCCAGCATGCCACAGCTGCCCTAAAGAGAAGAGGACAGGACAGTCTGTCTTCCCCATGAGACTCCTGCACCTCTGACCATTACCAGGTAGGGCCCCCTGGCTTGGGCCCACAGTGCAGATGCCCCATAAGGGTGACTGCTCCAACTGGTAGCAGTTCTGTGTTTCTCTAGAGTGGCGCCCCAAGAGGCAAGTGAAAGGCCCTCTGCCATTGCCACTGCCAAGGTCCCTGCCACTGCAAACCCCAAGCTGGGGAGAAAACATAAAGCCTGAGCTTGCCTCAGGGCTGTAATGTGTAGCCTGGGAGTGGCAAGCCAAGATCTGCAGTCAATACTTGAGTAGGAGAGGAGCTTACACCCTCAGAATACTGAGAAGGAGCATGACCGCAATTGTGAGGAAATACATAGGCACCACATGGCTGAGAAGAAGCCTATCTACTGGCCACTATGCTTAAGTGCCACCTACTGGGCCACAGCTCAAATTTCAATAAAAAAGTACTTTGCTAATATACCTGCAGTGAAACCTAGGACAAGAATTCAGCTACAAATAAAGAAATAGCACAAAGGCTTGGCCCTCTGAAAACACCCAGAAACAAAGTCAAGTGACTACACTCAAATTGCACCACAGTTAAAGGAACATCAGTTCACACAGATGAGAAAGAACCAGCTCAAGAAGTCTGGTGACTCAAAAGGCCAGAATGTCTTCTTTCCTCTAAATGACTACACTAGTTCCCCAGAAATGGTTATTGATCAGGCTGAAATGGGTGAAACCACAGACATATAATGCAGAATATGGATGGGAATGAGGATCATCAAGATCAGGAGAAATTTGAAATCCACTATAAGAAATCTAAGGATTACAATAAAATGATACAGGAGTTGAAAGACAAAAATGGCCATTTTAAGAACAAACCAAACTGATCTGATGGAGCTGAAAAATACACTTCAAGAATTTCATAATACAATCACAAGTATTAACAGCAGAATAGACCAAGCTGAAGAGAGAGTCTCAGAACTTGAAGACTGGTTCTCCATACTAACTCAGTCAGGCAAAAGTAAAGAAAAGGGAATGAAAAAGAATGAAAAAAATCTCCAAAAGATGTGAGATTATGTAAAGAGACAAAATCTATGTCTCACTGACATCCCTGAAAGAGAAGGAGAGAAAAGAAGCAACTTGGAAAACACATTTGAAGATATTGTCATGAAAATTTCCCCAACCTTGCTAGAAAGGGTAACACTCAAATTCAGGAAATGCAGAGAACCCCTGAAAGATACTATACAAGATGACCAACCCCAAGACACTCGTCTTCAGAATCTTCAAGGTCAATATGAAAGAAAAAGTATTAAAGGCAGCTAGGGAGACAGGACAGGCCACCTACAAAGTGAACCCCATCAGGCTAACAGTGGACCTTTCAATAGAAACCCTACAAGCAAGCAGAGATTGGAAGCCTACATTCAGCATTCTTAAAGAGAAGAAACTCCAACCAAGAATTTTATAACCTGTCAAGCTAAGCTTCATAAGTGAAGAAGAAATAAGACCCTTTTCAGACAAGCAAATGTTAAGGGAATTTGTTACTACCAGACCTGCCTTACAAGACATCCTTAACAGAGTGCTAAATATGGAAATGAAAGGCTATTACTGGCCACGAGAAAAACAATACACTTAAATACATAGACTACTGACACTATAAAGCAACTACACAATCAAGTCTGCATAATAGCCAGCTAACATGGTGACAGGATCAAATCCACACATATCAATGTTAAACTTTAATGTAAACAGGATAAATGCCCCAATTAAAAGACACAGAGTGGCAAGTTGGATAAAGAGGTGTGACCCAACTGTATGTTGCCTTCAAAAGACCCATCTTACATGTAATGACACCCATAAGCTCAAAGTAAAGGGAAGAAGTATCTACCAAGCAAATGAAACAAAACAAAACAAAACAGACAAAAAAATCAGGAAATCAGGGATTGCTATTCTTTTTTTTTTTTTTTCTTTTTTTTTTTGAGACGGAGTCTCGCTCTGTCGCCCAGGCTGGAGTGCAGTGGCGTGATCTCGGCTCACTGTAAGCTCCGCCTCCCGGGTTCACGCCATTCTCCTGCCTCAGCCTCCCGCGTAGCTGGGACTACAGGCGCCCGCCACCTCGCCCGGCTAATTTTTTGTATTTTTTAGTAGAGACGGGGTTTCACTGTGTTAGCCAGGATGGTCTCGATCTCCTGACCTTGTGTTCCGCCCGCCTCGGCCTCCCAAAGTGCTGGGATTACAGGCGTGAGCCACCGCGCCCGGCCAGGGATTGCTATTCTAATTTCAGACAAAACAGACTCTAAACCATCAATGATCACAGAGGACAAAGAAGGGCATTATATTATGGTAAAGGGTTCAATTCATCAAGAAGACTTAACTATCCCAAATATATATGCATTCAACACAGGAGCACTCAGATTCATAAAACAAGTTCTTGGCCACCTATGAAGGGACTTAGATAACCATACAATAGTAATGGGAGACCTCAACATCCCATTGACTGTATTAGACAGATCATCAAGACAGAAAACTAACAAAGATATTTGGGACCTCAAATATCAGTTGTCGATCTGTCAGTTGTCAGTCAACAACTGACACTTGGCTTTTTATTGCAAATCAACAAATGTGATTCATCAAATAAATATCAAAAAGCTCATCCACCATGATCAAGTAGGCCTTATCCCTGGTATGCAAGGTTGACTCAACATATGCAAATCAATAGATGTGATTTGTCACATAAACAGAACTAAAAACAAAAACTGCATGATTATCTCAATAGATGGAGAAAAGCTTTTAATAAAATTCAGTATCACTTCATGTTAAAAGCCCTCAACAAACTAGTACTATTCATAATAGCAAATATGTGGAATCAACCTAAATGTCAATCAAAAATAGATAAAGAAAATATGGTACATACACACCATGGAATACTATGTACGCATAAAAAAGTGAGATAATGTCCTTTGCAGCAACGTGGATGAAGCTGGAGGCCATTATCTTAAGCAAATTAATGCAGGAATGGAAAATCAAACACCACATTTCTCACTTGTAAGTGAGAGCTAAATGTTGAGTACACATGGACACAAAGAAGGGAACAATAGACACCAGGGCCTACTTGAGGGTGGGAGTGGGAGTGGGGTGAGGATTAAAAAACTACCTATTGGGTACTATACTTATTACCTGAATGACAAAATAATATGTACACCAAACTCCCATAACATGCAATTTATCCATAGGACCAATCTGCCAATGTATCCCTGAAACTAAGTTAAAAAAAAATAGTGGGCTGGGCACGGCGGCTTATGTCTGTAATCCCAGCACTTTGGGAGGCCAAGGCAGGAGGATCATGAGGTCAGGAGATTGAGACCATCCTGGCTAACATGGTGAAACCCTGTCTTTACTAAAAATACAAAAAATTAGCCAGGCGTGGTGGTGGGCACCTGTAGTCCCAGCTACATTGGGAGGCTGAGGCAGGAGAATGGCATGAACCTAGGAGGCGGAGCTTGCAGTGAGCCAACATTGCGCCACTGCACTCCAGCCTGGGCGATAGAGCGAGACTCTGTCTCAAAAACAAAAACAACAACAACAAAAATAGTAGATGTCAGCTGTCTAACACACACTTCCTGTATAACTTTGAGTAAATCAGTGTATTGTTCTACATCTTAGTTTTCTTATATATAAATTGATGTGGTTAGATAAAATAATGTTGAAAGTTCTTTTCAAATTTAATATTCTCTGTTCAGCTCAAGAGTGAGACATGCTGCTCTTCTGTTGAAGACTCTTTGGCTGATACCACCTCATGGTGGCTTTTTATTGCTAGGAACTGACATGACACTAGGTTAGGATAAAGAAATAGCAGCAGATTTATTTGATCACTAAAGAAGGGTTAAGTTTTTGAGGGCAGGACCTATGTCTAATGCATCTTCATATCTCCATACTCGACAGGTATGTTTTGAATCAATGAAGCAAAACTTTTACTGGAAGAAAGACTCTGCAGGAATTCATGAGTTGTACAGAATCTGGTGAATACAGCGCTATTCACAAAAATTATTTTGGTAATTAACATCAGCTTTGGATTGGATGGCAGCAACTGAATCTGCTGTTTAAAAGATTACACAAAATCTGCTGTCCAGGACGTGGACTGGTTATAAGTTGTGGTTATTGCTGTTTTAGTAAAAGACTTTTTAATAAAAGTCTTTGCTTCCAACAAAAAAACCTTCATGAATGTGCTTGATTGCTCTGTGTCATCCATACATTTTCTGACTAGATATTCATGCCATGCACATAGTGAGGATGCTTGAAGGGAGGAGCAGAGAAAAGGCAATAAATTGAACAGCAGCGATTTCTCTTTTCTTATTCCTGCCCCAACTTCAGCACAGTTCAGGCAAGAATGAGTTCAGAGCTTTACGTACCTGGAAAGAGATCTTAATTTTCAGCCTGACAGGTACAAGGAGTGAGCCTATACATAAGATTAATTCTTAATAGCCTCCAGATGGGGAAATTTCTTTCCATCCCTCTCTCCTTGCACCTAAACACCATAACTGGAATTCTGATGATTTGTCTGTGGCTGTAGCAGAGGGATTTTTATTTTAAATTACAGGTTCCCAGATCTATCCACCAGAGAGTCAGATTTAATTGATATGGCAAGTGTGGTGAGTGTCTGGGAATTTGCGTTTTTACAAAGTTCCCCCAGGTAATTCTGATAACCAGTCAGGTTTAGGATCCACTGATCTGCTAAATAAGGGCAGAGACGTCTTATAGAATGGCAGTGAAGGCCTTTTGTAATAGTTCCTCCAATCCTCTTTCCTTTTTCCAGCTTATTTCTAGTTATTCCTTCTGTGCCATTCCTGCCTTTATGCCCAACCAGATCACGTGTGGCTACCCAAACACGACAGGTTCTGTGCATCTCCATCCTTTTTTTGCTCACCCTGTATCCCGTGCTATAAGACTTCTGCATCAGGTGTCTGTTTTGTGAACTTAACATCTTTCAATGGCCAGTTTAACCTACACTTTACATCTCTGAGTTTCCTAGTAACCATCCATCTGCCTGAAGAATTAATTAATCTTTTTTTTGTGTTCTCATAATACATTGAACATTCTGTCTCTATTATAAATACAGCGACATATTTTTTCTACTCCCTAAATCGGCACAAACGCCAAATAGTGGGATAGGATATTTTAAATAGAACAGAGTATTTAAAATTATTTTTTGGCCTCGATTTTGAAGTTTTTAGCCAAGATAAAAATAAAACTTGTTAAATCAAGTAATACAGAAGTGAGTTTATAATAGCCCTTTCCTCCATCCCCCCTAAAACAAAACAAAATAAAACAAAACCCTCCCACTTTGCTTTCCCTGGCCTAGTCCTAATTTTCTGGGGCAATAGTTTAAAAAAAATCAGTTTTTTTCTCCAGTTAATACAAAATGTAGTAGAATCAAAGAAGGCAGCTCCTGCTTCTGTCCCCAGCTGCCACCTCTTTCTCCTCTCCAGAGATCCACACTGTCACTAGTTTCTTACATTTCTCCTAAGACAGTCTATGAGTTTTCAAATGTACATTCAAACACACAGACACATACACAGAACCAAACTGTATTACTGCACATATATTGCATCTTGCTTTTATTTTTTAACAATTTATCTTGGAGATTTACTCCATATTTGTAAATAAAGATATATCTCATTCCTTTTGCTGGCATATCATTTCATTATTATTAGCTATACTGTGGTTTACTTAGCTAGTCCTCTACTCACGGAAATTTAGGATGCTGCATAACTTTTGCTACGACAGATAATTCTGTAGTGTACATATATCATTTTTTTAAGGTTCAAGAATACCTGTGGATAAATTCCAAAGAATGGAATTGTTGGTGTGTACATTTTTATATTTAATAGATATTTCCAAGTTCCTCTTTATAGGGTAGACATGAACTAGTGCTGCCTCCACAAATGACTTTGTCAAACCGTTGTGTTATTAAACTGTTTTACTTTCTGACAATCTGGTATTTAAGGAACGGTATCTACTTACAGTTTTCATTTGCATAACCCATTATATTGGGACTGCGCATCTTTCTGTATGGTTAAGGGCTAGTTGTATTTTCTTTTCTGTGAACAATGTCTTCCTTTTCATAATTCATTTTAAAAAGTAATCAAAATTGTCATGTTTTCCCCTTTATAGTCTCTGGAATTTATGTCATACTTAGAAAAATGTCTATTTTGCAGAGATTATTTTCAAAAACTAGCTCTAAAGTTTCACTAAGTATTTTTCCCTTGAAATTTATGATTACATCAAATTTATACATTTTATCTGGAGTCAGAATAATTGACATATTTATCATATTGTGTGTTTATATCCAATAATACATTCTACTTTGCTTTGGCTTAAGTTTTTTTGTATGTATATGTTTTTTGGAGTATTTTGAAGTTTCTTAATACAGATGTTACAGATTTTTCATGAAGCGTATTATAGGAGAAGGCATTGTTATCACAGGAGATGACCATTTCATCCGTGTTACTGACCCTGAAGACTTTTTTGTGGGACAAGATGTGGAGGTGGAAGACAGTGACAATGATGAGTTTGTGTAGGCCTATGCTAATATGTGTGTTTTTGTCTTAGTTTTTAACAAAAAAGTTGTAAAAGTTAAGAAAAAATTAAAAACTTTAAATTAGAAATATGCTTATAGAATAAGGTTATAAAAAAGAAAGTATTTTTGTACACCTGTACAATGTGTGCTTTAAGCTAAGTGTGATTACAAAGGAGTCAAAAAAGTTAAAAAAAGTTAAGAAGTGAAATAGTTACAGTAAGCAAAAGTTAATTTATTATTGGGAAAAGAAACATTTTTTATATCAATTGAGTGTAGTCTATGTGTATAGTGTTTATAAAGCTTACAGTAGTGTACAACAATGCCCTAGCCTTCACATTTACTCTCCACTCACTCACTGACTCACCCAGAGCAACTTCCAGTCCTGCAAGCTCCATTCATAGTAAGTACCTTATACAGGTGTACCATTTTTTTCACTTAAATTCTTTTTTTTTTTTTTTTTGAGGCAGAATCTTGCTCTGTTGCCCAGGCTGGAGTGCAGTGGTGTGATCTGCACTCACTGCAACCTCTGCCTCTCGAGTTCAAGCGATTCTCCCGCCTCAGCCTCCCGAGTAGCTGAGATTACAGGCATGTGCCACCATGCCTGGCTAATTTTTATATTTTTAGTAGACGTAGGGTTTTGCCATGTTGACCAGGTTGGTCTCCAACTCCTGACCTCAGGTGATCCACCCTCCCCGGCCTCCCAAAGTGCTGGGATTACAGGTGTGAGCCACCACACCTGGCCTTAAATTCTATTTTTACTGTATCTTTTCTATGTTTTAATACCCAAATACTTACCATTGTGTTACAATTGCCTACAGTATGCAGTATAGTCACATGCTTTACAGGTTTGTAGCCTAGAAGCAATAGGCTATACCATATAGCCTAGGTGGGTAGTAGGCTCTATAATCTAGGTGTGTGTAAGTTCACTTATGATGTTTGCACAAGGAAATCTCTTAACAATATATTTCCCAGAACGTATCCCCATTGTTAAGTTATATATGCCTGCACTTGCTTTACTTGTGTCATGTGGCCAAATTGAGAAAGGATATATAAGTGATAAAGCCATCCAGACCTGGGAGGACAACTGTGGTAAGAATATCTCTAACCGTCTCTTCTTCATTTTATTTTAAGAACATCTCACTTCCATTTGAAAATAGCCTGTGTGATATGATCTTACTTTGGGCTTGTAGTCAACCATCTATTTTTTATCATTTTATAATTGGGGAATTAATTATTCCTATGAGATCTTACATTTTGGTTTTCATGGGGAAAGACACTTAACAAATCTGATTGACTTCTCTTTGAAATTCTAGTGATGCTATTCTAGAGCCAGTCATGCAACAACCAAGTGACAAGGGGCTATCTGGGGATCTGAATTCTTGGGAGTGGATTGATGTTATTACAAGGATAGGATGCTCCTTAGGGTGTGCACAGACAGGTTTGTAGAAAGGATGTGAATTCTGCAGGTGTTTTTTGCTCCATTGAAATGCAGGGATAACAGAAGGGAAGAAAAAAGTGTTAGAAGAGTGTATTCTTTGCTCAGGGACATTAAAATGACATATATAAACTTCCAGATTTGATTCTGGATTTATATTTGTACTTTCCCATCCCTGGCCTTGGGCTTTGCAAAAAGACTTATGATTCCAAAAAGGAGCAATTTCCTCTGAGTCATTTAGGATTATGGTTAAATTTATTGGGGAAGTTTATGTTTTACTTACCAGAAAGCAATTTTGACTTCCTGGGTCTGGAAGCATTTTCAAGGGAACAAAAAATCAAGACCAGTAGTCAAAATAGAAACCAATATCCTGGAAAATTCATGCTAAATTTTTTTTAAAAAATCTACTCTCAACCATTAATTATTAATTAATGTTTTTTTCCCAATGTTCCTTTTCAGACATTGTTCACATATAGTCCTATGTTAAGAAAGTGGATACAAGCTGTTATAACTTTCACAGTCATCTTTATTTGCTTTATAGTCTATCACAAACATTTTCTATGATGAATTGTTTCTTCATAATTTTACATTTTAGTGGCTGCATAAAAATGCACTGAGTTATAGTACCACAACTTTAAAAATCATTTTTCTGAGACCAGATTTTGGGCAGTTTTTGCTCACAATTAATGCCACAATAAATAACTTCACAGGTTCACATGTTTTCTTTTCTTTTGTTAAGATATTTATTTAAGAGTGGGATTTTTGAACTAAAGGAGGGTAGATACTTATTTAGAGTGGGATTTTTGAACTAAAGGAAGGTAGGTATTTCCAACAGTCTTGATACACATTGTCAAATTGCTTGAAAAAGGATTCTCCAGCTATCTACATTTCCCAAGAATGGAGTGGAGCCGTTGTTCCCACATTCCTAGTAGTTACCATTAGCAGAAGTGCCCAAGTAGATGCCCCTTGATTCATTCTATTGCTGCCACTCTAGTATAAGTGCTTGCCTGGATTATGCCAATAGCCTCCTCGCTGGTGTACCATGGCTTTCACTCTTGCCTTTTCTAAAACCTTTTCTTTACATATCTCTTAAAGTATAATTATAATAACACTCATCTACTTTAGCCTTTTTCTCTATATTTAGAATGGAATCTAAAGTCCCTTCCATGGCCTAAAAAGCATTTTGTGGTCCGGCTCAGCCCACCTCTCCAACCCCATCCCCTAACACTCTTCTCTTACTCATTACTTCCCAGCCACACTGGTCTTCTTCTATTTTAAAACATACCAAGTTCATTTCCATCTCAGGGTCTTTGCACTTGTCCTTTGCTTGCCTATGCATCTTCTTCCAGACATTCACATGGCTTGCTCTTCCGTATTTTTTAGGTTTCAGCTCAAGTGATACTTCCTTGGACATGTTCTCTCTGACAACCTTGGCCACAGTAGCATTCACCCTGCCCATTTTCTAGCTCTTCTTTACCCCTTCATAAGCTCTGTTAAGGACTGTATCTGTTTTTTTCACTTATTGTATTATGGCTAAAACCAAATAAATGCCATTGGAATGAATGAATGAACAAACAGACTCCCTTTCATGGAGACTGGGAGGTAGGGTCCCATTTTTATTGTAAACTTAGGAAGGATGACTAAAATGCTCTCTAATTCCATATCTCGTATCTTATTTGCATGTACTGGGTTCTGAAATTCTCAGTGGAATGTCTAGAATCAAGAAGAAAATTGTAGGTATTGGGTTTAAGTGAAGAATGTCACCTCCCAGGTTGTATCCTCTTGTTTCTTCGAGTTCTTTCTTTGAGCATGTTTTTTTTTTTTTTTTTTTTTTTTTGCTACTGTTACGGGAACAGCACTGGATTTGACACTGAGAAACACATCCAAGAAATGTGAGAAGTATTTCTTGCCTTTTAGGAACATATAATTTAATTGTGAAGACAGTGAAATATGTTGACATGCATGCATTCTTCTCCCAATACACACACACACTGACTGCAGTAAAATATAAACAAGAGTATTAATAAAAATAACCAATAATTTTGAATATTAAGAATATCAGGCACTTCGCTAAATATCTGATGTGTATATGACATGCAATCCTCACACTAACCATATATGGTTGGCATTATTATTTTCCTCATCTTTAAGACGAGGAAACTGGGATTCACTTAGTAACTTGCCCAAGATCACAGACTCAGTAAATGGGGGAGCCCTACTCCAAATCTTGCTTAAAATCATCATCTATTCAGTAACATTTTGGATATAGGATAAACACTGGGTATATTTTGAAGAATTTCCAGATTTTACAAAAACAAAAAAGGTAAGAAAAGGTACTTGGACTGGGAACACAATGTAAACAAGATCCGACCACTAAAATGTGAAATGCAATTCTCAGATTAAAGCCATTGGAATAGAAAATTCTAGAACCTACCTTCTCTGTGTCTAGAGACCTACTCACACCTGGAGTGACTGAATTTTTATACATATAGAATTAGGCCTGCTCAGTTCAGGGACATGTATCAATAGTTTCATGTCTACCCTTTTGCTGTAAAAAAGAGTCATAAACTGTTCTTCACCTTCTGAATCAGAGTCTGAGCCTGCCTGCCTTCTTTCCTTCCTTCTTTCCTCCATTCCTTCCTTCCTTCCTTCTTCCCTCCCTCCCTCTCCCACTTCCTCCCTCCTTCCTTGCCCTTCCTTCCTTCCTTCCTTCCTCTTTTTTCTCTCTCCCTTCTTCCCTCCCTCCCTCACTCCCTTCCTTCCTTCCTTCCTTCCTTCCTTCCTTCCTTCCTTCCTTCCTTCCTTCCTTCCTTCCTTCCTTCCTTCCCTCCTTTCATTTTACACGAATTGATAACCTAGTATGGGCCAGTTCTCTTGCTAGATACCATTAAGAAACACTTGACCAGGTGTGGTGGCTCATGCCTGTAATCACAGCACTTTGCGATCACTTGGGGCCAGGAGTTCAAGACCAGCCTGGTCAACATAGAGAGACCTCATCTCTACATACACACACACACACACACACAAATTTAAAAATCAGCTGGGCATGCTGGCATGTACCTGTGGTCCCAGCTACTTGGAAGGTTGAGGTGGAAGGATTGGTTGAGCCTAGGTGGTTGAGATTGCAGTGAGCTGTGATTGCACCCCAGTCTGTGTGACAGAGGGAGATCCTGTCTCAAAAAAAGAAACTTACGGCATATTTGTAAAATAATATAATCTTGACCAAAATGAACACATTTGTATAGATTTGTGACATTACGACTTGTTACTGATTTGTCTGTTATTGTCTTCTAGCTTCATAAACAGAAACAAATAAACAGAAAATCCTTCTCAGCAAACTAGCACAGGAACAGAAAACCAAACCCCACAGGTTCTCACTTATAAGTGGGAGTTGAACAATGAGAACACGTGGACACAGAGAGGGGAGCATCACACACCAGGGCCAGTTGGGGGTTGGGGGCGAGGGGAGGGAGAGCATTAGAACAAATAGCTAAGGCATGTGGGCTTCAAACCTAGATGACAGGTTGATAGGTGCATCAAACCACCATGGCACATGTACACCTATGTAACAAACCTACACGTTCTGCACTGGTATTCCAAAACTTAAAGTAAAATTTATAAAAAGAAAAAGAAAATCCTGTTACCACAAGTATCATGGGTGCTTAACTTCATTATGTTACCATGGCAACTCCAAGGACCATAACTTTTCAAGGGCAGATTGATACCAGTAAAATATTATGATAATCTCATGACAGGGCAGGCTCATGATAATCTGGATGATGCTCTCTTCTCTGTTGATGAATTTTTTCCCATTTGAGATGGATTTAAGCTGTTTAATTGCTTGCTCCTAGTTTGCCTGTGTTATAAGAGTAAATATGATTATCTATGGGAAGGATATTATAATTATCATCTACTTTTTATGAATAAAGAAATGGAGGCTTAAAGAAGTCAGAGGAATGGATGTAATCACTCCACTAATAAACTACATTATGTAGAAATAAATTTATGTTACGTGAGGATGACATTATCACAAGTTTTTAGATGCATAGGAAAAGTTTACAGTGCTCATTGGTAGAATAATAATCACATGGCCAAATTTCACAGGAGGAAGTTAAAGCCCCAGATGGATGGGTGATAGGGGCTTTAAAATGCAGGAGATAAAGGATTCTTCCATAGGTCCACATTTAGGTCTTGTTACATAGACTTCACATGTTTAATGCCCAGTAACATAACAACTATGCAGCCTCTGGACAATTTAGCAAGAGGAAGCTGGTGATGTAATGAGAACTTCTACTTAGGTGGATGCTAGGTTTAGGGGCTGAAACTTGCCAGCAATATGCAATAATCATGCAGGAGTCTCAGAGGGATGCGGTTGGGGATAAAAGTCCATTGTGGCTTCCTACTGCATAGAATACTAGTGGCACCACGTCTTCTATCAGAAAACCAGAGGACATGTAGCAAAAGTATTCACTAAACTTCTCAGTCCTGGTGTACTCTCATATCCCTTTCTTAAAACATGTATCTGTTGAGCTCACTGACATTGTTTGGATGTTTGTTCCCTCCAAATCTCATGTTGAAATTTGATCTCCAATATTGGAGATGGGGCCTAGAGGGAGGTGTTTGGGTCATGGGGTCAAGGGAGTTCCCTCATGAATAAGTGAGTTCTCAGTCTAGTCATTCACACAAGAGCTGGTTGCTTAAAAGAGCCTGGCACCTCCTCCCCTCTCTCTCGGTGTTTTCTTATCTCTTGTTTCCTCTCTCACCATGTGATGCACTGGCTCCCCCTGCCCTCCATCAGGAATAAAAAATTTTCTGAAATCTCACCAGAAGCCAAGCAGAAGCCAGCACCATGCTTCTTGTACAGCCTGCAGAATGATGAGCCTTTGTCCTTTTAAATAAACCTTCGTCCTTTATAAATTACCCAGCCTCAGGATTCCTTGAAATCAATGCAAAATGAACTAGTGCACTCACTATAGCAAAATTCAACCTGTATATGATTTATGTGCTCATTGTCACCAAACCTCAAACTCTGGAAAGAAATAAACACTTCTGCTTAGTCTCATATGATATAAAAAACTTCATTAGGCAGAAACTAAGCCTATTTTATGCAGTGGTATACAATGATGATTATCTAGAATTTAGAATAGTGACTGGCACATAGATTGCCCCTCAATAAAAATTTATGATTAGAAGTGATGATGCTGTTATCAGTCAATATTTGCAATACACATAACAGAACTTGATCAGTCCAAGTGGCTTGAGGAAATTAGGACAATCTTAAATGATACTGTACATCTTAAAAAATTTCTGGGAAGGTCAGAAAATCGTGATTGGAGGCCTAATCTTTGGGAAAAAAAACCCTTCAAGTTATACTCTCTGACTGTTCCCATTGAGACTCAGTTGCGGCTGCCAGTGGACATAGACATTGCGGCTTCCATAGATGACACTAGCCACGGACAACACCACCCGGATTCCCACCACTGCCACCTCTCAATGCTGCATGCCACTCCAACGTCCCTCTTTCTAGTGGGCTTGGTGTGATGCCTTCTTTCCTCACTCTCTTACAGAGTACAACATCATCCAAACGCACCTGATGGATGGAGCCTAGGTCACTTTGAGGGTTATTTGAGAAGAGGCTGTGAAGATGAGTCTATGACTTCTTCTTTGAGGTGGAGGGATTCAAAAGTTATGAATTCAGTCACATATGGAGAAAAAGTCTGAAAAATGGCCACTAAAGGCTCAAGTTTATTATTATAGAATGTGGATTGTTATAATGGCAGAGAGTCAGGCTTAAGAGGGAAGAGACTGGAGAAGACGTAATATGAGAGAAAAAGCTTAGTCTGTATAAGCTGCACTAAGTGAGGCTTGAGGGGCTGTATTGTGTGCTCTTTATCAGTCAGGGGAATTATGTGATCCATAAACTTCCCTAAGACCACCCTGGGTCTCCATTTTACTATTTGGTATCAGAGATCCCGTGTCTACCCAGCAGGAAGGGGATTGAGATGGTCATACAACACACTGACTCCCTCAAATTATTAGGAATTGAGAAGATTTTGTGGAAGTTATAAAGGCATGGTAGTAAACATGTTCAGAGATAATTTGGAAAGGAGTAAAAAGCAAAAGATCTGATGGATGTAAAATCTTTCCATGTATCCTTTGGTAAATATGATATAAATTTTAGGGCTTCAAATTATCAGACTGAATGAAATTAGTTAAAATTAATTGAACTATTTTGATGAAAATTCTTAGTGTTTAATTTGATTCCTGTGGTTTTGAACTGATGGATTTCAGAATGACATTGAATTTCAACAGAATATGTTAATAGGTGCAGAACTGCATGAAGCTGATGGAAATAGATTGTCAAAAATCACCTCAAAAACACATTGGCACTGTTCCTGGAGCTTGCTTTAATAGCCTCATCAAAAAGCAGGCATTGTCCAACAACTAATAAAACAGGAAAAAGATTGAGCTTAATGTTAATGACCATCAACTTGTTGATTTGAGCTGCAATTCTCCCCTGTGTCAGTGCATTTATACTCTTGAAAAGAAAAGAAGGGAGGTGACCATGGTACATTTATAAGCCAGAGACACAGGCCCCATGCACAGGCTAGATTAGTATTTTTATATTAGCCATAATTCTGCAGGAGAAGGAAAATTTAAGCACATCAGAAGTCACAAAGGCATTAATCATTTTGTATTGAGCATGGCTTAAAATCCACTGATTTCACTCTCAACTATTTATTGAGCCTTTACCAGAGGTGGGTGCTATGTTAGTGCCAGGGCACACAATGGTGAACAGAACTCAGTAAGTCTCTTAGCCCCACTAGAAATAACTGGAGTCAAACGTCACTCAAATAGGCACGTACATGAACTGAAAATCAGGAGCAATGCATTAGAATAAGAAGGTTTATGGAAATGGCATTTAACCTTGTCATAAGACCAGGGAAGCCTTCTTTGAAAAGGAGATGCTTTATCTGAAATCTGAAAGGTGATCAGGAGGTGACCATATGGGAAATGAAGGAAGAACATTTCAAGGAGAGGGAGCACCATGTGAAAAGTCTACCTGGCTGGACAAAAGCATGAAGAGAATAAGAAGCACAGTGAAATCTATGTGGCTGGGAGTCTGAGAGCTCAGAGGTGTGGGTAGGTATAATGGGGTGTGAGCAATTTGGTGGCACAAGCACGGGATTTGAGAATATAATAGGGCTGGAGACATATGTAGGGGACAGACCTCCAAGGACTTATAAAGGATTTGGTATCTATAATGATGGCACTGAGAAGGCAATGAAATGTATTAAGTAGTGGGGTGTCTTGATATGTTTATTTTTTCCTTTTTTCAGGCCACTTTGGTTGCATTATGCACTGTCACATGAGAATATCTTGTGCAGCTGACTTTTCTCAGATTTATCTGGGCTAACAATTGTGAATGCTTGGAGGTGACAGTGACTGAAGGGAGACCCTTGGTGTCTATCCTATTTTACACATTTACAACATATGAATCAGAGCCAGAGTTGGAGCTGTAGCCTTGGTTTAAAGAAACCGTCTGGCACACATGCAAGCTGTGCTCTCAGAGAAGCCACATTGCACTGCCATGAGCTACTGGGTATGGTCAGCTGATATTACCAGAGGTCATCAGGCTGCCACATGTTTGGTGAGTCTGTTTCTCAATTGTGACCATGCTTAGAGGCTGGAAATAATATTCTGCCCATTCACCAATGGCTCATATAGCCTCTTATATCTTCAACTACATCATCCTGAAACTTGAGTTTGTTGCCTCATGTGGTTGTAAACTCTGCCACATTGCAAAGCATCACCTGAATCATTTCGTCAAGATCTGGGTAAAATTTCCCACCAAGCCACTAGTGCCAATTTGAACCATTATCCTCAGTTGTATAACAACTAGGCATTTGCATGTGCAGTTAGAGAGCCTGCAATACAGATCAGCCTCTGGGCACATGCAGCCAGTATCTACAAGATCCAGAAAGTCCAGCAGGCCAGGCTATGACAGAAATGACCAGCTTTGTAAAACTTGAAAAATTTTGATCAATGAATTTAACTCTAACAATAACTCTAATAATAACAAGACTGGCAAGGCGACATAATTGTTTCCATTTTATAGATGACGACCCACATGTTTTTGGTCTTTGATGAAATGATTGTTTCATTCAAAGCTATTTTGAATAAAGGTCACAGAATTCCACCCAAAATTTTTTAAGCAAGAAAGGATATTTATTATAAAATCACAGAAATAATTATCATTAGTTAATTCATTAATTCATTCATCTTCTTATTGTTTGTCTATGATGTTGCAGAGTCTATGTTAGGCTTTGAAAATAAAAGGATAAACTAAAGTGCACACAGACTCTGCTTTCATACAACTTACAGTCTGGTAAAAAAGCATAGATACTATTCAAACAATCACACAAAGGTAAAATTTGAATTTTGTACTTACTGTGACAAGTAACATGAAGAAGACTGGATTGATGCTGTGAAGGCCCAGGTTAGTGGAGTTGACCAGCCCAAGCTGAGATCTGAAAAGGAGTTAATTAGGAGGAGACGGGACAGAAGAGAGTCCCAGGCTGAGGGAACAGCATAGGCAAAGGTGCCTGGTTTTCAGGAAGCATGGAAAGAACTGCAGACCAAAGAAGGACAATGTGGCTGAAGAAGGCAAGGCGAGAAAAAACGAAAGGCAGGTGAAGCAGAGGAGGACAAAAGCCAGATGATCAGAGAGAACACTAGACATAATACTAATATACATACTTTATGTAAATTGTATCAGTATTTCCACTAGTATTCCTTTTCTGGTGCAGGGTCGAATCTAGGATTACAGAATGCATTTAGCAGTCATGTCTCCTTGGTCTCTCCAATCTGTGACAGTTCCTTGGTCTTTTGTTTCATGACTTTGACACTTTTGAAGAGTCCTATCTAGTTCTTTGTCAAGAATGCCCCTCAGTCTGGTTTGTCTGATACTTCTTTATAATTAAATTCAGGTTATGCATTTTTGGCAAGAACACTGCACAAGTGATAATGTGTCATTCTCATGGCATTGAATTAGGAGGCAAAAGCTGTCAATTTGTCCCCAAAATGTTAACTTTGATCATTTTGCTAAGGCGGTAACTGCCAGACTTCTCCCCTCTATAGTAACTGTTTTCTCTTAAGAGATATTTTGACACTATATTACTACCCTATTTCTCAGGATATTTTCACCCACTCATTATATTCATAGATGATCCTTGCCTAAAACAATGATTACCTGGTATTTGTCACATGGTGATTTTGTGTTTATTTCTTCTACTTTTATTCACTGAAATTCTACTTTAAGATGGAGCTTTCTGTTTCCACTTTATTTGCTCTATTATTTATTTATATCATTAGGTACTCATGAAGTATTATTTTGTGTTGATTAGAATCCATTCTGTCATTGTGTATTTTGATTATCAAATTGTCCCTGATTTGGCCATAGCTAGCCCCATCAAGTTGGCTTCTGTGTCTTTTTTAATTTTTCTGGTCATTTTTTTTTGAGAGCTTCCTGGCTTTTCTGAACTACAAAGATGCTCCATCCTCATCTTATGTTTCACCCTGCCCCAGTCCTTGAGATCAACTCTTTTCTTTGAGGCTTGAAGAATGACATTGAAAAATCAAGAGCTTCTTGTGGGGGTTAGAGTGTCATTGTTTGTGATCTTCTCTGTGGACAGTTATGTCTGTTTCTATACTCATCTATCTGTATATATATTTAAAAACATGAGTGTATACTGATGCTTCCAATTTCAGTCCAACACGACAGGACTCATGCTAGCTTTCCCCCTTTCCTTATTTATAACTCCATTTCCAACAGTAAGAAACCTGGCTCTCATTATCTATGATATATTAACTTATTTGCTCAATCCCAGAATCACATAAGTAGTTTCAAAATTGCCAACCATACCGCTGTGAAAAATGAAGTTCCTAACTAGAGTACAATATTTGTATATAGTTCTTTTCATCTTTAGCATTAGAGTACAGTCAATACTTATTTTTTAAAATCATATTAAAGTGAACTCATATTCCTATAAAAACAAACCTACTAACTAGAGGATCATATTTATATACAGTTATTCTTTTTGCATTCATCCTTAGAATACATAGTCAATACTTATTTTCTTGAAATCATGTTACATACAAATTCAGGCCTCTGTCTGGGTTGGCTGATAATAAATTCAATCACAGACATTATTAGGGCTTCCTTTCCTTAGCCCCACATTTTTACAGAGGTCCTAACCATCTTAAGAAAGGAGAAACCCTCTGGGGAAAATTCTCCAGTCTTTGGACCACACAGCATGGGCAGGAGGTACTTTTCTGGGGGCGAGGACATAGATCCCAACCATGTAAATCCCTAACCTGCAATTTGACAGTATTTGGAGATAGGGCATTTAGAGAAGTAATTAAGGTGAAATGAGATCCTAAGGATGGGACCCTCATCTGATAGGGCTGAGGTCCCTATAAGAAGAGAAAGAGACCCCAGAGCTCTCTCTCTCTTTCTGTCTGCACACACACACACACAGAAGAAATTATGTGGGAACACAGGGAGAAGGTGGCTATATATAAGCCAGGAAGAAGGCCTTACCAAGAACCAACCCTTATCGCATCTTGATTGCAATATTTGAAACTTCTAGCTTCCAGAACCGTGAGAAAATACATTTCTGTTGTTTAAACTACCCAGTCTGTGGTATTTTGTTATGGCAGCTGAGCAAATGAATATAGGAGGGAACAGTTACAACTGAAAATATTCCAAATACTATTTGTAGAGAAGTTCTAGGATGTATTGCTTTCATAAAACAAGAATACGCTCCTGGGAAATTGCAACTTTCTGTGACTAAAAATATTCTTAGAAATTTAAAATCTGATTTACAAACTAAAATATTCAATAGAAGGGCTGGAATATAATATTGAGAAAATCTCCAAGGGCAAAAAGTAAAATGAAAGAGAGAAAAAAATATTAAGAATAAGGTTAGAGATATATAACATTAAGGTCAAATAAGTATCCAATACCTTATTAATAGGATTTCAAAATACATCAAGAGAAATGGAAAGGAGAAAGAAAATATTTTTAAAAAAATAGATAAACTCATCTTAAAGCTAAAGAAATATACAAGTGCCGACTAGAAAGAATAAAAAGAGACACATACCTAGGTAAACTCTCATGAAATTTCATAGACCCGAAGATAAATATAACCTGGAGCTTCTAGAGAGAAAATAAAAAGTCTCTTACCAAGGAAAAAAAATAATACCAACATCAAAACAGCAATACTAGATGCTAGAAGGGCCTTCAAAGTTCTGAGAGGAAATAATATTACATAATATTAACATGAAGAACTAACATTTATTGAATGTCATGTGCTAGACATTATTATAAATGCTTTATATAAATTATTTTATTTAACTCTCTCAACAGTCCTTTGAAATAGATATTATTATTAAACACATTTTCCAGATGGAGAAACTGAGGCAGAAAGGTTAAGTGACATTCTTTAAGTAGAGCTACTGAGAGTTCTATGTTCAGCTAAATTTTTATTCAGGTATGACAGCAATGAAAAGAACATTCAGAAATTCAAGATCTTAAAAAAATAAAATCTCTTTAAAAATTGCATTAGAATATATTCTCAAAACAGATCAGCAAATGCACAAACACAAATAAAACAGAAGATATCCCCAAAGGAAGAAGAGAAGAGCTCCAAGAAATAGCTGAATTCACCCAGCTAATGAGAAAAAATCCTAGGAAGGTTTGAGAGTAGTTTAATTTAGTCCCAGTCACGTGATATTAGTGATGTGGTGAGTTAGGCGTGTGTTTCTTTTGTCAATAAGAAAAGGAAGGACCATTAGAACCTTCAGGCAAAACAAAACTCTTTATAAGCAAGCCATGTTTCAAATATAAAACAAGCTATGACGTAGTAAGATTTGGATCACATATGTTAGATATAAGCAATGAGACTCCATTGAATGCAAACCTTTGGAGCTTTGTCTTTTGAGTCATGTAGATTTGGTAACATAGGATTATATGATTTATTTTAACCACGTCAGGAGATTGAGACCATCCTGGCTAACACCGTGAAACCCCGCCTCTACTAAAAAAATACAAAAAAAAATTAGCCGCACGTGGTGGCGGGCGCCTGTAGTCCCAGCTACTCGGGAGGCTGAGGCAGGAGAATGGCGTGAACCCGGGAGGCGGAGGTTGCAGTGACCCGAGATCACGCCACTGCACTCCAGCCTGGGCGACAGAGCGAGACTCCATCTCAAAAAAAAAAAAAAAAAAAAAAAAAAGTACTATTACATAAGTATAGTATCGCAAATACTGTTTATTGTTTTTCAGTTTTTAGAACATGCATATTATGTATATTTACATAATCAAAGCATAACATTTAAATATACATTTTGGAGATAAACATTAATACGGACTGGCAATATAGAAATCATGGTATAGTAGAAAGAATCAGAAATCAGAAAGTGATGGCAGGGGCTTAGGGAAGGAAGACAGTTAGAAGGTGATATAAGAAGGTGAATTGCATTATCTTATACAATGTAAAATCAAGATGCTGTGTCTGTTGGGTCCTCTGGGAAGTAGACACTGAGATGGAATTGGGGATACACGAGGTTTATTGGAGGGTAATGCCGTGAACCATGGAGGGAGTGGAAACAGGATTGGGCTAGGAAAGCCTTCAGAGTGTCAAACAGAGAAGACGTCCAAGAATGGAAAGGTAGATGGAAGCGGGATTAGGCAAGGAGAACTTCAGACCAGGATGCCGATCTGACTATGGCTCAGTCAAATCAACAGGGCACTCTGGAGCAAAGACTGCTCAACAGAAGAGACCTGGAAGGGCAGAAATGGCCCAATCATAGGATTCCCACTACATACACTTCATCATTGGCTGAGACCTGGCTGGGACAAGCTTGGCGTTGGCTCAAAAGCTGAAATGAATCCCAAACAGGCTGCAACCGAAGACTGTCAATTAACTGCATTTCTTGAACTGAATGGCAAATTTTTCTTGATGGGAGTATGAATGGTACACACAGGGCCAGTTTCATGGGTGTGGAACCTGTGTAGTCATACAAAGCCTTATGCTTAGAAGGGTCCTTTCCTTGGTTTAATGCTCTGCTGTTGCTGTCTTAAAATTCTTAATAATTTTTGAATAAGGGACCAACATTTTCAGTTTTTACAGAGCCCTGCAAATTACATAGCTGGTCCTAGGTGTACTACCATGGATGCAAAGAGACTTGTCTAGAAGTTTTTGGAAATAGAAATTGAGGTTTAAGTGTATCTTAAAATAGTAAAGGAAAGCAAATAAAAAACAAAAGTAAGATAACTAACAAAATTGGTTACCTGATTGAAATGTGAGAAGACATTATGAACATCCAACTTGACGAGACGCATTCCTTATCTGCAAAGGTGCAAAGGTGAAGCATCACTAAATACTAAGTAAGTTTTTGGAGTCAAGAAGTAGAGGTGGAAGTGTGTTATTTAGAATTATTGTGAAAATCTCCAGGTGGACTTAAACAGACACACTTATTTTTGGGAAATGGAATTAAATGAAGGAAAGGGTTTTATGGTGGAAAACTTTCATTTTTCATTTTAATATATTTTACCCCTCAATCCTTCATCTACATGCATTTTAAAATTCAGAAATGAAACTCTTAGGTCAACTAGTGGATAGAGCATATGTGTTTAAATTTGCTTCCTGAAACCTCATTAAAATGAGAATAAAGGACAAAAGAGGCATACATTCTCAAAAAGAGAGAGAACAGAATGAAGCCCATTAAAAGATAAGAAAATTTAATACATCTAGGAATTAATAGAAAGTGATAGCTAATGCTCAGGACACATAACCCTCAGCTAGAAAGTGGGAAGTGTGTGCGCTGACCAGGAACATAACTGATCTGGTGAACCCTGGAGAGGCTCTGGAGATGGTATGGAGGAGGGGAAGAGTAGGGCATGTGGCTGGAGGCTGGAAGATTCAGGAAAAGCCTATTTATAGCACAGTTGACCTAGCTACACTCCGTTTTCTACATTTGGAAGGCTCAGTGGTCTTGCATTTAGCCCTCAGAAAAAACAACAAACTTGAGCCTCTGAAGACATTGTGAACATTGGCATCTCAGAACAAAACCTCCATATGCTGGCATTTAAGAGGCCACTAGTATGATAGCTATCTACATATGAGCTTGCCCTGGGGGGAAGGCTGCCAGTCTATATGCCGCCTTCATGGACACAGAGCTCACCATTAGCTGTTACAGTGCCCAACCTCATACGGGAAATTGAGAACCAAGGAACACCAGATATTTGAACAAAGATAATGAGATAAAAAAGAAAGATCATAAAGGAATAGAAAAAATTACTCCCAAAGAAACACATATAATTCAGGGAAAGGAAGACAGTCTCATAAATTTAAAACAACTACAGAACCATCATTTGTATCTTAAGAGATTTAACAAGCTAGTAATATTCTATTCATAAAGTAAGATAGACTCTTATGAAGAGGGAAACTAGTGAACAAATAGAGAACTTGGAAGTTAAAGATAGACTGCTAAAATGAAGAAAGGGAAGAAGTAACTCTGGGTGTGTGTGTGTGTGTGTGTGTGTGTGTGTGTGTGAGAGAGAGAGAGAGAATATAAGAGAAAATGTATGAGCATAGAAGATTAATTTAGGAAGTCCTGCATCAACATAATATGAAGTCCAGAGAAGAAAATAAAGGATCAAGTACACCATTTAAATTTAAAAATTACTCAATACTGAAACTTAAATAGTAGGAATGCACTGAGAAAAAGCTTAATGGGGGTGGTGTGTCTGTGAGGTGTCTTACCAAAGACTATAATGTAAGAATCACCACTATATACAACTTAGTGAAATAGAAATTGTTGATGTTTTATGGTGACAACAACAAGCAAGAACTAAAGAAAAGTGAGGGAAATATTACACTGAGGGGGACCGAGAGAAATGAAAATCTTGATTTTGGGTTTATTAGGTTTTAAAGCAACCATGTAACCATATGCCGAGGGCTGGCTTATGAATCATGAAACCAACCAGGCTATTCCATGAAAAAGTGAATATTGAAGGTGAATATGAATATTCAGAAAGTTGGCTGCAGAAACTTAACACGTGTAAAATATTTGAAAATATGTGACAAAAGCTTCTGTTGATCAAGAAGCCGCTGAGAATTACATGTATAAATTGCTAAGATCATAACTGAAAGAAAGTCTTAATCCTGAACAAGTTTGCAAATGCTGACGAAACAGCTCTATACTGGTGCAATGTTCCTAGAAAAATCTTAGCAATGACTGGCAAGAGAACCCCAGCAGGTGTTAAGGATATGGAGCCCTGGGTGACTGTCACTAGATGTGCCAATTCTACACGAGAAATTAGGTTGACAGTGATGGGAAAAAGCCAACATCTGAGATATTTAAATAGTGTACACAACTTATCAACAAGAAAATATGGATGAGCAGAAAAATACTTTCTGACTAATTCAATTCTCACTTTGCACCCATGGCTTGAGTTCACTGCAGGCAACCTAAGCTGGAAAAAAATAGATTTTATTGCTTCTGGCCACTACTCCACACATCCTATTCTGAACTTCTTGGGGAAAATAATATTTTTGGCCTTTACTTTTCCCCTCAAGGTTACATCTGTTATACAGTTTTGTTGGCCAAGACATTTATACTACATGGAAGGCAAGTATAAGTAGGATTAATCTATGCCTCCTCCTCCTTACTTTTGTTTTTTTCTTTAGTTGTATCATTGCTGAGGTTAACAGATACTTAAGAATTTCAAACATACTTAAAAGAAATGATTTAAAAGGGTGTCATTTCTTCAGTAGCTAATGCTTGGAATAATGTTGATACAGAACACAAAGGCTTTCAGCCTTGACAATGTGTAAACCCAAACTGCACAGTGTATGAGTGGAAATGTGGATGAGGGCAAGGAGAAGTGAAGGAAAGGCAGGATTGCTAATGCATTCATCATAAAAGTTACTTGTTGAAAGATAATGTCAATATTTGATAAATAAAAAATGAAGGATCAAGTATAGTGTTTAAATTTAAAAGTTAATAATTAAACTGAAAATTGTGATACAAGCGTATTGGGAAAAATGGGAATTGGGGTGGTGTGAATTGATGCTCATCTATCTGTGAACAGTTTACTCAGGTTAGATGTGAAACATATAAAAAAATCAAAAGTACTGATGGGCAATAATAAAATGCAGTATTCCTCAGTCCCCTCCTTACTCCGTCTCCCCTTAACTCTCAACCTGAAGGATCTACTTTAGACATTTAACAACTGAATGGATATTTGGATCTTTTGATGGTTATCTCTATCATTCTGAGTTAAATTGGCAAAAAAAAAAAGTAGATAAATTGGAATAGGGTTCAATCTTCAGAGAGAAGAGAGATACTAATAATGCAGTTTTATATAATTTTGTTATTTTATTTTTTAAAATAATTTTTACTGTGTATATGTAAGGTATACAACATGGTGTTATAAGATAAAGATCATATCCATTCATCATCTCACTTAGCTACCTATTTTCCCCCCATGTAGCAATAATAGTTATAATCTACTCATTTAGCAAAAATCCTGAATACAATACACTATTATTAATTACAGTTCTCATGTTGTACATTAGATCCTTGGATTTGTTCATTATACATATTTGCTACTTTGTATCTTTTGACCCACATCTCCACATTTCCTTCCCCCTCTATCTGGGCCCTGGTAACTACTATTTTATTCTCTATCTCTGCATATCGGACTTTTTTTTTTTTAAGTTTACACACATAAGTGAGATCAGGCAATATTTTCCTTTGCTTCTGGCTTATTTCTCTTAGCATAATATCCTCCAGGTCCGTCTATGTTATGGTAAATGGCAGAACATCCTCCTTTTAAAGGTTGAATACATTTATGTAGAGCACAGTTTCTTTATCCATTCATCCGCTGATGGACACCAAGGTTGTTTCCATATCTTGGCTACTGTAAATAATGCTGCAGTGAACATGGGAATGCAGATATCTTTATGAGGTGGTGATTTCATTTCATTTGGATATATACCCAGAAGAGGAATTATGGGGTCATATATGGTAAATCTATTTTTAATTTCTTTAGGAACTTCCATGCTGTTTTCCATAATGGCTGAATCAATCTACATTCCCATCGAAGTGTGCAGGGCTTCCCTTTTCTCTACATCCTCGCCAACACTTGTTATCTTTTGTCATTTTGATGATAGCTATCCAAAAAGGTGTGAGGCAGTAACTCATAGTGGTTTTGCTTTGCATTTCCCTAATAATTAGAGATTTTAGGCACCTTTTCATGTACCTATTGGGTATTTTTTACATCATCTTTGGTGAAATGTTGATTCAAGTCCTTTGTCTGTTTTTAAATTGGGTTATAAGTTTTCTTGCTATTGAGATAATATGAGTTCTTTATAAATCTGGGCTATTAACCCCTTATCTGATATATGGTGTGTAAATATTTTTTTTCACAAACTGTAAGTTGCCTTTCAGTTTGCTGATTATTTCCTTTGCTGTGAGAAGCTTTTTAGTTTGGTGTAGTCCTTGTTATCTATCTTTGCTTTTGTAGTGCGAGCTTTTGGTGTGATACCCAAGAAATTATTGCCAAGGCTAAACTAATGTCAAGGGGCTTTTCCCCTGTGTTTACTTCTAGGAATATTATGATTTCAGGTTTTACATTGAGGTCTTTTATCCATTTTGAGTTGATTTTTGTGTATGGTGTAAGACAAGGGTCCAATTTCATGCTTTTGTTTGTGGAAATCTAGTTTCTCTAGCACCATTTATTCAAGAGATTATCTTTACCCCATCCTGTCTTTTTGGCGCCCTTGCTGAAAAGCAGTTAACGATAGATGTCTGGTTTATTTCTGGGCTCTCTGTTCTTTCCCACTGGTTCTTGTGTCTGTTTTTATGCCAGTACCATATTGTTTTGTTTCTATAGCTTCATAGTATAATTTTATGTTAAAAAGTGTGATGCCTCCAACTTGTTTTTGTTTTTGTTTTTCTTCTGAGAATGGCTTTGGCTATTTGCAGTCTTTTGTGGTTTTGTACAAATTTTAAAATTGTTTTTCTGTGAAGAATGACATTGGAATTTTGATATGAATGCATTAATCTATATATTGCTTTAGAGTAATGGATGATTTAACAATATTAACTCTCCAGATTCATGTGCATAAAATCTTTCCTTGTATTTGTGTCCTCATGAATTTCATCCACCAATGTTTTATAGTTTTAGTATATGGGTATTTTATCTCATTGATTAAATTTATTCCTAAATATTTTTCTTTTTTTATGCTATCAAAAATGAGATTATTTTCTTGATTTCTTTTTCTGGCTAGGTCATTATTTGTGTATAGAAATGCCATAGATGTTTGTATGTTGGTTTTATATCCTGCAACTTTACTGATTTTATTTATTAGATCTAACAGTTATTTGGTGGAATCTTTGGTATGTTTTACATACAGAGTCATGTCATTTGCAAACAGAGATAATTTTTCTTCTTTCTGATTTGATACATTTTATTTCTTTTTTTTGTCTAATTGCTCTTGATGGTACTTATAGTATTATGTTGAATAAAAGTGGTGAGAGTAGGTATTCTTGCCTTAGAGATAGATATCAGATCTTAGAGGAAAAGCTTTTTGTTTCTGCCCATTGATTATATTAGCTCTAGGTTTTTTAATAAATGGGCTTTAGTAGGTTGAGGAACTGTCCTTCTATACCTAAACTGTTCAGAGTATTTATCAAGTAAGGATGTTGAACTTTGTTGAATGCTTTTCTGTATCAGTTGATAGGATTGTGTGGTTTTGTCTTTCAGGCTGTTAGTGTGATATGTCACAGTGATTGATTTGCATATGTTAAATTAGTCTCAGAAATAAAAATGATCATAAGGGACTACAGACTTACGATGGTTTGACCTATGATATTTTGACTTTATGATAGGTTTATTGGGGGCATTAAGTACGTTTCAACAACATATTTTGGACTTAGATTTTTTTTTTCTGGGGATATAACACCCATCATAAGTTCAGGAGTATCTGTAGTATGAACAATTATATGCTGTCAAATTTAATAACCTAGAGGAAATGGATGAATTCTTAGAAAAATACAACCTACCAAGGTTAAATCAGAAGAGATAGAAAGCCTGAACAGACTTATGACAAATAAAGAGATTGAAGTTGTAATTAAAAATCCCCCACAAAGAAAAACCCAGGACCAGATGGCTTTGCAACTGAATTCAACCAAACTTCCAAAAAGGAATACTAATACTTCTGAACTCTTCCAAATAAAGGAGCTAGAGGGAGTATTTCCTCACATATTTTATAAGGCCAGCACCACCTTGATACTTAAGCCAGATAGACACCACACACATGAAAAGAATACAACAGACCAATATCTCTGATGAATATTGATGCAAAACTCATCAATAAAATATTAGCAAATTGAATTTAACAACACGTTAAAATGATTATACTGCATAGTCAAATGAAACAAAACCCATTATTTTAGAGCATGTTTTTACATAATCTATTTCATTTGGTTTTCATGGGGATTTTGTGAGTTTGGCAGCCTTCACATCATCAAATCATTTTAACGACTGGAGATCTAAGCACAGAGATGACTAATTTGTACAACATCCTGTGTTATGTTAAAGTGTAGATACTGCAGTCTGAGCCTAAATCATGTTCTTCCATTCTTGCCCTTATTTCTGTCTATCAGTGGTTCCCAATCACTGGTCTTTGGAGCACACTGGACCAGAAAGACATTTTTATCAGCCCAGTGCTTTTCTTTCGGCAAGTTCCTGGGTGTCTTCCTTTGACCTTGAGCACCCTGAGCTGTGTAGCTTTAAGGATAAGTAGATCAGGAAAAAACTCTAATCCTTTTCTTGAAGTTCTTGTGACCAGCTCAACTTTTAGCCTCCTGTGTCTTGAAAATATCCAGGATGGAGAGATGAAGTGTGACCTTCACTTTTCCAAGTATCTCTCTGTCATTTTGGGGGCAGTTTTTTAGAGATGACTTTTGCAGAGTATAAATGTCCCTGTGACATTAAGATTTACATTTCTAGGTTCTTGTATCCTCTGGGGTTTGTACTGTGATGATTGCTCTCAAAAGGACATGTCAGTTTCTGTAGATTTGTTGAGATGGCATTTCAGCTTTCTTCACATGTTTTTGGAATTGGACTCTGATTGACAATTTGTTCTTTGAAGTTAAGCACAGATTCAGAATGCACTGTTTCTTTTCCACTTAAATCTCACATCAAATCCTTTTTACAACCCTTATTGTCCATTTCACTAAAATCACATTGGTGTTCCCCAATCAAAGTCCTAGGGTAGAATTTTGTTTGAGAGGTTCTGCTTTTATTTTTCCCACAGAATTCCTTCTCTTCTTTGGCAGTGGGCTGTTTATTAAAATAATCAATCCCCAAATATCTGATGTATAGACTTTACTTCTTTTTGAGGAAATAAGTGTCGATATTTGATGGATTCCTCATGCATATGTACCATTTCAGATAATTAACACAAGGTAGCAAAGTAAGGCACCATATAGTCAAGAGTACCCTACTCTTATAGACTACCATGTGGTCCAATGGTTAGTGTTCGTATACCACTCTGTTGCTTATTATCTTCGTGATGTCAAGAAAATTATTTACACAAACTGGGTCTCAGTTTTCTCACATATGAAATGGGAATCATGTTTTCTCTTTTAAGGTTTTGCTATGAGCCTTGAAAAAGACAAAGCAAATCACTTAGCACAAAGTCTATCCTATAATGTGCACTCAATACATAGTAGTTACTATTTTCATAAGCTTTTTCCATTCGTATGGTTATGATAAGGTATCCAGCAAAGCTCTTAGTAGACAAGAGATGATCAAAAATATATATGAAGAAGAAATTAATATATGGTGAAGAAATTAATGAGGAAGTTATTCAATATCATATTAAATCTCATATGAAAACATACTGAACTATAATGGGCATCTATTTTACAGTTAGTCTACCCCTCTTAGGTCCATACCCCACACTGAGATATTACTCTCATAGATATAAAGACACTGTAGGGTTTGAGAGTTAACAACATGGCATGTCAGCTGAGATTTCCCTACTTAAGGTGGAGTGGATTGGAGAGTGGGCAATCATCTGATTTTTCAATCTTTGTTTTTTTCGGGTCCATGCCACTGAACACATTGAGGCTGGTAAGATATCAGTAGGATTAGCAACAATTATCTTCTTGCTGTAAGCCTAATTTAGGAGATAGGTTTTATCTTAGTCACAATCCATTTGCTCTGTTTGTTAAGCTTAGAGTCTTGGCTTTTACACCAATTACACTGTTGGGATTGGAGTCCTTTCCTCACACCTTTTATACATCACAGGATTCTTTACATCTTACCTACAGAAGTTCTGTTAGGTCCCTTCCCAGAGTCCTTATTTCTCACTGCTGGCTAGGATCCTGTTCTGAAACAGACATCTACTCTCTAGGGGTAACAGTCATCCACCTGCCCTAGCATATTTCCCATAGAAAACTATATCGTTATCCTACTCATTGGATAGGTCCTTGTGAAGTTGTGCAGCTTCCCACAACTACTCAATTTGCCACTATGTTCAGGTCATTTTTGCACTTGCATTGACCAGCTGATGTTCCAGCCCCAACAAGAATGGCCCAACAGGTGGTCAGTTCCTCTGTGGAGCTCTTCTGCAGGTCCAGCTCCTTCCCTGGATTATGCTGCCAGCATCTCAGCAATCATTGCTATGGAGGCTTCTGGGGGTACTGACACATTGTTTTGAATTCTGTAGAGGGCTATAAACTTAAAGCCAGGTAAAATTTCAAATGAATGAAAACCTTTACAGACCCCTATTAGGGTCTGGACTATTTTAGCAGAATGTGTATGTATATTGCTACTCATAACCAAGTGTTCATCACCCATTTCTCACTATTCCATGCCCCGTTCAGTGTGTAAGATACTGCCTCCAGGAGCCAGTGATGGAGGCTCCCTGGGCTGGTGCCATGACATGACTTCTGAGTGCTATCTTATGCCAGACTTTGTCTTACCAAGAGAGCTTTAATTTTAATTTCTGAGTGAAATATGGGATGCTGTCGCAGAGATGGGTTTCTTCTCCAGTGTCTGATGCACAGTTGTCCCTTGGTTGAACAATAAATAGCACAGTTCTTGCTATAAATCCTGTGTTTATTTCAATTAATCACTATTTGAGAGACTCCTTTACTTGCATAATCCCTGAAGAACCCATAGGGGCTGGTATTTGGTAGAGACCTTTGAGATCAGATGATTTAATCCAAATTTATTTTAATTCATTTCAAAAATGAGAAAGCCAAAGCCATGAGAGGTTAAGAGTCTGCTTCAGGATTCCCAGCTAATTTATATCAGAGTCAGGACCACACTTCACACCTGCTGGCTTCTTTGGATCTAATTTAGGTATCAATGTGAATCTCAGTCAGCCTCAGATTGTGGTGTCCCTTGAATATAGCATCCTGGGCTGCTCCCCAAAGCCTAAGAATTCAAGATTTATGAGTGGTGGTGGGCAAACTTGTACTTCCATTATCAGAGTCATTTTGCAACAGACATTGTACCACCCTGGATCTCTGTTCAACACGTGATAGGAACTGAAGGGGCTCTTGGAGTCAGTGTCCAGATGGTGTCCCCAACCCCAGAGAGTTTCTATATCTGAAGAAAGTGGTCTGAGTCCCAAATGACCTATCTCTTTTCTCACTTTATCGAGGATACACTTTCAGTGCAGTTGCAAGATCAAGCAGAAGAACATCAAGTCATCTGGTAAAGCCGCTCTTCACATCCATCTAGAAAAATCCCCACTAATTCCTGGGGATCACAGGAGGGCGACAGTTCCCCACCTGGGAATAATGCACTAGCTTCCTCTATAAAAAAAGAAAACATCTTAAAAGAGTTACATCTCATCAGATGCTTTTCCTTCCTTCCCACATCTGTGTTTTACCAGATCCGGACACTCTTGCCTTTCCAATCTCGTATTCCTCTCTTCCCTGAACACTTTCATGATATAGCCAATGATGTTTCTCAGGTCTTCTAGCCTGGCTTAGTGTGGAAGTCTCTGAATTTGTGTGTGGTCCGTGATGCACTTTCCTCTAATCCACCCAGAATATCACTGTGAGACCAGTCTTGCAATGGCACTAACTGATCAGAGATCTTGTGTGACGCAGTAGAGAGGGATGTGATTTGGAGTTAGACAGGCCTGCATTGGAGCCCCAGGTCTGCTACCATCTACCTGGTGCTCTGGGCCAAGTTATTTCATGTCTCTGCATCCCAGTTTTCTCATCTGTAAAATAAGGATAGTAACAATATCACCTCAACAGGTTGTCATGAGAATAACATGAGGTAATGCCTATGAAGTCCTCAGCTACAGTCTGCACTCAATCGGTGTACCATCTCTCTGTTCTCATTCATGCCTCACATAATGTGTCACAGCTTGTGCTTCTCCTAAAAACAGCCTTTGAGACAAGGCTTAGAGTGCAAGTAGTTCATTTGGGCAGTAATCCCGGAAAGCATGGTGAGGGATGCTGATTGAGATGAGGAAGGGAGTGAAAGTAATAAAACAAAAAATCCTACTGTGCAACCGTGGCCTGATGAGTTAACCCTTTACTGTGCAAGCCGCCACTATGGGCAACTGGGGTGTAACTCCCCTAGAGACCCTTTGATAAACTCCATGAAACCCACCTCAGAACTGTCCCTTTGATGGTCAAGGAAGCTGGGATGTTTGTCCAGCAACTTGAACCCTGCATTTTTCTGAGGAGTTAACTCCGCTGTAGACTTGCTCCATGAGCTGGGCACACACACCCCCTGCTGGAGAACACCCTGAGGCAGAGATGGTGTAGGGGAACTGTATTAGGATTCTCCAGAGGCACAGAACTAACAGGATAGATATATATATAAAGAGGAGTTTATTAAGGAGTATTAACTCACATGATCACAAGGTCCCACAATAGGCATTCTGCAAGCTGAGAAGCAAGGAAGCCAGTCTGAGTCTCAAAGCCGAAGAACTTGGAGTCTGATGTTTGAGGGCAGGAAACATCTAGCAAGAGGGAAAGATATAGGCTGGGAGGCTAAGTCAGTCTATTCTTTTCACATTCTTCTGCCTGCTTTAATTATGGCTACACTGGCAGCTGATTAGATGGTGCCCACCCAGATTGAGATTGGGTGTGACTCAAACGTTAATCTCCTTTGGCAACACCCTCACAGACACACCCAAGAACAATACTTTGCATCCTTCAATCCAATCAAGTTGATGCTCAGTATTAACCATCACAGGAACCCTCTGCAGCCAGCCTCTGGGGAAGACCTAGGAGGGTGTCCAGGGCACTGCCAGCGTCTGCTCTCAGTTACCTGACACCATAAACACTATTGACACTACTGAGCTGTGTTTGAACTGAGCTGATTGAATGGAAACAGGACATCAATGCTAGATTAGAGTGAGAGCCTTCAGTAAACAAAAACACTAACGCTTTATTTCCTTAACCTCTGGAGACATTGTCAGGCTGGCAGGATCTGACACATACGCAAGAGCTCAGTAGGAATCACTTAATGTTCACAGGCAAAGGAAGACCCTCTCTCAGCCTATACTTGGGTCTGCTTTTGGTCAGGGTCCTCCAAACCTGACCTCAATAGAGTGTATACCCACCAGAGACCCTTTTTCCTTTTTCTACCCCTGGTTAATATATTCTCATTGCACACATATTATTAGCATGCCCAAGAGCACTAAAAACAGCCAAGGCCTCAAGACAGTTCATGTTTATTGTGCTTTTCTGCATTGTCTTGGTCCCATCTGTATTAATCTTTAGAAACAGAGGACTTTCCTGTCTCCTGCTTAGTGAACAACTCCCTCTCCCAGGACCCAGCTTACTGTTATGTTACTTTGTTCCTCTGCTATCTTCTTTCATCTTGCAATTTCCAATATAATCTTTGTGTAATCTCTGCCACACATTTTTTATTTGTTTTTCCTGTGTCTGTTCTAGGCAGATGATTCTTCTCATACTTGTTTAATCTCCCTTGATTCTTTACTTTCCAACTTGTTTGCCCTCTTTAACAAGGTGAAGGTCCTGGTTTATTCTTCCTTGACATGTCTGGTTGATTAGCTACAAGATTTCCACTTGTTTCCTTCCCTGCACCCCAGTACCTCTTTTCCTCTTTCCCCTCCTCTTCATATATAGCCAGACAATTTATTACAGCAAGTGTACAGTGAGAGTATACTGTATGCCCAGCCTTGGCTGTGTGCTATCTGTGGGAAGTGTAAGATAAGGGCAAGGCCTTCTCAGAATTCAGAGTCTGGCTGGCAGACAGAGCACCCAGTCGTGAAAAAGTTAAGTAACCGAATATTGATTTAAGCTCACATGTGTGTTGTGAGTATTCTGTAAGTTCTAGAGTAGCCTGGAAGGAGAGGATGACTTGGACTGAAGGAACCAGAGAAGGCTTTGTGAGAAAAATCTACTTACCTGCGTTAGGGTCTCCAAGACCACACTCAGGTTTGATGATTTCCTAGAAAGACTCCTAGAACTCAAAAAAAAAAAAAAAAAAAAAAGTTATACTCATGGTTGTATAATATATTACAGTGGAAGGATACAGATTAAAATTGGCAAAGGAAAAAGACTCATAGCACTTTGGGAGGCCAAGGTGGGTGGATCACTTGAGGCCAGTAGTTCGAGACCAGCCTGGCCAACATGGTGAAACCCCGTTTGTACTAAAAATACAAAAATTAGCCAGGCATGATGGTAGACACCTGTAATCCCAGCTACTCAGGTAGCTGAGTCATGAGAATCGCTTGAACGTGGAAGTCGGAGGTTGCAGTGAGCTGAGATCGCGCCACTGTATTCCAGCTGGGGCAACAGAGTGAGACTCTGTCTCAAAAGAAAAAAAAATTCATAGGGTGGAGTCCAGGAGACACAAAGGGCAAGATCCTAGTTCTTCTCTCTCAGTGGAGTTCTATGGTAGAACTTGATTTTCATTCAATGCTGTGTGACAACATGTATAGAATATTATCAATCAGGGAAGCTCACCTGAGACTTGATGTGTCCAAGGTTTTTATTGGTGGTGGAGCGGTCAGTTACATATGCATGGAACACCTGTGTGACTGATCTCAGCTCTTTAGACTCTAGTTCCCCAGGGGTCAAATTGACACAGCATGACCCAAAGCCCAGGCATACAAAAACAGACATTCAACATAAATTCCATTGTTAGCATAAACCATATGGCATGGCCCCAGACCTCAGCTATCCAAAGACACTCTTATTTGGCAGGTATTTCAAGGGCTCCAAGACTATTTTACAGGGACTAGTTGAAGACTAGTCCTGAAGGCCTCTGAAATGTGCAGAGTTTGGGTAACACCGGCCTGATGAGTTAACCCTTTACTGTACATCACTGCTTCTTTCACCCTAAACCATATCATGTCCATAGAATGGTAGAATGGTATAGTGGGAAAATCCCTCTGAGGTTACTGGGAGTTTAGTCTAAATCCCATTGTCTCTGAGAAATGGCAAATGAGGCTCAGAAAGGAAAAACTATCTTTAGCAGAAAGCCTTCCCTGATGCTATCCAGATAGAATGTGCTGCTCTTCTCCTAGGAATTTAATGGAACTTAAGAACGACTGCCATTTGCTGAGTGCTTTCTGTGAACTAAGTACTGGGCTGAGTGGTTTTCATGCATTATCTCATTGTTAGCTGCTCTTGCAGATATGTACATTCAAGTTTTGTCTTCTCCGCTAGATGGTGAACTTCTTGAAGGTAACATCTGTGATTTATTCATCTTGATACCCTTATTGCCCAGCAGAGTGCCTGGCACAGAGTAGGTATGCAGGAAGTATTGATGCATGCATACATGAATAATTATTTTGCCCTGCAGCAGTAGGTAAATAATGCCAGAACTCAGAACTGGAATTGAAGTTTCTTCTTGTGTAATTCTTCTCAGTAGTGCTGTGAAAACCAGACTCAACAGGATGACACTTGTCCCAAAGCTGACACCTTCTAGAGAACTAAGATTATCTGTGGATAATCCCCCATTGGCTCATCCACAGACATGTGATAAACAGTATGAAACAAAATTGTAAGTCATCAGCACTAGAAATATTATAAGATATCAGTTATTAGTAATGAAAACTGCTTGAATTTTTTTCAAAGATACTGTGTTTGAAAAGCACACCTACCTGTGCGCCTTTGCTCACACAGCCCCCAATGCCTGGGGGACCCCTCATGGTTCTACCCAGACTCCCCTTCCTATCCCCTAATTCAAGACACAGCTTGATCCTTGTTCATTAGGCAGAGCTTCTTAACACAGGTTTCCCATTCCTCCAATGAATCCACAGATAGAATTCAGGGTGTTTGAAGATAGAAAAATTATTTTCATTTTCATTAGCCTCTAACTAGAATTGATTATTTCCTTTAGTTCTTCACATAGTTAACAAATTCTACTAGTCTTAGCAGTATCTGTGGTTTGTTAGCAATAGAAAGCACAGATATTTTCATACCACATTATAGTTGTTGCTTGCACCTCAGAATATTGACTATGCCCTTTACTATTTTATTACTACAGTGGTTATTAGGCCCACCACTTGGTCTTTTTTTAATAAGTTAATTAAGAAGCATGTGTATTATAAGGTCACATTTAAAAGTATTTTAATAACTATATTTCAATATAATTAGTTTCCCTGTAATCCTGTGCATGTTATATTATACATTAAAGCCATTATTCAGATAAGGTATCCATAAGTTTCACCAGACTGCCCAAAATGTTAATGACCCAAAATAGGTTACGAAGCCCCAACCCTCTTGATCATAGTCCTGTGTGATTCTGTGATGCACATGCACATCTCTATCAAAGAACTTTCCCAATTTCTGTAATGCTCCATTATAATGTCTGTCTCACCAACTAGATCATGTGCAGTCCAGGAAGGAGACTTAGTCCCATTTGTTTGAATGCCCCCAACATCTAGCACTGTGCTCAGGGCTTTGCAGGTGATCAATAATGCTTGCTGAACACGCTTCTAAGTTTGTGGATGAATGAGCCAGAGAGCTTTTCAGCAAGCCTGCCTGAACTCATATTTATGAATGCAATTTTTTCCTTTTCCAAAATACTTCTCTTGGGGTGACCATATGTTTGCCCCTGGTGTTCTTCCCTTGCTCAGGGTATTTCTGCAATCCGCTCATGCTAATACCTTCTTGGCCAGGTTCTGAGAGCACTACTAAGTAATTCAATCCGTAAAATCAAAGTTAGACTATAATTGTGACCCACCTTGGTCATCCAAGGTGTTCAAGCCCAGCTCTGAATGACTTTTGACAATTTCAAATGGATAAATAAACATCAGAAAACAAACTCATTTTTTGAGCAAATGATCTATTACAAACACAAATGTTATTCAGAAAGATGTTTTTCATGCCTAAAAACAATTCCAAAAGAGGGACACCCAAAATGTTCTCAGTAGTAGCAACTTTATGAAAATAAGTTTGTAGTTTCTCAAAGGGATCACTTTAAATTGGCCAAAAACATGTATAAAATCTAATGTGTTAATTATAAAATGACTTAATTTTCTGGCTATCTTGCAACAATCTTGGATAAGTTTCAACAACCCCTTCATTACAATAGCTACGTCCTAGGTTGTATTTAGGACTGGTGGCCAAAACTTCTCCAAATACATTGTAGTTCTTTTCCTTGCAATTTCTCCTTCTTAAAATGTAAGTGTCCAGGGTCTAATACTTGGAATAAAACAATCTATTTCGTATGTTACTGTTGTGCATCACATTCAAACCCCTCAATATAGAATCAGAGATTTACATAATCATGAACTCTCCAAAGGGTGCATGTTGCACAGCCTCATATTAAAGATTCTCTTCACTAATCAGTATTCTGTTATCACATACCAGTCTGGATTAGATGCATCTATGGAGAAGTGCAAGAATCTGGGATGATGCTCTTCCATTAATGCACCTTCTTTTACATTCCCCCAGTGTTCCAGGAATGAAAGACACAGATAAATCTTTCTTGTAATTCCGCTTTTCATTTTAGCTACAGAGGAAACAAACAACACAAACACCAACAAGAAATAAAGTCCTCAAGAAGGTTAGCAGTAAGACCTTCCCTCATTCTTTTCTGACTCTTGGCTGATCAATTGTAAAGATCTGTCCATTGGAGATTATTAAAGATAAATAAATTTTATAAAAACTGTTCCTGTGAACTCTCTGGGATTAAAGAAAACAACATTGATTTATTTGGTTTCCAATCCAATAAGCTGTGTGTTAATCATCTTTCGCAGCAGATACACCAAAGGAGAAAAAAAATATTATGAAGAAGAAAGTCTTTATAACGACTTGAGATGTCTCAGAATCTCATCTTATATATAATCTCCTGGGCTGCGTATGTATCAATTTAGATTTTCTTATTTATAAAATGAGTTGATGAGCTCTTGGGGACCACATGAATCTGGCTCTGTTAATTATCTAATACAATTATGGTAAGAAACATCTGTGCCTTTTCCCCTGCTCCACTCTAGTAGAAAGAGGCATTTACACAGTAGGCATTACACATTATTACTTCAAAAATGTGTAATGTTTAAGCATCCTTATTTAGGTTAAGTAAAAAATAAAATTCAAAGAATTTAGGTTTCCCATTTTTTTAAATGCTCAATTCCATGACTCAAACAATTACATGTTTACTGTGTGCTCTAGACAGTTCTAAACACAGAGAAAAACACTGGAAAATTATTTTGGTGTCTGCTTGTGTGTAGATTGCCATACAGTGGGGGAGACTACTGAGGGCTATAATTGAGATGTAAAAAGTTCTCTCTAGGCATGAAGGAAAGAGAAATGAGTCTGCTTTATTTTGCTAATTATATCTTTCTTTCCCCCTAGATCATCGCTTTCTGTCCTAGCTTGTCATATTTTATGGTACAGAAAGGAAACAAGGCAGCATCACCCAAATCCTTCTCAAGCCTTTACCTTCTGGTCACCGTCTTCTCCTTCCTTGACCTATCAAGCTTGCAGATGCATTGTCTGCACTTACCATTTCTTCATCCCATGTTTGGTGGACTCTCCAATGCTCAGATCCCCTTTTTAAAAAGGATTTGCATCCTCACCTCCTGGGAGAGCCATCGACAGGTAGCTGTCAGTTCAGGGTTGCCTTGGTGGCAGACAGCTGACTCAGCCAAGTTCACCTCCCTTCTAGTCTGTCCACTGTCAATGAATGAATGAAACAGCGTGTATAGACATGGTCATCTTGGCCCATCATTAAACTGCTTTGGAAGGCCACGCTAACTCCAGAGCTTCCCATGGTGTTTCCTGAGTTCATTGTTGGGCCTATTTTGTAGCTTGGTTCCTCCTTCTGTCCACTCCCACTTCTCTGCTTCTTTCCTTCTCTTCAGAGCTTGATTCTTAATAAACATCCTACATACCAAACATCATCTCCTTTTCTGTGTCTCAGGAAACCCAGCTGAGACACCCATAGCTCTTATGTATCTCTCATGAAGAACCTACATGATTAGCCTTCTAGGGAGATCATTTGGAGCAATTTATTATTATTATTTTTGTGTGTGTGCTTGACTATTTGTTGCTCAAGAGAAGGGTCATTTAAAAAATCTGTTGAATCCTCAGGGTGCCTGGATCATCAGTATAAATACTTCAAAAATATTAGTTGAGTAAATATATGATAGAAAGTCTCTTGCTATTTGTATGTTTGGACAAGTCTAGAAAACCAATATTGTTATTGTCTCAGGGGGTTGCAAAAGAAAGAAGATTGGTCAAAATGACTTTTTCTTATATTCTACTGTGTACAATCTGGTTATTTAGTTATTTCATCCAATGCATTATACTCTACTTTGTACTCTGTATATTCTGGTCTAACTCCAGATTGTACACAGTAGAGTATAATGCATTGGATGAAATAACTAAAATACAGAAATACCTGGAGTCCACTAATCAAGTATTAGAGAGTTAGCTGCAAGCCGAAGAGGCAGTATTCCAGAGGAATCTAGTAATGTATAAAATGATCAGAGAGAGCTCCTTGAGGTCATGGCAGTTAAGGTGGACTTTGTAGGAGTTAAATTTAATATAGTGGAGAGGGAGAGGGGAGGGTACTTCTGGTGAGCATTCAGTGACAGTCAGTACATAGGGTGCTGGGGGACCAATCAGAACAGGCATTGCATTTGAAGATAATGGGACTAATTTAATGAATTAATGTATGCCAATAGTGAAGAACCATGTGGATATTTGATAAAATCTTGATAATTGTATTACCTGTTGTGTGATACATTACTCCAAAACCTGGTGGCTGTTCATTATCTCATGAAAGTACTTTGGAAGGCCACGCTAACTCCAGAGCTTCTCATGGCATTATCTCGGTTTCCGTAGGCCAGCAAATGTTTAGATCACAGCTGAACATTTATAAATGGGTTATTCACATTTCACAGAGTAAACAGCTTAGCTATAAATGGTCTCCTGAATAGTGTTTAGAACTAATTTTCCTGTAGTAAAGTGTGCCTTGATATGTGTTATTTGGCTTTTTTCTAAATTTCTTTTATATGATAATTCCATGGGCTACATAAAAATAGCAGAGTAACAGCTTTATTTTTAGACTAAGCTGTGTTGACTATTGAAATTAAAGCAAGCTGGAAAACTAAGGGTATAGGCTTGCATTAGAAAATAACAGCATCCAGAAAAAAACTCAGTCTGAAAACAGAGCCAGGTAGATAAGCGTAATTGAGTAACAAAGTCTTAGACACGAGAGGGGAAAAACAATCTTAAACTCATCATGACGTCCATATTCTGCATTCATTTCTAAGCCAGTATTTATGAACTCAGGTCTGGCCTTTTTGTAGCCAAGAGGCATTTAAATTATTTTTCTTTTAATGGAAAAATGGAGAAAATGCAAAATTTTCTCCCATTCCATAGGTTTTCTCTTCACTCTATTGATTGGTTCCTTTGCTTTTCAAGCTGCCTAGCTTGTTTTGATCTCATTTGTCTACTTTTGCTTTTGTTGCTTGTGTTTTTGGTGTCATATTCTCCCTAAAATTATTGCCAAGACCAGTGTCAAGGGACATTTTCTCTATATTTTCTTTTAGAAGTTTTATAGTTGCAGGCCTTATTTTTAAGTCTTTAATCCATTTCAAGTTGATTTTTAAGATAACGGTGGAATTTCATATTTTTTTTTGCATATGGGTATCCAATTGCCCTAATGCCATTGAGACTATCCCTTCCCCATTGTGTATTCTTGGCATCCTTGCAGAAGACTAGTTGACCATATATGCATGGATTTATTTCTGTGCTTTCTATTCTATTCTGTTTGCCTATATATTTGTTTCTGTGCCAGTACCATAGTGTCTTGATTATCTGTGCTTTGTAGTATATTTATAGCCAGGAAATGTCATGCCTCTAGCTTTTTCTTGCTAACATTGCTTTGGCTATTCAGGATCCTTAGTAGAGCCATACAGATTTTAGGATTTTTTCCCTGTTTTTGTAAAAAATGCTGTTGAAATTTGGAGTGGGATTTCATTGAATCTGTAGATCATTTTGAGTCATGTAGACATTTTAACAATATTGATTTTTCCAATACATGAACATGGGATGCCTTTCCATTTATTTTTTCTTTTAATTTCTTTCATCAATGTTTTACAGTTTCAGTGTAAAGTCTTTCATCTCTTTGGTTAAGTTTATTGCAAGATACTTTATTCTTTTTGGTGCTATTGTAAATGAAATTGTTTCCTTGATTTCCTTTTCAGGTAGTTTATTGTCAGTGTATAAAAGTTCTACTTATTTTTGCGTATTGATTTTGGATCCTGTAATTAGTTTTTACTGAATTTGTTAATTATTTATAGTTATTTTTAATTGTTAATTATTTCTAATTTCTAATTGTTAATTACTTCTCACTTTTTTTGCATGTGTGCATGTGAGTGTAAAGTCTTAAGACTTTTATACATATACAGTTATGCCATCTGGAAACAGAAATACTTTATTTCTTCTTTTTCAATTTGTATTCCTTCTATTTCTTTTTCATGCTTAATTGCTCTGGCTGGGATCTACAGTACTATGTTAAAAAGAAGTGATGAGAATGGACATCCTTGCCTTGTACTAGATCTTAGAGAAAAAAATTCAACCTCTACTTATTGAGTATGATGTCATCTATGGGTATATAATATATGACCTTTATTATGCTAAGGCACATTACTTCTATACCTAACTTGTTGGGAGTTTTTATCATCAAATGGTGTCTAATTTTGTCAAATACTTTTTCTGCATCTATTGAGATGATCATATGCTGCTTTATATTCCTAATTATGTTACTGTTGTGTATCACATTGATTGAATTATGCATGTTGAAATTTCCTCGCATCCCAGAGGTAAATCCAACTTGGTCATGATATATAACCCTTTGAATGTGTTGTTGAATTCAGTTTGTTAATATTTTTTGATGATTTTTGCATCTGTGTTCATCAGGGATATTGGCCTAGAGTTTTATTCTCTTATAGTATGCTTTTCTGGCTTTGGTATCAGGGTGAAGCTGGTCTCATAAAAGGAGTTCAGAAGTGTTCCTCTTTATATTTTTTGAAAGAGTTTAAGAAGGATTGATACTGATTCTTTTTTAAGTGTTTGGTGGAATTCACCTGTGAAGCCACCTGGTTCTTGGCTTTTCTTTATTGGGAGGTTTTTTTTGTTTTTTTGTTTTGTTTTGTTTTGTTTTTCTGATTCCATCGCCTTATTGGTTATTGGCCTGTTTAACCTTTCTATTTATTCTTGATCCAGTCTTGGTAGGTTGCATGTTTCTAGGAATTTACCCATGTCTTCTAAGTTGTCTAGGGCTACTGATTCTGGCTTTTTATGAGAATTAGGGCTGCTGTCACATAGTGGGGTAAAGAAGAGTTCTCATCCTAGTATCTTATCTACTGATACAAGTTGTTGGAGAGAAACTGCCCTTTACATGAGTAGGATCTCCCAGGTCCTAGATTCATTAAGAATGGAGTATGAATGTCTCTTTATTGAGAAGCAAAAGGAGAGTATGAAAGAAGGTAGCATGATCAGGTAGAGGGGTGCTGAAGACAAAGTTAATCCATTAGGCACTGTTGCTGGGGACTGGACTGTAAGAACATTTTAGATAAGGTAGATGTGACCATCAAGGTGTCCTTGTACCGTGAGCAGATTATATTACAAAAGTTTTTAGAATTAATTAATTTACTCATTCCTCAAACACTCTCTGGGGCCTTGGACTAAATGCTAGACAAATAAAGATGGCTAATTGGAAGTTTCTGTCCTTGAGGAGCTCAGAAGTTTGAAAGAAAGAAAAACCTGAAGTGGAAATCTTACATTCTGTGATTTGATTATTATGGCTTATTATAAATATGAACAAAGAGCTGTGGGAGCCCCCAATGGGGTAAGTAGCTAACACTTAACGTGGTTTAAATGGGAGCTGGCATCCCAGCTTAGGCCATGAAGTAACTAATTAAACAAGTTCTCCTCATGCTAGTCAGTGGCATGCTGGTGTGAAGAATCAGACACATTTCCTATCTTCAAGGAGCCCAAGGAAATTGTGGAGTGGGAAGAAGACATGCTAATAAGTAGAGATATGTGAATGTACTGGGGAAGCAGAGAAGGAGTGACTAATGCTGCCTGGGAAATAGAGACTTGAAGGGTAAATAAGATTTCTCCTTTGATTTGATTGAATCACATTGAATTCAATCGTTGACAAAAGGTCCCAAACACCAAATGTTCGCTAACTCTGGGTCAATTCTACTGCTTTGTGGATTTGAAATTGTTTACTGAAATGATTGTGAGGAGACTATAGAATCATAATCTATACAGATACAAATTCAAAATAAATCTGCATTGAATTAGCTATGTTATAGATGGGTGAGAAGGCTCATGACAATATTGGTAAGAAGAAAATCCTTACCAGGAAAAAAAAAGAAGTGTTTATATTAACAGTTCAAAACAACAATAACATTATTAATGTACATTTTTTCCCAATGCACATATTGCTGTTATTCTTGTTGCTTTTTGTCTATGACCCGACAGACCACATAATGATGCCTTTTCTATCTAATGCTTTTTATTATTTATTTTTGCAACAAGAACAGAAAATTTAGTTTGAACTGTTTAGAGAAAATACTTTCTGTAAGTGCATATTATTTTGGGTAATCAAATAGTTAATATTTACTTATTCTCATTCATTCATTTACTCAAAAATACATATTGAGGATCTACTATATTTCTATAACTGTGCTAGATACCAAAGGGATTACAAAAGAATTGCATTGCTCATATGTTGACTCATCCATTCACTAGGCTTATATGAGTCTACTAAGAGGGCATTATATTTCTAGAAGCCAATGTCCGGGGAATGAGGACTGGCTACAGATAAATGTATAGAGAAATATGGTCTTCATTGGAGGGTCTTAAAATCTACAGAAGAAAGACAAAATTGTACATAAGAATTTAGATAAAATATAAATGACAAACTATGTTGCAGCAATTTCAATTACATGTTCAAAGACAAGAGAGATGTGTATGGGCTGAAGAAATCAGGGAAAGCTGCTTAAGAGGAAATTAGCAATGGTCTTAGCAGGAGGTTCACATGTGGTCAGCATTCTGAATTAATTTCCTATTATTACAAAAGTGGAAAATTTTGAAATGTGAAGGAAATATTGGGTGAAGCTGGAATACAGGCCTATATTTAGGTTGTGTTTATGGTTTTAGATATTGTAAATCTAGATATTCTGAAAAACACTTATAATAACTCCTATGTTCTGAATGTTTGTGTCTCCCCAAAATCCATATGTTGAAATTTATTAACTAAGGCGATGATATTACTAGATGGGACGTTTTGGAAATGATTGAGTGAGACCTATGGGCCCATATAAAAGAAACCACAGAGAGCTAGCTACTTTCTTCCAACATGTGAGGACACAGCAAAAAAGTGCTCTCTATAAGCCAGAATGAAAGCCTTCACCAGACACTGAATCTGTTGGTGCCTCAGTCTTGGACTTCCCAGCCTCCAGAACTATGAGAAATAAATTTTTGTTGTTTATAAGCTACCCAGTCTAAGGTATTTTGTTATAGCAGCCCACACCAACTAAGAAAATAATAAAACTGTTAATATAAAAATCAGAATTAAGGAGCTAGATATTCTACCAAAGGGTTCATACACATTATATCATTTAAGTCTCTCACAGGAAGTATTTTAATCCCCGTTTCATAGATGAAGTTATTAACTTGCCCGAGTTACCCACATAGTAAATGGTGGAGCTAAGATTCACATCCAGCTTTGAGTCTAAGGCCTGTAACAATAACCAAAGAGCAAGGATCCTACCTTCCAAAAGTGAGTTGTCATTCCATCAAAACACTCCTGGTTTGCTTCTCTTAAAACCTCAGCATGGATGTGACTTGCTTTTCTTTAGTGTAAATTCACAAAGGCACAGGCATCAAAACGGGGAACATGGTAACAGTGTTAACTATTAATAACATGTTTGAACAATCTTTTCTCATTTTGCTATGACAATAATTGCATTAAGGTGGGTGGTATTAACTCCATTTACCTGATAAGGTAATCCTAATTGTGACACTTCCTTAAAAATCACAAACCTGAGACTAGATCCTAGGTCTTCAGCTCTCACATCTTTTAAACTTATGCTATCCCTGGCCTTCTTGTATTTATTTAAAAATGTACCAATGGTCCATTGCATAAGAGTGAAAGATGCAAAAATTTCCAGATGCTTCAAATCAGCTCTTCTAAATCTCCTGATGTGACAAGGAAGATGATTCTATTAAGACATACTTACAATGGGGTGGAAGTACTGCGTTAGAGATGGGCACCTGGCATGATGGAGGAAAGGGAACAGGTATTTGTTAAACAAATGTAATATATGATCCTTTTATTTCCCCAAATTCTGTATTGTAGGTAAACATTTTCATCTGTTGTATATAAGTAATGTGGAGGCAAGGATGCTGAGGATGTTGTTAAATGGCAAAAAGCTGGTTAGTATAGGAGCTGGGCTTCAAACTCAGGTCTTCCTGGCATCAAGGTTCATGTTCTTTCTACAAAACCAACACACTAACCTGACTCTGTGATGACTGTGTTTATTAAACTGAAATAATAACATTTATTTTACTATGTACTTTACATGTATTAGCTAGTTAAATACTCATGACAATCTTAGGAGTTAGGTACCTGATCTACTGATAAGAAATCCAAGCTACAGAGTGTTAACTAACTAGACAAAAGTGTCATGGCCAGTAACTGCCAGGCTGACATTCATATTCATGCAATTTGGATGCAATGCCTATGCTCTTTTTTTTTTTTTTTTTTTTTTTTTTTTTGAGACAGAGTCTCACTCTGTCACCCAGGCTGGAGTGCAGTGGCGTGATCTCGGCTCACTGCAACCTCTGCCTCCTGGGTTCAAGCGATTCTTCTGCCTCAGCCTCCCAAGTAGCTGGGGCTACAGGCGTGCACCACCACACCCGGCTATTTTTTTTGTATTTTTAGTAGAGATGGGGTGTCACCATATTGAGCAGGCTGGTCTCAAACTCCCGACCTTGTGATCCAACCACCTCGGCCTCCCAAATTGCTGGGATTACAGGCGTGACCCACCACAGCTGGCCTGCCCATGCTCTTAACCACTACATCATCATATATGGTTTAACCTGTAAGAATAAGCTTACTGTGGCATAAAATTTTCAATATAGCCTGGAGAAATGCTAGGGACAGATACGGATAAAGGGTAGAGGCATAGAGATCAATCAATTTGTCTGCAACCTTTACAAAATATTGTCAATCTCATGATTGAATGATTGGGAGGGCTCAGATTACAAAAAGCCCTGCATCCCATGAAATGTGACCTTTCTGAGGAGTTTTAGATAGGGGAAGAACATGCATTCCTTTTGCATTTTTGAAAGTTATTTCTGGCATAGAAAGAGGTAAAATTGGATCTTTGCAATAGTTCAAGGTAGAATTTACTGGGATATTGTTCTTACAGCAGCTTAGCTTCCCTCTCCTCATGTCCCCTCTCTCTTTTTCAAGCCTTCACCTTATGGAGCACACACTAGTCAGAAGTCATTGTCATCCCATCTATTGGCCGAAGAAAGTGAAAATTGTTTTAGTCTAAAATCTTCATCACTGTTTTGACACTGTGTTATCACTGTAATACAGAGAGCTGACATCTCTATTGAGTTATCTGCTTTGACATCTCACTCACTCATTTTTGAGACATTTTAATTATCTTAAGGATTTTATTAGAATGCATGATCAGAATCATAAACTCTTCAATATCCAGAATGTCCATGTTATTCACGTTATTCTTGAAACTGTGAGTGACCTGAGGAGCTTATTTCTATGCTAAACATCACCTCTGCCCATATTGTTCAATATTGGCTTTCTTAATTCTTCCTGTGGCCATTCTTCTTCTTGATTAATTTGAGAAATTTGTTAATTGTTGAAAATCAGCCCTCTTGGCTGCTGGCATCTCCTTCCTGATCATTAACCAACATACTGAAGAGCCATGTTTCCTTTTTGAGGTTAGTGAGAGCACATTTATTTCTATCTCTTAGCCTTGCTCAAATCCATGACAAGACTTCAGGACTTTTTTGTTTGTTTGTTTTTTGCAAGAGTTTCCGAGATCAGAGTTAGTGAAGGACTTGATCAGAAATCTTCTAGATTAGGAAACTACAAACCATCTCAGAAAGGTGGGGTTTTAGACATAGCATCTGAGGCATGGGGCACTATGAATTCAGAGTGAAGTTTTTCAAGAGCATCAATAAGGAATAAGACTCAGAGATGACAATAAATGATAATATGAAACAATAAAATCAGTAATTGACACATACTGAGTAACTAATGTGAGCAGAGGCGGGCATTTTTATTGTATTAGCTTATTTAACTCCTTATGAAGAGAATATTCTTAACTCCAAATGTTTAAAATTGGAAAACTGAGGCTCAGAGAGTGTGATGTGTCTAAGCTCAATAGCTTAAAAGAGCAAGAATTTGAACACCGATCTTTAGTAGCCAAGTTTTTCTAATATTGTGAGCATGGAAGAAATGCTGGCTGAAGAATGCACAGAGAGAAGAAATGTTCTTGAATAAATAGATTAATATTTGAATGACTGATAAGGTCTCAGGCATCTTCACTTAGGAGACGGTCTATGTCTTACAAATGGAAAGAGGGAGGGACACTATTTTTAGGCTTTGCTCTTGGTACTTTATGTGACTCTGAAAAATGTCACTGAGGAAACTTAAGACATGCTTACTATTTTCATGTACTGACAATGTTTAGAATACCTAGGATGTGCTAGTCTTAGCGTCTTTTTACTCTGGTCATTGTCTTTGGGAATCTCAAATAGGATAGGCCATCTGGGAGTTGCCAATATTTGCTTCAGTGCAGTAAAGTACATTTTTCTTTAATTCCAGAGATCATCTGGTTCCATCTTGTCTTGAGAATGGACATCAAAGTACTATTTTTGTTGTGATTGTTCAAGGTAAGGTTTTCCATTTGCATTTTTATTATGTTCTCAAGCCTCACTTTATTAGAGTAGGCACGGTCATGTCTCAGGGCTTATGTACCACTATTTGAGACATGTGGGAGGAAGAGTGAATGGAAACAATGAACTTATGTTTGGTACCTGTTATGTTCTAGGCACAGTGCTATCTGCTTCACATATATTATTTCATTTAGTCATCCCATAAAAATCCTATGAAGTGGATATAATTCTGATTTTTTTAAGTGAAAAAGACTGATATTTAGACACTACTTGTCAGTGCTCACTCCATTCTTAAGACATGAGAAAAAGATTTGATTCCAGGTCTAGCTGACAAGTCTATTATACCACACTTAGCTTCTAGAAGGGTTTTACTGGGTCAAGTAATTTTCTTTCTTTCCTTCTTTCTGTCTCTCTTTCTTTCTTCTACTATCTCTTTGTCTCTCCCCATTTCTTGCTGGTCTCCCTCCCTTTTCCCTTCCCTCCTTCCCTCCTTCTCTCCCTCCCTTCCTCCCTCCCTCCCTTCCTTCCTTCCTTCCCTCCTTCGTTTTTCTCTCTGCTTTTTCTTATTTTGTTGAGTGAGATGATGAAGGACTGAGTACTTTTGACAGAAGTTTTTTGGATCCTTTCACTTCATTATATTTTCAGGCACCCTTTTCAAATAAATGTATATTAAAATAACAACTTGCACAAGTGTCAGCTGATGACATCTCTCTGTTCAAATGACTTTCCCAAGGAAAATTAAATTTGATGAATGTTTTTCCCCATTGTTTTGGCTTGAGATTTATGGTTTTACCTAGTCTTCAAAGGGGCCTTGTCTCAGGCACAGGGCTGGGGAGTTCAACTTTGGAGACATATTGCTTATCATTAAGACGGTAACTGCTACAGCTGTAGGGAACTCTTAGAAAGAATTTTATTTTTTTTGTAAAGGAGTCAGACTCAGACAAAGTATTTTTTTTATTTTCAAAATGGAGTCATTAGTAACGCCTACCTAGTACTTGATTAGAAGTATTAAATAAATTAATATTTGTACAGAATTTAGAATTGTGCCCAGCACATGAAAACACCATAGAGTATTTAAAAAATAAATTTAATAGCTTGTTTAAGTTCACAGAATTGGAAAGGCAGTATGGGTTTCTGAATAAACATACCTGGGTTCCAATTCTGGTTCAGTTGCACGATTTTGGGCAGGTCATTTAAACTTTTAGAAGTACAGTTTGCTCAATCTTGAAAACTTGAAGATTTTGACTTCATAGTATTACTGTGAGGTTGAATCAGACAACGCAGACAATGTGGGTGGCCCCTGACAGGCCCAGCATATGGGAGGCATCATCAGAGCCAATGTCAGACTCAGGAAACCTGTGCTCTGGCCAAGTCAACACTCCCTATAAATCTTGAAACATTTAAATGATTGCAAGAACAAAGATTTTATATCTGTAATGTAACTTTCTTAGCAGGGTTTGGGGGTGGAATGTTGAATATATATTAAGCTAACTCAAGAAAACCTATATAACTTGAAAAAGAAATACATTCCGGATACTTTTCTTCCTGTTAGCATCATCATCAGTTAGCACATTGTCATTGTGTCTGAGCTTCATTAGTATTCTCCAAATATCATAAGGGCGGGTAAGCTGAGTTCTATGCTTGCATTTGGAAGAAGATATTCTAAGCATAGTATTTCATTATCTTATCCTATTTTCATTTTTTTTTGCTTTATCCTGCTATGCCAGGAGTTTTCAAACAATCTCAACTCTGATTCTAACTCTGCCATAACTAGCTGAATGACCTTGGGCTATACACCTCCAATTTGCTTTGGCATTCAATGGCCTCTACTCCCCTGGATTACATCTTTAAACAAATAATTTCTGTTATTTACTGGTTAACTTTTTATTTTAGAATAGTTTTGGATTTATAGGAAGATTGTGAAGATAGTACAAGAAGTGCACACATACTCCTTACTCAGTTTTCCCAATTATTAACATCTTACATTAATATGGTACATTTGTTACTGTTAACAAACCAGTACTGATACATTTTTATTCACTGAAGTCCACGTGTTCACATTTTCTTAGTTTTTTATCCTATACCCTTCTTCTGTTCCAGGATCCCATTTATAGAATTCCATATTACACTTAGTTTTCCTATCTTGTTAGGCAGCACTTGGCCCTGACAGTTTGTCAGACTTTGCTTGTTTTTAATAACCTTGCTAGTTTTGAGGAGTGCTGATCAGGTATTTCGTAGCATGCCTCACAACAGATTTGTCGGATGTTTTTCTCATGATTAGACTGGGGTTTTGGGCCTTTGTGCAGAAGACCACAGAGGGAAAGTGCCATTCTCATCACATTAGTATGTCTAGCGCACACCACAGTATGTGCTATAAACGTGACTTACCACTCTTGAGGTGAACCTTGATTATCCGGCTGAGGTATGGCTTGTCAAGTTTCTCCACTGTAAAATGACTCTATTTTCCTGCTTTCTATACTGTGCCTTTTGGAAGGAATTCACTATGTTGCAGCCCACACTTAAGTTGTGAAGAAGTGTGTGCCACTGTCTTGAAGGTAGATTATCTACATTAATTATTTGGAATTCTTTTGCATTGTAGATTTTCCCTCCCTCCCTCCCTTCCTCCCTACCTTCCTTCCTTCCTTCTTTCTTCCCTCCCTCCTTTCCTCTCTCCCTCCCTTCCCTCCCTTCTTCCTTTCTTTGCTGCTCATAGATATGTATTTTATAATTGAGTTATAATTTTACTAGAGTTTTTGCTGTGCTGCTTAATTTATTCTAAGGTTGGCTATTGGAAGTTTATTCATTTGGCTTCTGTGTTGCTTTGACATCGTTGCTACCGTGGTGTTGCCCTAGGTATTATTTTTTCCTAGGCAATGACTCAGCTGATACAGCTGAGGTATATTTACGTTTACTAATCAATGCATATGCACATATCTTTAAATATTTTCATATGTAAAGATTGGTATCTATATTAAGCTAAACATGAGTGCATATGGATGTCTCCACCTCTAATCCATGATCATGTGGATTAGTCTAGACTTTTCTCCTTGTTTATCTGTAACCTTTCATTCCAACAGTGAGAAACATGGTTCCTACAGTTCACCATCCATTTCCTCAATTGTTCCATTCCAATATACATTATAATGGTGTCAGAATTTTTAACCCATAAGCCTATGGGAAAAATTTTTATCAGTCATGATATAGTGCTTACATATAGTTTCTTTTGGCTGTAGTCTTAGATTTATACCTAAGTATCTTTTTGTGTATGATATTGTAAATAATATTTTAAAAATTTTGAAAATGTTTTACTTTTATAGTTTTAGAGGGTACAAGTGCAGTTTTGTTACATGGATATATTGCGTAGTGGTGAAGTCCGGGCTTATTGTGTGCCCATTACCCAAATAGTGTATATTGCATCTAGTAGGTAATTTTTCATCCCTCACCACCCTCCCACCTTTGAAGTCCCCAGTGTCTATTATTTCCTTCTGGATGTCCATGTGTACTCATTGTTTAGCTCCTACTTGTAAGTGAGAACATGCGGTATTTGACTTTCTGTTTCTGAGTTACTTCACTTAGGATAATGGCATCTAGTTCCATCCATGTTGCCTCCAGGTTGCCATAAAGGACACAATTTCATTCTTTTTCATGGCTAAGTAGTATTTCATGGTAAATATATATATATATTTGTATATATATTTATTATATATATTTGTATATATATTTATTATATATTTGTATATATATATAATATATATTTGTATATATATTTATTATATATTTGTATATATATTTATTATATATGTATACATACATTTAGTATATATAGTATATATATTTATTATATATATATATTTTAAAAAAGCCTAAGTGGATGAAGACAGTAGAACAAAGAAGAAATTAAGGTAAAGAAGATAAGATGAAGCCAGAGGAGAGGTTATTGCATAGTATAGTGATAAAATCCTTGAATTTTTTTCTCCTTTTAGGCTTTCTGGTACCTTAGATAACATTTGGCAGTTTTCAAAGTATAAAATTATATATACATATATATGTGTTTATATATATATACACATATACACATATATGTATGTGTGTGTATATATATATATATATTCTATTGATGGACACTTAGGTTGATTCCATGACATTGCTATTGTGAATAGTGCTGTGATAAACATACTAGCATAGGTGTCTTTTTATATAATTATTTGTTCTTCTCTGGGTAGATAACCAAGTAGTGAGATTGCTGAATCAAGTGATAGTTCTGTTTTTAGCTCTTTGAGAAATCTCCACACTGTTTTCCACAGAGGTTGTACTAATTTATATTCCCACCAACGGTGTATGAGGGTTCCTCTTTCTCCACATCCTTGCCAGCATCTGTTATTGTATGTCTTTTTGATATAAGCCATTTTAACTGAGGTGAGATAATATTATATTGTGGTTTTAATTTTTATTTCTCTGATGACTAATGGTGTTGAACGTATTTTCATATGTTTGTGAGACACTTGTATGTATGCTTTGACAAATGTCTGTTCAGGTCCTTTGCTCCCTTTTTGATAGATTCATTTGTTTTTTCTTGTTGAGTTGTTTTAGTTTCTTGTGGATTCTAGATATTAGTCCATTGTTGAATACATAGTTTGCAAGCATTTTCTCCCATTCTGTGTTTTTTTTCAGTTTACTCTGTTGATCGCTTATTTCTTTTGCTGTGCAGAAGCTTTTTAGTTTAATTAAATCCCATTTGTCTATTTCTGTTTTATTGAATTTGCTTTAGAGGTCTTAGTCATAAATTCTTTGTCTAGACCAATGTCCAGAAAAGTTTTTTCTAGGTTTTCTTCTATGATTATTATAGTTTCAGGTCTCAGATTGACATATGTAATTCATCTTGAGTTAATTTTTATGTATGGTAAGCTATATGGGTCTAGTTTCATTCTTCTGTGTATGGCTATCTAATTTTCCCAACACCATTTATTGAATATGCTGTCCTTTCTCTCCTGTATATCTTTGTCAGCTTTGTCAAAGATTAGTTAGTTGTACTTATGTGGCTATATATCTGGGTTCTCTATCCTGTTCCATTGGTCTATAGGTCTATTTTTATACCAGTAACAAGCTGTTTTGGCTTCTAGATCCAAGGAGTATAATTTGAAGTTGGGTTAAACTGTGCCTCCCTCTTTGTTCTTTTTGCTTAAGATTGTTTTCGCTATTTGGGCTCTTTCTTGGTCTCATGTAGGTTGTGGAATTATTTTTTCTAATTCTGTGAAAAATGATGTTGGCAATTTGATGGGAATTACATTGAGTCTGTAGAGTGCTTTGGCCACTGTGGTCATTTTAATAACATTGATTCTTTCAATCCATGAGCATGGGATATTTTCCACTTGTTTGTGTTATCTATTATTTCCTTTTTAAGTATAATTTTTATTGCTGGCATATAGGAAAGCAATTGGCTTTTGTATATTAACCCAATATTCTGTGATCTTGCTATAATAAGTTATTAGTTCCAGGAGGTTCTTTGGTTTTTGGTTTAGGTCAGCTCTATATAGACAACCATGTCATCTGTGAATAAAGACAGTTTGATGTTTTCCTTTCTAATCTGAATATCATTTACTTCCTTTTCTCATTTTATTGCACAATATTTAGTACAATATCTAATAGAAGTGATGAGAACATTATCTTTGCCTTGTCTTGATCTTACGGGGGAAGAATCCAGTTTCTCAACATTAAGGATGATATGAATTACCTATTTTTTTTGTAGATGCTCTTTCTCAACTTAGGAAGTTGTCTTCTATTCCTAGTTTGCTGAAAATTTTTTGTCATAAATGTGTGTCATATTTTCTTACAGGCTATTTCATCATTTATTGATATGATCACATAATTTTTTTTCTTCTTTAACATGTTGATGTGATAGATTACACTGATTTTTGAACATTGAATCAGAATTGCCTACCTGGATAAATCTCACTTGGCCATGATGTGTAATTTTTATATACCTTTTTTATTCTACTAGCCAAATATGTTTTTCAGTTTTTTATTTTATTGCTCACCAATATGAACTCTGATCTGGTCAAGCAACCTGTTTTCTATTACATATTCCATTTTGTTTAAATCCTACCCCTTTCTATAGATCTGCTTTCTCTTGTCCGATCTCTTCCATCCAGCGCTTCCTTATCTATTCTTCAATCTTCCTCTCTTTGGGTTCCTTTAAAGGTTTGTATCTTTATACAGCACTTGAATTTGAACGCTTTGTAGATTTTCTGTAAATAACACTCTATGTTTTTATGTTTGTAAAATATCTCAATTTATTACAGGTAAGATTTAAGACATGTTTCTTGAATACATTAAATTCAATGTGATAACATGAAATTAAAGATAAGCCTCAGTGGATTAAGATAGTAGAACAAAGAAGAAATTAAGGTAAAGAAGATAAGATGAAGCCAGAGGAGAGGTTATTGCATAGTGTAGTGATAAAATTCTTGATTTTTTTTACCTTTTAGAGTTTCTGGTACCTTAGATAACATTTGGCAGTTTTCAAAGTACCCTGACACACTTAATTTGGTGCCTAAAAAGAATAACTATGATGTCAGTGTTTTATGATAATAATATTATTATTGTAAAAATGATTTAAATATTTAATAATAATTATTTTGGCCAGAGTAGAAAGCCTGGATTTAAGTACTGAAGGTAGTGAATAATAAAACAAAGAAAGGAATCCCAATAAGTAAGAGTCTAAGGTCCTTTTAACATATACTCCCCTTCACAATAGAGTAATAAATTTGTTGTGGGGAATGGACCATGTTTTTTCCCCATGTTCTTGCTGACTTGGTATTGAACACCTATATGGCCAAGCATATGCACATTGATTTGAATTCCATCTCGTTTTGAATTTAAGTTTGTAAACAGTGTGACAAGCTGGGTTAATGAGAATTTAATGTAGTAGAATATGAGCACTCAAACTTGTGTTTTGTTTCTCATGCTTTGAAGAAGTAGCTGTTCATCCTTGGGGATGAAAAATTAATTTATGCATTGTTTTAGGCTGATCTTACTCTCTCAAAAGACAAAAAAGTTATCTGATAATTTTTGGACCTAAAATACTTTATGCATTCTGGTTAACCATTAAACCTCCTTATTAAAGAAAAAAGTGTGGTGAAAGACAATTAGACAGGGGTCCTGAAATTGAAAGTAAGGGCTGCTTTGCTTGGTGGATTAGGAGGAGATTAGGGGACATACCCTGAGATTGGGAGGAATGATTGGACTTTCAGTTTCTTTGAGTTAGTGAGAACTACCCTTAAGAGTACACAGAGAAAGTCTGGGTTGTAAAAGTATAGGAGCTCAAGTCTATAGCCTGGGAAGCCATAGACTGTCTATGTGAAGGGTCAGGGACTCCGTGGCTTGTGCAAGTGAAGAGAACCAGAGTTGTTTGGTAGACTGAGTAATGGTGATGGTGGTAAATGACCTGAAGAAAACAATCTTTCCTAACTTTTGTGTAATCCTGAGAACTCCTAGCATGTTCCAAGGTCACAAAAAGTGGCCAATTAGCATAGATAATTGAGAGATTGAATAGGACAAAATCGATTTGCAAACATAAAGAAATAGGATCTTTCTTGCACTTTGAGCGTCAAGGAGCAATCTATATCTATTACATCAGGGAAGTGCCAAGTACCACTGCTATAAGAAACATGTCTTTGTCTTCTGAGTAGGCAACATGGTATAATTTTTCATACCTAGCTGTCCCTTATAGTAACCCAGAAAACTTGTTAAAATACACAATTATGGGCTGTGTTCCAGTTGCACTGAATCATAGCATTGGTGTTAGAATGGAACATGGATATCTGGATTTTTCCTTCCTTGTCAGGACTGCACTGATCTGATAACTGCTCATAGAGAACTTCTGGTCAGGTGATAAAATATGGGCTTTAGGTTCAGCCAAGCCAGGATTTAAATGGGAACTCATCCACTAATTATGGACAAGTTACCTAAATTCTATGAGCTACAAATCCTTTATTTGTATGAGGATAAAAATACCTACCTTTCAGGTATATAGGGAGATTAAATGGGATACTATATTTACAGTTTTCATTTCAGTGTTTGGCACACAGTACATACTCCATAAATACTAGTATTCTCTATTCCTTTTTTTTCTTTTTTTTTTTTTTTGAGACTGGATCTCACTCTGCCACCCAGGCTGGAGTGTAGTGGCACAGTCTCAGCTCACTGCAACCCACATTTCCCGGGTTCAAGTGATTCTCCTGCCTCAGCCTCCTGAGTAGCTGGGACTACAGGCACCCGCCACCATACAGGGCTAATTTTTGTATTTTTGGTAGAGATGGGGTTTCGCCATGTTGGCCAGGCTGGTCTTGAACTCCTGACCTCAGGGGATCCACCCACCTCAGCCTTCCAAAGTACTGAGATTACAGCCTTGAGCCACTGCGCCCAGCTATTCCTTAATTTTTCTACTTGATTTCAGGATGTCATTGGAATTTCTGAGTTATTCCACTTCTTTGGTGTGTAATATAAAAGCTCTTTTTCATGTGATGATCTGTAATTTTCATCTGTAATTGTTCTAGATTCTGACTGGCAGATCAGAACACTGAGAATGATACTTTTGAAATGACTATGTGTCCTAATCTTTGCTTTACTATCTTGGAGATAGTACAACTGAAGATGATTAAAAGATTGCTTTTTCTGAGCCTCAACCTTTTCTGCCAGCCTAATACAGAATCACCTTCTTTGAGTTTTCCAAGAATGATACTGTAAAAAGATTAAGCCATTAATCAGGTTTATTCAGGAAGGAAATGTCTATTTTGATTGTGCTAATACCTAGTCCAATGATTGCAGATGGGTTGCTTCAGTGTCCAAGGATATGTGGAGTGGTGGTTTTCTAAAATGGAAAGAATTTAGAGTTAGAAGACTTTAGCTTAGGAATTCTTCCTTCCTTCTTCCCTCCTGTCTCCTGTGTTTCCTTCCTTCCTTCCTTCCTTCCTTCCTTCCTTCCTTCCTTCCCTCCTTCCTTCCTTTTTTCTTTTCTTCCTTTCTCCCTTCCTAGCTCCATATTTCCCTATTTCCCTTTATTTATATATTTTTTTACTATATGAATTTGGTAATTCAAATTATTGCCCTTAAACTCAGTTCACTTTCCTATAGAATGAAATGGCAGCTCTTGTCTGGACTGTCTTTCAAGGAATTTTATGAGGATCAAAAGAGATAGATAATGTCTCATTTTATAAATTAAATTCCTATATAAGTATAAATATAGTGTTTATTTTCCATTTTTATGTCTTAGATGACTCTGGGGTGAGAATGCATAAGAAAAGAAAACAAACATTTATTGGTTTGCCTGTTTACTGACTGCCCATTTATGCAATCATTTATCATTGCAAATATTAATTGAGAAGCCACAAAAGACCATAGACTCTATGAAATTCTTGCACTTACATTATTTTATGTAATATTTACATTGGCCCTGAAAGATAGTTATTATTTTCTCCATTTAGAAATTTAAAATTCAGAAAAGATGCATGATTAGACCAAGGTCACATGGCTAGTGGCAAGGTTGAGATGCTACTTTGGGTCAGTCTGACCATAAATAAGACCAGACAGTACATGAACAGGAAGAGAAGTGACTTTAAAAAAGATCTTAAAACCTTGAGACGTTTTTGATGTCTTACCCAGACCCTTTGCTGAGTAATAAGGATTTTGTGCCTCTTACCACCTCTGTAATTTTCCATCTGATAAAATTAGATATTTCTTAAGCCTTACCCTAAACTGGCAAAGTCATGCAGACTTATTGAAATTTGTGTTTGACAAGATGGCAATTTAAATTCTCAGTTACAGCTCATCCACCAGTCACCAAGTAGAACAAAATGTGGAGTGACTTGGAGAACAGTGTAACAATGGCACTTGTGAAACTGAGGCAATGACAAATGATTCAGTGAGTTTCTATCATTTTCGGAAGCGCAGAGGCAGAAGAAACTAGGCTTTTAAGGCAAAACATACAGGATAATTGTGGCTCCATAAATAATTGTTATTCTATGGTCTTCAAGGTGGTGAGATCACACTGTGATTTCAAAATTGCAACTTAGGTCCCAACCATAAACTGCATAACTGTAGAGTCCTCACCACTTTTCTTATTGTCTTCTTTGTCTGGTCCCCTGGATTTCTCATGGTGGGATGAGGTGGCAGGAGGTTCTCACATAGACTCACCATGTCAGGCTGGGTTTCAACTCACAATGCCTCATGGAATCTGCCTGAATTTCTGCTTTCAGTACTCCCCCTGGGTCATCATTCCTATCATTGCTGCTTCTCTTCTCCTAAGCTCTTAACTTCAGCCTCCTCTAGGCTCTGACCATACCACTGTTGTAGCTTCTCTGTGTGTGGGTCACGTGACTCCTGCCACCAAGGTTCTTTCTTTTTTTCATCATCACTGAACAGATTTTTGGATGAATCCTTTCATCCATATCTAAGCCCTCATTGATCTTGGTAGCTAAAAGAACCAAGCTGGGGTTCTTGGAATTACCGTGGGCTGGAGGAAAAGAAAGTGAAGTAATGGATTCTATCACTTAATTCAATCCAATAGATTGCACACGCTGAGAAGGATTCCATGGCATTGCTGCTTGAGCCCCATTGTTGCCATCCTTTTGTTTATATGCAGCTCTTTTTTACTGGCCACAGAAGCTTGCTCAAAACTGATTTAAGAAACAGTCTCCACATGGCACAGAGGCAGGTGATCTTATGGCTTTGATCTCATGGAGACAGCAAAAGATGAGCAGAGCCACCTCCAGCTAAGTGCAGTGGCAGAGCACATAATGGCAGAAGCCCTAGTGTGGTGGAGCCCTAGCTTCTTTTAGGAAAGTCTTTATTTATTATTGTCTTGCTGAGAAATGGTGAGAAGAAATTGGACTGACCTTTTGGAGCAGAATGAAGTTGTATTATGCTTGCTGCTCATGCCTATCTTAAAGAGATATGGAGATACTTAGAGAGATTCTGAGTACAAGGTGTGGCTGATGCTAGAATCTGTTCTAACCTTGCCAACCTGTCCTATTAATGAATCTCACAAAAATCTCCATAAGTGTGTGCTCCTCTGTGTGTAGATGTAGGCCATGAGCACTTGAGCTGTGGCACTGGACTTAAAGACACACATCTTATGTGACCATAGCAGGTTATATTAAGAGAGAATGGCTTGCTCTTTGAAACAGGACACCTTCCTCTTAAACCAATGTTAATGGTTGTGTCTCAGTCACTACTATAGAAAGGAACTGTTGAACTGCAAGACATGCTATAGATCAGTGGAAATAACAGTAGCTGAGGAGAAGAGGATGTCCTAGAACACTGGACAGCCCTTATATTCTCTCTCCCCAACATGATTATGGGGTTCTTAGAGTGACCATGGGAGGGAGGAAGAGAAAGTGAAGAAAGGCATTTTTGAAATAGCTGCTATATCGTCTCAGGGTCATTCATTGTTAATATTAAAAAGAATTTGCACTCAAACTGTTGAATCAGGACCTATCGAGTAATCAAGTAATTCTCCCATAGGGTCTTTGAAGTCTTTGGTTGACCTTCCTATAGTTCAACCATCTGCCACTCTATGCCAGAATCCCATTTCAGGACACAGCTTAGATTTTCCTTTTGCCTAGCGACCTCTTAGCACCTATTAAATTAGTGGATACAAACAAAATTAGGGAGAGGTTGCAGGCAGGGCCTTGAGGCTATAGTTCAGCTAGGGCTTAGCAGGTAGGGCCTTGAGGTTAGCTTCACAGCCAGTATTTTTGGAAACATGCTTGCATACTGTATACATTTACATGTTTCTATCCATGTAATAATTCATTCAGTAAATTAAGAAAAAATGGCAGTGCTCTTATTATTATTATTATTTGTGTGTGGAAGAGACTGAGGCTAAGAAGGCCTGGATGTCTTGCATGAGGTCATGCAAATAAAGTTTGCTAAGCCAGGGTTTGAGCCCAGGTCTTCTGACTCAAATCTGGTGCTGCTTCCATAACTGTGGGCTGCTTCTCAGGATCAGAACCAGCGCTTATCAAAACCATGAAGTTGATGGAGTTGTCTTTGGGCTTTCACTGTTATTCCCTGTACATTTTACTCTCACCCAAATCCAGAGATCCAATATGTGCTTTCTGTTAAGTCTATTGGCTCTCACATGTGATGAAATAGAAAAAAGACATAGGCTTTGGAATCAATTTTGACACAAACAGGACTGGCTTTGTGGGCTTACAAGCCAAGCACTTGCCCAGGATGCTGCCCCCAGAGAGATTTGTACTTGGTTTAATGCTCCTCTGTCTCTGTCTTGAAATTCTTCATAATCTGTTGAACACCTGGTCCTGCAGTTTTATGTTACACTGGACTCTGTAAACGAATAGCTGGTTCTGCTAATAAATTTAGGACTTTGGTTATGTTTCTTAATTTCTCTGGACCTCAGTTTTCACATCTGTAAATTAGAACCAGTACAGTTATCCATATCTCAAAGTGTTCTTGGGAAGAATAAATCAGATAGAATTGCAAATTGGCTAACAAGCGTTTGTACATGCGTACTAAAGATTTGTCCTCAGTAACTCTTAACCTATTTACATCTAATCTAGATGGAAACCTCTTCACTAATGCCTTACTAGGTGAGCACTAAAACATTCGTCATATCCATGCAGAGCTTAGTTTTGTGCAAGAGAAGATGGTTATTTAGATTTTGCTGATGTGAGAGCAGATTAAATAACAAGGGAAAAAAATTCCCTTTTCATGCACTAGTTACTAGTCTGAACAAATGTGTAGACTTGGTAAACAGGGTGATGAGGAAAACAAATGCTGCAGCAGAAACATTGGCTGAGAAATCAGTCAGTTCTCATGACTCCCCAGCCAATACCAGGAGTGCTCGTACTTCTCAGAGCAGCACTGAGCTTGCTCAGCTACGGTTGGCCCTTGCCCTGGCCCAGTGTATGGCGAACAATCAAAACAAAACAAAACAAACAGACAAACTAGAAAACCAATGTAACGAAGAGAAGAGAATGCAGAAACTAAGGTCTAAAACTAAGGATGTTTTTAAAACTCTGTGTCTGGGGCTGGTCTAGCTAGTTCAAATATATTATTTCATTTAAACTTCCTAGAAACCCCAAGAGGTAGGTAACATTAGTGGCATTTTGTAGATGAGGAAACTAAGCTCACAGAATACTTACAACTTTACAGTATCCCATAGAATTGATAGTGTTTAGAATACAAACTATTTGAAAAGAACAGAGCTAGATGAGATAATCGAGAGTGTCTAGACAGTGATGTCAAATGTGTTGCATCTCATGCCTTAACTGTAAGTTTTTTTTGGTAGGGCTGTGCTATGGTTTGCATATTTGTCCCTTCCCAAACTCATGTTAAAATTAAGTCTCCAATGTGGTGGCATCGAGAGGTAGGGCCTTTAAGAGGTGATGGAATCATGAGGACTCTGCTCTCACTAATGGATTAATCCATTCATGGATTAATGGATTAATGGGATAATGGATTAATGGGTCATCATGGGAGAGGAACTGGTGGCTTTATTATAAGAGGAAGAGAGACTTGAGTGAGCACATTAGCATGCTCAGTCCCCTCACTATGTGATACCCTGTGCCATCTCACGACTCTACAGACAGTCCCCACCATCAAGAAAGCCCTCACTAGATGTGACTCCTTGGTCTTGGACTTCTCAGCCCCCATAACTTTAAGAAATAAATCCTTTCTCTGTAGCATGCATCACTGTCTCCTGGAAGATTTTTACAGCATAGGTTGCTGAGCATCACCCACAGAATTTTTGATGCAGTCCGTCTGAGATGGGGCCTGAGAATTTGCAGGTTCCTAGCTGAGGCTAATGTTGCTGTCTGGGCCCACCCTGTGAGGACTTCCTATTGGTAACTTTCTTGACCATTGATCTGATTCCTCTTAAAATGAAATGAAATTATTCAAACATGCATTTAAAAAAATCATACAGACTTGTTTTTTTAATGTCTGTCAACAGCACAGGATTTGTCAATAAGTTCTGAAAATTGCATCGAAAATTGTTTAATTAGTTCTTGTTTTGGCAGCACATGTATGAAAATTGGAATGACACAGAGATTAGCATGGCCCTGGTGCAAGGATGACATGGAAATTCATGAAGCATTCTCTGTTGTTTGGAACCCTTCCGCATTGTTGGTGGGAACATAAAATGATGCAACCACTATGGAAAATAGTATGGAGGTTCCTCAAAAAATTAAAAATAGAATTATCATATGATTCAGCAATCTACTTTTGGAAATATATCCAAAATAAATTAAAGCAGGATCTTGAAGAGGTATTTGCATACCTATATTCATCGTAGCATTATTCACAATAATCAAGAGGTGGAAGTAACCTAAATGTTCGATGACAGGTGAATGGATAAAGAAATGTGGTATATACATACAATGAAATATTATTAAACTAAAAAAGGAAATACTATCCTTTTTTATTGTGTAGCACACACTACCACATGAATAAACCTTGAGGTCATTATATTAAGTGAAATAAGCCAGTGACAGAAAAGACACATACTGTGTGATTCCATTCCTATAAAGTATCAAAAGTAGCCAAACTCATAGAAACACAAAGTAGAATGGTGGTTTCCAGGGTTTGCAGGGAGAGGAAACTAGAGTTGGTGTTCAATGGTTACAGAGTTTCAGTTTTACAAGATGAAAAAGTTCTAGAGGTCTGTTGCAAAACAATATGAATATACTTAACACTACAGAACTATATACTTAAAAACGATGAAGAGGGTAAATTTTACACTGTGTGTATTTTATCACAATTTAAAAAATTGTTTATGTAAAGATAACACCTTCCCTGTAGGGCATAGCAATCCTCTGTTTTAAACACGTCTAGAGAGAAGTGGAGAGGGACTCTCCTTGTGGTCACTCTAATGGGAGCCAGCTATTTATTCTAATTCCAGTCTTAGCAAGTCCCATGTTCTCTGTGGATCTTGCCTCTCCAAGGTCCTTCTTTAAAGTATGGGTGCTGGGTCCAAGCCAGATATTCTAATCTGGCTTGTGATGTGATCTGGGTAGTAAGGATTTTTGAAAGCTCCTTGAAGCTTGAATTGTAGCCATGGCTATAGGGCATTGGTTGGATCAGTGATTTGTCACTTGTGGAAGGCTAAAAATAATCTTCTTGAGGGTCTTGTCAAACTACATATTCTGAAGTCTTCTCCATTCTCTTCCTTACTGTCCCAGGTAATTCCAATGACCATCATCTCCTCTCCCTCAACTAATATGAGAAATATAACATTAGAAAGCCCTTTTCAGAGAAAATATGTTCATGAATCTCAGTTGCAGGAGCTTGGGTTCATTGTCAGCTGAGTTTGTGCCTCACCAAGGTCCTTACTGAGATTGGTAAGACAGTCAGTCATAGTTTAGGCTGCACATGTACACATAGTCCACCTATCCTTTTTGAATCCTCAGAGTCGGTCAAAGCTTACAGGTAAAATATAGCACTTTAGCTTAAAATGAAATTGCAGAATGATAACAAAACTTCATTACTTTGTTGAGAAATTAAGTTTGACAGGCTATGAATAATTTAGAAGATGATCTGAAGAACAAAGGAATAAAATTTTATTATAAGTTCAACATTTCTGTGGCGGTATTAAGCCCTGCCAAGGGTTATTTTCCTTGACTTCCTAAAAATCAGTGGTGTCAGAGGGAACTTGAACAATCCTGGGGATTTTAACTGTAGTGTCAGGGTGTGCTTAGTATAGGATAATCCCAAGTGGAAACAATTCTCTACATATTTAGTCATTGTAAGCCAGTTTAGATATCCATGAGATCAGAAACTTGGCAGTACAGGAGAAAGGGAGCTTGCCAACTTAATGCTGTTTAATATTAATTAAATTTGATATAACCCAGTTATATATTTTTCAGATATTCCCAGGCAGAATGCCAGAGAAGAAGAAATAAATCTATATTCATATTATACATAGTTAAATTATATTATCAAAATTTATTCATAATTATACATTCACATTATGTAATATATATTATCATATCTTCTAATTTTCTGAACATTTCTAGAATAACTGAAAAGGAGGAATGGATTGCCAAATCAAAAATTTTCATGAAATAGAAAAATTTTCTTGTGTACTGACACAAGTATTGTTCATACAAATACAAATTCTCTGTTTAGTATGAAGAAGGCTAAAATAATGCTACATGTCCTGCACAATAAACACACAGGAGTGGGAGCAATTAAAGTTGCCCAGAATTTTGTGAGAAGATACCATGGAGGAGGTGATTACTTAGCTGTGTTTTAAAGCATTTCTAAGACTATCCAATACCACTGGGAAACACTATTACTGAAGTGGTGCTACCTTGGAAAGGTATCCAGTAACACTTAAAGAACAAAAGGAGGATCGCAATCTTGATGGATATTCACTGCATCAAAACTTTGATGGCTTTCTCTTTAGGGTGATGATCACATCTTACACATGCAATAAAACTGTCATTGTTTCTTCGTCCTCTGGTACACGTGTGTGATATTTACAATAGGGCAAGAAGTATTCAATTTCTACTGAGTATCCCAATTTCTGTTATAGTCTTTCTAATATTTAGATGATTAATAATTAATGAACTGTATAGAAAATTAAATTAGGCTTCTCAGCATTAGCTTTAATGTAGCAGACGCACTGGTTGTACATATGGGAGAGAGTGGAAAAAGTTGTGGCTACGGGGTCATAGAACCTGGGTCCATGATCCTTGTCATGTTCTAAAACTCACCCCACAGACCTCAGATTTTGTTAGATATAAGAGAGTGGATAAATCTATACTTCACAAGCCAGAATGATTAATAAATTCAGTGGGGAGTTTTGAAAAGATGCGGATTCTCAAGAATGATTAGCCCCAATTTATGTATGAAGTAAGCCCTAGGAAAGTGCATGTATAAAAATCGTCCAGAAGAGATTGCGCCTTTCAACCAAGATGGGATAACAGAAACTATGTTAACTCTCCTGCAGAAACTAAAAAACTAGACAAAACATATGACACAATGATTTTTAAAACATTAGGTACCAGACAACAGAAGGCAATAACTCCTGAGAGATAGAAAACAAATGAGGTGAGCCCTGCAGTTATCTCAGCTAACTGCTTTGAGAGAATTTCCAGGTTGTATTGTTGGTGGGAGGGATCCAGATTGAGCCTGGTGGTCTCTGTGCATTGGGGAAATTGACTTGGGAATCTAAGGAAGCTGAAGTTTCTAGAGTTTACAGGGTAAAGTACCAGAGAAGAGAGAGTAGTACACAGAGAGGACTCTGAAAAACTGCAGAGTTGTCCCTCTAGTCTTCATCTGAGTACTAATCAGTTGCACACATGTAGAAAACTACACAAGGACAAGGAAAAAGGCAACATCAGCTCTTGATAAAAACTGTCAGCAAACCAGAATAAAAAAGAAATACACTCAACTTATTAAAGGGCATTTGTGAAAACCTATAGCTAACATTGTACTTAAAAATGGAAAAATTATTTTTCTTTAAAATCAGGACCAAGAAAGTATTATCTGCTCTCATCACTTCTATTCTATGCTGTGTTGGATGTTCTAACTAGTGCAATTAGGCAAGAAAAAGAAAAAAATGCATCCAGATGGAAAATGGTGAAGTAAACCTGTCTTTACTTGCAGGTGGCCTCATTTTTTAAGTAGATAGTCTCATGGAGTTTATGTAACAGTTATTTGAACTAATAATTAAGTTTAGCAAAGTTGCAAGATAGAAGATTAACATACAAAATTCAATTGTATTTAAATATGTTAGCAATAAGTACTTGGAAATTGAATAAATATCATTATTAATAGCACATAAACATGAAATACTTAGGAGCAGCAGGTGGGAAAGAAGAATGTATAATCCAAGTATATAACAAGTCATATTCTTAAAATTTGTACAGCATTTTCTACTAGCTTTGAAGATATTGGATGTTAGTAGTGAGTGGTGATTATTAAATGAGAAAAACGCATGCGCAGAAAATGAGGAACAAAGTATGGCACTTATATTGGGAATTTTGTAATGCTGGTAAAAAAAATATGTGGTTTTCAAGCACCCCACTTCCTCCAAGTCATGGTTTCTTTTAGAATTTGGGATTGTAGAAACATTCCTTTCTGTGGAGAATAATGCAAGCTATGCGATTTGTTCTATTTCCATTGCTGCTGTGGTTAGCTGAAAGCTCAGAACCAATGATGAATTACAGTCTTTATAATTATAAAATACCCATCATTTTTATATCTGACTATATTAGTTCTGCTGCAGAAACTAAAAAACTAGACAAAACACATGACACAATAATTTGTAAAACAGTAGATATCAGACAACATAAGGCAATAACTCCTGAGAGATAGAAAACAAATGAAGTGAGCCCTGCAATTATTTCAGCTAACTGCTTTGAGAGAATTTCCAGGTTGTGTTGTTGGTGGGAGGGATCCAGATTAAACCTGGTGGTCTGGATGCGTATCTGATGTATATACATCTGATGTATCTTTCCTTTGGTGCTAGTTTTTTGTTTCAATTAACTTTCTTATAAACTACCTATTTCTTTGTGAGAAGAGAGGAAAAAATAAATATGTATGCATGTTATAAAGATATGTGTAATTGTATGTAATATATATAAATGTACATGGAAAACCCTAGCTACATATTTATCCACATTCACTCAATAAACATGTAGGAACTACTAGGCAGATTTTATAAAAATTCTACCTGGAAACTAGTCTCATTATTGTACGCTCACCCAGCATTTGCGAGTGGGTGTGTGTGTATGTGAGTCTATCTTGTGTGTCTGTGTCTACCTTGATTCCATTGAATCTCATTCTTTAGGGACGTTGGGTTGAAAGAAAATCCATCCTTTTTTGGCCAAGGAGGATGAGGCGTTAGTTAATTAAATTTCTCGTAGGCGTTTTTCCTGATGCAATAATACTAAATCCAGGGATAAGTTGTCTTGGCAACTGCTTTGGCAACTGTTACTAACGTGCTTTTTAGGCTTGTGAATAAACATGTTTGAGAATGTAAATCACAAGCTGAGGTTCAACAGATTTTTTTTTCTTGTTCTTCCAAAGAAACTGGACAGTAATTGATAATACAGTGTACTTCCATTTATGTTTGAATAATGCAGCAACATTCAGAGCTCAGTCTTTGGACGATTACATGTATTATTCATGCTTTCAAAATGTAATGAAGATACATACTTAATATCAGTTTTCCAATTAAACTTTATAACCAAGCTCAGAGATGGTTATAGTTTTTGGCAGAGATTTTTAATTTTCTTCAAATGCTTTCTTGGGATTCACAAAACAGCTTCAAGCATAAACATGTTTAGCTTGGGGGAAAGGGAGGGGCAAAGACATTGCAAATGTGATGACATACATATGCAAAAATTATTCTGGTGACGAATCTGGCAAAAATTTGACTATAGCCCTTTTCTCTAGTAATTTCTTTTTAATTAAAAAATTCCTTTTAGCATTCAACGCACTGAAAAAAATTGGCTAGACAGTCAATTTGTTAACTATCAATTTTGTGGCCAGCTAATGTACACTGATGTCCTTTCTTAACGCTAAAATAACATGTAGCAATAGAACTATTTTTACTAGATAATAAAGTAATCCTCACTTACAGAGGCTTCATATTGAGTTCTTTTCAGAATCCTAGGGAATTAAACAATTATGCAAGAGTAAAAGGGGCCCAAGATAATTTTGTCTGAATACTTCACCTTATAGAAATGGGTATTGAGATTCAGATAAAGCATAAATATCCTAAGCCTATAGTTAACTATGATCAGGCCATGTGTTCCCCAATGTAACATCATAGCAGCCTTCTCTGAATATAGTTCTGGCTAAAACAACCCCTTCATAATATTTTTTCTTCTTTATAGAGATGACATGGTATGGTTTAAAAATATGGGCTTCTGGGTTATGTAGATGTTGGTTTAAATTTGTGTTACTTACATTGAAAACAGCAACAACTAACTTCCATAATCTTGATGCTCATCTTATGATCAGGTAGTGACTTCCCTGTCTATAAAATACGTGGAGGGTTTCCACCAGCTGGAGGTTATAAAAATGACAAAGGGCTAAAAATTCCATAGAGAGCTTCAACAGCAGACTCCATCAAGCCGAAGAAAGAATCAATGAACTCAAAGACAGGTCATTTGAAATTACCCAGTCAGAGGAACAAAAAGGAAAAAAAAAGAGTAATGAAAGCCTGTGGGAATTATAGGACACCATCAAGCGAAACACTAAAGATGACAAAGGAAATTTGTGAGACGCTGATCCCCCTCTGCCATGAGAACTTTATAAAGTGTACAACACATGGTTATAGTCAATAGCTCTACAGAACAAAATGTGTTTTACAATTGGTTTTCATTTAGTGCCCACTGGTGAACTGTTTCATTTCGGGTTGCTAAGGAAGAGGCTGCTGGCTTGTTCTGTTGGAATCTTTTTCTCTGTGACCCATTTTGCTCTTTTTCCATGTAGCTTATTGGGCAACAAAAACCTTGCTTTTTAGTTCTTTATATGTCACAGTTTTAAAAGCCTGCAAGATACTACAGCTCTCTCTCTAGCACAATGTGCTTAGCTCTTTCTTAAGCCCAGCACCTCTGAAGTATATGATACGTTCCTTCAAAGAGAGTCACTTATGAGGGCAATACTGTTCAATAGAACTTTGATGGAAATGTTCTGTGTCTGCACCGACCACTATGTTAGCTACTAGCCTCATGTGACTATTGAGCATTTGACATATACCTACAGTGATGGAGGAGCTGAATGTTTAATTTTACTTAATTTACGTTTACGTTTAAATAGCTGTATGTGAATAGAGGCTACTATATTGTACAGTGCAGATCTACAAGTTGAGTGGAGATATATGGGGAGCCTGGTTCTCTATCTCCCTTTCTTCCCACTTTCCTCAACTCTTTCTACTTCAAGATTTTTGGCTACATGCTAAAGTAATCTAGGCCAAATAGCATTCCTAGTGTTATTATTCCAAGGAAACATATGTGCTTTTTAATGGAATCCTTTTGGGGGCAGTCTAAACCGGAAAAAAAAATTTCAAGCTCTATAGAATCCTGGTAGGGAAAATCCTTTGAAGTTAAAGTGGTTGTCTTACATCCCTCAAACCACATCTGTGGATAATCATTCACTGCCAGTTTAGAACACAGGCCTAGTTGAGCATCACCACTATTACTGCTGTTGATATTTCTTGATCTGCTATAGTAATATTTTACCCTCTTTAAATAATCTGATATATGTTTTAAGACAAATAGCTTTTACATTTTATTTTCTTCTGGAGAAGGGTCTCACTCTGTTGCCCAGGCTGGAGTGCAGTGCTATGATGTCACAGCTCACTGCAGCCTTGAACTCCTGGCCTCAAGTGATCCTTCTGCCTTGTCCTCCCAAAGTGCTAGAATTACAGGCTTGAGCCACCGCACTTGGATGGGACTCTGACATAGTTTGGATGTTGTCCCCCTCCAATCTCATGTCAAAATGTAAGCACCAATGTTGGAGGTGGGGCCTGGTGGGAGGTGATTGGATCATGAGTGTGGATTTCCCTCTTGGTACTGTCATCATAATAGTGAGTTCTCGTGAGATCTGGTTGTTTAAAAAAGTGTAGCACCTCCCGTCCCTCTCTTTCTTGCTCCTACTCCAGCCATGTGATATGCCTACTTCCACTTTGCCTTCTGCCATGATTGTAAGTTTCCTGAGGCTCCATGGAAGCCAAGCAGTTGCCAGCATCATCCTTCCTCTATAGCCTTCAGAACCATGAGCCAATGAAATCTCTTTTCTTTATAAATTACCCAGTCTCAGGTATTTCATTACAGCAATGCAAGAACATACTAATATAGACTGTATTATAAAAACAGGTAACAATTTCATTTTTTAAGCTCTGCTCATCTATTTCTAGTCTCCCATTCCCATGAGTTATGTAAATACAGATAGCACCTGCACCACAATAGTTTCTTTAAATCTTGTGCTCATTCATTGCAGGAACACCACACTTCCTTCTAGTAGTACTGTGGGGAAACAAAAAGAAACGAGATGAACACAGGCATTCGTTGTCTGGGGGGTAGCCCTTAAAAAGGTTTCTTAGTTTCAGTACAAATTTCTCTCTTTTATGTTTGGTGCCTGGCTTGGAGATTTTTTTAGGGGGAGAAATTTTTGTATCTCAGCTTCTGAAGTCACATCCTTTAACAGTATTTGTGTGTGTGTGTGTGTGTAGATAAGGTCTCACTATACTGCTCAGGCCAGTCTTGACTCCTGGCCTCAAGTGATCCTTTTACCTTGGCATTCTCTTGAACATTGATATTTGAATACATGACCTGTCATCACTGAAGCCCAGCTCTGTTCCATCAAGATGTGGCTTTCTAGACCCCAGCTGGCTCATCGCCCAGTCAAGTAAGAATCAAAGGTCAGCGCCTTCTTGGGAGCTGAGTACAGAGCTGTTGTCTAAAGCTGTAGTCCAATCAATTATACCCTAAAATGGTGCCCAAATGTACCATTTAACTCACCATGATGACTGCACTGGTCCATTCCGCAATGTTCCCAACTCCTCTTAGCTGCCAAAAAGATCCTTTTTATATTTTTTTCTGATGGTTTGAACAGTCTGATTTTTTGCACCTTCATAAAATCCTTCACATCTAGAGTGGTGTGGTACCAAAATAATTTGCGCCCCACTGATCACTCACTGATGAGCAATTTGATCAATTAGCTGAACACTTAAAGAAAACTGTAGTGTTGGCAGGGTGCGGTGGCTCACGCCTGTAATCCCAGCACTTTGGGAGGCCGAGGCGGGTGGATCACGAGGTCAGGAGATCGAGACCATCCTGGCTAACACGGTGAAACCCCGTCTCTACTAAAAATACAAAAAATTAGCCGGGCGTGGTGGCGGGCACCTGTAGTTCCAGCGACTCGGGAGGCTGAGACAGGAGAATGGTGTGAACCTGGGAGGTGGAGCTTGCAGTGAGCCGAGATCGTGCCACTGCACTCCAGCCTGGGCGACAGAGTAAGACTCTGTCTCAAAAAAAAAAAAAGAAAAAGAAAAAAGAAAATTGTAGTGTCAGTAAAGAAAACTAATCTCCACTCATTAAATTAATATTTTGGTGCTGTTATAGAACCTCTGTCTGGGTACATTTTTTCATTTAACAGCAATAAAAATTATTAGTGAGTTTTCATTATTAGCCTTCCTTGTAGATAAGGAAATTGAAGCATAGGGTGTTTAAGTAAATTCTGCAAGACATCACAGCATGTAGTGGTAGAGTTGGCACACAAAACCAGGTCTATTTGGCCCCAGTTACAAGAATTTCGACTTATCACCCATTTAATCCAGTTGAAAAAGCAGACATATGTGAAGAATGTAATTCATACATGATATTTAGATTCCAGGTGCCTTTACCAGTGAGTCTAATCTATTCACTATAGCCGACCTGACAAGACTTGGAAATTAAGATATTTGTCTGAATTCGTTTGTGTCTTTGAAGAAAATGTATTTCTTTAACGGTATCACAAAGTCCAATTTTTCATGAAGTAAAAATTTCTATCAGCCAATTCATCCTCATTATGAAGTTAAAAAAATGTATATGAAGCTGGGTGCAGTGGCTTACACCTGTAATCCCAGCACTTTGGGAGGCCGAGGTGGGTAGATCACTGAGGTCAGGAGTTTGAGACCAGCCTGACCAACATGGAGAAACCCCGTCTCTACTAAAAATACAAAATTAGCCGGGCGTGGTGGTGCATGCCTGTAATCCCAGCTACTCGAGAGGCTGAGGCAGGAGAATCGCTGGAACTCGGGAGGTGGTGGTTGTGGTGAGCTGAGAGTGTGCCATCGCACTCCAGCTAGGCAACAAGAGTGAAACTCCATCTCAAAAAAAAATAATAAATAAAATAAAATAAAATAATAAAAAGTATATGCTTGTATAATATATGTACTTGGGCATTTTGTTTCCCATATACACGCATGTAAGTCCAGTCTTGAACTTTGATGTTTGTTCCTGAATTTTTTCTTTTAGGATGGAAAGGAATTTCATTTTCTGAAGATACTGATTTAAAACGTTGGTTTTCAATTTGAGTTTATCTAGCAGCTTGCCATATGGCTTTGACTAAGACAATTAATTCCTGGGCCCTCCGGTTGTCTACCTAAAAAATGGGAAGGAGAGCTGTATTACTGTTTATATTATTTTTTTTTCTCACGGAAGTAAAGACTTATAAGTGTATTTTTAAAAAATATATTTTATTTTAAATTCTGGGGTACATGTGCAGAACGTGCAGGTTTGCTACAAAGGTAAACGTGTGCCATGGTGGTTTGTTGCACCTATCAACCCATCACCTAGGTATTAATCCCCGCATGCATTAGCTATTCTTGATGCTCTCCCTCCCCCAGTCTCCCTGGGAGGCCCTGGTGTGTGTTTTTCCCCTCCCTGTGTCCATGTGTTCTCAATGTTCAGCTCCCACTTATGAGTGAGAACATGTGGTGTTTGGTTGTCTGTTCCTGTGTTAGTTTGCTGAGGATGATGGCTTCCATTATAAGTGGATTTGACATAACCAATTCTTTGTCCTTAAGTACCTTGTCCTCTCATGGCCTCTGTCACTTGCTATTCAACAGGGATAAATCAATCCTGCTCATGTGAACTCCACACCATACCTACTGTTCATGTCTGCATCTGTAGCATTCTCTTCATGGAGCATCCAGAACTCTCTTTTCCTTATAAATATTTATTTTCCAGAAATATCAGAATATACAGAACAAGGAAAACCTAAGGCCATCTGAGATAGACCTGTTTTAAGGAAGCTGGTGTAAGTGTCGCTCCAGAGTGCCCACAAGGTGGCAGCGTCTCAGAACATTAGGCCAGCAGAAGTCCTGAGTCCTGGCCTTGGCGGTTGAACTGGGCTTCATAGCTTAGTTATACTGAGATAATAGGGTCAAGTGCCTGCCAAGTGATAGCTACGGGGAGGTCCACCAGCCAACAGTCTAGAAAACCACTTTTTGACGGTATTTTCTAAAAAGCAGTAGCAACATCACTCTTCCATTTTAGAGTGCTCTATTCAGAAAAAAAAAAAAAGAGCTTTCGGAATGCTTTATTTCACTTAAGAATGTAAAACCTACACTGGTGAGAAAAAAAAAAGGAGGGAGCAGACTCTTCCTTATATTTTCCTGTCATTCAAAGTCATTGATTCTCAACCTTGACTTTACATTAGAATATCTTGGGGAACTTTTAAATCACTCTCTGGGACAGAGGCCCAGAGATTAATTTTTGAAAGCACTGTAAGTGATTCTAAAGAGCATTTGGGGTTGAGAATCATCTTTTCAGTTCCTCTCCATCCATTCATTCATTCACTTGCCATTTATTGCATACTTCCTCATGTCAGCTTTGAGCAAGGAAATGGCAATGATGTAAAATGAGATTCTACAATTGCCCCCAAAGACCTTGCAAGTTAGTAATTCAATTTAATGGAAGTCAATTCAGCAAACATTTATCAAGCTCCTAGAACATGACAGGTACTATGCTAGATACTGAAACGGCAGAGATGAGAGCAATTCTAGCTGCCTAGCATTTATATTCTAGTGGGCAGTGTATACAACTGAGTATCAGATGAGGCAGAATGTGGCATTATTCATATTTTACCTTTCTATAACATTTTACAGTAACACAAAACATTTTAACCAACTTACATAACTTAAGCTATATAACCCAATAATTCTTGAGATTTGCAAGCAGCTAGCTATCATTATCTGAAGTTCAGAGATGAGATTAACATGCTTTGCCAATATGAAGCAGAATAAGTCATCATATCCAAGTCTAGGGACTCTATGGTCAGTGCTGACTGCCTCATTTATGGTAGGTGTGGGGATCGGAAAAGAGTGGTTGATTTTACATGCATAAGTGAAGATCTTTGTCTCAGGGTATATTTGTGCATTTGTCTTGGAGATTTTATTTCTGAGAGAGTGAGTAGAAGATCATTTCTGTCTATGTATTTCCTGAGACTCTTCCTCCATCTAATCAAAGGCCTTTTCTGCTCCAGACTTAATGTATATATTCTTTCTATATGCTCTCCTTCTAACTTTCACCAAAATGATGATCTCTAAAATTGCTCTGGATGTCTATTTCCCTGAAGAGAAAACTGAAAATATTTAGTTCTATCAGCAGATCTGGTTGTCATCAGCTTCTGTCAATCACAGAGAGCTTTAATGAGGGGAATGAAAATTAGTCTAAATGTATGTAAAGAAGGCATACAAGTCTCATTTTTCAGAGATCTGCATTCTTTCAGCTAATAGAGTGTTAAGCCAAATGCCATCTGGATTAGGACTGGTACATGAGATAGTTGATCATGAACATGTTTTAAGAATTAACCTTACAGCAGATGTGGAGAGTTGACTCATGAGGGAGTCAAGTGTGGGTGAATATCTTCCTTGTGTGGAGAACCAAAATGATATGGGCATCCTTTAGGGTCAATAAGCATAGGAAGATATTACCGGGTAGCTTGTAGGTTTTATGTTCCCATAATAGCAGAGAATCCACTCAGTGGTTGACTTCCAGATGATTCATGGTCTCTCTATTATACAGAAGACTCTTACCAAATATCCCACCATGGCACTGTGGAATTGTCTGTCCTTTCCCTAAATGCTCAGCTCTATTAGGACTGTCAGATTTAGGTGCCATAGCCTAAGAGAAGCACGAATCAATTGGAATATATCCAGCAGAAAACATTCATATGACGAATGTGAACATCATTTTAAAGAACAATTGAGAAGCTGTGAAGTTTTAAGCTAAAGTAGCAGTGACCCAGAAATGCAAATGCAAGCACAATAAATCAAATATGCAAACATCTATTTCTGCAAAAGGGGGTTACACTTGTTCTGTCCAGCTCCAGAGAGAAGGAAAATGGCCAGAAGTGGAAGTGACAAGGGGGAAAATTGGAGCTTATCTTGATATGGAAGAACATTAGAATTGAGCAGTAGAAGCAGTTGCTTCCCAAGCCCCCTGTTTTCAGAAGTGTTCAAGAACACTATGTTAAGAATGTGAAAGTCCGGCAGACAAGCCCCATCAGTAGCAGGAGTCAGCAGACCCGGGAATTTGGGAGCGGACTGAGTAATTTTTCTTTGAAAGAGGACCCATGAGTTAGAAAAGAATGGCCTTGGCCTTATGCCAACAGGTATTACTTTGAGGACTCCCACTCCCCCTGTTTTGGGCCCTGAAATCCTTGCATTAGTCATTTTTCTAGTTAGTAAGTCTATGAAGGCCTCAAAGACAGATGTGATAGCAGTCCTTTATCCAGGGGCTGAGACCGATCCCTGCTTAGTCCAACAGTTAGGACTTAGGAGAGGGGACTCTGGTAGATTTGGCCCAAATTAACAAGCATGGCCAGGGCTGATATGAAGCCTGGGGAGGAGGAGATTCTGAAACGAAGAGCTGTGGGTGCCAAGTACCCACAGCTTGGACCTAGTTGTCACTCCTGCCATCTGGAAGCTCATCTTTAAGAAGAGATGCTTATGTCTATTAGACTTTCATCATGGTACATCTGGAAGTTTAGCTTAAAGAAATGATGACTCAGATGTGGGAATGGACATATTAGAAAGGCCCATTGGGTAGAAGAAGGGTTAGACTCTCTCCACTGAGCACTAGAGGAAGGAAAATCACCAAGGGTGGATATGTTGAGGGGACGAGGTTTCAGTATAATCAGTAGCTGGAGGGACTTTAGAACTACTGAACAGTGGAAACAGCTGCTTTACAATAAGTCCTGTCTGTAGAGATGTTTAGGGACACATTGTCACTTCAGGGAGGAGGAACCATCATTCATTCATCATTTGTCCTTATTGAAGTAAGAATTGAGATTAAATAAACTCTAATGATGTGTAGGAATTTGGATAAAATGTATTTTCCTGAAATTTTGTGAAACTACTAAACACTTTATTTATTCAACATTCCTGGATGCACTAAAAAGAATAATTCTCCTCCACATGTATCTAATAATTCTGATTGAATTGTCTGTGCCAGAAGACACTATTATCTCAGCTGAGGGCAGAGACTATGTATTTATTTTTTTCTGAATCCCTAGCCCATAGGACACTGCCTACTATAGAGTAGGTATACAACAAACGTTTGTTGAGTGAATGTCAAATAAATTTTGTTAATTCTATTGCTCAAACATGGACCGAATCCCCTCTGTGTATAAGGTATGCCTACTCAAAATATATCGATAGCTAACATTTATCAAATTCTTGTTATTGGCTAGGTGCCAGGATTTCATACACTGCCTCATTCAGTCCCTGCAACCAACCCTCTTAAAAAGATCAAGTAGATGCTCTCACTACACCCTTTTTACTAATAAGGAAACTGAGGCATGCAGAGGCCAAGTAGCTCCCCCATGGTTACACAGAGAGTAACTAGATGATACAATATTTAAATTTAGGTTGTGTGACTACAAAACCAACACAGTTCATTATTACAGTATAGTCTCAGTAAAGGAGTGATCATTAATAGTGTAAAATATTTTTAAAATATAGCTAATAATTATTGCATGTGTTCTATATGCCAGGTCCTAAGCATTTGTCCATTTATTCCTCACATTAGCCTCACAAGGTAGGTACTATTATTGTGCCCATTTTACAGATAACAAATAGAGTCTAGGATTTTTGGATCTGGGCTTATCAGACTGTCAAACTTATCCTCTGAATGTTATGTGATATTCTTCCATTTTTAGGGGTACTGAAGGAACAAGTATCCCCCAAAATGGAAGAAGAAGAACATTTTGGGGGATACTGAAAGAATAAGTCATGATTCCTCTTCTGTGAAGTGTGTGTGTTATTTTAAGAAAATTATATTTAGATTTGACCTGGCACTGGATCTCGGCTCATCCAACACTCTATTAGGATAGTACCATTCCAAATGTTCTTTATGCATGCCTTCTGGATATCAATTAGCTATGAGTTCAGAGGCAGGTTAGAGGTGACAAGGAAACTCACAAAGAACTAAAACATTAGGATCAAATGGAGATGGGTTCTGGGTGAGGCTCACTATTGTATTAGCTATGGGAATACTAATAAAATCCCATATTTGGAGGCCACTTAACCTCTGCATAGCCTAGTTTCACCATCTATAAAATGGAGTAGCAGGAGTAATTATACCCCTTTCTTCTTATCCATTTTCTCATTAAAACTTGTAACTTTTTAAATGGGAAGAATCAGGTGTATTATAAGACAAATGGAATTAGGTGGAGAAAAATTCGTGCAAGCCTCATTTTATTATGTAGCCTAACTTTGCTTTATGAAACTAAGTCTACCTCAAAAGGGCATCGGAGCCTCAGAATCCTACAAAATATGGCCCCTGACTCAGAATTGGAAGAACTCAACCAGATACACGAGCAGGCTTAGGTTGTCTTGGGCCTGGAACTTATACAAATTTTGGACTCTCTTTAGGTAAAAGAATACGAAATTAGACACAAATGAGATTTTGTCATAAATCTTTAATGTGGATTAAATTAAGTCACATAAGAGATAATTCACTTCTTTTAAAATATCTTCACCTAATCAAAATCAATCATACTTCTGAAATAATCCCAGATCTCATACATTAAGTTGAAATCAAAAGCTGTGGATCATGTTATAATATAACAAGCTTGGCTTTGTGGAAAGAGGCATGGAAAGAGGCATAGCTTCCCTCTCCCCCCATTGGTTTTATATATTTGAGGTCAAAAGCCTTCTTGCTGAGAAAAAGAGAAAAGGGTTGATAAGCGCAAGAGTGCATGTGTGCCTGCAACAGCAATTTGGTGTGGGGAGTTCTCGAGGACAGCAAGGATGTGAGCCATGGCAGCAAATCAGGAGGAAGCTAGGTGTTCACCACATTAACCTTATCATTAAGAAAACAATCTGCCTCTCTTGGCCTGGGAATCCCTCCTGAGTGCTTCTAGGCTACGAGTGTCAAATTGCTCCTTACAGATGCTGAGCAGAAGAAGATTTTCCATTTCATCTTTCGGCCTTCTCTTCTCCCTCCCTCAATGAGGACTTGTGCTGCCTCCTGCCGGAGTGTTGTAGGGAAGATTAATTAGCTAATATTGGTTAAGGGCCTTTGATGATGACTGCTAAGTGTTTGCAGCATGTAATTGCCATTTTTTCCAAGGAAATGCCCATATAGTTACTAATTAGGCATTGTTGAAGAACCTCATGCCCCATTATTTTACAGTTGTCTTGTAATTAACTGGCATCAGTTCCATTTCAAATGACATTTATTGCCCATTTCCCTGGTTTAATTTTTGGAAATTTTATGGGAAGCCTGGGCATCGTTTCTTATTCACTGCAACTTGAATAATTAACAAGGTAAATATGGCTTTGGGTGGTGATATTGTCAACAACAAGAGTACTTTAGAGATTTTAATTAAGAATGCTACTGCTGTACTTTATGTGAAAGTTTATTATGGTGCCTAAGCACTCTAAGCACTCCTTCATTGTGGATTGTGGCTCATGTCTGAGTGTTTGTGCCCGTGTGTGTGTGTGTGTGCGTGCTTGAATGAATGTGTAATTTCTATGACAAACAATGCAATATGAGATATGAAAACAAAGTCCTCCTTTGGCTTACCCTTCTCAAACGCACAAACTGGAGAAGCTGATTAATTAATATTTTGCCATTTTCTTACTATAACCTAGAGACTTGAATTAACTCAAATCAAACATCACTTGTTAAATGTCTACTATAGTATCAGTTTTGGACTAGATGTGTTTCATGATTTCTTTAATCTTTACAACAAGTCAATCAGGTCTCTCACAATGACAAGATGAAGATTCAGAGAGGTTAAGTAAGATGTCCAGAGGCACATGGGTAGTAATAGATGAAGATAGAGCTCAAATTCCGGTCAGCCACACTCTGAAGACTGGGCCCCTTCCATGCTATCTCTCAAGCAAAATTACTGAGCTTTCTACTTGGAAGTGAGTCTTGGTCACTCCAAAGGCCAACTCGTGCCTTCTCCAGGAAGTCTTGAATGATCATTTATGTAAGTGCATCTTCTCACCTGTACTCTGATATTACTTTCTATGGCTTCTCATAGTTTGACTTTTATTTAAGCTGTGTGCCAGTGGCAAGGACAATATAATGTGACACTTAGAAAAGGGTGGACTTTGGAGACAACTGTAATGTATTCCTTATTCTGCTTTTTCCTATCTGAGTCATTTTGGACAAAATTCAGCACAGCTTAAGATTCACGTTGTTGATGTGAAGACGAAAGTAGAGCATGTGTGGAAAGTTCTCAGAATGTGTTGTGCATGGGAAGCACACAATATATGGTGGCTGGTTAGATGGATAAAAACAACATAAATGGGCTGGGCAATGTGGCTCACACCTGTAATTCCAGCACTTTGGGAGGCCGAGGCGGGTGGATCATGAGGTCAGGAGATCGAGACCATCCTAGATAACACAGCGAAACCCCATCTCTACTAAAAATACAGAACATTAGCTGGGCGTGGTGGTGGGCACCTGTAGTCCCAGCTACTTGGGAGGCTGAGGCAGGAGAATGGCGTGAACCCGGGAGGCGGAGCTTGCAGTGAGCCGAGATTGTGCCACTGCACTCCAGCCTGGGTAACAGAGTGAGACTACGTCTCAAAAAAAAAAAAAAGAAAAGAAAAGAAAATTGTAGTGTTGATAAAGAAAACTAATCTCCACTCATTAAATTAATATTCTGGTGCTGTTTTAGAACCTCTGTCTGGGTATGTTTTTTCATTTAACTGCACTCCAGCCTGGGCGACAGAGCAAGACTCCGTCTAAAAAAAAATAAAAAACCGTAAATGAAGGAATGAATGGCAGTGTCCTTTGTTCGTTTATAGGATCACCTCTCCAAAATTGTGCTCTGTGTCGGTTCAAAATGTAATTTTAAAAATATAAAAATGAGTCTCATAAAGACTTGAGAAAGACAAGTATATCTGACTGAGTTCCAGGCTGCCCCACTGTAGTAGAAAAACCTGACTAGATCACACTGATTATAATGTTGTATACAACTTCTTAAAAATAATGGCCACTGAGACCAGAATATGTTGATTATTAATGAGCTGAAATATGGGGTCTATTGTGTTGTGAGTTCCTCCAACCTATTTCATGAATGAAATAGAACGATGGAGACCAACAGGAGACCTGGACTCGAAATCACAGGATTCTTATCAGAATTTTAATTTCAATTCCACCATGTGTAATTATATATGTGACCTCTATACGCAATAAGCTGTAAATTTCATGGAACTACCAAGACTCCAGGAAGTGGAGTCTGAATTGGAAATTTATTTGTGTAAAGTTTATTGGGGGTGTTTTCTGGACCAGGACCTGTCAGGGGGTCAGAGAAGCAGGATTGGGTCATACTGGTTGCAAGTGACTTCCCAGGCATTTCTGGAGGGCTGAATTGAAGAAGGAATGCTGAGACTTTGAAGCCTTTCAGACTGTCCCCAGGAGAAGGGTGTAGCATTAGAGAGAGCAGCTCTCTTTGGCCAAGAGAGGACATTTCCTGGGAAGAAACTTGGCTGTGAGATGTCAACAACCCATAATTCCAGCAGCCATGGGCATGAGTTTCTCAGTTCTGGAATCTGAGTGGAGCACTACAGCATCCACTACAGTGGTGAAAGAAGGATTCGAACTCATGAAACCTGACCCCTCATGACTTCATTATAATTTCTTTCCTTGCAACTCAATGACTATCATCATTTTCACTTTACAGTTCAAAATATAGAACCTCAGAGTTAAGTAACTTGCCTAACATGCCAGAAATTGTAGGTCCCAAGATATACAACGAAAGCCCATGCGCATTCCCTAGGACCATATATCTGCGTACTTTAATAGCAAATGAAAAGTCACTCAATAGACTGCTAAATTGTTCAACATGTAATCGTTTGCTAAATCTCAGAAGATGGAAGGGGATTATGTGTGTATGTACTTGCGTGTAATGTTTTAGAACAGGCAGATAGATATTAGCTGTTTCCGCCTGGATGGTGGAAACACTCAGGACTTCAGAGGAGTAGCAGCAGAAAACCATTACAACACACTTCATATCAAGCAGATTTTGCGAGTCAAGTAATTGCTTGTAAACACAACACCATGGAATAAAACCTGATATATATTATTTGGACTTCACAAAATAATTCCTATTATTTCTGTAAGTAATTTTTGTGTATCTCTTTTTTTTTTTTTTTTTTTTTTTTTTGAGACGGAGTCTCGCTCTGTTACCCAAGCTAGAGTGCACTGGCGCGATCTCAGCTCACTGCAAGCTCTGCCTCCCAGGTTCAGGCCATTCTCCTGCCTCAGCCTCCCGAGTAGCTGGGACTACAGGCGCCTGCAACCACGCCCGGCTAATTTTTTGTATTTTTAGTAGAGACGGGGTTTCACTGTGTTAGCCAGGACGGTCTCGATCTCCTCACCTCGTGATCTGCCCGTCTCGGCCTCCCAAAGTGCTGGGATTACAGGCGTGAGCTACTGCACCCAGCCTTTTGTGTATCTCTGATGTTATGATGTACTCACTAGGAATATGGAGGTAAATGGAGCTTATAGATTGGTGACAGAGTTGTGTTGTATTTGGGCTTCAATACTGCAAGAGGTTTCTGGTGACGTGGTCACCCAGAGAATATTATAAACAGACGGAGAATAGTCTTAAAACTCAGCCCACTCCATCATCCCAAATCTAAGATAAAAGGAAGGGAAGGAGGGAGGGGATTTACTGAAAGCAATAACTTATTTGCTCCAGCCTGGAAAATGTCCTACAACGTATGGAGTTGTACTAATGTGTGAGTGGACCTCAACGTCAGCGTGAATCCCTGCAGGGTTAGTTGGCATAATCATCAACCTACCCACTCACAGGATGCCAGCTTCTGGGCCACAGGAGCTCATGGAGACACAGTAGCACCATGAAACTTGTCTTCATAACAGGACTGGTCCATGCATCTACTTCTTCCTCCTCATAGACCCCATCTGCTGTGGGAAGTTAGGGCTTCACCCTGAGGTTCTGTATTTTCAACTGTAAAGTGAAAATGATAATAATCATTGAGTCTAACCATTTCCATTTTCTTAATATTTGCTTTCATCAGCCTGGGCCACCTCAGGATCTGTGTGTCTGCCTAAAGGCAAAAACAGTTCTCCCAGGCCTCTCCCAACTAAAATGTGAGAGCAGAGTCCAGCAGGACACTGGATTTGCAAGCAGAATGACATGGACACGAGTCATGATTCCATCACTTTGTAACCAGCAGGCTACTCAGTTTCTCTGGGGTTTGATTTCTTCATCTGCAAAATGAGGTCGGATGAGGGATAATAATAACCATTCACAATTGTGAGGCACAAATGAGAATATTTGTGTTTTTAAGGAGGAATTATATAAAAGTTCCATACAAATAATGATGTTGAGCTGGAGGGCTCTGCGGATGCATTTAGCTTGGGAAGAAGAAGATAAGCCTTTACTTGGAGGAAAAGCCAGAATCACAGCTGTTGGATTTGTTCTGAAATGAATACAAGACACCTTTGTAAGCCAGACTGACAAATTAGTCTGCCCTACTCCTCATGTGCTGGCGGTCAACTTGTGCCCCACTGCATCCTGTGCCCCATGTTCAAATTCAATCAAGGTCAGAGCAAACAGTCACCCATTGCAATTCTAGAAACCTGTTTTCTCCTATCCATTGCACATCTCAACCCATCACATTGGAATAACACAGTCAGATGCAATTAGCCCCAGACTATTTAATTACCCAATGGGTTTCCATATGTCATTAAGCAACGTCCTTGTGAGATCACAAGGGTGCTGCACACACAAAATGGTCATGTCCTCTGCTTTGCACTTTCAGCAAATAAGACTTGAAGTCAGGTTGTCATGATAGTCTTGATTTAACATATCTAATTCCAGTAATTTAGAACTTTCCTTGGATCTGGAAATGCTCAGGACCCATCACTGAGGGTCTATTTTGATTTCCCTGGAGGTGGAGAAGGAGATGCTTTTCCAGACTTCTGAGAAAACACATCCTTCTTGGGCCCTCACTTCCTTGCACAGGCTATTCTTCTTGCTATCAATATGTTTCCTTCTTATCTTAGTTGGCAAATTCAGAACACAAGCTTCAAATTAACCTCAGGTGGAACTCACCTGTGAGTAAAGGTTTTCCTGAAGTTTGCAAAAGCAGAGAGAGTCACAGCCATGCCCCTTGTTCAAAACACTTCTAAGCACATCAGCTCCAATTTCCAATTCTGCAGTTATTTGTTTAACTATATCCCTTTCCTGTAGACTGTGAAGTCCTTGAAGAATGGCACTGTATTTTGTTCATCTTTTTGATTCAGAACACTTAGTGTGGAATGAGCCTGAAATTATAAATCGAATAGATGAATAAATATACATAAATATAAATAGATACTGTTTTCAAATGTTTATTTTCAACAGAAATATTGAACTCATTGTCTTTTGGTGAGTTGACTTTCATTTTTTGAGCACCATGCAAAATTATACTGGCTATTTTTCAAGGAATAAAACAATGGAAAATAATACCAGAAAGATGAGATTTCTTCACTTCCTCCTTTCTCCACTGTGGGTAAGTTTATTATTATTTTTTTATTTCCGCTTTAACTATGGGCTGCTATAACATGCATAATTATTTAGTGGACTACTGGACTTAATGATAAGATCTGTCTGATACGCAGGATGATGTCTTGGAACTGTCACAGCTGAGTTGGGAGAAAGATATAGCTCAAGATGAATGGCTGAATTCAGATTAAATCATCACTCTTTGGGCATCTACTAAGGATTGGATATGGTGCTGAAAACATCACCTTCATTATCTTAATGGTCAATTGACATTAGCACTCCCATAGTGCAGGTGTAGAAAGGGAGGCTCATAGAAGTGATTTAATTTGCTAGAGATGACCCAGCTATTAAACATATGCTGAGTCCAGTATCTAGTTCCACACAGACTAGAAATGGGCTGGGATTCAGAGAGGACATGGGAGTGCTTAGCTAGCGGATGTGTCTCCAAGATAGCCAAGTCCCTGCCAACCCTGAGGCTCTGTGATTTGTGTGGCTTGGTGAGGACCTCTACTGGCTAAACTTCCTGGGCTGATAAAATGCAGTGAGGATGGAGACTGGGGGAAAGAAGGGCAAAGGATCTGAGTTTGAGTATTAGTCTAGTCACTTATTGGATGCATTGGGTGTTTCTTGCTTCATGCCACTGTTCTGCCTATGTCCTTCCACGGCTCCCCAGTGCTCTTTGTACAGAGATCGTGAATCTGTCAGTTGCTGTATGGCCTGCCTCTCCTTCCCACTCCAGCCTCAACTCATTTCATACCCTGCTCCCTGCCTTGGGGCTGGCCATACCAGGAGGCTTCTTGCCTGCTCTCTCTTGCCTTTGCAAGTGCTGTATATTCTGCCTAGAATTCTCTTCTCATCTCTCTTGTGCCACCTAAAAAAAAGGCTTTTCATCTTTCAGCTCTCAACCCAAGCACCTGTTTCTCAAGGCAAGCCCTTCTGCTGCCCCAGAGCCAGCTCAGCTTCCATTATGAGTCCCTGATATTGACCTGTCTTCCTTTCCTTCAGAGCCCCTCACTTGTTTTGCAGGTAACATTCACTAATGGATTAGGTAATTAATGCTGGTCTTTCCTTTTAGACCGGAATCTCCATAAAAGCAGGGACAGCGTAGCATGGCTGGCACAGATCATGTTATCTACTCACAGACAGCTACTATCTAAACATTTGCTTGCCCTCTCTGAATCCCAGATAGTCTCCACGCTCTGTGAAACTAGATTATAGTAGTTGGCAAATCAAAATTTGTGATTCACTTTCAAAAAACTGTTTGCCATTTCTTCAGAGTACAAACTCAGTTCATATCTACAAACTCCAATGGGTCAAATGACTAATAGCGAATGAATGGAGAAGGAAGGAGTAGACACAACTGGTCTTATCATTGCTTAGCTGTCTGCAAGGCTTGAGCTGCAGAGTGCTTGCTATTTTGTAAGTTTTTGACCTTTGGAGGAGAATTCCAGAGCTGGTCTACTTATCTAATTAGGAGCCCATGTTCACAGTAAAATCAATTCTTCATGTAGTATGGGGTTGAGGGATCAGTAAAAGCATTGACTTTGGAACCAGACTGCCTGGATTCTACCACTTATTTGCTCTGTGAATTTAAGCAACTTACTTAACCTGTCTCTGACTTAGTTTTGCCATCTGTAAATTGGGGGATATTACAGTATTTGTGTTGTATGGTTGCTGTGAAGATTAAATAATTTATATTTATTTTACAAAGTGTTTATAATAGTTCCTGACATATAGTGCATGCTATATAAGTAATTTCTATTATTTTTATTCTTTTGGAGATGGGACATACTATGCCTTTTCAAGTGCCAGCCCCTATAACCACTTCCTTCCTAGGCATCCTCCCATTTCCCCCAGTAGCTGTAGCTGTTTCTGCCTCCCTTCTAATCTGAGTTGCTAAAATTTGAGTGTGTCTCATGTGTTGGCTTATGACAATATTGGTTGTTTCTTCCCTCTGTATTTTCCATTGCAAAGGCTTAGTTCTCCACTAGTAGGAAATAGTCCTGTTGTCTCAATTATTCTTGGGCTGTGCCCCAAGAAAATTTGATTCTCCAGGTGCAATCAGGCAACAGGAACAATGTTGGGGAGGTGAGAGAGCTTGAGAAAGGTGGCTTTTGCTGGTGTGAGTCAATACAGCTCAGCTCCCCTGTGCTAAGTGGAGTTGCAAGTTCCAATGTGAGTCTGTGTGTTCACTCACTCTCCCCTGGCTCATCTCTCAGTGGGCTCCTTGGCTGGCAAGCTGGCATTACACAAACAGGAATGCTAATGAAATGCCTTTCCAAGATGGGTGCCAGGCAATTTAAACACAGAACTAGTTATTAAGGTTCTCTAATGGCATAAGAGAGTTGAGACTAAAGTCTGAGCTGGCCAAGGCAAAGAATGTTGTCTGGTATGAAGGACAGAATCCAGGCTGTACCAAGTAAGACATCGGTGAACTTAGGGAAAGTCCCTTCCTCTCTGTGGCCCTCCCCATGTGTTAAAGGAAAGAGTTCATTCATCCATTCAACACATATTTATTGAGCTTCTACTGTGTTCTAGGCACTGCTGGAGAGATGAACTTTCAGATGTATTATGTTGAAATCATTTTGTGAAATACATGACCGAAAGCTCAAATATGGTGAACTTGGGGACAGGAGTAGATGGACTGCATTATCTTAATCTGTGTAATCAACACATGGCAGAAAGCATGGTGCATAAGATGAGCTCTGGAAATATTTGGTGTTCTTTTAAAAATTCTGCTTTTGGCTTTCTTACTTTCTAAAATGTTTGTATACTATTTTACCGATGTCGTTTTTCATATTGATTATTTTCTTCCTTCTATTTACTTTGGGTTTACTTTGCATTTCTTTTTCCAACCTTTGAAGGTGGAAACATGAACCACTCTTAGTCTTTTATTTTTATAAAGTTGTAAAATTTCCTCTAGCACTGCCTTAGTTATGAATAATTTTTTATTTGCTGTGTTTTTACTATGATTGTTTCAAATACTTTAATGTCCTTTGTGATTTCTTTTTCAACCTATGTGCTATTTGGAAGTGTGTTGTTTAATTTCTAAATATTTGCATATTTTATGTTTTTAGTTGTTGATTTCTAATGTATTTCCTTTGTACTCAGAAATACAGTTGGTAAGCACTGTGGTATTTCCTGTGAGCTCTGGAAGAGACTGGCTCTATATATGTACGGCCCAGCTTTGGACCAAGGATCCACTCAGATTTCCCCATACAGCATTCTGAGGACTCTTGTCTGAGTAGTACCCTTCTCTTTGTTAATTTGCCCTGCAAATTCCAGTTTGCATTCGCAGCCCTCAACTTTAATCTCTGCCATCCCAGCTCAGCAACACTGCTGTGCTCTCCTTGGTCTCCATCTCCTTGTGACATGCAGATCCCTGAAAGTTCCCTACGGCAGAAGGTTGAGAAAACATTGAGCTCACCACATGTTTGCTTTTTTGCTAGCATTATAGTTAGCTAGCATATGGGTCAAATGACTAATAGCGAATGAATGGAGAAGGAAGGAGTAGACACAACTGGTCTTATCATTGCTTAGCTGTCTGCAAGGCTTGAGCTGCAGAGTGCTTGCTATTTTGTAAGTTTTTGACCTCTGGAGGAGAATTCCAGAGCTGGTCTACTTATCTAATTAGGAGCCCATGTTCACAGTAAAATCAATTCTTCATGTAGCATGGCGTTGAGGGATCAGTAAAAGCATTGACTTTGGAACCAGACTGCCTGGATTCTACCACTTACCTCCAAAAAATGCTTCACCTATTTTGTTCTGTTTCATAGTTGTTTACCTTTGTGAAGGGAGGAAGAACAGTCTAGGTAACACCCATACTCTGTTGCAGCCAAACCCAAAATATTACTTTTTAATTTAATCTTATTTAAGTTGCTAATATTGACATAACAAGGTGGGTTCTGGAAGTTTAGGTTTTAAAATACATGTTTTTTAATTTTCAAAATGTGCTTATTTTGTTTTTACCAGGGCCATCTTTTTAGGTTTTTAATTTAACTTTTCTTTGCATTTCTAATTGTGATTTATTTATGTTTATGCATTTTGAAGAAAAAAATTATTAAATCATCTTTTTCTCCATTTGTGAGCTTCCATCATTTCGAGCAACTAAGTTGTACCTGCAATTGCTATATAAAACCTCTTTCTAACAATATCTGAATAGTGCTTTTTACTTGATGCTTTTTAAAGATAACATAAAGAACTAGTTACAAATGACTAATTTAATACATAAGATCAACTCTGAATGACTGACTAATTGGTTTGCTTAAGCACAATGTTATCTTCTCACAGTAAAATGATACCCTGATAAGGCTATAACAGGTCGATGCCTCCCATCTCAGCCCACTCAGGTGACAGTGAGTCCTTTAGTAATGTATTCTGGGTAATATTGCTGTCTTGTGCTTGCTTAGATGTTCTTACTAACTCATGTCTGATTTTATACATTTTGCTGAATCTCTTCTGTGGTTCATGCTTGCCCATGCGAGGTGTGCCAAATAATTCTGTTTCAGATAAGTCACTACCTTGTATCTGTGTGGAAAGTGTAACTCCAGAGACTTCCCAAATTCTTTGTTTGTAATTCCTTATAGAACACCAATTATGAACAGCTTTCATTTATTGCACTTTTAAAAAAGCTATTTATGTTTCTATTGCCTATTGCATTCATCCATACAAATGCTGAAATTTGAAGGATTTTTTTTCCTCCTTCAAAGTATACTCTGCAAAATTACTTTGCTTAAGCTCTTTGTTATCTAAGAATGCCTTCTCTTTATGGCAAGAAGAGGGGGTTAGGCTGCTTGGGTTTGGATGAAAAAATAATACAAGTTTATGCTCTCTAAAAAAAGCCTGTTTCACTTGGTCAAAGGTTATTGATGCTACACTTAATTCCTGTGTCATATTGTAAAATAATTCCTAGATGTAATCATCTTAGGTTTTGCCTTTACTTATTTAATACTCATTTAAGATGGCAAACATGATTTAGTAACATTTATTTTGGTTATTTGAAAGCTTTTTTTCTTACTTATTGATTCTTTCATATATTTCTAATAGATAAGACTGCTAGCGCAGTGAATTCTGGTAGATGAGGTATTATTCTATCTTCTACTCACTTGTATTGATTCATCCAGCAGATAGAATTTAAAATCACAAATGCTACTATTTTAGGGAAAAGAATCATACTTCATACTCTGGAGGATACAAAATAAAGATTTCCAGTGCTCAAGTTGCTTAAAACATAGATAAAGGTCAGGCAAAATTACATGAAAATTAAATGACAACTCAAATTTTTTAACTGGAAAAAATTAAGGAAATTTTGTAAAAAATAAATGGTTGGGCAAATAATGTGGACAGTTCATAGAAGAAACTGAGGATTGGAGTGGCTAAAAAAGCTTTTTATAGAGACTGTGTTGTCAATTGTATAACCTTTGTATACTTATTATACAAAGAAAAAAACCCTTGCTGCTTAAACCCTATGATTGTGTTTCTACGCAAAGGTTTAAAAGGCTCTTTGTTCTTTGAAATACAACTGGCCGTGCTGTCTAAGTTACCATCATATCTCCAACCTATTTAATTCATAACATCTCATCCCTCTGCTCTCTTTGCTCATCTTTTCATGTGCTTATTGGTTATTTGTATACCTTCTTTGGAGCTATGTCTATTCAAGTCCTTTGCTCATTTTATAAATGAGTTGTTTGCCTTTTTGTTGTTAAGTTGTAATAGCTTTTTATATTTCTGTATTCTGGATACAATAGAGAGCCTCGTGCTTTCTAGAGCCCCAACTTTCCACTTTCATTGTTGCCTCCTCACTTGCAAGGCTGTCCAAGCTTCCCTTGACGCCAACAATGGGTTCAGCTCCATATTCTAATTCCAAACAAGGTTGCAGGCCACCATGGACTTCTATGTCCAGGTCATAAGTGCTGGGATAGGCTCCAACCACCCAAGACCCTGAACTGAAATAATGGGGTAAATAATCTTATTTGAAAGACTGTATATATGAAAGATTTTTCATATATATGAAATATTATATATGAAAGATTTTTCATATACATTTTATATATAAAAATATATATGAGAGAAAGAGAGAGAGACAGCACACTCACATTTGTTTCAGTGTTTACCATTAGAAGTGCTTTGGTTTTTTTTTAGAAGTTTGGTGATGTTTCTGTGACCAAAAATATGCTGTAGGAAGTTTGTTTGTATCAATGAACCTATTTTGTTATAAATCCTTTCACTTAAAGTCACAGTTTTCAAGAACCTGTGGATGACATTGAGGACTTGTTGTATTTTCAATTCGTCCTTTTGTTTAATCCACATTATTACCCCATGGAGTATATACAGTAATTTTTATTTATATTTCATATATGAGACTCAGTTATTGAATAGGGAAAGGTATAACCCAAGACTTCTGACTTGGATTCTAATGCTCTTTCTTTCACCCTCTACCTCATTTGGAGGTCTAAAAATTGGAAAACAAGACAAAGAGGATATAAAAGGTAGTGTAAGACTTTTCTTACATGAAAAAAAAAAAAGAGTCAGAAACAAAACCTTCATTTTTCAATGTGAAGGAAGTTTTTTTTTTTGTGTTTTTGTTTTGTTTCCCCATGGTTTTGAGTTTTCCAACTTTCTTGCTTTCCCTCCTGGGCTAAAAATCCCATAAATTTCCTTCAACTTATTTCCAGCTCAATTATGCAAACTCAAGAGACTTGTGTAGCTTGAATGCATTAGAAGATAACCCTTAATTAGCGATGCTTGGGTGAAATCCTCAGGCATTGGTATCTCATTCGTTTTACTGGGGCTCTGGTATTTTACTTAAAGGATCAGCAGTGTGTAATAACAAGGCGAATTATGTGGTCATGACCTGAAACTCATTATGATCATCATAAAACTTTTGATTCTTTCCCCTTCCTTTGCCAAAGTCCTTGGAATAGGGGAATAACTTAGAATATAAAACCACTGTGCCTCCAGATCTTTTTGACACAAATTCACTCCACAAATATTATCTATGCATGATCATAAAGCAATGATACTTCTTTTCTTTTGTCTAGGGTGTGGTTATAAGGCACTTTGTTCACTAAAGTAGGACATGGATGACTGAAGGTGTCAGAAACAGGAATGGTACCTGCCCAAGGAAGGAGGGAAAGCTGGGGTGGACAGATGGCTGATATACCTGGGATCTGATAGGGAAGGGCTAGACAGGTGGCTGGTACAGCTGGGATCTGAGTTCAACAGAAGGGCACAGGGATCTACTCAGAGGAAATGATTGAAAAGCCTGTGGGTTAACTGCATCAGGGACAACTGTCCACAAATCATGAAGCCCCAGTTTCTGAGCTGAGTTGAAGGGCAGAGAGGAAAAGAAGTTAGGAAGGGCAAAGAAAAACAGGACAGTTTTATAGGAGTTAGATGCTTGAAACAAGAATTTGAAACAAGCTCAAGGAACATGTCAGAGATTCAGTTAACTGGAGTGGAGAATGAGATCCTGGCAGAACCAGTAGCTAATATTTCTTTATTCTGTATCTATGTATTAGACAAAACCTGCTCGTATCACATCACAGGTAAGAGTAAATTTATCCATTAAATTCACAAAGGCTTTTTGAGCACTTATCATGTTTGTAGTAGGTGATGGGAATTCAATAGATGAAACAGAAAGGCATCCTGCTGTCAGGCAGTTTATATCCTAATGGAGGGTGAGAGACAATAAACATAATAAATAGTTGAAGTTAAATAGAGATGACATTTAGTATGTAAAAGGTATTGTGTAATGTGAAAAACGGGTTTAGGATAAACAGTATTGAGAGTGCTAGGTGTTCAATCAAAATGAATGCAGACTTAGGTAAATGGAAACTTTACTTAAACAGCAGGGAGAATGCTTCCATCTCAGAAATCTCAAGTGTCTCAAAGTCACACAGAAGAGGACATATCTTTTGGAGAGAGGGAGAGGTAAAACTGACAGGGAAGTTTGTAGGGGCAAAAGGCAAGAGGGCAGGGTAAGAAGGTGGCAAAATCAGGTTGCTTCAGCAGAGAAATGTTTTTCTTTGTGGTCGGCTGATTCTCGGAATGAGTGTTGAGGAGGATATTCTGCACCTGAGGTGCTTAGTGCTTATTTAAACTTGAAGGCAGGTCAAAATGTAGGTGCCTGTAGGGAGGGGAGAAGTCTGGCTGAAGTTTTGTCAAGCCAACGTTAATGGGCAATGGTGAGCCCTTGATCACCAAGGAGACTGTTTATGTGTCATATTCAGTAGAGTGGTCCAGGAAGAGCTCATTGAGAAGGTGACATAATAGCAGAGTTGAAGTAAGTGAGAGAGCAAAGTCTAGAAAGCTGTGAGGAAGCAAAACATGCTGATATCAAGAGAAAAGCATTCTAGGCAGAGGGAAAAGCAATGGCAAGCACTGAGGTGAGAGTGCAGCTGTTGTGTTTGAAGAATAGGATTTTCCAGAGACTTCCCTGATAATATCTTCTATCCCACATGCTCCTTTGCAATGTGACCTTGCCATGTTACCATGAGCAAGTGGAGTTTATTACTCCATGCCCTCAAATCCTGGCAGGCCTGGTAACTGCTTTAACCAGTAGAATATGGTAGAAGTGTTGATGGGCCAGTTCCAAGCATAGTCTTTAACTGGCTTGGCAATTTCTACTTCCTGCCTCCTATAACACTTGCTCTTGGGACTCTGACCCTCAGAACACTGAATGCCATAGCTGCTGTGCTATAAGAAGCCCAAGGCATGTGGAAAGGCCATGGCCAGAGGCATGTAGGTGCTCTTGTCCACAATCCCAGCTCAGCTCTCAGCATCAACTGTCAGTCACTGGAGTGAGCAAGCTACCGTGGACGTCAGCCCATGGATCCTTCAGATGACTTCAGACTCAGCTGACATTGGACTGTAACCACACAAGAAGCCTTAAAGCACAAATGCCCAGTTGAAGTCAGTTAATCCACAGACCCAATAGAGAACATAACAAATTGTTTTAAGCTGCTTAATTCTGGGTGGCTTGTTATGGAGCAATAGATAACTAAAATAAATAAAAAGGAGAACATGGTAGCTAGAGGAATGTGAGCAAGAGGGAAATTAGCAGGAGATGAAGTCGGAGAGGACTTGAGAAGTTCAATAGGATATTTTCTTGTAATAACTTTGAGTTTTGCTTTGAGTGAAAGAGAGAGCTCTTCTGGGGTTGTGAAAGAGGAGTGACGTGATCTGACTTCCATTCTAAAAGGAGCCCTCTGGCTGCCATGTGGGGAATAAACTGTGCATACTTTGGTAACAATTCAGGTAAACAATGGTTATGTTACAGGTTGGATAGGTAAAGGGGTGGGAGATGAGAAGGTGTTGCTGTCTGTAAATATTTTGAAAGTAGAGCACAACAGTGTTTCCTCATAGATTGAGATATAAGAGATGAGATTGCCAATAATGTTTGAGATACTAGAAAAGGATGTTTCCATTTTGAACTGAGATGGAGAATACTGCTGGAAGGCAGGCTCAAGGAAGAAGACTAGGGGTATATTCGTTAGAAACACTGTTGGCCTTCTCAGTGGAAACATCAAATAGGCAATAGGACACCATACCTTTGGAGCTGGTGAAGGTGTCAAGGTTGAAGATATAAATATGGGAGTCAGCAACATGTGGGATTTTTAAAGTCATGAACTAATGAGATCCCCTAGGGAGTGAATGTAGTTAAGAGAAGAGAAGAAGACTGACTGATCCCTAACACATTGCAGATAAAGCAACTGGTAGGAGACAAAAAATTAGCTAATTAGACTGAGAAGAAACAGTCAGTGACATATGAGAAAAGCCAAGACAAGGAATATGCTGGAAATCTAGCAAAGGGAGCATTTTTAGTAGGAAGAAGTTATCAGCTGGATCAAAAGCATTTAGGTCAAGTAAGAAGAGAACTGAGAATTGACCTCTGTATTCAGCAATGTGTGGTCTTAGCAGAATCATCTAATTTCCTCTTTCTGTTTCTCCTCATGCACAACGCAATATTTACTGAGCATTTACTATATGTCAGGTACTTCCCAGGCTTTGGGGATAGTAAACCAAATAAAATGTTCCCTCAAGGAGTTTACAACCATTCAGTCGATTAAACAGTATTTACTGCACAATTACTACGTGTAAGACACTGCACTAAATACTATGAGAGATATAAATGTGGTGTAAGACATGTGTTTAACCTAATTGGAAACTTTAGACAGAAACACACAGACTTGTAAATTGCAGTACAAACAAAGCCAACAAGAAATGCCAAAATGAAGTATAAAGTTTCAATAAATGGCAGCATATAAGACTAAATGCCCTGTGATGAAAGGATAAGTAGTCTAAATTGCAAAAATGTAGAAAAGCTTCATGAAAAGTCACACAAATAAAAAAATGCAGGGTTGGGGAGCCTATGACATAGACATTGGAGGCCAATAAATGAGCAACTCTGAGGAGACCAGAAAATGAATATAAAAAGTAAGTGCAACAACATGGGTGAACCTGAAGGACATTTTGCTAATGAAATAAACCAGTCACAGAAGGAAAGATATAGTATGATTTGACTTACACAAATATCTAAAATAATCTCATAGAAGTAGAGAGTGGAAAGGTGGCTTCCAGGGGCTGGGAGGAGGATGAAATGGGGAGTTACTGTTCAATATGCATAAAGTTTCAATTATGCAAGAAAAACATGTTCTAGAGATCAGCTGTACAACATCGTGCCTCTGGTTAATGATATTGTACACTTACGAATTTGTTAAAAGGACCGGTCTTATGGTAAATGTTCTTACTGCTGTAAATGACAACAAAAATTTAATAATTATGAATTTCTTAAAAAGTAAGTGGAGCTACATCAAGAATGGATGGGGCCACTTGTATGACTTTGGAATTTGGCTTTTTCTGTGCTATGGCAAGGGTGGAGTTTGGGGGATGAAGAGGTTTTAGACCTTTGGATATATCATAAGGTTTCTATTTCAGGATAATTCAATCTAGTGGTGGAAGTTAGGATGGAGTGTGGATGGGGGATGACAGGACTCAGAAATAACACCACTGACATGGATTGCCACTTAGAATAATGTAGGTATTTTAAAGCCTTTGCAGTCTCACGGAGGCTTTCCCTCTCCACTGATGTGTGTGTTCTTGTACATTTAGGATGGGGTATGTGTGTGTTTAAAAAACATCTCTTTCTTAATGCATTAATTTGTAGGCACTCAGTTTTTGCTGCCAGAAATGGAATCCATTCATTTCACACTCTGGCTGTCACTAGTATTTAAGAATTTAACTGCAACGCTTGGGGTTTCCTTAGATTCTACAACAAAAAGAGCTTAATTTGTTTCAGGATTTACTTTTATCCTATTTTCTGCAGCACTGAATTTCATATTAGCCATATACTCTCGCCCATAGACAAAGTCCATGTGAAGGAATTCTGGAGAGACAACTGCCTGGCAGCAAAATGGACTGTGCCCTAATTTTACAAAAACTTCTTCTTAGAGGTTATAGAGGTGAGAAGAAAAAAAACTGTATGTGTTGCTAGCATGAAGGTTAGTATAAATGTGAAGTAGCCTTGACATCTGGTAATTTGCAGACATTTTGTACATTATAGGTCCTGTAGTTCAAGGTTGGTCATAGGACCAGTGGACCAAGAAACAGGGATGTGGTTTGGGGGGCTAGGTAGATTCTCTCTAAGAGCAGTCAACTGTTATCAATTTTATGAAAAGATCAACATCTAAGAGTAAGGCCAGGACAGTGCATTTAAGAGTTAACCATGTCTTTTCTCAGAAAACGTGACAAAAAAACAAGTCTGGGAAAGTCCTTTTTTTGTTCTCTTTGTGGTTTGGAGCTAAAAAGTGTAAATGGGTGGAGGTACACTTGAGGTTTACATCTTCTTTTGTTTTTGCATAAAGATTTTAGTTCTTTATACTCTTGGGCACCTTGTGCTTACATACATCCCATTGGAGGTCAGCTTTGCCCTGTATGGACAGCAAACCACAGCACATAAAAAGTGCCACCAAAACAAAGTGAGGCTAATGTCACAGATACTGCTAATTCCCCAAAGCCTAAAAGGGATGCTTACATTTTCCTTGTCCTTTAGTCTAAAATGTAGCTTTAGCCCAGAAGTTAAAGGGACAAGTTATCTTGTCGTATCTATAAATAAAAGAATGAAGTCCACAACAAAGTTTTGAAAAACTGTATAGATTAAAATAATAATAATAATAACCTCAGGACTATTGGTACAAATAGGCAAACTACTGGTCAACCAGCAGCTGTGTTTCCTAACATTACACTTTGCCTACAGTTCTAACTTGTAACTACTAAAAAGGAAGGTATTTTTTCCTTTCTCTCAGCTCACCCACCTCCTGTAATTTCTCTTACATTGACAGTAAGCAATTACAATCCCTGTAAAAATAAAATGATAGGCCCGTAAAATGTATGTTTTGTATAACCACAACAGAAGGAAGAATCCCTAGCTTCCCCAAAACCAAATATAATTTTATTCAAAGCATCTCAAACTACCTGTGGGAAAAGGATAATTTTATTTTTTTAAATTTCTAATGCTGATTCTTTCATAAAATAGAATAAAAATCAATTACTACAAAAATTATTAAAAAGGCATAAAATGCAGCTCTTTTTATCATCAGATTCAACAGACATGAAATTTCTTTGCCAAATGTCTATAAAAGTTTCTAAAGACTTACTCTCAATTTCAGTACTCATCTTGTCAGAGATAAACATTTGCAGACTTGCATTAGCCTGTTGATGGCCTTGGAATATCACCTTTCTACAGTTAAATATTCTGAGTGAATATTGTGATTAATCTTTTTTTGAATGCACATTAATTGAAATCTTTGTATGTATGTATGTATGTATGTATGTATGTATGTATGTATGTATCTATCATCTATTTATCTATCCATCCATCCACCTGTTTATCATCTATCTATGATTTACCTATCCATCCATCATCATCTATCTTTACTATGTATATTATTGCTTCCCTAGTTTGAGGTCATATGCTTAAAAGCTATTTTATTCTATTTTCTTTTCTAAATTTGTTAAACTTGTGGCTACAAAAACATCTTTCACTAATGGATCCCAAACCAATGGCAAGAAAGCTGGGAAGAATGTGTGCAACGTGTGCGTGTGTGTGTGTGTGTGTGTGATGTTGGTTATGCCTATAACAATTTACTATAATGTGTTAAGAACTTGTGGGAGAGTAGTCACTTGGCTCTGGTTAGTGAATGTTCTTTTTATGTTTTCTGACTGCAGATTTTTAAGTAAATGATAAAAGTCACATTAAAAAGTGAATCTGTTTATATTTTAGGCTTCATTTCCTTTATTTCTTAATATTAATCTTAAGGGTAATCTTTTGATGGCAGAAATGTTTTCGGATATTCTTTGGTTGTACCTCAAGGTTTTCACAATGAATAGCTCAGCTGACCAATCTTTTTTCTTTTTTTCCGATGCTTTACTGCTCTTGATTTTTTCATCATAGTGTTCATTTTTTAAAATTATGTTCCACTTAGTTTGAATCTTAAATTATTTATTACTTCTCATTTTTAAAGGTGAAGGACTTAGGTAACAATCTTTTTCAGTCCCTATGTCTTAATTCTGTTTTCTATGACCTGCAGAGACCAAAATTAGCATATCTGGGACTTACCACTCCTTGAAATTGCTTTGTTTATCCTAGATTTGTGTTGATTTTCATCTAAACCTTTGTCTTCTGAAAGTCTGAAAGGCAAAATCTGAAGCCATTCATCTTCTTGTATCTTTAATATTACTTACCTTCCTCCTGGACTCATGTAAGATTATCCTTGCATTTGGAGGGGAGGGAAAAATATTTTTCCATCTACTCTCTTCTAGATTCTCAGTTGAAGCTCTGCAGCAAAAGATAGATTAATGAGCAAAAAACCAACAGAAGTTTACTAATGTGTATATCTCCTATGTACATGAGAGAAACTCAGGGATGAGTAACTTAAAGGTTTGGTTAGAACTCGGACTTATATAGCAAAGGAACAATAAATTTTTAAAGAAGTGACAAGACAGAGGAAAGGGACCTTTAACCTCTAGGGATAGTAAATTGTGGAAATGCAAATATATGAAAAACTAGTCATAGACGAAGTCTAGTTGGTAAAGTTTATTATGCAGATCCTTCTGGTACCATCCCATCTCCAGGATGACAAGGATCTAAAGTTGTCTCTGATGATTAACTGTCGTCCTTCCTGGTACAGAGGTCAAGAGGAGCACTTTTGCAAATTTACTTCCTAATTTTAGGAAAACAGGTGGAGGGTGGAGAGCTTTTTTTTTTTTTTTTTTGGGTGGAGGGGTATCTATTTCTTCACAATTTTTTTACTCAAAGTCGTTATTATGCCAAAGTGGCATTTTTGCTACCCATGACATTTAAGGTCATAAAACTTAAAAATTAGAAGAAAATTTTTCTCTTCCAGTGTTACTTCTAAGAAAAAAATCAATGGCAAATTAAAATTAATGTCCATATGAGATTTCATATCTGGGATTTTAAAAGTAATGTGCAGTGAAAAATCACATCTCTAATTACACAAAAATAAATACAGATCATGGAATAAAAACAAGAGCTAAAGAGTAAAGAGAAAAACAAGATAAAAACACATATGAAAATCTATTCTGAAACAGCACCTGGATTTGAGAAGAAAATTAAGTTGCTTTCTTGTATTGCATGGTAGTAATTAAGAGCATGGACTCTGGAGCCAGATATCTATGTTCAAATCTATCTGACACCATTAATGTAATTGTGACTGGTGTCAAATAACCTCCTTAAGTCTGAAATAAGTGGGGATAAAAAGAATACCTTTCTCATGGTATCATGAGGAATAAATGATTTAATACATTTAAAGCGTTTAGAATAGTGGCCTAGGAACTCTAGGTATAAAGATGAATGTGACATACTTTATGTTCTTTGAGAGCGATCAGTAACTCTTATAAGCAAAATGTAAAACAGTGAAAGTTAAATGCTAGAAGATGGATACATGATGGACAGATAGATGAGCATAGCAGTGTGGACATTAGAGTATCTATTCAATAAATAAAGAAGCTGAGACCCAAAGAGTTTGTGATCTTTCGGCTAGCAAGATCACAGGCTGAGAATACAACTTCTTTTGCCATCTCCAAGGAGAGAACCAAGGAGGGAGGCTTTTTTCCTCTGTGCAGCATAAGCTCAGTTTCTTTACCTACTAGATGTATGGTCTTTGGGAAGTTGTTCAGCTGCCCTGAGCCTTAATTTCTGTATCTATGAAACAGAGATGATAATAGTATTTGCCTCTGAAAATTGCTGTGAGTATTAAATGAGATGATATGTATAAAGGGCTGTGCAGAGTGCCTGGCTTACAGCAAGCATTCAATAGATTTTAAGCTTCATTAATAGTAACATAAATATTTTATTTCATCTCAATACTATTTGTGGAGCGTAGATTAGATACCTGGAGATACATAGTCAAGATTAGTACTATTTTTCTATCCAATTTTTGCTTCTGAGTAGAGAATACAAGACAGAAACAATCAGAAATAATAAATACATAGAGATAAATACTGCAATTACAAGGCAAAGTCTTCCCAGAAGAAGTAATTAATTGCAAAATGAAGTGACATGAGTTTTCCTTCTGTCTCTTTAAGCTCCCACAAGAGGCTATAAAATGCCTCAAAATACTCCAACATATGTCTTTCAGAAAAAAAGAGAAGAAAAAAACCTCTGGACAATGCAGTCTATGTAAAGTCTCTTGGGCAATTCCTGGCACCCAAAAGGTGTTCAATATAGCTTGAATTGCCTCTTTATGTAAATGTTTCTATGCCTTCTCCACAAATACCCAATGTCCCCAAAGTAGGTTTGTCAACCTCAAGGTCTGAGTAATGCCAAAAAAGAAAAAAAAAACGAAACACCTGTCCTTCATAGGGGAAAGTTATGGCATTCATTTGCACACAATTTGGATTAATAATAAAGCATCTAGAAATATGTGCTTTTAAGGGCTGGTTTTAAAATATAATATGGTTAAGCCTCTGAAAGCTGTCGGGTTTTTTTTGAAAGACGATTGTGGCCTGAATGATAATGAGTGTCACTGACAACCAAATAAATTAGAGAACTCTTGGAAGCAAGACTTATGATGAGAAAAAATCACAATTAGTTCTACAGTGCAGAGATGATATTCCGTAAGCTGTTCAGTTGCTAATTCATGGTGAGTTCCCTGAGGCCTGGGGATGCGCAGCAACCTGTGTCCGGCACTGGAGGCAGCCCGTGAAGTGTGGGGTAGAACCTTGTTCAGGTGCTCAGGTTCCCATAAAAAGACAACACATACACTCACAAGTCAACCAAATTGCATTGTCGAAGGTCAATAAAAATTCTGTAATGAGGAATTACAATGCAGAATGCGATTCAGGCCAGATAAGAGGCATAAGCAGGAACTTCTTTGAGTTATGGGGACAAGAAGGCATTGAGGAATGCAAGGACCAGGGAAGGTTTTATGGAAGAGGTGAGATCTTGAGCTGAAACTCAGTGGATGCTCAGCAGCAGGAGATGGCATGAAAGAGCTGAGTTGCCAGGACCATGAGAAGGCGTTGCTGCTATATAAGGGGAGCAGACAAAATGTTCTGCACTTGGGAAACCTACTGGGGCATCTCTTAGAATTATCATGCTATGGCTTGATAAAATGTGGTAACTAGGAGCCTAGACTCCTCAGGGATGGTGGTTTTAGTAGCCCCTCCAGGAAGGTCACCCACACTGACAGAGGCACTAGCCAAAGCTTCATGAGGAATCTAAAACAGTGTCAGAGAAGAGGGATGATGACCATCACTTACGGCCTCAGGTCTAAATGCTACAACAGATGACTTTTTTCCACTAACTTTTCTGTTTACAAATTTTCTCCTAGAAATTGTGACTAACCTGAAAATGTAAGAATCTGTGACAGATGAGACAAACTTAATGTGCCCCACCCAGAGTATTTCAGGGCAATGTTTCCAATGCCTGATTGTGTATTGTGAATAGAATAACCCAGCTCCTTTAAGTCATGACCACCCCTAGGGTATATTTTATACTTCAGAGCCTTCTGCAGACCAGGCTGCAGTTGGAGCTTCCTGAGAAATCACACATCTGCTTGGCTTCTTCCCTTCCCTCTCCTGCTTCCTGCCTGCCTTCTTATAAGAGAACATCCTTAGTACATCATTTATACTGGGATCCCTGCATCAGGATCTGCTTCTGGACCTACAAGAAACATGCATTGGATATGGATTGAATGAAAGCTTAAAGGACAGAATCTGCATGTTTAATTCACTAGAGGAAACTGTTCTCATTTAGGTAGAAAAGGAGTGAATGAACATTCTGAGAACGAGTTTGGAAACCCAGTTATTGGATGGTGTGTTTCAGAAATTTAATGAAGCTAAATAAATTCATAATTCTTTTTTGCCTGCCTATCAGCTGAGACAGCTTATTACACATGCAACAGCTTAGATTCAGCTGAAATATAATAGAGTCTATGTTCTTTGTACTACAAGAATCCATGATTTTCTACCTAGGAGCTCCCTCTGCCATGATAATATGTTTGCTCTGATGTTAGGTGGGCTGAAACGCTGGGAATTAATATCCTCAGGGCAGCTGTCAGCTAATAGTTAATGGAAATTGTTATATTAAATATTTCATATTTCTTACTGCTCAGGTGAGTCAACTCTGAGGCTGTTCTGCTCCATCTCCTGGAGACTGAGACCTTGTTTCCTACAATGACATTCCCCTTTAGCTTCTTTTTCTTGCCTCTCTCATTCTCCAGCCCCCTACTGATGTTTCTTGGGATCCCATTCCAAATCTATTTGCAATAATCCTGTGTCAGGGTCTTCTTCTGGGGGAACCTAAATTAAACCATGAATTTTCCACCTCAGACCTTTCCTAGTCCCCTGAGTGCCCTCTACTGAGATGCAGTGTCTATAAGAGGCAATTTACCTACAACACTACTCTGCAGTTTTGGAGTATGCTTCTTCTGAAGTTATTCTACACTTTGTAACTCATGTTTATGAATATGGTTAGTAAGGATACATACTTTTTTAAAAATTGTGACAATGATCTTAACAATATTGAGTGATATTGCAGACGATACATTTGGGATTAAAAAAACCAAGACTCATATTAAGGAAATCATAACCCTTCCAGAAGTGGTGTACAGCTGTTCTGCAAGTCACCAATTCAGGCAGTATCTATCAAGCCTTGGGCATGCATAGGGTACTGTGTGGGAGCCAATATAGTTGTGAGTGTGGATGTGACTTTGAGGAATACATCCCATTAGTCATGAAAGCCAAGAGGATGTTCACATTGGTTAATTAAAAAGGAATGAAACTGATTTCAGTATGGGGTTTGCTCAGAAGGTGTCCCAAGAATTAGCTTTTAAGGAGGAATTCTCTCCTGGGTTTGAGTTAAGAAAGTCAATCCTAAAATAAGTGAATATCCAGACCCCCAGAGTGGCTAGTTACCATGTTCTAACATTCATTAGGTTTCATGAGATATAACACAATTGATTAACATAAATCATTCTATTTCATATTCTACCTCTTAGAGTCTTCAGTTTTTGCTAGTTGCTTTATGTGAGTTTGTCTTGTTTCTACAGGATTTGAGATGTGTTCTGTAAATCCAGTGTATTGCACAATTTTAAACACATATGGTGAATTCACCCACTTTTTAATTTCACAAGAGTTTAGTAAGTACTTATAGTGCTCCAGGCACTGCCTTCTGAGAACAGATGCCCACTCACTACTGCAACCCTATGTCTCCCCTTGCCATGAGAAAGCATCAGAGAACACATGGTCTTGACCTGCAGGGAGCTCCTGGTCTAGCTGCAGAGACAGAAAAAGAAGGAGGAACTTGCTAAACAGTGTGGTAGGTGTTGTGACTGGAAAGGGTAGGGAATAGAGGAATTTCAGCCAGACTCAGCTTCAAGGTGGTGGGGAAGGCTGGGGGCTGAAGTTGGGGCCTGGGATAAATCCAGAAGAGGTATCCTCTAAATTCTTATATACATACGTTGGGACTTAGCCAGTTGGAGGGAGGGCATTGGAGGTGGAAGGAAAGGCACAAGCAAAGTCCTAGACATGGAGAATTGCAGGGGGTGTAGGAAAGCAGCTGGAGGTTCTGCACAGCTGGAATGTAGAGTTGGCTAAGGGCTGGCAAAAAAAGGGGGTGACTTGGAACACGAAGGGTTTGAATGTTGTGCTATGTAGCATAGGCTTTCCTTGAAGGGCAATAGGGAGAGACAGAAAAATTTTGAACAGGTTGGTAACAAAATCAGATTTTCACTTTTGTTCATTCTGGCTTCTCTGTGGAAACTAAATTGTGAGGACAAAGAGTGGAAGGAAGGCAGCCATTTTGGAAGGTAGTACAGTAGCCTTGGAGGGATGAGGTGACACACTGATTGAGTCAGCATGAGTGCAAATAGAGAGGTGTAGAAATGGGTATTCACAGGGCAAGAAAGGCTATGTGTAAGAAGGTGGGGTGGGGTTGGGACAGGCAGGCATGGGAAGGAAGTGCATCACATGCAAGTAAGTGAGCTAGGCTGCAAGGAGGTATGCCTCAGCCTCTTAGCTTTACTTGGGGTGGGGGGTGGGGGTGGGAATGACGGCAGCCCCCTTCCTGTTTCTGGTTTTTCTGTTTGATGTTGTCTCTGTGTGAAACTATTCTAGAAGATCTTTGGTCAAGTGTGACAAGACCTACCACAAACTGTCCCCTTTCATCTGCTGACAAAACCTGCTGACAAAGCAAAAAAATCTACATCCTGTTCTTTGTCTCATAGCTGATTAGCTGAGATAATCTCTGCTCTCTGAAGCTTACTAAGAAAAACCACAACCACTACTGAGAAAAACATCTCCAAATGTTTTGGAAAGTTAACAAACTGTGACATCTGCAGTTTGCAACTGACCACAGTGTTAAACCACATCATTTGCATTTGTTTACCCCTCCCTATAAAAGCCAAACTGCCTAAGAGGCTGAGCCGTTCCCATCATCTTCAGATAAGGGTGGTTTCCCTATTGCAATAGCCCAAATAAAAGCAATCTTTTAACTTGTCTGTTTCTTTGACAGGATTGCTGCCATGACTCAAAATGGGACCATGCCTTCAGATCTCCATCTGCTCCACCCAGGTAATAAGGACACTTGGAGCCTTCATGCTCCATTTGTGACTGGCAATACAGAGACCTAAAGGTGAGCCCTATTCCTAATTCAGTGTTCCAGACTCTTGTCTGTTGGTAGCATGGTAGGAATTTAATTTTCATTGAGTATGCAGTTGATCTCTAGTGCTGGATTTGTGTGTGTGTGTGTGTGTGTGTGTGTGTGTGGTCACTTGGTAATCTCTGTAAATGAATTAAATGGTTTGCAGATATTGGGTCTCTGTTACATCAGAAAGATGCCAGAAAATTGGGTTTCTTATTTTTGTTCATCTATTTTTTCTCTATTTTGAACTCAATCAAGAATTTCTACCCAGTGGAACGAAAAGAGCCCTTTTTATAGAAACAAGTGAGTTATGTATTTCTGTGTTATGCCTAGTCTATGGCTGAGATTTTAGAATTAAAATGATAAGTTCTCTAGATCTGTATGTATATTTATGTGTCTGTGGGTATGTAATATTTTCCTGCCTCCAGATGGTATTACTAAATTAGATTATCAAAATTTTTAAAGGTACTATTTTCTGATTGACTTAGAACTAACTAAAGTCTTATATAAATAAAATATTCAAAAATTTCTGGAAATTAAGATAATTGCATTTCTACTTTTAATATGCTTATAGATACTAGCTTGAATATTGTAAGAATTTAAGTTACATAATTTAGGTAAGTTTCGGCAAATGAGACTAGCTTTATTTTGTTGGTTTAATTAAAACAGTTATGTCTTCTGAGTTCTCAGTATTAGGTATTACACAAGCATACATTTTAATCTACTTACGCACATTCTTCCTCAGCTTATACAGCTTTCTTGGTTTAATAATCTATCATTTTAGTTACTATATGTTTATAATTATAAAAATATAAATTTGCATTTAGTTAAATTGAATCACTGTTTTGACAAATGTTAATTCAAAAGTAACTAATTACATTTTATAGTGTGTCATCCTGGCTCAAGACCAAGATCTTTTGATAACATAAAACTTTAGACTGATGCTAAATTTGGTTAATTAATGGGCATTCATTAGATACCTAGATTATCTAACTATAATAAAATACTGAAGCATTAATTACTAAGTATAATTTTCTGCTTATAGACTTTTTGCTTATTATTTTTTATATAATATGGAGAGCCTATATATTTGGGTGTGTTAATGGGCATGTTTATTTTTTGCTACAGTGAGTTGTATTATAGGGATGTTTATTACTGCAAAAATTATGAGATGTATATTCATAAGATCTGTTAGTCTGCTACGAAATAGTGTGTATGAAAATAGTTCACAATTATCCACTGAAAAAGACTCTTCCCTTGACCAAACTTGAGTTAGGCTCCTTGGAGCATTTTTCCTAAGTAGACTTTGACCTTGGCCTGCCCAGCCCAGTTTTAGTAAAGATTCCTGCTTAGCGAATTTATCAAGAATTTACTAATTCTTGATATTAGACTACTGGATATTTGATCAAGTTTCTCACTCTCCACTCTGGATATCTTAGTTTTAGAAAGTAGTTTTATTATTAATAGTTTTATTAATTAACAGTTTTATTATTAAAAATAATTTTATTAAGCCAGTTTAGCAAGAATCCCTCTACCTTTGATATCTAGTTAAGTTCTTAGTAAATTTCTATCTGCTTACCACCTTGCTCTACTCCTTGGCTATAAATCCACAACTGTCTTTGCTGTATTAGAAGTTGAGCTCAGTTCCATACAGAAACCTCTCTCTCCTACTGCAGCAGTTTGAATAAGATCTATCTGGCTGTTTTAATACATATCCAGTAACTTTTCTTTTATACTACCTCCAAAGTTTCTCTATGCAATAGGAGTTACCATAGTTAAAAATAATCAAGGCCGGGCACGGTGACTAACACCTGTAATCCCGGCACTTTGGGAGGCCGAGGCGGGCGGATCACGAGGTCAGGAGTTTGAGACCAGCCTGACCAAAATGGTGAAACCCCGTCTCTACTAAAAATAAAAAAAGTAACTGGGCGTGGTGGCGCACGCCTGTAATCCTAACTACTCAGGAGACTGAGGCAGGAGAACTGCTTGAACCCGGGAGGCGGAGGTTGCAGTGAGCCAAAATTACACCACTGCACTCAGCCTGGGTGATAGAGCGAGATTCTGTCTCAAAAAAAAAAAAAAAGTTATAATCAATATATGTCAATGAGATGAATGAGACTCTAGTAGAAGTGACTGTGGCAGAAAGGAACATTTTGAGTGCAAGGTATGCAGGATTTTTTTTGTTAAGGAAAACAAGAGTAATTTTTTTCTGAAGTAAAATGAGTAGTTATTCCAGGATGAGAAAGAGGAAAGTGTAGGGCAAAACCCTACAAAACCCTAACTAGATAGAGAAAGCTGTAGAAGGTTCATGGATAGGAAATTTTATTTCTTGTAGTCACAGCTGGCTGAAGTTTAATGGGTTTGTTTATAAAATGTTTAATATAAGCATTAGTATCAAATATGCAGATGCAAAACTAGAATTTGTTTTATTCTCTATTAAAATAATTTTTTTGGATTAGTGTATTCTCTTAATAAGAGCTTGTAAAATATTTTTCTTTACCTTCTGAGTAATCTGCTTAGAAGATAAACATTCAGAATCTCATCAGAATAATTTTCTGTGCTTTGTGCTGACTTTTTCAAGTCCTTGATTATTTAAGAGAACAGTCTTCATATAAAAGAGATGAAGTTCTTTGCAATTATGTTACCTCCTATATCTACTCTAAAATTATTTTACATCATTTGATTAAATAGATAACCAAGTACTATTTCTCAGTAATCCATTATCCTACTTAATTAAGTATTTGAATTTCCTGACAATGTTTTATATTTTACCTTCTGAAAATCAAATCCTAAATGGTATCTTTTGCACTGTCAATGAAAAAAAAATATACAAATCTGAAGTTAAGTGAGGAAATCATTACTAAGGGAGAATCTTATAATAGAAAGATGCTCAAGATCTAAGCCAGGAAAGTCTCAGGCGTGGGGTGAGCAAACATAGCTTTTATATGCAGAGACCTTGGGAGAGATGCTTATGGAAAATGGAAGGGGGTTTGATGCTAAGAGCTGGTATGTGTGTGTGTGGTGGGGGTGGGGACAGGGTGCGGGACTGTGGGGGTGGTGAGGGATGATGCTGAAACTTACTGGGCTACATCAAAATTGGTAGCAGAGAAGTTAAGGCAGGAAGATTGGTCTATGGTTAGGCACATGGGGTGGGATTCTGGGTCTAAGAGCAAACAAATTAGAATGCTGGAGGAGGTTCATATAGATTGAGAACCTAGTAGTTTAGGCAAACCAACCTAAAGTTGTGTCAAGGACAGTTTAATCGCCCTATCGGTCCTCCACTCTTGTTCAAGAAAGGCTCGGAAAAGGTGTCCTTGAACAGAGAGTCAAGGAGAATCTCAAGTAGGAGATGGCTGAGTAAAGTAATCCCAGGTCAGGATTGCTCAGTGTTGTTCCTGGAGGGCTAGTTAAACCATGTGTTTGACATGCTGGCAAAGGTCAGTTGTTTTACTGTCCTTCAGATCAGGCATCTTAGAAGTGGGATACCTAAAAGGAAAAAAGAGAAATGTTAATATAGAAGGAGAGATTAAACTGAGAAAGACAGAAGTTGAACCCAAGGGTATCCATTTCAGGGGATTTCAAGGGGTTAGTGGATGAGCCCTTTTGATGATGTAAGATTGCTCTTTGAGCGTTTTGATGCTCTTGGTAATGTTGCCCAGAGCCTGGATTACCTCTTCTGTCAGAACCCATGCGTGACCTGAGCATTTCCCCATCCTTTTTTTGTGGTCCAGTCAGGGCTTGTCCAGAGAAAAAGAGAATCATGCATAGTCTGCTAGCAATGATGGGTCTTTATATGTTTATAACAAGTCATCAGACTTGAGATTGCAGTAATTCTTCAGAGACTGGGGGCCAGCCACAAGGCAACCCAGGGTCTCAACTGTCATCTGGATAGTAAAGTTTTCTCAGTGACTATGAGTAACAAAAAAGGAGAAAAACTGGAACATTAGTTGAGGGGTTTATGGCTAGATATTGAGGGAAATTGGAAGATTTGAAAATTTAGTAAAAGTGGACAATTTGTGCAAGATAACAGATTCAAGTACAATTTATTAGTAGTTACAAAAACTGGTTTTCCCATAGTGTGAGAGAAAGTCAATTAAATCTCTACCAGAGAAGAGAGAGTTTGCATAACTATCAGTTACTCGCAGTTTACAAAGAGGCACTAAATAGCTCAAACACAAATTAACAGGATCAGAATCTGATAATCCAGAAAGATGTGCTATGATTTCCCATGGAAACACAAATTTTCTTTCTACAGTTACTCCTCCTCTTTTGATCAAAGACAATCTCAAAGAAAGATTATTCTTGATCACAAATTAAGGTTGGTCTCATGAGATTTGGCCTGGTTATTTGCATAGGTGCTGCAAGAGTGGCAATTTACATATAGATCATATTATATTTGCTTTGCTGGAAGTTTTCATAAAGAATGTCAAATTGGACTTTTCAAAGCCTCTTGAGGATAAGAAGCCAAGCCAACAACTCACATCAGATTTCACATGCAGTAACTATCGATTTGGCAGGCATTCCTTTCTTCTTGAGATCCCACAAATATCCTAAGATTCCAGAGCCTGCTGGGAAGTGACATTCCTTGCTCACCTGCAAAGCTGCAAACCCTGCAAAGCCAGGTTTCAAGCCAGTTTTCACAAGAGGAGCTTTGTAAGCATTGGCCCTATAAGGTCAACCTTAGTTCCTTAAAAGTGTCTGGTCATATCTGATTAAATAAGCATCACTCTCAAATATGACATCCAGGCAAAGCCTTGGTTGTATTACCAATGTTTTTGTGCCCTGTTAACAAAGAGGACAGACTCTTACGGAATCTATGCAAATAACCATATTGCCATGAAAATAAGAAGACTCAAGGAGAATTTCCAAATTTTGAATGGGTGAGTCAGGGAAGAAAAGAAAGAAGTTTCATTTCTGTTTACAAGAAATTAGCATGGTCTATGAAATTGTTATGAGTGATGAATAGCTTAAAAAAAAGAGGAGGGGTTTTCTTATGTCCAGAAAATAGGATATTAGGCGGAGTGTGGTGGCTCACATCTGTTATTCCAGCACTTTGGGAGGCCGAGGCGGGTGGATCATGAGGTCAAGAGATCGAGACCATTCTGGCCAACATGGTGAAAACCCGTCACTACTAAAAATACAAAAATCGCCAAGTGTGGTGGCACTTCCCTGTAATCCCAGCTACTCGGGAGGCTGAGACAGGAGAATTGCTTGAACCTGGGAGGCAGAGGTTGCAGTGAGCTGAGATCACGCCATTGCACTCCAGCCTGGGCATAAGAGCAAAACTCTGTCTCAAAAAAAAAAAAAAAAAAATAGTACATTAAAGGAATAGCCGTATAGCCCTATTCCAAAAAAGTCCCATAATTATCTATCATCAGTTCATTCACTCCTGTGGAATTAGTTCTTGTCCCACTTGATCCCGGATTAGTAGGCTTATGAACCCATCTCTTTTTCAGCTAGAGTTCTGGAATTCCTAACTCAGTTCATTGTTTTGGTCCCAAAGTTACTTAAACAACGTAATTAGAAACTTTAACACAACAGCACCTAGCATAATCCTTTTCCACGTACTTCTGAGTCAGTCCTTTTTTGTGGAAACAAAGTCCTCCATAGATAACAAAAGACTTAAAATTGCTGTGGTTAACATATTTTTGATAATTTTTGAAAGTAAAAGATCTGATGAAAGTTTGCTATAAAAATAATACATTGACAGAAAAATTTAATTGTCGTTATGGCACTTAAAGTTGCTACAAAAAGTTTCAGAGAAAATATGTGTAAACATAATAATTAATTTTATTTTCAAAAAAGGGTGGATATTACATCAAATTTATGAAAGTGGATGGGCATAGTTTTTATAGAGAAAACATTTTCAGATATAACATGATTGAGTGGGTGCAGTGGCTCATGCCTGTAATCCGAGCACTTTGGGAGGCCGAGGCAGGTGGATCACAAGCATAAGTTCAGGAGTTGGAGACTAGCCTGGCCAACATGGTAAAACCCCGTCTCTACTAAAAATACAAAAATTAGCCAGGTGTGATGGCAGTCACCTGTAGTCCCGGCTACTCGGGAGGCTGAGGCAGGAGAATCTCTTGAACCTGGGAGGCGGAGGTTGTAGTGAGCCGAGATTGTGCCACTGCACTCCAGCCTGGGCGACAGAGTGAGACTCCGTCTCAAAAAAAAAAAAGAAATAACATGATAATCATGAGACATAATATGTCATGAATATATCAAACATATAGTTAGAATATACCAAGAATAGATTATGAAGCAAAGAGATTCAGTATATTTGTATAGGTTTAGGAAAAAAATACTCAAGTAGAACAAAAATGTATTCTTACTATGTGGACAACTCAGAAGACATAGCTATATTTATTAAATCAATTATATTAAACTACTCTCAATGGCCAAAGTTTTATCTAAATTAGGTGAACTTGAGTTTTTTAACATTTTGTTAAGCTTTTATAAAAATACTTTTTTCACATTGATGATATTAGAAATTTGATTTTCGTAATTTCAAGGAAGTTCAAGAATACTTAACTTATGTAGGCTCTCATTCATCTCTAAGACAATCCAAAAGGAGCTTATTTAAGGTGTTTTATAATTTAACGTGGTAATACCATCTGGAGGTAGGAAAATATTACACAAACAAAATGTATGTGCACATGCACAAACACACATACATAAACGTACAGGCAGACATAGCCAACTTACAGCTTTAAGTTTTAAATTTTAGCCATGACTTAGGCATAATCACAGAAATGCAAAACTCACTGATTCATATGAAAAAACAGAGTATTGACTGGGCACGGTAGCTCATGCCTGTAATCTCAGCACTTTGGGAGGCCAAGGCGGTCAGATCATTAAGTCAGAAGATCGAGACCATCCTGGCCAACATGGTGAAACACAGTGTCTACTAAAAATACAAAAATTAGCTGAGCATGGTGGCATGCGCTTGTAATCCCAGCTACTTTGGAGGCTGCGGCAGGAGAATCGCTTGAACCTGGGAGGTAGAGATTGCAGTGAGCCGAGATTGCGCCACTGTACACCAGCCTGGCAACAGAGTGAGACTCCATCTCAAAAAACAAACAAACAAACAAAAAAACAAACAAAGTATCATCATTGCCTCATGTTTATATTTTTACAAGGATAATATTTTTGGTAGATGGGGCAAGTTGAAGTAACCTGTTCAATATGGGAGCTGAAGCATCTTCACCAATATTTGTGTAGGAGACCCATAAGCTACCCTTGGCTCTGGTGTATAATTCTAGGGAAGCTGTGGACTCAATTTCAAGGGAGGCATGGAGGAGAGACCAAGCGGTCATCTGGTGTCTCCAGAGCCCACCTGAGGGGATAAAACATTCAGCCTGTTTCCGGTGAGCCTTTTTAGCCTCAGGCTGTTGCTCTTAGTGCCCCTGGGCTTCTCTAGAGCCTCCCATGAAGGGACAGAACTTAAAGCTCAAGGGATTATAAGGAATTGAGGGGCCAGAGTGGGAGAGGAAAGGTCTGGCAGGAGTGGATGGAAAGGTGGAGGAGATAGAGGGTTGAAAGAGGAAGATCCAAGGATTAAAGGGAGCTGAAGGGAACATGGAAGATGGTAGAAAAGAGAGGTTGGGGGATAGGTGATGAGAAGACACAGGTCACAGATTGGGGAAGGAAGACTGTCTTTGAAAGAAGCAATGGTCACTGAAAAGTTTATGAGAGAGAGCATTTTTTTTTCTGCCTCTTTGTACCAAATGCCCACCACCACTAACAAAGCATCTATTGCTTGGATGAGATCTTGGTGGCACAGGATTCAATTGCCCTTCGCAGAATGAGGCAACTTGGAAAAATTCTACATTCTCCAAAGAGGCCATTGAAATTTAAGTTGTAAAATATTGCCATTTTTTTTTTGAAGAAAGTGGGTGGAATTATTACCATAGTAACACAGAGCATACCCCAGAGTTGAGGGGTCTGGAGTACAACAGCCAAATTGATGGTTTCTCATGATAATGGAAGGGACACCTGCTGGTGCTAGAGGCCTTGGGATTTCAACTCAGGTATGATTCTCAGGAGAGAATGAGGGGCTTTCACCACACTCAAAAAAGGCAGAAGGGAAAGATAGAAAACCAGAAGAAAATGACAAAAATGAGAGAAATATAAGTCAACTTCTCACTGTGCTACAACAGACAGACGTCTGGAACACTGGATTAGAAATCATGACTTACCACTGTGGTTTCTGATTTCCCCAGCCAAGGAGAGGCACAAGGAGTCCAATAAGAAAGAACTGGGTGAAGAAAGCAGGACCCAGAGGCAATGGGCATTTTGTCCAAGTCATGGCATCATTATTGTCAAAGAAAAGAAGTTTAATCTAGACATTAGTCTAGAAAAACTTTCTTAAGAAGGGGAGTATTGCAATAGGAGTGGGGCAACAGCATAACAGAAAGATGCTCAAATCCTAAGTCAGAGAAGGGATGAGTGAGCAAAGCTTTTAAGATACCTGTGGAAAGTTGAGGGGAAATCAACAAAACCCTGCGAAAATCTGGGGGTGGGAGGGAATTCTTAAAACTTAACAAACATCCTCAAACATTATATGAATAGGAGAATTGAGACAGGAAATGTTGGTTTGTGGTCAGGCACATGGGGCTGGGTCTGCACCCAAAATGGAGCAAACAAGTTAAAGTGAGAAGTTCACATAAAACAGAGGGCCTGTTAGTCCTCTGCCAAACAGCCAAAAGTTGTTTCAGCTAACAGTCAAGCACAGTCTTCTCAGCCTCCTCAGTGCCCAAAATTGCCTTTGAGATTTCCCAGAGGACTTCTGGAAAGTTGCAAAGATGTGTTCTTTCACCGTGGGAAAAGACAAGAATTGGAAACAGTTAGGATTGTTTGATATGTTATCATTGATAAGATGTCTAGGAAGCATTGTCCAATCAGAAGAGATGCTCAGGTTTGCATAGGTTAAATTTGTATGGGTAAAATGTCATTAACATAAACATGTTTAAAACTGTATTCTACATAAGAAGTTTCTGGAGAATTGTGAATGTGTGTGTTTTTTTTTTGTTACACTTTTAAGATTACAGTGTTAAATGTTTATCAAGTTACATTTCTACAGCTAGCAGGATAACACATGTGTTACTGGCACTCAGACTTCATCCTAGGGAATGTTTACTGGGAATTCCCAAATACACCACAAGCCAAATAACTTCCAGCATTTCCCATCTTTTTACTTTCTTCATTTCCATCTTTGCCCAAGTCATCTGGTTTTTCATGGACCACCATTGCATGGCCAATGATGGAGTGGCCTCCTGAGAGTGAGATCATAGAATCTTCAATAGAAACATCGTTGCACCATCTTTGCCAGCAGTCACATAGCCGAGGTGTTTAACATGCCTCTCTTGATCCTTTGGTCCACCGTGTTTTGGGGATAGAGGATGAAAGTGAGGACCTGCACTGGTACAGCCTTGTATATTATTTGCAAACTGATGAACATGGAATCTGCTGGCCTTCAGGCAATCCTGTAATGTGTCCCAACACCACAACTGGTCCATTTTCCTTCTGCTTGAAATGGATAATTCTCTGTACCAGGCCTTCGCCCTTCAGCATGCACTGATGCGGCCACGCTCCTGTCTGGGTTCTGAGGATTGCCAGGGAAACAGGAGGTGCTATAAGAGATGACAATGCAAACCCCAGAATTGTTAATGTTTTCACTGTCCATGATGTATTTCTATTTATCAGAGTCCTGGGGTCGCTTTGTTTGATGTTAGATAAAAGCAGTATAGTGTTATCAGTCATAATTCATTATATTTTCAAACTTTAACTTGGTTGCAACTTTACTTCTTTTATTTGGAACCAGTATATGCTAGGCTGGTAGTTTTACCTTGAGAATTCACTTCACTTATCTATGCATTTTTATTAATACTCTAATGTTTAGAATCTACTTCAGATGTGCTGACTCTATTTACTTGATAACTTTGATATATTTTTAGTAAATTCTAATGAAGTGCTAGGTATTTGTGGCATCTAATGTCTCAGGATTTTTATGTTATATATGAAAATGTTTTCTTTGTAAGGTTATATATAAGCATTTTTATAAATTGGATGTAATATAGCCTCTTTGAAAATATTGCCAATACATTGTGTTTATAGATATTTTCTCTAAAATGTTTTTTGGATTGAATTTATTTTGTTTTGTACAACAGAAACAACCAGATGTGTTTGTCAATTGCATTATTCTTATAATGAACTCTATTCAGATTATTCACTTTTGAAAATTATCAATAATATGTACATGATAGCCATTTTTAGACTTTTGTCATCTACTGATAGTTTTGTTTGTTCTGTTTTACACTGATGTTTCCATAAAATCCTTGCAATCAATTATAGGCTAAGGTGTTCTATCTTCAGCAAAAAAGAACAATCTTAGAGTCTGGTGGAAAAGGATCATGCCATATACTCTGGGGAACAGATCTCTGATGGCATTGTTTAAACGACTATGAAATCATACCATTGGACTGAGTCAGGAGTTGCAGATGTCTAGTTGAGAAGCAGATGCATTCACGAAACAACACAAGATCAGGTGGAAGAAGAGTTAATTTTATAGAACTGAATGAGCAGATGAATATGATTTTTATTTGAAATAGTATTAAGGTTTTATTCTCTATTTTTTGGAAGTAAGAATTTCTTTTCTTTTTCTCTTAAGCTATCACTCAAACAATTTTATAGACTATGCTAATTTCTTGTAAACAGAAATGAAACTTCTTCCTTTTCTTCCCTGACTCACCCATTCCAAATCTGGAAACTCTCATTGAGTCTTGTTATCTTCATGGCAATATAGTTATTTGCATAGATACCGTAAGAGTCTGTCCTCCTTGTTAACAGGACACAAGCAAAAACATTGGTAATACAACCAAGGCTTTGCCTGGATGTGATATTTGAGAATGATGCTTATTTGATCAGATATGACCAGACACTTTTAAGGAACTAAAGTTGAGCCCAAAAACTCCTTAAGCTAATAAGCAACTTCAGCAAAGTCTCAGGATAGAAAATCTGTGTGAAAAAATCACAATCATTCTTATACACCAACAATAGATGAGCAAAGCCACATCGTGAATGAACTCCCATTCGCAATTGCTACAAAGAGAATAAAATACCTAGGAATACAGCTAACAAGGGATGTGAAGGACCTCATCAAAAAGAACTACAAACCACTGCTCAAGGAAATAGGAGAAGATACAATCAAATGGAAAGACATTCCATCCTTATGGATAGGAAGAATCAATATTGTAAAAATGGCCATACTGCCCAAAGTGATGTATAGATTCAATGCTATTCCCATCAAACTACCACTGACATTCTTCAAAGAATTAGAAAAAAACTACTTTAAATTTCATATGGAACCAAAAAAGAGCCTGTATAGCTAAGACAATAATAAGCAAAAAGAACAAACCTGGAGGCATCACGCTACCCGACTTCAACCTATACAAGGCTACAGTTACCAAAACAGCATGGTACTGGTACCAAAACAGACATATAGACCAATGGAACAGAACAGAAACCTCAGAAATAACACCACACATCTAAAACCATCTGATCTTCTACAAACCAGACAAAAACAAGCAATGGGGAAAGGATTCCCTATTTAATAAATGGTGCTAGGAAAACTGGCTAGCCATATGCAGAAAACAAATTGGACCCTTCTCTTACAATTTATACAAAAATTTACTCAAGATAGATTAAAGACTTAAATGTAAAACCCAAACCATAAAAACCCTAGGAGAAAACCTAGGCAATATCATTCAGGACATATGCATGGGCAAAGACTTCATGACGAAAATGCCAAAAGCAATTGCAACAAAAGCCAAAATTGACAAATGGGATCTAATTAAACTAAAGAGCTTCTGCACAGCAAAAGACACTATCATCAGAGTGAACAGGCAACCTACAGAATGGGAGAAAATTTTTGCAATCTACCCATCTGACAAAGGTCTAATATCCAGAATCTACAAGTAACTTAAAGAAATTTACAAGAAAATAAAAGACCATCAAAAAGTGAGCGAAGGATATGAACAGACACTTCTCAAAAAAGACATTTATGCAGCCAACAAACATATGAAAAAAAGCTCAATATCACTGATCATTAGAGAAATGCAAATTGAAATCACAATGAGATACCATTTCACACAGTAAGAAGGGTGATTATTAAAAAATCAAGAAACGATAGATGCTGGCGAGGCTGTGGAGAAATAGGAACACTTTTACACTGTTTGTGGGAATGTAAATTAGTTCAATCATTGTGGAAGACAGTGTGGTGATTCCTCAAGGATCTAGAACCAGAAATACTATTTGGCCAGCAATCCCATTACTGGGTATATACCCAAAGGAATACAAATCATTCTACTATAAAGACACATGCACACATATGTTTATTGCAGCACTATTTTACCGTAGCAAAGACATGGAACCAACCCAAATGCCCATCAATGATAGGCTGGATAAAGAAAACATGGTACATATATACCATGGAATACTGTACAGCCATAAAAAGAAATGAGATCATGTCCTTTGCAGGGACATGGATGAAGCTAGAAGCCATCATCTTCAGCAAACTAACACAAGAACAGAAAACCAATCACCACATGTTCTCACTTGTAAGTGGGAGTTGAACAATGAGAACACATGGACACAGGGAAGGGAACAACACACACCAGGGCCAGTTGGGGGTTAGGGGGTGAGGGGAGGGAGAGCATTAGGACAAATAGCTAATGCATGTGGGGCTTAAAACCTAGATGACGGGTTGATAGGTGCAGCAAACCACCATGGCACATGTATACCTATGTAACAAACATACACGTTCTACATTTGTATCCCAGAACTTAAAATAAAAATTTTAAAAAAGTTGAATTGTCATTTTTGCCACATTCTGTTAATCAAAGCAAGTTAAAAAGCTAGCCCAGATTAAAGAGAATGCAGAAAGAGCCCCAGCAATGATGACAGGAATGGCGAAGTCACATTGCAGTATAGCGGTGTCTACTGGAATAGGAAAACTATGGAAATTTTTAAAAGTCTAACACAATCTTATAAGGAATTCGAACTTTACTTTTTAATGATTGAGGCATCTCTAAAAGGTATCAAACAGGGGAATTACATGGTCAAGTTTGTATTTTAGAAAGATGACTATTAAGGTAGTATGGAAGATGAACTGAAGAGAGAAAAGATTGAAGTTAGGCAAAATGTATTTAAAAGACTAATAAAATAGTCTAGAGATAGATTCAGGATGATAGAGGCTTGAACAAAGATTGAGGAGATATCTTATGGATTTTTCCATCTGACTCTGTCTAGTAGGTTTCAAAATTATATATAACATGATAACTCACTATATTATGACTCTGTGTGTGTAATAAATTATATATCACATTTTGCTAAAACGTGATATAAATATTTATCGAGTGAAAGTAAGGAAATCATAATCATAAGCATAGGATTTGGCTGGAATAATGATTACCTTAGGCCAAAGTTGTAAGCTACTTTAAAGTTCTGCATTTTCTATATTGTTGTGGGCTCATACTTGCTAATTGCATTGACAAAAGAAACAGAGAGAGAAAGAAGAAAGATAGTTGTAGACCAAAGATGAGCACATAGCATAAGACAAAGCTTGCTCTGAATCTCTGATCCATGAATGAAAAAGATAATAGTAGTCTGTTGTGTGAATATCTGGTGAGATTGATTTGTATGCAGCATTTCCCACATTTGCTTGCTCTTGAATCATTTGTCCACAGATACGCTTTGGGTAGTACTGAAGAACTTAACATTTCAATGACAGATAAGAACATTTGAGTTATGAGATGTAAAACAAACTTGTCCTTCTTTCTGATTCCATACTTAATATTTTTCTTTCTTTTGTTTGTTTCAGTGGTTTTAAAAATAATTTTATCAATTAGTAAGAATTCAATTTAATAAGGACTGGATACTTTACAAGGTCCTTAATACTATTCATAAAAAATCATAAAAGCCATATTCTAGCATCTAAAGATGAGCTGTCTAATATGGTGTCTACAAGCCACCCAGCACTATTAAGCACTTGAAATGTGAATAGCGTGACCAAGAAACTAAATTTTAATTTTAATTATTTTCCATTAAATGTAACTTTATTGCTTTGGTAGAAGTATATTTCACTTAAACTATTGTAAACCTAGCATCCAAATTGTGATGTGCAATAAGCATAGAATGCTCACTGGATTTTGAAGACAGTATCAAAAAATAGTAAAATATCTCATTAACAATTTTTATATTTATTAGATGTAGAAGTAATAATTTTTGATGTATTAGGACAAATAAAATATTAAAACTAATCTCATCTGTTCTTACTATTTTTAATGTGGCTGCTAGAAAATTTCAAGTTCCATATTTGGCTCATATTTATTTCTATTTGACAGCACTACTCTAGAATACTTTTATTTCTTGGTTAAAATACAAAGCTCAAACTTTGAAGTACTGTAACTGCTGTGTGATCATCAGAAAGAAGAAAATCATCTATGGCTTTCCGACTTTTAAATTGTTATTGGCCATTGACTCTTCCCAACATGTGAGGTCACAGCCCCGGAATGTGAGGTCTGTTCACACCACTGCAAGTAAGGTTAAGGTATGGCAGGCCAAAGAGGTGCCCTTTCTTTGTGACAGTATAATCCAGATAGATCGGACTCAAGACCGATCAGAGGCGTCTGCTTGACTTGTTTCAATGTTGAAACTACACATTTCTTGTTTGGCTAAAAAGTGATGGAGATTATACAGTAATGAAACTTTCTCATTTTTTTCCAGAGAAGAGCATTCTCCTCTAGGACCACAAAAATGCTTGTGTAGATAGGCCAATTACGAGAAAAGCATGAAGGATAGAAGGGAAGAATATAACTGAAAAATGTGAGAGCTCAAAAAGCAGCCAAACCCTTCATAAGGGTGTAATTTGTCTGCAGCTCAACCTGCTCAGAGAGGAGCTCTGAGCCCTCAAAGACTTGAAGGAATGGCAGGAGAAACAGTCCGGAAAGGAGTGTGTGTATGTGTGTGTACACATAACATGCACAATTTTAAAAGATTGTACCTTCCAAACAGGAACCCACACTGAGATGCACACAGTAAATGTATGCATTTCTCCATCTAACAAACATTTATCCAACATCTGACTCAAGCTGATGGATTGGATATAGATGGATAGGAAAAAGAGGAATCAAGAATAAATGCTAGTTTCTGGCCTGAGCCACCTGGTGGTGCTATTTACTGAGATGCAAAAGATTTGTATCTGAGTAGGGTTCACTTGGGTTTCTTTGAGTTACAGAGACAGAATGAAGGGAGGAGCTATTGTGTCCATGTTAGTTTTGAGAACCCTATAATATGTACAAACTGAGGCAATGTAGAGTCCTGGTCCCACCCTGGACCAAAATGTGTACAAATATCTTGAGTGGTGGTCTGGCTTTGGTATTTTTTTTTTTTAATTCCTCAAATGACCCTGTGGTGCAGCCAGACACAAGTGGAACAGTTTGAGTCAGGTGTTGGGTAAATGTTTGTTAGATGGAGAAACGTATGCATTTACTGTGTGCGCCTCAGTGTGGTTCTTGTTCGGAAGATACTATCTTTTAAAATTGTACATGTTATGTGTACACACACACACATACATACACTCCTTTCTGGAGCTAGAATATGGCTGAACACATAACCAGATTTTGAAGGGAAAGAAGATCCATTCCATTTTGACAAGTGAGACAGAGGAAGTGAGAATGGGTGAACAGATTTAGGAATCCTACGTGCTAGCCTAAGCTCTGTAACCTTGGAGAAGTGCCTTTCCTGTTGTAGCCTTAGTTTCCTTACCCCTGAGATGAAGAGATTGGACTATATGAGTGCTATTGGTCAACTGCTTCCTAAATGACTAGGGGTCCTCAGTCTTTGGCAATATACCCTGAGTGGCCACTGGTTAAAATACAGGAGTTAGACCACAACACCTCCATTTCCTAACACTGACAATGGACAAGTCATGTAACCTCTCATATGATTGATTTTCTTAGAAGTGCCTCACAATACCTACCAACTTGAATCATTATAAATATTAAACAAATTAACATCTATAAAGTACTTAGCACAATGACTTTCATCTGAAAGTTGCTCCTTAAAAGTAAACATTATTATGTCTTTTACATTTTCTTGTTTATTTATTTATTTTGATTTTTCCTTAAGTTATTGGGGTACAAGTGGTATTTTGTTACATAAGTTCTTTGGTGGTGATTTGTGAGATTTTGGTGCACCCATCACTGAAGCAGTATACACTGCACCCTATTTGTAGTCTTTTATCCCTCATTCCCCCTCCCATCCTTCCCCACAAGTCCCCAAAGACCATTGTATCATTCTTATGCTTTTGTGTCCTCTTAGCTTAGCTCCTACATATCAGTGAGAACATACGATGTTTGGTTTTCCATCCCTGAGTTACTTCACTTAGAATAATAGTCTCCAATCTCATCCAGGTTGCTGCAAATGCTGTTAATTCATTCCTTTTTATGCTGAATAGTATTCCATCATGTATATAAACCACAACTTCTATATCCACTCATTGACCGATGGGCATTTGGGCTGGTTCCACAATTTTGCAGTTGCGAATTGTGCTCCTATAAACATGCGTGTGTGAGTATCTTCTTCAAAAAATGACTCTTTTTTCCTTTGGGTAGATACCCAGTGGTGGGATTGCTGGATCAAATGGTAGTTCTACTTTTAGTTTTCTAAGAATCTCCACACTATTTTCCATAGTGGCTGTACTAGTTTACGTTCCCACCAGCAGTGTAGAAGTGTTCCCTATCACCACATTCATGCCAACATCTACTGTTTTTTTATTTGTTGATTATGATCATTCTTGCAGGAGTAAGATGTTATCCCATTGTGGTTTTAATTTGCATTTTCCTGATCATTAGTAACATTGAACACTTTTTCATATATTTCTTGTCCATTTGTATATCTTCTTTTGAGAATTATGTATTCATGTCCTTAGCCCACTTTTTGATGGGATTGTTTGTTTTTTTCTTACTGATTTGTTTGAGTTCGTTGTAGATTCTGGATATCAGTCCTTTGTCAGATGTATATACTGTGAAGATTTTCTCTCACTTGGGTTGAATGCTTACTTTGCTGACTGTTCCTTTTGCAAAAGCTCTTTAGTTTAGTTAGGTCGCAATTATTTATCTTTGTTTTTGTTGCATTTGCTTTTGGGTTCTTGGTCATGTAATCCTTGCCTAAGCCAATGTCTAGAAGAGGTTTTCCAGTGTTATCTTCTAGAATTTTTATAGTTTCTGGTCTTAAATTTAAGACCTTCATTCATCTTGGGTTGGTTTTTGTATAAGTGAGACATGAGGGTCCACTTTCATTCTTCTACATGTGGCTAGCCAATTATCCCAGCACCATTTGTTGAAGAGGGTGTCCTTTTCCTACTTTATGTTTTCTTTGCTTTGGCAAAGATCAATTGGCTGTATTTGGGTTTATTTCTGGGTTCTCTATTCTGTTCCATTGGTCTATGTGCCATTTTAATACCAGTACCATGTTATTTTGGTGACTGTGGCCTTACAGTATAGTTTGAAATCAGGTAGTGTGATGCCTCCAGATTTGTTCTTTTTGCCTAGTATTGATTTGGCTATGCAGGCTCTTTCTTGGTTCCATATGAGTTTCAGAATTTTGTGTGTGTGTGTGTGTGTGTGTGTGTGTTTTAATTCTGTGAAGAATGATGGTGGTGTTCTGATGCGGATCGCATTGAATTTGTAGATTGCTTTTGGCAGTATCGTCATTGTCACAATATTGATTCTACCCACCCATGAGCATGGGATGTGTTTCCATTTATTTGTGTCTTCGATGATTTCTTTCAGCAGTGTTTTGTAGTTTTCCTTGTAGAGGTCTTTTGCCTCCTTGTTTAGGTGTATTCCCCAGTATTGTATTATTTTTGCAGCTATTGTAAAAAGGGTTGAGTTCTTGATTTGATTCTCTGCTTGTTTGCTACTGGTATATAGAAGAGCTACTGATTTGTATACATTAATCTTGTATCCAGAAACTTTGCTGAATTCTTTTATCAGTTCAAGGAACTTTCTGGAGGAGTCTTTAGGGTTTTCAAGGTAAACGATCATATTGTCAGCAAACAGCGACAGTTTGACTTCCTCTTTATCGATTTGGATGCCCTTTATTTCTTTCTCTTGTCTGATTGCTCTGGCTAGGACTTCCAGTAGTATATTGAAGAGGAGTGGTGAGAGTGGGCATCCTTGTCTTGTTCCAGTACTCAGAGGGAATGCTTTCAACTTTTCCTCATTCCGTATTATGTTGGCTGTGGGTTTGTCATAGATGGCTTTTATTACATTGAGGTATGTCCTTTGTATGCCAATTTTGCTGAGAAAAGATAAAATTGATAGACCAATATTAGCAAGATGAACCAAGAAAAGAAGGGAGAAAATCCAGATAAACTTTTACATTTTCTGTTTTATCTTATGAGGCCAGAGTTCCAGGGAAATCAATAAAGACCACGTGGAAGTTATATTTAGTTGATTTTACATGTTTGTTTAATTTCTCTGTAGGCTTTCATGGCCATATTTTCCCCTCATGCTTACAAAAACATTCACAATCATCAGAGTTAAATAGCTTTCATTTTTTCACCCTCAGAATCTGTAATATTTCACATGAATAGTGGAATTATCCCTGAGAGCTTTCCAAAGCATTTTTAACACAAATCTTTATTTATTAAAGGGTAAAATACACCCCCTGTAAGAATACATTATTTCATTTGGAGAATACAACAGCAGTAATTGTTTTCATTCACTTGTAACAATTTCACCATCCCAAAGTTTACCTGCATAGGCATATTTCAGTCTGGAAGTCCCACTGCCAGACAGCTTGTTTGCACATTTTGAAAGGAGGGGCACAAGGAGGGAGTGGACATTTATTGTGATAAGCCCTGTGCTATGCTTTTTAAATTAATTTTAATAGCCACACAGCATTTTAAATACATAAATATTTTTTCATCCTTTGAAAACCAATTGTACGAATATCTGGGTGCATGAAGTTTCTTCAGCTTCTTGTTAGATACATAGATATTTATTTTGTACATTTTTGTATTTCTAAAATATTTCAGAATGCCTTTTGTTTTGGCAGCAGTCTCTGCTGCATGACCTCAGCCTTGCCAAGAACTATTTTGCTGCTTGGTGCTACGTGCAACCCATCTTGTGTCTTATTTTAGTTTTTCACACATATTTATGTTGAGTGATTAAACACTAAGTTGGTTGCGTTTTTAAACAAATTTTTTTTCAGTGTTCTTGCCCCAAAGATGCAATTCCCAAGTCAAGAAAAGTTAAGAAGGAAAGAGAGTTTTGTTAATGTGAGTATAGAAATAAAAACAACTTATCAATAAATCTTTAGATCACTAGTCTATGTGAGGCTACTTGCTTCTATGAGAAAAGAAAGAACTAAGAAAAAAAACCCTTGGCTTTTTTCCTCCTCTAAGTGTTATTTTTCCTCTTGCCTCATTTGTTCTCTCCTGCAAATAGATACGTTGTTTCCCTTTTGACTTTTGATTTCTTGACTTAATTCCTTACTTCCCTTTCCAATCATTTAAAATTGCCTTCAAATGGGATATTCCAGTTTTCAATGACTGAACAGGAGGACTGTAATCAATCCATAGGTGGTGAGAGCTGAAAGACATCTTAGAGATCATCTATAGAGTGGTTCTCAAACTTGATCATGCATTGGTATCATCCTGAGAGATTGTTACACTGTTAGGTCCCATGCTCAGAGTTTCTGATTCAGTAGGCTGGACATGAGACCTGATAATTCGCATTTCTAGTAGTTTCCTAGGTGGGACTGATGCTGCTAGTCATGCTTGGAGAACCTCTGATCAGTGATTCAGGAGATCAGTGCTCTTTTATTTCATTGAAGAATGCTTACAAAGCACTTTCAATGGGTCAGATAATAAAGTCATTTAATTATCATAGTAATGCTATAATTTGACACCATCTTTATTCCCATTTTATTGTTGAGGAAACTGAGAGAGATAAAATAATTTGCTCAAGGTAACAAGGCCAGTGAGCAGCAGAGCTTTGGTTTAAACCCAGCAGGCAACCTCCAAATTTGAGCTGTCACCCCTATCCTCTGCTGCCTTCCTGCTGAGTTTCAATAGCACAAACAAGATGTGAGTGTGGGAGGGTGTGGAGGGGACAGAGAAGAGAGTAATTCATTTAAGCTTGGGGGTCCTAAGAAAGTGGTAGAAAAGAATTTGAGGGTGTTGAAAGCATTTTCACTAGGTCATAAAGAAAACATAAATTTTGACACGCTGTGACAGCAGGAAGAATATTCCAGGCTCTGGAGGAAAACCATACAATAAAACAAAATGAAGAAAAGTGCATGAAATATTATGAGAATGAGGAGTCTGGCTTGATTGAGCCATAGTTTGCCTAGATACGTTGAGCGAGAAATGTAGCTAGAACATATTGGGATGTGAAAGGAAAATATCTTGAGCCCCCAAAATCACTAAACTAAAAGGAAAATTCAAGCTGGGAACTGCTTAGGGGAAATCTGCCTTGCATTCTATTCAAAGTCATCCCTCTACTAACAGATAAATGCATATCTGATGCCTCCTTTGGAAAGGCTAATCAGAAACTCGAAATAATGTAACCATTTGTCTGTCACTTACCTGTGACCTGGAAGCCACTTCCCTGCTTCCAGTTGTCCTGCCTTTTGGACAAAACCAGTGTTCATTTTACATATGTTAATTGATGTCTCATGTCTCCCTAGAATGTATAAAACCAAGCCATGTTCTGACCACCTTGGACACATGTCATCAGGACCTCCTGAGGTTGTGTCATGAGTGTGCATCCTCAACCTTGGCAAAATAAACTTTCCAAATTAACTGAGACCTTTCTCAAGTTTTGTGGGTTCACAGAGAGAATAGATCAAAAGGGACTTGACTACCTGCCAATATTAGTTTGAATTTTCCTTGTGATAAGAGATGGATGAAGAGGAGTCACTGAGGTGTTTTAAGTATGAATGGAGCAAAGCTCACTATCATTTTGGCATCAATGTGGAGAATGGATGGAGGAGGAGGATATTAGTCAGAAGACTGCACAAGATTCCAATTAAGGGATGATGGCAGCCTTGGACTCAGGTAACAAGAGAAAGAATGGAGCTGAGAGGGGTTGGGTTTGAGAATTATTAAGGAGGTTGAATCTAAAATTTTTAAACATTGATCATATAGAAGCAGATGATACAGAAAGAAGGAAAAAGAGGCGAAACTAAGGCAGACAAACCTTTATTGGTTTGGACATTTGTTCTAGGCACTATAACAACTATTACTAACAAAAGGATACATAAAATTGCAGGTTTAGAGTCTGCCCAGAAGGCAGGGAAGACTCCAAGGCAGCGTCAGCAATAACTCCTTCATTTAAACCCACACTGGCAAGGTTCTGATCCAGAGTGTAATTCTCCATGCTGAAGCTTGGTTGGACGAAACAGCTTTGGATTCAGGATCATTTCCCATCAGGAAAAATAGAGTGAACTAACCACAGTCAGCATGTCCCACAGAAGACAAGTGCCTCTACGGCAACCACACTTTGAGCTGGTAAATAGACCTGACATTTAGGCATCTATTGCTCCTTGTGCACTAATAAGTCTAACTTGAGGCTCAGAAATCATTAGCAGAGTGAGTGCTTTTAGTAAGCTCTAGGAGAAAAATATGGTTTAAAAAATACCTTACCTGCAGTTAAGCATTACCGTGGATGCTAATGTTAAAATTTATGGGAAAAGTGCTTGAGGAAAGCCTGAGCCATTATAAAAGCTAGACAGAATTTGTATTTTAGAAAAAAAGTTAGATCATTTTTTAAAGTGTCCACTCTAGAGTTTATTAAGACCTCATAATAGATTTTATCTCATACTCAGTTTTCCCTGTCCCGCCCCCCAACCCTTACTTCCCCATGGTGGTTAAATACTAGGCTGAGAACAGGCAATGAGGCCATGCTGTGACCTGGTAAATGCATCCACTAGCTCTTTTTCTGCAAACGGTTTTGCTGGCCAAAGTGGAGAAGTGTCTACCCAATCATTTAACAAACTAAGGGCAGTCAACCCTAATACATCCATTAAATCCATTCATTTATTTAATTATTCACGTAACATTTTAATTCAACATTTATACTTAATCAACACTTACTTAGCTAGGTTAGCCATGTAATATATTGTCCACAGCAGAATAAATAAATAATAAATAAATAATAATAAATACATATATAACAAATAATAATAAATAATAATATTTATATTATAATAAGAATAAATAATAAATAAATAAGTTCCCTTTTGAGAGACAAAGGGAACATTATTAATAATTGCTTTTGTTACTTATTGCTGTGGAAAAAGACTCCAAAACTTAGTGGCTTAAAGCAGGCATTATTATTATCACCTATGATTCTCTGTGTTGACCAGGCTTGGCTCAACTGAGTGGTTCTCACTTGTGGTCTTTTGTGTGGTTGTTGGCTGGGAGTGGTATCATCTGAAGACTCACCTGGACTGGATGTCCGTAATGACCCTCTCTCATTTGGCAGGAAGTTGGTGTTGGCTACCAACTGGGAGCTTAGCTGAGTTGCTGACCTAAGCACTTATGTGTGACCTCTTTGTGTGACTTGGATTAACCACAGCATGGCACTGGGTTCTGAGGAAGGACATCCATACCAACAAACATTCTCTAAGAGGCACAGCTGGAAATCCCAAGTCATCCAAAAGTGATGCTTGGAACCGGCACAGTGTCACATCCACGAAATTCTATTGACCAAAGGACAGCCTGGAGTCCACGGGATGAATAGACAGACTATGCTTCTTGATGGGAGAATGGTACTTTCATACAAGGGGAAAAGAGTTGGTGGTACTCTTCTCAGAGGGGAGCTACCTCAATAATTACATTAGGAAAAAAATATATAACCCAGGATTACCCCAGGGACTGCCATCCAACCTCACTCTCAGTCTCCTTTTTTGTAAAATATGGGTAATAATAAGGTAACTTTCATTGACCTGCAGTAAGGATTGAATGAAGTAATCCTGGTGAAACCTGAGACCCTGTGTCTGGCACAGAGTGGCGGGTGCTGGATGAGCTCTGACTGTTTTGTGGTCCCATGTTGATTGTACTATTCATTCTCTTCATTGCCATTGCTCAGATTGGGCCCTCATTGTCTCTCAGCTGATAGTTATAAAAGTGGTTGGACCAGACTTTGTTTCTATTTTCTATTCTTGTCCATCTGCCCTTCAGATGATCAGCAGTATGTCTTACTCAGCCCTGTTCCTACCATGCCCCTCCCCTCCTCTCATGACTGCAGCATGTCCTAACATGGGTGCAAAGTACAAACTAGCTTTCCTGACATTGTAAGCCTGTGCTCCAAACAAACTGGCCAAGCTATTCTTGCTATAAATGGTCCCTCCTCTGCTGCCTGCTTAGTTCCAGGCTGCTTTTTCTTCCAAGAATGCCCTTTCCCAAGTCCTGTGTGCCTAGCTCCCCATCCTTCAAGGCTTATCTAAAAGCTGACCATACTCTCTCATTTGCCTCTTCATCTCATCCATACAAGTTGTAAGGCACTGGGGAAATTCTACCTTGCATTATGATGACTGGAATACACGGATGCTTCAGGACTGGAGGGAGAGAAGGAGAAAAAGGAGAGAGAATGAAGTGTAATATTTTAAAAATGTTAACTATTTTTTTCCAATTCTATCATCATTTGGTTCTCTTTAATCTAAGCTGTTCATTAAGTGCCTCCAATAAAGGATATGGCAGCGGTAAGATTGTTTTGAGAGTCAAGATCTTAAAACTTAGTGGCCAATAAATAAAAATCCAAGGCATAGAGAATAAAACTGGAATATGTGAAGACAAGAGAAAGGCTTCTATAATGAGACCAGATAATAATTTCCCCAGGCTTTGTTGATGGGAAGGAGGGAGTAGAATGTGCAAAGGGCGAGGGGAATGTGTGGCCCCAACTGAGGGGCCAGAAATGAGCAGACTTTCTTGGAGGAGTAGAATCAGCAGCCCAAGATAGTTCAGCTTCTCATGAGTGCATGCTGTTCTTGTTGCATCTTGAGGGACTACACTGATGATGCCATCATTAGTGTCCATAGCACAGCCAGAGATTGCCCATGAACCGTTCAGCAGGAGTGGTTCCCATGTCTGCCTTAACCCTTTGCTTGGTCCTTGCCTTATTTACCCTGTGGAACAACCACCCTCACTGCCTTCGTCCTTCACCCACAAGAGAGAAGGTGGGTCCTGGTTATCAACAGGTGGAGAATGTACGGAAGGAAAAGTCCCTGAAACTGTGATATGGTCAGAGCAGAGCAGATACAATCTGAGAAATCTCAAGCTCAAACAGGGGCCAATCTCAGCCCTGCACCATTGTTATTGTCATAAATAATAATCCATAGATACTTATGGAATATAAGGCCATCTCTGAAGGCACATGCAGTGTTAACTGAAATTCTGCACAAGAGGTGTGTTTCTTCTGTTTCTTTATTTACATTTATTTTATTTATATTTATATTTATATACATCTGTTTCTTTTATTTATTTGGGCAATCCTTTATTAATATCTCTACAGGGTAGGCATAGCGGCTCATGCCTCTAATCCAGGCACTTTGGGAGGCTGAGGCAGGAGGATTGCTTGAGACCAGGAGTTTGAGACCAACCTGGGCAACATAGTAACACCTGTCTCTACAAAAACAAATTTTTTTAAAAATTAGTCAGGTGTTTGGTGCATGTTTATAGTCTTAGCTACTCAGGAGGCTGAGGCAGGAGGATCGCTTGAGCCCAGGAGTTTGAGGTTACAGTGAGTTATAATTGTGCCACTTCACTCTAGCCTGGGCAACAGAGAAAGATCCTGTCTCTAATATAAATATATATGCTGTGTGTGTGTCTGTGTGTGCGTGCGTGCTTGTGTTTGTGTGTGTATTCACGAGAATTTATTTTATGTTTTGGGTTATTATCCAATACTACTTTATTCATTTTGTTGTTGACATGGTTTCAGTTTTGGCTGTTGGGAGCTTTTTCAGTTGACTCCTGGGTCTCTTTGATATACACCCATCATTTTTGTTTTGAGCACTTCTTTTCTTTCTGGCAATGTGCTCCCTACTCATCTTGTGTATTCTGTCCCTCAATCCTAGAATGAACCATTTCTTTAAGGTGCCCTGGTCCCTTTTATTGGAGAATGACATTAAAAGAACAAATATTGGTACCAAGTGGACTTTGTCTTTTTATTTAGGAAGGGGAACTCTTTCCAGAAGACTTTATTTCTTTCTCATAAGCTGACCTGGAAAATCAAGTATTTGGTTCCTTTTACCCCTGTGATTGAGGAGAGCATTGTTGTGAATAGATGTTAAGTGAACCAACCTATGAGATTTGCCCCTATTAGAGAGGCAACTACTTCATATGTAAGTTTTCAAACCAAATCACGATAAACACTTCCACTGCTTACTTGGAAATTTGGGAACCTCCATTATTGTAAAATTTTATGTTGCTCTTTCATCTCTGTAAATACAGACTACTAATGAACTATATATATATGTAGACTTTAGCCATTTATAATAATAATGATGATGATATCTAATGTCTGTGAAGTGTTTATGATATGCAAGGGACTGTATTATTTTGCAGGCATTATCAGATTTGATCCTCAAAAATCCTTATGAGATATGCACTGTTATTATCCCCAGATGCGGTCACCGAGGCCTAGTCACATTAGCGACTTGTCTAAGGCTAATACCTAGCAAGTAGTGAAGCTGAAATTTGTATCCAAGCAAGCTTCCACAAGACTCTCAGCCTCAATTTCTCTGTTATTGCCTTGGTAATTTATAAGGGAAGATATTGCATATGAGGGCATTGCATCTCAAACTCTGTTGAAAGACACATTGTCAGATGCTCATGTAAACACATAAGAGCTGGTATGTGCCCTACAAATTATGCGATGTTGATGTTTTTAGACTGAGTGCTGTGGGATGAGTCATGTCCTGGCCTCCAAATTCATACACTGAAGCCTTAACTCCCAGTATTTTAGAACGTGATTTTATTTGGAGATAGGGACTTTAAAGAGATAATTCAGTCAAAATGAGGCCTTTAGGGTGGACCCTAATGAAATTTGGCTGGTGTCCCTATAAAAAGAGAAAATGTGGACACATAAAAAGACACGAGGGTGCACAAGCGCAGAGAAAAGACAAGGTGAGGGCACAGCCATCTGCAAGCCACAGAGAGAAGCCTTGGAAGAAACTAAGTTCATGAACATTTTGGTCTTGGACTTCCAGTTTCTAGAACAGTGTGAAAATAAATTTACGTTGTTTAAGCCACCCGACTATGGCATTTTGTTATGGCAGCCTTGGTAGGCTAATATACCAATCATGCCACAAGTGATTTCCCCTAGTCAGATTCAACCAGATGCTGTTCACGTGTGAGTCATATACTCAGAGTGGTTTGTTTACGAGAGCTATGAAAACTCCGGCTTAACTCCAGGAAAAGATGAGATAGCAATTCATAAACAGCATAAACTGATTGGAAAAGCCAAGTACCCATTGGTTAGTAGCAGAAAAAATAAGGTTATATCCATCACAAAAATGCCTGTAAGGAGCAAATCATATGACAAGGGAATAATATTTGAATTAGGCTATATTAAAAAATGAAAAAAAAAATAGATGCCAGAGGAATACAACTTATTTCAAGTGAGGCTTTTACTTAGGTCCTAGTAGAGCTGCCCCTGATTTTGTATTGTGGGTTTTGGGACTAACTGAGAGAAAAACCCACGGGGCACCCACATTCTCTATATTTTTGGTGGTCCATCATCACACTGTAATGCGCTGATGTGAGAGAACATGCTCCTGATTTAACAGCCTGAGTTTGAATCCTGGCTTGACTGGACCTGCCACTTTGGGCAAGATACCCTCTCCACACCTCAGTTTTCCCATCTGTAAAACAGGGTGATAACTGTTCTCACCTTGGAGGATTTTGTATTATGAGAGAGAATATGTTGTTAAGTGCTTGGAACAGTAGTTAATACAAATTAGTTTTATTACAAATTTCATTTATAAAATATCTGAATCATTCCTCTATAATTTATTTATAATAAAAATTTTATGATAAATTAGCTTCCTAGGTAAGTGACACTGCAGTCTTGACATGAATCTCTTCCATTAGAAAATGCTGAACATGACTTTATTTAGCCTTTGCTTGAAGATGCCATCATCATCATGGATATCACAATCTCTAGTTTTAAATACGCAGTTCGGTCCCTTCTGAGGCAACAGGGCATGACCTCCAATTGCCTTTCTAACTTCATTGATTTTCTCCACCTATTGACACCCCATGATTCTGGGAGTCTAAACTGCTTTTTTTTGGGGGGGGGCTCCTATCTCTCCGCAATCCCCTGTCATCTTCACAGACTTTTATGTAAACCTTCTTCTCTGCTTCAAATATTCTGCCTTCTGCCAACCTTCTCCTGATTGTACTTCTTTGTACTCATCACTGAAGATTCATCTTGGCCGGGCGCGGTGGCTCATGCCTGTAATCCCAGCACTTTGGGAGGCCAAGGTGGGTGGATCACGAGGCCAGGAGATCGAGACCATCCTGGCCAACATGGTGAAACCTCGTCTCCACTAAAAATACAAAAAAAAAAAAAAAAAATTAACTAGGTGTGGTGACACATGCCTTTAATCCCAGCTACTCAGGAGGCTGAGGCAGAAGAATTGCTTGAATCAGGGAGTTGGAGGTTGCAGTGAGCTGAGATTGCGCCACAACACTCTAACCTGGTGACAGAGTGAGACTTCGTCTCAAAAACAAACAAACAAACAAAAAAGACTCATTTCAGTATCACCTTTCCTGATCTTCTAGCCCCTGATATTCAGTGTTAGCCGTATCTCCCCTGGGCTTTTCTGGATGTCTGAGCATACCTGTGCAATGACATTTATCATGGGCATCATACTTCTTTGCTTATTTTTCTATACCTACCCTCACTGGATTCTGAGCTTCATGAGCTATTTCATTATTTCTGATCTTAAGTGCCTACCAGAAAAACTGCCATTAAATAGTCACTTTATATAGGCTTAAAATAAATGAATAGATTTAAAAGCAAATGTACGTTGAGGTTTCCCTTCGGTCTGAGCAAAAGCAAGTCAGAGTTGGACCTAATAAATTGATGGCAGTAATATATTTAATATGTGTTATTTAAACTGAATGTTTTATTTCAATAGACATTTATTGGCTGCTTAGCTATATGCATAGTACTGGGATCAATTTGGAAAGGAGAGGGAAGAAAATACTGTTGTACTCTTTGCCCTAACAGGAAGATTCTACCTCTTCTTGCTTAATTCAAGCCCCCCTCCAAGATAGGAGAATCTGCTAATTCAATCAGAGTCTTGAATTTGGATTGGATAATAGTTGTTAGTGAGTCTGGTGACTGGAGTCTGGTGACATTAAAAGGATAGAATGCACATGTGCAGATAGCACTCTCTTGCGCTTTCTGATTCTCCTTTTCATATAGGAAGCAGACATCAGCACGGTCAATAGCCCTGAGCTGGATGCAGAGCCACGTCTCTCCTCTTTCCATCTCAGGACTTAAATTCAGAGGGACCTAGGGGATCGCATTTAAGCCTCAGGCTTCGTATATATTCTCCATTCTAATTTTTACCAGTGCTATGATTTAAAGGTTAAATGGTGCTATTCCATTAAATATAGTAATACTTTATTTTTCATATAACCTCTGTTCTTATATGTAGCTCTCTAAGAAACTGGCTTTGATTGGGGTGGGTTACAGGGTGGGGATTGGAGGTTGAAGAAAGAATGAAAAATGAATAAATTATGCAGCAGGATTCAGGCTTTTCTGGGTTTCTAGCCATACCATGAAAAGAATAATGGAAAAGATATATAAATAGAGATCATTTTACCCTTGCCTTATAAAAATTATAATTTATTATACCTTTATGAAATTTATGTGAATGAGGAGAGCTGTTGTATTAGTTTCCTAGGGTATAATTATTCTGCTGTAACAAAGTACCAAAAGTACCAAAGGACCAAAAGCTGGCTTAAAACAACAGAAGTGTATTCTCTTACAGTTTTAAGAGGCAAGAAGTCTGAAATAAAGATATTGACAGGGTTGTTTCCTTCTGCAGGCTGTGAGGAAGTCTTTTTCATGCTTCTTTTCTAGTTTTGAAGTGGAGAGATCAGTAGAACTTGTTTTCTGAGCACTGGTAATGACCTTGCAGGTCAAAAACAGGATGCTGTAAAGAAACCTGCCAAAACCAGCAGATGGTGACAAAAGTGACTTCTGGTGCCCACACTGTTCATAATTAAAGACGCTCCTGCCAGTGCCATGACAGTTTACAAATGCCATGGCAACATGCCGTGGCAACAACTAGGAAGTGACCTTATATGGCTCCAGGAACTCCCCGCTTCTTTTCTAGAAAATTATGAATAACCCACCCCTTAATTAGCATAGAACTAAGAGTGGGCACAAATATAGCTAGCCAGCAATCCATGCCGGGGCTGCCTCTGCAGCTGTGGCTTCAGCTGTGGCCACTGCTCCTGCTCCAACGGCTTCTCCAGACAGCTACTGTTGCTGTATACTGCTTCTGCTGCTGCTGCTGCTGCTACTACTACTACTCCAGGCTGCTCTGCCTGTGGAGCAGCCACTTTGCTGTACACTGCTACTGTAGGTGCACTGCCAAGGGCTTAGCCCAGTTATGCAAGGAACAGCCATTCTGCTATGCACTGCCATTTCAGTAAACCTGTTTTCTTCCACCACTGGCTTGCTCTTGAATTCTTTCCTGAGTAAAGCCAAGGACCCTCCTGGACTAAGCTAATTTTGGGGCTTGCCTACCATACATCAGTTTCTGATGGTTGTCAGCAATTCTTGTCATTCTTTGGCTAGTAGACGCTTCAATCTGCCTTCACTTCACACAGCAGCCTCCACATTGTGTATCTAAATCTTTCTGTGTCCTCTCCTCTTATATTGGATTTAAATGCTCACCCTAACCCCAGGGTGATTTCATCTTGAGGTCCTTAATTACATCTGTAAATAACTCTATTTCCAAATAAAGTGACAACGTGAGGTTTTGGGTGAAAGTGAGCTTTTAGGGGATACTATTGCCTTGGTCCATGTTGTGCTGCTATAACAAATTACTGCAGGCTGGGTAACTTATGAAGAACGGAAATCTATATCTTATAGTTCTGGAGGCTGGGAAGTTGAAAATGAAGAAGCCAGCATCTGGCAAGGGCCCTCTTGCTTTGTCATTCCATGGTGAAGGGTGGATGGCCAAGAGAGCAAGAGACAGCAAACTCCCTCCCTCAAGCCCTTTAAAATGACATTAATCCATTAATGGGCCAGAGCCCTCATGATCAAAACACCTCCCATTAGGCCCCACTTCCCAACACTGTTGCGTTGGGGATTAAATGTCAACATGGGTTTTGGAGGAAACAAAAACATTCAATCCATATTCAACCCACCACAGTTGAGAGCGCATGTTCAATTCATTTATTGAGGATGGTAGACTGAAACAGGCTCTCGCATCCCACTCTTGCTCCAAATACAAAACGATAAAAATGGCATGTAAATAAATAAATAAGTCCATGTACATGATGCACACAAAAGAGTCATTCTATGGACCAGGAATTGTGTGAAATCCATGAAAGACATAGAGTTGAAGACTGCAACCCCAGCCTAAAACTACCTTAAAAGGTGTGATAACAAAATTGAAGTTGGCAGAAAAATGCTTGCACCCTGGGAATGGCCTATACTCAGAGCAGAAAGCAACTCTGTGACAACCAGCAAAGTGATTCATTGGTTTTGCCACTAGGAATAGCTCAGCACTTGACTGTATATTCATGTGTCCTCACCTCGACGTGCATTTCTAGGTGGATGCAGAGGTTGTGGAGCTTGGGTTGGATGTAAAAGGCTGTAGGCGCACTGCCAAGGGGTTATCCCAGATGGCTGGTCCCTTTAGGAGAAAGTGGTGGGCCGCCATCCTCAGATGCCTCGCATTCCCAGCAAGGACGGCCTCAGCAGCACCTTCTGTGGTTACCTTCAAGCTGACACTGCAGAGATGTATCAGGTAGTCTGACAGGAAATACTAATCCAAAAACTGAACACACAACATGTAATAGCTAAACATCCAAGGAAAACCAACACCAGAGGAAGACAGAAGATGAACTTGAGCTCAGGAGACTCAGAAACCTTGGGTGTTAGTCAGATGTTGTCCCCTAGAGAAAGAATTATGAAAATATGTCCCCAAATAGAAAAACTCCTAGAAGAGAAAGGCAGTATTCTTAAAATATCTTAGGTCACAGTCCTATCCTATGATTTGTCATTTGCATCATTGCTTGGCAAGAAAATGACGTTCTTACCCTATCCTAAAACCCGAGAAGACAAAGAACACAAATCAAAACAAAACAAACTCTGTAACAGTTAGGTCACTGTCCAGCCTGGCCAACATAATGAATGATAACATTCTGACCAGAGATTCAAATTCCTAAGACCTTCCTTGGTTTTGGTTGAAAATTAGGGCAATTGTTACCACGGTCATCGAGGCCATATTTTTTTTTTCCAGTGTATGTAGCGGTTCCCAAATGGGTCAAAATTGATTACATGACTGAGAGTTTTTGAGGTGAAAAATGTATGCAAAGGGAGTTTCTTTTCCTTTGCATTGGAAGGAAAGAAAATTTCTGAAGAGGGTTACCAACCTCAAAATGTCATATATAAATAATGCTTCTGAATCTCCCAAGGATAAAAAACTCTAGGCCAGAAAATAGTTATAAAGATGCATTACTCAATTCTATAATTCAATGGTTTCTGGCTAAGGCAGAAACTTCCTTTACTGGGATACAGAAAGTAGGAAAAAGCATCTTTAAATGTTTGATTCATTGTCACGTAAGAGAAATTATTTCTGAAAACATAAAAATCTTTGTTAAAACCCACTAGAGCAGATACAGATAAAGAGCATTTTTAAAATAAGCTAAAGTCCAAAGGAACACAAAAACAAAAACTGCAGAATTTAAAGTATATAATTCAAATTCTACTTGGCTTTTCCTATGCTGTTTTATTTTGAAAAATTTACTTAATTTTTCAGAGTCTTGATGCCCTCATTAATAAAGCAGAGATACTATAGACCTGATATGGCTTTTAAAAATAATTATATCAGTAATACATATTTATTTTAGAAAATAAACTGAGCATAATGGAAATTTAAATCTATAAAATTACATTTCACTTCTCTTTTTCTGTCAACATCTTCAAATTTAATTGCCTAACACCTACTAGGTAGCACCTTGCTCATAGTAGGTAGCCTATAAATATTTGTTGAATGAATGAAAAAATAAATAGCCTTGTATCTCTGAGCTGGAGAAGTAGACAGGGACCAGATTGTAGATGGATTTGAATTTCATGCTGAAGAGCTTTTATTTTGAGCTGAGAAACACTTTTATCAAGTTTGATATGGTAATGTGGAATATAAAGTTAAGTGTGGGAAGTAGCAGTGGACCATCTTGATGGCAACTGAATGAACAGAGGCAGTGGAAAGAGTTAGAAAGTGGAAAGAGAAAGGTTCCACAGTGGTCTACAGGCTACAGGCTATTTTCATCTTAACTATGCTTCCGTTTACTCTATTACCTTTAATAATAGGTTATTATTCTCCCCGTTATGAAGGGGAGAAGAATCAGAGGAAGCAGAAAGAGAGCAATAAATAGAATTACTATATTTTAAAATTGAAATCCTAAGATTTGCATGATTTTATGTGGGTTGATTCCAAGTGCCTGCATATTTTCTCATCAGCAAAACAAGCTGGAAGTGGGACACCTCTGCCTGCTGCTGTTTTTAATGAGATAATTGAGACTAAGGAGGGTTAAATTTCTTTTGAGACCCCCCAGCTCGTGAGTGTTAGAGTGATTTTCAAACCAAGGTTTAAATGACTACAAAGTCATTTTTCCTTCTATTAAACCTACTTTCTCCACAGATGGGGATGGGGGATGGAACTGAACTTCCTAGGATTACTAAACTCAAGGCTCTACAATCCTCTGTGGTACCAGAAAGCCAGTGGCTACCCTTAAAGAACTTTGCTCCTTCACTAAAGCGTCTCACCTGCTCATCTCTTCCTCTTACTCATGTTGGAACTAATGGGTTCTTTCCTTTGTTTCTTCTAAACTTAAAGGTATCCTTTCAGAGCTTAGAAAAGCACCTCATGATCTGCGGTAGAATTATGTTGAATTTTTCCCAGTAGCCCATAGAGTCTTTTTCACTCCTTCGTATTCACAACTGTTTTTCTCCCTGGATAATGCCCAGAGCTCAGAAAGCCTGAAATTTTCAGAGATGTGTAGGTATCCAACCTCAGTCAACACCAGAGCAGGAAAGAACAGTTTGTTCTTGAGAGAACAATCTCATTGATTCTTAATCTCAGGCCCCAAACTCAGCCATGGAGTCAGTCTAATTCCCTTTCTCTGCCAGCCTTATCTTTCTCCAAAGAGGCCAAAGACCTCTTTATAGAACGCAGAGCTAATTGGTGATCTTCATGGATGAAAACTACGCAGACAAGCTCATAAGGCAATGTATGAATGCGAGTGAAAGATAATCACCAAGAGCACTGGGTTATAATAAAAGAAGAAAGACATGGAGAGAAAAGAGCACCTAACACATAGAAATGTGGAATAACCTTCGAAATGAGGTTGACAGCACCCTTTCTTTTCTGCAGTCAAAATAGAAGGGAACAAATCACTGAAGAGGTCTGTAAAAGGCAGTCCTTGAGTGTCATGCAGATGAATGATGTATGGCCTCCCTGGTTCCCCTTGCTCTTTAATTTCTGTGGTTCCAAGAACTAACATTCCCTGCCACCTCACTGAAAAAGGGAGAGGTGTCTCTAATGACATTCCCGAAGTGAAGAACGCTGACCTTTCCAAGAAAAAGAAGGCCAGACATTTATTCACGTAAAAAAAAAGCAAGTGTGTGTATGTGTAAGTGCAGTGTGTAGCAGCTTAAATTTGAGCCTAAAGATCAAACATTGAATTTCAGTGCTGTGATAGAAAATCCCTTTACACATGCAAATTCAATGTATGTTCAATAAAAGAACAACTTCCTTCTTACATCAGGGCTCAGATTTTCATTTTGCTAGCAGGAATATTCATTACAATCCCAATCCCGTAATTTGTGTTGCTGTCATCTTCACTGTCACCTAGTATACTAAAAACATTAATGAGGCATTACATTTTCAATTTGAAAACTAAGTGTATGTCAAATATCTGCTTGTGTATTAAACTTTTAAAATGTTCTATATACTGTCAATGGAGTAGTATATTTTTGTATTGCAGGAGGGCTATAGTATCTAAGTGTATTGGGTTTTTTATGGGAATATTATTCTGGTTTAAAAGATAGCAGTATTTGATTCTAATCTACATTCAACCAAGATTAGAGCTAACTGTGTGATTTTAGGCAGATCATTTTACTTTTATTGATCTCAGATTCCTGATTTGTAAAATTATGCCTCTCTCCTCTAAAAGCCTGCTGTAAGCAGAATAATTGGTCACCCAAAGATGTCCACATCTCAATCCCTGAAATTTGTGAGTGTCAGGTTACATAGAAAGGCAAATTAAGGTTGCAGATGGGATTACAGTTGCTAAGCAGCTGACTGTGAGATGTGGAGACTATACTAGATTATCCAGGTAGACGCAGTGTAACCACAGGGGTTCTTATAAGCAGAAAAGGAAGGCAGAAGAGAGAAGGAACCAAAGAGATGGCCTTGTGGGAATGACCTGCCCATCTTTGCTGACTTTGAAGATGGAGGAAGAAACCACAAGTCATGGAATCTGGGCAGTGAACGGCAAAGAAAGGGATTCTCTCCCAGAGCCTCCCAAAGGAATATGGCCTTGCCTACAATTTGATTTTAGCCGAGGCTTCTCTTTACAGGATTCTGTCCACCAGAACTGTAAGATGATAAATGTGTGTTGTTTTAAGCCATTGAGTTTGTGGCAGTTTGTTACAGCAGATATACAATTAGCTCTGAGAGCTAATTGTGACGTAGTTGGTACTAAGTTTTCCGGGTGAAGATCCAGAAATCCTACCACTCACCATTCCTTCCTTTACACTGACTGGAAAGTTTATACTCCTAAGGGTTAATTGCCAGATTACACAACCAAGGGAATGCCTGATATACTATAATTTAGGAGAACAAATTTAAGCTCTGGCAGGCAATTAGGGCTTCACAGCCAAGTTGGGGCTCTTGCTCCTTTTATCTTGCCACTGCCAAGCTAAATCCAGAGGGTCTGCTTTAAAGCAGAAGGCGGAGCTTGGGTGTGCTGATGGCATGGACAGGAGCAGCAGAGACTGTAAAGGAGACAAGGAGAATTTTCCTAATTTATAGCTATGTCATTAGTAAACAGTGATTGATTTACATATTACTTTCCAAAACTTGTTCCCCCAATTGCTTCCTTTTGTCACATTTCTTTGGCTACTGATGCCTTCACTGTCATGTTAAGTAATAGGGGAGAGAGTAAGCATCCTTATCTTTTCCCTAAGGTCAAAGGAAAAATTATGCACCCTATAATGTTTCCTATTAAGATGCTGGTCTGGGGACTAAGGTAAATATTATTATGTTAAAGATTTACTCATCAGTTTATATTGTATTTAATGTTTTATTATAAATAGGTGTTGAATTTTGTAAAGTACATTTTCCATATATTAGGTTAGTGCTAAATATATATGTCAGGTTTTGCCATTACTTTTGCACCAACCTAATGACATCAATGGATATGTTACATAATTTTTCTGTATAGCTCTACAAATATGATGGGTTACGTTTACCGATTTCTTTTTCTTTTTTTTTCTTTTTCTTTTCTTTCTTTTTTTTTTTTTGAGACAGAGTTTCACTCTTTCGCACAGGTTGGAGTTCAGTGGCACAATCTCGGCTCACCTCAACCTCTGCCTTCCAGTTTTAAGCGATTCTCCTGCCTTAGCCTCCCGAGTAGCTGGGATTACAGGCACTTGCCCCCATGCCTGGCTAATTTTTGTATTTTTAGTAGAAACAAGGTTTTGCCATATTAGCCAGGCTGATCTTGAACTCCTGACATCAGGATCCGCTCGATTCAGCCTCCCAAAGTGCTGCGATTACAGGTGTGAGCCACTGCACCCAGCCATATTTACTGATTTCTAAATGTTGAAACTCCCTTGCATTCACATGATCAAAAGTTCTAAAAAATTTGATTCAATTCTCATTCAATTCTCAATAGTATTTTATTTGAAATTTCTATGCTCATTCATGTGTAGGAGTGGTCTTTAGTTTTCTTTGTTTAACATTAACATTTTTAGATTTTAGGATGAAAGTTATACTTGTCTTAACAAATTCTTTTTCTATACTTTGAAAAAGTTTACAGAGCTTTGGAATGATCTGTCTCTAAAAATTCTAGGCATGGTTCTTATTCATTTATTTTTGTGGAGGCGTTCTTAGCTACTGTACTTTCTGATTTTTTTTTCCCCCTGAGGTACAGTAGTTAGCTTAGTCTTTCTGTCTCTACTGGGGTCAATTTTAGTAAGTCACATTTTTCAAAAAAATTATCCATTTGACTTAAGCTTTTAAATTTATTTGCATAAGACAGTTAAAACCACAATGAGCTGGTACCTTACCCCAGCCAGAATGGCCATTACTAAAAAGTCAAAAAAACAAAAAATATTGGCATGGATGTGGTGAAAAGGGAGTGCTTATACACTGCTGGTGGGAATGTAAATTAGTACAGCCTCTGTGGAAAACAGCATTGGGATTTCTCAAAGAACTAAAAGTAGATCTACCATTCGATCCAGCAATTCTACTACTGAGTATCTAGCTAAAAGAAGAGAAGTCACTATAGAAAAAGGGCACCTGCATGCATATATTTGTTGCAGCAAAATTCACAATTGCCAAGATATGGAATCAACCTAAGTGCCCATCAACCAATGAGTTGGTGAAGAAAATGTGGTATACATACATCATGGAATACTACTTAGCCATAAAAAATAATGATATAATGTCTTTTGCAGCAACTTGGATAGAACTGGAGGCCAGTATTATAAATGAAGTAAGTTAGGAATGGAAAACCAAATACCACATGTTCTCATTTATAAGTGAGAGCTAGGTTTTGGGTACACAAAAACATACAGAGGGGTGTAATGGACACTGGAGACTCAGAATTTGGGAGGGGGTAGCGGGGATGAGGACAAAAAACTACCTATTGGATACCATGTACACTACCCAGGTCATAGGTGCACTAAAATCTCAGACCTTACTACTGTACAATTCATCCATGTAACCAAACACCATTTGTACCTCTAAGGCTACTGAAATTAAAAAAAAATTATATAAAACTAGACAAAGTAGTTTTTAGATGTATTTGTTTTCTGCTTTTTATGGCTATTTTTACCTGTCATTTCTGAAATGTGTATTTGGCTTGCTCCTTTTCTCTTGAAATAGGTTAGGCAGTATTTTTTTTTAATTTTGTAGATTTTTAAAAGAATTCTTTTTGTATATATTTATTTATTCTACTTTTTTTGTTTTCTAGTTTATTAAATTTGCTATTATCTTTACAGAAAAAATCTTTGTATCTATTAATATTTGTTATTTTGCATGCTTGTCTTTGTGGTAAGTTTGATTAATTTACATTTATTTCTATTTTTAATAAAGGTATTTAATAGACATTTTCACTTTATAGATCTTTTAGCCATATTCCACACATCTGGATATACTTTGTTTCCACAATCATTAATTTTGAGAAAGTGCCCAATTTTGTTTTTTTAAATAAACTTTGTCCTGAGTTATTTAATAGACAACCCCCTCTTTTTTGTTTTCAGGGTCTCACCCAGTTACCCTGGCTGGAGTGCAGTGGCACAATCGTGGCTCATTGAAGCCTCGACCTTGTGGGCCCAGGTGATCTTCCCACCTCAGCCTCCTGAGTAGCAGGGACTACAGGTGACCGCCACTACGCCTGGCTAATTTTTGTATTTTGTGTAGATAGTGTTTTGCCATGTTGCCCATGCTAGTCTTAAATTCCTGGGCTCAAGTGATCTGTCTGCCTTGGCCCCCCAAAGTGCTAGGATTACAGGTGTGAGCCACTGTGCCTGGCCCAGGCACCCCTTTAAAAAGTTTTTAATTTATTGTTTTTAATTTGAGTTCTAAATATTTTTTCATATAAAAAGACCTTTTTTATTTTAATTAATTTTTTATTTTATTGCATAATGTCAGAGAATAGTATTTGTATTGTTTCTAGTGCCTGGAATTTATTGAGGTTTTTTGGTAGATCAAGGAATGCCAATTTTCATGACTGATTCATATGCATTTAAAAATAGGTATTCTTGATTAGCAGGGTTGATTTTATATAGATAGATAGATATAGATATAGGCATACCTCATTTTTATTGCACTTGACTTTATTGTGCTTCAGATAAAAGTACACAATTGTAGATATTGTGCTACAGTGTTTTGTTTTGTTTTAACAAATTGAAGGTTTGTGGCAACCCTGCATCGACCAAGTTTGGTGCCATTTTTCCAACAGCATGTGCTCAATTTGTGTCTTTGTGTCACATTTTGAAATTCTCACAATATTTCAAACCTTTTCGTTATTATTACAGTTGTTTTGTTAATCTGTGATCAGTGGTCTTTAATGTTACTATTATAATTGCTTTTGGTAGCCATGAACTACATCCAAATAAAACAGGGAATTTAACAGATAAATGTGTATGTTCTGCCTGTCCCACTGACCTGCCATTCCCTCATCTCTCTCTCCCTCCTCCAGCCTCTGTATTCCCTGAGACAGCAGTATTGAAATTAGGCTAATTAATAACCTTACAATGATCTCTAAGTGTTCAAGTGAATGGAAGAGTTGCATGTCTCTCAGTTTAAATCCAAAGATAGAAATGATTAAGCTTAGTGAGAAAGGCATGACAAAAGCTAAGATAAACTTGAAAACTAGGCCTCTTGCATAAAAAAAATTAACCAAATTGTGAATGCAAAGGCAAAAGTCTTGAAGAAAATCAAAACTGCTACTCCAATAGGCAAGTAGAACACATGACGATAAGAAGCAAAACAGCCTTATTGCTGATATGGAGAAAGTTTTAGTGGCCAGGACAGAAGAGCAAATCAGCCACAACATCTTTTTAAGCCAAAGCCTAATCCAGGGCAAGGCCCTAACTCTTTTAAACTCTATGAAGGCTAACACAGGTGAGGAAGCTGCAAAAGTTTTAAGCTAACAGAGATAAGTTCATGAAGTTTGAGGAAAGACTCCATCTCCATAATAGGAAAGTGCAAAGTGAAGCAGTAAGTGCTTAGGTAGAAGCTGCAGCAAGTTATCCAGAACATCTAGTTAAGATAATTGATGAAGGTGGCTACTCTAAACAACAAATTTTCAGTGTAGATGAAACCACTTGATATTGGAAGAAGATGGTTCCTAGGAGTTTCATAGCTAGAGAAAAGTCCATGCCTGGCTTCTAAGTTTCAAAGGATTTGCTGCCTTTCTCAAAGAACAGGCTGATGCTCTCTGAAGCCCCGCTTCAAAGGATAGGGCTACTGTAGTTGGTGACTAAGTTGAAGCCAATGGTCATTTGCCATTTCAAAATTTCTAGGGCCTGAAAAATTATGCTGTATTTACTCTGTATGTGCCCTAAATAGAACAACAAAGTCTGGGTGAGAACACATCTGTTTACAGCATGGTTTACTGAATATTTTAAGCCCACTGTTGAGAACTGCTGCTCAAAAGATTTCTTTCAAAATATTTCTGCTCATTGACAATGAACTTGGTTATCCAAGAGTTCTGATGGGGAAGTACAAGGAGATCTGTTCCATTCTGTAGTCCATGGATCCAAGAGTAATTTTAACTTTCAAAATCTTATTATTTTAGGAATACACTTCAAAAGGCTACAGCTGCCATAGACATTGATCTGATGGATCTGGGCAAAGTATATTGAAAGCCTTCTGGATAAAATTCACCATTCTAGATGCCAATAAAAACATTTGTAATTCATGAGGGGAGGTCAAAATAGCAGCGTTATCAGCAGTCTGGAAGAAGTTGATTCCAACACTCATATATGCCTTTGAGGGGTTCAGGATATCAGTGGAGGAAGTCACTGTAGATGCAGTAAAAACAGAAAGGAAACTAGAATTAGAAGTGGAGGTGGAAGATGTGATTCAGTTGCTGCAATCTCATAAAACTTGGGTGGATGAGGAGTTGTTTCTTATGCATGAGCAAAGACAGCAGTTGTTTGGGGATGGAATTTACTTTCGGTGAAGATGCTGGAAATATTGTTGAAATGACAAAGGATTTAGAATATTACATCTACTTAGTTGATCAAGCAACTGCAGAGTTTGAGAAGACTGATTATAATTTTGAAATAAGTTCAACTGTAGATGAAATCCTGTCAAACAGCATTACACACTACAAAAAATCTTTCATGAAAAGAAGAGTCAATCGGTGTGGCAAACTTTACCATTGTCTCATGTAAAGAAATTGCCACAGCCACTCCAAGCCTCAGTAACCACTACCCTGATCAGTCAGCAGCCATGGACAAGAAGCAAGACACTCCACCAGCAAAATGATTTTGACTCACTAAAGGCTGAGAATAAAAGGCTTAGATGATCATTGGTAGGTTTCTCTTTTTTTTTTAGCAATAAACTATTTTTAATTCAGCTATTTACTTTTTAAAGCCACAATGCTATTGCACACTTAATAAACTACAATATAGTGTACACATAACTTTTATGAACACTGGAAAACCAAAAAAAGTTACATACTTTATTATGATATTTGCTTTATTTGGTGGTCTGAAACCAAGCCTGCAATTTCTCCAAGATGTAACTGTATCTCTTTATGTATAATTATGTAATTCTACTTTACTGATTTTGTTGTTTAGTCCTTGTACACCTTTAATACTTTTTAGTTCTATTTGATTTTGTTGTGTTGCTGAACTGTGCTCAGTATAGTTTTGATTTATCCAATTAGGCATTGTGAACATGCTTTTTTCTTTTTATAAAAGAGCTCAGACTATTATTATGTTTAATTCTACTTTAGTTTTTTATTTTTAATTACGTATATGATGCTTGCATAGATAGATAGATGTCAATAGATAGATAGATAGAGAGATAGACAGATAGATAGTGACGTAGTTGGGATATTTGTCCCCTCCCAAATCTCAGGTTGAATTTTCATCCCCAGTGCTGGAGGTGGGGTCTAGTAGGAGGTGTTTGGATCATGGAGGAGGATCCCTCCTGACTTCGTGCTGTCTTCATGGTGGTGAGTTCACACAAGATCTGGTCATTTTAAAATGTGTGGCACCTCCCCCTGGACTCTCTCTCTCTTGTTTGCTCCTGCTTTCACTGTGTGGCATGCCTATTCCCCCTTTGCCTTCTGCCATGATTGAAAGTTCCATAAGACTTCACCAGAAACTGAGCAGATGCCAGCACCATGCTTCTTATAAATCCTGCAGAACTGTAAACCAATTAAACCTTTTCTTTATAAATTACCCAGGCTCAGGTATTTATTTATAGCAATGCAGGAACAGCCTAATACAGGTGGATGGATAGATAGATAGATAGATAGATAGATAGATAGATAGATAGATAGGTAGATGATAGTTTTTTCCAGTCCTGTGAGTACCTCTTGGGGATTTGGGTTTTCTTAAACTCTTGGGGACAACACAATACCTTGCCCTCCCTCTGTTTCTTCCTACAATTTGGGTCTTGAATCTATTGGTAATTGGTTCCTATCTTCTCCAAATTGTTCTTACGAAATCTTGTTCTGTTCAATATTTTTGTAATTTTTTTTTGTGTTGGCTACTCTAGTTGGTCTGTTTCATGAGGTAACTAAAGGAAATTAAAAACTATGCTTGTCTCCTGCAATTTATTTCCAGAATATATAAATTGGGAATTTTTTTCTTTTCTAATTATAAATCAATTTTTAATTTTCTAATTTTATATTTGTAACTTTTTTTACAAGCAGAACCTCCCCCAACACATAAACTTTGGGCCCCCAGAAACTTGTCTGTTCGCCTCACCAAGTCAAAAATAAAATTGTAATATAGAAGAGAGTGGAAGAGGTGGAAACTCAAGTACTAGGGCAAGATTTATGGACCAAAAAAGTAGTAAGAGTGACTTGTTGCTAAGTCCTGACTACTGAGAGATTTAGGTTCTTCCAGCATTTATTTCTTTATTCTTATGTTTATTGGCTTGACATATATTTATTGTACATTCATTATATGCCAGACTGTCCTTAGCAATGAACAAATTGGCATAACTCCCTTCCCCAATGGAAGTTATAGTGTAGGAGTATGATAGAGAACAAATAAGCTAATGAAATGTATTTCATATAGTGATTGATTCTGAAAATGGAGGCAGGATGTAGCCTGTAGGTGGGGAAGAGGAGGGATGAAAATACCTTTGTGTAATAAATGACAAATTTATTTATTTATTTAACAAATATTATGAACTCCCACATTTTTAACATTGTTTATTAATTTCCATATTCAAAAACATTTTGGATGCACTGGAATACCTAGTCTGTGCCAAGGATGTAATTTACAAAGAAGAATAAGATACAGTATTAGCTTTTAAGGGCTCACTGGGTAATGTAGGAGAACCACTTTAGGGAAAGAACAATCTAGGTTTCAAAACCAATAGAAGGGATCTACATACCACCTTTCCATGCGGAAGTATTCTTGAAACACAACTTTACCACCCCTTGTCACTAAACTTGAAGATATGTTCAGGGTAGCTACAAGGGAGACTAACTGATCAGGTAAACTACATGCCTTTAAAGACAGGACAGCTATAGTTGATTCTTTAAGCAAAAGCATGTTAGCTCCATATTACCACTGTGGTCTTCATGTCTCTCAGTATCTGCTGTGCAGACATTTGCTTTTATTGCTTCACTGTCTAACTATATACATTTCTTAGGGGAGATGAAAATATTGCTAAATCATAATTAACCTTCCAAACATATTGAGCATTTTTCCACGAATTCAGCTTCCAAGGAAAATTAATAGGCATCTATCTTCAGTAAATTATGAGCTACTGAAAGGGGACTGCAGTAACTAAATGCTCTTTATGTTAAAGGAAACTGAAAAGAGAGATAGACTACTCTTTTGAGGTGTGATATGCAGATGTCAAAGTCCATTGGACATGACTGCTATTAACCTGAAACTAAAAGTTTAGTGAGAAGAGTATGCTGGAGATGACAAACTTTAATAAATTCAATTCATTTAAAGTGCAAAAACAAAAATAAGAAACAAGCAATAGAGCCAGGAGGAAACCACATGCCCTTCTACTGCCTACAGTGCAGGTGAGCTCCATTAGATGAATATCTGTCATCTTCAGCAACTGTGCTAGAAGCTGACACGAGTAGCTTGTTCAGTGGGTGTGGATGTGAGAATGATATCAGCCAGAGCCCTGGAAATTCATATATCCTACCTGTCAGCAAACACTGACTCTTGATGACTCTCCAAACCTCATCTCATTTGAGATGAATGCCCAGGCAGTGCCCATGAAAAGTAATAGAGAATAAGTTGAGGAGAAGGTTCTGAACTGTAAGGAGAAGTATCTGTTTGAAAACTATCTACTGTAGGGCTCAGAATTGAAATTTTGGAATCTGTTAGGAATTGTCAGTATAGAATGTGGAGAGAAAGTGCTATGAGACAGGGGCAGAATGTCTTAGGAGAGAATAGGCTGACTGGGAACTATAAGGGAAGATATTGCAAAGTGGAGGTAGAAGGGGTAAAGAAGGGTACAGGAAATACAAATGAGATGAGGTTAAAATCTATCTCCAAAGTACATTAGACTTTGGAGATTGAGCTTGATAGATGTTCTGAATCATTAATAATTGAAGGAAATAATGTATACATTGGTCCATTTCCAAGGCAAAGTGCCTTGAGTTGGTTTAGGTCAGCAAGCTACAGAAAAAATAGGATATACTAGGTCCCTGCTTGGATAGCCGATGCCTGCTTGTCAGCTCTCCTCCCCTCCTGCTTAGTTGCCCTTACCTGAACCAAAGAAACTTAGTCTAAGATAAAAGTTTACTAGCCTGCAAAATAGCTTGCTTTGTCTGTGCTTATCAGCCTACCCAGCTATTTAGGTCATAAGTCAAATACTTGGAGAGCCCGTGAGCTGAGTAGGATTGCAATGCATTGTGGGCTGCAACAAAATGTAGCAAGACAACCCTAAAATAAACACATAAAGCCCCTACCCAGCAACTGATAGGTGACGTCTAGGAAGACTGTGACCCCACAGTACTCAGCCTATGAGGAATCTGGGGGGGGACCTGCGCACTAGGGGATAAATTGCTTGTTGTAACCGTGTTGCATGTGCCTGCCCATCAGACACCCAATCTTGCAAGACCGTCATTAAAAGCCTCACTTTAGCTGTTCTCTGAGCCCATTGGTTTTTTGTTAGTTAGTTTGTTTGTTTTTATTTATTTTTAGATAGAGTCTTGCTCTGTCACCCAGGCTGGAGTTCAGTGGTGCAATCTTGGCTCACTGCAACCTCTGCCTCCCGAGTTCAAGCAATTCTCCTGCCTCAGCCTCCTGAGTAGCTGGGATTACAGCCATGTGCCACCATGCCCAGCTAATTTTTGTATTTTTAGTAGAGACGGGGGTTTCACCATGTTGGTCAGGCTGGTCTCGAACCTCTGACCTCACGATCTGCCTGCCTTGGCCTCCCAAAGTGCAGGGATTACAGGCATCAGCCACCACGCCCGGCCTCTGAGTCTATTCTTCGGGTTTGGATGGGTGAGTTTGTTTCTCACAACCTGGTGGCCAGTACGGGGAACTCTGTGCCTTCATGCAGTGGGACTCTGGCTGAGAGGGGAGACTCGTCCCACTTGATTTAGGTGGCCTACTCTCTCCTTGTGTCCCGGCTCCCCACATAAGCCATAGACAAACCTGAGACTGTTATTCAGGAGACAACAGAAGTGACACAGGGAGAAAAGCAGGCACTGCAGCAACCAGGCAACCTTGTGCATGAGCCAAGTTAGGAAAATTGGACTGTAAGCACTGCCTTGGTGGTTGGGCATTTTCGGAGGTCAAGTGTGTGTGACTGAGATGTATCTAAGATACGAAGCGAGTGCGGAGTCCCAATCCATGGTTCCGTACTCCTGCGAGGGAAATGGCTCGAGATGGATGAAGTGATTCTTGGGTGTGCAAGAGACCTCCAGTGGCATGGCGGTGAATATACAGGGAAACAGTCAGACACAGAGACTAACTGAAAATGAGAAATAAGAATTCTAGGCCTAGAGAACAAAGGAAAGAGGGAACTAAAGAAACTCCCTCTGAAACTCCCCCAAATAGTCCACTGGGGAGAATGCTACAGGTTTCGAGGGATAACCCTTGAACCAGCGACAAGGAAAAACAAAAGATGATAAAGTATAGCTGTTTTAGCTGGCCCAAAGAGCTCATTCATCAGTTTTCAGTCTTTTGGCCTAAGTTTGGCTCAGATGAGGATTGAGTGTGCCAAACTTTAATTCTCTCTGTGAATGATAAAACCCCATCCTCACAAGAGGAGATGGGTTACTGTCTTCGTTGGACTGGTGAATTAACTCCCATGTTCCCCCTTAAAGAAGAAGAAGAAGAAAAAAAGACCATAGTAAAGAGCTCTCACCCAATGAAAAGCCCTGGGATCCCCTAAAATTCTTGACCCCACCCCCATACATCTCACAAAGCAGAAGACATGGAGATCAGGGCGCAACAGGAAGACGAGAGGAAGAGGAATCTGGGGGTCACGAAGGAGGGGAGTTACACTAATTTTTTTTTCGGTCTTTTTTGTTTGTTTGTTTGTTTCCTTTTTCTGGAGAATGGGGTCTCGCTATATTGCCCAGGCAGGTCTCGAACTCCTGGGCTCAAGCTATCCTCCAGCCTCTTGCCTCCCTGAGAGCTGGGATTACAGGCGTGAGCCACCACGCCCGGCCGAAGGAGGTAAACCCAATGCTCTCTTAGATTCCTATCCAAACTTCAGGAAAGAATTAGAACAATGTAAGAAGGACATTGAGAATTTCCCTATCCCCTCTACACAGCAGACGTCTAACATGTACCCTCTTAGAGAAGTCCCTGTGGGACAGGGAGGAGTTGGATCTGTGAGTGCGCCTCTAACAATTACTGAGGTTAGGAGTTTTAAAAAGGAAATGATGCCACTCTTGGAAGATCCCCTAGTTTTAGCAGAGCAGCTAGATCAATTTTTTAGGACTCAGTTTTTATACTTGGGCTGAGATGCTGTCAATCATAAATATTCTGTTTACTGAGGAAGAGAGGGGAATGATTAGAAGGGCAACCGTGAACATGTGGGAGAGACAGCATCCTCCCAGGCAAGGAGTACTGTCAGCTGAGCAGAAATTCCAAAATGCAAATCCCAGATGGGATAACAATAACCCCAGAGATCAGACCCAAAGGCAGGACCTAAGCGAACTAAGGGATTAAAAGTCCACTCCTAGGACACATCATGTCTCCAAAGCATTTGAGATACAACAACAACAACAAAAGGAGTCTCCCTCTCTGTTTCTGCAGAGGCTCAGGGATCAAGTGAGAAAATATTCAAGGTTAGATCCAGAGAACCCAGTACGGCAAAGCCTTTTAAAGGTTAATTTTGTGACTAAAAGCTGTCCTGATATTACTAAGACACTGCAAAAGATTAATGGATGAAATAACGGATTAAGGGATTACTGAGGGAAGCTCAAAAGGTTTTTGTTAAAAAAAGAAAGAAAGAAAAGAGAAACTGGGAAAGGGAGGAAAAGCAAAAAAGTAAGAAGGGAAATCAGAAAGAGAAAGGAGAGGAAACAGCAAAGGCAGAGGGCCAGAGAGAGAGAGAAAGAGGAAGAAACGAGTGTGAGGGAGAAAGAAAATGAGATGACAGAGAGAGAGAGATAGAAGAAGAAAATAAGCAAGAGAGGGACTGGGGCAGACGGAGATCAAAGAGAGACACAGAAGGTGAGACTGAAAAGAAAGATAACGTAAGAGGAAGAAAAAGTAAAGTACAAGAAGAAGCGAGGGAGAGAGAGAGACCATAAAAGACGGGAGACAAAGAGACAAAAGCGCAAGTAAGCAGTAGCTGCCACGGCCCTGCTGGTAGAGGAGAGTCGGAAGCTGACCTTCGGCAGGGCCCTGGTAGTAAGCACCCCACATTGGGTCAGGAATATATTAAATCAAAGAGCTGGGAGATGGTTGACTGATTCCCGGAGTTTAAAACATGAAGCCGTATTACTAGAAAAAGATAATTTGGTTTTAACAACAGATACTTGCTTGAATCCAGCCAGTTTCTTATGGACAGGAGAGGAGAATGAGGAGGCATCAGACCATAACTATTTACATATCATAGAATATCAAACCAAAGGTAGACCAGACCTTAGAGGAACTCCACTATATTATGGGATAAGGCTGCTTGTGGAGGGGTCATCCCGAGTGATAAACGGTAAAAGACACGATGGCTTTGCTGTCACTGATGGAAACAAACAATCCTTATGTGAAAAAGGTAGATTGCCCAATAACTGGCCAGCCCAAACCTGTGAATTACATGCTCTTAACTAGGCCCTAAAGCTCCTAGAAGGCCAAAAAGGCATTATATATACTGATTCCAAATATCCCTATGGAGTAGTACACACCTTTGGAAAAACCTGCACAGAGCAGGGCCTAACAAATAGCAGGGGGAAAGAATTGGTACATGGGAAACTAGTCAAACAAGTTTTGGAAAACCTCCTGCTTCCAGCAGATGTAGCCATAGTTCATGTAAATGGCCATCAGAAAGGAAACAGTATAGAAGCTGCAGAAAATAGGCTTGCAAATAAAGCTGCTAAGCAAGTCTCCCTGGAGGAAAAAGTTAAACTGTTTGGACCAATCCTAGATATCCCTAAGGTGGTATTAAAACCCCAATTTTCTAAGAAGGAGGAGGAAGAGCTGGGCAAGATAGGGGCCACTCAAACTGAGGATGGGAGGTGGGTGCTCCCTGATGGGAGAGAAATGATAAACAAACCCATAATGAGAAAACTAATATCCATACTCTATAAGGAAAGCCAATGGGGTCCTCAGCTGATGTGTAATACAAAGCTTAAGAATTATGGGTGTATAGAGATTTACACACTTGCTAAACAAGTGTGTGGGGGTTATGTGAGCAGCCAGAAAATAAACAAAAAGGTAGTTAAAAAACAGACTACCAGAGGAAAACCTCCTAGGTTAAGGCCATTTCAAAGCATTCAGATAGATTTTACAGAAACACCCAAAATAGGGAGACAAAAGTATCTACTGGCAATGGTAAACCACCTCTCTGGCTGCCTTCTCCTTCCCAAATGCCACCCCCCGGAATGTGATAAAAATAATCTTAGAACAAATTATACCCAGATTTGGCCTGGTAGAAAATATTGATTCAGACAATGGGAGCCACTTTACCTCAAGGGTGCTAAGGGGAATTACGGTAGGTTAACATATTAGATGGGATTACCACACCCCTTGGTATCCCTCCTCCTCTGGAAAAGTAGAAAGAATGAATCAGATTCTCAAAAAGCATATTACTAAACTAATCTTAGAAACTAAAATGCCTTGGACCTAATGTCTCCCAATAGCACTTCTTAGGATTAGGACCGTCCCAAGGAAAGATGTGGGATTGTCTCATGAGTTATTATATGGACTCCTATTTTTAGGTAGGACTACTGACTTTCCTACTATGGAAATGAAAGACCACTTTGTAAGAAATTATATACTGGCCATATCCTCCACCCTGTCATCCCTTAGGTTGAAAGGACCTCTCACTCAAACCCTGCCTCTTGAGTCCATGGTTTACCACTTTCAGCTTGGCGACTAGGTGCTAATTAAGACTTGGAAAGAAGACAAGCTCTGCCCAAGCTGGGAAGGTCCCTATCAAGTGCTCCTGATCTCTGAGACAGCTGTATGAACAGCTGAATGGGGGTGGACGCATTACACTCAGGTCAAGTGACTGATTAAAGAACCCCTGGAAGGAAGAGAAATGGGTGAATGGGAAGTGTATAGATCACTTAAAGAACCCTTAAAGCTAACTCTAAGGAAAACCTAGAAGGAAGCTATGAGCAGGCTCTGTCATTGGGAGTGGATGTAGTTGGGATTAATTCTACTACCAGGGGTAAGAGTGTTCACAATTGTTGGATGGAGCCCGGTAGAAGAATAATATCCAATCAAAGTAATAGTCAACGTAACTAGAACCCCCATCCCCCAGACCATAAAGTTCAATGCCTGCCAATTCTTACATTTCGGGAATTTAGGGAACCAAAGACAGCTGTCACAAACAAACAAATATCTATCCTGAAACAGGTTGTTACTGGGGAAAGCCCCATTCTAGCTGGAATGAGGTCTTTTGGACCACTCAATTTGGAGGCTGGGTAAGCCATTCTTCCAAAAACAAACCCTTAAAGAATAAAATACATTTGTATAAGGGCCCCATGCCACCTAACTGTAGAAATTTAGAATGCAATCCTATATCAATTATCATAAACAATCCAGCTACTCTAGACCAGGAACCTTGGAGGTATGGATTAGGAATAAATGTCTCAGGAAGGGATCCCGTGGGAGAGTTGGCTTTTAGGCTAGTCACCAACTCCACCCTGAGCCTACCCAGGGTTACTATAACTCCTGGTCCCACTACTTCCTTTAACCCACCAGACAATGACCCTAAGAGAGTAAAAATAATTAAGGTAACTGACTTGAGGCAGATTTTAGAAATTGAGACTGGATTGGGGGACGTAAATGCCTGGGTTGAATGGGTCAAATTTTCGGTACTAGCTCTGAATAAGAGCGACTGTTACGCATGCTCCGCTGGGCAGCCTCAGGGCACAGGTGGTTCCATTTCCCCTAGGATGGGATACCAATCCCGATGGAATGCATTGCATGTTGGCCCTATACCAGGACAGGGATGCATGGGGAAATGAGGCTTGCAAAAGTCTATTGTTGTTCTTTCCCGTCTTGCAGAGATCAGACCCTAGAGCAATCCCCTTGTTCTCCATAGGGAATATAAACCACTCCTCTTGTCTCTCTAGGCAGGGGGCAGAGTTCAATAAGCCCATGGGAGGACTCTCAAGTTGTACCCACATCTGAAACATTACTGGTGAGTCAAAAAAAGGCAACTACTTGGCTCTTCATATACCCTGAGCTGATGTCTGGTGGTATTGTGGAAAGAGGAACCTCCGTAACTTGTTACTGTCCAATTGGGCTGGGACTTGTGCCTTAGTTCAATTGGCCATTCCATTCACCCTGGCATTCCATAAAATCCCCAAGAATCCACATGGCCACCGAAGTCGGAGAGATCTAACAAATTATTTTAATCCCAACATTTATATTGACTCAATAGAAGTCCCTAAAGGAGTACCTAATAAATTTAAGGCCTGAAGCCAAATAGCTGCTGGGTTTAAATCAGCACTCTTCTGGTGGTCGACTATTAATAAAAATATGAATTAAATTAATTACATCTTTTATAATCAACAAAGATTCATCAACTATACTCAAAACGCTCTCAAAGGGGTGGCTAGCCAGTTAAATGCCACCAACCAAATGGCCTGGGAGAACAAACTTGCACTAAACATAATCTTAGCAGAGAAATGTGGCATATGCATCATGCTGGGTGGAAAGTGTTGCACTTTCATTCCTAACAATATGGCCCCAGATGGAAACATCACAAAGACATTATAAGGATTAACAACTTTAGCCAATGAATTGGTGGAAAATGTCAGAATTGATGACCCATTTACTGATTGACTAGAGGGATGGTTTGGGAAATGGAAAGGAATGGTAGCCTCCATTTTAACCTCCCTTATAATAGTGGCTGAAATCCTGACAGCTGTAGGGTGTTACATTATCCCCTGTGTTACAGGGTTAACCCGAAAATTAATTGAAACAGCCATCAACAAATGCCCATAATGTATCAACAATTATTAGAAACCAAATCACATCTACTCTCTTATAATGAAGAAAGTCAACAGTTCTTGAAACGATTTGCGGACCAAAGGATGCAAAAATAAATGTGAAAATGGGACCAAAAGGAGTAAAAAGAAAAAGAGGAGGGAATTGAAGGAAGGAAATAATGTATACAGTGGTCCATTTCCAAGACAAAGTGCCTTGAATCGGTTTAGGTCAGCAAGATACATAAAAAATAGGATATACTAGGCCCCTGCTTGGATATTCAATGCCTGCCTTTTAGGCCTCCCCTACCCCACCCCCCGCCCCCGTCACCTCTTAGTTGCCCTCACCTGAGCCAAAGAAGTTCCATCCAAGATGAAAGTTTACTAGCCTGCAAAATAGCTCACTTTGTCTGTTCTTATCAGCCTGCCCAGATACTTAGGTCATAAGTCAAATACTTGAAAAACCCCTGAGCTGACTAGGATTGCAGTGCATTGTGGGCTGCAACAAAATGCAGCAAGACAACCCTAAAGAAAGCACCTACAGCCCCTACCTAACTATCGATAGGTGACATCCAGGAAGACTGTGACCCCATAGGACTCAGCCTAAGAGGAACCAAGGGAGGGACCAGTGCACTAGGGGATAAATTGCTTGTTGTAACTGTGTTACATGTGCCTGCCCGTTAGATCCCCGATCTTGCAAGACTGTCATTGAAAGTCTCACTTTTGCCATCCTCTGGGCTCTGAGTTCATTCTTTGGTTTGGATGGGTGAGTTTGTTTCTCATAATAATCAAAAACTTAATTTAAGAAAATTCTTCTGATATGAACTTTTCCCCTTGGTATTCAGATTAAAAGTGTCTGGTAAAAATCCTGGCCAAAGAATACCTCTAATTTATTGAATTACAAAGTTATGTAATAACTTATATAAGTCTTATAATAAGCCTCATTATCAAATATCAAAATGTATTATGACATATAATAATCAAGTGAAATATTGTTACAAGAATTTATACATATGCCTATAGCAATGAAATATAATAAAGAACCCAGAAAAAGCCATACAAAAGCATGAAAATGTGATGCATGACAGAGGAAGCATTAAAGCCAATGGGAAAAGAGTAGACTGTTCAATAATCTTGCTTGAATAATTTGTTATCCAAATATAAAGGTAATATAATAAATCCACCTCATATGATACACAAAAATATATTATAAGTGGATTAAAGTCTTAATGTGTAAAGTAAAACTTCAAAAACGTTTGAAGATAATATTATGACCTAGAGAAGGAACAAATATTTTAAATAAGATGTCCCCAAGCCCAAATCATAGAAGAAAAATTAGATGCACTATTTTAAAATTTTCTGCCTCTTGGCAGAAAATGACATTATACAAATGACAAGCAGTAGACTGGGAGAAGATTTTAGTAACACAAAAAATTGATAAGGCACTTTCTATCCAGAATAAAAAGGAGAATAACTTCTACTAATCCATAAGAAAAAGGCAACCAAAAAGAAAAAAAAAATGAATAGATACAGGTAAAAGAAAACCTTAATGGCCAGTAAACAAATGAAAAGATGTTCCACCTCCCTAGTAACCAAGGAAGTAAAAATAGGACCCATAATGAGATACACTTTACATGCAACAGACTGGTATAGATAAAAAATTCTGACAAAATCACATTAGCAAGGATGTGAATGGAGTTGGAAACTCTAATTGCTTGTGGGAGTGTAAATTGCCGCAGTTGATTTGGGAAGGACTTGGCAATATCTAGTAAAGCCGAAGTCTATGTGAAGTCAGATCTATTGCTTAGTAATTCCACTCTGAGGATTTGATCCTGGAGAACCTTTCACAAAAATATGTGAATAAGAATCTTCACAGCCGTTTTGCCTGCAGTAGGAAGTTGGAAAGAACCTGAAATGTCAACTTACAGGAGAATAATCAGATTGGTTACAATCTATTTAATACCACATTTAAATTATTTAAATAAAGCTGTACATATCAATATAGTAATCACAATAATATACTATTGAATGAAATAAGCCAGTTGTGGAATAGCCCATGGAACATGTACTAATCATAAAGCTTAAGCAGGCAAAACAACGTAATATATATTTCTAAACTGTATACATGGTTATAAACCATATATTATATAAATATACATATATAGGAAGGTATATATGTAGTAACATTTTAAAAATGTAGAGACATTTAAATATGTAGTAACTTTTGTTTAAATGCAGGGAAAGATAAATACTAAATTCGAGATAGAAGTTAATGTTGGTGGCCATAGAAAAACCTTAATTTGTCTTCATTAAGCTTTATTTCATAAGCTTGGGGGATGGGCACATTGGAGATCTTACTGTTTATATTATTTGTAAGCACAAGATACTTAATATAATAATACATAAGACTGTGACACTAATAATACCAATTTACAATTTCAGATTACTTTTACAAACATTGTGAAGTATGAATAATAGGTGATGGCATAATGGTGAAAGTGAAAAAAATGTACTGACTCTTTAATAGCTTATATTTTACAAACTAATTGTAGCCTTTTTTTGCCACTGATAATTAGAGAAATAGAGCTTAAAAGGTGCTTTTGAAAAACTTGGCAATTTCTCTATGCATAATTACAAAAACAAGACATATAAACTTTCCAAAACTCTGGGAAGATATAAGCAAATTAAACTTTGTACTTACAGAAAATGACATAAAAGAACAACAAGGCAGAACAACAAGAAAGCATGAAAGAGAGTAATAGAAGAAATATCAATCATAGCAATTGATATGGAAACTAATTTAACTGAAATATCCAGTACCTGACCTGTTTTGGATACAATATTTTTTCTAGAGTTTGGATATCTTAACCTCAAAATGTGTTGTAGTGGATATGGCATAGAATAAATTTAGAATCTAAAAAGAAAAACAAATTTAAGGTTTCATGTTACCAAATATAATCTTGCTAGTTAATCTGAGAATGTGTTAGGTGTCTGTTATTCCTTTTCTTTTAGATTGAATGTAGGCCAAAAAATCCAAAACAATTTTAGTTGTAAAAGAACATAAATGAAGTTTCTTATCAATTTTGACAACAAAACAGAACTTGAAATGTGCACTACTTCTCCTAAAAAAGGTAATTTAGCATCTGACAATAATATTAAAATGTTGTGTTAAATAAAAAGTGGCGGAAAAATCATTTATCAGAGCAATAATTTGACAGGCAGTAAAACATAGTGTTTAAGCTCATAAACTCCAGAGCTGATCTGTTTTTGAATCTCAGCTCTGATATTTACTCAGAGCTGGTATTTATAACCTTGGACAAGCTACTTAACTATTCTGTGTCTAGTTTCTTCATCTGAAAAAAAGGGAATAAAAATAGATCTCCGATGTAATATTCAACATACTCAGCCACTGGTATAGTAATATAAATTATTACTTAAATAAATACATATATTAAAATATATTTTCTTTTATTTTCTAAATATATAGACAGGGTACATAGCAAAGTGGTTACTAAGTAATGTGGTTACAGAGAAAACTCCTTATCAAGTCATTTTATTCGCAAATCTCCTGTTAATTTTGAAAAGTGGTAATTGCGATTTTACCCCGATGAGTCATGGCTTGACATAGAAACTGCATCAAAATGTTTCAACATTCCCATTTAACTCATTATCATTAGGTCCTTGGTGTCTAGTGCTTTATTTTAGCCAGAAGGTGGCTTGATGCCTGGTGTTTTGTTGCAGCCAGAAGGTGGCTGGACACATTGCTTATAAGGCAGAGCCAAGTATTCATTTAGATGGGAATACATACTCTATTGCTTGAACCTTGGTTCATGCCGACAATGCTGCTGTGAATACCACCTGTCCTGCCACCTGGACAGATGCCCCTGCCAATGCTGGGCTTCCAAGGAGCAGCCAGTAGGCACCGCAGACGCTCTTGCCACCACACAGCCTCTCTGTAGCCTTAGTTTCCTCAACAGTCACCAAGGTCTTTCTTCCTATGAGCCAGCACCACCCTTAGACCCCATCACCTGTCTCTGACCACTGCCAGGTGACATTATTTGGTGACTTGTGGTCTCAATAATTAAAGAGTTGCTCTTTACTGTTAGATAATATGTACCAGTATTGCCATTTTAATACATACATTAGAATATATTTTCTTTTATTTTCTAAACATATACACAGGGTACATAGCAAAGTGGTTACTAAGTAATATGTTACAGAAAAACCCAGAAGGGTTTTGGTATTTCTCTGATGGTTATGGCAATACTGGGTGCATACTATCTAATAGTAAGGAGACTTACAGGACCTTTTAGTATCTTTGTGAGGATTACATAAGTTGATAAATGTAAAACTCTTAGAACAGTGCCTCCCACAAAACAGCCACTCAATGTTAACTCTTATTATTATTAGCTAAACCTATTATAAGGTCATTTTCGGAAGCCCAAAAAGGCCACAACATATTCTTAATAGAAAAAAAAAGGATCCCAAGTGTTAAACTCTTGCTCTTGCTATAATTTGTTGGTCAAATTTTCCTTGCAGTTTGTTCTTCTTGAGTGTCTCTGGTTCCGTCTGATGTGATGTTTATTTTTTTAATTGATGATATTTTCAATATGTGAAAGAACCAATTGTAGAGTGATTTTGTCTTTCAACTGAGCTCGGTAGTAGTGTCTTTGCTTTGTAATTTAGCCATTACTACATTGTTAAAAATCACTTGTACCCTAAGTTATAATAAGCACTATTCTATCACTTAAAGTGTCAGTTAAAAGGTAGACTTCCGTATGATAAAACAAGTAAATGGGTTAATTATTTTAGTAAATGACAAATGCTTGGATAAGGTTTAAAACACAAAATCAAATCACAAATTGTTTACAAAATACTTAAAATTATAAATAAAAAATAACTTGTAAATGACAGGAAAATATTTGACAGACAAACAGAAACGCGAAAAGGACAGCTAACACTATTTTATTAGAAAAGAAAAAACACAACAAAAGCCATTACATTCGGTAAGAGATAATTATTCTCTATTTCTTCCACATTCTCCCCTCTGCAAATACTTCTGCCATCTTACAGGAACTGCAAGAAGACACTTCCGTCTTCTTGTTCACTATTTTACTTGCTCTTCTCCTAAAAAGAATGAATGGTAATTTTGACTTATCCATGTTATAAGTGGGGTCTCAGAAACAGATTTCTCTGACTCAATTTTTCCGTCTCTGTCTCTGTTTCTGTCTCTGTCTCTATGCCTTTGTGTTTCTTTATTTCTTTTTCCCCTCGCCCTCTCTCTCAAGGACTATGTTCTTTGGGTCTTGATTCCATACAGTTAACTGCCTCTGCTTTGTGCACTTAAGCCTGTAACTAAACCAGGAAGGCCCTATTGTTTTAGCTCATATTTTTTCAATTTAGGAAGAAAGGAGGAGTTACTCAGGCATGTACCTAGGGTGTCTACTATTTTCTATAATTCATCTTTACTGGGAAACACTGCAGATGTATAACATCTCTTTCATTTGCCATAATTCATTCATTCACTTAATAAATTTTATATTAGATGTCTACTGTATTTTAGGTACTCTTCTAGGTCCTTAATATACATTAGTATACATTACTGCTCTTATCTTATATCTTTGTGTTTATAGTCTTGGCCAAAACCCTTGAAAAGCAAAAAAAAAAAAAAAAAGTAAGTTGAAAAATTTAGTTTGAGAGAGAAAAAATACATATATATGCATTATTTCATGATAAAAAACAAAAAATTTCAACAATCTATAAATAAAAGGAAACTTTTTCAGACTGATTAAGAGTTTAGACATTTTTACAGATATTATCATATTTAATGGTGGAAGACTACATGTCTTCCCTCTAAGATCTGAAGCAAGGTGGTATGGATTGAATTGTGTTCCTCCATCCTCCCCAACCCAAATTCGTATGCTGAAAGCGCTGATCCTCAATGTGATGAGATACTCAGATGAGATCTTACAAGACAATTAAGTTTAGATAAGGTCAAGCTGGTAGAGCACTCACGGTGGGACTCTTATGTCAGAAGAGGAGGAGATTCCAGAGCTCTCTCTCTGACATGTGAAGACATAATGAGAAGGTGGCCATCGGTAAGCCAGGAATAGAGCTCTCACTGAGGAGCTGAATTTGCTGGCACCTGGATTTGAGACTTCCCAGTCTCCAGAACTATAAGAAATAAATTTATGTGTGAATCCCTCAGTTTAAGGTATTGGTTATGGCAGCCTGAGAAGACTAATACACAAGGCAAGGATGTCCACTCTCACAGCTTCAATTCAGTATTAACTTGGAGGTTCTAACGAGTAGAATAAGACAAGGAAAAGAAACAAAATGCATAAATATTGGAAAAATATGTATATTTGTTTTCAATCAAAGATGATGTGATTGTATACGTACAGTATGCAAAGAATTTACAAACCACTAGAACTAATCAATAATTATGTCAAAATAATTGGTTACAAAATCTATACACAAAAATCAGTCACACTTCTATATACTAGCAACAGACATTTGGAAAATATAATAAAATATGTAAAATACCATCATATCAAATATTTAATAATAAATGAAAGACGTTTGTCTGTACTAAAAAGTAACCCCTCAAATGCTGAAATAATATTTAATTAATTAGAAATACATTATGTTTATGGATTGAAAGACAAACTTTTTTTTTTTTTTTTTGAGACGGAGTCTCATCTCCGCTCACGGCAAGCTCCGCCTCCCGGGTTCACGCCATTCTCCTGCCTCAGCCTCCCGAGTAGCTGGGACTACAGGCGCCCGCCACCAAGCCCGGCTAATTTTTTGTATTTTTAGTAGAGATGGGGTTTCAGCGTGTTAGCCAGGATGGTCTCGATCTCCTGACCTTGTGATCAGCCCGCCTAGGCCTCCCAAAGTGCTGGGATTACAGGCATGAGCCACCGCGCCTGGCCAAGACAAAATATTTTTAAGATGGTGTATTAGTCAATTTTGCATTGCTATAAAGAAGTACCTGAGGTTGGGTAATTTATAAAGAAAAGTGGTTTATTTGGCTTATGGTTCTGCAGGCTGAAGCATCGTGCCAGCTTCTGCTTTTAGTGAGGGCTTCAAGAAGCTTGCAGTCGTGGCAGAAGGCATAAGGAGCCAGTGTGTCACATAGCGACAGAGGGAGTGACAGAGGGAGCTAGAGAGAGAGGGAGGAGGTGTCAGGCTCTTTTAAATAACCAGATCTTGCATGGACTCATAGAGCAGAACTGACTCATTACTGCCAGGACAGCACCAAGCCATTCATGAGGGTTCAGCCCTCATGACCAAAACACCTCCCACCAGGCTCCATTTCTTTCGAGAATCACATTTCAACATGAGATTTGGAAGGGACAAATATCCAAATTAAATCAGACGACTATTCTTTATTGACCCACAGATTGAATGCAATCCTACAAAAATTGTGATATTAAAGTCAAATGACAAGAAACTTAAAAAGATATGGACAAGCTGCTTTTAAAGTAGATATGATCATGCCTATAACCTAAACAATCTTGAAAAAGAAGAACATAGTTGGAAAACTTAGGCTACCTGACAATATCAAAGTGTGAAAAAGAGGTTGGTGTACCTAAACTATCAGATTTTAGGACTCATTATTATGCTACCCTAATTAAGACTGCCTGATATTGGCATAAAAATAAATACCCATGAAAAAAAAGGACAGCCCCAAAGTAGATAATCACATATAAGTTTAACTGATTTTCAACAAAGTGCCAAAGGAATTCAATGGGGGGGGGGGGGGGGAGGTCTTTCTAATATGTGGTATTGAAGCAATTGGCTAGTCATATTGAAAAGTAAAATTTAACCTCTTTCTTGCACTATATGTGAAAATTAACTTAAATTGGGATACATATCTAAATATGAATGTTAATCGTTTCTTGAAAAAAATATAAAAATTTATTTATTCTTTGATAAATTGGACTTAATAAAATTAAAATCATCTCATCAAAATGCACTATTAAGTATGTCAAAATACAAGCCACAGCCTTGGGAAAGATATTTGAAATACATACATTTTACAAATAACTCATCTGCAGAATATGTAAAGAACCTCCATTAATCAAAAGGAATTAGACAAGCACCTAGTTTTAAAAAATAAATGGTGAATAATTTAAACAGAAACCTCAAAAAAGAAAATATCAGAATGGCCAATAAGCACATAGAAAGATACACAACATCATTAGTTTTTAGAGAAATACAAATTAAAGCAACCATAAGATACCTCCCCAACACTACAAGAATGACTAAATTTTTAAAGTCCGACAGCATTGTGCCGGGTGTCCCCAATACCACTCAGGTTTAGTGATTTTCTGGAAGGACTCACAGAACTCAGAAAAGCTATACTTTGCTATACTTATCGTTATGGTTTGTTACAGTGAAGAGATACAGGTTAAAATCAGCAAAGGTAAAAGACACAGAGGTCTCCCAAAGAGAGACCACAGGCAAATTTCCAGTTGTCTGCTCCTAGTGAAGCTGTGTAAAGAATGTTCAATTCTTCCAGAAAACAATGTGGAATATTATCAACCAGGGAAGCTCACCCAAGCTGTTTGTTTTCTAGAGATTCTATTAAGCTTCAGTTACAGAGGCATGGATTGCCCATGTGGCCAACCTTAGTTACTTAGCACTCAGCCCCTCTGGATGTCAAACTGACAGCATGGCTCAAGTTCCCCACCATAAATCACATTGTCAGCATAAACTATTTGGCATGGTCGAAGGCCCCACATTTACAAACTCACTGTTATCATGCAGGATATTTCAAGGATTCTAAGGTTATCTCTCAGGAGCAGATCAAGGACCAATGGTTCTTTGGAATGTACAGAATTTGAATTCCCTAAACCTGTAGGCTTAAAACTTCACTGGAGAAATATCAGCGTTGAAGATGAAATAGAGCAACTGAAATTCTTATACATTGCTTGTGGGATTTATAATAGCAAAACCACTTTGGAAAACTTTTTAGACATTGCAAACAAAATTCAAGATATACCTACCCTGTGACGAAGAAATTACACTCCTAGGTATACATCAAAGAGAAATGAATATATATATCCATAAAAATAAGTCTATAAGATGACTTATAGCAGCTTTATTGCTTATATAAGAAAATGGAAACAGATTAAATGTCTCTGAACAGAAGAATAAACAAATTTGTGTGGTATATTCATGCAATACAATAGAATATTATTCAGAAATTAAAAGGAATAAACTACTGGTATACATAACAGTATTGAATGAGTGTTTAAAACATGTGCTTGGTCAAAAGAAGACAGACACAAAAAATACAGAGTATATAATTTCATGAAGATGAAGTTCAAGAACAGGTCAACATAACTACTATTATAGAAGTCACAATAAGGTCAAGTAGTTGCGGGAAGATATGAGCATGCCTATAACCCAGTCCTGAAAGTCTGCTATTTCTGATATCTCTCCAGAAAACTTTCTGAGTTGTTGGAAATACTGTATACTGATATGGAAGGTACACATGAACAAACTTTAAATATTCATTGAGCCAAATGATTAATGTTTGTTAATTATACTGTATGTAATTTTTTCTTAAAATTAAAAAAATCTTATGGTATTTAAATTTCTCAGAAGTTTTTACCACATGGTATGCTGTAATCAGTATATTTGAATGAATGCACACATAAATGGATGCATATCTTGATATCCTTACTCTGTTATCATGCTCATCAAGCCACATTTTTTAAAAAATGACTATATTTGTTAAATTATCTATAATAAGAGAATGCAATGAGCAGAAGGCTCTGGCAAGTATTTCATTAATTATTTATTTGTGTTACAGTTGAATACATTATTATTCTAGTATTTATATGTCAGTCTCAAATGAATGTAGTGACAGAAGCCAGTATCTAAGAGCCAGATTACCCTTAGGTATATGAACAGTTTTATTTAAAATGAACACGAAAAATTAGATCTTGAAATACAGAAACCTTCAAAAGACTTCATCTACTATGTATACTAGCCTGGATGATCTGTCAGCCTTCGTCAGGCAAAAAAAGCCTTCGGTTTTATTAAAGTCTCAATCAAGCTGCATGATATATGAATTTCTTAAAAACTCAAGGTCATTATTGTGAGCACCTCTGATTGTATTGTGTGATATTATTGTTTGCAGAATAACAGAATGTTGTGGCTAGAAGAGATCTTAGTAGTCATCTAGTAAAATCTCTTTATTTTAAAGATGGGGAAATTGAAACTTTCCTTTAAAACTAGCAATTAGAGAACTTTGGGTTCCTGATGGTTTTGTTGAGCTAATTCCAAGTTGTCTGCCTCATGACTTCTTTTCACATGAGACAAATAAATTCCTGCATATTTATTAACAAATTTAATAAAGCTTTTTATTTGCCTTTCATAGGCAGGTTCATTTCTAACTAATGCAGAACCACACTCTACTAAAGACTTTTCCTTTGACAAACACAGAATTTGAAAGCCCAGATAAATTAATTTTTTGAATGATACCTATTTTTCAACATCAAAGCTTTAGCAATCATTAGTGGATTAGTATCTTCAAAGTGTTGAAAAAATAATTTTGGACTTAGAATTTACATTCAACTAACTAATCATCTAAAAATGAAGATACAATGATAATATTCCTGTGCATGCAAAGTTTCTCAGACATTTTACTAAACTAAAGCCTCTTTTAAAAAGTTCTTGCTGGATATACCCTGGCAGGATAAATCTGAGAGTTAATGATAAAGTACATGAAATATAGGTAAGCAAACTTTTTTTGGTAAGATATATTGTATGCTAAGTAAGGAATAATATATAAACATATATTTTAATAATGTAGAAATTTGAGAGCAATGGTGGGAGATGAGAATGCTAAGATTCTTGTCTCGCTTTGGGGAAATATACATATTACTAAACTTAGGCATTGAGAGAGTAAACTGAATTTAAGTGTGGATACTACTAAATCAAGATTCAATCTCTGTAATGGAAGGTAGAAAGAAGAAGGAAAACCAAAAATTAAAAACAGCTTAGTAATCATAAAACAAAATTAATTGGTAAAAATAAAGGATAGTATTTACTCACACACATATATATTATGTACTGTGCATTTAATATAAAATCATTTTTAATAAATAAAAGCAATTTCATAGGAATGCTTTTATACTGTTGATGGGAGTGTAAATTAGTTTAACCATTGTGGAAGACAGTGTGGCAATTCCTCAAAGATCTAGAACCAGAAATACCATTTGACTCAGCAATCCCATTACTGGGTATATACCCAAAGGAATACAAATCCTTCTATTATAAAGATACATGCATGTGTATGCTCATTGCAGCACTGTTGACAATAACAAAGACATGGAATCAACCCAAATGCCCATCAGTGATAGACTGGATAAAGAAAATGTGGTATATATATATACCATGGAATACCATGCAGCCATATAAAAGAATGAGATCATGTCGTTTGCAGGAACATGGATGGAATTGGAAGTCATTATCTTCAGCAAACAACACAGGAACAGAAAACCAAATACCGCACATTCTCCCTTATAAGTGAGAGCTGAATGATGAGAACACATTGACATGGGGTAACAGGAACAACACATACTGGGGCATGTCTCAGAGGCAGAGGGAGGGAGAGCATTAGGAAAAATAGCTAACGCATGCAGGGCTTAATACCAAGGTGATGGGTTGATTGGTGTTGCAAACCACCATGGCACTCATTTACCTATGTAACAAACCTGCATGTCCTGCACATGTATCCTGGAACTTAGGATAAAATTAAATTAAATTAAAAAAAAACTATTTCAACTCATTGGTCAAAATACAACAATACTCAAACTGTATTACATAACAATGACAAAACCCGCAGATGTAAGAATCATTCTAAGTGGATATACAAGAGTTAAAAACAAAGTTAATATAAAAATGTAAGGCAAATGTACACCAGAAGAAATACAGAATAGCAATTTTATTAGAGCACAAGATAGATTTTATGGCAAAAGCATAATCAGTGACAGAGAGAAATGCTACTTACTGTGAAAAACAGTAATAGATCTAGAAGATAGAACAACCAGCCAAATATACGCATGTAACTATATATAAGTTCAAAATATATTAAAGCAGAAAATGACAGATTAATGTAGCAATTAATCTTATAGTTGGAGATTTTAACATATCACTCTCAGAAATTGATAGAACAAGCAGACAAAAATAAGCAAGATATAGATTTGTATGCAGTGATAAATGACTATCATCCAGAGATACATAGAGAACTTTTTGTAACAAATAAAATAGTCACAAAAATGTATCATGTACTAGGCTACAAATGTATCTTTAAGCAAATATCAACATAGTACCATTAAAAAAAAGATTCAACATTGTACCATACAGTTTCTCTTGGACACACAAAAATATAAAGTTAGAAATGAAACTCCAAAAAATAGGTTGTTAAATTACTTATGGATTTAAGCCAAAAAATGTACTTATGGAAAATGTCTGTGTTAAAAAACACATACAGTAAATGACAAAATACTTTGAACTAAATGACAATGAAAGCAATGTATAACAAAATATGTGTGAATAAAACAATTCTTAGAGAAGTATATATAGCTTTTAATCCACTGATCAGAAAAAAATATACTGAAACATTCAACACAAATAGCTAGGAAAAAAGCAAAACACTTTATACTTCCAGGAATATGGCAATCCAGGTGTTCTAAAAATAGCTCAGCTGCCTTAAACATCCACATTCTGAATAATTTACAACAGATTTATTTTAAATACATTGCTGAACGCATTAACAAAATATATGGGAAATCCTCAGCGGAGAGAGAGAGGTCTGAAACTATAGAGATTATACCCTAGGACCTAAGCCACTATCAGAAACTCAGAATTTGAGGTATTAGTCCAACGTGAAAGAATAGGAGTAAGGTTTTAAGATCATGCCAAGTCAATAGGTTGTTTAGAAGTAGATCCAAAAATAAAAATTCTTGTGCAGGCATTTAAGGAAGTACTATCACAGGAAACTCATAAAACCAACAAAAAGAGGAGGAAGTAGGAAAGAAAGGAAAGATGCTGTGTTAGTCTGTTTTTATGCTGCTGATAAAGACATATCCAAGACTGGGAAGAAAAATAGACTTTAATTGGACTTACAGTTCCACATGGCTGGGGAAGCCTCAGAATCATGGCGGGAGGTGAAACGCACTTCTTACATGGTGGCAGCAAGAGAAAAATGAGGAAGAAGCAAAAGGGGTAACCCTGATAAACCCATGAGGTCTTGTGAGGCTTATTCACCATCACGAGAATAGCACAGGAAAGATCGCCCCCCTTGATTCAATTACCTCCCCCTGGATCCCTCCCACAACATGGGGGAGTTCTGGGAGATACAAGTCAAGTTGAGATTTGGGTAGGGACACAGCCAAACCATATCAGAAGCCAACCAAAGGTATACCTTCAGAGAAAATCTTGTTAAAGTGATTATGACCTGATCTCACAAGCAGAATCAAATGTTGTTATTTAGTTATTAGTTTATTATCATTATGAGGTAATATTACATATAAGTTATAAATTATATATTCTATTACTAAAATATTGGTATGTAATTATTATAATGATAGATTACTATAATATTATATAGTAATGTTATTCTGCTGTTGGGAACAGGCCCCCCAAAATCTGGCCATAAACTGGCCCCCAAACTGGCCATAAACAAAATCTCTGCAGCACTGTAACATGTTCATAATGGCCCTAACACCCAAGCTGGAAGGTTGTGGGTTTATGGGAATGAGGGCAAGGAACACCTAGCCCGCCCAGGGTGGAAAACTGTTTAAAGGCATTCTTAAGCCACAAACAACAGCATGAGCAATCTGTGCCTTAAGAACATGCTCCTGCTGCAATTAACTAGCCCAACCTATTCCTTTAATTTGGCCCATCCCTTCGTTTCCCGTAAGGGATATTTTTAGTTAATTTAATATCTATGGAAACAATGCTAATGACTTGTTTGCTGTTAATAAATATGTGGGTAAATATCTGTTCAGTGCTCTCAGCTCTGAAGGCTGTGAGACCCCTGATTTCCCACTTCACGCTTCTATATTTCTGTGTGTGTGTCTTTAATTCCTCTAGCGCTGCTGGGTTAGGGTCTCCCCAACCTAGCTGGTCTTGGCAAGTGGCATCCATTGTGGGGACTGAATCCAGGTCAAAGGGTCACGGGAGCGATGGTTGGAACAGAAAACTAGCTGGAGGACATCCGAGTTCTCTTAAAGCAATCCCTGTGGTGAGTAAGAAGGGGAGCTTGGAAGCGTCAGGGTAACAATGGGACAGGTGTGGGGTCTGGTTCGTTTCACCTTGGAACTTTTTCACACTGATGATGAGGAGGAACAAGAGTACAGAGAAGTAACAGAAGAGGTTACAGAGCATGTTTATTTGCCAGCTAAAGCTAAAGCGGCAAAGGAGGGAGAGGTTCATCTGTAACTTTCTGCACCCCCTCCTTATTATTTGGAAGAAAATGACCCTCCAGATCTTTCTTTTCCGGAGGACACTGGGTAAAAATAGTGGCCCCAGTGACAGTTCGAGCAGTGCCTCGAGCGACCACTCTTAGTTCTATTCAGGCAGGAATTCAGCAAGCTAGACAAGAGGGTGATTTAGAGGCTTGGCAGTTCCCTGTTAGAATACACCCCCCAGATCAAAAAGGAAATATTATAGCTACATTTGAGCCTTTTCCTTTTAAATTACTCAAAGAATTTAAACAAGCTATTCACACTAAAAAAGAATGTAGAAAAAATCAGCAAGTCAGGCCGCCAGATAGGGGAAAAAAGAAAATCGTTGAGCCTGAAATATGTCCAAAATGTAAAAAAGGAAAACATTGGGCTAATCAGTGTCACTCTAAGTTTGATAAAGAGGGGAACCCGATTTCGGGAAAAGCCATGAGGGGCCCATCCTGGGCCCTGTTCTAAATCAGGGCATTTCCAGCTCAGGCCACTCCCTCACCCCCGTACAATGTCTGTCCCCTGCCACAGCCGGTAGTGCCACAGTAGATTTATGCTGCACAAAAGCTGTGAGCCTTCTGCCTGGGGAACCCCTGCAAAAGGTCTCAACAGGAGTCTGTGGACTCTTGCCAGCAGGGACAATAGGATTACTTTTAGGAAAGTCTAGTTTAAGTTTAAAAGGGGTACAAATACATACAGGAGTCATTGATTCAGATTACAATGGGGAAATTCAAATTGTTATATCTACTTCTGTTCCCTGGAAAGCAGAGCCAGGAGAGTACACAGCACAGCTCCTGATTGTGCCGTGTGTGGAAATGGGAAAAAGTGAAATTAAACGAACAGGAGGATTTGGAAGCACAAATAAACAAGACAAAGCATCTTATTGGGTAAAGCAAATTACTGATAAACATCCTACCTGTGAAATAACTATTCAAGGAAAGAAATTTAAAGGTTTGGTAGATACAGGAGCGGACATTTCAATCATTTCTCTACAGCACTGGCTGTCCGTGTGGCCAATTCAACCCACTCAATTTAACATAGTTGGAGTTGGTGAAGCCCCTGAAGTGTATCAAAGTAGTTATATTTTGCATTGTGAAGGGCCCGATGGACAACCTGGGACTATTCAACCAATTATAACCTCTGTACCTATAAATTTATGGGGAAGAGATTTATTACAACAATGGGGAGCACAAGTTCTAATTCCAGAACAATTATATAGCCCTCAAAATCAACATACGGTGCATGAAATGGGGCATGTCCCTGGTATAGGACTAGAAAAAAATTTGCAAGGTTTGAAAAAACCACTTCAAACGGAAAAACAAAGTTCCTGCCAACGATTAGGAAATAGTTTTTGATGGCAGTCATTGTTAAGCCTCCAGAACCTATACCTTTAAAATGGTTAGCAGATAAGCCAATTTGGATAGAACAATGCCTGCTAAGTAAAGAGAAACTGGAGGCTTTAGAGAAATTAGCTACTGAACAATTAAAACATGAGCATATAGCTCCAACATTTTCCCTTTGGAGTTCTCCAGTTTTCGTAATTAAGAAAAAATCAGGTAAATGGAGAATGTTAACTGACTTAAGAGCTATCAATTCAGTTATACAACCTACGGGAGCATTACAGCCAGGATTACCTTCTCCTGCTATAATTCCAAAAAATTGGCCTTTAATAGTCATAGATTTAAAAGACTGTTTCTTTACTGTCCCTTTAGCTGAGCAAGACTGTGAACGGTTTGCATTTACAATTCCTGCAGTAAACAACCTGCAGCCTGCTAAGCGTTATCATTGGAAAGTATTGCCACAGGGCATGTTAAACAGTCCAACAATTTCCCAGATGTATGTGGGGCAATCAATGGAACCTACTCGTAAGAAATTTTCACAATGTTACATTATTCACTACATGGATGATATAGTTTGTGCTGCCCCCTCTCGAGAAATATTACTCCAATGTTATGATCACTTGCAAAATTCGATTTCTCATGCTGGTTTAATTATAGCTCCTGACAAAATTCAGACTACTACTCCTTACTCCTACTTGGGGACCTTAGTAAATGACACTACCATTCTGTCACAGAAAGTAACCATACATAGGGATCAACTGAAAACATTAAATGACTTTCAGAAATTACTAGGGGACATTACTTGGATACGACCTGCTCTAGGCATTCCTACCTATGCCGTGAGTAATCTGTTTTCTATGTTTAGAGGAAATCCTAGTCTTACTAGCCCTCGGCAATTAACAAAGGAGGCTGAGGCAGAGTTACAACTGATTGAGAAGCAAGTCCATAAAGCTCAGATAAATAGAATAGATCCAGAGAAGACTCTAGATTTGCTAATTTTTTTCAACTCAGCATTCACCTACTGGTGTTATTGTCCAAGAACAGGACTTCGTAGAGTGGCTTTTTCTTCCACATACTAATTCACAGACTCTAACTCCTTATTTAGATCAAATCGCTACTATAATAGGAATTGGGAGAACTCGGATTTTAAATCACTTGGATATGATCCTGGAAAAATTATTGTCCCTCTCACGAAGGTACAAATACAGCAAGCTTTATAAATAGTCTTACTTGGCAAACCCATTTAGCTGACTTTGTGGGTATTCTCGATAATCATTTTCCTAAAATGAAACTGTTTCAGTATTTGAAATTAACTAATTGGATTCTCCCTAAAATAACTACATTTAAATCAATTGAAGGTACTGACAATGTTTTTACAGAAGGGTCTAGTAATGCTAAAGCTTCTTATTTTGGATCAAAAGGTAAAGTTTTCCAGATGCCCTATACTTCAGTTCAAAAAGCGGAGCTTGTAGCTGTAATTGAGATATTGACTGCTTTTGATATGCCTACTAATGGGATTTCTGATTCTGCATACGTGGTTCATTCCACACAGTTAATTGAAAATGCTCAGTTACGATTTCATACCGATGAATAACTGATGACTTTATTTACCCAATTGCAAACAGCAGTTAGGAGTAGAATGCACCCTTTTTACATCACTTAGATTAGGGCTCATACACCTCTTCCAGGACCTTTGACTGAAGGGAATCAAATGGCAATCACCTAGTTGCTAATGCAATATCTAATGCTAGACACTTTCAGAATTTAACCCATGTTAATGCGTCTGGTCTCAAACGCAGATACAGCATTACCTGGAAATAAGCTAAAGTTATTATCCAGCAATGCCCAACTTACCAAATGGTACATTCCTCATCTTGTACAGGAGGAGTTAATCCTCGAGGATTGGAACCTAACTCTCTTTGGCAAATGGATGTCACACATGTTCCCTCATTTGGGAGACTAGCTTATGTACATGTATGTGTGGACACCTTTTCTCACTCTGTCTGGGCTACATGCCAAACAGGAGAGTCTTCTGCCTGTGTTAAACATCATCTTTTGCAGTGTTTTGTGGTGATGGGCATTCCAGCTTCTATTAAAACAGATAATGCCCCAGGCTATACTAGCCAAGCTCTGGCTACATTTTTCTATATGTGGAATATTAAACACATCACCGGTATCCCATACAATTCTCAAGTACAAGCCATAGTGGAAAGAATGAATCTCTCCCTAAAATAGCAGTTGCAAAAGCAGAAAGGGGGAGACAGAGAATATGGAACCCCACAGATGCAACTGAACCTAGCATTATTAACATTAAATTTTTTGAGCCTGCCCAAAGGCCACATGTTATCAGCAGCTGAACAGCATCTACAGAAACCAGCTGCAAAGACAGAAACAGAACAACTGATTTGGTGGAGAGATCCAATAACACGAAGCTGGGAAATAGGTAAAATAATAACTTGGGGGAGAGGTTATGCTTGTGTTTCTCCAGGCTAATATCAATAGCCTATTTGGATACCATCAAGACACCTGAAACATTATCGTGAGCCTGATGCTGAGGAATAGACTCCGGGAGGATCTTGAGAACCCCCTGGTTGCAGCCATGTTGAAACTGATGCTGAGGAGGACTCCAACTGTCACGAGCACAGCCACCCATCTGGGGACAGATCAAGAAGCTGTCACAGATGGCAGAAGAAAACCTGAGGAAAGCAGGACAATCGGTCACAATGAGTAAATCTGATGGTAGCTATGATAGCGGTTATCACCACTGCCATGAGTAGTCTTTCAGTAAGGGCTGACACAGAGAACAATTATACTTATTGGGTATATTTATCAATCTTGGCTGGCAATAATGCCTGGATGCAATCACTTTATGACACAGTTACACATGCTTTCTGATCTCAGTATTTACCATAATATAATTGAGGCATACCACCCTCAAAAACCTGTTTGTGAACAGGATTGGACCCAGTTAGAAAAAATGAATGTACTTGTTTAGGAAGATTGCATTGCAGAACAGGCAGAGGTGCTGCACAATGATTCATATGGAATCATTATTAATTTGTCCGCTAAGGGGATGTTTAGCTTTAATTGCACCTCTCAGTCTGCGTGCCATGGCCACACTATGTTCAGATGATCTGAACAAAATGGTCAGATGGTAGAAATGATAAGAAGTATGGCAAAAGTTCCTATTATCTGGAACCATGGCGGTATAGTGGCACCTCAGCCTCAAATGATATGGCCCGCTCTAGGAGATTAACATAAGGATTTAAAATTAAAAGAACAAATATTTAAAGCATCCCAGGCACACCTGACCTTAATGCCAGGAACTGGAGTACTTGAAGGAGTTACAGACAAATTAGCAGCTAGTAACCCATGAAAATGGATAAAAACACTTGGAAGCTCTGTGATTTCAGTGATGATTGTGCTTTTAATCTGTGTTGTTTGTCTTTGTATAGTTTGCAGATGTGGATCCTGACTCCTGAGAGAAGTAGCTCACCGTGATATAGCTGCCTTTGCTTTTATAGATTTGCAAATCAGAGAAGGGGGATGTGTTGGGAGCAGTCCCCCCAAAATCTGGCCATAAACTGTCCCCAAAACTGACCACAAACAAAATCTCTTCAGCACTGTAACATGTTCATAATGGCCCTAACGCCCAAGCTGGAAGGTTGTGGGTTTGTGGGAATGAGGGCAAGGAACACCTAGCCCGCCTAGAGCAGAAAACTGCTTAAAGGCATTCTTAAGCCACTAGCAATAGCATGAATGATCTGTGCCTTAAGGACATGCTTCTGCTGCAATTAACCAGCCCAACCTATTCCTTTAATTTGGCCCATTCCTTCGTTTTCCATAAGGGATACTTTTAGTTAATTTAATATCTATAGAAACGATGCTAATGATTGGTTTGTTGTTAATAAATATGTGGGTAAATTTCTGTTTGGGGCTGTCAGCTCTGAAGGCTGTGAGACCCCTGCTTCACACTTCTATATTTCTGTGTGTGTGTCTTTAATTCCTCTAGTGCCGCTGGGTTAGGGTCTCCCTTACCGAGCTGGTCTCGGCATTCTGCCCTAAAAAAATCCTGGGTTTTCATACACCTGCACCTAATAGTAATTGGCTAAGGGTGTATGTGGGGAGGTTGAAGGGAGAAACTCCTAGGAACTTCTAGTTTCTGTGCAGATCCAGTACAATGGCTCCAGTAGCTTAAGGGAGGCCCTCTGAAGAAGATGTCTAGCTTGAAATGGATTGGAGGGCATCTGTGTCATCACTAGCACTGTCTGCTACAGTTGGGGAGCAGAAGTGGAGTATCTTAATAAAACTTTGGCATTCAAAGAAATACAATTTCTGTATAAGTGTAGGCAGAAGAACAGCTAGCTGCCTATAAATGGAAGCAACAGAGAGTTCATTTATTCGCTATACCATGGAAATACTTTCAACAATAACAAGAAAATAGTATTTCCATAGAATTTATGGCTATAGCACTATTATTGTGGTAAACTCAGGTATACACTCCTCAAGATCAGCTATGGTGGGGCCAGTGTGAAATGAAACTGTGAGAGCCTTTGTTTACAAATTATTATTAAGGATTTGTAAATGGCCACAGCAGAGCATTACACCAAGCATGATGCCTTTCTGAGTTCAAGGTTTTGTGTGCCCACACAGATCCGGCACCCATAACGTCTGCACTGACTGTCCTCTTGTTAGGTTATCACCAGGTTAAAACAAAAGAAAAAAAGGAAAGTTGTTCCATGTTTGTGGCATGTTTGAAAGACCAAACATGTGGCAGAAGCAAATAAAAACTCTTATCTTGAGAAAAGCAGGCTCAATTTATGACCCTTCAGATTCTCATAGACTACATTGAGCCAATTATGAGCTTACAATGAAAAAAACATTTATAAAAAAACACATGGAAACAAGAAGAGAGAAAGCAGTAGAAATTGCAAACAAGAGTTATACCCTCAAAGACATCAGGTATTTGAATTATCATATACAAAGTAAATGAAACAGATTATATTACAAAATATACAAGGAACAAGAGAATATTTTTCATGTGACCAGAAAAAATTGCAATAAACCAAATGAAAATTTTAAAAGTGAAGTATATAAATAATGCGGTATAAAACTTAGTGAGTGAGGCGTTCTGCTTCCATGTGACAGAGTCACTTCATGGTAGATCAATCCACCTACAGAAAACATCTATAAACTCTGAACAAAAGTTAAAAGGCAACTACCAAACTCAGACTTTGGGGGTAAGCTGAAACTTGGAAGAAGAGATGGGAATGGGTGAGTTCCCTACCTTTGTAGGTTTAGCTTGAGGGTGGGCCCTAGTCATGACATTTTGTAGGTGGCTGAAGCGGCAGTAGAAAACATGTCATCTTTCTTGCACAAGGAAGAAAAAAGCTGGGGTCATGACCATAAATGTCCAATAATGAGAGAGCAATCTGTGAAGAAAGAGGGGCAGAGAAAGTGGACCCCACTTAGGTTGTATGTGTAAACTTTATCCAGTCTCTGTCTGATTACTGAACTACACATAAATAGGATGGAAAGTAAATACCTTAGCTAAGTAAAAAATCTAAATCAATTGCACAGAGATCTGAGCTAACGCATCTTGTAGGACAGTGTATTTAACCAAGCAACAAACATATGACTATAACACTCCTTTGGGGAAAAAAGGGTCTTTGATTGCAAAGGCCCCAAACATAACATTCAAAGTGTAAAGGAAAGAGTCCAAAATTACCCAACACACAAACAGAAGCACAAAAATGTGATGTACTAGAAAAGTACAATATTATAATGCTTAATCTCATTAGTAATCAGAGAAGTAAAAATTAGAAGTATAGTTTAAAATGTTATACTTTGACAAAAAAGGAAAATTTAATAATATTGATTGCTGAAGAAGACCAAGAGAAAGAAAATCTCATGTGCTTGTGTTGAGAGTGTAAACTGAAGTAACTGTTAAGAGAACCATCTGGAAGTTTATTTTTACATGAAGAACAAATACATATCCAAGTCGGTGATTTCACTCTTGTGTATATGTCATAGAAATTTCAATACAGGAACAGAAGAGTACATGTACAAGAATATAATTTCAGCACTGCTTTTTGCAAAAAACCAAAACATCATAGGTATTAGCCTTACGGGAAAGTGTAAGCGAATTGTAGTCCATGCTTAGGTAGAATACTATGTATTAGCCCACTGGATAGAATATTAAAATAGTGATGCTAAAAGAGAAAGCAGAATGTAATTTGAGGCCAAATAATTACTTAAATTTTAAATATGTACATGTATACATAATACTTTATTAATATATATAAATAAACATAAATGAAAATATTTACATACTAAATATACAAGACTAGGAACTTATGAAAGTGTGAATTAAGTTCAGGTGATAAGGAGAAAGGCATGATGTTAAATTTGAATTTCAGATGAACACCAAATAATGGTTAATTGTAACCAAATAATATTGGATTAAAAAGACTACCATTTGAGAGGGTCACCATTTCAATCTTGACCAGCCCAAGAGGATTTACAAGGAAAAGCAGCAGTAGTTGTTTTGTTTGTTTGTTTGCTTGAGTCCAATATATTGCATGGCATATACCTATACTAAATATGTGGTCATATTTTTAAAATGTTATTAATCTAAAATTCAAATTTAAGTAGCCATCCCATGTTTTATCTGGAAACTCTAATGTGTAGATAAACAATAACGTATAAAAGAAAGAAGAAAGGAAGAAGGAAAAAGAAAGAAAGAAGGAAAAAGGGGAAAAGAAAGAAGGAAAAAGAGAAAAACAAAGAAGGAAATAGGAAAAAAGAAAGAAAGAAGGAAGGAAAGAAAGAAAGAAAGAAAGAAAGAGAAAGCCCAGGCACAGACCAACAATGATTCTGTGCCAGCCATGTCTGAGAACTACTGCCAACTCAATTCTGACATGGGGATGGAAATAAATTAATCAGTGAATAAATAATCAAAATAGATAATTTAGGTACACTATTTTAGAAATATAAATCATAGTTTGACATGATAACCTATAAAAATGTGGGAGGAAATAACTCTACTATGTCAAGAACTTTAGAAAGTACAGAAAACATCTTATTTGTCTCTATTTTCTGAGAAGCAATAAACAGCTTCCTGAGATAGTCATATTCTACCCTAAGCTAATACCCCAAGCTAACAAAGGCAAAGTTCTTGAGTACATTCACTCAATGTTAAATACAAAGGTAAGTTTGGTCTACCAGAAATATAACCTCCTTAAATAAGTACCATTTCTTATTCTACAGAATGTGTATGTTGGGGTGGGTAGTTATATTAGAATTTAAAGTGATTTAGACCAACTGAGATCTTTTCTTCTAAGCAGTTATATTCTCTATATAATTGTTACATAATGTGTAAAATACAAAAATGAAGAGTTCTTTTATTCATTCTGCATAAGGATGGATCCCAAAATTTGGTTCAGATGTTGAGAATGGGTATACCACATACACACCTAGTGGGTGTGTAATATGGTTTGGCTGTGTTCCCACCCAAATCTCATCTTGAACTGTAGCTCCCATAATTCTCACATGTTGGGCGAGGGACCTAGTACGAGGTAATTGAATAACAGTGGTGGATCCTTCCCATGCTGTTCTCATGATAGTGAATAAGTCTCATGAGATCTGATGGTTTTAGAAAAAGGCAAGTTGCCCTACATACACTCTCTTTGCCTGCCACCACGTAAGAAGTGATTTTGTTCCTCCTTCACCTTCTGCCATTATTGTGAGGGCTTCCTGGCCGTGTGGAACTGGGAGTCAATTAACCTATTTCCTTTATAAATTACCCAGTCTCAGGTATGTCTTTATCAGCAGTGTAAGAACAGGCTAATACAGCATGAAAGGTTTATTCCTTACATATTGAGGCTTTCTGAGGATAGCAAGGCAGGCTCCCAAACCTCGTCCAAAAATAGCTTGAGAAAGCTGGAAAAGAGGCTGGCTTAGGGTGTTTATAATAGTTAAATGTGGTAGGAGAGGGGGTTCCTGTGCACCACAGGCTGGGGTTTATGTGATTTTCAGACTGGTGCTAAAGGAGGGAGAATTGGATTTCTTGACAGCTTGCCCAGATGTGGGGCAGAAGGCAAGCTGTCAGCAGTCAAACAACAAAATGGAGTCAGACTCTCTACTGCAAGTTCTAATAAAAGGAACAAAAGTCTGCTGACTAAAGAACATATGATTGACTAGTATTTTATAAATTATCACAGTTGCAATGATAAGCAATTGAAATATATGAAGTAACTCAATGAGATATTAAAAATGTAAATGATAGCAGAGCAGGCCCATGTTATGCATAAAAGGCCTAATGGAATTAGTAGAATAATATGAATGTAAGAAATATGAGCATTAGTGCCCATAGCAGTGAAACTAAAAACTGTTAATTTTTAATAACATTGCTTTATATAGTATTTAGTGGATACAATGGCCATCTATCAGAAGATTAGTTTTTTCTTAAAATTTAAACTCAAAATGTTGCTTAAAAAATCTGACACAACCAATGCCTTTTCTTTATTAATGCCATTGCAAATTTCACTGAATAAGAATTTCAGACAGAAAGGAAACCATAAATAAAATCAAGTCTAGATTTGTTTTAACTCCTACCATTTTTAGACTACATCATTCATTCTATAGAGATAACAAAACTGTAAAATACCAGCAGTCTCAGCATTTAGATGGTATTTTAGAATATTTTAAAACATTGTTATTCAGAATTATCCATAAATCCTAATTTAACCCGAACTGAAAAGTAGGCTTATATTGACGTCTCTCTTTTCTCTTCCTTCCAGAACTGCAGTGATTTTTAATTATTATTGAAAACACTGATTGTAATGGATACTCAGCTGTGTAGTTTAAAGAAATGTTACGGAGCATCAAGAGACACTCTTCCCACTCTCCACACACTGTACCTCATTGACTGAATGTCACTGGAGTAAGATACCTTCTTTCATTTTTCACCCCTAAGGTTTTCCCTCTGTAAAATGTGAAGATTCTCTCTCTCTCTTTTCATACAAACAAATTAACTAGTTTTTAAAAGATGCTAAGAGAGTAAATTTTAAGTGTTCTCACCACACAAAAAAATGGTAAGTATGTGAGGTATTACATATGTTAATTTGCTCTATTTAGCCATTGCACAATATATACATATTTCAAAACAACATGTTATATGTGATAAATATATAAAATCTGTATTTGTCAACTAAGAAATTTAAATTGAAAAAAAAATAAGTAGGGCTTCTTCCAGTTCTGAAAGTCTCAGGTCTTCAACCCAATGTGTTAGTTTTTCTAATTCAATAAGAGGGAATTATGGGCCTGTCTATCTTATTCTTCTTGTTCACTTCCTAAGCTTCAGTGCTTTATGAATGAGCTTCAGAGTGAATAACCCACATCTCAATTGTTCTGATTTCTTAAAGTTTATCATTTCTTCTTCATATAAAAACAATGTCTGTATATTATTAGGTTAACTAAATATATTTAAGAAAAACAAACTAACTAAAAAATGAAATAAAAGTAAAACCTGATAGTGATAGTGCAATGAAGAAGAATAAAGTAGGGTGAGAAGATACAGATAACAAGGAGAGGAATTCCAAAGATGATGGTCATAGAAGGCTTCTCCAAAGTGATGACTTTTGAGAATCTCTGGAAAGAAGTGAGGAAGTAAACTGTGAGAGTGGAAGAATGGCATGCAAAACTCTCAACGACAGACATCAGCCTTGGCATATTAGAACATTGACTGGGAAGCCATTGAGCTGGAGTGCACTGAGCAAGGGGACTCTAGATGTTGTTCTAAGTCTGATGGCGAGTGATTGGAGGATGTTCAACGGGTCCATTCTCTGATCTGACTCATATATTTAAAATATTATGCCATTAATTCTGTCCAAAATGGTATCATGGTGGAGTGAAAGTGCAAGCAGGAAAGCCAGTTAGGTGGCTCTTGCAACAGTCAGGGAGAGAGAAAAGAGGAGCTGAGCAAGTAGACAAAATCTTTTGGTTGGATTGGATGTGCAGTGTGAGAGAAGAAGGATCAATGATTATTCCAATGTTCTGGGCCATAGATATTAGGTGCCTGGAGTCTTTCGCAGAGATGAGAAAAGGCATAGAGTGGCACATGGATTTGAGAGTTTGCTGAGTTTGAGATACCTCTTAAAGATACAACTGGAAATGTTGAGCAAACAGACAGAAATTAGAGTCTAGATTTCAAGGAAAGGTAGAAGATGGACCTAAAGTTAGGAGTAATAAGCTTATTGAAGTAATAGGTCTGGAAGACTTCATTTAGAGAGAGGGTTTATATAGAGAAAAAGCCTATGTATTGGACCTGGACATCTAGAGTTTGGAAAGGGAAGACAAGTCTGATCAAAGAATTTCAGGGTAGAAAAAAATTATTGGTATAAAAGACAAAACCAGCGTCAACTTTGAGGATAGAGGTATTTTTAAAAGCATTTTTTCTAAGAAAGGACAGGAAACTTAGGACTCAGTGAAAAGCAAGTTTCAAGGTACTGTGAGAATAAAAAGATTTCCAGCCCAATGAAAGATTCTTGGGATCATTCATTCTGAGAACTTTTACTATCATAAATATAAACTGCTCTTCATTGCCTGGTTTCCAATTATCATATATATATTTTCATTTTTCAAAGCCTCTTTATGTCTCATACCATCTTATTTTCATAGCAACTCTTACTTAAGAGATATAATACATTTTTCATAGACGTTTTATTGATGAGAACGTTGAGGTTCATGGTGAAGTGGTTCCTCCAAAGTCATACCACTAATGAATGATGCATCAGCTCTGCAACTTTGGTCTTTTGACTTCTACTTCTGTCCACTTTGCATGCTACTTATTTAAGCATTTTAAATTTATACTCATAAAGGTTATTTCTCACAAAGAGCAATTTTACACAGTCAGTTATACATACATAAGAAAAAGAATGCCAAGAAAATATCTTCATTATTCATCCATTCCATTTAATCATCCATGAATTTATCAGTACATCTATCAATTCAACAAGTAATTTCTGGGTACCCTCTACATATGCCAGATACCGTGTTTCATGGGCCTACAAAGATGAGAAAGGAGCAGAACTTGTTTTCAAGATGGTCACATGTAAGAGGGTATTTTTACACTTTTACTTCTTATACAATAATGCTAATTCATAGTACTTCTTTGCTATTGGTTAGTATTATGAGAAATATTTTGAGATTTTGAAATTTCGTCATGAGTTTTAACTTCTTCAGAGTAATAAGTTTTAGTTTATGGGGATTGCATTTTATTTTCTCATTTGAAACTACATATTATAAATTAATAAGATGTTAGGAGAGACCTTGAATATCATTAATCCAACACTTTCATCTGGGACATTAAAGCCCAGAGAAGTGAAAAGTGGTTTGACCAAGCCACAGAGCTAATCCATTGCACTGACATTGAAAGTTACATTGCTTGTTAGAGCAGTTTCTCAGAGCCCTGAGTTTTGGCCAAGGATACTTCCTGATTGCCAAACGTTTCCAAGAAGTTTATCTTGGAAATTCCATGAGTTTCTCACCCAAGAATTAATTCACCAAGCCAGATGGCATCCTTGGCAAGAATGGGGTACTACAATCTAAATTTTGCAATCAGAGAGGGAGTTTGCATTTCATTACAGAATTCAGATGACCAGTGTTCACTGTGTGAGTTTCTTATGCATTTATTCTCATGCTTGGGAGAATAATGTATTAGTGTTTCCAGATGTCACCCAGATATTTTCCCTCAATTTAGCTTGATCATGAAGCCCTTTATTAATAATATTAGATAAATCTTGTTAACTGCTTCTGAAAACCGAATACCAAAGTGAAGCTAACTGTAATATATTTGGGAGTTTATTACGGTAATGTCAGTGTCTTAATTCTTATTTGTGCAATGTCTGCCTCAGGTTTGGGCCCCTCTCCAGGGCGGCTGTTTTTCATGCTGTGGCTCAGCATTTCAACCCCATATCAAGCCACACTTTCACAATCACTTCAACTGAGTGGGATGAGCTAGAGGTTTAAGTATCAGCAACCAGATGTTTCCATATGGAAATGCCACTTACCACTTTTGCTTACATTTCATTGGCCAAACTGAGTCATGCTCAGACCCTGAGGGGAACAATAGTAAAGTCTATCGTAGCTATCTTTTCCTAACAGAATGGAGATATCTTTTAAAGGGAATAATTGATTAAAATTGTTGTTCTCATTTTTTGCCCTCCTAAGAAAAATGCAGCGATGAAGACCGTAAGTGCAAAATCAAAGCCACATAGTTAACCTGGAGATAGCTGAGCACTTACCACATGCCAGGCATTGTGCAGAGTTTTTCTTATTTAAGTTAGATCACATAATTACCTTAAAAGATTGTGTTATTGTTGCCATTATATACAAAAATAAGCTGAGTTTCAATGACTTATCTGAGGTTATATAGCTAGCTTAACAATGGGTCAAGACTTTCTGGTAGCAAAAAGGCTAAAATGCCTAACAAAGAAACTCAATAATATGTGTAATACCATTCTTATCAATTGAAGCCTATTAAATAATAAGTATAATAGCCACACAGAAATAAATAGAGACTTGCCTTTTGCTGCCGGAGAAAAAGTTCACGTTCTTTTCAAAGGGCCCTCCTTCATGACCAGGCTATTTAGAGAATTTATTGTTGTTAATTTCTTTTGATAATAACTCCTATATTGCCCTGACAAATGTCTTCCATTGTTACCTTAAATTGTTATTTATACCACTTTGAGAGTAGGAATTGTATCTGCTTTTATCCTGGGTTACTATCAAAACTGAACAAAATACCTGGCACATTAGCATGTGCCTCATGAATTTATTTTTTAAGGGATTGTCACTTCAGCTTTGAAGAGAACAGCAGTATAGAAAAGAGCATTGTAGAAATATAAAAATGACTGCTACGACACATCTGATGATTCTTCCTTTGTTTTTGCATTATGCACACCATTACCTAGAATTTTAAATGTTCTCTCTCAGCATGATGCTTATTATTTAATCACGGAAGACATAGAGAAGGAGAATGGGAGTTGAGGAAAATTTTGCCTTGAAAATACTCAGTTTGAATCACTAGTACTTAATTTTCAGCTTGGAGGATGTGAGAGCACCCAGGTTGGAATAATGTTTGAGTTGGGTGTCAGGCCTGTTAGACAGACTGGTGTAAATCTCATTTCACATTGAAATTCTTCAAGTACAATTTAGCAGTCTAAAAATTTAGGTACATGCAGCCAAAAACTTCACAAAACCTGCAGGCTTGGAATGTCTTCAAGGAAGGATAAACAGGAGTGACAATTAATTTTCTTGAAGGTCACAGTCTAAGAATGATGCAGTATCTTCAGAATTTTGACAACTTGGCTGCCTCATAAAGGCCCCGAAAGAATTCCCAACAAATATTTAATCATGCTTCTCAGAATAGAGCTTGCTTTAAAAAATTTAATAAGATGGATTTCTGTCTTAAAATCATATGTTGGCTGGGCATGGTGGCTCATGCCTGTAATCTCTGCACATTGGGAGGCCAAGGCGGATGGATCACCTGAGGTCAGGAGTTCGAGACCAGCCTGGCCAACATGATGAAACCGCGCCTCTACTAAAAATACAAAAAATTAGCCAGGCGTAGTGGTGGGCACTTGTAATCCCAGCTACTCATGAGGCTGAGGCAGGATAATCGCTTGAACCTGGGAGGCAGAGGTTGCAGTGAGCCGAGATTGCGCCACTGTGCTCCAGCCTGGGCAAAAAGAGTGACACTCTGTCTCAAAAAAAAAAAAAAAAAAAAAAAAAATCATATGCTTTTTCCCTTTTTGATTGACCTAGGTCATGGACAGCCACTTAGAGAGTTGAATATATTTGGAGAAAGCATGTCCTGGTTTAAGAGGTCATAAATAAAATCCAGGATGAGAGGAATCTATCTTAATTTTTCTCATTTCCATTTTCTGTTCATTCACTCAGGTCCTAAGCATGCCTTAATTTTTTTTTCCACATTTTTTTCTCTTTAGTTCCAAGTGTCTACCTCTTTCTCTATAAAATGTAGATTGTTCTTCCTCCTTTTTGCCTTATTAATTTCCATTAATCCATGAGACTTCAACCAATGCTTGGTGGGGAATTTCTCCACATCCTTGACTGCAGTATTATCCTTGATATTGCAGGACAGTCTAATTGACATGAATGTTGCATTTACTTATTCTGAGGCATGAGTGATTGACAAGGCACAGTACAGAGGCCTCACAGGCAGGTTTTCTTGTGAGAGGTAAGATAGGTAAGGGAGAGAATCCATACTGAGTATGTAATATACATAAGTAGTTTTCTATATATTCATGTAAAATAGGTCTCACAATGACACCGTGAAGTCAATTCTGTCACCCTCCCCCAACCTGTGTAGTTAAGAACACTGGAACTCAAATAAGTGGCCTAGGTCAAAGGAAGTCCAAATCCCAGGCAGGAGGGAAGTTGTTTTTCACCAGAAGAAGATAAAATTGTTTCTAGTGTCAGGAATGGGGAGTTAAAGTTTGTTCCTGCTGTAGAAGAGAGATTTTGAGTGAAAAACCTGTTCAAGCAATGAGTGCAAATATGTTCTTCTCCTTTGTCACTGGATCACCCTCACTCATGATGCTGAAGCCCCTGGTTTCAAATAAAGCAATAATCCTGTGAAACAGTGATTGTATGGAATAAAAAAATGTGGTCTAGTTGGAGACAATTACTATGCATTTGCTCATTGTCAAGTTCTTGAGGGAATTTCAGTTTCAAGTTAAAACCAATGTAGGAAACTTTGATCTATGGATATGGGCCCCCCTGAGACAGGGCTGTAGTGGCCATGTAAGGAGTGCCAGAGATCAGGGTATAGTTATGGCAAAGGTGGCAACTTCCTGCTTTTCCCAAAATGTCTCACCTATTTAGTCATAGCTATCTTTCACTCAGGAAACCCATTCAGGTTTATGCTCAGATTTCACTTTTACCAAAAATTGCTGGGACTTAGACAAAGCAAAAACAGTAGCTCCCATTTGACTGATGAGAAAAATGATGTCAAAAGAATTTTAAAGGCTTCCTAAAGGAACAAAAATTTGCAACTGTCACCCAAATCCAGAAGTTCTGGCCAGAAATATATTGTGGTTTTTATGTTATGCAAAAGGGAATAATGATAAAAGAAGGCTTTAAATTGAATTTAATTAAAAATTATATAAATTTGATATAAAAAAGGCAAATGTGAATCTATCTTTAAAAATATTAACATTAAATATGAATGGACTAAACAATTTATTCAAAAGGCAAATATGTAAGATTGAAAATAAGAGGTTTTTTAAATTACACTTTAAGTTCTGGGATACAAGTGCAGAACGTGCAGGTTTGTTACATAGGTATACATGTGCCATGGTGGTTTGCTGCACTTATCAACCTGTCATCTACATTAGGTATTTCTCCTAATGCTATTCCTCCCTTAGCCTCCTACCCCCGGACAGGCCCTGGTGTGTGATGTTCCCCTCCCTGCGGCCATGTGTTCTCATTGCTCAGCTCCCACTTATGAGTGAGAACATGCAGTTTTTGGTTTTCTGTTCCTGTGTTAGTTTGCTGAGAATGATGGTTTCCAGCTTCATCCATGTCCCTGCAAAGGACATGAACTCATCCTTTTTTATGGCTGCAAAGTATTCCATGATGTTTATGTTCCACATTTTCTTTATCCAGTATATAATTGATGGGCATTTGGGTTGGTTCCAACTCTTTGCTATTGTAAACAGTGCTGCAATAAACGTAAGTTTACATGTGTCTTTATAGCAGAATGACTTATAATCCTTTGGGTATATACCCAGTAATGGGATTGCTGGGTCAAATGGTATTTCTGGTTCTAGATCCTTGAGGAATTGCCACACTGTCTTCCACAATGGTTGAACTAATTTACACTCCCATCAACAGTGTTAAAGTGTTTCTATTCCTCCACATCCTCTCCAGCATCTGTTGTTCCCTGACTTTTTAATAATCGACATTCTAACTGGAGTGAGATGGTATCTCATTGTGGTTTTGATTTGCATTTCCCTAATGACCAGTGATGATGAGCTTTTTTTCATATGTTTGTTGGCCCCATAAATGTCTTCTTTTGAGAAGTGTCTGTTCATATCCTTTGCCCACTTTTCAATGGGGTGTTTTTTTTCTTGTAAATTTGTTTAAGTTCTTTGTAGATTCTGAATATTAGTCCTTTGTCAGATGGATAGATTGCAAAAATTTTCTCCCATTCTTTAGGTTGCCTTTTCACTATGATGATGGTTTCTTTTGCTGTGCAGAAGCTCTTTAGTTTAATTAGATCCCATTTGTCAATTTTGGCTTTTGTTGCCATTGCTTTTGGTGTTTCAGTCATGAGGTCTTTGCCCATGACTATGTCCTGAATGGTATTGCCTATGTTTTCTTGTAGGGTTTTTATGGTTTTAGGTCTTACGTTTAAGTCTCTAATCCATCTTGAGTTAATTTTTGTGTAAGGTGTCAGGAAGGGGTCCAGTTTCAGTTTTTTGCATATGGTTAGCGAGTTTTCCCAACACCATTTATTTAATAGGGAATCTTTTCCCCATTGCTTGTTTTTGTCAGGTTTATTAAAGATCAGATGGCTGTAGATGTGTGGTGTGATGTCTGAGGCCTCTGTTCTGTTCCATTGGTCTACATATCTGTTTTGGCCTCATAAATGTCTGATTTATTTATTTAACTGGTTTATTCATGGCTGCATAAATAAACCAGTACCATGCTGTTTTGGTTACTGTAGCCTTGTAGAATAGTTTGAAGTCAGGTAGCATGATGCCTCCAGCTTCTTTCTTTTTGCTTAGGATTGTCTTGGCTATACGGGCTCTTTTTTGGTTCCATATGAAATTAAAGTTGTTTTTTCTAATTCTGTGAAGAAAGTCGATGGTAGCTTGATGGGGATAGCATTGAATCTATGAATTGCTTTGGGCAGTATGGCCATTTTCATGATAGTGATTCTTCCTATCCATGAGCATGGAATGTTTTGCATTTGTTTATGTTTTCTCTTATTTCATTGAGCAGTGGTTTGTAGTTCTCCTTGAAGAGGTCCTTCACATCTCTTGTAAGTTGTAGTCTTAGGTATTTTATTCTCTTTGTAGCAAGAGGCAATTAAATCTTGTCCATAGGAAATATGCTTTATTCAAACATACAAAAGACTGAAAACAAAAAACATTAAGATGCTATAGTACACAAATAGCAACCACAGAAAGCCTGAAAAGACTACATTAATATCAGACAAAAATTGTTTTCAAATCTAAAAAAAGTAAAAGAAAAAAATTTGTTAAGAGGAATATTTTATAAGAATAAAATAATAAATTTATCAGAAAGATATGACCAGTGTAAAAATACATGTACTAACAACAAAGTCCCTAAAACTCAAAGCAAAAAATTAATAGAAATTAAAAAAATAAACATACAATTAAACAATAGTAGTTACAGATTTCAATACCTGACTTCAATAATGGATAGAACAAACAGATTAACAAGGATATGGAAGACTTGAACAACACTGTGGACCAACTAGACTTAACAGAGGTTTCTAGATCACTTCATTCAATAGCAGTAGAATATACATTTTCTCCAAGCCCACACAAAGCATTTTCTAAGATAGACTATATTCTAGATTATAAAACAAGCCTCAATAAATTTACAAGAGTTGAAATAAAATAAAATGTTCTCTCTGACCACAATAAATGAAATTAAAAATCAACAGAAGGAAATCTGGGACACTGACAAGTATCTGGAAATAACACACTACTAAATAAGCAATGGGTCCAAGAGGAATTTACAAAAGAAACTAGAAAGTATTTTGAGGTAGATGTGGCATGCCAAAACTTAGAGCATGCCAAAAAAGTAGTGTTTCAAGGGAAATTTATAGCTGTAAACACCTAGACAGAAAAAGGAGAGAGAGCTCAAATTAATAACCTAATCTTCCACCTTAAGAAACTAGTAAAAGAAAAGTAAAATGAATCTATGAACAGAAGATGGAAAAAAAATAAAGAACAGAGTGGGAATTAATTAATAGAGAAGAGAATAGCAATAGAAAAACAATGAAACCAGAAATTCGTTCTTTCAAAAGATGAACAGAATTGAAAGACTTCAGCTAGATTGATCATCATAAACAAAGAAGACTCAAACTACTAAAATCATAAATAAAAAAGGGATATTACTACTGACCTCACAGAACTTTCTTTGAGTATAAGAAAATATTATAAACCATTGTATACAAACTAATTAGATAAGTTATATGAAATGTATACATTCATAGAAAGACACAAATTACAAAAACGGACTCATAAAAAATAAGGCAATCTGATTACACTTATAACAAGTAAAGACATTAAATTAGTAATGATAAAACTTTTTATGCAGAAAAGCCCAAGGTCAAAGAGCCTCACTGGTGAATTTCACCAAACATGTAAAGAAAAATTACTACCAATCCTTCACTAATGCTTCAAAAATAGAAGAGAGAACACTTCCTAATTCATTCTATGAGAAGTATTATCCAGGTATCAAAATCAGACAAGACATTACAAGAAAAGAAAACTACACGTCCATGTTAATTATTAATATAAATGCTAAAATTCTCAACAAAACTAGCAAATCAAATCCAGCAACATACAAAAATGGTCATACATTATGACCGAATAGGACTTATCCCAGAATGCAAGCTTAGTTTAACATCTGAAAATCAATGTAGTATAACACATCAACAGAATTAAGGACACACACACAAAATACACGATTGTCTCAACTGAAACAATAAAAAATCTTTTCACAAAATTCAACATCTTTTCATGATAAATGCAGTTAACAAAATAGTAATAAAAGGAACTTCCTGAGTCTCATAAAGGGCATTTATTAAAAACCTACAGCTAAAATTACACTTAATAGTGAAAGACCGGATGCTTTTTTCCCTAAGATTCAGAACAAGACAGACATGTCTACTTTCATCACTTGTATTCAACATTGTACTAAAAGTTCTAGCCAGTGCAATTAGGTATGAAAAAGAAATAAAAGTAATCTATGTTAGAAAGTAAAAAGTAAAACAACCTTTATTTGCACATGAAATGATCTTGTATAGAGAAAAATTCTAAAAATTACATCTAATCTATTATAGTTAAACAGGTACTTTATCAAGATTATAACAAGATTAACATATAAAAATGTATTCCATTTCTAAACACTAGCAATTAATAATCCAAAAATGAAATTTGAAAACAATTCCATAACATCAAAAGGAGTAAAATATTTACGATGAACATTAACAAAAGAGAATAAAGTACTTAGAATTAAATTAACAAAAGAAATTCAAGACTTGTACACAGAAAACTACCGAACATCACTAAAAAAAGAAAAGATCTAATAACTGGAGAAACATTCCATATCCATGGGCCAGAACATTTAGTATTGTAAAAATGGCAATACTCTTTAACTTGATTTACACATTCAATGCAAGTAGTATTAATCATCACAGCTGATTGTGTGTGTGTGTGTATGTGTGTGTGTGTGTGTAGCAATTGACAAAATTTATATGAAAAGTCAAGGGACCCAGAATAACCAAAACAATCTTGAAAAAAGAAAGTAGGAAGACTCAAAATTTCCATTTCAAAACTTAACTACAAATCTACAGTTATCAAGATAATGTGATACTGGCATAAGGCTAGACATAAAGATCCATGTAATAGATTTGAGAATGCACTGATAAACCTTTAATTTAATGTCAAGTGATTTTTGACAGGAATGCCAAGACAATCTAACGTGAAATGAATAGTCTGCTCAACAAATAGTATTGAAGCAACTGGATAGACGTATCCAAAAGAATGAATTGGATCCCTACTTTACACAATGTAACAAAATAAATTCAAAATGGATTATAGAACTTAATGTAAGGGCTTATAAAACTCTAAGAAGAAAACATAGAAGTAAATCTTCATGAGCTTGGAGCTAGATAATGGCTCCTTACATTTAAAACCTAAAATATAAGCAATAAGAAAATAGATAAGTTGGACTGAATTAAAATTAAAAACTTTTGAGTGTAAAAGAATACATTAAGAGAATATTACAACAATCCATAGAATGGGAAAAAATTGCAAATCACATATGTGATAACAGGCTTGTATCTGGAATACATAAAGATACAAGTATCTTATAACTTGTATCTTTATCTACAAGGATCTTATAACTCAACAACAAAAAGACAACCTAAATAAAATATGGGCAACAATTTTGAATAGATATTTCTCTAATGAAGATACACAAATGACCAACAGCATATGAAAAGATGGCTCATATCAACAGTCTTCACAAGGAAGTCTTCACCCCCACTAAGGTGACTAGAATCAAAATAACAAGCAATAACAAGCATCCCTGCATTGGCAAGGATGCAGAGAAATTAGAACCCATGTATACATAAAAAGTGGTTCATCTGATTTGAAAATTGTTTTTCAGTTTATCAAAATGTTAAACCTAGAAATGCTGTATGTTCCAGCAATGCTACACCTAAACACATAACCACACAAAATGAAAATATATGTGCACACAAATCATGTACATGAATGTTCATAGGAGCATTATTCACAATAGCCAAAAAGTACAACTCAAATGTCCATCAACTGAGGAATGAATGAATTAAATGTGGTATAGTCTTACAATGGAATATTATTTGACAATAGGAAGGAATGATGCTCTGATACATGCCATAAGATGGATGATCCTTGAAAATTTTATGCTAAATAAAAGAATTAAGTCATGAAATACCTCAAATTGTATGATTTTATTTTATGTAAGGGCAAGAATAGGCAAATCTGTAGATACAGAAAGTAGATTGGTGGTTGCCTGGGGTAAGGTATGTGGGGCTGTAGTGGGGGTAAGTTGAATAGAACTTTCTTCAGTGATGGAACTGTTTATATCTGTGCTGTCTACTGTACTAGCTGCTAGCCACATGTGACTAATATGCATTTGAAATGTGGCTAGTACACCTGAGGACCTAATATTTAATTATTTAATGATCTCTTTGCTTATGCCCCATGGCAAGGTATACCAAAATTTGAGAATTTTCTTCTTCAGCAAAATAACACTTTTTTTTTTTTTTTTTGGAATTCAGAGTTCTGAAAGGGAGTGAGTCAATTTTCCCAAGGATTCCACATCAAGGAGAAGGACTAAGTCCCTAAACCATTCTCTGAGAGATCCAAATTTAGGGAAGCTGACAATGGAACTCACCAAAAGTCATGGAGAAGTAAAATGTTAATGAATGAAATTATCACGAAGAAATAAAGAAATGAATGCCAAGAACTGACCACTTCCATGAATCAGTGAAAAGAACCTGGGAATGAAGTTTCTGAGGTTTAAGTTAGTTTCTACGGATCCCATCCCAACTCTCCCAGGGGCAACCTGAGGAAGCCTGTTGACTAATCAAATGAGCTTTAACCTTATACAGCAATCTTGACCAGTGTTGTGTAAAACTCTTAATTGGCCATGTATGGTATCATCTGCTCTGGAATACTACTGGAGCAGTTACATGCTCTTGGGCCTTAGCTTGAGTTATATTTCTTTGAACAAGCCCTGAACAAGTCTTCACTCCAGACTGAGATTTCTCAATCTTGGTACTGCTGATACTTAGGACTAGATAATTCTTCATTGTGGAGGCTGACATGTGCTTTGTAGGACATTTAACAATATCCCTGGTCTCTGCTTAGTAGATGTCAATAGGACCACCTGTCATGATAATCAAAATGTCTGATTTGGTCACTCCACAATGTGTACATATATTGAAACACCACATTGTATCCCATAAATATATATAATTATTATTTGTCAATTAAAAATAAAAATAAACAAAGAAACAAAAATGTCTCCAGATGTTATCAAATTTCCCTGGGGGAGCAAAATGACTCCGGTTGATAACCACTGCTCTAGATAGTGCTCCTTCCCCAAGGAGAGTTGGGGCCAAAAAGCCAAAGCCTTATAAAGGTATCCAGCTCAGTGTGGGCTGACAAATATTTTGACAGAGGAAAAACAAGAGTTTGGAACACCAAAGAAACAGAAATGTAAGTAACCAATTAGAAAACATGTGGAAGTGTTATAACAGCATGAACAAGCTCACCATAGAATCACAGAGCTAGGAGTGATTGATTCTGCCTTGAGGGAGAGGTAGGCATAGAAACAGCTTAGCAGGGAATGTGAAATTTGATTTGGACCAAGAAGGCTGAGTGGATAAAGAGGAGAAAGGCACTGTCGGCTGGAGGACAAAGAAATGAGTAAGGGAGTGGAGTCTTGTGGATTGCAGGCAGAAGTGTGTAGATGCCGGAGAAGGAAAATGGTGGCAAATAAAGAAGCTGAGGGGGCCTATTATTATTATTTGCAGTCTTTATTTTAGTTCTTCCTTATACATAGCTCAAAGTTTGTCTCAGGCCTTGTTTATTCATTTTTCCTCATTTCCTAGTGAATGAAAAAAGTATATCAAAACCAGAAGGGACCCTTAAAGTCCATTTGACAAAATCAAGAAGGATCCAGAAAAAGAGATCAATGTGAGAGAAGAGGGGGTTTCTGTTTGAATTTCTGCCCAATAGCAGAAATAATTTTTCTTTTTACCTCCTTTCTTTCTCTCTTCCTGATCCCTTGAGAAATTCAGACCCTCTTGAGCAAATGCTTGCTAGGGCCTTGGAAAAAGTAATCTGAATTGGCTCTTTAGAATCTATATTTGTAGGAAAGGGATGAAAGTTCCTCACCCATTTAAATCTGAAGGTATTTTTAATTTGGGTAATTATTTAAGAGAATTGTTATAAAAGCACAAAAAAGCTTTTTCCTGCTTTTTGGAAAGAATCACATTTGTAGTTACTTCAATGTAGAAAAAATAAGGATGGGCTTTCAAAATTTTCACAGTCTGGGTGTAGGCAAAACCTCATTTCAATTGACAACACAGGTCTTTTACCCTTTAAGTGAGAACAGCGATAGTTTGAGGTACAGCATTTGTTGTATCAAGTTCTGCACTTTGATGTTTGTAATCTATGCATTGCATGTTCATTAATAATGTTTGGTGAACAGTACTACATACTGCACTTTTCTGCATTGTGGAGTACACAGAAAAAAAAAACAAGATATGGCTCTTAATGTTTAGAAACCCACAATATTTGAGTTTTGGATGATAATGCTGTATACTGTATGATTGTACCCATTTTGTAACAGAAGATAGGTCAGATAAATTTAAATATTTAAAAATATTCAACTATATTTAGGGACAGAAAAGAGGCAGTGTAGAGCAGGTATTAAAATCACAGACTTTAAAAGCCAGATTCAATCTTGGCTTCTCTGTTTATGCAATTTGTAACTCATTGCTTAACCTTGTCAAACCTCAGTGCCCACATTTACAATGTGAGGATTTTAATACCATTTATCTCATGAGACTATGGTCAGAATAAATTGACATAATCCATGTAATGTGTTTAAATGAATACTATCTTGTTTATTTGTCATACCTAGTACGGCAGCTCCAATTTGAGTCACTACTTGGTTAAGCTTACAATAATCCACTGTCTTTCTTCAAGATGCATCTGTCTTCTCTACAAGTCACAAAAGGGAGTTGAAAGGAGATGTGGTGGGAATCACCATCCCTGCATCTTCCAAGTCTTTGATGGCGGCACTAATGTCTGCAATTTCTCTAGGAATGCCATATTGCTTTTGATTTACTAATTTCCTAGGGGGAGGCAGTTCTAATGGCTTGTACTTGGCCTATTCCACCATAATAGCCCTCACTCCACAGTTCAGGGAACCAATGTGGGAATTATATGAGTTGATGCACATCTGGAACTGGTGAAACAACCACAAGATGAGTTTGGGGACTCTGTGCATCCACTGTGAGTCAGATCTGAGCTTAAACTTCACTGATCATCTGACCTACGTACTCTCAATATTACTCTGATTGGAGGGCCACAGTGATGTTTTGGGTTTTCTGGAATAAGTGTCAGTACAGAGCCACTGTCCAGTAGTCCCTGAAAGGTCTGATGGTTTTTCCCAATGCACAATTACCCTGGAAGAAGGCTGGGAGAAACATAAACAGTATACATTTTTTGGTAGTGTACTGGGGTTCTTTTTCGAGGGGATGCAGGCTCCCTTTCATTCAAAGGGTTCTGGGACTGTAAAGTACCTCAAGTCTGGAAATTAATTCAGTGGGCATGACTGTTTTTTACTACTCAAATTAGATTCTTGTTCACTTGTACTAAAACTTTTCTGCCTATACGTGTCAGGTAGTAACCTAATAGACTTACTATCTATTTCACTTCTAAGAATACCATGATTAACCGGCTGATGCCACGGGTCTATATGAGTCAGACTCCTCTGATTGCTGCTTTGACTCTGTTGTCCATTACAGAAACGACACCCACCTTGTCTTTGGCAATTGGGTGCTATCACTTAGCTGCTACCACCCCAGGATCAGATTGCTCCCATTGCATTTGGCTTTTCCAATCGAATGGCTGGGATTCCCATGGAAAGACCTGGCCTTCAAAGAAGAATGATTGCTGTGTTCTTAAAGGATACTGAGGCTCTCTATACAAATTTATTTTGCAAAGTATTAATTAGGGGTATTCAGTGCAGAGAATTTTGCATTTCTGTAAACAGTTTACTCCATGAACTATCAGTGTTCTTTTAACTAATGGAAATAGCCATTTGGTATGTCTTATGGCCTCTCCTGGTGTAGGTATTTATTAAATGACAAATCTACTCTAACATTCCAGTCTCTTTAAGCCTTTGAATCCCTTCCTTAAAATTAAGCCAAAGAAGGTCAGGCGTTTCCAATTTGCTTATGGTGGGACACCTTTTGATTCATGTTTTAGCCAACCAACCAACCAACCAAACTGTTAGAGCCCTTTCTAACTTTGTGAGATGCAACATTAAATGCAGACTTTCTGCTTAGTGAGCCCACATCAGTATTTTCAAACTGATCGAACTTTCTATTCTTTCCATAATTATCCCACAACCTTAATATCCATTCCCATACATGTTCCTTGGTTTTCTACTTATGTAAATTAAATAACTCAAGTAGTTCTTTTGGACTTTGTACCTCACCTTTGGGGGTCTGCTGGGATTTGAGTCTAGTTATAACTCTAGAAGCACAGACAGGTGCTGGGAGTGGGTCGGGGGGGAAAATCAGCATGTCTTGCATGGTAACTGCTTCAGGTATGGCTATAACTATGAATATTTCCTTAGGCAATGCAGGTTTAGTTCCCTAACATGGAGGTGAAAAGGCCAATACCACTGTGGGTGGGGAGGGCACTATCCACCAGGGGTGGGGAATGCCACTGCTGTGTCAGAGAAGACTCATCAGAATGTAGGAGCTAAATGTTCCCAGCTTCATCAGTGTCTTCACACGTGTCCTCTTCCTAACTTATATTATCCCATTCTTTCTCAATTAATGCCCTTACTTTAATAGCAGACACCTTGTGAGACTGAAAGCTCAACTTTAAATTTCAATTCAGCCAATTGCAGGATGAGGTTCTGTGTTTCATCTTCTGCAATTTCAGCCCTGCAGCTACAGTAGATAAGGCTTTTCCTCAGGACACATTTAGAAACTCTAAGGTCATTTGTGCAGTGCTCGAGCTGAAAATTTGAATGCCCGAGCTCACTTTTTTCTTTCACCACTTTGTCCAGAAATATTAGAAGCAACCAACCAACGTCATTATATTTTTGTTTTCCAAAAATGTTCAAAAGTATCATATACAGAGTCACTTGCCCTCTCACTTCTTATAAGTGATTAATTAGGGGTATTCAGTGCAGAGAATTTTGCATTTCTATAAACAGTTTACTCCATGAACTATCAGTGCTCTTTTAACTAATGGAAATAGCCATTTGTGTCTTTAAAGAGTTTAGAAAGACAATTGCAGAAACTTCAGAACCAATTCTGAAAATTCTCATCCTTAAAATTTTGTTACTCTAGAACCTCTAAAACTACTCTTGGTACCATCATCTGTATTAGTCAGAGTTCTCCAGAGGAATGAAACAAATAGGAGAGATAGATAGATGGATGGATAGATAGATAGATAGATAGATAGATGTAGATGATAATTATAGATAAATATAGATGATGATGATGATGAAGATAGATAGATAGATAGATAGATAGATAGATAGATAGATAGATAGTAATATAATAGGGAACTTATTAGGGAAATTGGCTCATATAATTATTGAAGCTGAGCCATTCCATGATCTACCATCTATAAGATGAAGAACCAGGAAAACTGATGATGTAATTCAGACTGAGCCTGAAGGCCTGAGAACCAGGGGTGCTGACGTTTGAGGGTCAGAGAAGATGGATGTCCCAGATCAAACAGAGAGAGCAAATTCATCCACTCTCCATTTTATGGTTCTTTCTGGGCCCTCCCTTGACTGATTGCATAACACCTTCCCACATTGGTGAGGGTAATATTGTTTACTCAGTTGGCTCATTCAAATGTTAATGTCTTCTGGAAACATCCTCATAGACACAACCAGACATAATGTTTACCACTTATGTGGGCATCCCTTAACTCAGTCAAGTTGACACATAAAATTAATCATCATACTAACATAAACTGAATTTAAAAGAAGCTGTAATCACTTTTGAGGATGGGTTTGGTGAAGGCCTGGAGTTTTCTTGCTTGACCTTTTACAAAAGGTATCTTTCAAGTGCAATAAGCATTAAAGGGATCAAGTTCATAAGAAGCTGGGAACCTACTTACACTTATATAAGATGGTAATGATATTTATGATTGCCTAGGCAGTTATTTACCCTGGAGATAACATTTTTAGGGAACTGATATGAGTTAATCCTATGTGCAAAAGCTGGCAGGTAGGGTGAGTATGGCTACATGTGTGGAGGGAAGTAATGTGGGTGACACTGGATGAGTGGTTGAAATATTTGATATTAAAAATCCACCATATGCTATAGAAACTTTACTTCTGCTACCTCATTGTTTTTCAGTCCTGTGGGAGGGCTTCATGCATTTGGAGCACATCTTAAAATGCAAATATCTATGTACACTATGCCAGGTACTGGTGGATAGATATGTAAGTTCACCATCACCGACAAGACCATTTAACTAAGTTTAACTTGATTCTGTTTAGCTCTGCTTAGTTATAAATATATTTACAAGGCAGATTCATTCTTAGGACTATTCATTAATTTGTATAACATATTCTGTTAGCACATACCGTATTGTGTATTGGGTTATGGATATATACAAATGAACAATGCATTGTGTTTTAGAAGCAACCAGGATTTGAACATATAACAGATTAATTAAGGTTCTGGAATAGGAGTTTAAAGAGAATACTATGGGAGTGGAAGGCTGTGACAGAAGGTAGAGGGAAAATATGAAATTGAACACAACATGGTTTCTGTCCTAGAAAGGAAATAAAGAATCTTAGCAGAGGGACAAGCACAGCATATCCCTATCCCAAATGTTCCATGGCCTACCTAAAGTAACTTTACATAACTATGAGATCCCTACTATGTGCCAGCTTTAAAGTATTCCTGATTAACTAAGACCCTAAGACTGAGAACTTCTCCTCAAGAAACTCATTATCTAGATTTGAATAGGAACTTTCAATGATGATATCCAAGGATCTTGCATTTGTCTTAAACCACTCTTATTAGCTTTGCTTAAAGCCAACTTGAAATCTGAAAAGCTAGAGTGACCTTGGGCAAGTTATTTAATCGCTCCAAGACTCCAGATCTGAGAAATAGAAATGATAGCACCTTTGTTGGGGTTTGTTAGGATTAAATTACCTGATACACAGGAGGGATAGCACAGTGCCTAGTATATAATAAACACTCAATATAATGGCTCTGCTACTGATTTTCACATAATTGGACTTTTGTTCTTTCCCAAATATTGCCCAATATTTTTCAAATTTCCAAATAACTTTGAATTTTCCAAATAACTTTGCTCATCTTATTCCTCTTTCACAGTGAAGTCCATTACTTATATCTGCCAAACTTGTACTTACCCTTTAAAGACCACAATGGGCTCTCAGATATGGTAAACAAAATTTAATGTACCTCTGCCAATAAGAAATGAATATTTATTCTTAAAGCAGCTCTAAGATAACTTTGAAGAAGCTGTCTTGCTTATTTGTTATTAAGATGTGACATCGACATCTACTCAGGAGAAAAGGGAGAGTTTACCAAATGTTTGAGGTGTCCCAGTAATGTAGGGGCACTCAAGAAGACACAACCAAAATACCTGATGCTCTAAGAAGTTTCAATTATACATACTCTATCAAGATACCAGCTAGTTATGTTATGAAATAGAAATTAGAGATTAAGTAAAATGATATTTTTGCTAGTATTCTCTCTCAAAGACCAAACTTTTCTTTTGCAAAAAGAAGGCCTTCTGTAGAAGTGAGATGATGCTTAGGAATAGTGGCTTTGGTTGAATATTAGGATTACAAGAAACTGGAGAAATGGAGAGATTAATGGGTGAACTAACATTTATTGATTGACTATGAAGTGTCATGCATAATTTCACTAAATTCTCAGCCTTAAAACATGGAAATTATCATCTCTGGTTTCATATATTTAGAAACTGAAGTTAATAGAATATAAAGGTCTGCCAAGGCTTGTTGTCAGATCTAGGAATGAGAAGATTTGAACCTGTGTCAGTAAGACTCTGAACCCATACTTTTTGTACTATCTCATTTCTTCCTCTTGTTTTCAACAACTCAGAAATGAAGAATCAATTTCTATTCTCTGTCCTTATACTATATTTTCTTTGTACCTTCAGAGTAAAATGGGATGTGGCTCAGAGAAGGGAAAGAGGAGGTTTAAGTGGCACTGTGTGGGTCAGAAGCCCTCTCAAGGTGTCCTTATCCTTTTTCCATTTCCCCCAATCTTTTCATTGGAATGTGATTTGAAAGGAATTAGAGTAGTTCTCCTGTACTAATTTTTATTGCTCACTGCAGGGCTACAGGGATGTTTACTCTACACCGTATGCCTCTTCCCTGATGCCCTTCATATCTTTTTTTTTTTTTTTTTGAGATGGAGTTTTGCTCTTGTTGCCCAGGCTGGAGTGCAATGGCACCATCTTGGCTCACCACAAACTCTGCCTCCTGGGTTCAAGCAATTCTCCTGCCTCAGCCCCCTGAGTAGCTGGGACTACAGGCATGTGCCACCACACCCAGCTAATTTTTGTATTTTTAGTAGAGATGGTGATTCACCATGTTGGCCAGTGTGGTCTTCATCTCTTGACCTCGTGATCCACCCACCTTGACCTCCCAAAGTGCTGGGATCACAGGTGTAAGCCACTGTTCCTGGCCTCTTCATCTCTTTTTTTTTTCTTTTTTTTTTTTTAAGACAGGGTCTCACTCTGTCACTCAGGCTGGAGTACAGTGGCATGATCATGGCTTACTACAGCCTCGACCTCCTGGGCTCAAGTGATCCTCCTGCCTCAGCATCTTGAGTAGCTGGGACTACAGATGCATGCTACCATGCCTGGCAAATTTTTGTAGTCTTTTGTAGAGATGGGGGTCTCACTCTGTTGCCCAGGCTTGTCTTGAACTCCTGGGCTCAGCGATTTGCTCACCTCATGACATGGTTTTTCTGTGTCCTCACCCAAATTTCATCTTGAATTGTAACTCCCACAATTCCCATGTGTCATGGGAGGAACCTGGTGGGAGGTGATTTAATCGTGGGGGCGGGTCTTTCCTGTGCTGTTCTCGTGTTGGTGGGTGCCATGAGATCTGATGGTTTCAAAAAGGGGAGTTTCCCTGCACAAGCTCTCTCTTTGCCTGCTGCCCTCCTTGTAAGATGTGACTTTCTTCTCCTTGCTTTCTACCATAATTGTGAGGCTTCCTCAGCCAAGTGGAACTGTAAGTCCATTTAACCTTTCTTGTATAAATTGCCCAGTCTCAGATATGTCTTTATCAGCAGTGTGAAAATGGACTAATAGAGTAAATTGGTACCAGGAGCAGGGCACTGCTGAAAAGATACCTGAAAATGTGAAAGCGGCTTTGGAACATGGTAACAGGCAGAGGTTGGAACAGTTTGGAGGGTTCAGAAGAAGACAGGAAAATGTGGGAAAGTTTGGAACTTTCTAGAGACTTATTGAATAGCTTTGCCCAAAATGCTGATAGTGATGTGAACAATAAAGTCCAAGCTGAGGTGTTCTCAGATGGAAATGAGGAACTTGTTAGGAACTGGAGCAAAGGTGACCCTTGTTATGTCTTAGCAAAGAGACTGGTGGCATTTTGCCCCTGCCCTAGAGATTTGTGGAACTTTGAACTTGAGAGAGATGATGTGAGGTATCTGATGGAAGAAATTTCTAAGCAGCAAAGCATTCAAGGGGTGACTTGGGTGTTGTTAAAGGCATTCAGTTTTAAAAGGGTAACAGAGCATACAAGTTCAGAAAATTTGCAGCCTGACAATGCGATAGACAAGTAAATCCCGTTTTCTGAGGAGAAATTCAAGCCAGCTGCAGAAATTTGTATAAGTAACAAGGAGCTGAATGTTAATCTCCAAGACACCCAGGGTCCCCATGTTGTATGCAGCCTACAGACTTTGTGCCCTGTGTCACACCAACTCCAGCCATGGCTGACAGGGACAAATGTAGAGCTTAGGCCGTGGCTTCAAAGGGTGCAAGCCTCAAGCCTTGGCAGCTTCCACATGGTGTTCAGCCTGCCACTGCATAGAAGTCAATAATTGGGGTTTGGAAACATCTGCTTAGATTTCAGAGGATGTATGGAAATGCCTGGATGTCCAGACAGAAGTTTGCTGCAGGGGCAGGGCCCTCATGGGGAACCTCTGCTAGGGCAGTGTGGAAAGGAAATGTGGGGCCAGATCCCCCACACAGAGTTCCTACTGGGACACTGCCTAGTGGAGCTGTGAGAAGAGGGCCACCATCCTCCAGACCCTAGAATAGTAGATCCACCAACAGCTTGCACCATGCACCTGGGAAAGCCACAGACACTCAATGCCAGCCTGTGAAAGCAGCCAGGAGGGAGGCTGTACTTTGCAATGCCACAGAGGCAGAGCTGCCAAAGACCATGGGAACCCACCTCTTGAATCAGCATGACCTGGATGTGAGACATGGAGTCAAAGTAGAACATTTTGGCACTTTAAGATTTGACTGTCCTGCTGGATTTTGGACTTGCATGGGCCTTTAGCCCCTTTGTTTTATCCAATTTCTCCTATTTGGAATGGCCGTATTCACCTAATACCTGTACCCCCATCATATCTGGGAAGTAATTAACTTGCTTTTGATTTTACAGGCTCATTGATGGAAGGGACTTGCCTTGTCTCAAATGAGACCTTGGACTATGGACTTCTGAGTTAATGCTGAAATGAGTTAAGACTTTGGGGGACTGTTGGGAAGGCATGATTGGTTTTGAAATGTGAGGATAAGAGATTTGGGAGAAGCCAGTGGCAGAATGATATGGTTTGGCTGTGTCCCTGCCCAAATCTCACCTTGAATTGTAACTATCACGATTCCCATGTGTCGTGGGAGGAACCTGATGGGAGGTGACTGAATCATGGGAGTGAGTTTTTCCCATGCTGTTCTTGTGATGGTGGGTGAGTCTCACGAGATCTGATGGTTTTAAAAACAGGGTTTCCCTGCTCAAGCTCTCTCTTTGCCCACTGCCATTCATGTAAGACATGACTTGTTCCTCCTTGCCTTCCACCATGATGGTGAAGCTTCCCCAGCCACATGGAACTGTAAGTCCATTAAACCTCTTTCTTTTGTAAATTGCTCAGTCTTGGGTATGTCTTTATCAGCCGCATGAAACAGACTAATACACCTCGGCATACCAAAATACTGAGATTACAGGCATAAGCCACCACGCCTGGCCTCTTTTCTTAAATAGAAGTTTCAATAGGCCAGGTTGCAGGAAATTGACCAGGTTACATTTGTTGGAGTGCAAGATCATTGTGGGCTAAGATGTAGCATATACTTACCTAGCTCTCTCTTTCTTCCTTTTGTCTTAGTATGTTGAACAGGCCTCTGTTATAGGTGTCCAGTCAAAATGTAGTAAGGTCCTAGTATTTGCATTTTCCTTGGAGGGTGGAGTAATCAATGATCCTATTTATTGTGTGAACCTAAGTGAAATGTTCTAAAGCAGCTTTACAAGAGCTCTGATTTTTAATAACTGTATATGGGCCCAGCTATTAAGAAGAAGTGGTATGGGTTCTCATTTGTCAATTCTTCTTGAGTGAATACCCTTAAATAAACTTGGGCACTAGATGTTGGATGGTTGATGGGATAATACCCAAGAATTCCAGACACCCCTCAATCTCTGCTTTCTGAGATTCCACTTTTGGGAAACCCATTGTCTGGACTGATATGACACTGAGCAAAAACATCACTGGGAGAAAAACACCAGGGACTTGAAGGGAGCTCAGTAGTGGGGTAAGAAAATTGGTCTGGTAACTGATTCTCCTTCCAGGGTTCTCAAAATGTCCTTAGTTTGTGGGAAAGGGCTGGTTCTGGCATATCAAGCCAACCTAGAAAATGATTTCTGAGCGTATGACTATGAATAGACAGATTCAAACTTGAAGTTTGGGAATTGGCAGGTATTTAAACAAGTAGAGACATACAGTAGTGGTGAACAAGTGTCCAGCAGAATGGGTAAGACAAGTGTTCAAAAGAGATTCATGTGGCCACAATAAAATAATAGTGCTGACGGGGTAGGAGGGCTTTATAATGCTTTCTTTTCCATCTGGAGTTTGAGAAGAAGGGCTACACTTATTTGGGTTGAGTGAACCCTTGGCTTCTTTGGATAATGTATATTTGTAAAGAGAGGCATGTGAGAATTCAACCAATTAGTGGAAATCATAAAAAATGTGGTTTCATCTATATCTTAAGTTGGTAGAGCAGGTCAGGCAGGTTACTTTGAATCTATAGTACCTGTAAAGCAGCTAAGTAAAGATATTGAGGAGGAAATAGCATAAATGAGAATGTCCAGAGAGAGATTAAAATTGAAAATAGAGACTTAAGAGGCTTATTCTCTTCCTATTTGCATGCCTTTTATTTCTTTCTCTTGCCTCATTGCTCTGGTATTTATTTTTTTCCTTTTGCCTGATTGCTTATAGAACTCCGAGGACTATGCTGAAAAGGAGTCATAAGAGTGAGCAACCTTGTCTTGTTCTAGTTATCAAGAGAAATGCTTCCAGTCTTTCCCATTCAGTATGATGTGGTTGTGGGTTTGTCATAGATGGCTCTTATTATCTTAAGATATATTCCTTTGATGTTTAGTTTCCTGTGGGTTTTCATCATGAAATGATGTTGGGTTTTATTGAAAGCTTTCTTTGTGTCCATTGGGATGATCATATGATTTTTGGTTTTAATTCTGTTTATGTGGTGAGTCACATTTATTGATATGTGTTTTGTTGAACCAAACTTATAATCAAGGATGAAGCCAACTTGATCGTGGTGAATTAACTTTTTGATGTACTATTGGATTCAGTTTGCTAGTATTTTGTTGGAGATTTTTATGTCTTTGTTTGTAAAGGATATTGACTTTTAGTTTTCTTTTCTTGTTGTGTCTTTATAGGTTTTGGTATTAGGGTGATGCTGGCTACACAGAATGAGCTAGGAATGAGTCCCATCCCCTTGATTTTTTGAAATAGTTTCAGTATAACTGGTGCTGGTTCTTTTTTGTACATCCGGTAGAATACGGCTGTGAAACCATCTGGTTTAGAACTTTTTTGGTTGGTAGGTTTTTTATTACTGATTCAATTTCAGAACTTGATATTGATCTGTTCACAATTTCAATTTCTTCCTGATTCAATCTTGGGAGATCATGTGTCTCCAATAACGTATTCATTTCCTCTAGCTTTTCTAGTTTGTGTGCATAGAGGTGTTCATGATAATCTCAGAGGAACTTTTGTTATTTCTATGGGATTGGTTATAATGTCACCTTTGTTGTTTTTTATTGTGCATATCGAATCATCTCTTTTTTTTGCTAATCTAGCTAGAATTCATTGATCTTGTATATTCTTTCAAAAATCAAACTTTTGGTTTTATTGGTTCTTTGTATGGATTTTTGGTCTAATTTCATTTAGTTCTCCTCTGATTTTAATTATTTATTTTATTCTGCTACCTTTGGGGTTCGTTTGCTCTTGTTTTTCTAGTTCCTCTAAGTGTGATGTTAGGTCATTAATTTGAGATCTTTCCAACTTTTTGAGATAGGCATTTATCACTACAAACTTGACTCTTGCTTTTGTGCCACAAACTTGTTCCTTTGCTTTAGCACTTCTTTTGTTCAGTGCTATAAACTTGACGATTTTTGATTTATCCCAGAGATTTTGAAATGTTATATCTCTGTTTTAATTTTATTTCAAAGAATTGTTTGATTTTTGCCTTAATTTTATTGTTTACTTAAAAGTCTTGTGAGAGAAAGTTGTTTTTTTCCATATAATTATGTGGTTTTGAGAGCTGTTCTTGGTATTAATTTCTATTTTTTACTCCACTGTATTCTAAGAGTATGGTTGGTATGATTCAGTTTTTTTAAATTTATTGAGACTTGTTTTATGGCTGCATATGTGGTCAATCTTGGACTATATTATGTGTACACATTAGAAGAATGCATAGTCTGTAGTTCATGGGTGTAGTAGTCTGTAGATGTTTATTGGGAACAATTGGTCAAGTGTCGGGTTTAAGTCCAGAATATCTTTGTTTTATGACTCAGTGATCTGTCTAATGCTCAGTGAGATTCTGAGATATACCACTGTTATTGTGTGGTTGTCTACAACTTTTCATAGATGTAGAAGTACTTGTTTTATAAATCTGGGTATTCCAATGTTGAGTGCATATATATTTAGGATAGTTAAGCCTTCTGGTTGAATTTAATACTTTATTATTACATAATGTCATTGTTTGTCCCTTTTTACTGTAGTTGGTTTATAGTCTGTTTTATCTGATATAAGAATAGTAACCTCTGCTCTTTTTTGTTTTCCATTTCTGTGGTAGAGTTTTTATTCCAACCGTTTACTTTGAGCCTATGGGTATCATTACATGTGAGATGAGTCTCTTGAAGACGGTACACAGGTGTATTTGTATTTTTTTTTTTATCTGACTTGCCACTCTGTGACTTTTAAATTGGACTTTTAGACCATTTACATTCTGAGTAAACATTGATATGTCAGTCTTTGATCCTATCATAAAGTTGTTAGCTGGTTGCTTTGTACCTTTCATTGTGTGGTTGCTTTATAGAGTCTGTGGGCTATGTACATACATGCATTTTTGTGGCAACAGTTACTGTTCTTTCATTTCCATGTTTAAAACTCCCTTAAGGATCTCTTGCAAGGCTGCTCTAGTGGTAATAAATTCCCTTAGTACTAGCTTGTCTGGAAAAGATTTTATTTCTCTTTTGCTTCTGAAGCTTAGTTTGGCAGGACGTGATATTCTTGGTTGGAATTTTTTCTTTAAGAATGCTGAAAATAGGCCCCCAATATCTCCAGGCTTATAGGGTTTCTGCTAAGTTCACTGTTATCCTTGTGAGGTTCTGTTTATATATGATATCACATGCTTTTCTAGCTGCCTTTAAGATTTTTTCTTTATTGTTGATCTCTAATAGTCTGGTGAGCATAGCCTTGGTGATATTAATTTTGTATGGTATCTCATAGATGTTCTCTGGATTTCTTGTATATGGATGTCTACTTCTCTAGCAAATTTTCTTGAATTATTTCCTCAAATATGTTTTCCTGATTATTTACTTATTTTCCTTCTCTCTTAGGAATGCCAATAATTTGTAGGTTTGGTCACTTTAATCATCCCATATTTCTCAAAGACTTGTTTATTTTATACAATTCTCTCTTCTTTGTTTTTGATTGAGTGGGTTAGCTCAAACGAACCGTCTTCAAGTGAGAAATTCTTTCCTCTGTTTGGTCCAATCTATAGATAAATGTTTCTATTCTATTTTGAAATTCCTCAAGTGAGCTTTTCATTCCAGAAGCTGACTGATTTCTTTTTAAGGTGTTTATCTCTTCCTTAATTTTTGGATTGCTTTAGAAGTTTCTCTGTGTTAAAACTTTTCAATCTCATGTTGGATCTCATTGAGCTTTCTTGCAATTTGTGCTTTTATTTCCTATTTGTTTTGACTGAGTTTCCATTTTCATTAGGAACCATTGCTGGAGAGCTAGTGTAATTCTTTGGTGGTGTCACTACATTCAGATTTATCATGGTGCCAGAATTCTTGCCCCTATTCCTTCTCATCTGGAAATGCTGGCATTTCTAATTTCTAGAATTACTTTCGTGCAGGTAGGATTCTTTTTTCTTTCTTTTCCTATGATAGTATCATTTTTCTTCTTTCCTTTCTTCCCTCCCTAGAAATGTGACTGTATAGAGTGCTTGGTAGGGTCTTTTGACTTAGCTTCTATAGCCCTCTGCACTTCTTTCAGTAGATTTTACATTGTTCTATACAGTTCATTCTACAAGTTGATAGAGGAAATTTATAGGGGAGAGCTGGCCAGCACAGCTGGGTATATACTTAATCCTTGTTTACTGGCAGAAACTCTCTGCTGCCTCTTGCAATAAGCTGATTCATGGAATACACAGTGGCCTGAGTTCCTGCTCCGCCCCAGGGTAGCAGGGGCCACAAGGGATAGGGCCAGACAAAGCAGGTCTGCCTACAAGTCCCCCAGTGGCTGGCACAAGTGCCAAGGGAGAATTCATTGTGTGGCCACCAATCACCCAGAGGTGTCTCTGGGCATGGAGCTGGAAAACTTTCTCAGCCCCAAGTTTTCTATTTGGGTAAGGGGTTCACCTAAAGCAATCCAGGACAGTGGGTGACTTAGATTTCTGGATATCTGCCTGAGCATGGAGTAGGGAGGCACCCCCACCCCTGCACCAAGATCTCTTCACAAGAGGATTGGGCAATTCAGGCTGCTGAGCCAGTCAAGCAGGTATTCTGAATGCCTGGAGATCTACTTGGGAATATAGCAGAGAGGCCCCTGTGCCCCCCACCCCAGAATCTTTGCACAGGAAGGGTGGAGTGGCTCAGGCTGCTGATCCAGGCAAGCTGGTACTCTGAATGCCTGGAGATCTGCCTGGGCATGGAGAAGAGAAGGGCTCACTGCACCATAATCTATGTCCAGAAAGGGCAGAATGGCTCAGGCTACTGAACCAGATGAGGGAGTACTCTGAATTCTTGGAGATCTCCCTGAGTATGAAGGAAAAAGGGCCTCCTTGCATTAGCATCAATACACAGGAAGGGTTGGGTGGGTCAGGATGCTGATCTAGGTGAGCAGGTACTCCAAATATCTGGAAGTCAGCTTGAACATGGAGCCCCACCCCGACCCACCCCACCCTGCACCACCCTGCATCAAGATCTCTTCACAGAAGAGGTGTGGTGACTCAGGCTGCTGAACCAATTAAGCAGGTACTCTGAATGCCTAGTGATCTGCATAAGCCTGTAGCAGAAAGGCCCCTTACCCCTGCACCAGGATCTCTGCACAGGAATGGTAGGGCAGCTCAGGCTGCTGATCCAAGCAAGCTCATGCTCCAAATGCCTGAAGATTTGCTTGGCCATGGAATGGAAAGGGCCTCACTGCACCACAATCTATGTCTAGGAAGGGTGGGGCCGCTCAGGCTGCTAGTTGAGGTAAGTGGGTGCTCTAAATGCCTGGATTTTCACCTGGGAGTGAAAGGGTGGATCAGAGAGGGCCCTGCTGCACCCTGATCTCAGGGGAGAAGAGTGGGGCACCCAGCCATGGCACACACAGACAGGTTTCAAATCACCAAACTGGCTCTGGCTGTAAGTCTCTCTGTCCAGAAGAAACTGCAGCTGTAGCGGCTCTCTTATCATTCCAGACTTGCAACAGAGGAGAGCACAATTCTAGCATCGACTGCTAAGGTGTTTTCCACAGTTCTGGCTGCTGAGGCCCCCACCCTACTCCAGAGCAGGTGCTTCAATCTGTGGCCCAAGACTAAAATGCCTGCATGGCCACACCACTAGGTGGTCAAGAATGGCTGACTTTGCACTTGGGTTAAAAATGATGCCCTGCTGTATTTCCAGATCTGGGAAAATTGCCAGATCTGAGAAAAGCAATGTCTTCAGCTTTTCCCATTGTCTTTCCTTCACAACATCTCCAAGCCTCTCCCCAAGTTAGCTCTGGGGCTCAGGAGAAAAAAAAAAAGTGCTCTCCCTTGGCCTGGCTTTCTTTGATCCCCAGTGGAAATGTGAGTCACAGAGGGAGGCTCTCTGCTTCTCTCACGTATAGGAGATTCACTCACTTTTATCATCCTGATGCCATCCTGAGGGTTGTTTGCTGGCATTCTCCTTGCCAGGATCTGGAGAGTCCTTCATGTTTCTGTGGATTCCCATTTTCTTTCTTGAAGTAAAGCTAGCAGAGTTGATTTTTATTCACTCTTGCTATTTCCAAGTGGCTGCTGCACTTAGAAACATCCAATCTACTACCCTGAAAAAATGAAAACACTTTTCTAACATATTATCTCTGCACCTTTCACTTACCTGCGCCAATACATGCTTTTGTTGCTTACATCAGTTGGTGTTGGGGTTTTGGTTTATTTGAATCCAAAAGAGCTTAGAGCTCTTTTGTCGATGGGATTTTCACATAGACTTTGATAACTCTCAGATTGTGGCATCCTTAGATATCCTTGGTCTAGGGAGCTGGATGGCCGTTGTAGAATGGATAAGGTAAGTTGCACTTGTAGCTGTCTCATATGTCGTTTACTAATAAGTACCACCGTCTTTGATACAGTACAACTTTTATAAGTCAAGATACCTTAACCACAATAGTAAATTTCTAAATAGATGCATTGTTAATTAATATCATAGATGGTCTTTCTCCATGTATATATCAGTTCACATAAGACTATAAACTTGAGACCAGATCGGATGAAACTATAACTGTTCTTCCATGCAAATCTCTGTGGCTTCTCTGTAAAGGAATACCTTTTACAACTGTACACTGGGTGAAATAACTCTATGGAATCTTACTCAGGCTTCAAATGGTTCTCACTAAGTGTTCTCTACCTTCTTACAAAACTTTAAATAATAACAATCTTCAAAACGCTAATATAAACCTCTAGATGCCTTCTGATCTCTTAGGAGCTGTGAGCAAATGTTATGCTAACATGCTCTGTTACAGCTGAGAAAATACATCGAATTTGCTAGTGAACCACGTTATTGACAGAGCTCTGGGAATTCAACCCCATGAGCCTCAGAAGTTAGAAAGCAGAGCAAAGCTTATGCTAGAAAAATAAAGTCCTTTGACTATGGCCTTGACTTTTAATTATAATGCCCTAAAAGTTACAATTTTATTCAGCCTTCTCACCAGGCATTTAAAAAACAGGATTGCTGCATCTTGCTTTTAAAGAGCATGTCTGCATCAAAACATAGTATGCCTTCACCTCCTGTGGAAGTACCTAGTAATTCAAAGGCATATTTCATCTGAGTTGTCTAGACTGTCATTGCCATTGGAAAATTAAAAATAAAAATGTTCAGTTCTTACTGTGCTGCAGAATGCAGGAATGGGGATACTCAGAGAGATCATAACTTTAAAAGTGCAGGCCACCATTCCACTCTGAAAACAAAACAAGCCCAAGAGTGTTTGTTATGACTTTATAAAGGAGCTTTAAAAGATTTAGAGTTAAAATAAAACACCTCTTCCAGAACTGGAGGTATGGGGCCCATAACTAGTGTGTGCGCTATCTATCTTGTCTTCTGGGGAGAGTTGCTAGGCAGGCAAGGTCACATAAAATCCCATTGGAATAAACTTCTTGATATGTCCAAACTGTTTGATTGTAATAGAATTTGGGGACAATTATTGTGCTGCTAGAAATCACATTTGAAAAACTGTTAGGGCCGGAGATGAAATAGAACTTATCCATCCTTTCTGTAGTTAAATCAGTGGGAGAAGAATCTTGAGCCTAATTCATTCGGGGAAATAACATGCCCAGCCAACCTGGGAATGACTCCAGCTTTGGAATTAAAAAGACCTGGGCTCATATCTTAGCTCTGTCAATTTCCATTAGGTTATTTAAACTCTCTGGAACTTACTTTTCTCATAGGTAAAATAGTGATACCTATCTTAGAATATAGTAATAATGGTTAAATTGAATCATGTATTTAAAGCCAATATCCTGGTAACAGATACTAACAAATGCATATAAATGATAGTTATGGAACACGGGCGTGACAACAAGCATAGCACTTTCCAGATTCTTTTCTATCTTTTAGCTTCAATTATTCAGGAGGGAAATAGACCATTTTGTTTAATTTTAAATTTGGGATTTGGGGAGGATTTTGCTTAGAAGTAGAGGTGGGGAAGATAGAGGAAGTTTTAAAGGTAATTGCCTTCAACTTTTGCTCTGACTTTGAAATCAGGACAATAGCTTTATTCACTTATATTAAAAAATATTTATAATGTGATTCCTATTTGCCAGATTCTGTCTTAGTCCTGAGGACATAGAAATTAACAAGCTGGATACCATCTTCGGCCCTGTACAACTTGCTGTAAATCATGGGACATGGATGTTAACAAAGTAATTGCACAAATAATTGTGCACAACTGTATCAAATACTATCAAGGGAAAATATTACGTGTTCGGAGAGTATTTAATGAGGAAATCTAATGAAAAGCATAGGTTTCTATTTCCTGAAGTAAGATTCATCCCCAGTGGAAATGTGAAGGTTGAAGGGTTTTTCCTCAAAATGCTTTCCAAAACCGTGTGGTTCTCTTCCTAGTTGAGGGAACTAGTTTCTTGCAGTCCTTTGACAATGACTCTGTATTACTTATCTTTGCATTCCCAGAACTTAAGAAAGGTGCTGGTTATATCATCTTTGGATATATCCAAAGAGTGGAATGGGAAAGTGACTAATGATTGTCCATCTTATTTATTTATAATACACAGAAATTAAGGACATTTCCATTTCTATGTAATACAACCCTCCAGCTGGGCACTGACCGCTACCCAAACTGTCTTATCTCCATCCCCTCACCCAAGGAAGAGGAGTTCCTCAGCCACCCCTGTGTTGCCTCCTTCTGACTCATTCCATTGAACTTCCACCTGTTAGATAGGCCTAGAGTTCTCTTATCAGGGCACTACGCATGCTTAAACCTTTTCTAAATTTGCCAAACTAAATATCCTATAGCTGATTGAGGATGCTTGGTCCTCACTAGGAATGGTGAACCATGATGAGGATGAGGAATAACGGTAGAGTATAAGGAAGAAGAGAGAAAAGCTCTATGATATATGTAATTTTGATCTTGGTAATTCCTGTTAAATACTGCATTTCCCTTCCACCAAAATCATTGCTGGTAAATTTATTGAGCAAAGTAAAATAAATTATAGAGCATTAGAGTTGGAAGGAACCTTGAAGTTTGTATCAATTAGGTTTCTGATAAGTGGCAGAAAACATTTCAGAAAACATACCTTACCAATAAGGTACTGTATTAGTTGACTCAAGTGTTAAAAAAGAAAACAATCTGGAGGTCCCATCTAGTACTACATTGCCTGATCAAAGGTTCAGAATCTGGCTTCTATCTCTTAGCCACATTGTGAAATTGTGGAAGATACTACAGATTTACCTGCTCAATATTCATGCAGGTTTTTCTAGGATGTCTTCCATATTTCTAAATATGTAAAACTCCAAACTGCATTTCTAGTCTTCCTTCTGGCTGTGAGTAGATACGATCTGAGTTGTGCCAAACCATGGCATTTTCATGGGACACAGATTTGAAACTGGATGAGGGGTGGATAAGGTTGATATGTTAGGCATCCATTTTTATGGCTTGTATTATGGCTGAGGCAATGTGGTCCATCAGTAGACAATTCCTGAGTCAGTGATTTTCTGTGGTGGAGGTGGAAGCTTTCCTGATCACGGTAGAGGCAGCCCAGGTCTGTGGTCAGTAGATTCTTAATTTACTACTTTTCCCACATTGGTAATGGAAGTTCTCACAATTACAGCAGAGATAATGTGATTCTGAATGCTAGGAAATTTTCTGGGAAGTCCAGCCTATATCTAGCTCCTCACCTACCTCACATTTGGTAGGCTTCGATGGAACTCTCCTTCTGCTTAAACTAGTTATAGTAGTTTATATTGTCTGCAACTGACCCTTATCTGATCTGACTTTATTCTTACCTTCTGTGTAGGAAGAGGAGGGCTGTAACAAACACAAGCCATATATTAGCCAAGATTCAATTTCATAGGAAAAGCACACACTTGCCTGATTCTCATTCTGCCCCTCTCAAAAATTACAACTAAAGTTTTATTTGAACTGATTGCCTCCAAATGGGTCATGTGCCCAATTTAAAGCAATTACTGGGAACCCAGGACAGCATTACCACCTTGAGTCACATGTTCATCATTGGTGATGAGACAGAGTGTATTCCACGTGGCAAAACACTGAGGGATTAGGACTCTGTTTTCATCAAAGGCATGCCATAAATCAGCAGGTCCTAGAACACAATGCTACTATCACTTTCCAATCACTCAGTCTTTGCAAGTTGATAGTGTACAAAGCTGACTTATTTCTAATGAGCATAAAGTCCTAGAGTGAGATCCTTTAAGACAAAAAGTCTTTTTAAAACTTCTTCACTCATCATCCAACACTTACTCTCCATCTGATATCATTTTCTAAGCAAGGCGTCGATTATTTATTCTTGATTTGGATAAAAATTTGTATCTTTATTTGAGACTGTTTTTGTAATGGTTTTTCCATCTTTAAAAGTAAGTATTATGTATTGAGCAACACTTAGGTAGCAGACACTGTACATGGTCTTTTATATATTGCATTCACTTTAGTCCTCTACGTAAATTTTGTGGAAAATTAATTGGAATTTTCTTGTTTATCAGAGAGACAAATCCTATTCAAAGGGGTTCAGGGAAAAGAAGGTCACCGCACTACATAACATCAATAACAAAGACAGAGTTTTAGCTTGAGACACTTAAAATCTAAATATCCAACAATATAAAGTTAGTTTAGTTAGTGATTATTTAAGGGAAAACATACTATAAAAAGTTTTAAACATTATTTCAGAAAAATTATATAAAATTATTAATAATATGGTAAATATAAAAGCCAGAATATAAAACAATACAGAGTAATTTAATTTTATATGTATGTGTTATACACATATGTACACCAATAATTGTATATATAATCAAATACAAAGATATCACATTATTTTTATGATTTCATCATAGACCATTAAATATGTTACCATAGTCTGAAACCAGCTTTGAAATGCATTTAGGACAAACCCAAGAATAAATTACCCATTTTTTAAAACAAAGTTTAAAAACATTTATAGAATATGAAATTATCCAGTCCCTGACAATGTTATATTCACAACTTTTGACAACCAATAAAAAATTACTGGGCATGTAAATAAGAAGGAAAATATGACATGTGAGAAGAAAGATCAGTTGACAGAAACCAATCCAGAAATGGCACAAATGATAAAATTAGTAGACAAGGAATACGTGTAAAAGAAAATAGAGAAAAATTGATCAGGTTACTTAGAGACATGGAAGATATAATCAAAGACCAAATTAAAAATCTAAAGGTAAAAAATACAATGTCTGTGATAAAAATATGCACTGGATGCAATTAATAGAAAATTAAACACTACAGAAGAAAAGGTTAGTGAATTCAAACCCATAAAGCCATGTCTTCATTTAAAATGAAACCCAGAAACAAACAAACAAACAAACAACCAACCAAACAAACAAAGCATCCCTGAGCTCTGGGATAGTTTTAAGTTGCCTAGTACATGGGTAAGTTGAGTCCCTGAAGTAGAAGTGGGGCACAGAAAAAATATTTGAAGTAATAATGGCTGAAACTTATCTGAATTTAAAACTCAACAGTAAGAAAACAAACAACTCAATTTACAAATTAACAAAGAGAAGCCTATGGAGACATTCAAATAATTAATTGGTGGTTGCCAGGGGCTGCAGGGGAGGGGAGTAGACTGAGTGAAGTGAGGGATGGATGAATAGGTAGAGTCCGAGGGAAACTCTTCTCTATAACACTGTAGCAGTGGATACATTCATTACACATTTGTCAAAACCCATAGAATGTACAACACAAAGAATGAACGCTATAGTTTATTCTATTATTAGTTAATAACAATGGATCAATATTGGCTCATCAATTGTAACAAATGTACCACACTAATGAAAAATGTTAATCAGAGAGGAATCTGGGGAGTGGTTGAGGGAGTATGTGGAAACTCATGTACTTTCTGCCCAATTTTTCTATTAATCTAAAACTGCTTTGTAAAAAGCCTATTAAATAAAATAATCTTTAAAAAATCTGAATTTGATAAAAACCATAAACAAACAGATTAAAGATGCTCAAAGCAACCAAAGAACAAGAAACATATAGAAAACCATTTGAAGCACATTAAAATTAAATTTCTTGAGCGGTATGTAGTAGGTAGTCATTTATGTCTGGTTGTTTTTCACTTACCATAACTCTTTTTGTTGGGTACATGAGAAGTTTTTTGCTTTTTATTGCTGAGTAATATTCAACTAGTATACTACTTTTTTTTTTTAAACCTATTCAATCGTTGATAGACAGGTGAATTCTTTACAGTTTTGGGCTATTATAAATAAAGCTACTATACACATTGAAATACAAGTCTCTGTGTTAATACATATTTTTATTTCTTTTACATAAATATCAGGAATGGAATTGCTTGTTCATATGGTAAATATGCAAGACAGTTTGAAACAGTTTTCAAAGTGGCTGTATCATTTTGCATTCCCACAAGAAGTGTCTCAGAGTTCCAGTTTTGACAGCACTGGGTAGTGCTAGCTTGTTTGTTTGCTTGCTTTTAGTTTTAGCCATTCTAGCAGTGCACATTGTGATTGTAGTTTACATTTTTTCTGATGACTAATGATATTGAACACCTCTTCATGTGCTTCTTTGCCATCTGTATATCTTCGATCGTTAAGTGTCTGTTTAAATTATTTCCCCATTTTTCTGTTAGGTTATTTGTGATTTCACTATTGAGTTACAAGAGCTTTTAAAATATTTGGGTATATGTTCTTTATCATGTATGTTTTCTCTCAGTCTGTGATTTGCTTTCCTTCTGTGCCTGGCTTATTTCACTTGCGTCTTATTTTCTAAATTGTGTTTCAAAAGGCAAAGATTCTTACTTTGAGGATAAATTTATCAATGTTTGTTCTTTCATACTTTGTCCTTCTTTCTGTTCTGTTTAAAGAAACACCAAGTTTAGACAGAACACTGTTTATTCTGGCTTTATGTCCTTCTTACTTTTCTAGTATTTCCTTAAATTGTTTTGTGAATCTTTGTTTTATTTTGTATTTATTCTTAGATGACAAAAATACAGAGTATCAAAACATTTGTGAACATTTATTAGTTCATGAAATCTAAAATGATGGAAACTCCTAAGGTAGGAAATAATTAAAGTAAGTTACCTGGTCCAAGAGAAAAATCCCTAGATGGAGATCACATAGCTCTGAGGTTTACTGGTATTTCCTTACCAAGAGTCCTGTCACTTTGGGAAAATTGTTTCTGTGATTCAGTTTTCTCCTTTGAAAACTGGAAGATTAAACTGAATAACACCTAAGTTGACTTCTTTATCTAATATCCTAAGACTTTCAAGTAGTTTTAGAATCAATTTTTAATATTGTTTCTTAGAAGAAATATAATAAATCTATCAGATATTGAGGTTTCTTCCAGAAACCTAAAATAGTCATATTAAAGAGATGTCTGATCTATCAAGTTACATCAACCAACAATGTTCATTAGTCATTCAGTTTTTCCAGGAAAATTATATTATGAAATACTTGTGTGGTTTTTATGTGTCAGACATTTCCCTAAGTGTATATGTTGGGGGGATGAGGGGGTATGTGCATGTGTGTGTACACTCAGTCACTACCACCTTTATCTCCTGGGTTCAAGCAATTCTCGTGCCTCAGCCTCCCTGGTAGCTGGAATTACAAACGTGTGCCACCACGCGCAGCCAATTTTTGTATTTTTAGTAGAGATGGGATTTCACCATGTTGGCTAGGCTGATCTCGAACTCCTGGACTTAAGTGATCTGCCTGTCTGAGCCTCCCAAAGTGCTGGAATTACAGGCATGAGCCACCATGGCCAGCCTCATTTAATTATTTCTAACAACTAAGCAAAGTAACTGCTATCCATATCTCTTTTTATTTACAATTTTATAAAATAGCAACTTAAGGCATAGAGAAGTTAAACAAAATCCCTCAGATCATGTGGTCAGTTAAAGACAGACCTGGGATTTGAACGTGGCTGGTACAGTATTCTTAACCAGAATGCAATACTAACTGTCATGAAACCTGTATTAGTCTGTTTTGAATTGTTATAAAGGAATACCTGAGGCTAGGTAATTTGTAAAGAGAAGAGGTTTATTTGGCTCACAGTTCTGCAGACTATACAAGAAACATGGCACCAGCATCTGCTTGGCTTCTGGTGAGACTTCAGGAAGCTTACAATCATGGCAGAAGGCAGAGGGGAAGCAGACATGTCACATAGTGACAGAGGGAACAAGAGAGAGAGGGAGAAGGTGCCAGACTCCTTTAAACAAACAAATCACACTTAAACTCACAGACTGAGAACTCACTCATTACCTCACCAGCAGCACCAACCCATTCATGAGGGATCCACACCCACGACCCAAACATCTCCCCCAGGCCCACCTCCAACATTGGAAGTCACAGGTCCTCATGAGAATTGGAGGGGACAAGACGTCCAAATCATATCAAAACCTGACAGAGTTTTCATTGCCTTTGTAATTTTAATGTTTAAGGTGCAATTTAAGACAGAAAATGCAGGACCATTGCTGAAATTTCACATTAGGCACTTGTCCCCTCTCCCTCTGCCCCATACACTCAACAAAGTCTTCATCTCTCTGATAGTAGCCATAGATAATCAGAGAACAATCTGAAGGGCTTATGATTCTGGACAAATCCAAGGACTGAAGCACCTTTCTTTTTTTTTGAGAGGGAGTCTCGCTCTGTCGCCCAGGCTGGAGTGCAGTGGTGCGATCTCGGCCTCCCAGGTTCACGCCATTCTCCTGCCTTAGCCTGCTGAGTAGCTGGGACTACAGCATCTTTCAATTTTTTAAGCTGAGCCCTCTCTGTTTTCCGAAAAAATGAAAAAACACTCCCTATGAGAGATCAGTGATATCCCTCCCCCCACTCTCTAAAATGTATTCTTTGCTAAAACCAACACTATTACCATAACTGCTTAGTTACAGAATTCTTATAAATTAGAGTAAAAAATGTAACAGGTGATATTTAAATCAATCAGCTCCTGCAGGTAACCTTTGCTGGAGTCCTAGGCTCCATCCACATGGATTACATTTATCCTAAATCATCTCTCCTGATATTCAGAACACCAACTCTGTGCCGATCATCACTTTCACATTATACGGAAGGTACATGGTATCTGATTAATAGAAAAACAAATAATCCCGTTGTCTCTTTTGTCTATTTCTCCATTAGACAAGTATCTCAAACTTTTGACTTATTTTTGATGAAGTGAATCATGGTAGACCCAGATTGTAGCTTTCTGTGGGGAAAAAATTTTCTGTGGGGTCATGAGCACATAATAAAACTTCACTCAATCCTTATCATAATATGTGTATAATAGCATTTATCCTAACATGCTTTACTGAATTTTTGTGAATTACTGTTGATAAATAATATAGTAGGTGATTTTCTAAATTGCATGACATGTGCGGTATCACTCAATACTGTCAAGTATCCTGTGGAAAAGCCAGGGCTACAGAAGGAAAATAACTTGCCCAAGATGACATAGCTAGTGATGGAGATAGGATTCAAATTCCAGTTGCCTGACTCTGGAACTCACATTCGCAATCACTATACCATACAGCCTCTCCCACAAAATAGGTATAATTAGGATTTACCTTTACATCAGTGTTGCACTACAGGTTTATATATATTAGTCCAGCTAACCGTCACCATGACTATATGAGGTGAATACGGTCCAGGAACACTGGACTACATATTAGAATCCTTGAGGTCTCCGACTAGCTAAAGTACAAATGGTTGAGCCCTTTCCTTTCTTTGGTTCTTATTTTGATCATCTTTTAAATGAGGTAGATGGATTAGTGGATGAAGTCCTAATTAGAATCAGTTGTCTTTATTCAGTTACAGTGACCTTTAAAAGGGAAGAATGGAAATTTTAGATGGAGAGAGACATCTACCCCATAATTATGAGAATATATAATTAGGGCTAGTTGTCAAGCACTTCCACGGAGTTCCAGAGATGAAAATAACAAACAAGAAGCAGAGGTGGTCTGCAGATGACTTAGCATTTAAAACTCCAACTTTGTGTTCACTGCTACAGGCTCTTGGGCTTATCTATTATGGTACCTGGAAGGGAACATGTTTTCTATCACAAACTTAGCCCTGGAACTTGTGTGTATATTTTGCTATTTTCTGCTCCAGTGTATTATTTCCTAATAATATGAGATTGACGGACACTTTAAAACACTAATTTTTGTTTTGTTTGTTTGTTTATTTGCTTTCTTGATCTGTTTGCTTTGGGTAGTGAGGCTTATTGCTTCTTCTTCATAAGACTAACACCAAGAAGTGTAAATTTAAGTATCAGGTCTTTATTGTTAGGCAATGTGTAATGGAAGCCTTAAAAATCAACATACATTTTGGATAAGACATTTCATCTTTACAAATACATCCAACAGAATAATTAGAGATTGGTATAAATATTTATTTATAAGAACATATACTGAAACATTATCTGTAACAATCTTGAACTGAAAAAAATAGTTATTCAACAACAGGGGGTAACATAAACATGAGGGTGTATGCTGATATTATTCATCAACTAAATAATGTTTAGAAAAATCATGGAGAAAAAGTATAACTATTGGGCTAAAAATGTACCATATTATAAAACAGCAAAGAATATTTACCTCCAACTGTATAAAACTGTATAGAATGTAGACACATACAGCTGTATAGAAAAATGGAACGGGATGAAAGTTTTAAATTTTTGAAGTGTGGTAAAGTGAATAAAGGAGGTAGAATTATTAAATTACACTTTTAGTTCTTTCCTGTCTCCCAAATTGTCTTCAATGAGCAGATGTTTTTTGTGGAAAACAAAGTAAAACTTAATACATTGTATAAATGTTCAAAAACAGAAAAAAGTAAAAGAAGATTACTTTCCATAATCATCCATAATCTCACCACAGTTGTTAGCATTTTGAGGTGTTTCACTTACACTCTATTCTATTTATAAATATCTGTGATCATTTTTATTCACATAATTTTGTTACAATATAATATTCCAGTCTGTGTGTTGGCATGGTAGCTATTTATTCATCTAGCAAATATTCACAAGCTTACTCTGTGTGCTGAATTGCATTCCCCTCAAATTCATTTGTTTAAACCCCAATCCCCAGCACCTCAAAATGGGACTATATTTGGAGATAGGGCCTTTAAAGAGGTGATTTAGTTAAAATTAGGCCAATGCACAGGCCAGAGGTGTCCAATCTTTTGGCTTCCCTGGGCAACCTTGGAAGAATTGTCTTGGGCCACACATAAAACTGACACTAATGATAGCTGATGAGCTTAAAAAAATAAAGGTCCATGAATAATGTTTTAAGAAAGTTTATGAATTTGTGTCAGGGTGCATTCAAAGCTGTCCTGGGCTACATGTGGCCCACAGGCCACGAGTTGGACAAGCCTGACATAGGCCTTAATCCAAACTGACCTGTGTTCTTATAAGAAGAGGTAGTCTGAACACAGATAGGCACAAGGGGAAGATCTCATGAAGACATACAGAGAGGATGAACTTCTGCAGGCCAAGAAGAGAGACCACAGAGTAACCCAACCCTGTGTGCCTTGATCATGGACTTCCTGGCCTCTAGAACTATGAGAGAAAAAAATCTCTGTTGTTTAAGCCCTCCAGTCTGTGGGTATTTTTGTTATGGCAGCCCTATCATAAAACCCTTATGGCAGCTCTTACTGATAAAGCAGGCACAGTTCATAGTGTTGGAGATGCAGCAGGACACGGGACTTAGATTCCGGTTGGGAGAGATTGAAAATAGACAATGAATATACAAAGCATCAGGTGGTGATAAGTGCTATAACAAAAAATATTCAGTGTAAATGAGAAGAGAGAATAGCTCTTTTTCATATATTTCCCACCTCTCTTTTCCATTCAGCTTCATATAACTCCTCTCTCAGTTTATGTTAAATTCATGGCTTTTGACAAGTACAGCCCAAATATATCATTGATTCTTTTTTAAAGCAGCTTTATTGAGCTATCATTTACATACCATACAACTCACTTATTTAAAGTTATACAATTCTGGGCTTTTAGTATATTCACAGCCTTGTCAAACTATCATTACAATCCAATTTTAGAATATTTTGGTCCGCTCCCCACCCTGCCAAAAAAAACCTTATACACACCAGCAATCACTCTCAGTTCCCACCGACACACTCCTCCCATGCCTACGACCCTAGGCACCTGTTAATCTTTTTACTTCCAGAGATTTGCCTATTCTGGACATTTCATATAAATGGAATCATATAATACGTGTTTTATTGGTGACAGGATTCTTTCCCTTAGCATAATATTTTCAAGATTTATCCATGGTGTAAAACATATCAGTGGTTACTTCATGTTTTTGTTGTTGACGTGAAATTCACATAATAGAAAATCAACCATCTTAAAATGTAAAATTCAGAGGTATTTTATATAGTTACAATGTTGTAAAACCACCACCTCTATTTAGTTCCAAAACATTGTCATCACCCCCAAAGGAGTCCCTGTACCTATTAAGCAATCACTCCCCATCCTACTCTCTGCTGGCAATTGCTAATCTGCTTTTAGCACCTAAGAATTTAACTATTCTGTATATTTTATGCAAATGGAGTCATCCAATAGGTGACCATTTTTGTCTGGCTTCTTTTACTTAGTATGATTTTTTTCAAGGTTCATCCACATTGCTGCATGTATAAATACTTCACTCCTGTTTTGTGACTGAGTAATAAATAGTTCATGGTTTGTGTATATCACATTTTGTTTATCCAGTTATCCAGATAGACATTCAGGTTGTTTCTGCCTTTTGGCTATTGTGAATAGTGCTATTATGAAAACTCATGTACAAATATCTGCTTGAACACCTGTGTTCCTTTTGGGGAGTGTAGATCTAGAAGTGGAATTGCTGAGTTATGTGGTAATTCTCTGTTCAGCTTGTTGAGAGACCACCAAACTGTTTTTCACAGGATCTGCACTGTTTTACATTCCCACCAGCAACGCACAATTTCTCTACATCCTTAAAAACACTTGTTATTTTCCATTTTGCTAATTATAGTCATTCAAGTGGGTGTGAAGTGGTATCTCATGTGGCCCCTTCAAAAGCAGTTTGTATTTTTTCACATACATGGATTGCATTTTCCTATTTTTTATACTACTTATAATACTTGGTTGAAGACTCTACATTTTAGATGATGTATTATAGCAACTCTGGATATGAATGCCCCAATTTTTGAGTTGTCATTTTGTTTATTTGCTTAGTGACTTGGCTGAACTAATCTTTCAGAGTTTATTTCCCCTGCAGTTTTCTGCCTCTGGTCTTTATGCTCAGATATTTTTTTCCCTTGATTTTATCTTCTAGCCTGGCCACTTGGCATTCACATCTGGTCAGTACAAGCCACTTCTTGGTCAAAGAATGTGCTTGAGTTCCATTAGCCAGTTATATTTTTGTCTTTTACCTTTGGATTCATGTGTGGCCTGAGGCTGCTATCACAGTTCAGGGGTTTTATGTATTCGGTCCACATTCAGCCATGAACTAGGAACTTGGAGGTTCCCTGCCTGATTGCTTTCGAGAGGCTATAGCCTTGGGTACACACAAAATCTTCGAGACTACCAAGGATGAATGTGATTTTATCTTTAAGCACCACTTTCTGGGAGTCTCTCCTGGGTCAGTGTTTGGTCGGAAGTTGTGTTTAAGCCCCCAGTGACAGTGAGATTTCTCCCCTCTGTTGATGGGTCTTTGTGGCTTATGAAAGGCTTTGAGGCCTGCTCATCTGCCCCATGTTCTGCTCTGATTGCCTGAGTCGCTGCAGCCTAGTGCATGTGCGCGGCCTCTTGGAAACCAAGATTTGATTGTGATCCCAGGAGGGCTCTTATTGGCTGTCTCTTTTTCTGGCTTTCTCTATTAAACTTCAGGCTGCTTTGCCATTTGCTCATAGCATAGAACTACCAGCTTCTTCTTAACTGCTCTCCACCAACATCTCCATTGTTTCTGCCAATACTTTTAAGCATAGGGTTCCCCAAATCCTGTTTCAAATAAAGTAATGCCCTCAGGCAGAATCACTATGTCCTTTGCCCTTAAGACATGCCCCTGCATTACTTCATAACAGCTAAGGGTGAGGACCCACTTTTCCTGCTGAGCAAGAGGGGAGTGACAGCCCTTGGTCTTCATGGCTTGCCCCTTCCAGTGTGCCGTCTCTGTCCTATAAACACACAGGAGCTGGGAGATATCAGGATCCTAGCATTGTCAGCCTGCCACACCTGGACGCAAGCTGTAAGCAAGGATTGGGTGAGTAAAGGGAGGGAGAACCTGTCCTCTCCACGGCACCTGAATGGAATCGATTTGCAACATGAGGCTCAGGAGCCATAAATGTTACCTGACGAAATGTGTTAGAATGAGTTAGAGGTTGGGATGAGGAGGACTGTAGGCAGGCACAAAAGCCCTGCAGAAAGGAGCAACCAAATGGTCAGAGGATTAAAAAATAAGAGTAGAAACAAGGAAGGGAGAACTTTAGTGATTTGTCAGTAAAAAATAAAGCTTATTTGGAAGCAACAGTAAGAAGCAGAAGACTGAACACCCACTCTTTTGGCCCCTTGATGGGTGGGGAGTGAGTGAATAAGTAGCTTGCACTGGGGAAGAGCTGCAGGGTAAACTGCCTATAGGAAAGAGCCAGACTCCAGGAGGAAAGACAGGGAGAGATTGTTCTTTGAAAATTTGGAGGGTATAAAATTTCTTACCCTGGGGCAAATGTTCCAGGGGAAAAATTAGAAATGATTGATGGGGTGGGCAGAGACTAAGAGGAGCAAGGGGGAGGAAGCACAGAGTAGTGAGGGAATGCATATGTAAGTGAAGACAGCAACTTAACACAACCTGTTCACAGGTTAGGGTCTGATATGGAAGAAGGAGGCATGGTTGCAATGACTAATCTCAGACTTCATGCAAATCTTAACCAGTGCCTAAATGGCTGCTTGTGAACTGTTTGAATTCAAATTTCAGCTTTCACACTTGTTATTTGTGTGAATATGGGCAAAACACATAAGCTCCCTATGCCTTGGGATTTGTTTTTCTTTCGTTTGCTTTGTTGTTGTTGTTGTTGATGTTGTTTGTTTGAGATAAGATTTAATTTCGTTGCCCAATCTGGAGTACAATCAGGGCTCACTGCACTGTCAACCTCCCTGAGCTCAAGAGATCCTCCCACCTCAGCCTCCCAAGCAGCTTGGACTACAGGCTTATGTCACCATGCCTGGCAATTTTTTTGGTATTTTTTGTAAAGACAGGGTCTCACTCTGTTGCTCAGGCTAGTCTCGAACTCCTGGGCACAAATGATCCACCCACCTCAGCCTCACAAAGTGCTAGGATTACAAGCATGAGCCATCACATCTGGCTGCCTTGGGTTTTTATTTGTACAATGAGTGTAGCATTAAACAAGCTGTTGCTGTTAATAAAAATACTTTCTCTCTATTTGGGTACATAGCTAGATTATATTTCTTAGCCTCTCTTGCAGTCAGTGTGACCATATGACTGAGTTTTAGCCAAGGGTATGTCAGCAAAACTGATGACTGCATGGCCCATATAGAACTCCAATACCTATTCCTCCATGCTCTTTCCTTCTCTTGACTGACTGAAATGGCAACACCCAGGATGACCTTAGAAGCAACAGGGTAAAGGTGGCTGAACCATCATCAACCTATCACAAGGGTGAAATTTCTATGGGGTCCAGTCATTCCATATTTGGGTTTATTTGTTAATGTCAGCTGGCCTACTTTAATGAATGCATTGGGGATAATGACAGCACCTTCCCAATACTGTTATCATAATTAGATGGGTCAAAATATGAAAAATGTTGAAATCGTTGCAGGTAGAGTGTCAGAGTTATGAGTGTTGTGAGTGCTATTCACCATTACTCCCAGCAAATTTCTTATAGGGTAGAAAGTTTGTGTGAGATCCTTAGTCCAGGTTTGAGCTCCTCCAATCTTGTACATGGGCAGAGAGCCCCATTCTCAGCAAGGCAATCACAACATATAGGAGAGAGTGAGGCCCATGAACTGTTCAAATCCTCTACAGTACTGTTACCAGCAAATATTGATTTGTTCCATTTGTTTTATTTGTATTTTAATCAAATATTCAGGAAAATTTTCTCATTACCTTGTGGAAAGTCTTAATGATGAAGACCACTCATTGATTCTCAAGAGATTAGGGGAGCCAGCATACTGATTTAGTGCTAACCTCATTAGAACAGGAACTGTAGAGGAGAGGATTAACAGCAGGATGAGCTGCACCATTAAATATCAAATTGTTATCCAATTAGATGCTCTTGTTATGAACAGCATATTATTTCCAGATATCAGATACCAAATCTCAAGTAGTGGCAGCATCTTTCTAATTCTAAAATGTGCGATTACCCTGACTGTACTCTCGTTCATCATTTATCTTCTGCACTAAGCTGGAAAAATCCATCCTGAACTTGAAACTGGTTCTTAGCACACAGAAGATGTTGCACACACCCGTGAAGACAGATGTTTGGTAAAGAGCTCACGGGTGTTCTGTCAGTCTCACTGAGTTAAGTTGGCACCAGAATATAGGGCAGGCAAGGCTGTTTGCCGGTGATCTTTAGAAGGGATCATCTGATTGAATAGCACACGCTCTCCTTTGACAATTCTCCTTGTCATTCATACAATGCATACAAACTTATGCATTCTCCAAATCGGAAAAAAATTATAGGCAGAGTCAATACATATAAATGTGGAGAAATGTGTTCCAGATATTTGGGACAGCAATGTGGATGCTTAAGGCTGAAGAGAATGTAGTATATTCAAAAAAATGTAGGTGAAGTTTCTTTAAAAAAAGACAAGAAGTATGCAACCTACAAAAAGGGGCATAAAATTGTTAAAAATGTAAACCTTGAGCACATATAGACAAAAGGAACATTTAAAATTGTGTTATGTGCACATGCCATGGAGTCCGTTGCCCAGTAAAATGAGAGGGACATTTTCAGACCTAACTCAGCCAATCCACAACACAAATAAGATGAAATAAACCAATAGAAATAAAACATCTTTTCAACAAAAGCCAGAGTGGCTCAGATTAGAAAGTTCTCGGAAGTCAGATATGGTGATGCTATAGAGGGAGGATGAAACAGAGTTGGGAGCCATGTGCTCACAAAACAGAGGTGGGCCATTTTCCAGGCAAAAAGCAACACCAGCCAAAGACACACATTTTTCCAAAAACAAATGAGCAAACAAAATACCTTATACACCAGAGTGAATCTTTATGAGGGAAGAAAAGTGGAATTTAAGGTGGTGGACAAGTGAAAACAAAGCAAAATAAAATAAAACATCCTTGGCATGAATTTTGATGATGAAGTGATAACATGCCATGAACTTAAGAGTACAATGACCTCAATTATGTGTACTTGGCCCAAATGTACAAAATACAAACAACAGTAAAGAGCACAAAACAAAAAACATCACTCAGAAAAGACAAGGACAGTAATGTTTCCCCATAGCTATACCTGGCTAGAGAATTCATCTCTTAATTAACATAGTGAGATTAAAAGCTGACGCCAGAACAATACTCATAGTATTAAAAGTTCATTCTCTATGTGTTTGTATTAATAGTTCATTCATAAAAGGCAGAGCATTGTAATCTCACTATGCAGGTTTAGTCATTCTGAGTTAGTCCTTTCATTGTCTGAAGACTTGAATTAAAACTCTCCAGGAAATTATGTGAGTTTCAAAAATCTGACTTTTAATTTAAACTAAGTTAATCTGACTGGATTAAAATATTGGCACCACTTGTTATTATTTGAGACTTTGGTTATTTAACATCTTTGTTTTTAAAAGTTATTATTTTAAAAATGGGAATAATAATGTTCCTACATCCTTGAGTTTATGAGGCATAAATAAAATATACAGAAAAAAATTTAAAATAATATGTGGCATACAGAAAACACTTAAAACAGATATTAAATTATTACTTACTATTAATTTATTTATTGTTATCTTTTAGAAATATTATCAAGACCAGAATGGAGTGATGAAGTAATCAGCCTTTTATGACTGAAGTCCTGAGTAGATTTATCCCTATCTGGGTGTGCTGCAGGTTGTCTTTAAACTGTGCTGCAGGTTGTCTTTAAACTGTACTTTTCCCAAAGTAGAGTATGTGGAATATCAATCTCTGAGTGTTTTCTGGGAAAATAAAAGACTACTGAGTAAATAAGTTTGGGAAGGGCTTAACCAACCAAGCAAGCCGTAAGCCATGCTGTGTGTGTGTGAATGCATGTTCGTGTCGGTGGCAGGGTGGGGTACCTGTTAAAATCTAGCTGGATAAATATACTAGGGAAAACTCATCTTTAGACATTTGTAGTCTGGTAGGATACAATACAGGTTCTGCTTGGGTTCAAACCCTGCTTACTGGTTCAACAAGTTACTAGGTCTGTAACTTTGGGGAATTACTTAACATCTCTGTGCCTCAGTTTCTTCATACATGTTACGGGGATAATAATAGTGTCATTCCTACATGGCTGTATTTGTATTAAATGAGTTAATATAGATGAAAGGCTTACAACAAAGCCTAGCATACAGATATTGCTTAACATGTGTTTTCTATTCTTACTATAGTCTATGTATGTCTACATAAATCTATATAAAACTTAAGGGCCTTAAAATGAAAAGTGCTCCATTTGGTGCTCAAGATAGTGAGTCCTCTGTCTTCTGATTAATCCAAATGTTATCATGTAGAAAGTTCTAATTTCAGGCGGCATGGCAAGGCCAGCCTACTTACGGTCAAACCCTGCTCACACCCCGGGCATTTATCATTGCTCAAAATCTCAATGTGTCAAATTTGGGGCTTCAATTCTCCATATTTGTTCATTTTCCAGAACTGGGTTTGCTTAACTCTCAGTCCCTTTCTGTAGAACCCTAGAATTGAAGGATTCTAGTCCCTTCATCTGTACCCAGGTCAGGTTCATGTGAGGTGACACCAGATGGCAGCAAAGAGAGATGAGCTGCCAGAGGCGAGGGTTGTCATTTGAAAAAAAATCGAATTGTCATTGTACTTGGCCACTGCTCTTACTAAAAATATTTCACTCATTTAATGTGCCGGCTTCAGCAGAGCTGAACTTTGTCCATTTGGGGTGTGTGCTATTGGGGCAGGTGTCTGTGAAAGAATGAAAGCGAATAAAATTCTCTTCAATTGTTATCACTCTTCTTCATTCTCATCCCCAGTCTTGTCAAAAATTGAATGAAATAGGAGTCAGACGTTACTATTTCAGTGTCTCCTCTAAACTCCAGCCATTTAAAATACTCTCAGCCCACATATTAGTGAGAGGGAGCAATTCTCTCTGTCTTCAGGGACTTGAGGAACACCTGAACTGGGAGAAAGGGAACAGAAAGTAAGGTTTTCCTATCTATTTCTTGCCATATAACAAACATAGCATATTCCTATCAATCATTATACATCTCTTTCTCATTTTATAAAATCCTGATTTTATTCAAGAAGCCATGTTCCCACCCTTGTAAAACAAATCATTATTGGTAAAAACAAATTATAATTGTCCCATTTCTTTTTGTGAGATATTTACTTTTCTAGATGCTTTTGCACTGAAATTATTTCATAAATCAATGACTTATGACATTATTTACAAGAATAATTTTCCATAATGAAATAAATGAGTGACATCCCCATAGAGCTAACCACCACCCTGCCCTTTCATGTTATCCCTGTTGTCTCTTCTCTTGACCTTGGAAATTGTAACACCACCTTACAGTCACGAAGAGACACTTCACTAACATGCTCAACATGGTACAGCAGAAAGCCAGAGAGATTCTGGATTTCTCATGAGATTGTGGGGTTGTGGAAGCAGCTCTGAATCTGCTGATCTCGAGTCTCCTAATGATATAACACTCGTCGGTATTAACGAAGTCACAGTTAGTTGGATTGTTCACTGTTTGCAGTATTTGAAGTTGCCTTCCCAGTGAAATACTACACAAGGTCTCACTTGTTAAAATAGTTGATTGCATCCCAATCAGTTGCAGGTTGAAGGGAGTAGGCTGATTAACCCATGGGAATGAGTACCAGCTTTGTATCCAAACACAATTGATTTCAAGCCCCAGGTCTGCTGCTTATAAGCTATGTACCTTTAGATAACCTACCCAATATCTCTGCATCTCATTTTGTCATGTTGAAAGTGGGGCTAGTGGTAGCTAAGAGGATTATTGGGAAGATTAAATGGCATTGCAAAGAAAACGTCTGGTACATAGAAGAAACTCAGCAAACTTTATCTCACCTTTCTCTCTACCTTACATCTAAATTTAGGTTCACGAGGGGATTGCAGTGGTATCATGGGAAAACTTTCTTTGTGAAATGTTTTTAATTAAACAGGATGCAGAATCTTTTGTCTTTAAACAGTTCTAGCACAATGTGTTCTGAGTCAGGAGGGTAGACTGGATTAATGCTTTCGATGCTTTCAGTTTTTGGGTTATTCGTAACTCCTGCTCACTGAGGATGTTGACAGTTTCTTCTAGGTTGATGGTACTGTTCTGTGTGAGTAGTCCACCAGATAATTTCCCTTAAAGATCATCTGGGAATTCTAACAATCAATGAACATAGTTGTTCATCTGCTGAATAGCACATACCCTGATTCCTGCTCTGCCAGAACTGAGAGGCTTGTATATGGTTAGCTTCTTCTGTCTCAGAGCTAGATGAGTCAGAGGCAGTTTTCATCTGGGAGGGGAGATCTGACCTGCTGTCTTAGAGTGGGTTCACTAGAAACAGTCCTTGACATGGAGATTCATGTACCAGTGATTTATTAAGAAAGAGCTCCCAAGAGAAACTGGTAAGGGATGGGGGAGGAAAGACTGGGAAGGGTGCAATTTCTGGCAAAGTACCAGCCCCAGCCTAATCCTGCAGGGTGCTCTGTGGCATAAATTACACATCAAAGTTTCTCCAGCCCGGAGGCAACAGAGCTGAGCTTTATACTCCCACAAAGTCAGCCGTTGGCAGTGGACTGTGTGTGTGGTAGGTGGGTGAGGAGGAAACTCCCGGACACTTTGAGCTTTCTGTGCCTACAACCCAGGAGGCTGGAGTGGTCTGCAGGCAGCATTCTGAAGGAAGCTGCAGATGCAACTCAGTAGAAGCAAAGCACACCAAAACTGATGCCTATGTGCACAGAACAGGTAAGTAGCTTCAGAGGGAATCTGGGCAGAGCTGACTATGTTCAATAAATCTATCTCCCTGCCTCTCAGAGACAACACACTTACTGGACCATGGAAAAACAACACACTCAACTGTAAATAAAAACTTGAGTTGACCCAGGCTATCCAACCCAGGCAATTGCAAACTATGTGATACTGGGAAGGTTTACTGTCTGAATCTCTTTTTTTTTTTTTAGAATTTGGTAACAGATTTGGAATATGAATGTAGGGTTTTAAAAATTCATTTCACTACATTGTATAATAAAAATATCTAAATCATAGCATTTAAAGGGATCTTGAGCAGGCAAGTTCTCTCTGGCTGGACAGATATCTACCTATCTCAGAGAAGTAAGTATCTATCTTGTTTGTATCACTCTTCCAATTTGGTAGTTTTCCTGATTTTAGATATTTCCAGCAAAATAACAATCATGATAAACAATGATAACATCCCTGCAACAGCAAAAAAAGTTTCTTTCCTAAAGGGTTATGCCCACTGAATTGTCACTTTTTTGAGGAAATCTTTGCTATTACCCTGATTAAATTCCCAGTATTATATGTTTTTATAATACAAAATAACACTCCCTGTAATTTATCAGAGTGGTAATTTTAAATTATTTGGTTCTCTGATTAATATTGTTTCCTGCACTAGAATGTGAGTTCCATGAATTTAGTAACTAAGGGCAAAGCCCACCAGAAGGTCATGTGTGTTTTTGTGTGCTTTGTATGTTTTTGAGTTGTTGATCACCCTTCTACTCCTACACCCTACACAGTGACTGATGCATATTAGTTGCTTTACAAATAGGTAACCATTTTAGTGTTGTAAACTTAGCATTAACCCAGGGCTAGAGTGAGCAGGATTTTTTGATTGAGGAAAAATTTACACACAATGATAGTCACAGATGATAAGTGTGACATTCAATCGGAATTTTCAAATGTATTTGCCTTGTATCCAACACCCTGGTCAAGATACTGTCAAGAACATTTCAATCACACAAAAGTGGTCCTTCATGGCCCTTATCAGTCAATCTCCACTTTAGTCAACATCTCTTCTAATTTCTATTAGTTTCGTGTTTTCTTGAAATTCATATAAATCAAACCATATAGTATGCACTCTTTCATGTATGGCTTTTGTCTTAGTTCATTGTGTGTTGCTATAACAGAATACATTAAACTAAGTAATCTATAAAGAATAGAGATTTATTTCTTGGTATTCTAGAGGCTAGGAAGTCCAAGGTCATGAGGCTTGCAAGTGCCTCATTGTGGCATCATCCTTTGAAGGAAGACAGAAGGGCAAGCAAACCGAGAATGTGAAAGAGGGGAAGGGGGCCAAACTCATCCTTTTATCAGAAACCTACTCCCAAGAAAACTAACCACTCTTCAAATAATGGCATTAATCCACTCATGAGGGCATGGCTCTCATGACCTAATCATCTCTTATAGGTGTCTCCCCTCAACGCTGCTGCATTGAGGATTAAGTTTCCAACACATGAACTTTGGGGGACACATTTAAACCATAGCAACTTCTTTCTCTTATCATTGTTTTTGAGATTATCTATGCTGTTGGGTATATCAATAGTACATTATATTATCCTACTGATGAATATTTGGCCTGTTTCCCCTTGTTGGCTAATTTAAGTAAAGCTTCTATGAATATTCTTTTACAAGTGTGTGAATAAATATATTTAGCTCACATGGGCAAATAATTAGGGGTGAAATTTCTGGGACATAGGCTAGATATATATTTAACTATATTAAAAACTGTCAAACCATTTTATATTCTCATGAACAACAGATGAGGGTTTCAGTTGCTCTGCATCCTCATTATTTGGTTTTGTAAATAATTTAAATTTTAGCTATTCAAGCAGGTGTGAAGTATTATTCACTACATTTAATATGCATTTCCCAAATAACCAGTTATGTTGAATAATTTTTCATATGCTTATTGTCCATTTGTATATTTTTATTAAAGTGCCCACTCAAGTATTTTTATTTGGTTGCTTTCTTCATTTTTAAATGTAGGGGCTCTTTTTGTATTCTTAATATAAGCTGAATGCCAGATATATGTTACACAAATATATACTTGCAGTTTTGGCTTGCCTTTTGGTTTTTAAATCTATCCTTTGCTATTTTTCTTCTTTGTGTCACATCTGATTTTGTTCCCTTTTTCATTTCCTGGAGTTCTTTCATATTAAGTATTTTTTTATGGGCCAGGTGTGGTGACTCATGTCTGTAATCCCAGTACTTTGGGAGGCCAAGGTGGGAAGATCATGTGAGGCCAGGAGATCAACTTGGGCAAGTACAATAATAGGTACTTTGTCATGATTAGAGATTTGGAATTCCATCTTTTTCATCTGAGAAATCTTAGACAGCTTAACCACTCTTAGCCTCAGTTTTCTAATTTAGAAAAAAAGGAATAATGAGACGTTATTTAATATGTGTCAAGTGCCCAGACTAGTATCTAGTGGAGTTGATATTCAATGCAGTATTATGATGTAGTGGGTAAGATTATGCATCCTTGAAATAGAATATCTGGGTTCAAATTCCTGTTCTACCGTTTATTTACCTTTTGATTTGGGGCAGTTACTTTACCTTTGTCTCAGTTTTGCTCAGTGTGAAAAAAAGTGATAAGAGAACTTAACCATTCAATAGTTGTTGAAAGGATTACAGGGTTAAATACAGCATTTATACCGATGACAAACAGTAAGCACTCAATGTTATATGTCATCATTTTCCCTTAATGTTTTATTATTCCTATCAATACCACCACTGCTTTACAATAAATGCCCACAATTAACAATTGCTTTCCAATTGTGTTTTTAAATAGAAACTTCGTAAATTTGCCTTCGTGCTTTTCAATAATTTTCTTTCTGTCTTACGTCTAATATTCTACAAATATCTCATGTCTAGAGATAATTGGTTAGCCTTATACCCTCCCTACGCTTGATTTCTTTGCCCACATGAGTGACACTGCCAAAAACATCCTGTTTTCCTCTACTTTTGCCAGTGTTCTTACATCCAGTTCTTTGTGGCAAATGAAGCATCTTCTTGAGATACTTTCTTCCATTGCTTCTCCTAAGATCTATCCCTCTTTTGGTTGTCCTTGTGCTATTCCGAAATATATGCATCCCAGGTTTCAGTTGCCCCCTTAACCACACTTAACATGTAGCGCTTTTGCCTTAGGAGTGTCTGAATGAGCTTTTGCCTTAGGAAGCTGAATGAGCACTCATTCCTATAAAAATTCAGTAACACAATAAACATTTTATTTTTGAATAGTCTTTAAGATATGCATGAGGGCGGATGGGGAAGTTTGGCCCACCAGAATGATCACCAAGACATACAAAGTAGACCTGGGCCCTGGGCTCCCAGAGAAGAAAAGGAAGAAGAAAGTGGTCAAAGAACCAGAGACTCAATATTCAATTTTAAACAATGATGATGACTTTGCCAGTGTTTCTCCTATAAGAGCCACATCCCCCTCTAAGAGTGTAGTCCATAGGCAGGCACCTGAGATGTCTCTAGTGAAGAAAAAGAAGGAGAAAAAGAAGGGTGTCAGCACCCTTTGCGAGGAGCATTTGGAACCCGAGACCACGCTGTGTGCCAGACAGACAGAGAAGTCACCCAGCCCCAGGAAGCAGGTGCTTGGCCACTTGAAGTTCCTCAGTGGGGAGAAGAAAAAGAAGTCACCTCAGGCTATGTCCCATGCCTCCAGGGTGAAAACCTCCTCAGACCTCAGACATAGTGAGGAGGAAACCAGAGTCGGAAAGAAACTCAAAAAACACAAGAAGGCAAAAAATAGGGGGCCCAGGACCCCACAGCCTTCTCAGTCCAGGAACCTTGGTTCTGCAAGGCTGGGATGCTGCGGACACTTGCTCAGTGGGGAAGGAGGGTGAGGAACAGGCAACCTTGAGGCAGAAACAGAAGCAGAAGAGCCCCAGGGAACACAGTGGGAAGGTGAAGAAGAAAAAAAAAATTCCACCAGGAGGGAGACCTCCTCCCAAGCCACTCCAAGCCCTCCAGGTCCTTGGAGAGCAGCCCCCATAAAGGAAGTAAAACTAAACCAGTCAAAGTTGAGGCTCTGGAATATATCCCCATAGGAGATGGCCCTAAGTCCCCCGCGAAGAAAAAGTCCAAGAAGAAGGTCACCGAGGAGCCGGCTCTGAAAAGGAAGAAAAAAATAAGAGGAAAGAGAGTGGGGTAGCAGGAGACCCTTGGAAGGAGGAAACAGACATGGACTTAGAGGTGGTGTTGGAAAGGAAAGGCAATATGGACGAGGCGCACATAGACCAGGTGAGGCGAAAGTCCTTGCAAGAAGAGGTCCATCAGGAGTCAAGCAAAACGGAAGCTTCTGAAACCTGGAAGTGGACGGGAACCCAGTTTGGCCAGTGGGATACTGCTGGTTTTGAGAACGAGGAACAGAAACTGAAATTTCTCAATCTTATGGGTGGCTTCAAAAATCTGTCCTGGCAGTGGCGGGTGGATCACAAGGTTAGGAGTTCCAGACCAGCCTGGCCAACGTGGTGAAATCCTGACTCCACTAAACATACAAAAATTAGCTGGGCGTGGTGGCATGTGCCTGTAATTCCAGCTACTTGGGAGGCTGAGGTGGGAGAATCGCTTGAACCAGGAAGGCAGAGGTTGCAGTGAGCCGAGATTGAGCCACTGCACTCCATCCTGGGTGAAAGAGCGAAACTCCATCTCAAAACAAACAAACAAACAAACATACAAACAAATCTGTCCCCTTCGTTCAGCTGCCCACCCCCCCAACCCCCAGCATGATTGCAAGGCCCAACATGGCCCTCAGCAAGAAGGCAGCCCGCAGCCTGCAGCAGAACCTGCAGCAGGACTACGACCGGGCCATGAGCTGGAAGTACAGCTGCCGAGCCTGCTTTGGCTTCTCCACCGCCCCCAACAAGATCTTTTATATTGACAGGAACACTTCCAAGTCAGTCAAGCTGGAAGATTAAACTCTAGAGTTTTGTCTTCCTGCCCCCACCAAAAAAAAAAAAAAAAAAAAAAGATATGCATGAATGACACATTACAGGGTGCTCGTTATTCTGCTAAAAAGACCAGGTATTAGTTTTCAATTACTGTCATAACAAGCTACCACAAACTTCATGACTTAAAACAACACCAATTTATGACATTAAAGCTCTGTAGGTCAGAAATCTATTATAGGTTGCATGGGACTTAAAGTGCTGACTGTAGGCTGCATTCTTTTCTGGAGGCTTGAGGGGAGAATCCATGTTCTTGCTCATTCTGGTTGGCAGAATTCAGCTCCTTGTGGCTGTGGAACTGAAGTCCCTGTCTGCTTCCTGGCTGTAGTCTGAGAGCAGTTCCAAGCTTCTAGGGGCTACCTGTATAAGGAAATACAGGTAGTCAAGGAAGACTCACAGCCTCCTCTCTTCATCTTCAAAGCTAGTCACAAGGTCAAGTCCTTTTCACCTTGCATCTCCTTCTGTCTGATCCTTCTTCCTCTTACAGAGTGGAATCCGTGAGGTTCCATGGGACCCACCCAGATAATCCCAGTTAATCTTCTTATGTTCAGATCAGTTGATTAGCAAACTTAATTCTCCCAGCAACCCTAAGTCCCTTTTTGCCATATATATACCATATTCACAGTTTCTGGGGACTAAGTGGACATCTTTGGGGAAGAGTCATTTCTTTTCTTTTCTTTTCTTTCTTCTTACCACAAACTATCAAACTATATCAGATATTCAGCTGTTGAAAGTTACTTTCTGATCCAGCCACTGCTTTAGATTCTTTCCCCACCCTGTTTAAAGCATGGACATCCTAATTGCTCACTTCCTTTATATAAAATATTGCATTATTATAACATGTACTTTCAAAATGAAAGCCTCACTTCATTCTTCTATCCATAAAAACAAAAGCTTTCCAGTTAATAGGAATGCATCTGTCAGTTATCTCACCCCCAAAGTCTTATCTATCTAACTAGCTATCATGTATCTAACTATTCACCATTTATCTACCTATGTGGAACTTCCACGTGGAACTGTGACTTACTTAAACCTCTTTTCTTTATAAATTACCCAGTCTCGGGTATGTCTTTGTAGCAATGTGAAAATGGACTAATACACCTATCACACTAATATCATCTACCTTCTATCATCTATCTATTCTAATCTATTTATCTACTGACCTAACATCTATCATCTATTTATATGTCTGTCTAATCTATTTACCTACCTATCTATAATCTATCATCTATCTACCTATCTATCATTTGTCTTCTATCTATCTACTTTCTCATCTATCTATTTATCTATCTACTGATACGGTTTGGCTCTGTGTCCCCACCCAAATCTCCATCTCAAATTCTAATCCCCACATGGGGAGAGGGAGACATGTAATTCCTATGTGTCGAGGGAATGAAGCAATAGGATTATGGGGGCAGTTTCCCCCATGCTGGTTTCATGACAGTGAGTGAATTCTCATGAGATCTAATGGTTTTATGGGAGGTAATTTTTCATGTGCTCTCACATGCTGTCTTTCACCTGAAGGCAATGTAGATGTGCCTGCTTCCCCTGCTTCCCATTCACCACGATTGCAAGTTTGCTGAGGCCTCCCCAGCCATGTGGATCTGTAACTTAATTAAATCTCTTTTCTTTACAAATTACCCAGTCTTGGGTATGTCTTCATATCCATGTGAAAATGGATTAATACACCTATCTATAACCTATCTATCATCTATCTATCTTGTATCCATGTAATCTATTTATCCTCTACTTATCTATCATCTATTATCTATCTATCTATCTATCTATCTATCTATCTATCTATCTATCTGTCATCTATCTATCTCTACCTATCTCCAAATAAATGCAGCATTCTAAGAGTAATTCCTATATTAACTGCCAAGGGTTGAAAATGGAAACTTCCTGGCACTTATAGCTCTCTCTCTTTCTGTGATTACTATTATTAATACATGCCTCTTGAAGACAAGGGCTTTTCTCTGGGAGAGTGAGAACTCATGCTGAGGCCCATCCACACTCACAATCCCTTTGATTACTATGTAATTTCATATTTAATCACACCAGTCATGATGAAAATAAAAGTTTTGTAGGATATTATACTTTGCAAAATACAAATAGAATTTTACATGAAGTCATGTGTCAATCCTGTGAGCTAGGCAAGGATCAACTTCTATACTTCCTATTTTACATTTGAAAAAAGTGAAGTTAAAGGGAATTAATCTTGCCTAAGGTCACATAACTAGTCAGTTACAGTGGGTGAATTTGAACTCAACTCCTTTCCTTTTCACCATGCCTGCAATAGTTAATTCTGCAAGTTGCTGTGATAATAAATTTCTGCTTTTGACTCTGTTATAAATGTGATAGTCTAGTTTTTCCTTAAGATGATAAAAATGTCATATATATATATATGATATACTGACCACCAAAATCTGTTTTCTAAAACACAGTTAGCTCACTTTTTATATATATTTTGAATTTAATTCCATACAGTTTATACTTCTTTCTACCTTTCTAATATAATTTTTAGATGTTTCTTTACTTTCAGGCTGTGTGTAGTCTCTTAAATTTTTTCCTTCTTCTTTACCTTCTTATGATTCTACATGGATCTCCATGTCTTCTGTGTCTTGCTCCTTCCTCCCAAGAAGAAAAGTAATTTGTTAAATATATTCACACTAGAGATACAGAGTCAGATAGAAGAAACTTAATTCAAGTTGCCAGCAAGTGGTAACAAATACTTGAACCCAGGTGGGTTTAACTCCAAAACCATGTTCTATCTCACTGTATTGCAACATGATGCTTTAAATAATTCTCCACATGGCCTGATTTCCAGTATTTTTAACATATGTATTACTATAGTCCCAAATTCCAGATAGTTCATGCTCCTCTTAAAATGTTATCCTGGGCCCGGCACGGTGGCTCACACCTGTAATCCCAGTACTTTGGGAGGCCGAGGTGGGTGGATTATGAGGTCAAGAGATCGAGACTATCCTGGCCAACATGGTGAAACCCCGGCTACTAAAAATACAAAAAAAAATTAGCTGGATGTGGTGGCACGCACCTGTAGCTCCAGCTACTCAGGAGGCTGAGGCAGGAGAATTGCTTAAACCCGGGAGGTGGAGGTTGCAGTGAGACGAGATCACACCACTGCCCTCCAGCCTGGTGACACAGCAACGCTCCATCTCAAAAAAAAAAAAAAAAAAAAAAAAAAAGTTATCCTGAACTGTTCCCTTTTCCAGATGTGTATTAATCAATGCCAAATTTACCCTAAGATTGTTACCTTACCATGAACTTGGTATGGGTCTTCTATGACTCCTGCTTAAGACTTCAAAGCTTTATAATTAGTGGTGACAAATTTGACTCAGATAGTTAACTAGTAATCGTCCAAACTTCTTGGATCTTTTTTCCATCTGAACTCTGGTTAAATGACACTCTCTCATTCTCAATTTGGACAATTGGTTATTTGGACTAAAATGCAGGGCATGGCATATGACTCAATTAACTTCTAATTTCTTGGTGTTATCTTATTATTCTGATCTTATAGACCTTGAAAGTTGTTACTCTGTTTTGTTAAAAATCCATTTTTTTCTATTTTCTCCCCCTCATTCAATTTTACATAAGTAGAGTCCCAACCAGATATCTCTTTCTTTATTCAAATAATAGAAAATGAAGTATAAGTGTCTGATGACAGTTTAATATGTTATCTCACACAGTCCTGTCCAGAATTATTTTCATTTAAATAAAATAATATTTAAAAAAAAAACACTTTAAAGAGGAAGGAATGGATCTAATTAGAATACCAGCATCAGCCCAACATGATAAATCTATTTAAGAACCCCAATTTTGTTGCAAAAGAGATTTAAGGTAACTTGCATAATACAGAGCAAGATATAATAGATTAAAATTAGGGGTAAAAAAATAAAGAGAAACAAGGCGGGACCTAAGAATAGCAAGGATGAGACTACATGTGCATATTATAAATACTTACCATGTTCCAAAAATTATTTTATAAGAGTTGGCAACTAAAAGGAAATTTTAAAAACTCTGCCTGTTACATAGTTCACAGTGTTTATAAGATATAAATAGATTTGTTCTATTCTTATTGCTGGGAGCAGACAGAAATTTCTCCCCAGGATCCTCAGAAGAGTACAGTGTGTGATGTAATGATTGATGTGCTCAACAACACCCTCTCAGTAGACTCAGGAACAAGTACAGTGAGCTGTGTCTTCTTATAGCCACCCCCAATAGTGTTTGATGGTCTCCCACAAAGACAGTTCAGTAAAAGGGCAAGGCAGTAAAAATAATCCCCTAAGGAATTGATTGGATGCACTAAGGTACAGGCTTCCAAGTTGATTGAGTCTAAACTGGGGACATATTTCAGCCATTCGGGTAGATTGTGTGGCTAGCATACCCTTTAGGAGATTCTTGGCTGTATCCAACAGGACTTTGGACAAATAAGAGTCAGCAATGAGTTTCATATTACATTAGCTAATCACCACTTGGAAGGAAGTTTTATTCCATGCAGCCAGTTAAGAACAGACCCATGTGCCTTGTAGACAATTGAGCTTGTGGCTGGGCTGACATGAGCTTCATTAGTTAATTTCTTGGAAGTCAAAAAGGTTGAGCATAGTGAAATTGATCACCCTTGCTTAAAAACTTTATTGCCAGGCAAGACTCTTGTGTCAGCTGGAGAGCTTCCCTCTGTTTAGGAGTTCATAGTCATTTCTAGCACAGAGGACATCATTAGGAGGTCTTGGAAAGGAATGGGGCAAATAGTACACCCCTGACTTTCAAAGGTCCTTGCTCTGTGTTGAAGCATTTTATTAGCACAGCCCCTTGATATCATCAAATTCTTGGCATCCAGGGTCTTTGAACTTTTTAGTTCCCTGGTGCCAAATTGTCTGTAGCTTCAATTTCCTTTTATAAAGCCCAGAGTTTCTTTCTTTCTTTTCTGTTTTTTTTTTTTTTTTTTGAGACAGAGTCTCACTTTGTCACCCAGGCTGGAGTGCAGTGGCATGATCTTGGCTCACTGCAACCTCTGTCTCCCTGGTTCAAGCAATTCTCCTGCCTCAGCCTCCTGAGTAGCTGGGATTACAGGTGCCCACCACCATGCCTGGCTAATTTTTTTTTTTTTGTATTCTTAGTAGAGACAGGGTTTCACCATGTTGACCAGGCTGGTTTCAAACTCCTCACCTCAAGTGATCTGCCTGCCCTGCCTTGGCCTCCCAAAGTGCTAGGATTACAGGTATGAACCACTGTGGCCCACCAGAGTTTCTTTTCTTCTCTTGTGAGGCTGAGGAAACTCCTATCCCTGGCACTCACCAAGCCAAACTGTGTATTATCTTGCAGAGCTTTGTACACACCACAGTGATAGCGCTTTGCCTGGCACAGTGGTGGGTGTCTGGGGAGGAAGGTGAGGAGGAGACACACTCCTTCCTTGTTCTGCATGCACGTTTCCCTGGGCACCTTCTACCCTGCTGTACTCAGGACAGTAAATCACACAATCTCAGGAACTGTCTCATAGTTTATTTCATCTAAAGGCACATGAGAAAGTGTTTTAAAGAGACTGACCAGTAACTCTGAAATCCCAAATCACTCCGCACAAATAGGCACCAACTCTGCCTAACATACAAAGACAGTGTTGACATGCCTGCTGGGGCTGCCTCTCCTCAGGTCCTCTTATGTCTCTATTTTTCCAACTGTAACTTGGAACAGTGACACCTTTTCTCAGCATTGTTTTGAGTATTTCAGGCATTAACATATAAGTAAAGTGTCATTTTGATACAGTGCCTCATCTTATCTCTATTTATATTAAGATATTTAATCATTTCTAACTACCCTGTTTTTTCCTTTCATCTTGAATTTTTGAAATTAAGATAAACTTAAAAATCCATATCTACATTTGATGTTAGTGTTTCCTTTTTGAAAATAAATTAATAATGGATCTTACATTCAATAGCTTCTTAGAAATGAGGAATATTATGACAATACATAAGTAGATAGATAAAGCGTATCACTTTTGTAGTCTCAAACCACATTGATTCCTATATAACAACTAAAGGAAGCAGTGTGCTTTGTGGGAGAACAAGCAGAGGCTTTGAAGTTACAACATATTTGAAAACTAGCTCTTTCCATTTGAGCAAGTTATTTATTATATTTAATCTCTTTGAGGCTCAATATTCTTGCCCATAAAAATGGAAACGCAGTTACATATAATAATACATACTTAATTAAGGGTTAAAATAGCATCTAGTTAGGGTTTGGCACATAGCAGATATTCAGTGCATAACTATAATTTTGAGCTAGCAATGTGCTAAATTTTGTGGGGGCTACAAAGATGAATGGAAGGAAAGTAAATTAGACAGTAATTTTTGATTGTTTATTTTCTATTAGGCTCTGTGGTTGATATTGTATGTGTGCTCATCTTAACACTCCTGAAAAGCTATGAGGAATTTTTTTAATATTTCCATTTAACAGGTTAAGGAACTGTGGCTTACAGACGTTACATAATTTATTTGGGATCAGTTCTTGCCCTGAAGGAGTTTGTATTCTAATTGGAGACAGGAGTAAAATGCATCTGAAGATCCATGAAGCTGTACAATGTAAAAGAGGCATCATAAGGACAGACATGACATCTCTAATTGAGTGAACATAGAAAATAAGGACCAGGGAGTTAGAAGGAGAAATCTTCCTCAGTTAAAGTATGTATCAATCAGGATTGACTGCCTTATGCTGCCATAACAAACAACCTGGTTGCTGGTTAATTTCAGATCAACCTGGTTGTTAAAAGATGTACTTTTAGCTCATGGCCATCAGAGGTTGGACATATCATAGTTGCTTAAGAAACCAGGTCGATGCAGAAGCCACCATCTTTGATTTTGTTGGTTACTCTGCCAGAGAGATATAATAAGAGCCCTGGAGAATCTTATAATTAATTAATTTAGTAAATGCTTGGCAATTGAATGCTGTGGCCTAGAGTCACTTCCACTTTCAAGTTATTGGACATACCAGGCATGGCGGCTCATGCCTGTAATCCCAGCACTTTGAGAGGCCAAGGCAGGAAGATCTTTTGAGGCTAGGAATTTGAGATCAAGTTATTTGACAGAACTGGTCATGTGACCCTTGAAAACATAAAGGGGCCAGGAATCATACTTCTCCCATGTGCCTGGTAAGAGGCAGATCTGGAAATATCTGGTGAATGGCAGTAATAATTAATGCACAAGAGCCTAGCATAACTTGTGTTTAATTATTTTTATAAATAATTATTTTAAGTATCATATTTAAGCATTGGTATCAGTTCTGATTGAAAAGCCTTAGTTCTGGTTGAAAATTGCCCTACTGAAAGGATGTTTGTGCATGTATAATGTAGGTGTGCTTCTTACTTGTGTCCACTACCCACACACATTAGATTAATCACAGCCATCACTACTGATTTTCTTTCAAACCTTTACTAAGCACTTGCCGGTAGCACTTGCCGTATCTGTCTAAAACCCTGCTTATTATGCCTTCCCCTCTGATCATGGGAAGTCATTTATCCAATAAAATTTATTAAGTAGTTTCTGTTTACATAACACATTTACAGGGCACCTTGGAAATGACAAAACAATATATGATTATACTAGAAACATTTATCTCACCATCTGCCCTCTACAGGGTTGCTTAGGCCAGAAACTAGAGAGAGATCTTGAACTCTCTTTCCTCTTCTTCACCATACATGCAATTTAGTCCTCAAGCTCTGTCGACTTTATATTTTTTAAATATTTGATGCACGTTGGAATCATTTGGAATATATTTTTTTAAATACTGGATCTGACCTCAAGAGAGTCTTATGTCATTGGTCTAGAAGAGGCCTGGGCATTGAGGTTTTTAGAAGCTTCCAGGTGATTCTCAAATGCAGTCAAATTTGAGATCCAAGAAGTCTCAGTTCTTTCTTCTTATCTTTATTCCTACCACCCACTTTGGTGAAACTTCCTCTAATCTCTAATGTAGATTACTTTAGAAATTCCCTATCTGAGCCCCCTGGCTCAGCCTGGGCTAGGGGCCCCAGGACTGTGTTCCCACTACACTCGGCCCTTATACAGACTGTACTTATATTCTATCTTTATCGTTTATCTCCTCTATTAGATTATGAGAATCTTGAGGGTAGCAGTCAATATCTATGCCTGACTTGTAGTTCACAATATGGCAAATAAAAGGTGCCCAGAGCTAGAACTCTGCAAACTAAATGCTCTCTTTGCCATCTGGCTTCCTGTTAGGTTCTGCCAGCAGGGGCACTAGAAGGAGATAGAAAGACAGAATTTTGGGGAAAAGGAACTTGTTCCTTGTCTTCTTGCTGTTCCTGTCACTACTACCATGACAGCAGCTTTTAACTTCTGCAGCATTAGTTGGTTTGAGCCTTTAACTTCTTTTTTCACACTCTGAACCAGCCTCTTCAGTGTCTCCTCCTACTGTTTACGTATCACTCCCAGAGAAAAATTCTGATGGACTATTTGGGTCATGGGCCATCCCCTGGGCCAATCACTGTTTGCCAAGAGAAGGAGTTCTGTGCTTGGCCAAGCCTCTGTGGCCATGACCACTACTGTGGCAGGGACAATGTCTATCTGACACTGGAAGAAGAGCCATGGGAAAGAGTGCTGCGGAAGCAAAAATATAAGCTACCTCAACTGACTTTAAGGTTAAAGGGGGAAACATTTCCAGCTTCCAGGGAATCTTAGATATTGAGTCAGCTTTCAGTCCCAAAGTAGCAATACTTACCCTTTCACATAGAGCTTCAGGTTCCTTATGCTAATACTTCCTTATTATTATTATTTTTACTATTACTATTATTTAGAGATAGGTTCTCACACTTTTGCCCACGCTGAAGTGCAGTGATGTGGTCATAGCTTACTGCAGCTTTGAACTCCTGGGCTTAAGCCATCCTACCACCTCAGCCTCCTGAGTAGGTGGGACCACAGGCTCACCACCATGTAATACTTCCATTTATTGCTGTATCCTAACTCTAGGAGTTCCCAGACATACCCAGATGGCACAGATTCCAGGGCTTAAGGCTCTGTTGGGGCCTGATAGATGGAAGCATGTTCAATACGATAAGGAAGCAAAGAGGCCTGGATAAATAATTGCTTGCTGGATTTCAGAAAGCCTTTAGAGAAGACATTTGAACGAGATCCTAAAAAATCAGTGGGCATGAGAAAAAAGGAGATCATAGAGGATTCTGAACTATGAAAAAATCAAATGCAAAGAAGAATGGAGGCATGAAAAGGCATAATGGGATTTGGAGAATCATTTTGTGTGGCTGAGTATAACATGTATGGGGTGGGGGCTGATGCGTCTGGAAAGACAGATTGTGGCCAGATTGTGATGGGCTTGCGATGCCATCAATTCTCTTGGAAAACATCTGCTTCCCATGTGCTGGTCAAAGCTACAACCATTTTCACACATACTTTATTATGGGGCTCTTTTTTTGCAAGTATGCCTGGAATCAGCTTGCTTCCAACAGCCCAAGGCCAATGAGAAGATACCTGGGAGGTGAAGGGCATAGGAATGAAATGAGCATTTTCAAATTTGTTACCTTAACGCATTTCAGATTTCAGTTCAATATCTGCAAGCTGTTGCAAAGCTACAGTAAGCTTTTCATCCTTAGTTTTTCTGCACCTGCATGTTTCTGTGCCCACTGCTGGGTCAGGCTCCATGCAGTCCCAGAAATGGCAGAAGACAGGGCTGGGAATTCAGGTAAGAGAACAAATCTGCCTGAGGCTGACTCATCTGAAAATTGAAATATGTAAACAAAGTTTAGCTGCAGTGGAGCAGCTGGAGTACAAATAGCTGTAGGCGTTGGAACAATATAACAAGGCTGAAAGTGATGCTGAGACTTATACATTATTTCTAAGTAAAAAATAAAGGGCAAGACAGAAAAAACCCAGCATTTTAGAAATGCATTTAGGGAAATGTTATCACAATCTGCACACTGCTGCATATCTTTCTGAACCACCAACACCTGATTTCCCCAGGCTGGGTTTAAAGCTGTTTATGATTAGCCTCACCTTGCTTTTGTGGTTAATTAATTATACCTTTGCCTGGTAGCACCGCCAGTTTGAAAATAAGAGATGGGGTGGGAGGTGATGATGATTAAAAGCTATTTGCAAACTCAGAATTTCCTGAACTAAACACTGCAGGAAAAGCAAGGATGAACTGGAAATACTCCTGGCCCTAGGACTAGGTGAACTTGGCTAGTTGCAAGTTGTAGGATGTGGAATAGAGTGACCAACTCATCCTGGTTAGCCCTGGATTGTTCTAATTTTAAAACCAAAAGTCCCATTTCCTGGCATGCCGCTGGTTTCAAGCAAACTAGGACATCTGTTCACCCTGGGGAGGGTTGGAGATTTGGCTGGCTGAAGTTCAATAAGACAGGTGAAAAAGGTCAAAGTTTGAAGAGAATGACGGATGCCTCAGAAGATGGTGTAGAGATGGAGATCAGCCTGTATGGAAAGGCACAATGCCCAGGGAGGCACGGAAACAGGCAGTCAGAGAGATATTAAGAAAAACTGAGATCCAGAACAAATAATACTTCTAAGTCTAAGCAGGCAACCCACAATCGGGTGGAGTGGGGGAATTCACACTGTGCAGAGGTTCTAGGGAAGGTCTTTAATTCTTGAAGAAGAAACTGGAGATAGCAGGCAGGGATACATTTCCAGAGTATAGGTATTAGATTTCTCAGTAGGTTTGCAGAGAAAGAACAGAAGTTTGCATAACTGAAGTGTTCATTGGCTGTCTACTGGTCTAAGGATAAAACCTAAGATCTTTACTTGGACATGAAGAGCTTTCTGAGCCATCCTCAGCAATCTTCACTCTTATTTCTCACCATTCTTTTATTCCAGTCACATTAAATCACGTGCAGTTTTTCAATCATGTCAGGTTGACCTGGGCCTTTGTATATGGGGTGCCCCTTCCACTCATACTAACTTTCCTTGTTCTTTAGGATTCAGCTCAGATGTCCCCCAGCCCCACTCTCATCCTACTCTCAACTCTTTCCTGACTTCCTACAGTGGTTTTTAACGTCTCCCCAAAGTAGAATGCAGATGGATTATTGCTCAGTTTTGGCTAGGGAAGCTCCAAGCAGCCCCGGAAAGTCAAGGTGCCTGATAAGTTACTGGAAGGCCACAGTGAGCCTTCCAGTAGAAAGAGTTTCAAATGAGCATGAATGCCTAAACTGCTGATATCCCTGTTGCAGCTCCAGATCCTTCTGACTTATCAACCCAGAGGTAAGTCTGCAGTGCAAGATTTTTTATAGCACTATTAATGCTTTGGCGGGGGTAAGGGGATCGGGAGGTGGGAGAGGCAGAGCTTGTAATATGCATTGTAAAAGAGTGTGACAGCATCCCTGGCCTCTACCCACCAGATACTAATAGGACCCTCCAAGTTATGACAGCCAAAAATGTCTCCAGACATTGTCAACTATTCCATGGGGGATAAAATTTGCCCTAGGTTGAGAACCACTGTCCTAGTCTGAAGGAACCTCTTGTGGAACATTGGCAAGACCCTTACTGAGCAGAAGCCTAGCGCCCTGAGCATCCATGAGAAGAAAACATTTGTGATCTATGGGCTCAGTGAAGAATTATGGAGGACTTCAGGTGAGCACTACACTCCCTTTGGTGACTTTTCCAGATGACCTGTGATCTACATTGGTCCAACTGCATAGCCCTTATTTGCTATTTTAAGAGTGGATCCTCCATTGGCCAGGTGTGGTGGCTCATGCCTATAATCCCAGCACTTTCGGAGGCCAAGGCAGATGGATCACTTGAGGTCAGGAGTTCAAGACCAGCTTGGCCAACATGGCAAAACTCTGTTTCTACTACAAATACAAAAATTAGCCAGTGTGGTGGTGGGTGCCTGTAATCCCAGCTACTCAGGAGGCTGAGGCATGAGAATTGCTTGAACTCGGGAGGTGGGGATTGTAGTGATCCGAGCTCACAGCACTGCACTCCAGCTTGGGCAACAAAGCCAGACCTTATCTCAGAAAAAAAAAAAAAAAAGAGTAACACCTCCCTCATCTCAGTGTAACTCAAATCTAATGTAGAATCAAGAGACGATTTTCAGTCTATCATTGAAAGTATGAGTGTGTCTCTTCTAGACTCTAAATACTCCAGAGTAACAGCCAATTATTATATTTTAATTTAAGATTTTTGTGTCTCCCATCCAGGATCTAGAAGGAAGCTTTGCATGGATTAGATAATTCAATAATATTTATTAAATCAAAGTTGGGAGTCAAAAGAGAATTTGAAAGCTTTGATCATCAGGAAAGAAGATGGAGTTTATTGACCCAATGGAAGAGAAAAGCCACTTTTCTGTAAAGTGTAAGGCGTGGTATCCAAGGCTACTCTCTGGAGACGACCATAGGCTTCACCTGGGAGTTGTGAGAAATGCAAACTCTCAACCCCATCCCAGACCCTCTGAATCAAAAGCTGCATTTTAAAATATGTCCTGTGCACATTAAGAGGCATGGTTTTAGAGCACAGGCTTTGTATCCCTGGAATCAAAGTTCAAGTCTTTCACTTATCAGCTATACAAACTTAAGCAAGACGTGAAGTTTTTGAGACTCACTGTTTCTGTGAAACAGGCATATTCATATACACTACCTACTAGAGTTGTGAAGTTCAAATGAACAAAAAAGAATATTGGACACAAGTCATGGTGCCTGACTTTATACAGTAAGAGTTTAATTGTTTGATGCTATTATTTTCTGAAATTTCCATCTCTTCAGGAAAAATTGTTGGTTGGACAACCGACAATCACCTCCTATCAAATCCATAATTTGAAGATTGACTAAGTCACCTACTTTGCATTCAGATGTTGATAATTATCAAGCCAGCCTAGGTTAAAACAAGTTTTCTACCTTTTACAAATATATTTTTTTAAGAATTGTGTATCTTGGGGACAAAACATTATAATAAGGTTAATGAGAAAAGGAGCAACACAAATCTGTTTTCATTAATCTTAACAGAGCTTTAATCACAGCACAGGGGGAAACAGCTGCTCTGGAAGGGAGACTAGGAGCAGATCAGTAGAAGCTGATTATCCATTAATGAGAGGGCTTTGGTGGGGAGCCCTGGTGGAAAACCCACCAGACTCAATCCTGCCAGCCATTTGCTGAAGAGGTGGTGTTTATGAATCGCTTGATTAATGTAAAAAATTCAAAACAGATTCTTCTCAGCAGCCTGGGGACTGTCATACATCACTGATCTCTTATCTGTTTATGTTAAGGAAATAGCATCCTTCAGTAAGTAAATGTGTGTGGTATTTAATTAAACTCATTGCTGAGCTCTGTGTGTGTGTGGCTAGTCCTCATTTGGGGATTATCGGACTGTTGCATTTTGCCTTTTTTCTCATTTTTTCCTTCTTCTAGCATTTCTTCGTCCAGCTCAGAATTGCAGGAGCTTTATGTTATATGGAGTATCATGGGAAGTACTTTAGTATTTTTTTATTGCACACATTATTTAGAAAAGGAAACTGAGGCTCAGAGAGCTGAAGTCACTTGTCCAATGTCCTCTAGCTCAAAGAATTATATTATTTAAACCTAGGTTCTGGGTGGTTTCATAGCCTAAGCTTGTAACCACTTATGCAATATGTGTATAAAGTAAAAACTAACTGTGGTATATTGCGGTGGTTCTCAGAGTTAGTCCCCAGACCAGCAGCATCAGCATTGCCTGGGGACTTGTTAGAAATACAAATTGTTGGGCCCTGCCACAGATCTATCAGAAACTTAGGAATGCAGCCCGGGAAGACCTCTGAGTGATTCAAATGGATGCTAAAGCTTGAGAGCCATTGGTATTTAGTTGGTACGCTAGGTACTAAGAATTTAGAAAGATAAAAAAAAAAAATAGGTTCTTTGATTTTGGGGAGTTCAGAGTCTAGTAGAGAAGACTAAAATATAAAGACAATTATAATAATATTTTATTAGTGTATTATAAGTGCAGTTAGATAGTATACACAAAAAAATAGGAAAGTGCGGATTAAGATACTAACCTGGGTGGGAAGTGAAAGCTTATTGGAAAACGTGATGCTTAAACTGAATCTTAAAGCATGAGAAGTCTCTGGCTGCAGTGACAGAGGAAAGTATTTTAGGCAGGGGGACAGCATAAACAGAAGATGAAATGAACATGAATACTGTCTATGAAACAGCAGTCACTTTGGGGATGCTGGAGTAGGAAGTATAATGAAGGAAGCAGTGATGAGTTCATGTGGCGGACAGTGAGCTGCCCTCTGTCACTCTGAAATTTGACCCCCACCTGCTGAAGCTCAGGAGTTTGGCTTCTTGAAGCCCTGGCTTGGATATTTTACAGTCATTTGTCAATTTATGGCATTTACAACTGCCCTGTGGTTCCAGATGAGGGGCACCACATATCACAAAGGCTTGTTCTTTATGATCTATTGAGCACCCAGTAATTCACGCACGTTATTTATACCACTCACTCACTTCTCCTTCTTTCTCATGAAGTCGTCCATGCCATTAACATTAGCTAGCAGACATCAAGCTGCCTAGTGGATAAAATGTTGTTTGACAAGGGCTCAGTGGCTAGGGATGTAACTCATAGTTTTTATCATAAATTTCAACTCAATTATTTGTTTTCCCAGGTAATCTATCAGTGAATAATATACCCACATCACAGGACTTTGGCCTGTGAATTTGGTCTGTTTTCCAGACCAGTATTTTAGCATGGGCATGGGTGACATTTGAGCACTTAAAATAAAATAATGCAGCTACATTCTCTCTGGCATGGTGGAATTAACATGGAATTGGGAATAAGAGAAACCAGGTTTCTAGCCCCAACTCTGTACTTTACAACTGTTACAACTGTGTCCACTAAATGACATTGGAAGGCCTATTTGTTAATCCTGTGAAGCTTCATTTTTTAAATATCTGTATTGGCTCTCCAAAATGTGCCTGGAAGTTGCTACAATTCTCAGAATGTCTGAGAAGCTCCCCAACAGTCTTAGTCTGCAGCCACGAAGCGAATAATTCTCAGCAATTTTCTAGGAAGCTGCTTTGATACTCACATGTGCATGTTCATCTGGCAGCCACCACCTCCAGAGAATAAAGCTTCTGATTTACTTCCACTTTCCAGACTCCACAGATGTTCCTCTCCTTGGCAAAATGTAGCCCAGATCTAAACATGGAAGGTGATTCTGAGACATGTAGTTGGCAACCTTAGCAGGACGTGGTGGTGCCACCCGGTTGATAACAGACATCTCTGCCTGCTTTCCACTACACAGGAGCCAAATGATCTTCTTTAAATCCCAAAACAGAGTATTTCACAACCAGGCTTCAAATGACTCAGTGGCTTCCCATTTCTCTTAGAATAAAACCCAAATTCATCTGGATGGCCTGAAAAGCTTGTCCAGCCGATCTCTTCAATTTCATCTAAATCTAGCTTTCCCTTTCATCATTATGTACAGCCAAACTGACTTTTATTTCTTTTTTTTAACATGCCAAACATTTTACCACCTCAAAATTCTTATAGTTACTGTTCCTTCTGTTTAGAATATCTTCCACCTTGATTTTTCTTATCCTTTTATCTCAACACTCTGAAGAGTCCTCCCCCAGTTTCTTTTTGTCGCCCCTTTTGTTTTCTTCAGTGGATTTATTGCAATCTGCTCTTTTTGTGTGTTTAGTTATTATCTGTCACACTCACTGGAATATAAGCTCAGTGAAAGCTGGTACTATATTTATCAATTGCCCCCCTAGTTCTCTGTCTTGGCTTAGTTACCAATTTTCCTCTTGGAACATAGATCATCATAGGCTGAATTTGCTGCTTCAAATAATCAGAGGGCATCAGTTTTTTTAGTGCTCAAGATCCTATAGTTATTGTACCAGCCTTAATGAAAGTACAAAGGAGATAAGGGCAAGACGTGCTCTTTGCAATGCTTAAACAGTTTTAGTATATCTCAAGCAAAGAATCCTAATAAATCCTAATAAATCCAAAATTCTACAGCTTTTTACTGTTGGTGTTCTACAGCCTCTCTTTCCTCTCACTACCTGGAATAGTCAGAAATCTCATGTTAATTTATCAACCCTGATGTCATCATCAGGACTGGACTGTGGACTGAAAGAAGATAAATACCAATAATAATTACCAAATGTTGAATAACTATCATATGCCAACAATATGATAAATTATTTATGAACCTCACAATATTGCATGGAAAATAATTATCTCACTTTTCCAAATTATTTTTGTAATTTTTCTAATTTTTAAAATAATTTTCTAATAATTTTTAAAAATTATTTTTATAAAAATTAAGAACTTGACCAAAGTCACAGAGGTTATTTGAGGTTAAACTAGGGTTTAAATCTTGGTCAGTTTGGTTCTAACGCCCAAATTTACTTCCCTGTTTCTGCCGTATTCTAGGTCTCTTTTGATTTTATAATACATTGTGTTCGTGATAGCATTATTTATCTCACCCTGTATTCACACTCTTTGTCCTTTTACTCTGGGTTAAGCTGTAAGGCTGCTGTTTAGACTGGCTTTGGCCAATAGAATGAGGTAGGAGTTCTAGATCTGAGCCTGGGCGTCACGTGAGTATGCTCACCCTCTTATTTGTCTGCCTACACTTGTTCTTTGGTTTAGGAGAGAATGAGAGACACATCAATGCAGAACCATCCTCAACTAGACCCAGCCATGCTTCTCCAACCCCCCAAAAGGCTATACTCATGTGAGAGCTCATCCAAGTACAGCAGTACAGCCCAGTTGAGCCCAATCAAGATCAATGAAGCCTCAGGAAGCCAAACACAGTCAATAAGCCCAACCAAGGTCAGCAGAACAGTCTAGCTGAGCCCAGCCTGGATGAGCCAATTCCTAGCTGATTCATACGCTCAGAAAAATGATAAATGATTGCCATTTTAACCATGGTATGCTGGGGTTGTTTCTTTCACAGTAATAACAAATTGATACAGACACTAATTAGCTCTGCAAATGTGCTTAAAAATAATGCTTACAACCATTTATTAAGACTTTATGTATGAGACACAGTGCAGAACACTTTACATTCATTATCCCTTTAGATCTTATTCAAAACCTCTCTGAGGGTTTCACAGATGGGAAAAATTAGATGAATAGAAATGAAATAACTTAGTCAAGTTTACACAGCTTGTTTAAGTGGCAGAGTTGGAATTTAAACCTAAGTCTATCTGGTTCTGAAGTTGTTCTTTTTTTTTGTTTTGCCAGGTTGACTTTATTCATAATCTAGACTTCACATAGAAAATAATCAGCTGTGTGAATATGACTGAGTTCTCTGGGTCCATTTTCTTCAACTACAAACTAGAGGGAACTAAATATCTTTTTTTCTTCTTACCTACTTTGGTTCTATGTTCCTACATACAAAAGTTATTTGAGGGCACTTGGAGTTAAAGCATGTATGCAGTTTGATGATAATGGTGATGACGATGACAATGACAATATATATCACAGAGATGAAAGCATGGACATACTTTTTCCAAGAAAGAGAACTAAGACGATTGTTGCAAGTGAGTGTAAAAATTAACTCTGAAAACTTATATGTAAAACAGAGGAATAAATCTGGGCCACACAATCTTCCTTCCTAATGCAATAAACAACAACAACAACAGCAACAAAAAAGTGTCAGCCAAGAATATCAAATTTATCAAATAAGCAAGAAACTAGATATAATGTGGGGCTTCAAAGAGCAGATTTCAAGATCTCAACAGAGGCACATGCCCTTGTGCACTCTTCTGCCCTCTCTCCTATCTCTATATGCAACACATATACAAAGGACATCTCTCTCTATATATCTATAGCTCATACACATAAACTATCATATATGTGCCATTATATGTATATATATTCACATACATACTCCATATAAAATATGGATTCAACAATTAAGAGTTAAAATATGACTAAATAAGAGAATAATATGAAAAAGGAGATAGATGACAAAATAATACCATTGTAAAACTAATATGTAAATTAGGAACAACAAGAAACAGATGAGACATATCAGAAAATTGAAATTAGTTACAAAGAAAGCTTCGTGGTATCATAGGAATTGTCAGTAAAGGGCTCTTAAAAAATAAAAAGTTCTTAGAGACTTGACAATACATAGTGTGGTTACATCCAACAGAACTGCAGCCACTCAGGCATAAAGGGAAAGTTGCTTATAAGGAGGAAAATCAAATTTACCTCAATGTTCTCTGTAGCACCAATTATGCCAGAAGATAATTGAGCCAAGTTTGCATAATTCTAAAAGAAAATTAAACACAGTGAAAAAGTATATCAAATACAAAGTCACAGGGAGATATTCTTGAACAAGAGCCCTTCTTAGCAAAAATAATTGATGAAATCCTGTAAACCAAAAAGGCATTGTGAAGAGAACTAGCAAAGTAGTAAAGAAATATGTGTAAGCAGTTCAGAAATACTTTTGCTGCCAGTGCAATTCCTTTATCTTTTGATAAGTTAGAAAAAGTATTTTAAATAATAGGAAATACAGTCCATAACAGAAATATTTTAAGGCATACAGATTATAAGATAGTTATATAATTTTTATTCTCATGGCTATATTAAGATAGATATCTTGAATACTATGTAATGTTAATTATTAATATTTATAGAGGTGGTTTTAGATGATTTTATTAACTTGTTATTTGTTGCTATTTCTTGATTTTTGAAAACACGTACATGTAAATATATAGTTAATTCATCATTGTTATATTTAAAGGGCAGAAGAAAAAAATTAGATCTTAACTTACTATAAGTAAGCTATAAGTAAGAGATGGTAGAGATGGAGAAAATAGAAAAAGCATTAAAGAAAACTTTCTGTTAGTGTGGCATGGTAAAAGGAGCGTTCTCCTTCTATGAGCATCTGTTACCTAGTAGATATTAGGAAAATCTGATTTTCCTCCTTATAAGCAACTTTCTCTTTATACCTGGGTGCCTAGCCGGTCTGTTGCAGGTAACCACACTATTGCCAAGTCTCGAAGAATTTCTCTCTTTTTATTGATCATCACTATGATATCACAAAGCTTTCTTTTGTAACTAATTTCAACTAGGTCTCTTGCTTTACTCTCTATAACTTAGTTCCATCATCTACATGGGTGGGGATATGTTGTTACCTCAGAGTTGGCTGTAGTAATGAAATGAAACAATGTATGTGATAAGGTCAAAACAATTTTATGAATATGTTCACTTCTCTTCTCTCCTTCCCCTGACAAGCAGGAGTGTTCTGATTTTCCAAGACAAATCTTGGATTAAAGGATAGTTAATGGAGAATACAGTGAAGAGAAAATGGAAAATAGCAGGGAGTACAGACCTCCTGTGGTAGTGGAATTGGTTACATGTGTTTCATTTGTTTAGGAAAAAATGTGTCCAAATTACTGTCTGCAGTTGTAACCTCCCAGTTCCCATTCATGTGGTCTAGGGTGGGGCTGAAATCTGGACTTGGGAGGTGGCACATATCTGCTTGTCCACGGTGATTCAGAAATAAACAAGTGGCATAAGTCAGATGGAACAGAGAGATTCCAGGGTCTTTGAAGGGCCTGAGGAAGATGATCTTTCTCTTCTGAATCTGAATCTAAGACACTGAAGCCTGGAACCACTCACCTCTGCATCTTGCCAATCAAAGAGAGAAGCCTCCTGAGAGTGGAACCAACACAAAGCCAATATCAGGAGGAAATAATTCAACCCATTGGATCCCGCAGGGCTCAACTATATGTTACTGAGCTAATTAATCCCCTTTTATTTGCAAGAAGAAGAGTTGGTTTAGCTATTTGCAATGCAAAGAGTCCTAATTGAAGAGATGGGATTGTTTGTCTTTACATTTGTTTGTGTGTTTGTTTTTGTTTGCTTGTTTAGTACAGGTATGGAAGTAACTACAGTGTGTGAGACCACAGATGAGATAAAAAGAATATTGAGAAATATTTCTGGACACTATTGGTTTCCACCGTGGAATGTGCCTGATGAACTTCAAGAAATATAAGCAGATGACTAACATTATTTTAAAATTAGCTTTAGTGGTATGAATTTTACTTTTTTCTCCACTTTTTAGTACTCTAGGACTAAGAGCCATTGTTTGTGATTTTATTGCTAAAACATTGAAAAGACCATTTTAAGGGCTTTGCTCATACCATTCTCTTATTTGGGAAAGTCATAACTCTTTCCCTGCCTTCCCTGCTGCATAAGCTCCCTTTGTTCAGACTATGCTCCTACCCAGGCTCCAGTACCACTCAGTTCCAGCATTTCCCCATCCATTAATGCCAATGACTAACCTTTAGTCCACCAAATGGGCTCCCCTGCATGTCCGTGGCAACCACTTCTTATGTCTCTCAATACATTTGCCACTTGGTGATACAATAGTCTCCCACTAGGCTATAAGCTCTTTGAAGACAGGAATTCACTCACATCATATTTCTGTTTTTAGTACTTATCACAGACCTGGCATATGGTAGGTGCATGGGAAATCTTCTTTTAACCTCCTTTCTCCCCTCAAATTCACTCTCCCTATTTACCTATGCTATCTTGTTTATTGATGGCATCACCTCTTGCCCTGTGGTTCACACTCAGGTTTGGCTAATGGGAAGCAGGAGATAAAAGGGAGAGAAAGTGAGGTTGAGATGTTTTTCTGTTGACTTTTTCTACCAACCCACCGTGGGTTGGTAGAAACTCTCTACTTGAGGCTAATAGTGTGATGTATCTATCGCCCACCAGGTTACTTAAGGGGTGTATGTCTGCTGCCTAAACCCTAAAGGCTGGGTGCTGAACCAAGGCCCTGGTGCCCAGTGGAGGAGCAGGTATCCCTGAGAACCCAAACATTTGGAGAGTGTCTAAGAATCTACCAAGAAAACTAGTCTCATTGCTCAAACACAGTAGACAAAGAGCAAGAAAAGTAGCTTAAAAACAGTTTAGAGACAGAAGTAGTGCAGATCTCTAGAGCTGTCCTGCTGTAGTCCAGGAGTACCCTGTATGTAAGTTTTAATAAACTCATCTACTTATCAAGCTGGACTTGTCCGAGTCATTCTTAGGTCTCTCAGCACCTTCCCAGTTTGGGGGTGGAGGACATTACAGTCCCAAGTCTTTCTTGTAACAATTGGTGTCACGAATAGGATCCAAGGAACCAAACGATGAGTCAGGAAGGGGTGTGTGCATGGGAAATCCGGGGTGGTTTGCAACATGCACCAAGGGTGGAGTTGCCTGACTGCTCAACCTCTGTGGGCCACCACGTGAGTACAAAGATGCTCAGAAAACTTTGGCAGGGACTGAGCACATACTGTAAGAAGCTAAGATACTGAAGTACGGAAAGGACAGCAAATATGCTGTTGTTGCAATAAAACTGGCTCTCAAAAATTGTTACAGCAGGAAAGGGAGAAAGGGTAGAAACTCCTGCGAAAGTTCAAAGGCATGCCAGGTTTTCTAGAACTCCAGCTGGTTATATATTATGGCCTATTCTTGTGCAAATTTAAAAACTGATGGGGCCAGGCAAGGTGGCTCACGCCTGTAATCCCAGCACTTTGGGAGGCCGAGGCAGGCGGATCACTTGAGGTCAGGAGTTTGAGACCAGCCTGACCAACATGGTGAAACCCCATCTCTACCAAGAATACAAAAATTAGCTGGGGGTGGTGGCACACGTCTATAGTCCCAGCTACTCGGAGGGAGGCTGAGGCATGAGAAATGCTTGAACTCGGTAGGTGGAGGTTGCAGTGAGCTGAGATTGCGCCACTGCACTCCAGCCTGGTGACAGAGCAAGACTCCATTTCAAAAACAAACAAATAAACAAACAAACAAAAACTGATGGACAAATTATGACAAAGAATTTCAGAGCTCAAATGGTTAACCTGCAGCTACAGCATTAAGGAGTGTCTTTTAAATGTCTCTATTTCTTTCCTCTTCCACCTGCTTTGAATCTGCTGTTACTAAGCTACCAATGTTGAGATAAAACTCACTAATTGAAAGATACTTGGAGATTTTGTTTTTCTTATATTGTTCAACCAGTTGTAGCTAAAATGTAAACAGTAAAAGCTCATTTGAAACTTAAAAAGGGGGTAAAAGAGGTTTTTTAAAAATAAAACTGTTATAGAAACTGTTTACCCAAAGTTTTGGTCCACAACCTTCCTTGGATTGCCTATTAGGGAAAAGTTTAGCCATGTGAATAGGTCCCAGTTTTGTCAAATATAATTTGGATCCAGCTGTCTTTTGTAAAATAATGAGATTTCATGCTGTCTCATGGATAAAGTTCTGAAGTAAAGCTATTGGATCTTTGTGTGTGCTTATACATGTTTAAATGTGTTTATATACATGTACATGTACATGTAGTGTTATGTATTGTGTCCAGCATGCTACCAAATTGGCTTATAATGAAATGAGTACTTATAAATGAAACAAGTCTAAATGCTTTTTAGGTCCACATGAATTTAATAATTGTTAATAAATAAGCTAGCTTTGAAATTATTGGTAAGATAAAAAGAAAAATGTCTTCAAAAGTGTCAGACACATTTCTGTCTGGGTTTACTCATTAGATAAGTTTTCTATTATTTTAAGGTGTCAGGGTTTGACATAAAGTTGGTAAGACTATAAACCCAGCCCTAGCCAGAATGATCTTTGTGTGATTTTTTTAATAAGCAAGACTAATTTGATATTGTTGGTTTAATAAAAATAGCTACATTGTCTGAGTTATTGGCAAAACACATGTCCACGTGTTTAGCTTTAAGGTTCTTGCTTAGATGAACATCTAATATTTACAGTCTATAAAAATAATTAATAAAAATACTTCAAATAATAATTTGTCTTGATTCTCAAGAGTAATCTACATAAACTGCTAAAAATAAATAAATTAAATTAATGTAAATAAATGTTTATAAATAAACATTTTGCATGATTTAAAATCTTAAAATTGTGTGAGGTACTCATTGAATGTCTGGGTCATTTCCAATTTAGAAAGAGTTATAATATAAAATATTGGTCACACTTCTGGGCTCATCAATAGAAAATAAAATCTATGATATGGGGAAAGCATTGATGGACCTCAGTGAGCCTGATAAAATACAGACTGAGTCCAAAAGTAATCAAAAAACAAAAATGGGACGGGCCATATGGGTGCCTGTACACTTGCCCTAGCCCACACCAGCAATAAGCTTGAAGTGATACCACCTTCCAAGGGGATACTCTGAAATCACCCAAACAATCCAAAAGTTACATAAGGTACAAATAGGCTGTCCCTAAGCCCCTCCAATAGCCCTTTAGGGGCCTGTGAAGGAGCCAGATGGCACTTGGAGAATGATGGTAGACTACTATGAGCTAAACAATATGGGGCCCCCTGAACATGCAGCTGTGCCTAATATTGCTCAACTGTTGGAGTAAGTGGTCCTTAAGCTGGGCAATGTCCATGCTGTGATTGACTTGGCTAATGCCTTTCCTAGTATTCTTTTAGCAGAAGATTCACAAAACCAGTTTGCCTTCACTTAGGAGGGCCAACAGTGGACTCTCCAGATGCTACCACAAGGGTACCTGCACGGCTGCACCATTTGTCACAGTGTGATTGCACAGGACCTGTCTAGACTCTCTTTGCCTCCCTCGATTTCCCTGTTTCACTGTTTTAATGATAACATGTTGACCTCAGAGTCTCTTAGAGATCTGGAGACTGCTCTACAAACCATCTTGGATGGCCTAAAGGACAGAAGATAGAAAGTGAACCTCAAAAAGAAACAAGAGCCCAGCATAACCATCCAATTTTCAGGAGTTACCTTATTGGATAAGATGTGAAAAATACCAAGAGCTCTCATTAACAAGATAGCACAACAGTCTATTCCCTAAACAGTAAACTAACTCCAGGTTTTCACAGGTTTACTGGGCTACTGGAGGATATTCATTCCTCATTTGGCACAAATCCTACATTTGTTATGCACGCTAATAAAAAACAATAAAAATGGGACTGAACATGGAGAGCAAGAGGCATTTGACAAAACAAAAATATTGATAAAACAAGCTCAAGCACTAGAGACCCCATTGTCACAGCACCCTTTTATATTAAAAGTCACTAGAGATGTCACAAAGATAAATTGGGGTTTATGGCAAAAACAACCAACAAAATGATACCTGAAGGGTTTTGGTGTTAATTATGAAAGAGGACAGAATCCTACAATATAGTCCTAGGGCAACAGTTACTGGCCATGTATAGGGCATTGCATCAAGTGGAGGCCACCACAGTAAAAGCTGCTTACCCCATAAAAGTGTGAACAGAAGGCCTCCTAGCTAAGCTCACCTCTGGTGTGGCATGATCACACACCCTGCAGAAATAGCATGCATTTCTAAAACTAAGGGCTGTCCTGTCCACTAGTCCTTTAAGTCAGGAGCTATAGGAGGATCTCAGACCTGTCTACTTTGAACACATGGAGGGAGCCAATATGGCAGTGGACCCATCTGTGAGGCCAACCACCATGTATGAGGGGATCCTGCTGATACCCACTAGAACCTGGTACACTGATGGGCCTAGCAAAGGTATCCAACACTGGACATCAGAACAAAATATAGACTGGAGGTTCACTTACCATATAACACAACAGGGCAGGCCTCATAAAAAAAAAAAGAATGGCCTGTTAAACACCCACTTATGTGGGTTTTTAATATGTCCTAGGACAGCTCTTTAAGGTCCTGGACTAAGACTCTCCCTGAAGCCATACACACTTTAAATAAGTCACCCATTATTACACATTGAATCACTCTCTATGAATGGTTGGCAAGGCCTGCAAAACAGGCCCTGCAAACTCTCTGGGTTACCTCTGAGACACTGAACCGTGCCTCTGGAGCAGATGGTCAGACTGTGCTCCTGAGAGCACCAATGGATCTGCCAGGTGGTGATGACTGCATGGACCCACAGTTAAGCTGGAAAGTGACTCTACACTGGATCAGTTTCATGGCACCAGAGGGCTCCAAGGAGACTGCCGGAGGGGAGGTGGTCCTAGCTGTGCTCCTGCTAGAGGTCCAAAAGCCTTAAAATATCAAAACATGGCAGCACCAATACCTGCTGGAGTGATCATAATGCAGACAGCTTGGACAAGGCCAAACACTTAGCAATTGGTTATTGTGTCTCTTCCTAGGAAGGAAAGTCATGTCTGGTACTGTAGTGCCAGGCCTGAAGCCTGCTATGGCCTCCCTAATACAGCCCATGGAAAAAAATACAATGATAGCAACGTTACAAAAACTAGATACACCCATGAGAGTCCTTACTAAACACCTGTGTTTATGCCCATAGGCTATTTTTCCTGCTACCCATGGCAGCTGGTAATGTCTTTCTGGACTGGGCTGCAAATACAGCAGCAGTCAGCAACCAGTGCGATTGTTGACTATATGAATACGTCCCCCTATCAAATCATAATTGTATGCCTTGGAATATTCTGCCTTTCTCCTGACAGAACTGGAGTGACTGGTTCAGCAGCACTGATAGCGCAGTCCAGGCTCAATGGGGATTGCATCCACCTGGAGGCTCAATTGACAACTCAATAGAGACCCAATAACATATGTCCTTGCAGATGCTACCTGTTGGGTCTCTATGCCCGATAAAGGGAATAATGTCACAGATGCTTTAAATCCTTTGTCAACTCAGATCCATGATATAGCCCAGTCAGGTTTTTTTGACTCATTCTCAAATTGGTTACACACCTTACCTACTTATTGGAGTTATGTCTCACTAATAGTATAATTGTAGTTAGCTTCTGCTTTTTATGCTGTTATGTACAATGTAGATGTGGCCTGTATACACAAGCCATGGCTATACATTATAGGCTCATATAGTTCTTCACCTCTTATTTTGCTCAGGGATCATTCAAAAAGATTCACACACAAAAAAAAGAGTAAGAGCTGGGGAATGACATGGATTGTAGTGTGATGGGTCCCCCACCAGGTTACTTAAGAGTGTATGTCCGCTGCCTGAACCCTGAAGGCTGGGTGGAGAGCTAAGGCCATAGTACCAAGCCAAGGAGTGAGTGTCCCTGAGAACCCAAACATCCTGGAGAGTATTTGAGAAACTACCAAGAAAAATAGTCTTTTGCTCAAACATAGTGGGCAGAGAGCCAGAAAATTAGCTTAAAAGCAGTTTAGAGATGGAAGGTGGTGTGGATCTCTAGAGCTGTCCTGCCATCATCCGGGAGCGCCCTGTCCGTAAGTCTTAATAGACGCATCTGCTCATGAAGCTGGACTTGTCTGTCATTCCTTGGTCCCTGAGCACTTCTCCAGTTTGGAAGGGGCATTATAGTCCCAAGTTTTTCTCATAATAGATACCTTTTCAGGGTTCCCTGTGCAGGTCCTTCTCTTTGGCTGTTCACACCTATGAGTGATAAGGGCTCCTATTTCTAGCTCCAGGTTTCTGTACTATCTTTTGTTGCTTTTCATCAACCCTGGCCACAACTTTATTAAACTTTCTATAAATTGCCTCTTTCCTAGTAGGCACCAGTTGTGCATAGGTAGGCAGGTAAGCAATACATGTTTTAAAGAATCAGTTCTTGGATAAATGGTAAAAATAGAGATTGAAGGTATGGGTAATTGCCACAAATAGTATTGGAATGTCCCAGATTTGCCTTCACTGTGTAGTGAGTGTGCCTGGCTGTCTTGAATGAGCACCATGGAAGATGGATGGTGCATTAACTTGGGCTAAGGATAACGAACATTCATGAGGGTCCTGAAGTCAGTCAGAGGTCAGGTGCCATAGGTTAGATCAAATTTGCTGAGATGATTGTTGGGGAGATGAGTCATTTAAGTGAGGCAGGAAGAGGCACAAATAACCAAGGTCAAAGCAGACAAACTACAAGAAAGGCTTGGATTTAGACACAGAGAAGAAATAAGTGGGTCAAAGCTTAGAAATAGAGTGGAGTTTTCTAGGGCAATTCTCATAGATGTTGGTCTCCTGTCTCTGCATCCTTTCATATGTGACTCATGAGGTGTGTTTATGTGTGTCTGTGTGTGTGTGTGAGAATAAGTTTAACAGGTACTTACACATTTTTTATCACTGATACCACCAAACTACATACCAATATAAACTCTCTCTCAATCTCTTTCTCTCTCTCTCTCTCTCTCACACACACACACACACACACACACACACACACACACACTTCTACCCCTGAAGGTCATAGATGGCACACATCTCTTGCAGTGGCCATACAGATGCCAGCAGTGGTTTCCAGGAAATGCTCCTCTAGAAATTCCCTTTTTATGTCTCTTTCATACAAAATAAAGGAAATTTGCATCTATTTCTCTCCTTTCCTCTGCTTACCCAATATCTCATGATGATCTGCTTTGCTTTCTGCATCTGAATCAACCTATTTTGCCTCAGGAAATAGCCTTCTGTGTTATTTTACTGCTTCCACCTTGACAAAAGAGCCTGTGTGAAGTGGAATTGACAGGGTTACAGTATTTTCTGTCATTTCATTATTGAGGGTTTATTGGTCATTCATATCAGCCTCACACTTTTGCAGACCTTCTCAGAGCTGCTCGCCTCCTCAGCTTCCATCTAATGTTACTCCCCTGATTGAGCTCTTTAAGTACTCAATCTTAAACTTGGTTTTTTCACCAAAATCATTCATAATCACTGCTATTATCTCTTATAATCAGTATAGTCATTTTGGCTCAGAATAGCTAACAACATTAGCCTTTAGTCTGGTAAACCTTGGCAATTGTATTTGGTGGAAGATCTATTGTATTAGTAAGAAAATAGCTACGTTGCCTGAGTCTGTTATTTTTCAAGGGTCAGATAGATTCCATCTGGGTCATAGACATGTTATCCCATAAAATCCTTATGCCAACTATTACAATTATAATTATAATTAAACTTTATAGGTGAGAAAACCAAGGTTCAGAGTGGTTGAATGAATTGCCAATATTACAGAGCTAATAAGTAACAGAGATGGGATTTAAACCCCGACCTGGTTCTTGTACCTTTTTACTGCACTACATTATTTTGGACTGCAGAGAGCATTTATAAAATCTGGAGAAAAAAGCTGGCATCAGAACACCCACAATAATAAGATGGGGTGCCAGAAAGTGAGACTGAAAAATCACTGGGCCATACTCAATTTGCAGTGGACATTCACAGGGCTTTGTTGTAATTAAATATGTAGTTGCAGCTTATATTCCATTGGTTCAGGTTTAGTTGTGGGAGCAGATGTTGCAGAAGGAAAAGCAAGCAATCTGAACTGCAAAGATAGGAGCAAAACAGAAGGAAGTGTAAAACGGTGAAAACCTATGACCTTCTCTTTTTTAAGAGATGCAGTAGCTGCTGTTGTGTGTCACCCAGATCTCTCATTAAACAACTAAAGTACCTGTTGCCCCAACTGCTAGGAGTGTTGACCACAGACAGCTCTCATTGGAGCCTCCCTCTGAGCTCTTCTACCAGCTGAAGAGAAGCAACTTGTCCAAGATCAATCCCCTTTCTAGACACAGCCCACATCCAATGATAGGTCAATTCTCCTTGTGTCACCTGAGGCCTCTCTATAAGGCCATCCAGCTCCAGAGTGCTGTGAAGTCACCTGAGGCCTTTGTTCTGACTGCATCTTTTTCACCTTGCCCCTCGGCCCAATTCTCCTGCTTTCACTTCTCTACAAGTGTTCGCCCTAACATCACCACCCAGTAAATTTCCTGCACGGAAATCAATGCCTCAGAGTCTATTTCCCAGGAAACCTGAACTGTAATATGGAGTAAGTCGTGAATCTCTGTTGTGGCAGCCAACTCTAGTTAATCTCAATATTTCTGAGAGAGTTATGACTGTTTGTCAAATATTTGCTGTAGTACCAGTAAATATATCAGGATACAATAAATATTAGGAGTACTTTCGTAAGTGTAAGAATGGAAATATTTTACTGATTTTCAAGGGAGCAATTTAGCTGCTGTTGGAGGATAAGTCAGTGGTCTGGGCAGAATTCAGATCTGAATAAGAACATCCATGAACATTACTTTATCTCCAGGGTCTTGAATGCTGAGGACAGCATAAAAACGTCTTAATAATCACTAACACATGGTGAAATGTTACACCTCTGCTCGGTGTTTTAAGAAGCTCTTTCTTCCATTTTAAAAATGTCTATAAAAGTCCCTTCAGGATTGCCAGGAGTTAAGTCACTGTGGTCACAGGCTTGCCCTCCAGTGACCAAGGCAATGAGAAAATATTCCTGAAACTCTTCTAGGTGTGAGAACCACAGGGCACATTATTGCACTTTTAAGGGGCGTGGCATGTGAAGGACAGAGTACAAACATTTCAGGGTTTTGGAAACTAGATGATATATCACCATCGAAGCTCTATCTCTAACCAAATCCCCTCACCTTCAGTAATACCAACAACCTGCTTTGTGGCTCACTCTTACATTCTCGTAAGTCTTTGCCCATCTTCTGTGCTGATAATCCTGCTGTTTCTTTAAGAACCAGATGAAACAATGACATCTAGTCAGAATTGTTTACCTCCCTAAGGGATATAAATAAATCTAAAGTTTTTTGGAAAACAATTGAATTTCATTCATGTTCATATGTTTAGATATAGGCATTTCACCTCTAAAACCCTCTTAAGAAAATAATTCAAAATGTAGTACAGACTTTTCAAATATAAAGATATAAAAAATTCCTAGCCATGACCATAAAAAAAATTCCCTTTGTTTTTCTTTCATTCTCTTTCTTCTTTTAGTAGAATTTAAGTTTTGTCAGGTCAAGAAACATGTTTGTTTTCTTCACTGCTGTATCCCCACTATCTAAAACAGTGCAGTAATGGTAACCATGGTAAATGTGCAGTAAATATTTGATAAATGGTTAAATCTTCAAACGTGCAGAAGGTAGTTGGAAAAACATGAAGTTTAATTGAGATATAAAGAAGACTTGCATACAAGAAGAGTAGTACTTTATTTCTGGTTGGAAAGAGTTAACCTTGTAAAGATGCCAAATTCCCTGATAATCTATATATCTACAGTATTTTTCACTTAACATACAAATGGAAAAAATAGTACTTTTCTTTTTATGAGGAGAAATAGGAAAGGTTTTGTCCTACCATATATATGTGTGTATACATCTATGCAGATACACACACACACACACACACACACACACATAAACAGAAATAAAAATGGCATGGTACTGAAAAAGTGCTTTAAATGCTTTACCTGATGATGTGACAGCTTTAACTTAGTGAGGTATAAATGCAAGAGATGTGTTATTCCCACAGTTACTATTAACCATGCTTTGTTGAATCTTCCTTTTCCACTGGTTAGCAGCCATCTTATGTAATACGATTAGTAAAACAATCTATGTTCAGTCCAGACCACTGTAAAACTTTAATCTCCAACTCGTACCCTCCATCCACCCTAGTTGCCCTCCTAGCACATTAGGGAAACATACTGTGAGATCCATAAATTCCTATTTTCTGTAGACATTTCAGCTGTTACCAGGAAAGTAAACTCCTGATGAATCTACTGTACATCCAGGCCTAACAATGACTGCCTTGATGACTCAGAACAGCAGTTTCTCATACGGATAAAAAAGCAGACTGGGCCTTTTAGCACCTTTCTGAAGATATTGCATGCAACATTAACTACATTTTCCAAAACATCCAGGTGTGAAGGGGATAAAAGAAACCATAGGTTATAAGCATTCACCATTTTCTCTCTCCCACTTCTCCCAATGGAGGGAAATAGATTGCTTGCTAGGTCAGTACTGGGTTCTTTTTTAGTTATATAAAAATTAGGACAAAAGGCAAAGGACAAGACAAAACAAAAGACCTGAGCCAGATGAGGGTTGTTATAGGCTGGGAAGAAAGAAGGTTTTTGAAGGGTGCAGATAATGGGGGAAACAGAAGAGATTTGTTTTGTTTCTCTCGGACAGTGGAGAGTCCAAGAGAAATGGAAGGTGAGTTATGCAGAGAAAGGAGTTTTTTGTTGTTGTTGTTTTGTTTTTGTTGTTGTTGTTTTTTTATTATACCTTAAGTCCTGGGGTACATGTGCAGAACATGCTTGTTTGTTACATAGGTATACACATGCCATGGTGGTTTGCTGCACCCATCAACCCGTCATCTACATTAGGTATTTCTCCTAATGCTATCCCTCCCCTAGCCTCCCAACCCCTGACAGGCCCCAGTGTGTGATGTTTCCCTCCCTGTGTCCATGTGTTCTCATTGTTCAACTCCCACTTATGAGCAAGAACCTGTAGTGTTTGGTTTTCTGTTCTTGAGTTAGTTTGCTAAGAATGATAGTTTCCAGTGTCATCCATGTCCCTGCAAAGGACATGAACTCATCCTTTTTTATGCCGCATAGTATTCCACGGTGTATATTTGCCACATTTTCTTTATCCAGTCTATCATTGATGGATATTTCAGTTGGTTCCAAGTCTTTGTTATTATGAACAGTGCTGCAATAAACATATGTGTGCATGTGTCTTTATAGTAGAATGATTTATAATCCTTTGGGTATATATCCAGTAATGGAATTGCTGGGTCAAATGGTATTTCTCATTCTAAATCCTTAAGGAATCACCACACTGTCTTCCACAATGGTTGAACTAATTTACACTCCCACCAACAGTGTAAAAGCATTGGAAAGGAGATTTTTTTAAGGGAAGTTTTCTGGCTGCTACAGCCACCCCCTTTGAAACTTCTGCTTCCATTGCTTTTTTTTTTTTTTGAGATATACTACACTAAATATTTCAAATGGTTTTAGCTACTGAACTGTTTGTATGGGAATTTGCATAACACTAGTTGCAAAGCAATTGGGTTACATGAGGTATATGAGATATTTTATTTACCAAATATGCCACCTGTGTATTCTGGTCAAGAAGAATTATTCTAGATGCTTATGAGGCCCTGGTATTTAGATAGTTAAACAATGATCTTCAAATGATGCTCTGGTGGTTCCCTCAAAAGTTCTCTAAAACAAATACTTTGTTGAAATTATTTTGGTTCTGAATAGCCTTGAATGCATCCTCAGAAATCCTAAGTTCATGTTCCAGCTTTACTTTACTAACTGCACAAACCAACTGTGAACTTCATGAAGGCAGGAAAGACATATTATCATCTTTTTATATTGCCATGGTTTTAGCGATTGGCCACCTGGGGCACATAGTAAACACTCAATATGGGTGAATAAGTGGGTATGGCTTCAGACATTTTCAATAAATTCTTTAGTTGTTTTCATAAAGTACTGAATTAAAGCATCCTTCTGGTATCATGAGTCAACTTTTAAAAAATCAATTACCTATAACTTCAGGCAATATTGTTCTTTCTTAGTTGGGTATATCAACTGAATAACCATGCATCCTGCCCCTCACCCTTGATGCTGCCTTAAATAAGGATAAATGTTCTCTGAGTTTGTATAAATAAATGAAAGAGAGGCAGAGAGAGAGAAAGATATGGGAAAGAAGAGAGAAATAAAATAATATGGGAATTTAAGCAAATTCTTTGGGGAAAGAAAATCTATTCCAGTATTGACTCCTTCATTGAAGTAACCAATCAATATATACAAGAAGTCCAAAAATATTTTTAACATATCGGAAATATTGCTGGATGTTTTAGATGAACTGTTTACATATAGGAAACTGGTAAAATACAGGTGTCCTCATACACGTCTTCTTTTATCATCGTGGTTACTCTTACTTAAATTTATTAGCATTGATGGACACTTAGTAATGTGCTCACATGGAAGAGGCTACATGTGTTTACACAGTATGGTGACTGCTCACCAATTTTTTTCCCAATTGATCAAAGTGTCACCAATTTTTCTTTCCTATTTTTTTTTTTAAAGGGAAACACATCAAGTGTTTCTCTTGTGTTTGAGATGGAGTCTCACTCTGTCGCTCAGGCTAGAGTGCAGTGGTGCGATCTTGGCTAACTGCAACCTCCGCCTCCTGGGTTCAAGTGATTCTCCTGCCTCCGCCTCCTGGGTAGCTGGGATTACAGTTGCATGACATCTCGCCCAGCTTTTTTTTTTTTTTTTTTTTTTTTTTTGTATTTTTAGTAGAGACAGAGTTTCACCATGCTGGCCAGGCTGGTCTTGAACTCCTGACCTCAGGTGATCCGCCCACCTTGGCCTCCCAAAGTGCTGGAATTACAGGCATGAGCCACTGTGCCCAGCCATCAAGTGTTTTCTGAAGACATTCTGTTCCATCCCAAAGGAGCTCCACAATAATGTTCTTTTATCTTTAATTCCTGGATGTTCTGAAATGTTTTCTCCCCTGAAGTCATAAGTCACAAGTTTCTGATGTTTTATCTTCTCTCTCTTTCTCTCTCTCTCTCTGTCTCTCTCTCAGCATCCTGGTTCTCTGAAGACAAGTGTCATGGAAATACTTTTGGATAGGCAAAAATGCATTCATTCCTTGGTCTATTCAAAGAGTCAATATCTCTAAGAATGGCAGCTGCATTATCCAAAACATGGATTTTTTTCTCCTGCAAGTATTGTGATGATGGATACTTTGGAGTTTTTTCTGCTGCATCTGTCATAGTAAGGTTACTCTTTAAAAACTATTGCCCAAATACCATTCAGGACATTGGCATGGACAAAGACTTCATAACTAAAACACCAAAAGCAATTGCAATGAAAGCCAAAATTGACAAATGGAATCTAATCAAACTAAAGAGCTTCTGCACAGCAAAAGAAACTATCATCAGAGTGAACAGGCAACCTACAGAATAGGAGAAAATTTTTGCAAGCTACCTATCTGATGAAGGTTTAATATCCAGAATCTATAAGGAACTTAAACAAATTTACAAGAAAAAAATAACCCCATCAAAAAGTGCACGAAGGATATGAACAGACACTTCTCAAAAGAAGACATTTATGCGCCAAGAAACAGGAAAAAAAGCTCATCATCACTGGTCATTAGAGAAATGCAAATCAAAACCACAATGAGATACCATCTCGCTCCAATTAGAATGATGATCATTAGAAAGTCAGGAAACAACAGATGCTGGCAAGGCTGTGGACAAATAGAAACACTTTTACACTGTTGGTGGGAGTGTTAGTTCAACCATTGTGGAAGACAGTGTGGCGATTCCTCAAGGATCTAGGACCAGAAATATCATTTGACCCAGCAATCCCATTACTGGGTATATACTCAAAGGATTATACACACGTATGTTTATTGCAGCACTATTCACAATAGCAAAGACTTGGAACCAACCCAAATGCCATCAATGATAGACTGGATAAAGAAAATATGGCACATATTCCACACCATGGAATACCATGCAGCCATAAAGAAGAATGAGTTCAAGTCCTTTGCAGGGACATGGATGAAGCTGGAAGCCATCATTCTCAGCAAACTAACACGGGAACAGAAAACCAAACACTGCATGTTCTCACTCACAAGTGGGAGTTGAACAATGAGAAAATATGGACACAGGGAGGGGAACAACACACACCAGGACCTGTCAGGGGTTGGGGGGCAAGGGGAGGGAGAGCATTAGTACAAATACCTAATGCATGCGGGGGTTAAAACCTAGATAACAGGTTGATAGGTGCAGCAAACTACCATGGCATATGTATACCTATGTAACAAACCTGCATGTTCAGCACGTGTATCCCAGAACTTAAAAGAAAGAAAAAAACGATTGCCCAAATCAGGAGCTCATAACTCAACATCAATAATAATTTTTAAAAAATATTACATACTATAGAGCACTTAACCATTCTAAAAGTTTTTTGTGTAACAACACTTTCAATCCTCACCACAGCCCCAGGAGATTAGTTCTGCTACTATTCCTGCTTTATAAATAAGGAAAATAAAGCACAGAGAAGTTAAGCAATTTCCCAAGGTCTCACATAAAGTAAACAGTAGAGCAAGGGACTGCCATGTGGTCATCTACTTATAGTCACCTCTCTCACCGCTATGACACACTGCATCTGATTGGCAGAAAACGAAATCTATGGACATTTTTAATGAGTATGCAAGCTTCCTAGGGCCAATGAGCCCCCTGAGACTTTTACACAAACGTGTGTGCATATGTGCTTGTACTTACCTGTGAATTTCTCTGGGAAGAGACATTATTGCCTTCACTGGATTCTCAGAATGCTTCAAGGCTGCAGAAAAAGAGGTTAAAGAATAATATAGGGGGAAGTAGCATAGTCTTTGAGACCTAAGTCCTCATGGTTGAAATCCTGGCTGTGTCACCCAGCAAAAAAAATGAGCTTTATTGAGTCATTAACAGCTTTAATTTTCCTGATGTGTTACACAGAGAATAACAATGCCAATTAATTGTGGGAACCAAAGGAGGAAATACACACCCAGCATTCAAAAGACTGTGTGGCATATAGAGCGAAGAAATATTCCTGATCCCTCTGAAGGCCTGTAGGCAAAGGGTATGTTCCCCGTCAATCAAGATATAGGATGATGTCTTTGTCTGTTTCTTGTCCCAGGATCTTAGTGATCTTTTCCAAATGTTTGCAGCCAGGAGCAGTAATTATGAGGGAAGCTCTGAGGCACAATTCCGGCTTTTGTGAGACACAGTTCTCACCTTTATGCAAATGATGCTCAAAGTGTTCTCCAGGCCCAGGTGGGTCTTTTAATCCTGATATACATTTCTCTTGGCAGAAGACCAATTAGGAAAGAAATAAACAAAACAACAACCCAAAGCTTGCCAGCTTTGAAGTACACTTGATTTTTTTAAAAAAAATTGAAAATCTGAATGTAAAGGAGAAGGCAAATTAAGCAAAGGTAATTAAAATATTACTGTATTAATTTTCTGTTGCTGCTATAACAAATTATCACAAATTTAGTGACTTAAAACAACATATTTATTTTCATAAAGTTCTGACAGTCAGAAGTCTCATGCAGGCCTCACTAGGCTAAAATCAAGGTGTGCACAGGGCTGCATTTCTTTCTGGAGATTTTAGCATAGAATTCACTCCCTATCTTGTCCAGCTTCTAAAGACTACCTACATTCCTTGGCTTGTGGCCCCCTTCTATCTTCAAGGTCAACAATGACTGGTTGTGAATTAATAAAATATTTATATAGTGGGTCTCTTCCTTTAGTCTCCAGCACAGATCTCCTATAATCTTTGTAATTTCCTGAGTGATAATGGGTGCTAGGAGAATATTTTGTTCTAATGTTTGGTTTTTGCCCCAGTTCTTGACACAGGGCTCCTGAGACCTTCGTAATTTCCTGTGTGAACCTCTGACACAAAGCTCCCAAATCCCTTGGAATTTCCTGGGTGACTGGAGCATCTTTTGTTCTAATGAGGTGATTCTTGGTGGGCTTCTAGATGACCCCTGGTCACCAGAAAGACCAAGCCATGATTAGAAGCATGGAACTTTCAGCCCCACCCACCCCCTTCTCTGGGAAGGGCAGAGGGGCTGGAAATTGAGTCAATAATCAATCGTTCCTCCATGATAAAGCCCCAGTAAAAATCCCTAAACTATGGGGTTTGAGGAGCTTCTGGATGGATGAACATATCCACCTGCAGGAGGATGATACACCCCAACTCCATGCCGACAGGTCCTGTACTCAAGACCCTTCCACACTTCGCCCTATGTGTCTCTCTTCATCTGGCTGTTCCTCTATATCTTTTATTATACCTGTTATTAATAATAATAAACCCATAAACATTAAATAAGAGTTTCCCTGTGTTCCATGAGTTGTTCTAGCAAATTAATCAAATCTAAAAAGGAGGTTCTGGGAGCCCTAGTTTATAGCCAGTTAGTCAGAAGTATAGGTGACCAGCTACTACATGCAACTGGCTTTTGAAGTCCAGGGCAGTCTTGTGGGACCGAGCCCTCACCCTGTGGGATCTGACACTGTCTGCAGGTGGATAGTGCCACAAGTGAATTGAATTAGAGAATTGAATCAGAATTAGACACCAGCTGGTGTCCTCTGGTGAACCTGGTGGAGAATTGCTTGGTAGGTGTGGAAAACCCCTCAAGTATCTGGTGCTTGAAGTGTTGGATTGAGTGAGAGCAGAAAGTAGAGAAGAAAAAAAAAACACTTTTTGTTTGTTTTTTAAAATCTCTCTATACCAGTCCAGTCTTTCTCACATACTCACTCTGAAACTGACTTTTCTTCTGTTGCTCACTTTGTTTCCATTTTTCAGCGCCCTTATGATTACATTGTGCTCACCTGGATAATCCTTGACATGCTCCCTGTTCAAGGTCAAATGATTAACATCCTTAATTACATCTGCAACCTTGATTTCCCTTTGCCATGTAATATAACATATTTACACGTTGTGGATCTCTTTGGTGGGCCATTCTTCTGCCTACCAGTTACTTTCTCAAGTAGGTCTATCATGATCAGCCTATTTGAAATCCCAACCCACACCCACTTCCTTGGTTTTCCTTATGTGTTTAAGACATGATTGCTGTAATAAAGCTGCGAAGTAACAGGGAACATGATTTTTTGGAAACTATGGACGAAAAAGTCAACTTGGCCTGGGTTTAAATCCTTGTCCTGCTATTTTTAATGTGATACTTTTTGGAAATGTCTTAATATATTCGAGACTCAGTTTTTGAGTTTGGGAAATGGTAATAATATAGCAACTGTGCTGGACTGTTGTGAATATCTAAAAAGATTGTATACTGGATATACCTGACCAATCTGCTTCGTGTCCTCAAAGAAGGCAAATTATTAAGAAAAACAGTAGAACAGAAGAGTCAAAATCCAAAATTTAAAGAAAAATTAAAAATTTAAATGGAGAAAAAAAGAAAGTGGATGTACCTGACACAGAAGCACACATGAGGTGCACTCAATATCTACTTCCCTCCCAGCTGCTTCTCTCCTCCCACTCAGTTCCCAGTCTGAGTCTACTCATTCAGAAATAAATCCCCTTCCTCCTCCCTCTTGCCCATGACAACCACTATTCTTTCTGTTTCTGTGAGTTTGACTGCATTCGTTACTTTGTCTCAGTAAAATCGTGCAATATTTGTCCTTTGGTGACTGGCTTTTCTCACTTAGCATAGTAGCCTCCGGGTTTATCCATGTTGCAGCACGTATCAGAATTTCCTTCCTTTCAAGGGCTGAATATTATTCCACTGTATGTATATACCACCTTTTGTCTATGCATTCATTCATCACTAGATGCTTGGGTTACTTCCACCTTTTGGCTATTGTGAATAATGCTGCTGTGAACATGGGTATATCTCTTTGAGATTCTACTTTCAATTCTTTTGGATTTGTATACAGAAGTGGAATTGCTGGATCAGATGTTAATTCTATTTTTAATTGTTTGAGGAAATGCCATACTGTTTTTGTAGCTGTACCATTTTACTTTCCCAACAACAGGACAAAAAGGCTCTGATTTCTCCACATACTCAACAACACGTTATTTTCTTTTTAAAAATTTTACAGTAGACATCCTGATGGGTGTGAGGTGATATCTCATTTGGTTTTGATTCTAATTTCCCTAATGATTAGTGAGGTTGAACATCATTTAATTTGCTCATTGGTTGTTTGTATATTTTTTGGAGAAATGTCTATTAAAGTTATTTGCCCATTTTCAAATCAAATTATTCTGTTGTTGGCAGAATAATTGTGGTGGTGAGTTGTAGGAGTTCTTTACGGACTCTATTAACCCCTTATCGGATATATAATTTACAAATATTTTTCTCAGTTTGTAAGTTGTCTTTTCAGCCTGTTGATTGCATTCTTTGATGCACAGAAGGTTTAAATTTTGATGTAGTCCAATTTACTTATTTTTACTTTTGTTGCCTGTGCTTTTTTGGTGTCATATCACTAATAGGAGTTATAAGTCTTTAATCCTAACACACATACATATACCTACACACAGAAACACCCACACAGAAACACACACACACACACACACACACACACACACAATTTACAAGAGCAAAATGAATTTGCAATGCTTTAAGAAAAGAAATTATTAAAGGCACCACTACCAAATAGAATAGCAGACAAAATGACAATAACAGCAACAACAACAACCTGTTGTATATCTTTCTTCTGTGATCAGAAGTTTTTCATCTTCAGGTCTTACGATGTCTTCTCTGCGTATATATCTTCTTCTGTCTTCTGTAAGAGTAGCTATAACCCTGGTGAGAACAGGGGAGCTGCAGTCAGTAAATCAGAGGTCTAAGCAGAATTGTATTACAGCTGTGTGATCTGTGATCTTGGGCAGGCCATTTTCCCTTTTGTGACCTCAGGCACATTACCTGAGATCCCCTTCAGCTTTCACATTCTGTGCTCAATTTTTTTTTTCACATTCAGGATAAAAGACCACATTCTTGGTTCATCACTTGTGCCAGTTTTGTTCTTGAGTTTCCTGGCAAGCAATTATCTTTTTGCATCAGTCACCCTCTAGAATACAGTCTCCCTGTTGAGCTGAGAACTATTAGTACTTTCTAGGCAACTACTTCTTTTATTGTGGTCTTTCTATGCCAGGTACCAATTGATGGGTATCAAGATAGAGAGATGCAAAGTTGATTCATCACTCCCACTAGGCTACCTTCATGGCCACATTCCTAGTCTCTATTCCTAGTCATTCCTGACTCTCAGACATCCTCCTCTTTTGAAGAGTCCTACATTAGGGCCATGGATCACTTGCCTCAACTTGGGTTTGCTCCCTGTACTTTCTTTGTATTAGGCCAAAGTGACCTTTCTTAGACTCCAGTTTTGCTCCTGTCCATTTGAGACTGACAAGGTGATGCACATTCATTCTCAGAAATGACCCTTTTCTGTATTTCTTTGTGAGCTTGGTGGAAACTTTACAGAGAAAATGAATGTCTGAAACAATTAAGAGCCAACCAAATTTAAGAGTTCTCCTTTAAATCTAATATTCTAAGTCACAGGTGAACCAGAGTTTCATAACAACAGTGATCTCAACTCAGACCCAAAATGGTCACCATTTCCCATGAATAACTTGACTCAATACTATCTGAGCTAGTTTAGATTATGATTAAAAGTTTTCCTGAAAATGATGAACCAACTTTTATTTTCTTTTATTTCCCAGTCTGCTCTTGAGTAAAACTAGCATGACATAACTTATGCCACGCAAATAGGCAGTCACAGGTGTGTAATAAAGATAAATAACAGATAATCCTCAAAGCATTTTTTATTTGTCTCTAATGTGTTTTCACACCTAAGTTTGAAACTGGGGGCATCTGATGTGAGGAATTAGTGAGGGCCAGATTCTGAATTCACAGAATGCACACACACGTACCCTGGAGGATTACTAAGAAAATTACCCATTGCCTACAACTTCCCCAACATATACACACACATGCACACACACGTACATGTAGGCATATATATACAGTAGTCCCCCATGATTCACAGTTTTGCTTTTCATGGTTTCAGTTACCTGTGGTCAACTGGGATCTGAAAATAGTTGAATACAGTACAATAACATATTTTGAGAGAGAGAGACAGCAGAGCGAATGAGCACATTTATATAGCTTTTATTACAGTATATTGTTATAATTGTGGTATTTTATTATTAGTTAATGTTACTGTGCCTTCTGTATAAATTAAACTTCCCATGTATGTATAGGAAATAACACAGTATATATGGGGCTCAGTACCACCCACAGCTTCAGGCATCCACTGCAGGTCTTGGACCATATACCCTGTAGATAAGGGGGGACTAATGTGTATGCATTTCTTTATTCCTCCTATTCCAGGCTGGGCTTAGAAAAACTCTTTTACATCATGATACTAAGTACCAGCCTAAATCAGGGCACTTTTATTCGAGCAAGTTTGTTGTAACATCCTTTTTTTGGTGCAATAGAATGAATATAGATGCTCAAACCTCTAAGCAGCCAATGACTTCCCTTAGATATGTTCTGCTCAAAATGTCACTATCAAAGTTCTCAGTGTGAAAGCCAGATTTCAATTCAGGAGCAGTGCTATGCTGAGTCTAATCTGTCCCCAGCACAGTTGCCTCTATTCCTTGTTGGAGTTCCTAGTCTGACTCTAGCTTATCGAAAAAGGGCAGATGCTGAAAGAGGAGAAAGCAGTGTCTGAGAACTTGAAGAAGGCAGTTTGAGAATCCAAGAGTGAGGCAGAATTAACCATAGATTCCAAAAACTTTTATTGCATGCCAGAAAGTATGCTAGAAGCTTGGAACTCCAAAGAAAATAAAACTCAGTACTCTTTGCTAACCTGGAAAGACACAAATACGGCCGATAAGGATCAGTCATAAGAGCGACAGAAGCTGATGCTTTAGAGCTGACGTCACAATCAGAAACAGAGAAAGGAGCAAGAGAGCTGGACAACTGCCTTGGGTACCAATCTATCACACTGAAACTACATTGAAAATGTAGTAAGTTGGGGTAAAAATACTGCATGTGTTTGGAAGAATTATTTGATAAGACAGTAGTGTAATCTGTCAGAGAACACATCCATGGGACATGCATGCTTAAGGAACAAGAGGTGGTAAAATCTCTGAGAGTAAACCTGTGTCAACTGCAGAATACTCCTTGCAGAAACTCTTTATGCTGTAGTTCCTAAATGCAGAAAGGGTAACTAAGTACTTTGCCAAACCTAACTCATGGACCGTAGTGGTGGAATCAGCAGCCTGATTTCCAAGAATCACCGTGTGTCCTATTGTTCTGCTTGGGGACAGACTATGGAGAGCCTTATGTGCTATGCTGAAAGCATTTAGACTTTATTCAGTAGACAACAGGGAGCTACTGCCATTTTTGAGCAATAGACTGATATATTATCACCTTTTGGTAATCTCTTTTGAACTAATAAATTTGGTTTGTGTTATCCCATAAGCAGAGATATATTGTGGTTAACCTTCTCAAATCTGTTTTAGAAAGAGAGAGAAAATAAATGTATATGAAATAAAATAAACAAAAGAAACCAAACAAATAAATGAATAGAGTGTGCTTTCGGTTAAAAAAAAGTGAAACAAAAAGTATACATTATATAAATCATAGCCAACCAGAGATTCAAATGTATTTTTTCACAAGAGCCCTTGATAAATGGTCAATAAATGCTAAGTGGGATATTGTTTTGTAATTTCTCTTAGTTTGCTTTTGGAAGTAATTTCACCATCCAATTTATAATTGTAGCATGTAGGAACATACACATAGCCATTTTTTCTTCTTACAGCAGGGGAATAGATTGCAAAGATCTAGTTTCAGACAGCTAAATGATTTACAGTAAGACCTACCAAACAATTCTGAAAATATAATTCAGATCTCTGAAGCTTTCTGCTTTTTAAAGTTAACAGTGGTGAAAAGGAACATTAGATTTGATTGAAAAATAATACACACATTATAAAAAGTCATAGTCCAATTGACTCTGCTAGGTACCAAAATTTACATTTCTTTTTATGCAATGCTAACAAAGCAGCATTTCATTAACACTATGTTACAAAAAATCCTTCCTTTGTTTTATCTTTCCTACCTTTGTTGAAAACTCCCTCAGCCTGCTGATTTTTGACAACCTGTTGGAAGGTAACGATACACAGATTTTTCTGTGCACCATATAACAGCACAGCTTCCTGACAAGCTAGTCTCTGGCTAAACAAATCATTTGCGCCGTGTCTGATTTGTTTCCATGTTAGTAATTCAACTGCAATTTGTTCCTTCCCACAGCTAAATGAAAATGTGGTCATCAGATGCAATCCTTCCTGTTTGGGCATCATAAATAATAGGTTTCTGGAGTGCAACACATAAATATTTCACTAACCACAATGTAGGTTTTAGGAAATGGCAGAATAAAAGTAGTAGAAGAAGAATTTCCTATAGATTTCATTTTTACTGTAGTTAGAGGCCATTTTATGGCTTGGTGCATTCATTAGTCTCTTTAAGAAAGTGTTTTTCACCCAAAGAAACTTTATAGTATAAACATGTGCTTTCTAATTCCTTGACATATCAGGTTTCTATTTTCTTCCTGGTTGAGTTGGGATGTAATATATCATCAAGTATTCCCAGGACTGATTTTAATTCACTGACTTTTTTTTCTACATAGAATTGTTATCTCCTGGGCAAATGAAGAGCCACTGTAGAATAATGAAATTTATACTGAAGCTAAATTCTTCTCACTCCTGCTGGGTGAGTCACCTGAAACTATAAAAGAGAAAAAAATAAGTGGAGTACATGGAGATGGTAAGGTGGGGGGGGGGGGGGGGTGGGATGTAATGAACAGTAGTATAGTAAACATAATTCTTTTCTCCAAGTTAAAAGACTTGTACTTAAAAATATATTCCCTCTGGCCTGAAAACCTATTTCCCATGTCCTGTGGTCTTCGTTCCATGGGTGTCCCGAAAATAATTGGGTATTTAAAGAACCTCAAAAAAGTGCCGATCACAGAGCCAACTGCCTCTTGGTACTTTCCCTCTGAGACTCTTATTAATTTTTAATCAGCTTGCTGCTCTTTCAGGTCTTTAGGACTCTGGTAAGTAAAGAAAAATGCCATGTGGACTGCAGAGGAGGAGACAGCAAATAAATAGAGAGGGAAAGTCCCCCTTTTGAACCTGCAGAGACAAAGGCCAGTGTGGCTTCAACAAAATGGAGTGAAGGCAGTTTTGGGGAGAAAACCACTCCTTCAGCTGGAACAGTTGTGCAAATTATCTTATTTTTTCTCCAGCTACTTGACTGGTACAGACTGTGCATTCCTTGACCTTTATTTCCAGAGTTGAGTGCCACGTCTGTGCTTTTGATCTCAAGAGGGCATAATGACTTGTCTCTCTAGGAATTTTCCTAACTTTTCTACTTTTTCTAATAGATGCATAATTTTTACTCCTGTCTTTAATGTCTGTCTCCGTCTCTCTCTGTCTCTTTCTCTTCCAGTGTTTCTTGGTTGATGTAGCACACAATTTTATATTTGGGTCAACCATAAGCCCAATCTATGAGAAAGGGTTTATTGTATTTTTTATCATGATAAACAATAACCTTATATAAACTGGTTCGAAGTAATAACTAAATATTTTTCTCACCACTCAATGACCCCAAAGTATATCTGATACCTTAATCTCAACCTTTTGTTGACTTGTTGTCATAAGTGATAACTAGCATTACAGATTTATGATTTGAAAGCGTAGTAAACATCAGTTGGAGAAATCACTGGGAGAAGTTATTTGATTTAGCCTTCAGTTCACAGGTGTATTGTTGACCAAAGGAAGGTCTTGTCTCCCAGAGTTGGAGATTTCCTTTCTTTATGGCTGAATAATATTTCATTGTGTGTATATATGCATTATCAAAATTCCAATGGCATTTTTCACAGGCATAGAAAAACAATTCTAATATTTATTTGGAACCACAAAGATCCCAAAGTAATACACACACACACACACACACACACACACACATACACACACTCACACACAAATATACAACACATTTTCATTATCCATTCATATATTGACAGACACTTGGGTTGTTTTCATATCTTGGCTACTGTAAACAATGTGGCAATAAACATATGGGTGCATATACCTCCTTGAGATACTGATTTTATTCATTTTGCATATATACTCATAAGTGGGATTGCTGGATCATACGGTATGATCTTTTTTTTTTTGTAGAGACAGGGTCTCACTGTGTTGCCTAGGCTGGTCTTTTTTTCTTCTTCTTTTTCTTTGTTTTTTGTAGAAACAGAGCCTCACTTTTCTTTCTTTCTTTCTTTCTTTCTTTCTTTCTTTCTTTCTTTCTTTCTTTCTTTCTTTCTTCTTCTTCTTCTTCTTGTTCTTACTTGTTCTTCTTTTTCCTCCTCCTCCTCCTCCTTCTCCTTCTCCTCCTCGTCCTCCTCCTCTTCCTCCTCTTCCTCCTCCTCCTCCTCCTCGAGACAGGGTCTCACTATGTTGGCCTAGGCTATCTTGAGCTGCTCTTGAACTCCTGGGCTCAAGCGATCCTCCTGTCTCAGCCTCCCAAAGTACTAAGACTATGTGTGTGAGCCACCACACTTGGCCTGTATGTTCTATTTTTAATTTTTGGAGGAATCTGTGTATCTGCCTGTTGTTTTCCATAATGGCTGCACCAATTTACATTCCCATCAACAGTTTCATGGGTTCCCCTGTTTCTATACCTTCACTAATGTTTCTAATCTCTTGTCTCTTTTGTAATAGCCATCTCAGTAAGGTGATATTGTGGTTTTGATTAGAATTTCCCTTATGATAACATCGAGCCCCTTTTCATATACCTTTTGGTGATTTGAATGTGTTCTTCAGAAAGATGTCTATTCAGGTCCCTTGCCCATTTTTTAATTGGGTCACATATTTTTGTTTTGTTTTGTGTTGCTATTGATTTATATAAGTTCCTTAGATATTCTGCATATTAACTCCTTATCAGATATATGGTTTGCAAATGCTTTCTCCCATTCTGTAGTGTGCCTTTTTATTTCATTTTATTTTATTTTTATTGTTCCCTTGGTTTTACAAAAGCTTTTAATTTGACATAATTTCACTGGTTTATTTTTATTGCCTGTGCTTTTGATGTCATAGCCAAAAAATTATTCCCAAGCCTAATGTCAAGGAGTTTTTCCCATGTTTTCTTCTAGTCATTTTATGGTTTCAGGTTTTACACTGAAATCTTTATTCTATTTTAAGTTAATTTTTGTATATGGTGTAAGATAAGCGTCCAATTTTATTCTTTTGCATATGAGTATCCAGTTTTCCCAACACCATTTTATTGAAGAGATAATCCTCTTTCCATTGTGTATTCTTGGCACCCTTGTCAAAGATTGGTTGACCATATATGTGTGGCTATATTTCTGGGTTTTCTATTCTGTTCCATTGGTCCATATATATTTTTGTATGCCAGTACAATTATGTTTTGACTATGAAAGCTTTGTAATATAGGTTGAAATCACTATGTGTGATGTCTCCATCTGTGTTATTTTTTTCTCAAGATCACTTTAGCTATTTTGGGTCTTTTGTGGTTCCATACAAATTTTAAATTTTTTTTCTATTTCTGTGAAAAATGCCATTGGAATTTTGACAGAGATTGCATTGAATCTGTAGACAACTTTGTGTCCTACGGACATTTTAATAATCTTAATTGTTATTTCCAATCTATGGACATGGGTATCTTTCCTGTTTTTGTGTCTTCTTCAAATTTTTTCATCAATGTCTTCTAGTTTTCAGTGTAGAGATCTTTCATATACTTGGTAAAATTTAATCATAAGTATTTTATTATTTTGATGCCATTGTAAATGGGGTTGTTTTCATAACTTTTTCAGATAGTTTGTTTTTATTGTGTAAAAACACAACCGATTTTCTTAGAGCTGTCTCTTTTATACACAGGGGATATTTTCCAAGACCCCTCAGGGATGCCTGAAACCATGAACAGTACCTTACCAAATACATACTATGCTTTATTCTATACATACATACCTATCATAAAGTTTAATTTACAAATTAGCCACAGCAAAAGATTAATAATTGATAATAAAATATAACATTATAATAATATTCTGTAATAAAAGTTATGTGGATGTGGTCTCTCTCTCTCTCAAAATATTTTATTGTACTGTGGATCTTACCAATATCAACGTACATTTTTTTTTCTTATTAAGAACTTTTACTTTTTTAGTAAAACGAAGCATTTTACAGATTCTCTTTTCGATATTTGAATTTCCAGCATTACTATTCTTGTGTTTGGGGGCCGTTATTAAGTAAAATAAGGGTTACTTGAACACAAGCACTGCACTACCACAACAGTAGAACTGATAACAAAGATGACTACTAAGTAACTAATGAGTCGGTAGTATATACAGTGTGGATAAGCTGAACAAAGGGATGATTCATGCCTGGTAGGATGGAGTGGACAGTGTGAGATTTCATCATACTACTCAGAGTGGCACACAACTTAAAAGTTATGAATTGTTTATTTCTAAAATTTTTCATTTACTATTTTTGAACCATGGTTGACCTTGGGTAGTTGAAAGCACAGAAAAAACAAAACAAAACAAAACAAAAAAAAACAAAAAAACACACAGATAAGTAGGGGGAGGTCTACTTGTATGTTGATTTTGTATTCTAAAAATTTACTGAATCTATTAGTTCTAAGAGATTTCTGGTAGAGTCTTCAGGGTTTTCTATATATAAAATTAGGTCATCTGTAAACAGAGACAATTTATCTTCTTCCTATCCAATTTGGATGTATTTTATTAATTCTTTCTCTTGTCTGATTGTTCTGGCTAGCCCTTCCAGCAATATGTTGAATAGAAGTGTAAAAACCCTAGTTTTATTCCCGATCTTAGAGGAAAGAGCTTTCAGCTTTCTACCATAAAATATGATATTAGCTGTGAGCTTGTTGTATATGACTTTAATTATGTTGAGGTATATGACTCACAGTTCCACATGGCTGGAGAGGCCTCTGGAAACTTATAATCATGACAGAAGGCACCTCTTCACAGGACAGCAAAAGAGAGAATGAGTGCCAGCCGGGGAAATGCCAATTGCTTGTAAAACCATCAGATCTTGTGAGAACTCACTACCACAAGAACAACATGGGGGTAAGCACCCCCGTGATTCAATTACCAATTACCTCTCACTGGGTCCCTCCCCTAACACGTGGGGATTATGTGAACTACAATTCAAGATGAGATTTGGATGGGGACATTGCCAAACCATATCATATATATTTCTTTTTGAGACAGGGTCTCACTCTGTTGCCCAGGCTGGAGTGCAGTGGCACAATCCCGTTCACTGCAACCTCGAAACCCTGGGCTCAAGCAATCGTCCTGCCTCAGCCCCCTGAGTAGCTGGGACTACAGGCACACACCACCCTGCCTGGATACTTTTTTATTTTAATATTTTTGTAGAAACGGGGTCTCTCTATGTTGCTCAGGGTCTCTCTATGTTGCCCAGGCTTATGTGATACTTCTGCCTCAGCCTCCTAAAGTTCTGGGATTACAGGCATGAGCTGCTGCACCAGTCCTATATTCTTAATGACAGTCTGTAGGTTCCCTATGCTTTTTTAACTTGTTTTAATTCTTGTTTTCTTTTGTTACCCAATTGGCTGACTATAAAGGATCTGTCTTTGAGTTTACTAGTTCTTTCCTCTGCATGCTTGAGTCTACTATTGAAGCTCTCTGTTGAATTGTTCAGTTCTGTCCTTGTATTCTTTAGCATCAGGATTTCCGTTTCGTTCTTTTTTTACGAATTTTATTTCTTCATTAAATTTCTTATTTTGTTCATGCCTTGTCATTCTAATGTTGCTTAGCTGTCTGTGTTCTGCGTGTCTTTGAGCTTCTTTAGGATGATTATTTTTAATTATTTGTGAAGCAATTCACAGATTTCCATCCCTTTGGTATTGATTATATAACTTTATTAGTTTCCTCTGTTGTTTTTGGTTTTGGTTTTATTTGTTTGGTGGTGTTCTGTTTGCCTGATTTTTTGTTGTAGCTTTGCATTGGTGTCTATGAATTTAAAAGAGTAAATCTCTCCTTCAGTTTATGAATGGACTTTGGCAGGTAAAGACCTTCTCCTGATGAGTCCTCAGGCTGATGAGATTGCTTCCAGGACTGCATTGAAGTGGGATTGGAGCTGGGTTATGTGGCTGCTTCTAGGTCTGTGGTGGAGTCTGTTGTTGGTGGGCCTGTTACTAGGAGTTTAAGTAGACATGAATCTTGTCTGGCCTCTATGCAGTCTGGAGTGCCTTTGGGATGGGATGGCACTGGGGTAAGTGTCCACTTCAAAATCTGCCAACGGAGAGCTTGTTATCATGTGCATGGATGGTTGCGACTCCCTCCAAGTCCCTGGGAGAGCTCTTGCTGGGTCACTGATTTGGTGACCCTCTCGATTGTAATTGAATCATAGGACTGCTTCAGGGTTGGCAGCTGAGCCCAAGGTCTCAGGCCTGCTTCTGGAGAAGTGGAGGGGCATGTTTCCCTCCTGGTCCTTGGATGGGCAGGACTGTTCTTAAACTAAAGCTGAAACGGGCTTGTCTTTTCATTATCTTGACAGGATCTTTTGAAGAGAAACTCTTAACTTTTGGTGAAATTCAAATTTATCAATTTTTTATTTTATAAACTGTACTTTTGAAGTCAGGTGTAAGAAATCTTCACTTAACCCCAAATCATAGAGATTTTCTCTATTTTTTTTTTCCTGAAAACTTTATGGTGTTAGATTTTTGTTCTATGATCCATATTCACTTATTTTTGTATATTGTTCAAGGCATGGATTGAGGTTCCTATCTTTACATTTGAACACCCAGTAGCCAATCAACATGTCTATTCCTACTTAGATTTAAACCTAAGTGGGAACAGAGATATTGGTTGTCTGAAATTCAATAGGGTAATTATAATAAAAGCCATCGTTAATTGAGTATTCAGTGTGTGCCAGTCATGACTTTAAACACTTACCTGCATTTTCTCATTTAATGCTTCTGAGAATGCTATTAAGTGAATACCATTGTTATAATGTGGATAACAATGAAAAAAATAGGTACACAGAGGTATTAAATAACATGCCTTATCAACACTTTGTGTGTTTCAGCACAAAGTGTTTATAAGACTATCTTTTTTCCACTGCATAGTCTTTTTTTTTTTTTTTCTTCAAAAAATCAAATGACTAAATATTTGTGAGCCCAGTTCTGGATGGTTGACTTTTTCCCACTGATTTATTGATTTATTTGTCTATCTTAAGTCAACACCAGGGTCTTTATGACTTTAGCTTTATGACAAGCATTACAATTTGAGAGGCTAAGTCCTAAGACTTTGTTGTTTTTCCTCAAAGTTGTTTTGTGTATTCTCTGTCCTCATTTACATATGAATTTTAAGATCAGCTTATTGTAATTTAAAAAGTCAAGATTATGACTTATAACATATTTAAAGATATGTATACTGGTTTGTTCTAATTTTAGAAATTACACATTTGTGTGACAAAAATGTCCTTTTGCTGTGGATGGCTTTTTAGCTGTTTCGGAGGGACATTGTCTTTCCTTAGGCAAAATTATACTAAAGCCATAGTCAACCCCCAAATCTGTGTGGCTAACAATAAAGACATTTATTCTTAGGCTACTCATCCATCACAGATTGACTACAGCTGTAGTCCATATTGTTTTCATTTTCAAACCTAGGTTGAAGGAACAGTCACGAATCTGGGAGAGTGCAAATCTTTTAACACATGTCTTATTGACTTACATTTTATTGACTAAAGCCAGACAGGTAGAAAATCTTAATGTCAATGAAATATAAAGAAAAATTCTCCAAGAAAGACAGCACAAAGGAAAGGGGTTATAATTATTTTTAAGAGAATAAAATATATCACAAACACTAAATACCTCTTTAAATGATGAGTTTTAGAAAAGGGGAACAATTTGCAAATGGACAGGATTAACTTAATATGAAATGAGTTTTTCATGGGAAATTTTAAGTATTTAATTATTTGGCTATGTCTCTATTCCTCCCCAATATTATCTTTCTTGATTCTAGACAAGAAACCTTTGAGCTACTTTGACTTCGCAGCTTTGTGCCACATTACATATGTCTGCAGAAAGTTAAAATATTATTTTCTATATTACTGCCCTCCTTTCCCTTTTCTTCTATCATTTAATACTTGTTCAGAGATATGTGCAGATAATTTATAAACATATGCAATTCAGTAAGTAATCAATTCTTTCTAAATAGATTTAAACCTAAGTGGGAATGGAGATGTTGATTGTCTGAAATCCATAGGATAATTATAATAAAAGCCATCATTAATTGGGATTTAGTGTGTGCCAGTCATGATGTTAAGTGACTTGCCTGTATTTTCTCATTTAACGCTTCTGAGAATGCTATTAAGTGGATACCATTGTTATAATGTGGGTGACAATAAAAAAAAAGGTACATAGAGCTATTAAATAATATGTCTAAGAAATCATAAGCATTTGAATCATGATTCAAATCTAGGCCTGTCAGATTTCATAACCTAAGCTTATAATACTATAATTCAAGAAGATGACCTTCATACAGTCTCAAAGCTCTTAATTGAAAATCTCTAGGATATTAAAATGGGCAAAGCTATACTTTTAATATCTAAGGCAAATAGTACATTTTCTGTGAAACCATTTGTATCTAGAGAACAGATAGCATTCCACATACAGCAAAGAAGGCTGTAGACCTCAGACTAATTTTGAGGAAATTGCAATCAGGATGAGTAAATAACCTAAATTATCAAATGTTTCAAAGCAATATAGAGGTGTTACTTTAAAGTTCAGATAGAAACTGGAATTTTTCTAAATGAGAAACTGTGATTAGGATCCTCTGGCTGACAAAAAGTCAATAATCATGTATTAGTTGCATCACAATATAATCATAACTATTTTTTCTTCACCTAAAAAGAGAAGACCTCTGTGGAGGAAATGGGGAGATGTTCATTAAAGGTTATAAAGTTTCAGTTATGCAGAATGAATAAGTGTTGGAAATCTAAGGTACAGAATGATGATAGAATTAATAATACTGTGTTATATACTCTAAATTTGCTATGAGTAGATATAAAATGTTATAACCACACACATAAAAATAATAAATATGTGATGTTATGGGTTTGTTAATTAGCTTGATAGTGGCAATAATTTCACAATGTATGTGTGTATGAAAACATCACACTGTACACCTAAAATATATCCAATTTTTATTTGATAATTATACCTCGATAAAGCTGGAAGGAAAAAAGAAAAAACTCTAAAATCCTCAAAAAATGCTAGCAAAGTGAATCCAGCAACAGATAAAAAAGATTATACATCATAACTAAGTGAGATTTTTTTCCAGGAATGCAAGAGTTGTTGAACATAAAAAAAATATACCACATTAATAGAATGAAGAAAATAAAACACAGAATCATCTCAATTCATGAAGAAAAATCATTTGACAAAATCCAAACATCCTTTCATGCTAAAAACACTGAACAAATTAAAAATAAAATACCACTTACTCAACATGATAAAGAACATTTATGAAAATCCCATAAATAACACTCTAATCAATGGTGGAAGACAGAAAGCTTTCCCCCACAAATCAGAAACAAGATAAGAATGTCTGCTTTTGTGATTTCTATTAAATGTTGTATGGAGGTTCTAGCCCTCAAAATTAGGCAACCCCCTTCCACCCTCACACAAAAGCATCCAAACTGGAAAGAAATTTGAAATCGTTTTATATATAGAAATAGTTTTATATATAGAAAATGCTAAAGAATCCACAAAAAATAACCTAGTAAACCTGATAATTAAATTCAGCAATGTTGCAGGATATAAGATGAACACACAAAAATCAATTGGATTTCTATACACTGGCAGTGAACAATCCAAAAGAAAATAAATTCCCTTACATCAAAAAGAAGATACTTAGGAATACATGTAACCAAGGGAGTGCAAGACTTATACACTAAAAACTATAATACATTGCTGAAAGAAATTAAAGAAGAACTAAATAAACATAAATATATCTTTTGTGCATGTTTGGAAGGCTTAATATTGTTAAGATGACACTAATACCCAAAGTGATCCATAGGTTAAATTTAAGCCATGTCAAAACCATAAAGGCTTGTTTTTTTTTTAAAAAAAAATCTTTTTGGAGAAATGGAAAAGCTTATCCTAAAATTCATGTGGAATTACAAGAGACCCCAATAGCCAAAACAGTGTTAAAAAAGAAAAATGATTATAGGTTTACTTTACATTTGAAAATCCATGTAATCCCTCAAATTAACAGAATAAAAAAAATCTTCTCATAGATGCAAAAAATGTATTTGACAAAATCCAAAATCAATTTGTATCAAAATCCTTTAGAAAATAAGAACTAGAAAGAAACATTTTCAATGTAATAAAGAATATCTATCAAAAATCTGATGTGAACATCATACCTAATAGTGAAAAACTAAATGCTTTTCCTGTCAGATTAAGAATAAGGCAAAATATCCACTCTCACTATTTCTATTTTACAGTGTACTAGAGATCCTAACCATGATTCATCAAGGATCTAGATCCAGAAATACCATCTGGCCCAGTGATTCCATTACCGGGTATATACCCAAAGGATTATAAATCATTCTACCATAAAGACACATGCACACATATGTTTATTGCAGCACTATTCATAATAGCAAAGACTTGGAACCAACCCAAATGCCCATCAATGATAGACTGGATAAAGAAAATGTGGCACGTATACACCATGGAATACCATGCAGCCATAAAAAAGGATGAGTTCATGTCCTTTACAGGGACATGGATGAAGCTGGAAAACATAATTATCAGCAAACTAACACAGGAACAGAAAACCAAACACCACATGTTCTCACTCATAAGTGGGAGTTGAACAATGAGAACACTGGACACAGGGAGGGGAACATCACACACCAGGGCCTGTCAGGGGGTGGGGGGCTAGGGGAGGGATAGCATTAGGAGAAATACTTAATATAGATGACAGGTTGATGGGTGCAGCAAACCACCATGGCATGTGTATACCTATGTAACAAACCTGCACGTTCTGCACATGTATTCCAGAACTTAAAGTATAATAAGAAATAAAATAAAATTGTAAGCTATTAAAAAGAAGTGAAACTAACTTTATTTGTAGATCACATAATCAGCTCTGTAAAAATTTCTAAAGATTCGATCAACAAAATCTTCTAAACTAATAAATGACTCTCTGAAGGCTTTAGGGATATAAAGTCAGTACATAAAAATCAATTATATTTCTATATAGTAGCAACAATCAGAAATTGAAATAAAAATTTAAAAGGCCATATGCAATAGCATCAAAAATAGAAAATACCTAGGAATAAATTTGGCAGAGGATTTGCAATATGTACACTGAAAAATGACAAAATATTTCTGGGATAAATTAAAGAAGACCTAAGTAAATGGATAAATATGCAGTGTTTATTGATTGAAAGGGTCCTTACTGTTAAGAATGCCAATTATTCCAAAATGGATCTATAGTTTTAAAGCAATCCCAATCAAAATCCAAGAAAACTTTTGATAGAATTTGACCAGCTGATTCTACAATTCACATGGAAGTGTCAAGGCTCCAGATTAGTCAAAACAAGTTGGGGAAGAACAAAGTTGAAGACATTCCACTATCTAATTTCAAGACTTCAAGACTTACTACAGAGCTATAGAAACCAAGACAGTGTAATATTGGAATAAAGGTAGACATGTTTATCAGTGAAACAGAATAGAAAGCCCAGAAATAGCTTCTTTACTACTGAGAGGTGATGCCAGTTGAACATGTGAATCTGAGAATTCCTGTGTTCCCAAGACTGAAATGTCAAAGACTTTAATCAGAATTTTAGTGATAGATCAAACTCTACCTATAATGTTTTCTTATCTAATGACATTCAGGTGGTGACAACTTGAGTCTCAGAGCTTTCTGAGGAGTTGCCTTTATTAAAGTTATCTGGAAAGATAAGGGGTGGAGACATGTCATGGTAGCTCTGTCCTAGCACCACCACTGCAACTAGAGTAGCTCCATTTTCATCTATTGTATTTAGTGTGTCTCCCCACATGGTTTTGGTAGACATGTCAAAATTTACAATAAAATCTTTTTTTAAAAAATTATTTTAAGACTTCCCTGGACCTGGACAGAATCATTTCTCTTACTAGCTTTTAACCCCATTATATTATCTTTGAAAGCAATATGTGATGATTGACCTTATGTAATGCCAGGAGAATCTATAATTCTGTACCATCTAGAATTTACAATGCACTTAACTCTTTTTTGTTTTTCTTTTTCTTTTTTTTTTTTTTTTTGAGACGGAGTCTCAGTCTGTTGCCCAGGCTGGAGTGCAGTGGTGCGATCTCACCTCACTGCAAGCTCCACCTCCTGGTTTCACATGCTTCTCCTGCCTCAGCCTCCCGAGTAACTGGGACGACAGGCGCCCGCCACCACGCCCGGCTAATTTTTTGTATTTTTAGTAGAGATGGGGTTTCACCGTGTTAGCCAGGATGGTATCGATCTCCCGACCTCATGATGCACCCGCCTCAGCCTCCCAAAGTGCTGAGATTACAGGTATGAGCCACCGCACCCGGCCACTTAACTCTTTTTATAATGCAAACATACCTGTGATGTAGACAATGTAATTAATAGCATTCCTGTTTTTCTATCGAAAAACTGTAAAGAAGTTAGGCTCCAACGAAGTTGTGGTAGAGCTAAGAATCAAACTCAAGTTTTTCTAACTCCAAAGCTAGTATTAGTCTCTGCAACTCTACCTCTAGTGCTTAGTATATTTTATTCTAAGATACTTGAGATGTACTTCCATTTTCTGGTCTGGCATGTAACAAACTCGGAAGTTGGACTCTATCCTAACAAGTAAAAAGCTGACAAACTGAAAAATTGACAACTCTTCTCATATCCTTAAGAGAAGTGAGATCATAGAGCAAAACCCTATTCCCAGAACTGGAGAAACAGACAGGCAAATACAGAGAATGACAACTTACCAAGTAGAAACCCACAAGCAGCACCTCTCCAGGAAGCAGTGCTGGGTAGGGAAAACTGAACTTTAGTTGAAAATTGCTGGAGACTCAATGTGGACATGTCTGAGAGAGAAAAACTCTAGGGGACCTAGCCACGGGTAGGTGTGTTGGGGCAGGTGTGGGGCGGGTGTGGGGCGGGATACTTTTGTGAGTTTTACTACCAGGCACTCTATGTGGTCCTATCAGTGAATTGGAGAAAATTTCTCTAGTCTTTCCGTCAGTGGGAGGGGACAGGGGACCATGAGAGAACAACAAGGTCTGCCCTTAGAAGAAACTATTTAACAAGATCCTAATCTTCTGGGGTTTTGAAACAGCCTCACTGGGCAAAGGGAAAAATTCAGTTCCAGCCAGCTGTAGTCTTTCATGTGGAAGAAGAGAAATTCTTAACTCTAGCCTACTCTAGCCATCCTGTCCCACCAAAGTGGAGTGAGATGAACATTGAGAAGCCAGAGTCAAATTCACAGTCCATAACCCAGGCTCCCTAAAAGATGAGACCTAATAGCAGGACATATTACCACCACTTTATCACAGTTGTATTCACAAGGAAAAATTAAAACACATACTGAAAGTTGAGATACAGTATTTGGGAGATTTAGGAATAAGGCCTACAGAATAGGACACTGATATTGATATGGTTTGATTTTGCATCCCCAGCAAAATCTCAACTTGAATTGTAATCCCCACATGTCAAGGGAGGGACCTGGTGGGAGGTGATTGGATCATGGAGGCAGTTTCCCCCATGCTGTTCTTGTGAAAGTGAGTGAGTTCTCACAAGATCTGATGACTTTATGTGCTTGGCAGTTCTTTTTTTGCTTTCTTTCTCTCCTACTGCCTTGTTAAGAGGTCCTTGCTTCACCTTCTCCTTCCACCGTGATTGTAAGTTTCCTGAGGCCTCCCCAGCCATGTGAGTCAATGAAGCCTCTTTCCTTTCTAAATTACCCAGTCTTGGGCAGTTCTTTATAGCAGTATGAAATGGACTAATACAGATAAAAGAAACTGGCTAAAGCTTACTTTGGTCTTGCAGACTTTCTGAATATAACCTGCTATGACTTAGGATCTACTGAATAATGTCCCCTCCAAATTTTTCTCTACCCAGAATCTGTGAATTTAATATTATTGAAGAACAGGGCTTTTGCAGATATAGTAAATTTAAGGTCATACTGGAAGGCATTGGGTTCTAAATCTAATAAGACTGGTATCCTTATAAAAGAGGGAAATTTGGACACACAGACACATACACATGAGGAGAAGGCCAAGTGAAGACAGAGGCAGAGGTTGGAGTTAGGCAGCTACAGGCCAAGGAATACCTAGGATTGCCAGAAATCACAAGGAGATAAGAGGCAAGGAGGTTTTCTCACCTACAGGCTTTAAAGAGAGTGGGGCCCTACCAACATCTGGATTTCAGACTTCTGGCCTTCCAAACAGTCAAAGAATAAATTTCTGTTGTTTCAAGTCACCCTGTTTGTGGGTTTTAGTAGCCCTAGGAAATGAAATAGGGTCTGTTTAGAGAGGGTCTGTAGTTCCATTCTCAACTCAGTGGTCCCTGGAGTGAAGTTGGCTCAGGACTTGAAAGCTTTAGTAATGGTTTCCCTGGCATATCAAAGGCAGAATGTGCTCACCAAATGCAGATAAGATAGGAGTGAGGAGAATGACGGAACTTTTCAGAGGACTTTAGTCACCTTTTTGGTGCAAACAGTACGGATTCAAAAACAAAGAGTGGGGATCTCATCCTCCATACATCACTGTCTAAAAACAAGACCTCCTGTGAGGCACTTACTCTCTCCAGGCCTTTTCCCTCTCCGATAAAAAGGGACTCATTTCCCTGGGTTTACTAATTTTCAGAGAGATGGTGATATCTGATAGCCAAATGATCGTGAAAATGTTTTGAGGAGTCTGGGACTATTCAATCCATTGTCGTAGAGGCTACAGAAATATAAAACAATCTTTATTATTTTTACTTTTATATTTCTGTGAGCTAGAGTCTTCAAATATGGGATGAGGAAAGTAAATGGCTACTTTGCTTCCAAAGTTTAAGTGTCTATCCTTTCCCAACCTAACAGCAAAGCCTATAAAGGAGAGAATCCATGTTCTGTTTTGCTATTAATCCAGCTTGTAGTGTTCACACCTCAGAAAAAAAAATACAATACCATTATAACCCACCAAGCAGGAAATACGAATTACCTTTCATCTTCATCTCAAATGGAAGAATTAGCTGTTTAAACAATTAAGGCAGTGACCACCGTGGGTTTGTTTGCTGTCAGATTGATTTCCTGCACTTTCTTTGCTCTGCTCTGTATTGTAAGAGGGCACAGCCCTGAAAAATGCAGAGATACTAGAAAATCCAGTAGGAATCTCTGGGGGCTGATGGAAGGGAGGAAGGAAAGAGGAGCAAAGGTATTTCTCTCTCTCTCTCTCTCTTTCTCTCTCTCTCTGCCTTGCTGCTGCACTGTCTCTGGCAGGGGCTGTGTATTCTCTGTGGCATCAGCACCTTCCCTCCCACCTTCCAATTCCTTCCCCATGACCCCAGCTCCCACCTGTCAGGATCACTGTGATTTCAGCATCCAGTGTTTCCTCCTGGCTCTTGCTCTGGTAGTCTAACCCCCACTGATTTTTCCACCATCTGTAGGGATAAGAGTAGCTTCCTAGAGTTTCTCATTTCATATCTTTTCACTTTCCCCTTTTCTCTTTTATCTCTTCCACCATCTTTGTAAGTAACTCCCTGTATTAATGTCTCTCCATTTTAATTTATCTGGCATGGGTTTTGTTTTCCTGGATGGACCCTTATTGAATCAACAAGTTAAATTAAGTAAGTAACTCCCTGTATTAATGCCTCCCTGTATTAATTCCTCTCCATTTTAATTTACCTGGCATGGGTTTTGTTTTTCCTGGATGGACCGTTATTGAATCAACAAGTTAAATTATTTTGTCTCTTGATGGAAGAATAAATAATTATTTCCAAAAATTTTCTGACTGTAGCCTTGGAAAAGATTCACTGCCTTTAATATATACTATAGATTTGAAAAACTACAGCTGCACAATTATTTATCATGATATAAATGAGTGGAACATTTATGCACATGAATAAGTCTTTAGTTTTCTCCTTTCTCTACAATGTGTTTTGAGAACATTGATGAAAATAAACTTTTCAGAGGTGGTAGGGTTTGTTAGTAGGTAGTAGTGAAGAAGGGGTGTTCAGTTTGTTAAATTTTTCTCAGGAGTTAAAAATGTTTCTGCATATAATCAGGACATACCCCCAGTCCTTCTAATTAGTAAAATCTTTCTTATCCTACAAAATTAAACTCAAATATTACTGCCTGGGACAAATACATTCTTCTCTTCTTTATGGGCACACAGTGATTTTACACATCTCTATCTTCTGTGTGGGTAGGTCTAGCCATATGCCTTGGTTCTAGCCTTGAAATGGAAACAGAAATGAGAGTACCATTTCTGGGCATGTCTTATAAAAACCTCTTGAGTTGGATTATCTGTGCTTTTTTCTCCTTCTGCCTGCTGGCAAGGAGAAACACGTGAGGATTTTGAAAGTGATGTGTTTAAGATGGAAGAGCCTGTGTCAGCCTGGGTCCCTGGAATACTCCCAAGGTGGAGAGTCAACCTACCAGTTCATTTGCCCATCCAGGATGACTATGTGAATCAAAATAAACTGGTTGTAAGCCACTATATACTTGGGCTCTGCTTACAACGGTGCATATTACTAACCAATATGCCCCTTCTGAAAGGCTTTAACTCCTGTATAATCAGTAGTTCTTTATTGTGTTTTCCCCTATTTCACCTTTTCATACCTCCTTGGCAGCCCAGATCAAACTGGATTAGAGTTTTTTGTTCATGGCACTCTTGCTCTCTCTCACCAGAGAATGAGCTTCACAATGGCAGGGAGGGTCTCATTTACCTTTGTATCCCCAATGCCAAGCATTAAGGATGGAACATACAAGGTTTCACAAATTGTATGTTGAACTGAATGGACTGGTATTGGACTTCTGCCTACTCTGTCTTTCCTTCCCCCATCCTTACTAGGGTGAAAATTTTGTCTTGAACCCTGATACTTTTTAATGCTCACTATGCGTGAGCAAACATATCACCCCACCCACTTACCCATCTACTTGCAGTTTTAACTTGAGACTTCTGTTTGTCAGCATTCCCCACCTTCCACTGCCACCACTGCTATTCTACTGAACTGCTGACCTCTGAGCCCCAGCTAGCTTCACTATGACTCACAGGCCTCAGCATGGCGGTGATGCTTATAATACCCTGGGGGATGAAAATAAGCATGTTTTTATGCGCACCTGATAAAATACTCTTGAATTTATGCTCTAATCTGTTATTTATTTAATTGAAAAAATAATCTTCATACCTGGAACTCTCTTATTTCTAAATTTAAACATCATTAGCTATAATCTAGGATTAAACAAACTAATAACCTTGAAAATCCATGAGTCCTGAAGTCAGAACTAAGATCAATTCAATGAAATGTAGTTTCAGGGGGATTTCTGCTGGAGCAGAACAAGGATAATACAACAGCAGAATATATCTTTATATTCTTTACTCAACAAAACTGAGAGTAAACCATGCCTTTTTAGCTTCTATTCACCTTACTGATACTCTGCTGGTAGGAATTATACAGATTCCTATGCTATTCCACTGCAAAGTAACTGAGTTACAAAATGTCAAGGATAGAAAGTCCTTTGCAATTCATGTAGGCTGGTGATTCCTGCTATGTTGAGGAATGTGGATTGTTTGAAATATACTCTCAAAGTTGTAGACTCACACACTTTACATATAACTCCAATAGTTCAAGAATTCCCTGGAGGACATCCATAATCTCTCATTCATCCATGGATGCCCATTAATAAAATTTTTCTAGGAACTAACAAATACGTGTGGGTATCTGCTATCAGTTTTACTCCCTACAACACGAAACTGCAATACATGCCACATTCACTCATTTATCAGTTTCTCCAAATCATGTTTTATCTACTTCTAGCTCCTACACACTGGGCTTGTAGAAAATTCAACCTCAATCTTTATCAAGAAGCCTATCTCATCTATTCCCACAGGATTATGTAAAGATTTTAAGGTCTTACAACAGGCAGATCATCAAGAAAGTTTACACTACTTACAGCTGATGTGCCACAGGTACCTGTGCCATTAAGGCAGTGAAATTTCTGGCTGCATTGCCAAGCTGGGGTAGGTGATCTTTTTCACTGTGGTTCTAGAAGCTCTTACTCCAAGTGTTCTATCATATCGGTGTCACCAACCTACCCCATCAGAGGTATTGTCACCCATTGGAGAGGTGGGGGATTGTGACCATATGTGAAGGCGAGAACACAGCTATGACTGACTCTTGAGGACCCAAACTCCAATTCTATCCCTAGTTCCAGGGGAGAAACTATATGTTTTCTCATCTCCTACAGGTTTCATTCCTCTTCCTGGGAGAATTCAGCATGCATCTTTTCAATTGCTGAGGCTGTCTGCAGGATAGGAAGGAAGTCTATGAAAACAGTTGAGCACCTGGGCACCAGAAACAGACTACTTGGGTTCAAGTTCCACCTTGACTACTGACCGGCTCTTACAAATGCATCAGCTTCCTAGAGCTGTGGCAATAAATTACTACAGACTTGGTGACTTAAAACAACAGACATCTATTATCTCACAGTTTGGGAGGCCAGAAGTCCAAAATGTTATCAGGGTCAGTTCCTTCTGGAGGCACAGAAGGAGAATGTTCTATGCCTCCCTCTGAGTTTTGCTGGCTGCCAGCAATTCTTGGCATTCTTTGGCTTGTACAAACGTCACTCTAATCTCTGCCTCCATCCTCCCATCACTTCACTTCTTCTCTGTGTTTCTCTTCCCTTTTGTTCCTTCGTAAGAGCCCTTGCGTTATTTAGGGTTCACGTCCACCCTAATCCAGGATCATCTTATCTTGAGATTCGTAATGACATCTGCAAAGACAGTTTTTCCAACCAAGATCACATTCACAGATTCTAGGTGGACATTTATTTTGGGGTTCCACCATTTAACCCACTACAACAAATGTAAGCAATTTTGTTAACCTCTTTTGTCCACAGTATAATAAGGATGATGATAAAAACAGTAAACTCTCCCAGAAGTTTATTGAGGGTTAAATGAGTTATACATAAAGCATTTAAAGAATTCTTGGTAAATAGTAAATATTCCTTGAGATGGTATTTGCTATAAGGTGAGTGAACTTCTGAATAGAACTATTAATTCTGTGCTTGATCACTCAGTTCAAAGCCTCATTAACAAAACCCAAAGCCAGAGAGCATGAGTGCTAATAAACTCTTGTCTGTGAAGACAGGGGAAATGTACCCAGTGGAAAACACAAATCCCTCTGCTGCATCCTGTATCTGTACGGTTTTACTATTAATAGATAGATTTTGGTGGTGAAAATGCCAACAGCCTGGCCGGAAGACTTTTATTTAGCCCAAAGACTATCACAATTTCTAGTGATACAGTATTAGAGATAAAAAGAAGGTGTGTTAAGGAAACTAGAACCACACTAGTTTTAACAGAGAGAATATAACATAGGGAATCGGCAAATCAGGGCGAGCTGGAAAAGCAAGAAAAGGAAACACTGAGATGGTACAAAGACAGTAATGGCAGGTAACAGCCACACTCCCAGCTAAGGAAACAAAAGGGAAGTGTTGGGGTCATTGGAACTTAGAAGCTTAGAGGAGTCTGTGGAGTTAGGAACCTAAGGCAGGGTAGTGCCCATGTGGTGCTGATATCTCTGGAGCTTGAAAAAAGAACCTCAAGCTGGGACTTAGACCTCACAGGAAGGGGCACTGTCCATCTTGTACTGTGTTTCTGGCAGATGGATGATGAGGATAGTCCTGAGAGCATTGGGAAAACTAGAAATTGGTCTCATCTGCTGCTCCTAAACCCAACTGCCACTCCTTGGATGAAGAACCCTTGCTGGAGTGACAACAGCAAGCAGGAAGGAGCAAGTCCCTTCAGTCCCTTCTTTCTCCTCTAGTCTTCTGGGCTTCTTCCAGTGCCCTCTGTGAACAGAACCAACCAGGAGGCCAACAGGCAAAGGGTAAAATGATTTGCAGAATCCCAGCAACAGTGTCATGAAGCTGAGAATAAACAGTGTACTTGGAGTCAAGAAGCAACAGCTTAATGATTAGCATTTGGTAACTATGTGGCAAGCATTTACATGTATTATTTCTATAAATCCTCATAACGGTATTATATATATCATGTAATATATAATGTAAGAGTATAATCAACCTTTGATTACACCACCACTACCAACAGCAACTAAGGTTAGAAAAGTTAAGCTCCCGATGCCAAAGAACAAGTAAGTGGCCAAGCAAGGATTTTAACCAAGTCCTGCATGACTTAAAGACCATAGTCATTTTAGTCTGAAACAGCATGTGAATATCAGAGTTAAAATCTAAAATATACTCAGCCAGCCTCCTGTAATGTGTGAAATCTAAAAAAAATGTATATTTACCAAGCATAAATGTAACGTTGTGCACATGGACTGAAAATTTGCCCCATTATCAGAGAAATAATATATGTACCTTGATGGCACAAAAAAGGATTAATGTGTTTTAGTCTATTGCAATCGTCATATTAATAACAATATGGTACTGCTACCAAAAAAAATACACATGACTATTTTCTGCAGTGTCTAGAACAAGAAAGGTGATAACTCATATCTATTCTGCAATGGCGAAGTCACAATTGAACTCTTGTTTTCTTCAGTTTGGGGAATTTTATCATCAGAACAACTTTGGAAAACTGTGCAAAAATGACCACGATGTAGGGATTAAAAACCTCTCCTGCTATCCTAACCCAGGCCCACCTCATCTGGTATCAGTATTAGAGTAATAACCTCCTGACTGGGCTCCCTATCTCAACCTGGCCAGTCATTCGTTTTTCACCCTGTGGCTGGTAATCTTTCCAAAATGCAATGTGCTGATGTCACACCTGGCTACAGTTTATCCCACAGCCCTTGCAATGACATTGAGATCATCTCATAGGGCCTCAAAAGCCCTCGGCTTCTTGTACCCATTTACGTCTTCAGATACACGTGCACAGGTACACAGGCACCCCACACCCCACAACTGGATCTTGCTGACTCTTCCTGTTAGACATCCTGTTTTCTTGACTGGTTCGCCTTCCTGCCTCTAACGTCCATTTACACACCTACCTTATACCCACTCCTTGCCTGCTGTATTAGTCCATTATTGCATTGCTATAAAGAACTACATGAGACTTGGTAATTTATTGTTTTTTATAAAAAGAGATTTAATTGGCTCATGGTTCTGCAGGCTGTACAGGAAGCATGGCTGGGAGGCCTTGAGAAACCTATCATCATGGTGGAAGGTGAATGAGGAAGCAGGAATGTCCTACGTGGCTGGAGCTGGGGGAAGAAAGTGAAGGGGGAGGTTCTCACATGATATCTTGTGAGAATTCACTCACCATCACAAGAACAGCAGGGGAAAATCCAGCCCCGGTGATCCAGTCACCTCCCACAAGGCCCTTCCTCTAACACTGGGGATTACAATTCAAATAAGATTTGGGTGAGGACACAAACCCAAACCATATCAGCTGCTAACTCCTGCTCATCTTTCTAGGAGTCAACTCAGGGTTCATTTTGCCTTGAAACCTTCCTGGAAAGCCCCTCTTCCAGATTTCTGGGTTTCTAGCCCCTCCTTTTGCTAAACATTGGGCTCAATAAGATCATCTTATGAGAGAACATGAAAACAAGTCTCAGCACAGGATTTAAATTCCACAATTCTTGGGAAAAGAAAATCAAAGCAAACATTATGCTGGTGAAGGCAAGACTTGATGAACCACTCTGGATCTCTGCATTTTGTTCATTAGATACAGATCTTCAAGGAGTTAAATAGAGGCTATTTTATTAGCCATGCTGTTATTCTCTTTTTAGTGCTGCCTTTTCTTACCATATTAATCTTTGGTGTGCAACTAATGTCTTTTCTGCATTAAAGTCAGGAAGCCTGGTTGATACAAGGGCAGTGAACTGTTAATTTTCTAGGTGGGTAATATATTGACTCTGATAGTTAGCCTCCACAGAGGGAAAAATAAATGGACTCCTTTCTTGCTTGTGGAAGCATTAAATGTGTGAACAGCATATATATACCTGAGAGATACTAAATATTAAGCAAATGTCTGTTATTATTATAGTATTAATATTATTTTTACATGCTGTCAAATGTCAAGTCAAGGGATTTGCTCTCAAAGTGCTGCTTCTAGGACAAGCATAGGACCTTTGATTTGTAATCTCAAGGATGAATTAGCTAACATGAGGAAAGGAAGCAACATGACTTAGAGACCAAGTGCAGACTTTGGGAACACAAACTTGAGTTTGAATTCTGACTCATCTACTTATTAACTATGTGGGCTTGGGCAATCATATGGTTTGAATCTGTGTCCCTGCTTAAATCTCATGCTGAATTGTAATCCCTAATGTTGGAGGTGGGGCCTGGTGGGAGGTGATTTGATCATGGGCGTGGATTTCCCTTAAGTACTGGCATTGCAATAGTGAGCGAGTTCTTGTGAGATCTGGCTGTTTAAAGTGTGTAGCACCTTCCCCCTGCCTCTCTCTTGCTCCTACTTCTGCCACGTAAGATGTTTCGCTCCTACTTTGCCTCTGCCAGAATTGGAAGCTTCCTGAGGCCTCCTCAGAAGCAGAAGCCGCTGTGTTTCTATACAGCATGGAAAAGCATGAGCCGATTAAACCTCTTTTCTTGACAAATTACCCAGTCTCAGGTATTTCTTTATAGCAATGCAAGAATGAACTAATATAGGCAAGTTATTTGCCTTCCCTGATCTCAGTTAGTGGTTGGATTAAATAAGATTACGCATGCAATCAACCTAGGGAATTAACAATGCTTGGAGCAAAGTAAGTGCCCATATTTGTAAATTTTAAAAATAATTTCTTGTTATTTGTATACATTTATTTTGACTAAAGTTCCTTTCCCTTCAATCAGTTCTCCACATTATAACCAAAGATCTGTTCCTAAAGTGTCAATCTGACCACATTGCTCTTTACTTACTCCTCTTCCTTGGTTCTCCTTTATACTCAGGAAAATTATAGCAGGTCTCTTTTGGTGAATGCATACCAGAAGCCAGGAGCTCTGCTAAGTGCTCCACTTATATTGTCTAATTTAATTCCTGAAACAACCCTGAGAAATAGCTACTGTTATTATCCTCACTTCACATATAAATAAACTGTTATTAAGAATGGCTAAGCAATTTGTCCAAGATGACCAGATATTAATTATGCCCAGTGTTCCATTATTGGAATGCTAAGCATGTGGGAGTTATTTATATCCTACTGCTCAAGGTTATCACCAAGGTCTGATTGCAAAAATTCAAAAAATTGCAACCTCAGGCATAAATGGGTTAGTGGTAAATGTCAGAATTCAAGTGTTTGTTTGATTTCAAAGAACATGTCCTTTCTAGTTATAAAATTCTCCCTCTTAAACAGGCTCTTTTAGTGAAGAAGATTGGGCTCTTCATACTCTTGCCCTGTTGTTTCTCAAGCCTAATCCCTGGTTTCCCTTCCTTGGTGACCCTGCCCTTCACCCACACTGATGGCTTCTTATACTGTCTTGCCTCTGCACCCCTGGATCAAGATTCCCTTTTTCTATAATATTTTAATTCTCCATTAAACATGGTTTTCTCATTGACTCTTGAGTCTCACCATTCAAGACTCAATTCAATTCTTATCTTTCTTGGAAGCCTTCCACAACTATCTAGGTTCCCATAACGTCCTATGCATGTTTCCATGACATTTCACCTGAAGTATATAGCCACTGGATACATCCTAGTAAATGGCTTAATATTAGTCTACTAGAATTTTCATAAGAAGATATCACAAACTGAGTGTCTTAATTAATAGAATTGCATTTTCTCACAGTTCTGGAGGCTGGAAGTCCAAGATCAGGTTGCTTTCTGGTAAGGCCTCTCTTCCTGGCTTATAGATGGATGCCTTCTTGCTGTGTCCTCACATGGCCTTTTCTTTGTGCATGCATAAATGGAGAAAGAGAAAAAGAGAAAGAGAGAGACAGAGAGAAAAAGAAAGATTTCTGATCTCCTTCCTCATCTTATAAGGACACCAATATGTTCTTATTGGAACCCCACTATTAGGATATAATTAACCTTAATGATCTCCTGAAGGCCCTGTCTCCAAATACAGTCACATTGAGGGTTAGGCCTTCAATATATTAATATAAATTTTGGGAGAGACACAATTTAGTCCATAACAATCTGTTTTTAAAAATATATATATATATAAATGTGTTACATTATTGGAACACTAATACATATATATGTATGTATTACACTGAATCTCACGAGTACATGACTTCCCTCTATAATCCCCAGTTTCCAACATGTAATAATCACTCGGCATATATTTCTTGAATGAAAGAACAGAGAAACAAACAAATGAACATCTTTCATTGACTCTTAGTTGTGTATGGAATGTAATCTAAATTCCTTTATCCACATACAAAGACCTCCATTGTTTGGCCCTACTTACTTCTCCAAAAGTGCCTCTATCTTTGTCCTAAAGCAGGATTCTTAAACTTTAGTCTGCATAACAATTCCATGGAAAGCATGTTGAAAATATAAGTTTCCAGGTACTAGCCCGAGGGAGTCAGCTTCTAGCAACCCCTAGACACATTAGGGGTTTCTGAATGAGAATGTGCAAACATTAAGAATGTAAGAAACACCAGTCTAGACAAATCCTCAACTCCTGGTTATAATAGATATCTATTTATATCTTGAAAATTGCTCCACTTAACTCTGGCCTTTTACCTTTCATCACACACAGTAACTTCAGGTTTGCTGAAGAATTAGTCCCCAGACAGGTACTTTTCTTCCCATTTCAGTGTGTAAGGGAGAAGTATTAACAAGTTGGTTTCCAAGGTCAGATTAGAATTTAGTTGCTCCTTGTGAGGAGTCCCGGATTAGACTAGTCTTGCTCAGAAAGACAGGGTTAATCATTTTGATCCTAATAATAATTTTAAAAATCCATCAGTCAAACAAATAATGAGCCAGATTAATTCTGTCTGTACTGTGTTGACTTTATGGAGCTGCACAGGCTAAAGAATAGGAGAGGTGTCTGTTAAAATCATAGTTTGAGGGGATTTAACTCTGCATCCTCCTAAAGAGGGAAGATGATAACAGCAAAACTTTGGAATCTGGAAAGGTTCTTAACTTGAGAATTTGGATAATTTACTAGCTTTTGGGAAATCTGAGAGATGACAATATTGGCCCTGCAGAACTCCCAACAGGCTTAGAAAAAATACGTATATTAGGTTGTGGCAAAAGTAATTGTGGATTTTGCCATTAAAAGAAATGACAAAAACCACAATTACTTTTGCACCAACCTAAATAGAAGTATTAGGTAAATCTGTAAACTCTTGACTACAACTGAAATCAAGAGGTCTACCTAAAAAGCTTCTAAGCCTATCAGTTCACTAGGTTATTCTGTGAAGCTGTGTGACACGTGAAAGGAAAATAAATCTTTGGTCCCCGAAATCACTAAGTTAAAGGGAAAAGTCAATCTGGGAACTGCTTAGGGCAAACCTACCTCTTATTCTATTCGAAGTCATCCCTCTGCTCACTGAGATAAATGCATATCTGATTGCCTCCTTTGGAGAGGCTAATCAGAAACTCAAAAGGATGCAACAATTTATCTGTCACCTCCCTGTGACCTGGAAACCCCCTCCCTGCTTCGAGTTGTCCCATCTTTCCAGACAGAACCAATGTATATCTTACATATATTTATTGATATCTCATGTCTCCCTAAAATGTATAAAACCAAGCTGTGCCCTGACCACCTTGAGCACATTGTCATCAGGACCCCCTGAGGCTGTGTCATGGGCGCACGTCCTCAACCTTGGCAAAATAAGCTTTCTACATTAACTGAGACCTGTCTCAGATTTTTGGGTTTCACAGACAACATTAGCAAAATAATGGAGATTTATTCTATGGAAAGTAAAAATGCAACGGATCTCTGAACTGTTGGGAAATGTAAGGAAAGAGTAATTATCCTGTGTATCAGGGCTTTCATACAGACAACAGGGGAGTTAAGTGAGAGATTTCAAGGTGATTCTTTGACCTCTACCTCTGCTTCTCACTTGACTCTTTCAAAACGTTGGAAGTAAGACTCAAACCCCAAGCAGAACACTGAAAGAGTCTTCTCTTGGGGTGAGGGTGGGGTTGGGAGAAGAAAGATAAGGAAGTAGTTGAGAAACTACTGGTTTCCCAACTAAGCAGTCTAGGCAGATGACTCTACAATGAAACACATGGTTGATAAGCTCTATCCACATAAGAAGAGCTTCCCATTGTTTTTAGTGCCCCACTCTTAAGTCTAAATAGGAAACACAGAGTCTTTAGGCAACTTAGAAAAGTCTCTGACATGAAAGTTAGAGATAAAAGCAAACAGAAAAAAAGAAAAAGAAAAAAAAGCCTGTTGAAAACAGAAACTATGCAGGGAGATAAACTCTACCAAAAATAAAAGAAAATAAAAACTGTCAATATCCCCAGAGAGCTAAAATAACATATTGTATATGCAAAATAAGTTCAGAAGACGTTATAAATAAATTTTTCGGTGCCATAAAAGAAAGAGCACTTGAACATAAATTTAATTTTCTCAGCAAGGCAATTTTTACTTCTTTAGAAGGGTGTGACTCGTAGATGGAGCAATGGCAAGAGCACACCTGAACAAGGGAGGGGAAGGGGTTTTTATTCCTCACGCAGGTAGCTCCTACTGCTGTGTCATTAACCTATTGGCTAGGGTTGGACCGCACAGTCTAAGCTAATTCCGATAGGCTATTTTAAAGAGAGCAGGGGTACGACTAGCCAGAATGGTGGGGTGGGTACTTTGGTAGGAAGGGGGGTTACAGAACAGGTGACTCAGGATGATTCAGGTTAGAGCAGGTGACCAGGGGTGACTCAGGATGGAGCAGGTGACCAGGGGTGACTCAAGTCAAAGCAGGTGACCAGGGGAACAGATGTGAACTACTGATTAGAACTGGCATGAAAGTTGTTTACTGAAACTAGAGACAAGGGGGTGAAGAGAACCAGGAAGTTAAACTTTAAAATGGAGAACAAAGAATAAGAGAGGTGAACATACTGGCATACTGATTCTTTGAAGAGAAACTTGGAGTTCACTATATTTAACAGGAGATAATATAACAAAGGGAGAACCCAGGAATAAGAAATATCCTTAGAAAGTTAGAAAATGATTAAAATGCTACAGGAAGGTTGGAAGGTAAAGTTGATGAAATCTCCAGAAAAGTAGAAAAAAGACATAGAGATGGAAAATTGGGAGAAAGGAAATAAATAGAGGAACTGTCAAAGAGGCTTAATATATTAATCAAGAGTCTCAGAAAGAAAGAACAGAGTAGATGTAGGGAAGGGAATATTCATTAAAATAATTAAATAAAATTATCAGGACTGGAGGTCTTTAGTTTTCAGGTTACAAAAGCTCACATAGTGCCTAGTACAGTGGAAGAAAATAGACCACATCAACATACATTATCATGCAAATAATAACACCAGAAACTAAATTAATATTCTAAAAGTTTCCAAAAGGAGAGAAAAAACTAAAGATAAAATATAAAGGAAAGCCTGGACCTGTAATCCCAGGACTTTGGGAGGCTGAAGCAGGTGGATCGCTTGATCCCTGGAGTTTGAGACCAGCCTAGGCAACATGGAAAAACCCTGTCTCTACAAAAAATACAAAAGTTAGCTGTATGTGATGGCACACACCTGTAGTTCCAGCTATTCTACAGGCTGAGAGGTGGGAGAATTGCTTGAGCCCAGTAGGCTGAGGCTGCAGTGAGCTGCAATTGTGCCACTGCACTCCAGCCTGGGTAACAGAATGATACCCTATCTCAAAAAATAAATAAATAAAATAAAAATAAATAATAAAAGAAAAAGAATTTTAAAAGCAACACCAGACAATATTGTTTGTGGTGAATTTATTGAAAAGAATATTTTAAAAGCTAAGACAATGTTGAAATAAGGCCATTATTAATATCAAAGGAAAAACATTGTGCAGGAAAGGAAAAGCAATCTCATGTTTGTAGTCAAAATAAAGTAAATATTAAGTATTAATTGAACCAAATTATGATATAGCTATTATAGGAGGATTGAGTTGGGCGACAGAAAGCGTACTATGTGGATTTTTGGAGTGGTGGCTAGAAATAGATAAATTCTCAATATTAAAAAATTTCAAAAGAAATAATCAAAACAGATGAAAGTAGTTGCATCTTTGGAATATAAAATGAAAGGTGAGAGTGAAGGAAGGCTGGGAAGAAAATGTTATTTTTATAATAAACCTCTAAAAACCCTTTGACTCTTTAAACAAAAACTAAGTCTGAGATTAGAGGGAGAAAGAAGGAGAAAGAGGGAGACAACAAGAGGAGAGAAACTGTCACTTGATAATTTATTGAATTTGTGATTGTTATAGAATATTTAACTTGTTTCTTTTTTTAACTTTTATTTTAGGTTTGGGGGTACATGTGAAGGTTTGTTACATAGGTAAACACATATCATGAGGGTTTATTGTACATATTATTTTATAACCCAGGTATTAAACCCAGTACCAAATTGTTGTCTTTTCTGCTACTCTCCCTCCTCCCATCCTCCTGCCTCAAGTAAACCCCAGTATCTGTTGTTTCCTTCTTTACATTTTAAGTCCTTATCATTTAGCTTCCACTTATAAGTGAGAACATTATTTGATTTTCTGTTCTTGTGTTAGTTTGCTAAGGATAACAGCCTCCAGCGCCATCCATGTTCCCACAGAAGACATGATCTTGTTCTTTTTTATGGCTGCATAGTGTTCCATGGTATATATGTACCATAATTTTTTTATCAGACCTGTCATTGATGGGCATTTAGGTTGATTCCATGTCTTTATTATTGTGAATAGTGCTGCAATGAACAGTCGTGTTAGAGACTGTTATGTATCTTTATGTTAGAATTTATATTCCTCTGGGTATATACTCAGTAATGGGATTGCTGAGTCTAATGGTAGTTCTGCCTTTAGATCTTTGAGGAATTGCCATACTGCTTTCCACAAAGGTTGAACTAATTTATACTCCCACCGACAGTGTATAGTGTTCCCTTTTCTCCACAACTTCACTAGCATTTGTTACTTTTAAACTTTTTAATCATAGCCATTCTCATGTGAGATGGTATCTCATTGTGATTTTGATTTGCATTTCCCTAATTATAAGTGATACTGAGCTTTTTTTGATATACTTGTTGGCCTCATGCATGTCTTCTTTTGAGAAGTGTCTGTTTATGTCCTTTGCCTACTTTTTAATGGGATTGTTTTTCTCTTGTAAATTTAAATTCCTTATAGATGCTGGATATTAGACTTTTGTCAGATGCATAGTTTGCAAATATTTTCTCCCATTCTGTAGGCTATTTCCTCTGTTGATATTTTCTTTTGCTGTGCAGAAGCTCTTAAGTTTAATTAGATCCCTCTTGTCAATTTTTGCTTCTGTTGCAATTGCTTTTGGTGTCTTTGTCAAGAAATTTTTGCCTGTTCCTATGTCCAGGATGGTATTGCCTAGGTTGTCTTCCAGTGTTTTTATAGTTTTGGGTTTTACATTGAAGCCTTTGATCCATCTTGAGTTGACTTTTGTGTATGATGTAAGTAAGGGGTCCAGCTTCAATCTTCTGCATATGGCTAGCCAGTTATCTCAGCCCCATTTATTGAATAGACAGTGTATTCCCTATTGCTTATTTTTGTCAACCTTGTCAAAAATCAGATGGTCATAGATGTGCACCCTAATTTCTAAGCTCCCTATTCTGTTTCATTGGTCTGTGTGCTTGCTTTTGTACCAGTACCATGCTGTTTTGGTTACTGTAGCCTTGTGTTACAGTTTGAAGTCAGGTAACATGATGCCTCCAGCTTTGTTTCTTTTACTTAGGATTGCCTTGACTATTTGGGCTCTTTTTTGGTTCCATTTAAATTTTAAAATATTTTTTTCTAGTCCTGTGAAGAATATAACTGCTAGTTTGATAGAAATAGCATTGAATCTGTAAATTGCTTTGGGCAGTATAGCCATTTTAATAATATTGATTCTTTCTATCCATGAGCATGGGATGTTTTTCCATTTGTTCATGTATTCTCTGATTTCTTTGAGCAGTGTTTTGTAATTCTCATTGTAGAGATCTTTCACCTCCCTGGTTAGATGTATTCCTAGGTATTTTATTCTTTTTGTGCCATCTGTAAATGAGATTGCCTTTCTGATTTGGCTTTTGGTTTGGCCGTTGCTGTATAGGAATGCTAGTGATTTTTGTACATTGATTTTGCATCTTGCAACTTTGCTGAAGTTGTTTTTCAGCTGGAAGAGCTTTTAAGGTGAGACTGTGGGGTTTTCTAGATATGGAGTCATGTTCTCTAATTTGTTTCTTATATGCCACCTGTCACAGAAATGCTATTTGTAAAATGGCAGCATATGTTTATGTAATTCACCATATAAACGGAATAGTAAGAATTTAATATTTGTTGATAATTTAGTTAGTTGAGTTTTTAAACTTAATTTTGTGTGAAGTACTTAACAAAATTATAGTTAAATGTATTACTTTTGTTAAAGATATAAAATAAAATATGCAAGCATTGGTGGTATGTAGAGAGTGAAGGTCAAGACTATCATTTTATATTTCATTTCATTCATATAAAATACTTTCTAAGTTCCCTTTTGATTTCATCTATGACCAGCAACTTATTTAAAAATGTGTTTTTTTCCCTCTGATATTTGGATTATTTCCATATATCTTTGTGTTATTGATTTCTGATTTAATTCCATTATGTTAAGAGATTATAATTTGTATGATTGAATGCATTCAGTCTTAAAATTTATGGTATATATTGGTGCTTGTTTTATGCACAAGATAAGGTACATTTTAATAAATGTTTCACATGCACTTCAGGAAAATGAGTATTCTGCTGTTGTTAAGGAAATTATTCTATAAATATCAATTAGATCAAACTTGTTGATAATGTTGCTCAAGTTCTTCTACTTTTTAAAATAAATGATTGAGAGGAGAGTACTGAAATCTGTGACTGTAATTGTGAATTTTTCTTTTTTTGCTGTTCTATCAGTGCTTGCTTCTTGTATTTTGAAGATCTTTTATTAATTGTGTATTTTTGGATTTTTATATCTTGTTGATGAACTGATCACTTTATTAACAAAAAAATGACTTTCTTTACCTCTGGTAATGTTCTTTGTTCTAAAATCTACTTTTTCTATTATTAATATAGCAACTCTAGCTTTTTTAAAAACTAGTGTTACCATGATTTATCTTTTACTATGTTTTAAATTTTAACCTATTTGTGTCTTTATATTTAAAATGTGTTTCTTGTAAGTAGAATTTAAATGATTGTTCTATTTTATTCACTCTATTATATTCTGAATTTTAATTGGAGTATATGGATCACTTACAATTAATGTGCTATTAATATTTTGTGTTTAGGTCTATTACCTTGCTGTTTGTTTTCTATTTGCTCCACTCATTCTTTTTCTCCCTTCTTTTGGATTAACTGAATATTTTTATCACTCGATTTTATTTCTTCATTGAACAAGTATCTATAACTTTTTTGTTGTTATTTTAGTGCATGCTTTATAACTTAAAGGACGCACTTTAAAAAAATATTTCAATAGGTTTTTGGGGAACAGGTGGTATTTGGTTACCTGAATAAGTTCTTTAGTGGTGATTTCTGAGATTTTGGTGCACCCATCACCTAAGTAGTGTACATTGTATCCCATATGTAGTCTTTTATCCCTCACCCACCTCTCACCCTTTCCCCCAAAAGTCCATTGTATCATTCTTAAAAGCATACATATTTAAATTACCACAGTCTACCTCCAAGTGCTATTATACTACTTTGTATGACAAAAGAACTTGATGACAGTATCTTCCATTTCTCCTTCCCTTAGTTTTATGTCACTTTTGTAATATATTGTACTTTTGATATGTTATACTTCCCACAATACATTGTTATGATATCTGTTTAAGGAGTCCATCACCTTTAAACATTAATAAGAAAAATGTTGTACATTTTCTTATAGAGTTACCATTCCCAGTGTTCTTGTTTCTTTGCATGGAACCTGATTTCCATCTGGTATCATTTTTCTTTTTCATAACGGACTTCCTTTAACATTTATTCTGGTGTAGGTATGTTGGAAATTAGTTCATTCAGATTTTATATGTCTGAAAAAGTTGTCATTTTGTCTTCATTTTTGAAAGATAGTTTTCCTGGAAATAGAAGATGCTACTCCACTGCCTTCTCATTTGCATTATTTCTATGAAAACATTTGCTAACTGGAGCTCTCTCTGTTCCAGAAAGATCTCTAGGCATTCAGAGTACCTGCTTGCTTGGTCAAGCAGCCTGAATCACCCCACCCCTCCTGTGTAGAGATCTTAGTGCTGGGAGACTCTGCTTCATCCCCAGGAAAATCTCCAGGCACTAGAAGCACCACTTACCAGGATCAGCAGCCTGAGCCATCCCACCCTTCCTGTGCAGAAACTCTGATGCAATGGAGGACCTCTCCACTCCAGGCTCAGGCAGATCTCCAGGCATTCAGAGCACCTGTTCACCTGGTTCAGCAGCCCTAGCCATGACCCCTTTTTGGACATAGATCTTGGTGCAGTGGGGCTTTCTCTGCTCAATGCCCAGGCAGATCTGTCAGCATCTGGAGTACTTGTTCACGTGGATCAGCAACCTGAGACACACCACCATTCCTGGACATAGATCACGTGGCAGAGAGGACCTCTCTGGTCCACACCCAGACAGATCTCCAGGCATTTGGAGCGTCAGCTAACCTGGATCAGCAGCCTGAGCCAACACACCCCTCCTATTCGGAGATCTTAATGCAAGGAGACCCTCTCTGCCCCAGGCTCAGGCATATCTCCAGACACCTGGAGTACCTATTTCCCTAGATTAGAAGTGTAGGCCATCCCCTGAACCTGGAGCGGGGAGGTTGCAATGACCAGCAACTTATTTAAAAATGTGTTGTTTTTTTCTCCAATATTTGGATTATTTCCATATATCTTTGTGTTATTGATTTCTGATTTAATTCCATCATGTTAAGAGATTATAATTTGTATGATTGAATGCATTCAGTCTTAAAATTTATGGTATATATTGGTGCTTCTTTTATGTACAAGATATGATACATTTCAGTAAATGTTTCACATGCACTTCAGAAAAATGAGTATTCTGCTGTTATTGAGGAAATTATTCTATAAATATCAATTAGATCAAACTTGTTGAGATTGCACCACTAGACTTTGGTCTGGCAACAGAGCAAGGCTCCATCTCAAAAATAAATAAATAAATAAATAAATAAATAAATAAATAAATAAATAAAAATAAAAAATAAAATAAAATAGAAGTATAGGCCATCCCCATCCCTGTGCAGAGAACTCGGAGCCAAGGATGTTTCCCAGCGTTATGCCTAGGCACACCTCTGGACATTTGGTGGCTGCCCACCAGATTCTCCCTTTGTGCTGGTGCCTGCCATCAAGGGAATTTTAGGCAGACCTGCCCAGTTCACCTCCATCTTTTTTGGGCCCTGATCCTCATGGGCTGAACAGAGAGCATTCTAGGAATCAGCCCACTTCCTGAGGCAACAGAGAGCTTCTGACATTAAACAAGAATCAAGTATATACCCAGTCAGGTTGGCCACAACTGGCTCTGATATATAAGTGCCGTCTATGGGCTGGCAGTTAAAACTTCACAGCTCAATATGAAACCTGTGGAAAGAAGTGCATAGGGCTATAAAAGCAAAGCCAAAAAGACCCTACCCAGCATTTGCTACAGTCACCATACCTGGGGCAGGGGAAGGAAAAGAGAAAGAAAAAATAATAATATTACAGGGAAATAAAGAAAATGAAAAAAAATTCTACCTGCATGAAAATAATTACAAAAATTAAAAGTGCCAGTGTCTCCAGATAAGAAGAAACCAGGACAAGAATTCTGGCACCATAAAAAAATCTGAATGTAGTGATATCACTAAAGGATTGCACTAGATTTCCAGCAATGGTCCCTAACCAAAATAGAATCTCAAAAATGACAGATAAATAGTTCAAAGCATGGATTTCAAGGAAGCGCAATAAGATCAAAGACAAAGTTGAAAATCAACACAAATAATCTTCTAAGCTAATCCAGAAAATGAAGAAAGAGATAAACATCTTAAAAACAAATCAATCAGAGCTTCTGGAATTGAAAATCTCACCTAAGGAATTTCAAAACACAACTGAAAGCTTCATCGATAAACTGGTCCAAGCAAAAGAAAGAATTTTAGGGATTGAAGACAGGTATTTTGAACTAACCCAGTCAAAAAATAAAGAAAAAAAAATTTAAAAAATCAACAAAGTCTTCAAGAACTATGGGATTATGTAAAGTGACCAAACCTTGGCATTCCTGAGAAAGAAGGGGAAAAGTAAACAACCTGGCATATATATTTGAGGGAATAATTTAAGAAAACTTTTCTGATCTTGCTAGAAAAGTAGACATATACAGTAGTATATGTTAGTATATGCTAGGAAAGTAGACAGATACAAGAAATCTAGAGAACACCTGCAAGATACTATACAAAATAAACATCATCAGACTGCCCAAAGCCAAAACTAAAGAAATAATCTTAAAGACAGCTAGAAAGAAATGGCAGATCATGTACAAAGGGAACTCCATCAGGCTAACGTGGATTTCTCAGCAGAAACCTTAAAAGCCAGGAGAGAGTAGAGGCCTATTTTCAGCATTCTTAAGGGAAAGAAATTCCAGCCAAGATTTTCATATACCATCAAATGAAGCTTCATAAGCAAAGGAGAAATAAAATATTTTTCAGATAGGCAAGTGTTAAGGGAATTTATTACTATTAGACCAGCCTTACAAGAGGTTTTTAAGGAAATTCTAAACATGTAAATGAAAGAATGATACCTGCTATCACAACAACACACTTAAGTATATAGTCCAACAGATCCTATAAACCTTATAGCATAAAGCAACCACATAACAGAAACTACAAAGCATTCAGCTAACAACTACACAATAGGATCAAAAACTCATTTCAATATTAACCTTCAGTGTAAATGGTCTAAATGTTCAACTTAAAAGGCATAGAGGAATAAGCTGGATAAGAAAACAAGACCCATCTGTGTGCTGTCTTCAAGAGACCTATCTCATATGTGACAACACACATAGGCTCAAAGTAAAGAATTGGAGAAGGATTTACCATGCAAATTGAAAGCAAAAAAGAGATGGGTCACTATTCTTATGTCAGTAAAACAGACTTTATACCAACTGCAGTAAAAAAGGACTAAGAAGGATTTACAAAACGATAAATGGTTCAATTCAACAAAAAGATATAACTATTATAAACACAATGCACCCAACATTGGAGAAGACAAAGTTAAGTACTTTGTTATAAGACAAGTACTTGTTCATAAGGCAAGTACTTCTAGACCTAAAATGCCACACAATAATACTGGAGGACTTCAATACACCACTGAGAGCATTAGATAGATCATCAAGGCAGAAAACTAACAAAGAAATTCTGGACTTAAACTTGACACTTGAACAACTGGACCTAATAGACATCTACAGAATAGTCCACCCAGCAACCACAGAATACATTCTTCTCATTGGTGCATGAAACACATTCTAAAATCAACTATATTCTGAGGCATAAATGGAATCTCAATAAATTCAAAACAGTTGAAATCATATCAAGCACACAGTTAGACCACAGTGCAATAAAAATAAACATCAATACCAAGAAGACCTTTCAAAATTACACAAGAACATAGAAATTAAACATCTTGCTCCAGACTAGCTCTTGGATGAACAATACAATTAAGGCAGAAATCAAAAATTTATTTGAAGTTAATAAAAATAGAGACAAACTTACCAAAGTCTTTGAGATATACATAAAGCAGTGTTAAGAGGGAAGTTTGTAGCACTAAACACTTTAATCAAGAAAACAGAAAGATCTCAAATTAAATATCTAACATGGTAGCCAGAGGAACTAGGAAAAAAAGAACAAACTAACCCCAAAGGTAGCAGAAGAAAAGAAATAACTAAAATCAGAGTGGAACTGAACAAAATTGAGACCCCAAAATACATACAAAGAATCAATGAAACCAAATGTTGCTTATTTGGAAGAATCAACTAGATTGATAGACTGGTTGCTAGACTAACAAAGAAAAAAAGAGAAAAGATGCAAATAAGCACAGTCAGATACATAGAGGTGAACATAGATATACATACAGTCAGAACATAGAGGTTATGTTAAAATTGATCCCACAGAAATACAAAAGATCTGCAGAGACCATTATGAACAGTTATACTTACAAATTAGAAAATCTAAAGGAAATGAGTAAATCCCTGGAAACACACAATTTCCCATGATTCAATCAGGAAGATATTGAAACACTGAACATACCAATATCAAGTTCCAAAATTGAACCATTAATAAAAAGACCTACCAACCAAAAAAAGCCCTGGACTAGATGGATTCATAGCGAAATTCTACCAGATGTACAAAGAAGAGCTGGTACTAACACTACTGAAACTATTTCAAAAAAAACAAAAATCAAGAAGGAGGGACTCCTCTCTGACTCAGTCTATAAAGCCAGCATTACCCTGACACCAAAAGCTGACAAAGATGCAACAAAAAAGGAAATTACAGGCCAATATCCCTGATGAACATAGATGTGAAAATCCTCAACAGAATACTAGCAAATCAAAATCAACAGCACATCAAAAACTTAATTCACTATGATCAAGTAGGCTTTATTCTTGGGATGAAAGGCTGGTTCAACACACATGAAACAATAAATGTGATTTACCACATAAACAGAATTATAAACAAAACTACATGATTATCTCAAAAGATGCAGATAAAGCTTTTGATTAAATCCAACATATTTTCATAATAAAATCCTCAAGAAACTAGGCATCAAAGGAACATCAAAAGAGCCATCTATGAGAAACCCAAAGCCAACATCATACTGAACAGGTAAAATCTGGAAGCATTCCCCTGGAGAACCAGAACAAGACAAGGATGCCAACTCTCATGACTCCTATTCAACATAGTACTGAATGTGCTAGCCAGAGAAATCAAGCAAGAGAAAGAAATAAAAGGCATCCAAATAGGAAGAGAAGAGATCAAACTATTTCTCTTCATAGACAATATGATTTTATACCTGGAAAAAAACCCTAAGGATTCCACCAAAACGCTCCTGCAACTTCAGTAAACTTTCAGAATACAAAATCAATGTACAAAAACTAGTAGCATTTCTATGCACAATAATATTCAAGCAGAGAGCCAAAACAAGACTATAATCCCATTTACAGTAGCCATACAAAAACATAAAATACCTAGGAAAACATCAACCAAGGAGCTAAAAGGTCTCTACAAGGAGAACTACAAAATACTGCAAAAAAAAAAAAGTGACAAAAAAATGGAGAAAAGTCCATAGTTACCGATCGCAAGAATCAATATCATTACAATGGCCATACTCCCCAAAGCCATCTTGTAGATTCAATGTTATTACTATCAAAGTACCAACATTATTTTTCAAAGAATTGGAGAAAAACTATTCTAAAATTCATATGTAACCACAAAAGCGCTCAAATAACCAAAGCAATTCTAAGCAAAAAGAGTAAAGCCAGAGGCATCACATTACCTGACTTCAAACTATTCTATGAGGCTACAGTAACTAAACAGTATGGTGCAGATACAAAACCAGAAACATAGACCAATGGAATAAAATAGACAACCCAGAAATAAAGCTTCACACTTACATTTATCTGATCTTTGAAAAAGTTGGCAAAGATAACTGATGGATAGAGGACTCCCTGTTCAATAAATGGTGCTGGGATAGCTGGCTAGCCACATGCAGAAGAATAAAACTGGACCCCTACCTTTTATCATCTCCAAAAATTAACTCAAGATGGATTAAAGGTTCAAGTGTAAGAACTCAAACTACAAGAATCCTAGAAGAAAACCTAGGAAGCACCATCCTGGAATTGGCCTTGGCAAAGCATTTATGATGAAGTCCTCAAAAGCAATTGCAATAAAAACAAAAACTGACAAGTGGGGCCTAATTAAACTAAGGGGCTCCTACACACCAAATAGACTATCAACAGAGTAAACAGACAACCCACAGAATGGGAGAAAATATTTGCAAACTATGCATCCAACGAAGGTTGAATATCGAGAATCCATATGGCACTTAAACAGACATTTAAGGAAGACATACAAGTGGCCAATAAACATATGAAAAAAATGCTTCACATCTCTAATTATTAGAGAAATGCAAATCAAAACCATGAGATGCCATCTCATACCAGTTGGAATGGCTATAATTTAAAAAATAAAATTAAAAAAAACCCAGCCGATTTTGGTGAGGCTGTGGAGAAAAAGGAACACTTATACACTGTCAGTGGGAGTGCAAATTACTTTAGTTGTGGTAGAAAGTAGTTTGGAGATTTCTCAAAGGACTTGAAACAGAGCTACCATTCAACCTAGCAATCCCATTAGTAGGTATATATCCAAAAGAAATCAAATTATTCTACAAAAAGACAAATGCACTCGTGTGTTCATCACAGCACTAATCACAATGGCAAAGACATGGAATCAACCTAGGTGCCCATGAATGGTGGATTGGATAAAGAAAATGTGACATATATACACCATGGAATACTACACAGCCATAAAAAGGAACAAAATTGGCCATGCATAGTGGCTGACGCCTGTAATCCCAGCACTTTGGGAGCCAGAGGTGGGCAGATCACCTGAGGTCAGGAGTTCAAGACCAGCCTGGCCAACATGGTGAAACCCTGTCTCTACAAAAATACAAAAATTAGCCAGGTGTGGTTGTGCATGCCTGTAATCCCAGCTACTCAGGAGGCTGAGGCAAGAGAATTGCTTGAACTCGGGAGGCAGAGGTTGGAGTGAGCCAAGATCGTGCCACTGCACTTCAGCCTGGACAAGTAGGGTGAAACTCCATCTCAAAAAAAAGAAAAAGAAAAAGAAAAAAAGAACAAAATCATCATTTCTTTTACAGTAACATGGATGCAGCTGAAGGCCATTATTCTAAGCAAATTAATGGAAGAACAGAAACCAAATATGAGTGATCTTGCTTATAAGTGGGAGCTAAACGTTGGGTACTCATAGACATAAAGAAGGCAACAGTAGACACTGGGGACTACTAGAGAGGGGAAGGAGGGAGCGGGGAAAGCGTTAACAAACTAACTGTTGAGTACTATGCTCAGTACCTGCTTGATGAGATCACTCATACCCCAAACTTCAGCCTCATATGAAATACCCAATTAATAAACCTGCACATGTACCCCCTAAATCTAAAATAAAAGTTGAAAAAAATAAAGAAATCTGTTGACACCTGTGTCTTTGTTTCTCTGTGTGTGTCTCTGATTTCTGAGGCTGAGGCAGGAGAATGGCGTGAACCCGGGAGGCGGAGCTTGCAGTAAGCCCAGATGGCGCCACTGCACTCCAGCCTGGGTGACAGAGCTAGACTCTGTCTCAAAAAAAAAAAAAAAAAAAAAAAAAAAAGGAATACTGGGAAGCTAATTAGAGTTTTGTCCTTGGAGAAAAATATTTGTATGCAAAAGAATCCTTGTCAAAATTTAATAAGTTGTCTAGTTGAAATTTCTTTTGCCATCTCAATTTACAGATGAAAAACAAAGAAATTTTTTTTTAAAAGGCCAGCAAAGTTTAATTGAGTTTCCTAACATCACAGAGCTAATTAATGTTAAAGGTAGTACTGAAACTCATCTTCTGCATCCTAATTGAATCTTTTTTTCTCCTGGATTGCCAACAATTAGGTAGTTTTTTGGCGAACTATTTATCATTAATATTGTTCCTGGATGAGAACCTCCCCACACCCCACATACACATCAATTATTGTGTCCCTGTAATTTTTCTAAGCCTGACTCAGAGAGGGAGAATTTTTTAAACGAGATTTTGTAAACTACCTTCTCGAACCACCTATTTTCCACTCCTTCCTGTAACATGACAATCTACAAAGGAGACCACAGAGAAATTCTTGACTTCTATTCTTTTTTAAAAGAACTCTTTCCTGACTTCTGAAGAGCCATAACTGCGCAAACTTTCAGGCATCATGTTCTAAAGATGCCAAGTTGCCTAATCTGTACCCATCACAGTAGCTGGGTGGCTTATACTATAAGCCAGTACATGATAAACCAATGTTTTTCAAACTTGAGAAAATGGACCTATTGGTGACCTTTGATTTTCTTTTTCTCTCCATGGCAGTCTGGCTTAACATCCATATGTGCATAACTACTATATTCACAGAGTTGCTGTGATTGGCACGGTGGGGGGAATCCTAGGCCACAGTCATTACTTTCTTGATGTTTATCAAGGAAGCAGCCTCAAACCCAAGAAGATAATATATTAGGGGTTGAGCAGTGGCAATTGGTGAGTGCCCACCTAGATTAAATCCAGATATTATTCAAAGCCGAGTAAACACTGTAGTTCTCCAGCTTCTCCCTGCCATCTTCCACTTCCTTACCTGGAGTGCTCCACATTGAAAAAAATTGAAAGATGACCCCCAGTGTCTAAACGAGATGGAGACAGGGTTAGGTTCAAAACCTAAGTTTCTCTTTTGACAGCCTTTTATAGCTCAGGGTCGTGATATGCCAGAGTCTCCGTTTATTGCAAAGCTTCTCATATGGATTCACGGAAGTCTTTAAATTCTCAACCTTGAGAAACACTGCAGAAACACTGAAGATGGCAACAAGGGTCTGAGTGAGAGTTGATAGCAGAGCTATATTAAAGAAATTAGTTGGGATATTAGCGGGAATATAAAGCAATTATGGAATAAAGGACTACTTAAAGTTATTTAATAATCTTGAGTAAATACTAGCAGAATCCTCTACTAGACACACATACATATGCACAAATGATTCAACACATTTTTTGCCTGTCAGCTTTGTTTGTTCCTACTCTTTCTTTTAATTTTTGCATTTAATTAGGATCAATATTGGCTTTTGCAGCATCAAACATTGCAAACCTTATTCATTAATATTCCTCTAACATTGGCAGTAGCAACAATGTTATAATTGCACAAATACTAGCGATGTACTTACCTAAATCCTTTAAATCACCTCTAATCTAACAATAACCAGGTAGCTATAATTATCTCAGTTTTCAGCTGACAAACTAGCATCTCAGAGAGGGTAAGGAACTTGCCCAAGGTCACACAGCTGGCAGGTCGTGGAGTCAGGATTCTGTTTGGTCCCAAAGTCCTTACTTTTGCTGTTAAAATTATAGCTGAAGTTAAGTTATTCCTCCCTGATTACTCTGTTCTCCTAACTCCAAGGGTGGTCATCATTATTATAATCTTGGAGCTGCTTCAAAGACATGGCTGCCCCGCAGATTCAACTACAGGATGAGAAAAGCAAATAAAGCGAGTGTTCATTTTCAGCCTTTATGTGAGCCTTTTTATCTTCAAAGTCCTTTGTGAATATTAAACAATTAATCCCCCTGGAAGCCCTCAGCATTGGGAAAAGTGAACGTTTCCATTCATGTTGACAGATTCCTATTGCTGTGGGTGAAGTTTCGCCTTTCAGACTGTGTTTCTAAAGCCTGAAAGCCTTTCCAGATGAATGAAGCACATTTTTATTCACATGTCTCTCCCAGGTGTATGAGGGAGTTGCTGAGGTGTCTAAACACAGTGCTTTTTAAGTACCTTCGAGGAGTTAAAAATCTTTGCAGGCTCTGCTTTCTGAACACGTACACATGCACACGTGCACACACACACACAGTTTTTATGCACACCTACACACATATATAGTTATTATTAATCAGAGAAGTTGATGGTATATGTATGCATGTTACTGGTGCTTGTGTGCTATTCCAGACAAAATGGCACATAAAAGAGACTTCTCTGTTACAGCTAAAGTCACAGCCAAGCTATACAGTTGTCTCTGTGGTGCGCTTGCTTAGTACGTTTGGTTGTTAACTGAAGGGTTAGTTGTTCAAACTCACCCAGGGATGATTTGATCATCTCTTCAGGAACTTGTGAGCAATGCATTTCAGGAATTCATTACTCCTTTGTGAAGCGCTGGTGCAGTGTTCTCTAAACTGGTCTGTTCTGCTAAATATCACCCCAGGTACTAGTTAAAATCACAAGTTCCAGTACCTTGAGGTTCTGATCCAGTTGTTCTGAGAAGGTGCCTGAAAATTTGTCCTTGTAAAGACATACCCTTCATTTCCGGAAAATTATCATCGTCATTCAAGTTCACATAGAAGCTGTGTATAAAATAAAGGAATTGGCTCCAGAGTCACACTGTTCAGGACTGAATTTCTGCTTTTTCATTTGCCAGCTCTGAAAAATTTCCCAGCCTCCTTCTAAAGTAGCCAGCAGTGACTCTTGATCATAGCATCATACTGTAATTCTCAACACATTGGTATCTGATGTTTTCATCTTCATTTTATTGTTTGCTCATTGTCTGTTTCTCTTAATTTGCCACCGCCCAACTCTTCCCACAGTGGTGTTGTCCTTTGTCAATTTAGCTAAGCTGAGGGTGAGTTGAGGCTGCATTTGGTTGGCTGTCAGAACCTCCTGCATGAGATTTGAGAGGTGAGAGTGAAGTGGCAGCCGATGTTCTCCAAAGGTCACCATTAGTTAGAAGAGGTGAGGGACAGATGCAAAGAGGCCAGTAGTTTCCAGCTTGTCATCTCTTTTCCTCACTCCATGTCAAGGCCTCCTTCTGACGTCCAGCCCTGCAGACCAATGACAACCACAGGCTCCTACCAGGTGCCACTCTGTGAACTCCCAGAGGGGGGCAGCCACCAAGAGCCAGGCTTCTATACCATTCTGGGAGCCAGACTTGCCTATTTCCACTCTTTCACTCACTCAAGAGCTGATTAAGTTTTATTCTGATGGTTTTTAAAAACTGTATATTCCCAGCAACTCCCACAATTGTGTAAGGTTGAATAATGCCTTATTTAATATCATTTGTTGTGATTCCATCTTCATGATTAAACCCTAATGGCTTCATGTAAATTGTGTGAAGTCTATGATCTGGACTGCCTTCATCACTATTTCCTCAATTCCTAGAACTCAGCCTTACATGCATTCAATAAGTATTTGCTGAATGGCTGGTGAAAGTGACAGCTTCCTTATCTATAAAATGGGGGTACTAATGCTTCTCTCATTTAGTTGGGTAAGAATAAATGAAATACGATATAAAGAGCTCATTAGAGTTGCTGGCAGAAAGTAAGCACTGATACATGATAGTTGTTGCTGTTGTTATCGCTGTTGTTACGGCTTTAAAAATATCAAATCTGCCACATGGAATCAAGCACTTATAAGTGTGTGATACAGTCTGTCTCAAGAGTCAATCATCTCCCAATCAAACTGAATTTAGCCTTGCCTCTGCCCTAGAATCATAATGGCATCCCAGGGAACTAAAGAGCCAGAGAGAATGCTAATGAGTCCCAGTCCAACACCCATGTTCAAGAGATGAGAGAACAGAGGCCTGATCAGTGAAGAGATTAACCAAAGCTATCCACTAGTTAGAACTAGTAATACATTTTATCAAAGCAGTAAAGAGTTCTTTCTGTGAACTTACAGAAAATAAAAGTTTTAAAACACTTTGTCCAGCTGAGGCAATCATAGCTACATATATGTATGTAGCTATGATTCCATGTGGCATGACCCTTGTGGCTGTGTGTTATTGTTGCCTAACAATGTTTATTAACCCTGGTAATGGTGTTCTGCTTTTCCAATGGATAGAATGAGGATAGATCCTGGTTTCCTGGACAGTGCAGTTCATGTTTATGCCCTAGTTTAATTATTAAGTCTCCCCTTTAACTCTCAAATGTGTCCTAGTTTGTTCAAAAAATTATATCGTTTTCTTATCTATAAGGAACAACTTTGTTCTTTACTTTCTGTCTACACATTCTGAATGGAGCAAGCTACAGAGGTGAACCTATGATTTGAGCATGATCAATGAGTACTTCACATTCACTTGGTGATGATGACCATTTTGGAGATGGTTTCATGTTGTGATCAGAGCAATAAACCTTCTGTGGGGACTTCCAAGTAAGAGACAGGCTCTCTCATCTTTTGGGTTAGCCAACAATGAAGGCACACTGTACCTGAAGCTGCCATGGGCTTCTCCAGGGAGCCTGAGCATGAAGCCAGCATCAAAATAAACAAACAAACAAACAAAAAACAACCAAGAGGGGATGAGGAGAAACTGAATCCTAAACTCTTATTGTGGATTTTTGATCAAGCTCTGTTTGAAGGTCAACCAACTCTGGATGTTTTTGCTTAAATTAGATGAGTCTCAACTAAAGAGCATCATCACTAAAATAGTGACTGAAAGAAAAGAAAAGGCCAGGTGCGGTGGCTCACACTTGTAATCCTAGCACTTTGGGAGGCCAAGGTGGGTGGATCGCCTGAGCTTAGGAGTTCAAGACCAGCCTGGGCAACACAGTGAAACCCTGTCTCCACTAAAATACAGAAAATTAGCCGGGCGTGGCCATGTGCACCTGTAGTCCCAGCTACTCAGGAGGCTGAGGCAGAAGAATTGCTAAAACCTGGGATACGGAGGTTGCAGTGAGCTGAGATCACGCTACTGCACTCCAACCTGGGCAGCAGAGCAAGACTCCATCTCCGAAAAAAAAAAAAAAGAAAAAGAAAAAGAAAAAAAAAAAGAAAATACAGGGAATGGGATATGTGTGCCACTGTCTTAGACCCAACCCACACTGTTTCTGGGCCGCCGCTGTTACTCTGATAAGTTAGAGGGGAAGACATGCTTCTGCATATCCTCACCTCCCCACCCGACCCCCATGCTATGCAACTTGGTTACACTGGACTTTGCAATACCGAACTCACCATTTATTCATTTAATAAACATAAATTGGGCATGTTATGATCTCAAAAAGTTTATATTCTATTTACGAAAAAAAAATAAAAAACAAAAGGATAACTGCTAAACACAGAGTGAAATGCCAGGCCTTATGAAATGTGATTGTGGGATTATTGCTGACAGATTCGATGAGTAGGTGAGCAACGAAGGCTTCAGAGAGAAGACATCTAAAGCAACTTTAGGGTATTCGTAAGAATTTACTATGTAGTCAAGACATTCTGAGGAAACCCATGAAGAGAGAAGACAGGCAAATCATAGAGATGGCATATATTTGGGGAAATAAAAATATTTGTTAAAGTGCAGAGTACACAGGAGAAACTTGGAAGAAGGGTCTACAGAGAGAACGGGAAGTTCTGGTATCCCGCACTGAGAATTTTAGACTTTTATACCGTGGGCAGTAGAGAACAATGAAAAGGAGGCCAGATCAGGTTGTTCTGGCTTCTCTTGGGCTGCTATAATCAGACTGTTTTGTTCTTCATTTGGCCACCCTTTCAGGCAACCACATATAGAATTACATGGTCTTCTTTCCTGATATATCCCCACAAAACCTGTATCATTTCTAAGAGAAGGCACTGCCCAGGAGAGCTGGAGTCTGACCATGTGTATTGTACTTAATTCAGAACTGTTCTCTTCTTTCTGAGCCCTTTGGCTAATTTATAGACAGCCTCTGTTGTTTTTTGCATTTTACTCCATCTTCATTTCCCTTATCAATTTTCCTTTGCTTTGGACTAGCCATTCCTTAATCTCTCAGGCCACATCTCCTCCCTTTCTTGTTTTATGGATACAATGATCAGATTTGCACTTTAGAAAGACAAGAGTTTCAAACAGGGTATAAGGACAGGAGTTTCAAACAGGGTAAAACTGAAGTCAGTGAAAGATGGAAGGTTGTTACAAAAATGCAGGAGACAAATGGGGGTATATCACTGGGGGAGGGATGATGGAGAGAATGATTTGCAGCCATAGCCATTCCACATGTGGGGTGAAATGAATGAATGCAGTTGGGGTCTGTGTATCAAAAAGCAGTTAGCATATGTTTCGAGAGAAATGCCAGCATGTGGAGGCTTAAACTACATTTGGAATTGAATTTCCAGGCTCAGTAAATTTACAATATGCTTCCTCAACCTCCCCACCCCCCTGCTCCTCAGCTCAATGAAATAGCTAAATAATTAAATCCTGAAATGCATCTAGGATATGCTTTGTTGTTGAAACACATCTGCTGTATGTTGGAGAAGCCCTTCCCAGCAGATGTTCTTTTCCTTTGGCTTGTTTATCTATGGAAATGAACATCTTAAACCTTCTCCCCTGCCAGGTTTAATAAAAAGGAATTCTTTCCACACTCATCTTCTTCACTATGCTTCTTGTGGTCCTTTATCAAACCATTAAGGACATATGCTGTGCAGTTAATTATATTTTCCCCCTACTGCAGTGCACTAATCCAGGGAAAGGCCATCTTCAGCTCAGAACACAGTGCAGAAGAACTAATCTGCACACAGAATTCTCTCCCAAAGAAACAGTTTCTGTAGTTGGATAAAAAGATGCTGGAAACCAGATCTCTAAAGAGACTGTGCCCTTTCTCATTAGCCCTGGTAAAGAGCAGCCTATTCTTTGAGCCATTATTTAATAGAGTTTAGTAAAAGTATGACCCACTAATAAACTAGGAGACCGAGAAAACAATAAATTGAGACAGGAGAGTTTGATGACACCAAAAACTGTATATTCATCCAGTTTGGGAAAGACTAAAAGTTGTGGAGAACAAGGAGGTAGACAGAGTTTCATATGCTCTTCATAAAAATCATGAACATGAAGAAATGCTTTACAACTGCTAGGCGACATTATTAATGGCCTCTGAATTTATTGAAACCCCAAGTGAAAGACACACTAGGGAACTCTTAAGAGAGACATTTGCTTTCTATTTAGCATGAAGAGGGTCAAGATTATATCGATTCAATAAAAAGACATAACTAAGTCATCTTTGAAATACAGATGAGGGAGGAAGAAAAAGAAAATTTTAATTAAAGTCTGGTACAATGTAGCAGCATGAGAGGCCATAAGGATTATTCTTAAATTATTTGCATATGTTATAATAAAAAGAAAAAATGCTTTCTTATATTAAAAGTGAGCTAAGTATTTGACTCATGAATTTCATTTTGTGTAGCATTTAATGTTACTAAGTCCTTAGAACCTGAGATTTTAATCATGGTTAATTTTTTTTTTTTTTTTTTGAGACAGAGTCTCACTCTGTCACTTAAGCTGGAGTGCAGTGGTACAATCTCAGCTCACTACAACTTCTGCTTCCTGGATTCAAGCCATTCTTGTGCCTCAGCCTTCTGAGTAGCTGGGATTACAGGCATGCGCCATCATGCCCAGCTAATTTTTGTATTTTTAGTAAAGACGGGGTTTTGCCATGTTGACCAGGCTGGTCTCGAACTCCTGGCCTCAAGTGATCCACCCTCCTGGGCCTCCCAAAGTGCTGGAATTACAGGCATGAGCCACCACACCTGGCTTATTCGTGGTTAACTTTTCTTAACAGTATTTGGCTTATATTTTATAGATCAGTATCCTGTTATAAGAGAAGTATTGTATTATAAAAAAGAAGCCAGTCTACTTTTTCTTCCCATGGAAAGAACATTTTTTTTTTCCTTCTGTGTAGGTATTTGTGAATGTTTTTCTTCACACTTGAAATTTATGTTTCTGCCAGGGTGTGTCTCCATGTGTATGCATGTGTGACTACGATTTTTCTTAGTGACATCCTTCCATCTGCATACTTAGGTCTTTGGCTCGGAGCAGATCTCTTAAATACTCTATCACTGCTTGTTGCACTTACTGATTTCCTTTTCAGGTTCAGGCATACATCAGAGATATTGTGAGTTCAGTTACAAACTACCACAATAAAGCAAATATCATAATAAAGTGAATCACAAGAATTCTTTGGTTTCTAAGTGCAGATAAAAGTTTATACTATACTGTAGTCTATTAAGTGTGCAATAGCATTTTGTCTAAAAAAGCAATGTACATAACTTAATTTGAAAAATACTTCATTACTAAAAAAAAAAAATGCTAGCACTCATCTGAGCCTTCAGCAGGTTGCAATCATTTTGCTGGTGGAGGGTCTTGCCTTGACGTTGATGTCTGCTGACCAATAAATGTGGTGGCTACTGAAGGTTGGGGTGGCTATAGCAGTTTCTTAAAATAAGACAATGAAATTTGCTGCATTAATAGATTTCTTTTTTCACAAAAGATTTCTCTGTAGCATGTTATACTGTTTGATAGCATTTTATCTACAGTAGAATTTCTCTCAAAAGTTACGTTGATCCTCTCAAACCATACAGCTGCTTTGTCAACTAAGATTACATACTATTGTAAATCCTTTGCTGTCATTTCTACAGTGTTCACAGCATCTTCGCCAGGATTAGATTCCATCACTTTCTTTGCTCAACTATATGAAGCAGCTCCTCACTTGTTCCAGTTTTATTATGAGATTGCAGCAATTTAATCACATCTTCAGGCTCCACTTCTAATTCTAGTTCTATTGCTGTTTCCACCACATCTGCAGTTGCTTCCTTCACTAAAATCTTGAACCTCTCATCCATGAGGATTGGAATCCACATCTTCCAAACTCCTGATAATGTTGATATTTTAAAATTAATCACAAATGTTCTTAATGGCATCTAGAATGGTGAATTCTATCTTGAGATTTTCAATTTACTTCACCTAGATCCATCAGAGGAATCACTGTTTTTGGAAACTATAGCCTTATGAAATAATTTCTTAAATAATAAGACTTGAAAGTAAAAATTGCTCCTTGATCCCTGGACTGAATAATGGATATTGTGTTAGCAGGCATAAAACCAAATTAATTTCCTTGTGCATCTTCATCAGAGCTCTTAGGTGACTGGATGCACTATGAATGAGCAGTAATATTTTAAAATAAATCTTTGTTCCTGAGTGGTAGGTCTCAACAGTAGGCTTAAAATATTTAGTAAACTATGCTGTAAATAAATGTGCTGTCATTTAGGCATTGTTCTTCCATTTATAGAGCATAGGCAGGGTAGATTTAGCATAATTTTTAAGAGTTCTACATTTTTGGAATGGTAAATGGAGATTGGCTTCAACTTAAAGTCATCAGCTGGATTAGCCCCTAGTGAGAGAGTCAGCCTGTCTTTTGGAGCTTTGAAGCCAGGCATTGTTTGCTCTCTAGCTGTGAAAGTCCTGGATGACATCTTCCTCCACTCTAAGGCTGTTTTATCTACATTGAAAACCGTTGTTTAGTGCAACCACCTACATCATTATCTTAGTTAGATCTTCTGGATAACTTACTGCAGCTTCCATATCAGCACTTGCTGTTTCACCTTGCACTTTTTATCAGTTATGGAGCTGGCTTTTTTCGTTAAACTTCATGAACCAACCTCTTCTGGCTTCCAACTCTTCTTCTACAGCTTCCTTAACTCTCTCAGCCTTCATAGAGTTGAAGAGTTAGATCCTTGCTCTGGATTAGGCTTTGGCTTAAGAGAATGTTATGGCTGGTTTAATCTTCTATCCAGACCATGTAAATTTTATATCCACAATGAGGCTGCTTCCCTCCCTTCCTTCCTTTCTTTCTTTCCTTCCTTCCTTCCTTCCTTCCTTCCTTCCTTCCTTCCTTCCTTCCTTTCTGTCTTTCTTTCATCTCACTCTTGTCACCCAGGCTGGAGTGCAATGGTGCAATCTTGGCACACTGCAACCTCTGCCTCCTGGGTTCAAGTGGTTCTCCTGCCTCAGCCTTCCAAGTGGCTGGGATTACTTACAGGTGCCTGCCACCATGCCTGGCTAATTTTTGTATTTTTAGTAGAGATGGGGTTTCACCACGTTTGCCAGGCTGGTCTCGAACTCCTGACCACAGGAGATCCACCCACCTTGGCCTCCCAAAGTGCTGGGATTACAGGCGTGAACCACCGCAGTGGCTGAGGCTGCTTAGCTTTCTTATCATTTGTGTGTTCACTGGAGTAGCACTTTTAATTTTCTTCAAGAACTTTTTTTTTTTTTTTTTTTTTTTTGCATTCACAATTTGGCTGTTTGGTGCAAGAATCCTAGCTTTCAGCCTATCTCTGCTTTTGCCATATCTTCCTCACTAAACTTGATCATTTCTAGCTTTTGATTTAAAATGAGAGATGTGCAACTCTTCTTTCCATTAGAACACTTCATTGTAGGGTTATAATTGGCCTAATTTCAATATAGCTATGTATCAGGGAATAGGGAGGCTTGAGGAGCGGGAGAGTGATGGGGGAATGACTCGTTGGTGGGACAGTCAGAACACACACATTTATTAAGTTCACTGTCTCATATGGGCATGGCTTATGGTACCCAAAACAATGACAATAATAGCATCAAAGATCAGTGATCACAGATCACCCTAACAGATATAATAATAACGACAAAGGAAATATTTCAAGAATTACCAAAATGTGACACAGAGACACAAGTGAGCACATGGTATCGGAAAAATGATCCTGATAGACTTGCTCGACGTAGGGTTGCCATAAACCTTCAATTTGTAAAAACGTATCTGCGAAGTGCAACAAAGCAAAACACAATACAACCAGGTATGCCTGTATGGCAATTATACAAATATTGGCAAGATATTTCTCTCTTTCTTAGACTTGTGCAATCATCTTCTCTTTTGCCCCCTCTCTCTATTTTCATGTCTTTGATTTCTCAGGATTTTCTCCACAATCTTGATTTGATTTTTTCACAGTCTTATCTTTTTTTGCCTCCATCTGTCTTCAATATGGTTTGTAATTTTCCTACTACAATTTTGGTGTTTTTGAATTTTTTTTAGCTCACCTAACTTTGTTTTTACCCTATTCTGCTGTTCTTTTACTTCAGTCTATTTTTTCTTTGTGATATGACTTCTATTTAATAGATACTTTTTTGGTTTATTTCATTGAAACAATGTTTAAAAATCATTTTGAATTGCAAAAACATGCCCAATATTTTCTTAGCTCTCTCTACTCAGGCTTGAATAAAATAAGGTGTCTCTAGATTGGATGTTTGCCAATAATACATGGATTTCCCTTAACTCTGCTACCCATTTGTCCAATGTTGGAGTCCCATCTCCAATCTTCAAGTGGAGATTTGGTAATGGGCAGAGTTCCTAGCCCATTTCCTGATCTCTGTAAGATATCTAGGTAACATGGGTCTATTTAATTGAGCTAGGAACTTCTCTAGCCCTGATGCATATGATATAGTCTATGCACTCTCCAGCATGCACTGCTTCTACATATTATTTAAATTGTCTTTCACTGTTTATTATTGAGAATCATATTTTCTATACACCCCCCCACCTCCACCAAATCCTGACATTTTCTGTTTTGCTATATGTTTGAGGGGTCGAAGACATAGACAGAAGAGAGATGGATGACTGATTGTTTGAAAAAAATCAGTGCCCATGAAGTAGAAGTATAGCTTCCTGGTTTTAATCCAGTAGAGTGTCTTTATCAGGTGGACAGTCTGAGATGGAAAAATTGTCTTTCAATTTCCTTTGAGGAATACTTTGGACATGAGTAAAACTATTTGCTGAAGACTGTGTAGATGGCTTTTGAATTTTTTATCACAACATATTTGATTGGATTCAAAATTATTAAGAATCTTTCCCAAATTCAAGTCTTAATCTCAGGAGAGGTAAGTTTTTGCCTTGTTCACTGTCTTCATGGGCAGCACAACAATGGATGGAGGAGCCTGTAATAAGAGCTGCTAAAATGCCAGATGCCTTTTAAAACTGGAAGGCACCCAGCAATTAGCATCTGTTCAGTGATTGGAACATAGTAGATGGCTTACATACAAATGAACCTTTGGAATACAACCCATTCATAATGTGGGGACTAGGTGTACTCTAAACATTGCAGAATAATTATTTTTTTTAAAAAAAGCTAAGACTTGGAAGAAAATCATTATTGTCATCACAAGTTTGAAGATGAGAAAAGAAGATAAAGAAGAAATAAAACTCCATCCTGTTACACACATATAATTCATTTTAGATGAGAAAAATAAGGTACAGCAATGAACTAATATGTTCCAGGTGACAGAAACATAAAATGTGAACCAGGAACTGCAATTCAGACCCAAGTCTGTCTGAATTCAGAAACCAGATTTCTGCTGCCATGTATATCATTTCTCCACGAGCTCAAGAAATGCTGAAAGGGTTTCTCTCAAATTTCTGGCCACATGTAAATGACCACATATACATATAATGCAAAGAATTTCTGTTTTGGGGTCCTTAATGTCTTCTGTTCCTGCTAAATAAAATTTCTTTTTCCCTTGAGGCCTGGCATAAGTCCAGGGAGGAAAGAGCTGCTGGAGACCAAGCCAGTGGAACTCTCTACCACACTTGATCCTTTCTCTCTCCTTTAATGTCCAGTCCTTATCTTTGGACCAGGCAGGCACTAATGTAATCAAGTGCTTGAATAAAGCAACCTACATTCCATACGTGTTGTGAGTTTTCTGGCAGTAGATACAATGTTTTCTGCATTATGTCTTTCATTCCACCATGCCTTTAACATTTGGAGTTCAGTGCTATCTAAATGATGGGCAGGCATAGAGGAAGGGTGGATAATGTTTGTTAGGGAAAAGAGAAAGTGTAACAGATTCATAACTCTGTCGAGATAACGAAAGTAACTGGTACAGGGAAAGTAATGTCAGGAACCCTCTGCCAGCACAGCAGCTCTGAACCAGAGAGCTGATGATTCTTCCCTCTTTTGAATGGACTGGAGGGTAGGAAAGAGAGGGATGTACACTCATATTGTGTACATTGGCCAGTCACATTGTCTGCCACCTGATACTGTACAGTGTACTCACTGAAATTTTAAAAAGACAAGATCTGTTCCCATGACTATCTTTTATAATTGGTATTCTCATACCAATTTTACAACTGGTGGGTTTTAAAGAATCTGGTATCTATCTTGGTGGGTGTGAGAGCAATAAGTAGGCAAAAAACATGGAATGGTTCTGGCAATACTAACATAAACAACTAAAATTCCATTTCCTACTCATCTTCCTCCTCCTCACTCCTCATTTCCCTGCTTGTCAACTTTTTTTATTTTATTTTATTGTTGCCATGCTTACAGGTTTCTATACAAGTCTTTCACCTGTATTCTCAAAGCTGATTTTAGAGCCTGGACAAAATAAAGATTAAAGCCAGTTCTGGGGATGAACCACTAATTCTTATTGAACAATCATAGGAAACCTTTCATGGGTAAAAGAGAGCTTCGTTATGTGTCTTTAAAAAGCCAGTATGTCATCCATCTTCCTCAGGCACTGTTTTAGAGAAAGCGCTTTTAAGAACTGCACCTTTATGAGCTGTGTCTACATAGCATCAAAGAGCAAAAAATAAGCAACAAATCAAAACAACAACAAACATCAATTGTCTGGGTACTGGTTCCAAACACATTAAACAGTGGATGTTTGATTTTTTTTTATTTTTGAATCTAGATGTTAGATGCGCATATCTGATTCACTGTTTCATGCCCCAAAGCACCTAGCACTCTGTCTTGCACCTGGCATATATATCCAATACATATTTATTGAATGAATAAATGCATAATTGAAGACGACGCATGAATGTGGGTAACTGATGGCATTATATTGAAAGGAGTTGAAGAGATAGTCTTGAGACTCTCTTTTGTATTAAGAGAAACACAATTTTAAGAAAATAGAATTTCTCTGTTGTTTTTGTGTATTAGGACTCTGAATTCTCTAATGCAATATTCTCAGTCATTGCATGCTAGACAAAAGTAGTGGATGAGAGACAGTCTTTCTTTAACTGAGATGACACTTCAGCTAAAATTGCAGTTAACACTATAGCCTTTGTTAGCAGTTCATCCACATATCTGAATCTACAATTGTTATACATAATACAATGGGTCCAAAGGTGAGTATGCCTAGGTTTATTCTGTGTGATAGATGGCAGAACAAGAGTCAAAAGAATGAAAAGAGCAAAGTAGTAGATTTTAGCCAGATACAAGAAATGATAGTCCAACAACATGAACTTCTACTCAATATAAGAGCAGCTGCATAAAATAGCAGTTTCTACCAACAGTGGGAATATTTAGCTCATTGATATGCATAAAGTGCTTAGAATACAGTTTTGCATATACAAGCATTACATAAACATTTCTTCAAAAAACCAAGGTGAAAATATCTGAAGTACTGAATAGATGAACCCTGTGTTTTATAAAAGCTTTGAATCAATGAATTTTGTAATGGCTGGGATATTTTGGATGAAAGCACAGAAACTGACTCTAGAATTTTTATGCCAAATAGAATTTTACTGGAAGAATGATGCAGGGACGTAGACTCATAATAGTGAAGACAGGCTGAAGAACACATTTGGAATAGGTTTCAGGAAGTCACAGAGGTTCCAGGCACCATCTCCTGGATGAGTGAGAACTCAATTATTTTCAGAATTTTTATTGTTCTAACTCATAACTCAAGTTTCACGAGACGGGCATCTGATAGACCTTGCCTCTTGGGTCACACCCCTGCCTCTTGGCTAGGAAAAGGTAGGTCATTCAATCAAACTGCCAAACCAGACTGTATGCACTGATGAGAGATTCCTCAAGAGAAAAAGGAAGTGCTCTTTGCAAGAGAAAGTGTAACGGATATTGGATAAGCAAAAGCAACAAAGGCCTACAATATCCTTTAAGCCCCTTCCAGACCTATGATTCTGGAAAACTCTAGCCATATGATAGTGGAAATTTCAAATGCATGAGCTCCATGACCTCCTCATTTGCTCCATGAGTATTTTGGCTACAGGCACATCATTGCTTAATATTCCTGTCTGATAATGACAAGAAACTCACACTCCCAAACACAATGGTTATGCATGCCGTCTCCTCCCACATGTGCTTAGCCACTCTGGGTAAGAGAAAGACAGACTGAAAAGTGGAATATTCTGGGCCTGACAGAATGGACCCTGCAGCCAGCCATCTTGACTGTGAATCTTGAGTCAACCACTTACTTATGACTTTATGCAATTAATTAAACCATTATACATATCTCAGTTTTCTCATTTTACCAAACTTATAGGCTTGTTATATGAAAAGATTAAATTTGATAATGCATTCAATGCAATTAAACAGACTGGCACCAATTTGGTTTCCACAGTAAAGGACTGCTGACATTTTATTAATGTTAATATTATAATTAGTACTATCATCAACCACTATCACTTTACTGTGCACGATTCATCTCAGACACCAAGGCTGGTACAAAGCAAATTTGCAAAGATGACCAAATTCTTCTTCAAGCCATTGTGCTTCCTGAAGGGAGGAAAAATACTGAAGGTAGAAGCAAAGTGTTACAGGAAAAGCAGAGAAGGAGAGCTCAATGCCTGCGATTCTTAACACTTAACACACCTTGTAATGGCTCTACCACACAGTGTAGACCAGACACTCTTAGACTTTCAAGAGTAATCACAGTTAAAGCAAAACAGAACAAAACAAATGAGAAACAAAACAAACAACAACAACAACAACAAAATCTCTTATCTTCTCTCTCCAGCCAGGGCACAGCTTTTTAAAAGACATTTTTTGGGGCCGGGCACAGTGGCTCATGCCTTTAATCCCAGCACTTTGGGAGGCCGAGGTGGACAAATCACGAGGTCAGGAGATAGATACCATCCTGGCTAACACGGTGAAACCCCATCTCTACTAAAAATACAAAAAATTAGCTGGGTGTGGTGGTGTGCGACTGTAGTCCCAGCCACTCGGGAGGCTGAGGCAGGAGAATCGCTTGAACCTAGGAGGCTGAGGTTGCAGTGAGCCGAGATCACGCCACTGCACTCCAGCCTGGGTGACAAAGTGAGACTCTGTCACAGAAAAAAAAAAAAAAAAGACATTTTTTGGTCTCATTAGAAAAATACTATCCATTTGTAAGCAGAGGAAATATGACTGTAAACTACCTTACTCTATATTACACTAACCAGTTGCTGTTGGCATTCAGTACATATATTCTTGCAGTACTGATTTCCATGTAGATACTTTTTATAAAAACAAATGAAAATAAAATATAATTAAATGATACTGAAAATTAAGAGAGTACCAGTTACAGTACTGAATGGGATAGCTCTGCACACCCTGTGAAGTAAAAGACCCTTAGGACATAGATCCCCTTTCAGGCTACAAAATGATTTAGAGGAAACCCAGTCCCTTGGGATCAATGTGGCGGGAGTTAGCCATAATGACTCTTCATCCAGGAAAGCCAGAGGCAATACTACTGCCTTGATTCACAGAACCCTGAGCCACAGGGTTAACACATCTGCATATGCTCTTTACTTGTCCTCATTTAATTGGAGTTTTTATACAATTTTGAAGTGAGGTGTTTCAGTTTCTTAGGGGTCATTAAAATATTTGGTTCCTGTGACTACTGACATACTAATGTGTATTATATGTCGACACGTTTTTTATTCAGTAGTTTCTCAAAAAAAACTGTGAGAGAGAAGTTACCAAGCCCATTTTATAGATGAAGAAACTGAAGCTCAAAGAAATGAAAATATTTGTCCCATTTTACACACCTTCTAATGGCATAGTAGAACCAAATTTCACATTTTGATATAAAATTTTATTCTTTACTCTCCAGGGTTGCTATTTCATTGTTTTGATACTGAGGTTGTCATTTGCCTCTTTTGAAAAAACATGTTGGGTCCTGATATAGGGTTTGTGGGATGTCAATCCCAATAACTCTTGTCTGAAAGTAGAAGCCAATGAGATAGACTTAGGAAACCAAACAGCTGAGATGGAGCAGGCTCAAAAATGATAGAAAAACAAGGCATTCCTCTGGGCTTTTGGCCTATTCTCTGAAGCATTCAGAGGGGATCATGAAGAGTAAAAGCATAGGTAGATTACATTTCACTGTTAATGGATTTTAACTCACTTTTAATTCAGCAGCAAATGGAAGCATCTCTCGTTCTTTGCAAATCTAACATCCCATTATTCCTCTGAAGTATCATTGGCTGACTGTTTTAGTCAATGTTGGCATGGATACAGCTCTAGTAAAAGTCAGGGCATTCTAATACAATTTACATTTTTTCCCAATTACCATTTAACTCATCTGATATTTGCCACATGGTAAACTTGTCCACAATCCAGACATGAGATATCTGATTTTTAAAAATTTTATAAATAACATTTAGTGTTATTTTTTCTTAATTGAAAAATAATATATTTGCATTAAAGGGCTTTTGGAAAACATGAAAATACATAATAAAAGAAAGAACACTGTGGTCCAACCAACCAGAGACAAAGACAATTAACAGTATATAATGTATGATTTTTTTCACTATCCATATGCACATATGTTTTAACAAGACTGAGATCATATTACCTGTATCAATTTATAACCTACTTTTCTCAAATTTAATAATATACCATGAGTACTTTTATAATTCATTAATAGTCTTCTAAAACCTTATTTTTGAAAGCTGCTTATGTGTTTTATAATTTTAAAAGCTAACATTTTTTGTTCTGCAAATTTAAAATATTTATTGGAATAAAAGTATAAACATAGGTTCAAGAAAACAACATGACACTACTTCATATTTGATACTCATTTTTTTCCTGATTAATATGAATAGTGTTCAAAATTCTCTAAAGGACTCACGTTTTTCTTCTATACCTTTGTACTGTAAATGTACCCAACAGAAAATTTCCCTCCTTTGGTCATGAGCTCACAATAGATGTGGTCATGACAGTTGTGCTCCTACAGATGTTTCTTGGCCTTGTCCAGGATATACTGGAAAATTGTCTATGGCATTATCTCTTAATCACAGGACAGACACTCAAGTACCCTTGATCATCCTGAATTGTATCTTCAGGAGCAAAACATGGATGCACTGGCTCGGTAGCAGATATTTTAGTGAATGCAAAGATATGGGATCCATTACCAACATTACAAAAGGAAATGATCCCAATATCCATAGTCAGGAAAAGTCCCACTTGGTGTAACTAGGGGCTCACCTTGAATTCCCATGTGTTATGGGAGGGACCCAGTGGGAGATGATTGAATCATGGGGGCAGGTCTTTCCTGTGCTGTTCTTGTGATAGTGAATAAGTCTCACGAGAACTGATGGTTTTATCAATGGGAGTTCCCCTGCACAAGCTCTCTTTGCCTGCTGCCATTCACATAAGGTGTGACTTGCTCCTCTTTGCCTTCCACCATGATCCTGAGACCTCCCCAGCCACGTGGAACCATAAGTCCAATAAACTTCTTTCTTTTGTAAATTGCCCAGTCTGGGATATGTCTTTATCAGCAGTGTGAGAACAGACTGATACATCCAGAGACCAAAGGCATAGTGCTGGCAGTAAAGTATTGCCCTTCTCTTAAACCCCCAGTCCAGAAGCCAAGGGCTGAAAAAAATAGAATTTTCCCTTGCGGATTCACAGATTCTCTGAAAAGGTCCATATCCCGGTCTTTGCTTGTGCCCAGGTAATGTTCCCAGTGCCCAGTCATGGCGGCTGGAAGTGAACAGAGGGGAGCCCAGATACAAAAAGCAGAGTTGAACCTCTCAGCAGGCTCTTTCCTATTCTGTTTGAAATGCCCATAACTGACATTCCTCAGGTCATCAGAAATGATAAGCTGGTTATTGGCTGTCTTAGAAACTTTTCATTATTGGATACTCATGTTTTTCTAACTTTTTAATTTTTATAACAGCATTGTTACTATCTCATTGTATACAAACCCTTTAAAATATCTTTATCTGTGATGAACTCCAAGTACAGAAAAGCTAAGTAGCCGTCTTAAATGATACAGATGTGTTCTCCATGTAACAAGACATTTGGAGGTAGAAAACCAGGGTCGGGGCCATGGCTCAATGATAGCACATATTCAGCTCTTCCTGTCCTTTTCTGCCCTGGCCTGAGGTTTTGCTTTTTGTTTTTATTCTTTTGGACCTCAATGTTGCACTATGGCTACCATAATTTCAGGCATCACATCTGCACTCAAGGCAGGAAGAAGCGAAAAGCAACAATTGTAGTCACCTCTAGCAGACTGCCACTGATAGCTTAGGGGCTATTTCTGTGACATGTGTCCACTCTAGATGCAAAGAAATCTAGGAAAGCAAGTGTTTAACATTTCTAACCTCCCCATAGGATGTGGTCAAGGGAGAAATGAGATGAAAATAGGTGTTAGGCTGGCCAATGAACAGTGTGTGTATCTCTAATACAGAATAAAAATGTTCTGCTATAGGAAAAATTTCTAGAAGAGTGAGTTTAGAACTGTATTTTTTCTCTGATATGTTCATTGCAGAAACTTAAACCAAAAAATCATAAAATCACAAAGAAGAAAATGAAATATTTTATAATTTTACAAAACAAGAAGACATAACCAGGGAATTTCTAGACAGTGTCATATATATTTCTACTCTTTAACCTGTACCAGCTCAGATAACTCTATGTATCATAGAAGCAGGAATTAGGGGGCTTTTATAATAGACATCATTACTGGCCCTAAGAATCTTCCATGAAGGCCTGATAGACAAATGTACTGAAGTTCAATCCAACTGACTGTTCCTTAGTTTGTGCTAAATAAAACTGTGTCTACCCTGAATAAATTCATTGGCTATTAAGGGGTACAGGCATTAAAATAAGTAAATATATATTGTGTTATATTTCATAATATAATTACAAGTAAAGTATTAAAATAGCAGAGAGCAGGAGCAGTTCTTTCTGGGAGAAAAATCAAGAGAAGTTTCTTAGAAACAATGATTCCGAAATTCAGTTTTAAAGTTTAATTGTAATTTTCCATGTGGACAAGGGCAGGTTGCAGTGATGGAAATGAATGTTTTAGATTCAGAAAAACCAGCATGTAGCAAGTATCAAGGAGTAAAACCAAAGAGTACATGCTTGAAATTACAAGTAAATGAGGAATTAACAGATTGTAAAGTTTGAGAAATGGAGGTTTCATAGGAGCAGAAAATGCTGGAAAGATCAACACGAAGCAAGACCCTAAAAGTTCTTGTGGTGCATGAAGCAAAAGGGCCACTCTCTTCTGCCCTGGCGCTAATGAGGAGTCTTGAGATGGGAAGTGAGGCAGGGAAATGTCTTAATCACATTGTTTGTTGGAAAGATCACTGGGTCTGCAATATCTCTTATAGATGCACAGGAGAAAAATCTCAAGGCAGACAGCTAGTTTAAGAAACAATTGCAACAATCTATACTGCCTCCTTTAGAAACTTCTCTCCTGGAAAACAAACCCCTACATAACTATTGACCTGCTCTCATGGGAACTTCTTTGACCTAAGGATTCCAAGGATAATCATTGTCAATATCATCATCATTCTCATATCAGTAACTGTAATATCTTGAATAATGTCTACATTCGCATCATCAGAACTAGGAACTTTATGTAAGTTGTATCACAAGAATACCATCAACTGCTTTTAAAACCATATTCTTGGGTGTCAGCATTCTGAATTCTTGACTATCAGTCTCAGTCATAAGATGGGGACTGAGCATGTCAAGCTCAGTTTCCACTTCTTCCCCATCCACCAATTTTAAAGAAACAGTTCTGCATTTATTTAATTAATGTTGTCAAAGATAAAGGGTTTCTCTATCTCCACCTCTTCTTACCTGAGTCCAGTATAAGGAGTTTCCCTACACTTACCTCCTACCTTTCTACTCTCTTTGTTGGCCAAACATATATTAAATTTAAAAAAAGAAAGGAAGTCTTTTGTATTAGAATTCAAAGCATAAAAAAGAAACAGAATTTCTTAGCTTAATAATACTAAAGAGGTATGGAAAAAAGAAACTGTAAAAGCCTGATTGCCTTATGAATGTTTGAATCTGCAAACCAATATTCCCTTCACCTCTCTTTTCACCTGCATACAACTCAAACCCTCTCAGTTATACCCAGGGAAAAATCTAATGGGCTGGAAATACTCCTGAGGCCAGAAAGAAGAGTAATGAGGCAGAGCATCTGAAAGTAGTAAAAAGATGAGAGAAGAAGAGTCAAAGCATGACAAGAGAGGAGTAGAAGAGAGGAGGAGCTCAGAGAAAGGTAGCTGTTTAGGCCAAGCTAGTTAAAACTAAAAGACCTACAAGCTACCTTATAAGCTGGTAGGCTAGGTAGACTAGAACAGAGGTCATTTCCAATTCCCTGCTATTTCTTAAACTCCATGTGGCTTATAATAGGCAAAATAACCCTGAAATCAGGACAGGGCTTCACAGGTGCTAGCTTAAGACTATCAGAGACTGAATCTCTTACTAAATATGAGATTTGAGACAAACTACTAAATACTTCTATTTCTCAGTTTTCTCATCTATAAAATGAAGATAAAAATACTACATATTTCCTTAGTTGATGAAGGGAATAAATACGATAAAATATGTGAGGTGCTTAGATTGGTGCTTAGGGTTCAGCAAACTTTTTTCTACAAAGGGCCAGATAGTAAATGTTCTTGGCTTTGAGGGGCACATGGTCTCTGTTGAAACTACTCCACCCTGCTCTTGTATCAGGGAAAGCAGCCGTAGACAATATGGAAACAAACGAGCGTGGCTGTGTTCCAACAAAACTTTCTTTGCAAAACAGGTGGTGGGCCAGATGTGACCTGCTGCTGTACTCTGTGGGTTCATGACTTCAAACATTACTAGACACACTAAGTGATTTCATAAATATTAGCTATTTTTAGGCTATTATTATTAACTGTATCCTTCTATATCCTTCTACTATATCCTTCCAGATTTTTTGTTTGATAATTAGCCAAAACTAATTTCTACATTAATTTTTATGTTAATGTCCTATCCCACTCTTCCAAAGTCAAAATCATAATAAAGAGATTATATCATATTGGAGTTTCCCATAAAATTTATTTTTAGAAAGAAATCCTGCTCTCTCTCTCTGTATGTGTGTGTGTGTGTATGTGTGTGTATACATCTAGACTAGATTTTGCAAAGCTACCTTCTGCCACAAATTTTTATACTCTCAAATGTTCACAAATCCTTTCCATGAAAATTTGAGTTTTCAGACTTCTTTGCAGGGCACAGGCTTTTGCACAGCTTGCAAATGGGTAAGAGCCAATTTTTAACAAGGCTAGTTCTCCTTGACACCATCCTCACTGCCATCAATGTTACTATCATCCAGAAAGTCCCCACTTCTTAAAGGGAGCACCTAGGTTCCAGGAGCAGCTTCTGCCAGCATCTTGGCACCTTTCCAGTGGGCCCATCTGTTTGCACTGCTCAGTCAAGGCCTAATGGCTCAGAACATATGGCTGGGACTTCTCATCTTGGAGAGTTGGAGCTGACAAATACTTGAGAACACATTTTCTACAGGAAGTAAGTTGGCCCAAGAATCTTAGTCTATTAGAAAGCCTTGGCTCATAGAGATATTACCTGAAGTCCTTGAAGAGGAAGAAGAACATTTCCATTTCCACAACTTACAAGCCAGGAGTTAAGGGATATGAATATACATTAGAATGATACTGTTCAATCTATACAAACACAGAAAGTGAGGCTCAGAAAATGAAGGACAAGCCCCAATGATTAATACTGGGATGAAGTGACAGAAACTGAACTAGTTTGTAAATATGCTGACTGTCACAACAGGGCTCTGTAGATTTACATTTTACATTTTATATTCTTAACCAGAATATCTCACTTTACAATCACTCCAAATAAGTGGAATTTTACCGTACATTGGTGTAGTAAATGGTTTTGGATAGAAGATGATGCAAAATTAAATCTGAGCACAAAAACAACTGGGCAAAAACTACCTGAAAAACCCCGTAGATTGGTGCAAAGAGGGCAAATGGTTTACATCTAAACTTGGATACTTTAAGCAATAGGACTCATTTTTATGAGGCTCTGTGAGACCATGCAACTAGTTTGTAGACTTTTTTAAGATCTAGTTATTCTTGAGGATGAGTCAATTAACAAAACAATCATGGTTGCTGTTTTCCTGCAACTAACAACGTAGTGGACGTTACCCAATCAATTAAAGTCCTAGCACACACAAAACCAATGGCACGCTCAGAGTTTAGCTGGAAAGAGTTTAATTAAAAGTGTAGGAGTTATAGGCAAGATTAAGGAAACCAGAAGAAACAGGGAAGCGTCTGAAAACTGGAAATAGGAGCGAGCTGTTACCACCTCTAGCACTGAAGAGGCAAGGAGAGGGAACTATCCCATCAGAACCTAGTGAGAGTCTTGGAAGAGGACATCCTAAAAGGAGCTGTGGTTGCAAAGGACACAGCCACTGACAGAAAAACCACAACAAGGCAGGGAAGGAGTAAGTGTGGGAAATCAGTTTTTCTGCTCTCTGAACTCTTTCCCATGGCCCTCCATGGCCGAACCCCACCAGAAACCAGAGTGCATCAAGCCGGGTTGATGCAACCTGTGAAGTTCAACTCCCCAAGATATAGAATGCGGCTGAAAAGAGTGGAGAATGAATCGGTGGCAAGGAGAGGGTTGAAAATGAAGATTAATACTCTTCCTTGCAATATCTTCTGAAAGTCTAGAATCCACGAAAGGCACACTGTAGGCCTTTAATGAATGCTTATGTAATGGAAAATGGTATAATGGAAATAAATGAGTTTTGGGGTCACCTAAATATGGGCCACAACTCCATTTCTGTCATTTTATAACTGTGGTATATTGGTCAATTTTCTTAAATTGTTGGCTCCAATTTCCATAACTGTAAGGTGAGGATAATATTGCTTTCTTCTTAAGGTCTTTGAAAAAATTAGGAAGTTTTTTTAACAACCTGGTTTGTAGAAAACTTTCAAATGTACGTTCTTTCCATTTTTCTTTTATGTCAGTGCATCCTTATTACTATAATAATTCCTGGAACTTATAGCCCAGTAAGTATAAAATTCAATGTTGAACATAACTGGCAAGTATTTTAACAAAGTTAAAAGTGGTTTTTAAAAATCCCTCAAAATAATAGCATAAGTAAAATAATGTTGGTCTTAAAAGAGATTAAGGAACCCAACCTAAAGATTATAGCCATCTAAAATTCCACTCCCTAAAATAGCTTTTTGATTTTTCACATCAGAGAATTCTGGACAATTGTTTAAAACTGTTGTAAAAGTTATCATCCCAGAGGTGATATGATGTGCTTCTAATCTCTCCCTATCCCACTTTTATCCTGCAAAGTTACTTGTTCAAACACAGAATTGTTTATATCACTTTCTTCTCTTAAACCTGTCTCCCACATGCCTATAACAAAAAGTTTAAACCCCTTAGCAAGACAATCTAAGATTTTCCCAATCTCCAAAGTATACCTCTAATTCAATCTCCTAGCACTCTGAGTACTACAGATCAGCTTCACTGAACTATTTATGCTTTGCAATATATTTGTATACCCCTGTTCATTATATTGTTCTCTCTGCTCACATCTCTCTTCTTGGCTGGGTGAAACCTTATCCATCTTTCAAATCTTGGCCCCAATGTTGTGTTGTGTGTTCCATGGAAAGTAAGTCACTCCTTCTCTGTTCCTATAATGCTTTGTTATAATTCCTACTTCTGCCTTATGTTATAGCTAGTCATATGCCTAGAATCCTAGTTGTATTATGAGCTCAATTCAATCTATATTCAAAGTATAGAGCCTATATTTACCAGACACAGTGAATACCTTATGATTGCACAAATATGTTGAAAATAAGGAAGATTAATTATTGTGAGCTTCTAAAGGAAGATAAATGTAAAGTGAATGTTAAACTTGTAAGGTGGAAAATATATGTGCTTTAATAAAAGATAATGAAAAATTTGTGTTAGTTGGTATGAATGCCAAGGTCAGTGCTTTGAGGGCTTGAAAAAGCAAAAGTATCAGCAAACCAGAACAAATGGGTAGAGACAATCTAGGGAGAGGCAGTGGAAGCTAAAGAAAGCAGGAACAACTGATCCTTAATCTCCTATTTTTCCCACATGGTCTTTCCCAGCAAATTCAGTGCCCAGGAAACAGCTCCTAATTTGATTCAGTTCTGTAGCACACACAGTCTTTAGCATTTTGGGGATGCCTAACTAAAGTTCTTAACGTTGCCTTTCCTTCCCATTAAACTATAAGCTTCCTGAAACCTGAAATTACCTCATTGCCCTCAATCCATGTATATACATCAGAAAGTTTTTGTTGAATTAAATGACCTAAAAAAGACCTTAAATCCCTAACCCTGAGTTTGACTTTGTTGGAACAGACCATAAAATGGTACTACAAAGGTGAGGGCCTTTATTATTCATCTGGTCTTCCCTTTTATCTATCTCTCCCTCCAGAAATACTTCTTTATTCATTTATCTTATTTTCATTGAGCCTGCTAAATGGTGGTCCCTGTCAAGGTGCTTGGATATAACAGAGAACAAGACAAAGTCCTTAACTTAATAGAGCTTACTTCTTGCTGAAGGAGACAGATAAACAATGAATAAACAAATACAAAATAACATATCTCAAGGAGTGATAACTGCTGGGAAGAAAATGAAAGCTCAGTATGGGTCACAGACTGATGGAGTAGCAACAGGAAATGATTTTCCCTAGAATTGTCAGGAAAGGCATCACTGAGCAGGTGCTCAATGATCTGAGGCACACGTATTGTGAGGAATAAAGCCACGTGGTGATGCTGCAGTTAGAATATTCCAAGACTTTCTCAACTAATATTGATGCTGTTCTTAAGCTCATTTGCCACATTACTTGCAGTGAAATCTGATTCATAGAGCATAATTTTTTCTTCATAGTTCTTCAGCATTCATTATGAATTATTTTGTTAGTCTCTGAACATTTTCTTTTAATAGTTATTCAATTACTCACTAATATCTGAAATGAGATATGGTCCTTGTTAATTTTCGGGTTATTTTTTCCATAGACACATTGAAAATTAGAATCCCCTTTGCTTAATTTTCTCTGTTCTTTCTCCCTCTATAAAGTCTCATTAAGTTTATCGCCCATCCATAGGTTTGATGGCTGGCATTGACAGCCAGCAGCAAAGTGAAGATTGTCTCATATTGGCTTCAGTACATGGCATTCAAGGAGCATTCCTTTTGGTCGGGTGCAGTCGCTCATGCCTGGAATCCCAGTACTTTGGGAGGCTGAGGCGGGCAGATCACCTGAGGCCAGGAGTTTGAGGCCAGCCTGGCCAAGGTGGTGAAGCCCTGTCTCTACTAAAAATACAAAAATTAGCCAGGAATGGTGGCACATGCCTGTAATCCCAGGTACTCGGGTAGGCTGAGGCATGAGAATTGCTTGAACCCAGGAGGTAGAGGCTGCAGTGAGCCGAGATCACACCATTGCACTCCAGCCTGAATATAGCAAGACTTTCTCTCAAAAAAAAAAAAAAAAAAAAAAAAGGCATTCCTCTCAGGTTCATTCAATTCAAGACACATTTATTGAATGCCTACCATGTGTCAAGTGCTGCGTTACCTGTTTAGGATCTATCAGTGAGCAAAATATTGAAGATTCCCTCCCTTTATGAAGCTTATATTCTTGTACAGGGAAACAGGTGATAAACATAAGACAGACACTAATTACAAAGTATTAATAAAGTCTGATGAGTTCTATGGAAAAAAGACAATATTGAGCCATATGTGAAGGAATTGCTGCCACAGGGTTGCTGGTGCTAAGGAGCACTTTGTACTTTACAGCTAAAGGGCTGCATGAAGAGAGATGCCAGGTAGGTTTAGATGTCCATTGTGGCTGGAGTGCAGGTTAACTCAAAGAAGAGTTGTAGAGGAACAGAAGAGACAGACAATTGAAACTGATCCTGCAAGGCCTTGGAGGCCATTGTGACGTCATTGGCTTCCATTTGGAGTGGCTTTTACTTTCCCTGGAATACAGATAGCCTCTATGGCTTTGCTGTCTTTCAATACTAGTCTGAAAAAAATGCAGTTCTAAAGTAATTAGGGCTAATCATCTTCATAACTGAAGTTACATGCTACTTTGGAATTGACATTGTGTTTTTACATACATTCACCCATTTAATTCTCCAAAATCCTTAAGTTAATATTATGTCAGTTTTTCAATGAGAAAACTGATATTTGAAAATGTAAAGGAACTGCCTTAGTATCCCTGCTAAGGTATAAAGGATCAGAATGCAATTTCTATTCAGGAACATTTCATTGGAACAATCTCTACCACCCTCACTATTACCTTTCTATATTCAGTGACACTCTTCTTTTTCTGCGACTACTTCACCAGCCATTGAACTGATACACTCTCGTTCATTCTTTCCTTACCTTGGCAATAGTCAGTCTGACCATATAGCATCCCTGTTTCAATGAGTTCCCAATGACTTTAGTGGTCTGCAGGACTCTAAATGAGTGAGCTTCTCTCTCACACACACCCTGGCACATCGTTCATCTCTCTTCTTTGTGCAATAGTCACATTCATTCTCTTTTATCCTCAGTCTTGCTGCGGGTCTATTGCAAATGGTGTTCTTTCTGCCTTGAAAAAAGAAATCTCCATTTCCCTAATAATTTCTACTTTTCATATCTCAGCTCAATCGTTTCCTCATATCACCATTTTCTGGCATTCCTGGGGTTTCAAAATCATTTGTTCAATGAATGATGCTCTAGAATCTCAATAAATATTTGTTAAATAAATGGATACACAAATGTGTGAAAGTCTGGTACTAAAGCCTATGTTATTTTCATGATATGCACTGTTCTCTCATAACATCTTATTTTCTGTTACTATAACAGAATACTTGAGACCAGGTAATTTATAAAGAATAACAAACCATCATGGCACATGTATACCTATGCAACAAACCTCCACATTCTGCACATGTACCCCAGAACTTAAAGTATTTTTTTTTTTAAAAAAAGAATAAACTTTTCTTAACTCAGAGTTCTGGAAGCTAGGAAGTCCAAGATTCTATGTGGCATCTGGTGAGGGCTCCATGCTGCTTCATAGCATGGCAGAAAAATGGAGGGAATCACATGGTGAGAGAGGAAGTAAGAGGAAGCCGAGGCAGCCAAGTTTGCTTTTATACCAACCCACTCTTGTGATAACTGACCCCCTTCAAGGAGAACTTACTCATGCCCTGAAAAACAGCATTAATCTCTTCTTGAGGGCAAACTTCCATGACCCAACACCTCTTAAAGATCCCACCACTACTCAATACCTTTACATTAGGAACCAACTTTTAACATGACTTATGGAGGAGACAAACCAGATCCAAACCATAGTACGTAAATATTTTATGCAGGTCTATGATTTGTATGGAAGAGTAAATCAGAAGAAATCTTTACTCAACAGCAAGAATAGAACTGTGTATGGTTAGGCAGATAATGTGTCATTTATTTCGATGGTACATATGCGAATTCAAGTACTCAACACATATTTGCTGATTTGTTTATTAAGGATAAGGTTGCAATTATCCTCTCTTTAACCACAAATCCCAGCTATTAATAGGCAATTAACAGCTTGCATTGCAAGTTCATTTACCGTAGCTCACTGAAACCTTTTAAGGGACCTGTGATGTGGGCACTAATACAGCATATCTCCGACTGTCACTGGTTTAAGCATTTCGTCAATGCACTGGTGACTCAGACAGTACAAAACTTGAAGACTTTTCTAATTTTTCTGAGAAACAATCTTGAAGCTCATTTGTCAGTCATTTAACTAGTCAGTGAGTCTGATTAACCATTTAGTAGGCTTATGTCATCATGTTTTTTTTTTAATAAAAGGAAATTTAAGCCAAATGCTTGTGAGTAAGTGAAGAGAAAACAAAACTATCTAACAAAGTAATGGTTCTTGGCTAGGGACACGTGAGAGACTATAGTGACATTGGCTAATGAAATGCTTTAAGAGCTTCTTTGCATGTCTTTTAACTATCTCAGAATAGTGCCAGAGTCAAAAAAAAAAGTTCATAACAAAAAAAATTGTCAATATTTTACCTAAATTTTGTAAACAGAATAGGGAGACTCTTCAAAGTTCTTAATATTCCTGCTTTTCTTTCATGAACTACTGTCACATATCACAGCTACTTCTATAGCTCATACTCCAGTCCTTTCCTGCTCAGATATTTGCCAGCCCAAGTGCCTGAGCAGGAAAAGACTTGAGTATGAGTCAATGCAATTATTTGATTCCTCTTCCCATTTTGTCTGGGTTCTGCATTCAAAGACTAGAATAGAAAATTGTCTAGTTATCAAGCTTTTGGCAACTTGGAAAGCAAAAGAAGGAAAGATATTTTGTAAGCCAACCCAGAATTCTCTTTAGTGAACAGAGGGGTAAGCTGTTCTCAATAATTTTGTCTCATTTCCCCTGAATTTTTGCATTCACAAAAGTGAATATTTTCTTGATGAATGTCAAGTGTTTACATACAATAGTCCCTAGTGTGTAGTGGAAGAAACTGATGCTCAGAAAAAGTTGTAAATCTGAAATGGTTTTCCTTTAATGTTAATGATAAGTTTATTACTGCCTTATAGCAGGATAGGAAAGATAATTGCCTTGACTCATCTTGCCCTTTCATCCTACTTGCTTTTGACCTTGAACTTGCTCAAGCCCCAGGCTCTGCTTCTGTATGTTGTCTCTCTCTTTTCATACAAGTGACCTCTCTTAATGTATCCACATCCCACTTGGTTTTTGTCTTTGCTGCCCCTGGATCGGTAACGTCAGCTGTTCATGGACGTTCCAACTCGATGTTCAAGAAGGGACAGTGCTGTATGTCCAAGTTTCAGGTCTAGTACAATGTAAAACTCAGGTTTGAATTTGATACCAAATGCTTGCCAGAAAAGCCAGGTAGATTATCTCATGAACTCTAGGCAAAACAAAGCTGTGGGTGAGTCAGTTTAATCTTTGGGGAATTTTTTGCTTTTCCTTTTATCATATACTTTTGCATCTTATCATTTCCTCTCTCCTGACACTAAATTTAATGCCTCCAGCTGTTTTCAGGGTAAGGTCCCTGTTGTTTTGTCTCAAGCTTTGCCACATGCTAAAAAACCTCCCACTCAAGGTTCTTCTAAGTTTCTGTCACTCCTGCAGCTGCCAGAGGGCACTGAATGTAGGCTTGGAGTCAGAAAACCCAAGGTTTGGTTTTCAGTTCTATTACCAGGTGATTTTGAGGAATAAACCTAAGTCTACATGCAGTGTCTATCACATAGTAGATGCTGGTTCACTTTACTAACCCCTCACCACCACCCCTGATTTCTACCTGGTGTTAATTTATTTTCATGGATTAAACTATTTAAATTTAATTGGAAGTCTCTGGAAAGGTCTAACGCAAAGGACTCCACTTTAATCAGAGCTCTCGAATAGACCTTTCCTCATTGATAAAAATATTCTTCATTTACACTGTTTCGTGTTCTTTCTGTTTAGTAGAGAAGACACTGACCATATGTGGCTATTTAGTACTTGAAATACCGGTAATACAAATGATAAACTAGATTCTTTCTATTTAAATGTAAATTATTTTAAATTTTAATCTAAATAGTCACATGTGTCTAGGACCACCATACTGGATAGCACAGTCTTAAATGATAAAATCTGAGACATTTTAACAGGCTTGTGGGGTTCATATTTATGTGAATTGGTTACTTTCTAACACCTCTCAACTATGGTAAATTTTATCCATTTTGCCTATTCTTCAGCTTATTACTGCTACATGACTACAAAGCTCCAAGTTGTATATGTTTAAGAACACATAAGGTTATTATCACTATCAACTTTTAAAATATGTCTTTATTACTTTACAATTATCCAGATTGCTGTTTTATTTCCTTTGTTCAAGGCAGATGCTAAAATGAATTCAGGAGAGAAGCCAATTTAGAGTCATCATTAATTTCATTTAGTAGGTTATCTCTTCAGTCCCTATGACTGGTACTCTCTCCTGCTTATAAATGCATTTTCATTCCTTTAATTCTCTTGGGGAAGGTTTAACTCATTATTGATGGCCCGATCTCAGACCTTTATTAAGTCAGAATTCGGCAGTTTGGAAGTTTTCCCCTGTGGCACATTTGCTTTGAATGAGGACTTCATTCCCTATATTTCTTCTCCTTGGATGGGATATCATTTAATAAATTACTGTTTCTGACTTTATATATAGAAGCCCAAATAAAAACTGAAATAAAATAAGTCAACTTTTATTTAATTTTCTGTATATATATTTTATTGTGGTCACAAATCGTTTACCTGATATGATAGTAAACTCCATTTCACCGGAATTATCCAAGCAAAGGTCAAGTTGTGAAGATTCTAAGGATATGAGCCTTGACTCCAAGTTCTTGAAAGGTCAGTGGTTTTGATGTTGTAATGATAAAATACCTGGAAGCTTGCCTCAATTTCTTATACTTTGTCCAGATACTAGAAACTTTCCTACAGTGATGTTTCTGATTTCACTCCTGGATATTTTCTGCTACCTGTCTGCTGCATTTTTTCTGAGTTTCCTTCAAGAAGTTGTCTTCCCCTGCCAATTGAATGAATGGTTAGTTCCCCAGAGTCGTCTATTCAGCCTTCTTTCCATCCCAGTTCCTATAATCTCTTCTGTGTAAGATCATCTACTACCATGGCTCTACCTGTATCATGGGTATTGATGACTGCCAGACATCCTTAACATAAGCTGCTCGTGTACATGCAATACTGTCTACTTAGAAGTCTCTACCTGGATGTCCTACAAACACCTCATAAACAAAATATCCAAAATGAAACTCATTGTCATTTTCAAACCACCCAAAAGATATATATATATATATTTTTTTTCTTACATTCCCTATGTAAGTCGATGGTACTACCATGGAACCTGTTATTTTTTCTCCTCCTGGCCTGTCTCACATCCAAAAGATCAAATCCTGACTATACTACTACCCATCATTCAATCAGAAAATATTGATTGTGTGATTTCTATAGGCCACGTACTTTACCAGATGCTGTGAATGGAGATGTGAACAAGATGGACAGAAACCTAGCCCAAATGAAGCTTAGAGTACATTAGGGAAAGACAAAATTAAAATTTTAAAAATAGATATATAAAAAGTAATTTTCAACCCGTTCTGTAAAACAGATGGACTCAAACAGACTGAGCCCTTCATGCATCTTTGCTTCTAGAAAAATTGTCAAAATGGTCCTGAACTCATACTTGCACATAAAAAGGACCTAGATTCCAATATTCTGCATTCTTTCCAAACAGGTGATTACCTGTCTGTATAAATTGCTTGGGGTTTGAATCATTTGCACACTAAAGAGCTTCTTCCTTTAAAACTCATTTTACTTGTAGAATTCACTTAGTCCAACCTCTAACTTAATATGGAATTCACTTTTACAAGGGTATGACCTGCTTTTGAACTATCAAGCTTTGGGCAAGCTCACACTCTGATGAGGCAGTCTACTTCATTTTTTAATAACTTTGCCTGTTTGAGAGATTCCTCTGAAACTTCTCTCCACTGCTGTTGGTCTAGAGTTATATAACATATCCCATATTTTCTCTTGTGACTGCATCTCAAACACCAGAAGATAATTTTCTGAAATTTATGTTCTAAATATTCTTAATTCTTTCATGTGATCCCCATGCAAATTATATGGTCCTTAGACCTTGCACTGACCGAATCCTGATGACACTCTAATTTTTAATTGTCCATATTAAAATGTAATATCCATAACTGAACACAAAGCTCCAAATGTGAATGATGACAAAAATCATAAACTATTTATTGTATGCTTTCTCTGTGTGAGACACCACAGCAAGAACTTAATTGTCTCATTTAATACGATAACTTTATAGGATGCAAACTCTTATTATCTCCTTTTTTGCTGATGTGGAAATTGAGACTCAGAGTGGTCACACGGCTTACCAATAGTAAATGGATTATAAGTGGCAGAAGCCAGTTCTTATACTCAGCTATGTGTGTCTTCGAAGCCTTGCTCCTAGTCACTTCTTTGTTCTGTTTCCTCTGTGTAAATAAAACAGGGATAACAAATTTTCTTTACTTCTCTGTGCCTCTGTAATTTTAATCTGTATTTTATCACAGATCTTAATCTATAATCTTGGAATAAATGATGATACCTACCTCATAAAGTTTATGAGGAATAAATTATGAAATAAACATTTAATGTGCCTTGACTAGCACATGAATTTAAAAATGTGAACATTTATTAGTATTGCCACTATCATGCCATACAATACTTGATAATAATTAATAATAAATGATTTAGTACTGAGACACTGGATCCTAGGAAAATCAGAGTTATAGCTAGTGGCAGTTATCAAGGGAATGCAGAGGTTTCTGTATTCTGAGCATGTTCCTGTAATAGGATAGATAGGCGATGTGGCAGCAACAACTCCCAATTCATAATGTCTTAAAACAAAAACAAGTTTTATTTCCCATTTATGCCATGTTTCCAGCACAGTTTCTCAGAGGGCTGTGCTCCATGCATTTACTCAAGGTCTGGGAATGATCATGGCTACACTATCTTGCAGCCACCATATTTGGAACCTGTTGCCACTTTGATGGCAGCAGAGAACAAAAGCAACCCAAAGATCATGTATGAGCTATTCACTGCTCCAGCCCAGTAGTGGTTCACTTTTTACTGGCCAGAACTAGTCTCCCAGCTCCACCAAACTCCACGGGAAGTTCAGGAGCCCAAGAGGAGAGGAAAACAACATGGGTGGAACCAGGAATACTAGTGTGACCACACAGAATTGCTTGCTCTGGACAGTCTCGGTCTGAACCCACTGTCCTAGCATCTATTTTCCTCACAAATGCCCTGGTTTGGATGATAGGCTATATGGTTACTCTGAGTAATGTCAACTTCTAGCTTCCTAGCTACTTCATTAAAAGTTATTTTCTGAGAAAGGCCTTCCCTCTCCACCTAATCAAAAGTAGACTTCCATTTTCTTTCTATCACATCACCCTCCTTTATTTTCATCACAGCACAGATCACTATTTCTTTGCTTATTCATTTGTTTCCTTATTAGGTTGATGCAAAAATAATCATGGTTTTTGCCATTAATGTATATCTACGTTATGCATAATGGCAAAAACCGTGATTACTTTTGCATGAATCGAATATCATCTATGGTCCTTCATTAAAATGTAATTAATGAGAACAGGAGTCTTTTTTTGTCTTGCTCAATGCTGGCTTCCCAGTTCCTAACTCAGTAAATGTTTGTTGAGTATATGAGAGAATGTACCTTTTTTTTCGGTGAAACATTAACTGGAAAAGGGACATGAAAGCTTCATTAAAATATTAAAAATTCTTCCACCTGAAAGGAACATTAAAAATATTTTGCAATATTAAGTATTGATGAAGATGTGGAAAAATGGAAACTCTCATCCATTGTTGTTGAGAATATAATTTGGTAAAACCACTTTGAAAAACAGTTCAGCATTTCCTAGTTGAGCAGATCATGAGGTACATTTTCTACCAACCAGTGATCTTATTCTGAAGTATGTGATCTAGAGGAAATTTTGAACAGGCTCCAGAAAACACGTATGGACTATTCTTAATATGAAGAATTATGTTAATCCGAATGTCCATCTACAGTAGCATATACAAATAAATTGTGGATATTCATATCATAAGATATTAAATAGCAGTGAAAATGGAGGTACCACAGTTACACACATCAACATGAATGAATCTCAAAAGTCCAATGTTGAGAGAAAGAACAAAGCCAGAAAAGAGTACAGAAAGTAATATGCCATTCCTTAAAAGGTGAAAAAGAAGCAAAATTTAACATAAATCTTTTAAAGAAACATGCACAGTTGGAAAAACTTTGAAGGAAAAGAAAGGAAAAATCAATAAGAATACCAAATTCAGAACCATGGTTATCTTTGGGGTCAGGGAGTGAGGTATCCTTGTGGAAGTATACACAGAATTTCAAAGGTCTCAGGTATATTACTTATCTTGAATTGAGTGATAGGTCAATGGCAGTTTATTATTATTATTTGTACATTCTTCTATGTGAATGATCTATTTCACCATAAAAATCTAATCAAGGAAAAGGAGTGGAATTGACTATTTTGGTTTCTGTGTGAATCTTGGTTACAGCTAAGTATTCATCCCATTGCGTAAGGATTCACATGAGTTTTCAGAAATGAAAGAGCCCTCTAACCCCCACTTCACCTGCAAAAAATTAATCCCACTTGTTATAATTTTCCTTCTTTTCCTTGTGTTTGATATTTTTCTCTCTTCATCTCCATTTTCATCTTTTCATCTTTCTCATTTGTTCAAAGATGTAATTTATATAAAATTCTAAACTAATCTCAGTTTGAGCTGCAGTTTAGTGACATCATCCAAGATGAGAAAATTTAGATTGGAGAGATTTATGTCTTCCCTTTATAATGTAAAGGATTTATGTTCCTTTTAAATCAAAGCTCAATCTTGACTTAATGTACTTTGGGGCTATATAAACACACACATACATATATGCATATATCCATGTATTGGGATTAATTATATCTGTACTTACAACCTCACACAGTATTGGAGATGATTGAAAGACACAGAGTACATAAGAGAACCAAAGAAAGTATAAGGTGCTAGAGCCATTTCTGGAACCGGAGAGGCAGTGTAAAGTCAAGGTTACAGAAGCAGACTCTAAAATGAGACAGCTTGGGTTCAATCTTGGCTTTGCCCTGTACCAATATCAGTTATCTAAACTTTCTAAATATCAGATTCTGCCTCTATACAATGGGGATATTGTAAGTAAAGGTACTTCACAGAATTGTTGGAATAATTCACTGTGATAATATGCGTTCAATGCTTAACACAAAGTCTGACACATGGTAAGCTTTTAATAATATAGATTGTCATTAATAATAAATAATAATTAATATTGTTATTATTATCTCAAGGACCTAGAAGAAAAGCTCTGGGGTCACTGCACCAGTGATAAATCTAGACTGGGTTCCATGTTTGTGCCTTCTGTTCAAATGAGTGTCTGGCAAGTGGGTCTTGAAAAGTATAGAATTCTCAGCAATGGCTGAAATAAAACTTTTTCTAATGCAGTGTTTGCAATGCAAGATATTCTATGTAGAATGAGCTTTATTACAGTCTGGCATCCTAAGGCAACCTGATTTGGAGTGAGATTTCACTAAAAGAGAGATGTCAAGAGAGAGAAAGAAGAGAGGGATGAATGTGATAAGTGGTAAGCAAAGTGAGGAGAAGGCAAAAATAGGTAGATGTCACAGTGGCCCTGTGATACTTTGAAATCTGCCCACCATCAACAGGTGCATGCCTTGTGGAGCTAGACATGCAAATGTGTTGAGACCAGAGCTTTCTTTAGCAGTCAACAACAGGTGCAAATGACATTCTTTATTTCATGGAAGTGCTAGAGAGAGGAAGCGGAATTACTGATATCTCAGCAAGTGCCAGTACCCTAGAAAAATCTAGTGAAAAGAACAATTGTCCCAGAGTGCAGCAGCTTCAGTGGGGGGAGTTGGGAATGCTCTGAATTGTGTTGGCATTGATTCCTAAGATATAAGAGCTCAGAGGCAATCCAGAAACCGGCTGATTCAAACCTTCATTGTCCACAACATAGGCAAGTAGAGCAGTGGTGGCACAGAGTCACTTTGTGAGCTTTGCTACACCCCAGTGCTGTTTCAGTCTATCAGTTTCCCATTCTCTCAGGTTTCTAATGTCCCAGCCACTCACTAGACCTTTTTCTCCCAATACCTCTAAAAGATGACAATCCCTATAAATAATACAACGATGGAAGGAAAAAGAAAACAAAGAAAAGGAAAAATCAACAAGTTTCCTTTAGAAAGCTGCCTATCACAGGAGAAAGAAATAAAGGGTAATCAATTAGGAAAAGAGGAAGTCAAATTGTCCCTGTCTGCAGATGATATGATTGTATATCTAGAAAACCCCATTGTCTCAGCCCAAAATCTCCTTAAGCTGATAAGCAACTTCAGCAAACTCTCAGGATACAAAATCAATGTGCAAAAATCACAAGCATTCTTATACACCAACAACAGACAAACAGAGAGCCAAATCATGAGTGAATTCCCACTCACAATTGCTTCAAAGAGAATAAAATACCTAGGAATCCAACTTACAATGGATGTGAAGGACCTCTTCAAGGAGAACTACAAACCACTGCTCAATGAAATAAAAGAGGATACAAACAAATGGAAGAAGATGCCATGCTCATGGATAGGAAGAATCAATATCAAGAAAATGGCCATCCCGCCCAAGGTAATTTACAGATTCAATGCCATCCCCATCAAGCTACCAATGACTTTCTTCACAGAATTGGAAAAAACTACTTTAAAGTTCATATGGAACCAAAAAAGAGCCCACATTGCTAAGTCAATCCTAAGCCAAAAGAACAAAGCTGGAGGCATCATGCTACCTGACTTCAAACTATACTACAAGGCTACAGTAACCAAAATAGCATGGTACTGGTACCAAAACAGAAATATAGACTAATGGAACAGAACAGAGCCCTCAGAAATAGTACCACACATCTACAACTATCTGATCTTTGACAAACCTGAGAAAAACAAGCAATGGGGAAAGGATTCCCTATTTAACAAATAGTGCTGGGAAAACTGGCTAGCCATATGTAGAAAGCTGAAACTGGATCCCTTCCTTATATCTTATACAAAAATTAATTCAAGATGGATTAAAGACTTAAATGTTAGACCTAAAACCATAAAAACCCTAGAAGAAAACCCAGACAATACCACTCAGGACATAGGCATGGGCAAGGACTTCATGCCTAAAACAACAAAAGCAATGGCAACAAAAGCCAAAATTGACAAATGGGATCTAATTAAACTAAAGAGCTTCTGCACGGCAAAAGAAACTACCATCAGAGTGAACAGGCAACCTACAGAATGGGAGAAAATTTTTGCAGTCTACTCATCTGAGAAAGGGCTAACATCAGAATCTACAAAGAACTCAAACAAATTTACAAGAAAAAAAACAAACAACCCCATCAACAAGTGGGCGAAGGATATGAACAGACACTTCTCAAAAGAAGACATTTATGCAGCCAACAGACACATAAAAAAATGCTCATCATCATTGGCCATCAGAGAAATGCAAATCAAAACCACCACAATGAGATACCATCTCACACCAGTTAGAATGGCAATCATTAAAAAGTCAGGAAACAACAGGTGCTGGAAAGGATGTGGAGAAATAGGAACACTTTTACACTGTTGGTGGGACTGTAAACTAGTTCAACTATTGTGGGAGACAGTGTGGCGACTCCTCAGGGATCTAGAACTAGAAATACCATTTGACCCAACCATCCCATTACTGGGTATATACCCAAAGGATTATAAATCATGCTGCTATAAAGACACATGCACATGTATGTTTACTGTGGCACTATTCACAATAGCAAAGACTTGGAACCAACACAAATGTCCAACAATGATAGACTGGATTAAGAAAATGTGGCACATATACACCATGGAATACTATGCAGCCATAAAAAATGATGAGTTCATGTCCTCTGTAGAGACATGGATGAAGCTGGAAACCATCATTCTCAGCAATCTATTGCAAGTACAAAAAAGCAAACACTGCATGTCCTCACTCACAGGTGGGAATTGAACAATGAGGACACTTGGACACAGGAAGGGAAACATCATCACACACCAGGGCCTGTTGTGGGGTCGGGGGAGCAGGGAGGGATATCATTAGGAGATATGCCTAATGTAAATGACGAGTTAATGGGTGCAGCACACCAGCATGGCACATGTATACCTATGTAACAAACCTGCACGTTGTGCACATGTACCCTAGAACTTAAAGTAATATATATATATACACACACACACACACATAAAGAAAGAAAGTTGCCTATCGAATTTCCTTCTTGGAAAGTCACATGCACACTAGCTCCTAAAACATGTAAGAAATCCTGCACATTCATGTTAGATGTGGACATTTGTTATCCACATAATAGCAAAAATAACTTGTGGTGCACATTTTGGAAAATATAATAGAATTATGGTTTTCTCTCTGACAAAGTTTTATAGCTAGGATTCTCGGAATTGCAGGAATGAAACAAGGAAGAAAGGAAGGAGAAAGGAAGGTAGGAGGGAAGGAAGAAAGAGAGAAAGAAAGAATGAAAGCAGAAGGAAGGAAGGAAGGAAGGGGAAATGAATAAATCAGCTGGGTTCAAAGAAATATTCTAAGTCTCCACATCCAAATGTGACTGATATAGTAAGTCTACAGAGCAGTCCTAGAATGCACATTTTAGTAAGGAACCTATGTGATCCCAGTTTAGGTAGTCCCTTAACCACTTTTGAGAAATACTATTCCAAAGTCATAAGAGAAATTGAAGGAGAAAATGATTTTATAGTATTCGAGAACCAAGAATAGTCCATCAATGGTCTTGTCAACAAAGATCACAGAACAGGTCTCAAAGTGTTGTCCAAAATGTGATGTGCTTTTTAAAACTCAGGTACCTGGACTCTACCCCAGAGCTACTGAATCAAAATTTCTGAGCTGGGGATAGAAAATAGGTTTATTATTCAAGCTCTCCACATAATAAGAAAGCATGGTAACATTTGAAAATCATTGCCACATTTAAGATAGGAAGACACTGAAGCATGATTTTCCCCAGAACTCTGAATTCAGAGGTTAATGAGCATTAATGCAATTTAGCATATGAGGTCTAACACTGACCACATAATAATTTATTTCTAAATAAACTCACAACCACTGAATCAAAAAGTGGCCTGCCTTTCCATTTTCATATATACATTTGGGAACAATAAAAGCTGCCCAGGAGTAGCCATCTGAAATAACATTTTACCCTGTTGGTAATCTTAAATCTAATTGCCGAAGAATTGCCTGGAAGATACAGTGAGATAATCCCTGTAGAGCTGAACTCTAGGAGAAATACTTGCCAAATTACTGTAATGATAAAAGTTTGAAGTGACATTCTATTCCCACAGTGGCTGCAAATAAATCTGCTACTATACTATGTATTGACCTTACAAAGACATCCAATAGAACAGATTGTAACATCAGGAAAAATTTTGTGCTTAGAAACAAAATGCAGTGTCCTTAATTTATTTGTATACCAGAGAAAAGGATTGTTATGGCAAACACTTAACTACTCTAGTTTTAAAACAAATTGAAAGGGAATACAATTGTTTCAATATCGTGTTGTTTACTATGCCTATTAAAAGCTACAGATGAATTTCAGAATTTTTATTCCAGTTTTTTTAAGATTATTTTGTTCTCCATCAAAACCATTACTGTTTTGCAAAATCCATCTGCCTTCACTAATCCTAAATGTAACTACATTAACCCAAGCTGATAACTGCATGTGAATACATACATAGCTGAGGCCATTTATGAACAAGCACCTTAGTATACCGTTTTAACAACATATTCTTCTCAGCTTGACAAATATAAACATTTGTATTCCAAAGTAATTTACATTTTAAAATCCCATGCCAAGCTGATAAGATAGAATATTGAATTTCAGCACATAAACAAGCTTTTCCAAAACAAAAAAGAGTATTCTAGTAACGGCTTTTATTTAGACAGCATACTTTACCTATTAGAAATTCTACCAGCACACTTCACAAAAATAGAGTGGGAAAGTTTGTGCTCTTTATAAATAAAAATATGATGAATGTATGCCGCATTTACACTGATTTTGTCTGACACGTCCCTCAAACTCAGAATTTTAATTGGCTAAGTTCTAAGGTCTCATTTTCAGGAACTTATGTATGGAAGTATAACGTCACAGCTACTTCTACTGGAGCTTGAAAGGATAAAAAGAAATACGGCTTTATAACCAGGACAATATAAAAATATATACCTATAGTTACAGGATTACACCTGGAGTATGACTTTTTTTGAAAATGGCTAAGTAGCCCTGTCCAAATGCAGAATATTATTAATGGTTCATTTTTTCAAAAGTTAGGTAAGCATATGGAATGGGAGGATGAGGTTATCAAAATTCTTGATAAAATTAGCTATCCAAGCAATGGCAGCCATATCCTAGTAGAGCTGAGTTCATAAAGAATTTAATGAGTATTGTCTAATGCTTCAAAAGCACTTTTCAACAGGCAGTGAAATCTAGTTTAAAGTGTTAAGGTTTTAAATGAATCAAAACTTACCTCCAATTTGGCTTAGCCATTGACATTGTCATTATAAGCTATGGGTTGTATGCCAATGAACTTCTGTGACCTTAGGAAAGTATTTTATATCTTTAGACTACTGTTTTTAATCTATAAAATAAGAATAATACTAGCAAAAATAATATCTATTTCAAATACCTGTGTCATAATAAATAATACATTCAGACAATGTCTGGTATGAAATAAACTTTCAGTAAAAGGGAGCCAAAAATAAAAGTACTGGCTATCTAAATCTAACCCAGAACCTGTTCTTTTTTAAATATAATAATTTTGAGGAGATACAAAGACACAGAAATTACTTCAAAGCAAGAGGTAACAATAGGAGGTAAGAAAAGTTTAGGGAAAGAAGAAGTTTAAACAAAGCAAAACAAAGCAAGAATCTCACTAAATAGGAAAAATTAAAAATTAAAATTAAAAGTATTCTTAAAAGTGGGGTGCACTCTTAGTGAAAATGTAAATGTTATTTGGAAAATAATTTTACCCTATTTTAAAAAGTCAAAGATGTACATACCCCAAGACTTACTAGTTTTCCTTCCAGGAATATATCCGAGAGATGTGTACCAGTAGACATGTACAGGAATGTTTGCAATAGCCATGCTCATTGAAAAAAAGTAGAAAACAAACAAAATATCTTCCATGAATAGAACAAATAATAATTTATGGAAAATCCATATTATGAAACACTGTGAAAAGTTAAGTGTACGTTTTTGAATATCTTGGTTTTGTTGTCTTGCTTTAAAGAGTGTTGAGCTTTTTGCAGATGAATTTGATTCCCTTAAGGCCTGTTTTGTTATGGTGGGTCAAGAGTAGCTTTCTCTTCGGGGATAATTTAGCTCTACTGCTGAAGTGTGACACTCTTTCCCTCTAAAGAGAATTCACTAAGTGTACTCTGTGATCACCAAGGATACCCTGCTCTAATTGGTTGGAGCTCTAACATCTCTCCATTTGTGTGAGCTGCAGACATATCAAGAATAAGAAAAAAGCAATTCACAACCAGAGAACAAATTACTACTAGAAACAAACCCAGAAATTGCAGAAAGGATAAAAAATACAAGAAAAGAATGTTTGTTTACGTGGTACTTTTTTCTTTAAAAAAAAAAACTTTTATATATGTCTATATATTTGATGTGGATTGCTTATAGACAGTATATATAGTTGGGCCTCGTTTCTTTTTTTAAACTGAGTTTAGCAATCTCTGCCTCTTATTTGGAATGTTTAGATATCTATATTTAGTGAAATTAATATTGTGGTTATGGTTAAATCTATCATTAAAATAAATTTTAAAAAATCAAAACCAAGTGTATGAGAATGGATGAGATACACACCTTAAAGACTGCATCTCATCAATTGATATACTTAATACTAAAATATAAATATTAAAAAGTAATTAGCCTTTCAACCAAAGAAGTTAGAAAAAGTACAGCCTATTAAACTCTAAGAAGTGGAAGAAAAAATATATTAATTATAAGAAAATAATAAAATAGAAAAGAGTAGAACAATAGATAAAAGCAATAAAATCAAAAACTGATTTTTGAAATAAGAAAATTGATATGACTATGTCTAAGCTAATTGAAGAGTAAAAAGGATAGAAGACAACATCATCCATATTGGGATTAAAGAGCGGATATTGGAGGAGACAAGATGGCTGAATACGAACAGCTCTGGTCTACAGCTCCCAGCGTGAGCGACGCAGAAGACAGGTAATTTCTGCATTTCCATCTGCAGCACCGGGTTCATCTCACTAGGGAGTGCCAGACAGTGGGTGCAGGACAGTGGGTGCAGTGCACTGTGCATGAGCCGAAGCACGGCGAGGCATTGCCTCACTTGGGAAGCGCAAGGGGTCAGGGAGTTCCCTTTCCTAGTCAAAGAAAGGGGTGACAGATGGCACCTGGAAAATCAGGCCACTCCCACCCAAATACTGTGCTTTTCCGACGGGCTTAAAACACGGAGCACCAGGAGATTATATCCCGCACCTGGCTCAGAGGGTCCTACACCCATGGAGTCTCGCTGATTGCTAGCACAGCAGTCTGAGATCAAACTGCAAGGCGGCAGTGAGGCTGGGGGAGGGGCGCCCACCATTGCCCAGGCTTGCTTAGGTAAACAAAGCAGCTGGGAAGCTCGAACTGGGTGGAGCCTACCACAGCTCAAGGAGGCCTGCCTGCCTCTGTAGGATCCACCTCTGGGGGCACGGCACAGAAAAACAAAAAGACAGCAGTAACCTCTGCAGACTTAAATGTCCCTGTCTGACAGCTTTGAGAAGAGAAGTCGTTCTCCCAGCACGCAGCTGGAGATCTGAGAACGGGCAGACTGCCTCCTCAAGTGGGTCCCTGACCCCTGACCCCCGAGCAGCCTAACTGGGAGGCACCCCCCAGCAGGGGCACACTGACACCTCACACGGCAGCGTATTCCAACAGACCTGCAACTGAGGGTCCTGTCTGTTAGAAGGAAAACTAACAAACAGAAAGGACATCCACACCAAAAACCCATCTGTACATCACCATCATCAAAGACCAAAAGTAGATAAAACCACAAAGATGGGGAAAAAACAGAGCAGAAAAACTGGAAACTCTAAAAAGCAGAGCGCCTCTCCTCCTCCAAAGGAACACAGTTCCTCACCAGCAATGGAACAAAGCTGGACGGAGAATGACTTTGACAAGTTGAGAGAAGAAGGCTTCAGACGATCAAACTACTCCAAGCTACAGGAGGAAACTCAAACCAAAGGCAAAGAAGTTAAAAACTTTGAAAAAAATTTAGACGAATGGATAACTAGAATAACCAATACAGAGAAGTGCTTAAAGGAGCTGATGGAGCTGAAAACCAAGGCTCGAGAACTACGTGAAGAATGCAGAAGCCTCAGGAGCCGATGCAATCAACTGGAAGAAAGAGTATCAGCGATGGAAGATGAAATGAATGAAATGAAGCGAGAAGGGAAGTTTAGAGAAAAAAGAATAAAAAGAAACGAATAAAGCCTCCAAGAAATATGGGACTATGTGAAAAGACCAAATCTACATCTGACTGGCGTACCTGAAAGTGACGGGGAGAATGGAAACAAGTTGGAAAACATTCTGCAGGATATTATCCAGGAGAACTTCCCCAATCTAGCAAGGCAGGCCATCATTCAGATTCAGGAAATACAGAGAATGCCACAAAGATACTCCTCGAGAAGAGCAACTCCAAGACACATAATTGTCAGATTCACCCAAGTTGAAATGAAAGAAAAAATGTTAAGGGCAGCCAGAGAGAAAGGTCGGGTTACCCACAAAGAAAGCCCATCAGACTAACAGCGGATCTCTTGGCAGAAACTCTACAAGCCAGAAGAGAGTGGGGGCCAATATTCAACATTCTTAAAGAAAAGAATTTTCAACCCAGAATTTCATATCCAGCCAAACTAAGCTTCATAAGTGAAGGAGAAATAAAATCCTTTACAGACAAGCAAATGCTGAGAGATTTTGTCACCACCAGGCCTGCCCTAAAAGAGCTCCTAAAGGAAGCACTAAACATGGAAAGGCACAACTGGTACCAGCCACTGCAAAATCATGCCAAAATGTAAAGACCATCGAGACTAGGAAGAAACTGCATCAACTAATGAGCAAAATCACCAGCTAACATCATAATGACAGGATCAAATTCACACATAACAATATTAACTTTAAATGTAAATGGACTAAATGCTCCAATTAAAAGACACAGACTGGCAAATTGGATAAAGAGTCAAGACCCATCAGTGTGCTGTATTCAGGAAACCCATCTCACATGCAGAGACACACATAGGCTCAAAATAAAAGGATGGAGGAAGATCTACCAAGCAAATGGAAAACAAAAAAAGGCAGGGGTTGCAATCCTAGTCTCCGATAAAACAGACTTTAAACCAACAAAGATCAAAAGAGACAAAGAAGGCCATTACATAATGGTAAAGGGATCAATTCAACAAGAAGAGCTAACTATCCTAAATATATATGCACCCAACACAGGAGCACCCAGATTCATAAAGCAAGTCCTGAGTGACCTACAAAGAGACTTAGACTCCCACGCAATAATAATGGGATACTTTAACACCCCACTGTCAACATTAGACAGATCAACGAGACAGAAAGTTAACAAGGATACCCAGGAATTGAACTCAGCTCTAAACCAAGCAGACCTAATAGACATCTACAGAACTCTCCACCCCAAATCAACAGAATATACATTTTTTTCAGCACCACACCACACCTGTTCCAAAATTGACCACATACTTGGAAGTAAAGCTCTCCTCAGCAAATGTAAAAGAACAGAAATTATAACATACTGTCTCTCAGACCACAGTGCAATCAAACTAGAACTCAGGATTAAGAAACTCACTCAAAACCACTCAACTACATGGAAACTGAACAACCTGCTCCTGAATGGCTACTGGGTACATAATGGAATGAAGGCAGAAATAAAGATGTTCTTTGAAACCAACGAGAACAAAGACACAACATACCAGAATCTCTGGGACACATTCAAAGCAGTGTGTAGAGGGAAATTTGTAGCACTAAATGCCCACAAGAGAAAGCAGGAAAGATCCAAAATTGACACCCTAACATCGCAATTAAAAGAACTAGAAAAGCAAGAGCAAACACATCCAAAAGCTAGCAGAAGGCAAGAAATAACTAAAATCAGAGCAGAACTGAAGGAAATAGAGACACAAAAAACCTTCAAAAAATTAATCAATCCAGGAGCTGGTTTTTTGAAAGGATCAACAAAATTGATAGACTGCTAGCAAGACTAATAAAGAAAAAAAGAGAGAAGAATCAAATAGATGCAATAAAAAATGATAAAGGGGATATCACCACTGATCCCACAGAAATACAAACTACCATCAGAGAATATTGCAAACACCTCTACGCAAATAAACTAGAAAATCCAGAAGAAATGGATAAATTCCTCGACACATACACTCTCCCAAGACTAAACCAGGAAGAAGTTGAATCTCTGAATAGACCAATAACAGGAACCAAAATTGTGGCAATAATCAATAGCTTACCAATCAAAAAGAGGCCAGGACCAGATGGATTCACAGCCGAATTCTACCAGAGGTACAAGGAGGAACTGGTACAATTGCTTCTGAAACTATTCCAATCAATAGAAAAAGAGGGAATCCTCCCTAACTCATTTTATGAGGCCAGCATCATCCTGATACCAAAGCCGGGCAGAGACACAACCAAAAAAGAGAATTTTAGACCAATATCCTTGATGAACATTGATGCAAAAATCCTGAATAAAATACTGGCAAACCGAATCCAGCAGCACATCAAAAAGCTTATCCACCATGATCAAGTGGGCTTCATCCCTGGGATGCAAGGCTGGTTCAATATACACAAATCAATAAATGCAATCCAGCATATAAACAGAACCAAAGACAAAAACCACATGATTATCTCAACATGCAGAAAAGCCCTTTGACAAAATTCAACAACGCTTCATGCTAAAAACTCTCAATAAATTAGGTATTAATGGGACGTATCTCACAATAATAAGAGCTATCCATGACAAACCCACAGCCAATATCATACTGAATGGGCAAAAAACTGGAAGCATTCCCTTTGAAAACTGGCACAAGACAGGGATGCCCTCTCTCACCACTCCTATTCAACATAGTGTTGGAAGTTCTGGCCAGGGCAATTAGGCAGGAGAAGGAAATAAAGGGTATTCAATTAGGAAAAGAGGAAGCCAAATTGTCCCTGTTTGCAGACGACATGATTGTATATTTAGAAAACCCCATTGTCTCAGCCCAAAATCTCCTTAAGCTGATAAGCAACTTCAGCAAACTCTCAGGATACAAAATCAATGTACAAAAATCACAAGCATTCTTATACACCAACAACAGACAAACAGAGAACCAAATCATGAGTGAACTCCCATTCACAATTGCTTCAAAGAGAATAAAATACCTAGGAATCCAACTTACAAGGGATGTGAAGGACCTCTTCAAGGAGAACTACAAACCACTGCTCAATGAAATAAAAGAGGATACAAACAAATGGAAGAACATTTCATGCTCATGGGTAGGAAGAATCAATATCATGAAAATGGCCATACTGCCCAAGGTAGTTTATAGATTCAATGCCATCCCCATCAAGCTACCAACGACTTTCTTCACAGAATTGGAAAAAGCTATTTTCAAGTTCATATGGAACGAAAAAAGAGCCCGCATCACCAAGTCAATCCTAAGCCAAAAGAACAAAACTGGAGGCATCACGCTACCTGACTTCAAACTATACTACAAGGCTACAGTAACCAAAACAGCATGGTACTGGTACCAAAATAGAGCTATAGATCAATGGAACAGAACAGAACCCTCAGAAATAATGCCGCATATCTACAACTATCTGATCTTTGACAAACCTGAGAAAAACAAGCAATGGGGAAAGGATTCCCTAGTTAATAAATGGTGCTGGGAAAACTGGCTAGCCATATGTAGAAAGCTGAAACTGGATCCCTTCCTTATACAAAATTACATATACAAAATGGATCCATTTGTATATGTAATTACAAATGGACACATATACATGGATACACATACAAATACATATACATATAGACATACATATATGTATACAAATACATATACAAATACATATACAAATACAAATACATATACATATACATATACATGAATACATATACATGGATACATACACAAAATGGATCCATATACAAAAATTAATTCAAGATGCATTAAAGACTTAAATGTTAGACCAAAAACCATGAAAACCCTAGAAGAAAACCTAGGCATTACCATTCAAGACATAGGCATGGGCAAGGACTTCATGTCTAAAACACCAAAAGCAATGGCAACAAAAGACAAAATTGACAAATGGGATCTAATTAAACTAAAGAGCTTCTGCACGGCAAAAGAAACTACCATCAGAGTGAACAGGCAACCTACAAAATGGGAGAAAATTTTTGCAGCCTACTCATCTGACAAAGGGCTAATATCCAGAATCTACAATGAACTCAAACAAATTTACAAGAAAAAAACAAACAGCCCCATCAAAAAGTGGGCAAAGGACATGAACAGACACTTCTCAAAAGAAGACATTTATGCAGCCAAAAAACACATGAAAAAATGCTCACCATCACTGGCCATCAGAGAAATGCAAATCAAAACCACAATGAGATACCATCTCACACCAGTTAGAATGGTGATCATTAAAAAGTCAGGAAACAACAGGTGCTGGAGAGGATGTGGAGAAATAGGAACACTTTTACACTGTTGGTGGGACTGTAAACTAGTTCAACCATTGTGGAAGTCAGTGTGGCGATTCCTCATGGATCTAGAACTAGAAATACCATTTGACCCAGCCATCCCATTACTGGGTATATACCCAAAGGACTATAAATCATGCTGCTATAAAGACACATGCACACGTATGTTTATTGCAGCACTATTCACAATAGCAACGACTTGGAACCAATCCAAATGTCCAACAATGATAGACTGGATTAAGAAAATGTGGCACATATACACCATGGAATACTATGCAGCCATAAAAAATGATGAGTTCATGTCCTTTGTAGGGACATGGATGAAATTGGAAATCATCATTGTCAGTAAACTATCACAAGGACAAAAAACCAAACACTGCATGTTCTCACTCATAGGTGGGAATTGAACAATGAGAACACATGGACACAGGAAGGGGAACATCACACTCTGGGGACTGTTGTGGGGTGGGGGGAGGGGGGAGGGATAGCATTAGGAGATATACCTAATGCTAAATGACGAGTTAATGGGTGCAGCACACCAGCATGGCACATGTATACATATGTAACTAACCTGCACATTGTGCACATGTACCCTAAAACTTAAAGTATAATAATAATAAAAATATATATATAAATAAAAAAAAGAGTGGATATCACTACAGATCCTAAAGATATTAACAGGAAAATAAGAGAATAATATAAAAATATTTATATGAACAAATCCAACAACTTATTTGATATGAAAAATTTTTAACAATCAGCTTTTGATTTTATTGCTTTTACTTATTGTTTTAGTCTTTTTAAAATAATTTTAATATATTCTTCCTTCTACTTCTTAGAGTTTAGTAGGCTGTAGTTTTTCTAATTTCTCTGGTGAAAGATTAATTTTAAATATTTATATTTTAGAATTAAGCATTTCATTTCAAAAATTAATGATCAGAATTCACTCAAAAAGAACTAAAATTCTGAATAATATTGTGATGGTTAATATTGAGTGTCAACTTGATTGGATTGAAGGATGCAAAGTATTATTTCTGCATGGGTCTGTGAGGGTGTTGCCAAAGGAGATTAACATTTGAGTCAGTGGACTGGGAAAGGCAAACCCACCCTCAATGTTGGTGGGCAACATCTAATCAACTGTCAGTGCAGCAAGAATAAAAGCGGACAAAAGAACATGAAAAGACTAGACTGGCTTGGCCTCTAAGGCTACATCTTTCTCCCTTACTGGATGCTTCCTACCCTTGAACACTGGACTCCAAGTTGTTCAGCTTTGGGACTTGGACTGGCTTCCTTGCTCCTCACCTTGCAGACGGCCTACTGTGGGACCTCACCTTGTGATTGTGTGAGTTAATACTCCTTAATGAACTCACTTATATATATATATATATACATCCTATCCTATTAATTATGTCCCTCTAGAGAACCCTAATACAAATATTTTGTCCATTAAATAAATTAATTCTTTACTAAAGTCATTCTGAAAATGAAAATTTCTGGACTAGATGGCTCCACTGGTAAATAAGACCAAAACTATCAGTAAAACATAATACTAATGCTATAGCAAACTTTTTATAAAATAGAATAAAATATACAGGGTATTATCTTAAAACCAAAACTGAAAACATTACAGAAAATGAAAATTATAGGCCAACATCTCAATTAAATGTATGTGGGAGAGCCCTTTATATATATTAGCTAGTAAAACCCAGGAGCATGTAAGCAAGATAATGTACTACAAGTAACTGTGACTTAGCCCAGAAATGCGGGATTGAGATTTTTGTTTGTTTTTTGTTTTTTGTTTTGTTTTGTTTTGTTTTGTTTTTGAGACGGAGTCTCACGCTGTTGCCCAGGCTGGAGTGCAGTGACGATATCTTGGCTCACTGCAACCTCCACCTCCTAGGTTCAAGCAATTCTCCTGCCTCAGCCTCCCCAGCAGCTGGGACTACAGGCACATGCGACCACGCCCTGCTAATTTTTTGCATTTTTTGCATTTTTAGTAGAGATGCGGTTTCACCGTGTTAACCAGGATGGTCTCGATCTCCTGACCTCGTGATCCGCCCGCCTCGGCCTCCCAAAGTGCTGGGATTACAGGTGTGAGCCACTGCGCAAAGCCAGGATTGATTTTTGTATTAAAAAATCTATCAACATAATTTACCAAATGAACAGGTTAATGTACTAAAAACAAAGTATTATCTCAAAAATATAGAAAATAATCTGGCAAAATTCAATACCCAGTTATGGTAAATAGTTAATGAAGGAACTCCCTCAAGCTGATAGAGAGCACTTATGTAAAGAAATTTATGACTACCACGATATATAATAGCACAGGACTGATTGTTTTCCTTCTAAACTTGAAGAAAAGGTAAGGATTACTGATCTCACCATTCCTAATGAATATAATAAATCAAGAAGTATAAATAAAGGCAAACAATTAGAAAAGAAGATAATCTTTCTTTTATTTGCAGAGAACATGATGCTGTACACAGAAAATCCTAAAGCATCTATAAAAAGTTACTAGAATTAATAACTGAATGTATCAGGACACAAGGTCAAAATATAAAAATTAGTTGTATATTTATATACTAGCCATGAAAATTAGAAATTGAAATTAAGAACAATATTATTCACAATCATACTTTTAAAACATATGAAATTATCGGGGATAAATTTTTAGAAAAAGTTGGATCAACTAGATTTAATTGACATTTATAGAATGTTTCATCCAAGAGCAGCAGAATACACATTATTCTCAAGCTCACGTGCAACATTCAACAAGATAGACTACATTCTGAACCTAAACTTGGTAACAGAAAAATAGCTGGGAAGTCCTAAAATATTTGGAGATGAAGCAACATGCTTGTAACACATTAATCTAACAAGTAATTCTCAAGACAATTAAAATATATTTTGAATTAAATGAACATACAAATACAATTTATCAAAAACTAGATTTTAAGTCTTACAATATTTCAAACATAGTTTTAAAAAATTTTTAATTTTTCTTTTTCAATTTTTATTTTAGGCCCAGTGGCACATGTCAGGTTTGTTACATGGGTAAACTGAATTTCACCGGAGTTTGGTGTACAAATGATTCCATCACCCAAGTAGTGAAGGTAGCTTTTTTATCCTCTCCCTCCTCCCACCCTCCATCCTCAAATAGGTCCCAGTGTCTATTGATCCAGTCTTCGTGCCTATGTGTGCTCAATGTTTAGCTCCGACTTATAAATTAAAACATGCAGTATCTCGTTTTCTGTCCCTGCATTAATTTGTGTAGGATAGTGGCCTCTAGCTGCACCCATGCTGCTGCAAAGAACATAATTTTGTTCTTTTTTATGGCTGTATAGCATTCCATGGTGTGTATATGTACCACATTTTCTTTCTCAAATCCACCATGGATGGGCATCTAGGTTGATTTCATATCTTTGCTATTGTGAATAGTGCTACAATGTACATACAAGTGCATGTGTCTTTTTAGTAGAATTATTTTTTGGTAGAAAAATTTTCTTTGGGTGTATATCCAGTAATGTGATTGCTGGGTTGAATGGTATTAATGGTTCTGTTTTAAGTTTTTGAGAAATCTTCAAACTGCTTTCCACAGCTGCTAAACTAATTTGCATTCCCATCAACAGTGTATAAGCATTCCCTTTTCTCTGCAACCTTGCGAACACCTATTTTCTGACTTTAATAGTAGCCATTCTGAGAGGGTATTTCACTGAGGTTTTTATTTGCATCTTTTATGAGTAGTGATGTTGAGCATTTTTTTCATATACTTGTTGCATGTAGCTATCCTTTGACAAGTGTCTGTACATGTACTTCACCCATTTTAAAAAATGGGATTATTTGTTTTTTGCTTGTTGATTTGTTTAAGTTTCTTATAGATTCTGAATATTAGACCTTTGTTGAATATATAGTTTGCAAATATCTTCTCCCATTCTTTAGGCTATTTATTCTGTTGCTAGCTTCTTTCGCTGTGCAGAAGCATTTTAGTTTAATTACATCCCACTTGTCTATTTTTGTTTTTGTTGCAATTGTTTTTGGAGACTTCATCATAAAATCCAAGTCCTATGTCCAGAATGGTATTTCCTGGATTTTCTTCTAGGGTTTTTATAGTTTCATTTCTTTAAGTCTTTAATCCAACTTGAGTTGATTTTTATTTATGGTGTAAGGAAGGTGTCCAGTTTGATTCTTCTGCATATGGCTAGCCAGTTATCCCAGTATCATTTATTGAACAGGCAGTCCTTTCCCCATTGCTTGTTATTATCAACTTTGTTGGAGTTCAGATGATTATAAGTGTGCCATTTTATTTGTGGATACTCTATACTGTGCCATTGGTCAATGTTTCTGTTTTTGTACCAACATCATGCTGTTTTGCTTACTGTAGCCTTGTAGCATAGTTTGAAGTTTGGTAATGTGATGCCTCCAGCTTTGTTCTTTCTGCTTAGGATTGCTTTGGCTACTTGGGCTTTTTTTGCCCAATATGAATTTTAGGATAATTTTTTTTGTAATTCTGTGAAAAATAACATTGATATTTTGATAGGGATAGCATTGAATCTGTAAATTGCTTTAGATAGTATGGCCATTTAACAATACTGATTCTTCTTATCTGTGAACATAGACTGTTTTCCCATTTGTGTTGTTGTCTCTGATTTTTTTAAGCAGTGTTTTGTATATCTCATTGTAGAGATCTTTCACTTCCCTGGTTAGCTGTATTCCTACATATTTTGGATTTTTTTTTTGTATGGCTATTGTGAATGGAACTGTATTCTTGAATTGGCTCAGAGTTTTGATGTTATTGGTGTACAGAAACATTGCTGACTTTTTGTACATCAATTTAGTATATTGAAACTTTACTGACGTTGTTTATCAATTCTAGGAGACTTTGGGCAGAGACCATGGAGTTTTGTAGATATAGAATCATACTGTCTGCCAAGAGAGATAGTTTGACTTTTTCCATTCTAATTTGGATTTGTTTTTCATTCTCTTACCTGGTTGCTCTGGCTAGGACATCCAGTACTATGTTGAATAGGATGGTGAGATTACCATTCTTGTTTTATTCTGGTTCTCAAGGAGAATCCTTCCATCTTTTGCCCATTCAGTATGATGCTGATTGCAGGTTTGTCATAGATTGCTCTTATTATTATGAGGTATGTTCCTTAAATGCCTGGTTTTATGAGGGTTTTTTAAATGAAGGGATTTTGGATTTTATCAAAAGCCTTTTCTTCATCAGTTGAAATAATCATATGGTTTTTTATTTTAGTTCTGTTTACGTGATGAATTGCATTTATTAATTTGCATGTGTTGAACCAATCTTGCATCTCAGGAATAAAGCCTACTTGATTATGGTGAATTATCTTTTTGATGTGCTGCTAGATTTGGTTCGCTAGTATTTTGTTAGGATTTTTGTGTCTATGTTCATCAGGGATATTGGCCTGCAGTTTTCTTTTTTCATTGTGTCTCTGACAGGCTTTGGTATCAAAATGATGCTGCCTTCATAGAATAAGTTAGGGAAAAGTTTATCCTCCTTGATTTTGGGGAATTATTTCATTAGGATTGGTAGTAGTACTTCTTATGTGTCTAATGGAATTTGGCTGTGAATCTGTCTGGTCCAGAGATTTTCTGGTTGGTAGTTTTTTGGTTTGTTTGTTTTAGTTATTGATTCAATTTCAGAACGTATTCTTCAGTTGCTCAGTATTCCTTCCTGGTTCAATATGGGGAGGTTGTTCTTTTGCAAGAATTTATCCATTTCTTTTAGGCTTTCTAGTTTGTGTGTATAGAGGTGTTTATAATAGCCTCTGAGGGTTTTTATATTTCTGTGGGTCAGTGATGTCACCTTTGTCATTGCTGATTGTGTTTATTTGGATCTTCTCTCTTTTTCCTTTATTAATCTAGATAGCAGTCCATCAGTCTTATTTACTCTTTCAAAAAAGAAACGTTTAGTTTTGTTCATCTTTTGTATTGATTTTTGCATTTCAGTTTTGTTCAGTTCAGCTCCAACTTTGGTTATTTCTTCTCTTCTGCAAGCTTTGGAGTTGATTTGCTCTTGTTTTTCTAGTTCTAAGTGTAATGTGAGGTTGTTAATTTGAGTTCTAACTCCTTAATGTGAGCATTTAGCAGTATAAACCTTCCTCTTAACACTGCTTTAGCTGTGTCCCAGAGATTCTGGTATATTGTATCTTTGTTTTCATTAGTTTCCAAGAATTTTTAAATTTTTACCTTAATTTCATTATTTACCCAAAAGTAATTCAGGAATTTGTTAAGTTCCATGTAATCGTTCAATTTTTGAAAATATTCTTAGTATTGGTTTCTATTTTTATTGTGCTGTGGCCCAAGAGTGTGGCTGGTATGATTTCAATTTTCTTTTAATTTTTTGAGAATTGTTTTATGGCCAAGGATGTGATTGATCTTAGAGAATATGCTGTGTGCAGATGAGAAGAATGTGCATTCTGTTGTTCTTGGGTGGAGTATTCTGTAGATGTCTGTTAGGTCCATGTGTTTAAGCATCGAGTTCAGGTCCTGAGTATCTGTTAGTTTCCTGCCTCGATATCTGTCTAAAACTGTCACTGGGGTGTTGAAGTCTCCCAGTAGTGTCATGTGATTATCTAAGTCTCTTCATAGTTCTAATAACTTGTCTTATGAATCTGGGTTTTTCAGGATTGGGTGCATATATATTTAGGATAGTTAAGACTTCTTGTTGAATTGAGCCCTTTATCATTATGTAATAACCTTCTTTATCCATTTTGATTGTTGCTGGGTTAAAGTGTGTTTTGTCTAAAACAATAATAGCAACCCCTGCTCTTTTTTATTTTCCATTTGTTTGATAGACCTTTTTCCATCCCTTTACTTTGAGCCTCTGGGTTTTACTGAAGACAGCAGGCAGTTGGGTTTAGTTTCTTTACCCAACTTGCCACTCCATGTCTTTTAAGTGTGGGCATTTAGCCCATTCACATTCAAAGTTAATATTGATTTATGAGACTTTGATCCTGTCATTGTGTTGTTAGATAGTTGTTGTGTAAACTTGATTGTATAGTTGCTTTACAGTTTTAGTGGACTATGTATTTGTGTTTTTGTGGTAGCAGGTACTGATTTTTAATTTCCATGTTTAGCATTCCCTTTAGGACCTCTATGGATGGGTGCACATTAGTTGGGGGAGGCTCTGGGTAGGTGTACACTGGCAAGGTGTGCACTGGTAGGTGTGTGCAAAAGTGCTCAAAAATGCTGGCTCCACCACAGAAAGAGCTATGGTGGGGGCTACTGGCAAACTGAGGTTGCACTGCAAGTAGGTATGGCCAAGCAGGGACCTTGAGAGAGGCTGGCAGAGAGGGGGCACTAAAATCAGACTTGCCTCGTCCCACAGGCAAGACAGCCCTGCTCTGGTCTGGCAGGCAACAAAGGCTAGAGCTGCCTAGAGGAGTATGGTGAGCCTTTGGGAAGGGGTGACCCAGGCTGTGCTCCACTGCTGCTATTCCTATTCCAAACCCTCTGGGCTTTGCACAGGCTGGAGTTCTCTCTCTGCCAACTTTCCAAGCAATTCTCCCTGGCAGTTCAGATGTCTGTGGGCATAAGCAAGAATTTCTTAGACAAGATGTAAAAATAATTAACCATATAAGAAAAAGATTATAAAAGGGACTTCATTAAAATTAAAATTTTCTGTTTATCGAAAGACATTATTACAGAAATATATAAGGAAGTCACAGACTGGGAAGAAATATTCTCTACACATGTATATAGCAAAGGGATTCTGTCTAGAAAATATAAGGAAAATACTACAATTCAATTATCAAAAGACAATAGAAAATGGGCAAAAGACTACAACAGACAGTAAGGGAAGAGGTGTAGACTAGAAGAGTCATGACACAAATTTCTGGCAGAATGGGAATGTTCTATGCCTTGATTTAACTAGTGATTAAGGCAATTGCCAAAACTATTGAAAAATACACTTAAAATCTGTGTCCTTAATTGTATATAAATCGCACCTATTTTTAAAAGTATCTAGGAGAAACAATTATAATGGTTCCAAATGAAATGAAATAATGACTGAAATAGATGCTTGACAAGAAGAGGAACTTAGTTCTTTGATATCTTATCATAGGGAAATTTGCACCAGTCAGGGAAACTGAGGAAAGCCTCCCTGAGATTGTGATGCTTGATTCAACATCTGAAAGTTGAGTATAAATTAATTGAGGAAGGGGCTAGAAAAGCATTGTAGGAAGAGGAAGCAGCGTTTGTGAAAAAAGTATGGTGAGTTTGTAGTGGACAAAACTAGGAAAAGTGTAAATCAAAACTAGGGCAGAGAGACTAAGAGCCACACAGTAAAGAGCCTTGTAGAATCATTAAAGAATTTTCACTTAATGCTAATGACAATTGGAGGCCTTTCAAGTCCTTTTATCAGCTCTGTGATGTGATCAATTTGCCTTTGGAAGAAATCACTCTGGCAACAGTATGGACAATAAACAGGCAGTCAGGGTATTTATGAGGGTAGACCAGTTAAGAGGCTTGATAAAAACCATATTAAATTGGCCAGTTATTGGATGATGATGGTAGAGTCCAAAAGATATGAGAAATGCACAGTAGACACAGGACTTGATGATTTCTTTGTTTGCTTTTAAGCGAGAGGAGTAAAAGTCAAGATCATATTGAGTATTATGCCTGTGTTTTTGGCTTGTTCAATCAGATGGATGGTGATACTATTGTCTAAAACAGATCAATGGGGAGGAATTAGATTTGAATAAAAATGTGGAGGAGGGTAGTAAAGGAAGACGATATGTTTCCCTTTGGGCACTGTATGCAAAATATCTTGGAGTCCCCCAGGTTTTGGGCACTGAAATGAATTCGGACTGTAAGAAGTCTGTTAGGGGGACATAAAGAGAAGAGAGGCAAGACTATTTAAGGAGAGCCTCAGCCTGAGGTTTCGGTCTGAAACAGTCTCTGCCAACCCACTGGGGAGCTTCAGATATTGGGTAGAAATATCCAGGACCGAGTGCTCCTCCCATGTTCAGTCCTTGGCTGGAAACTGCCCCCAAGGTTCTGACCTTGGCTTGAAAGATGGGGCAGACCCTAAAGGTGTTAACAGCAAGAGGCTGTTGTTAAGTTTAGTCTAAAGCCGCCTCCTTATATACTTTAAGTTTGGCCTAAAGGTTTCTCTGTACATGGTGAACTATAATCTAACTCGATATATAAACAGACATTAACCTACTCTTATACCAATCACAGAGTTGCAGCCAATCACAGGCCATCAACTGTTCAAACTGTGTTTAAATAAGGCAAAGGCAAAGTTGTAACCAATCCAGCCGTTTTTGTACCTCACTTCCTTTTTCTGGATATCACTTTCCTTTTTCTTTCCATAAATATTATCTGACTATGTGGTAGCCCCCAGGAGTTGCTCTAAACTTATTGTGGTTGTGAGGGCTGCCAGATCATTCTTTGTTCAATTAAACATTGTTAAATTTAATTTGCCAAAAGTTTTTCTTTTAGTGCTATGAAATAACTGCACTCCTTGCAGCCAAGTAGCAAGGACTTTCTTGGATGGAGATTTAATCACACCCCTTCATAGCTGCTCCAAGTATTTTGGAGGTGTCCAAGAACTGACCACCAGAATGAGCAATATACTTGAAAATTTCATCCAAATTGCCTTATTCAGAACCCCGTTCTTCTAATTTCTAATTTCTTTTACATCCCAAGCACATATCTGCCAGGCCATATGGAGATTTTTGTCAACATACATTTATCTTGGCAAATATTGGATTCTCTATCCTGAAGCTAATTATCAGAAGAGCAATCTTTGGCTGGCTACCTCAATGGCTAATCATCTCACCAGTATTGTTAGTATTATCCACACATTTGCTAGTCTTCTCTCTAATTACAGTTTAAACAAGTGCAATTTGGAACCAGCCCTGAGGAATATTCATTTCAGTTTGATGTGCAAATAGGTATTTTTCATGTAATTTATTTTGTTTTGAATTTCACATTTCCTTATCCAGAAATAGGGTATGGTCTTTTCAATAACTACATTGCAATTTAATGCTTTATCCTTATAACAATCTTCAAAACATCAATGTATTATGTTTCTCTTATACTTTCCATTCATAAAGCCTTTATTTGTCATAATTGTGGCAAAGATGGAATCAGATGAACCCTAATTTTTAAGCCCCCTCTTTCTCTCCTACCTTTACTTCATTTATCTTTGAAGCTCTGTTTGTTGGCTTTTAAATATAATTACTTTTTTCTAAAGTGCATATGGAACACAACAAACCAGTTGTACCTAAAACTCTTTTCTACTGTAATTAAATATCACACAGTGGCTACAGAAAAGGTAGGCAGGAATAATAATGGCTGAAGCCTAGTGAAGACAAAAAGCTTCTATACTTTTGTTGGCTTAGGATGAGGGACTCTGTTTATTACTTCATAAGAATATTATTTTTAGGATCTTAGGAATATATGTCCAGTCAGATCCAACTGATTTTATTAAGAATAGTATTGGGGACAGAGAGATCAAAATAAGCAGGTCAAAGGTAAAGCCGAACCACTTGGCTTCAGGATGAAAGGACCCTTCTAAACAAGCTCTTCTTTCTTCTGTCCATGTTCATGCTAGAACTAAAAGATACAAGAAGCCATGTGTGCCTGAAGAATTTCTTTGTCTGACAGTGTTTTGAAAATGTGATATTTACTTTGGGCCCTGTTTGCTTTCTGCCTGGAGAGCAGAAAGAATTGTGTATTCATCCTCAGTAGGCAATACTATGATAACCAAGAAACTATTGATGCTAGTGTTCATTTATTTGCCGTACTATTAAATCCCCACCTTCCATGCCTAGTCTTGGCCCTGTCCATATACCTGGATTTGAATCTTTAGTTCTACGTACTGAAAACTCCAAGATCAAAAAGTCATGGGTCAGTTCTCTTTCTCAATCTTGGTGGGAGTGTATATTGATAAAAAAGTTGATCAAAAGAATAATTTCCCATTATATTGTAAAGTTGAAAATTATCCTACTCTATGACCCAGAAATTTCAATTCAAGGAATAGAGCACAGAGAAACTTTTGCGGTATATAACTCAGAAAAACTCTTTTTTTTTTTTTTTTTTTTTTGAGATGGAGTTTTGCTCTTGTTGCCCAGGCTGGAGTGCAATGGTGTGATCTCGGCTCACCACAACCTCCATCTCCCTGGGTTCAGGCAATCCTCCTGCCTTAGCCTCCCAAGTAGCTAGGATTACAGGTATGTGCCACCACACTCAGATATTTTTGTATTTTTAGTAGAGATGGGGTTTACCCATGTTGGTCAGGCTGGTCTCAAACTCCTGACCTCAGGTGATCTCACTCGCCACAGACTCCCAAGAAAACTCTTTCACATGTTCACCAGGAGAATTTCCAGAAACATTTGCGATATAAAATATTATACCATCATGAGTATGAATGAACCACAGCTACATGAAACAACATACTTGAATTTTAGAATCAGAAAAGCCAAGACTACATTAAGAGTTGATTTCAAGAATCAACCATGTACCCAGAAGACTACATTAAGAATGATATTGTTTTAATGGACAAAATAAATAAAAATAAACATAGGAATACTTATATCATCAATAAAAAATATTTAAAAAATTAAAAAGAATTAAATGCAAATTTCAGGATAATGGTTACCTCTTATGGGTAAGCCAAGATTGGAATAAAAGAATATGAGTTGCACATAGATTTAATGGCATTGTTAATTTTATGCTAGAATCATGAGTGTTCATTTTATTGTTATGCTTTGTAACTCACATATGCATTAAATAGATACTTAGTCTATTCAAATGATTTTGTGATCCTCTATTGGGTCATGAACTAGAGAAAAACATTTTAGATTTTATCAGATTTGCTTGCTGTTAACAAATATTGTTTAAGAAAAAGAATTCACTGTCTAATATGTTGAAGAAATTGAAAGTTAAACAAGCTCATTTATTATGGGGCATTCTTTCTTCTTAAATGCTCACATATGCAATGTGACTATACAACTAGGGGATCTGGTATTCATTTTCCCAAACTTAACTGATAATGGAACAACTTGTAGGACTAGTGCAGTATAGAATGCACCCAAGAAATATTTCCTTAGGGTCATAGCTCCATTTTTACTCTCTTTCCATTTCTCAATGTCGCAAATTCTTTGTTTCACTTGTGATTTCCCCAAACACAATAGTAATCATTAGGATGCATGAAGTGCATGAAGTGTAGTGCTACAAATGACTTAACTGAAACTGGGGAAACTATTAGAAATGTTAAGAAACCTCCCATCTTCACAAAAACATCTAGTGGCACTCCTAATCTCCTATTGAACCTGATTTGCCTGTGTTAAAAAAGAAAGAAAGAATTTCAAAATACTTTACTCATGTTGGTTGTTTCTCTATTCAACTTATTGATTTTTACAACAGCTATCATTTTCTGCCATTTAGTGAAAATCTGTAAGCATTCATTGGTTTTAGTAAAATGGACTTTTGTCTCAGAATTATTTATATTGTAATTTATATGGGCTAATACACTCTAAATTCCAGACAACTGACTTACAAACAACTTACAAATGTATTCTGGAGAGAATCATCAATAAACCTGGGTATGCTTAATACCCTGGAATCTTAATAGGTTAAGACATTGCCAATGATTAAACTCCTTTATGAGTATTTCTGTCTCGAGTAGAGTGGAGTGATCTGAACCCTACAGTCTTAGGCTGGCTATCACAGCTGGAAAAGAACTTTCATGAGAATACTTCTTCATGACAAGAAACTCAAAAGTAGGTGACAGGATACCAGAGATAATTTGCTTATTTCTATTTATTTATTTATTTATTTATTTATTTATTTATCTGTTTGTCTATTTTATTTTCAGTGAGAAAACATCCTGCCTCAAATAGAACACAATATTAATCTCATCTTAATTTCTGCTCTGTAGATGGGAAAAATTGTTTACCAATTGAATTTTCATGGCTAGTCAGTTTAGGATCAATCATTTAAATTTCCTAAGTACCTGCATATCTTTTCACATACGTTCTGACTCAGAACCTTGGCTTTTTGGGCAACTGGTATTTGTTTCTCCCAACTCAGTGGAATGCAGGAGCTGGCACACAGCAGGCCCTAAGGGTTGATTGTATGCACCTTATCCCAAGTCTGCTTGAAATCAACTCTCTTGGGGGTATTTACACTATGGGAATGGTAAAATGCTACAAATTGCCTTTTGGTGGTCAGCTTACCAGCACACGGCTTCCTGACATAGACAGCCTTTCTGGATACCTGCACTCAGTGGGTCCTGAGCTTTTGTCCAGCATCCAAGAATGAGGATGTACTGACAGCTGGAGAGTGAGCAAGGCAGAGAGTGATGAAATAGTTTTCCATGGAGAGGGTATGCTGGGGTGGTCCCCCTACCTGAAGGTGGGAAAGTCCCCCCAGTGTGGCTGAGTCTGGGGCTTTTATGGGCTCAGAATAGGGGATGGTCAGGCTATATTGAAAACGGCAATATTCTATTGGTTGAAAGGCATTATTCAGAAAGAATCAATCAGAAAAGAGTGGGTAAACAGGAACAGAAGTTCTCACTCTGGGTTGTGGATTCATCCAGGACCAGCAGTCCAGACTTTCAGCCTTCAAGCTGTTTTTTGGCTTCAAGGTGTGGTTTCACCGGTGAGGCATCCCTATCTGTCTAGGTATTTGCCTGCCTCCAGCCACTATCAATTCCCCCTTCTGAAGAGGTATGTCTCTAGCTGCTGTCAGAATAGGGACGAAGATGGATCTTAACTGCTTCCTGCTGGCAGGGGGTGCTGTTTTGGGAAAGCAGCCCACAGATCTCCTCAGAGGCCTATCTAACAGTCCCCAGTGAAAGCAAGCCATCCTCTGAGGCTTCAGTTTCATGACCATTTGGAGTTTGATGGTCTGAAGGCAAAAAAAGACAAACTGGGTTATCAGAAGACATGTATCAGAACTAAACAAGGGGGTAGGGACAGCTTAAAAATCCTGAGGCTGCTGACATGCCCAGATAACTAGTGGCTAGTGGCTAGTGGCTATCGTTATGCCTGCTAAGATTTTGGTACATGGAGCTTGTCTTTGGTTAGTTCCCTTGGTTTTATTTTCCCAAATAAAGAAATATTTGGGTTATGGGCACCCTATTTACTCCTATCACCTGGCAGGATTTGCAGGATAATTGCCCAGAACTAGAATATTGACCCAGATTTTTCCATTACCCATCCCTTTTGTTTCTTCTGAGCTTCAGCCAGAGATCACTAGTTGGTTCATAGGAATAAGCAGGGTTAGTCCAAAATGTAGGCAAAAACGTACAAACAACTAATGAGACTAGAATTTAATGCCAAGAGTATGATAAGTTTTGAAACAATTTTCTCTCTCCTCATTTTTGTTAAAGAAACAAATCATGACAGGACTGAGTTGTTGGCAAAATAAACTTTAGTCTTATACTTAGTCTGATTATTTGCATAAAATACAGCAAGAATAATTATTTTTCACATAGGCTTTTAAATTTGGCTTTGATGGAACTCTGTTCCACAAGGAATCTCAGATAAGGCCTTTGAAAGATGAGCCCAGCCATGGGTTTGTACCCTCAAATGCTTATAAGTTAGGTAAATTCCTCTCTGCTTGAGCTCCCAAGATAACATGTGGCTCCCGGGCCTGTTACTAAGTGACATTCTTTACTCACCACAGGTTAGAAACCCTGTACAGGGACTGTGTAGACAAGGTATGAGGTCAGTTTTCCCAGGGGGCTTTTATTGGCTCTGCATGTCAAGCTTGATTCCTTAAAGGGAAGCATACCTTTCCAGCCAAAGCTTTGGTAAAACAACCAGTTTCTCCAACTGTGTTCTGTTGCAGAAGAAAATGAATTCTTATTGCACTGATGCAAATAACTATAGTGCCATAAGTTAAGTATACTCACAAATAGTTTCCAAATTCTAGAGAAACCAGGCAGAGAGAAACAAACACGCTCCGAATTTTGTTCACAGGAGTGTACCTTACTAATTGTTAAAAGCTGAAGATAGTTCAAAAGAAAAGTCACCTTGACTCTGAGAAACAAAATAAGGATTGGCAATGTTTTAAGCAAAAAATTTTTAAAATATTACTTCAGTTTTCCATTAGTTCAGTCCATTCAGTTAACTTTTGTTCTGCTTGATATTCATGAGTATTTCAGCTCTTCATGAGTCCTGTATGTTTTTCCTTTATTCTAACATCACAATCTCCAAAGATATCAGAAACCTCATGGAAGAACACCTGTCAAAGTCCTATAGCTGATTATAAACCATCTTTTGAAAAGGATCAAAGCAAGACAACAATTGTTTGTAAATTACAAAAGGTAGTTACAGTCAAAAACAATTAACAAAGAAATTTGGTTATTTCTTTGGTTTACAATAACTTAAAATAATAACATTAATTATGATTGATAACATATATTCAGACATTCAAATTTTAGAAATCCCACACAATTTTGGAAGATATATTAATATTATTAACATAAATATAACCTGAAGAAAATTAAACCTCCTTTTTATTTTGGCAATCCCATGTAACTAAACATGTTAAATAATCCTGTTTACATCTCTTTTGGATGCTTCAGGGACCTGCTATAGCATCCAAAAGTTAGAGGGCAGAAAAGACAATTTTTGAAGCTGAAGTTTGATTTTGGGAAGCCTACCAAACAGGTTAAAGGTGTAAAACACTTGATATCATGAAACAGAATTTTAGATGACCATAAATCATTTATTTTAGCCAAAATAATGATCCAAAAATTTTAAAACAAGGGAAAAACCTTTATTCATTAAGACAGAAGACTTAGCTTTCCAACCAATCTGTCTCTTATCATCTTTTTTGGTAGTTTATTCACAAGGCAAACAAAAATCTTTCATTATCCTTTATTATTACATGAAAATCTTGCTCAAGGGAAAGAAAGTGAAATTTCACCCTTGCATTAGTTTGCTATTTATGTCAACCCCAATTTTTTAATGAAACCCTCTAGATAATTCTACCATCTCAACCAGTGTGACCGTGAGATAAGATGCTCGTAAGCCTTTTATAACCTTTTACACATTTTTGTTAAAGAGCATATCAGTGCCTCAAGAAAACCTTGTTGCACTTTTGTTTCAATGCTCAATTTATGAAAAACCCATATAATGCCTTTTTTAATTCTTCTGCAAGCTTAATTTTTACAAACCTTCCAAAACTTGTTTAAACCTTCAGCTTTATTTTATCTAATTTAAAGCAATCCTTTAACCCTCTAAACTAGGCAAAAACTTACATTTCCATGCCTTCTTATAATATTTTACTAAAAACACATTTTACTTTCCTTACATACCTTGCATGTAAATCTATCTTCAGTAGTCTCAATTACATGTTATAATGTAACTCTTAGCAATTTTTAATTGTAATGTAAAGCATGGTAAGTTATTTTAATTATGTACTAGGTACAGCTAAGATCTGACTCTTTCCAGCATAGTTAGAGGCATGGTTAACTCCATATGTCCCCAGGCCTTACCAAACTATAAAGCAGGCAAGTCAAACAATTTTCAAAAGCCTAAGAAGCAATTTATAACCTTAAAGCATTTAGAAAACCTAGTATCTGACCTGCATAATTTAGACCACATATTTACATTTTGAAGACATTTGTATAATATTTTGCCAATAGTCTTTAAACCTGTTTTTATGTCTCAGTGATTAAAGTCACATGAACTAAAAGGCATTACAACTTTTATTTTCCTTCAAAAAATATTTGATCTAAGCACTTATTTTATTTAAGCCAATTAACTAGAGCTTTTTAAATATAAACATCACACACATAGCACATATATAACTACACAGGCAGAGAGAAGAAGATCCAGTACATGTAGGATTTTTCATATGCCAATCTCCTAATTGGATTACTGGCCTCCAGGTGGAGCCCTTCAAAAAACAGGGCTAGGAAAGCATGCAGTTTCTAGGGCCTAATAAACAGGCATAGCTGGAAGACGAAAACAGATATTGAGATGGATCTATCCTCTTTTAATTTTGGGATTCCATGAGGAAAACAGAGTTTTTTTTTTTTCTCTCAAAATGGGGTCTGTGGCACATTCTCTGTTTTTCCCAAAGAGTTTCATGCTCTCAGAAGTTATCTTAGGCCCTTTCATGCATGCATTAAGAGTGGCAAGGCAAAATGGAAAAAAATAATTCAGTCAACTGAGAAGGGGAAAAAAAAAAATCTTTCTTCAGAAAAACAAGATCCAAGAAAGAAAAACATAAAGGCCTTTTAAATATACCTATAGCTTGGATATCTACTTTTAAATAAGCTGATTTTTAATCATAGTAATCTTTAAGAAAAATTCTTTTAAATCTCTTATTACCCGACTTTACCCACATCAAGTAGCCAATATTTCTGGCTTTTGAAGTTTACTAAAAGTAACCTCACAGGTGAAACCAACAAGCCTCAACTAAGGTTATGACTTAACTGTGAGTGTACCACGTATTTTCAAAGACGTGGTAAGTAGTTTTTACAAAATCTAGAATCATTGAAAGTAGCTCAGAGAAAGGAAGATTTAAGAAAGGAATCTAGAAGTTGTTCACGGAGGGGAAGAGAATCAGCAAATGGTAAAAGTCACACAAATATTAACCAGAAAGCACTCATTCCCTAAGCCAGGATTGAACCCAGGCCGCCATTGTAAAATGGCAGAGACTAAAAGAAAGTACTGCCACATAGTTACAAGATTAAGCTCCCAAGTACATGAAACAAGAAGCAGACTTGCAGCAAAGTCTGCTACTGACCAGTTTGTCAAGCTAGCTTCAGCAGTGAGCTTCTGGGGTCCTAGGCCCATGTTCTATCCTAAGGTATTCCTTCTTATGACAGAACCATACAGAAAGACACACAAAGCACACCAGATTGGCTACAGCTTAAGACTTGCCTCATAAATCCTTTTTTCCATTTATCAAAACCTTACAGAGGATATAAAAAGTGATTTTTATCATTCATTCTACTGGTTTGCAGAGGGAGAGGAAGGCCAGAAGTCTGACTGGTAAAAACAACTTTTACCCTTTTGCTGGCAAGTCAGGTTTCTGGATTCCCTTCCCCCAAGATATGAAGCCCTACATACCCTAGGCTCCTTGCAGGAGGCAGCATGTGAGTAAGCGAGGGCAAGATCCAGCCAGCCACTCTGCTGACACAGGAGCAAGCTCTGTGAGGGGCTTGCAGCCAGAGCAGGCATGTCATCTCCAGGGGAATGTGGCAGCACCCAGGCAAGGGCGCCCACTACCCTGAAGCCCCAGAGGGGGTGTTAGTATGTTAATTGGCTCCTTTAGTTCTGCCATCTACAACCTGATGGATGGCGGCATGTTAGCAGCTCAGTCGGCCCCTGGCCCCATTGTATGGGGTGACTGCCCTCCACTGGTGAGGGCAAAAAGCCAGTGTGACAGGCTTACTGGGTATCCACACTCAGTGGGTCCCAAGCTCTTGTCCAGTATCCAAGAATGAGGATGCACTGACAACCAAAGAGTGAGCAAGGTGGGGAGTTTTACTGAGTGATGAAACAGCTTTCCAGGAAGAAGGGATGCGTGGGTGGTCCCCTTACCCAAAGGCAGAGAAGTCCCCACAATGTGGCTGAGTCAGGGGCTTTTATGGGCTCAGAATAGGGGAGGCATAGGCTGTAGGTGATATTGGAAAACTCCACATTCAATTGGATAAAAGGTATTATTGAGAAAGAATCAATAAGGAAAGGGCAGGTAAACAGGAACAGAAGTTCTCACTATGGGTTGCGGATTTCATCTGGGACCAGCAGTCTGGCCTTTCAGCCTTCAGGTTGTTTAGTGGCTTGAAGGTGGGAATTCACTGGGGACCCACCCCTATCTGCCTAGGCATCTGGCTGCCTCCTGCTGCTATCAAGGACACATGAACATTTTCCTTTCTGAAAGAACTATTTCAGAAAGGAAATACCACTGTGAGGCATTTTTGCTTTGCTTCACAAGGTTAATTTCCTGACAGAGAAAGAGAGAATGAACTCACCAGGAACCTCCTAAATGCATAGGTTACATTACAATGCAATTTCACTATGAGCTCTTTTCAGAAAGTCGGCTCAATAGCAGTTGAACTTTTTTTGTTTTTGTCTTTGTTTTTTGCCTCAAACATCTCTTTAAAGAAAAAAATCCAACTCGTTCAAATTGCTTTCCACCTAAAATTTATGACCACAAATCCCTGATCATGTCAGCAGCCTCCTACCTCCCAGAACATCATGTTTCCCAGGCTCTAGTCGCCCATATTGAACATGTGCAGTGACTGGGGCAACCTTCCACTTAGGCCCTTCCCAGCTGCATGTGATCAAGGTCCTTTCCTGATCTGGGCTACCACCCGGGCTCGTGAGCTCCAGTGTCATCCTCCACATATGGGCTAAGATGTGTGATTACTAGGATTTAAACCACAAAGATTAAAGTTTTGATCCTAACAAAGATGCAAATCCACAGGAGCTCTGGCAGGTTGAAGGAATGTGTGTGTGTGTGTGTGTGTGTGTGTGAGAGAGAGAGAGTGTGTGTGTGAGAGAGTGTGTGTGTGTGTGTGAGAGAGAGAGAGAGAACTGGCATCCTTGCATATGAAAAAAAAGAAAAAGAGATTCCAAAACAAAAGGATACACTTCTGCCACTTGAAAATCTCACTTAAAATTGGCCACTCAGTGAGCCTGGAAACCTAGCAGAAAGCTTTTTGTCCCAGCTCCTTGGGAAATCATCGGAGGTGGGCACTGTCACATGGGAAGCAGGGATTATACATATTCTTTTAATGTGGGAGGAGTGGGCTTAGAGGTGCTGGAGGCGTGTTCATTATTGAAAGAGTAAATTTCTTATTGAATGGGACTCCCACTGGCCCTATAGGCTGTGTGTAGTTGAACCATTCACTAGCTAAGGCAAAAAAGTAAAAATGTAGTTGGGAGAGATTAACTTAAATCTCATACTGAGCCCCTTAAATGGGGGCTCCATGTGCTCACTCTAGATTCATTTTACTTGCAGAGATCTTCAACTGGGGCAGCAGAAAACAGGTAATAATAAGTAAAGTTTATGTAGGTGTTTAGACATTACATAAATTATCCCAGTTGATTTTCATGCCAGTCCTGCAAGAGAAAGACAAGACTGTTGCTTAATACCTTCTGAGAGAAAACTACTGAAATTCTAAGTACCTTGTCCAAGCCAAGAAGTGGTAGGCCCAGATTTCAGAAGTCCTCAATATGTGTTCCGTTTTTCCCATTATAACTTTGGCATAGGACAAAGACCACAAATGGAAATCCAACTAAATGGTGGGTCCTGGCTCTGGGTAAAGATAAAACTTTTCAGTCTCTCAGATACTGCTGTGGTAATGTAATAAATGATTGCACACAACACCTGATAATTCACTACAGAGTTTTCTTTTCTTCACCTTAAAAAAGACATACTAATTCGCACACATTACATTCGTTAGGTTGAAAAATTTTAAGATTTGATAATACAAAATGTTGACAAGAAGAGAAATAAATATGAACTACTATGTACTACCAGTGGGAGTGTAAATAGATATGACTACTTTGGAGACGAATTTGACAATGTCTAATAGAGTGGAAGATGCACATACTCTATGACCTAGTAATTTCATTCCTAAGTGTTTTCTCTGGGAAAACATCCATATATGTTCTCACGGTAGCATTTATAAGAATATTTATTGCAGCACTGCTGATAAAGGTTGAAGTCAGATTTGAAAACTGGAACAAGGCCGGGCACGGTGGCTTACACCCGTAATCCCAGCACGTTGGGAGGCTGAGGTGAGTGGATCACCTGAGGCCAGGAGTTCAAGACCAGTCTGGCCAACATGGTGAAACACCATCTCTACTAGAAATACAAAAAATTAGCCAGGCATGGTGGCACACGACTGTAGTCCCAACTACTCGGGAGGCTGAGGCAGGAGAATCTCTGGAACCTGGGAGGCAGAGATTGCAGTGAGCCGAGATAGCACCACCGCACTCCAGCCTGGGCAATGGAGCAAAACTCTGTCTCAAAAAAAAAAAAGAAAAAAGAAAAAGAAAACTGGAACCTATGACCATTCACTTATTGATATGTCTCTCTATTCATTCATTTGTGTGTGTGCATTCATATACTATGTGCCAGGCATAGTTCTAGGTATTGGACATCCAATGGTGAAAGCGACTAAAAAAGCACCTTGTCCTCATTTATATTTTGGTGGGAACAGGAAATAAAGAAGGAATCAAATAAATATATAATTTTAGGAAGCAAAGTGCTATGAACGAAAATTAAGAAGAGTCAGAATCTACGAGGTATGTAAGTTAAAGAGGGACATGTCATAGAATATGGGTGAGTCTAGGAGTCCTCTTTGTAAGGGTAACATTTAAGCAGATATTTGGCTGAATTTGTGCAGAGACCACATGCGTGAAAGAGGATCAGTGGAATACCTGAGGGGTAGTAGATGGTAGAGACTGAAACCCCCAGATATCAAGACCCTGAGGTGGGAGCGTGTTTGATATTTTCTGAGATTCAAATATGTAGGAAATAACCAGAGATTCAGGAAGTGTGAAAAATAAAAAAATTTAAAGAGTGAGAAATGCATGGCAGCAAGAATTTATTCAATAAGGTGTTAATCTCAGCTCCATAAGCAATACGAGATAAAAAATGAAAAATTGCCACTTTCACTCAGGTTATTATGGAAGTGACTCTAGAATGCCAGTGATATTTGACATTTAATAACTGCTTAAAATGTGTTAAGCACTGTGCAAAACTTTTTCTCATATATTAATTCACTTATTTGATTTTTTACAATAAATTTCATTGTCTATAAGAAATCCTTAATGTGAGTATTAGCACCTTTGATTTGCAGATGAAGAAATTAAGGCTTGAGGTGTTGCCTAATGTGACCTAGTTAGGACTCAGTAAAGGCAGGATTTGAACCTAGCCCTGCTTTTCTCATAGCGTTCTGGCCTCTCCATCAAAGATCTGGGATGCTGGTGTTAGACCTGTTTTCTTCTTTGGCAGGTCAGATAATGATAAAGATGGAAGAGCACTCACCATCTGGACAACACCCCTTTTGGCTGATATTTCTCTGGAGGTTATCTCTTAAAAGACAGCGCATCTCTTAGGCTGACCTGCTGTTCCTGGTCTGAGAACAGCCAAAACACAGAGCAGAAAGGTAAATTTAGAGTCTGAAACAGTGTTCACAGGGCCAGCACTTTGAGAATGGCCAATATTCTGCCCCATCTTTCCTTCAATCTATTATCTCTCAAAGTAAGAGTCTTTACACTGCTGGGGGGTGTAGCCTCTACTGCTGCTATACAGTCCCAAAACATGGAGCAGGGAAGACAAGAATGACAATTTGGTTTCATCTCACATGCTCACTTCAATCAGTTGGTAGAGACTGGTATTGAGTACTCATTTAAGAAAGATTCTGAGAATTATAGATAATATGCTCAGCAGATAGAACAGCTGAGACAACTTGGGTAATGAACTCAATTTATTGCCACTGTCTGTGATCACACTAACAGGAGAAAAGCTTGATATACCTCATTTTATACCTCTTGAAAGGCAGAAAGTATCACACTTTTAAGCAGAACTCAATTTTGCTCCAGTGGTAATGTCATCTTTTGCAGCACAAACTCTCTCAAATACCTATTCAAACTTTCTTCACAGGTAGTTTTTATCCAAACCAGATCTCTTGTCCCTTGATTCTTTTCTTCATCTGTACATGGCTTTGGATTTTCTTGTTATAATATGACACATAGGAAGGGGCTCTGTTACCTAGGCAACTAACGTAATGTCTGTCCTGGTCCATCTTTGCTAGGCCTTGCCTGTGCTTGGAGTAGACTTTTAAAGCACTCTCGATTCACTCTGCTCTTAAGGCTATAAGACGTGAAAACAGTGAAGGCTCCTTCTCTATTTCATGGGCCGGGGTGACCTCACCACTCAGGCTGCATTCACCATAACTTCTAGTAGCAGATCTTTATTTTCACTACCTCAATATAAATTTAAAACTTTTACCGGCCTTCATAGTAGACCTGTAAAAGATCTACCTCATCGCACTACTAATTGCAATTTTGTAACTTCAATTATTTATTTTAAGGCATATTAATTGTACTTCCTAAATCTGACACAATTCCCTTTTCCAATGCAGAAGCTTCCTATTTTGATTAATACTTCCAAAAACACCATAATAAAAACTTCCCAGGTTGTAATAAATTAGAATGCCAGATATTGAAGAGACTCTACAGATCAATCATTGTTATACCTTCATTTTATGTATGAGAAAACTAAGGGGCAGAATGGTGGGGACCAGGACCTAGGAGCCCCTTAGAGCCATAGTTATAAGGCAGAGAACTAGTTAGTAATCCGTTGTGTGTTATCTTAGCTACTCAGAATATACATTCAATTTCCTCAAGGAGAAGTTTAATCAAAACAACCGAGAAGCATAATCATGAGTCAAATCCTGAAAGAGTTAGAGTTAATCTAATCAAGGTTCAGGTGTAGATATCCACACTTGCATTCAGAAATCAAAACTAAAGTTACAAGACTTGAAGTAAGACGTCATGTATTTATTCTCATTTGAGTGAATAACTAGCTAGACTAGACAATTTTCTTGATCTCTCTGGTCTCACCTGTAAAACAGTAGTACAGTGCTAGATAGTCTTAAAAGTAGTTCCAAGGTATAAATCCAAAGAAAGATTTCATTCAGAATTACATGGGAAATTTTTAAATAATAGAAATATCCAGGTACCATCCTGGTCTGAATGAGTCATAATTTCCAGAAATGGGCCTCAGGTAAAGAAAAGAATCTCTGGTGATTTTTTTAAAATTTTAGATTCAGAGGGTGCATGTGCAAGTTTGCTACATGAGTATATCGCATGATGCTGAGGTTTGGGCTTCTGATGGTCCTGTCACCCAAGGACTGAACATAGTATCTGGTAGGTAGTTCTTTAACCTTTGTCCCCCTCTCTTCCTCCCTCTACCTTTTTGGAATGCTCAGTGTTTATTGTTCCCACTCTGATGAATCTTGGATCCCTTGTGTATTAGTTTGTTCTCACACTGCTAATAAAGACATACTGGAGACTGGGTAATTTATAAAGAAAAAGGTTTAATGGACTCACAGTTCCACATGGTTGGGGAGGCCTCACAATCATGGCAGAAGCTGAAGGAGAGGCTAAGGCACATCTTACATGATGACAGGCAAGAGAAGTGTGTGCAGGGGAACTGCTCTTTATAAAACCATCAGATCTCATGAGAATGCATCACTGTCATGAGAATAGCACGGGAAAAACTTGCCCCATGATTCAATTACCTCCCACTGGGTCCCTCCCAGGACATGAGGGGATTATGAGAGCTACAATTTAAAATGAGATTTGGGTGGGGACACAGCCAAACCATGTCACCATGTTTTGATCACTGTAAGTACCCCTTAACTGATTACCTCTTATCCCAGCTGCCTTCTCTTTACAACTAGTCCCTAACATTAACTGTCACGAAAATAATTTTTTTAATTGAACACTATAACAAAAGCCTAAATATTCTGTATCCCTGGTAACAAGTAGTCACCAAACAAATTTTATCCCTGTTTAACTAATTAATTACAGTTCTATAACCATGGTAAAAGTAACCACTAGAACTGGTTTTACACACACTTAGTAACCAACAATTCACTTCCATGGACAAGCTTCCTAAAACCACTAGTCAGTAATAGCACCTTACTTTGAAAATCATTCAGTTGGGCACAGAAACTTCCAAAATACATCCAATCAACAACAGTCTCATCTGAGAAAAGATGTTTCTTCAATTGACTTTAACTTGCTTGGTCCTGCTAGAAATCCACCAATCCCTGAACGTCATTCTTCCCAAAACCTTATGTAAGGGCAGAAACCTGCTCTGCTTGGAGAGACTGTACATGATGAGCATAGTGCTCCCTTACTAAATCAGCAATATATTAAGCTTTATATTTTTGTTTCAGATATTGAGTGGTGCTATCATCTTTTGGCAAATCTGGAGGTACCAGCAAGATCACTGTAAGCTTTCTATAGGACCTTTGGACCAACAGAAATGCTCTTTGGTCTTCTGGTACCAAAATTCCATTTGCCCTTTAATAGTAATTTGACTTACAAATCATCACATTGGGTTCCCAGTGGTGACTTCCCTTTGGTATCCTAGGACTTGTAGCCAACAATATATGTATTATATAACACATCTGGGATTTAATTTGGAGAACACTTGATTTGAAGGTGCACCATTTCACATTTTTTTTTACCCAATAATGGGCTTATTCTTCACTGATTACTTTGCATCTTCCTTGGTTTGTCTCTTAATATGATGTTGTATCACCTGTGTGTGCATATGTGTACGTGTTTTGTGAATAGATGGCTATAATTGTTTTGCCCTGGACTATCCTGTTTCTGTTGCATCTATAAGCATGTGTTTCATAAAGAACAGATGAAGGCATAGGGTTGATCCGTCTCCTATCCCTCTTGCCAATTCATGAGAGAAAGAACATTCCTTTGATTAGTTCACATTCTGAGGTGCACATTTTTATTTTTGATTATACAGTCCATTCCTAGCTTCTGTTAGGTTAGGGAATCGAAAACACATTCATAGTCACATTCTTGACCAACTGTAGTGGCCTTCTTGTTTTTCAAGGGTTTATCTAATAAAAAAGGCACAATCTCCTCCTGGCACAAAAGCTGCTTCCCTGTAAATTCCCACAACAATACTAATTTTTGTGCTTATCTTAGTAAATGGCAAATTTACTTTTAGTTTCAATAACAATAGCTATTATGTGGAACTTTTTACATGTCAAAATTTAGAGGAGCTTTAAAAGAATTAAATAACATTTAGCTTTTTCAATTGATATGCTGACCTCAAATAAAATTTTGACTCCAAGAAAATCAAAGATTATCTTTTTCACTCTTATTCAAATTTTTGAAACCTATCTTTTTTGCATCTCTCCTTATCTATCTTATTTTACTCTCTAATTCCTTTTGCTCCTCCTTCTGATCTCTTAAATGTGCTTCATTTTGGGGAGGTTGTTTTCAGGAAAGGAACAATCACATTTCACATAATATCCCCTTTAAAATTCTAAATCAGAAGGCAATATAGAAATGCTGCATTTAAGCCCAGATCTAGAAAAATTGAGAGTTATAATTTAAAATTTTCCCTAAACCTCTAGAACATATATTAGAACTGTCTGGGATACCACACTTTAGGATTTTTTTAGCTAGTTATTTTTCTGGGTAGTCATTTCTGTTCTAATGTGTTCACTAAATTGCTACCCCTTTAGATAGAAAAAATTGTTAAAAGTAAGAAGAGAAAGATCAGGAGATAATTTATTTTTTATTTTTGTTTTTTTGAAGACAGAGTTTTGCTCTTGTTGCCTAGGCTGGAGAGCAATGGCGCGACCTTGGCTCACTGCAACCTCTGCTTCCTGTTCAAGCGATTCTCCTGCCTCAGCCTCCCAAGTAGCTGGGATTGCAGGCATGCACCACCACACCTGGCTAATTTTTGTATTTTTTTTTTAGTAGAGACGGAGTTTCACCATGTTGATCAGGCTGGATGGTCTTGAACTCCTGACCTCGGGTGATCCACCCACCTCAGCCTCCCAAAGTGCTGGGATTACAGGCGTGAGCCACTGCACCCAGCCAGGAGATAATTTAAATAGCCTTGCCCTGGCCTGTCATCCCGGCACTTTGGGAGGCTGAGGTGGGAGGATTGCATGAGCCCAGGAGTTCGAGATCAGCCTGGGCAACACGGCAAAACCCCATCTCTACAAAATAAAACACACACACACACACACACACACACACACACATACACAGAGAGAGAGAGAGAGAGAGAGAGAGAGATCAGCCGGGTATGATGGCACACACCTGTAGTCTAAACTACTCAAAAGGCTGAGATGAAAGGATCACTTGAGCCTGGGGAGGTTGAGGCTGCAGTGAGCCATAATGGTGCCACTGCACTCTGGCCTGGGTGACAGAGTAAGAATCTGTCTTAAATAAATAAATAAATAAATAGCCTTGATGTGCATATTTTAAGTGGCCCTGAGAAGATCAATTTTTTAAAAGAAAGTATAACACATAAAACCCATTTAAGAAACATTTCTTTTCTGCAGAAATCAGAATCCTTACCATGGTTTGAACCAAAAAAAAAGGAAGTGGGGAGAGGAGAAGGGTAGGATTGTCCAGCATGCTTGTATGTATATTTCAGAACCTTTTTTAAATATAAAAGCTGCACATTTCTGAGAAGTTCTGAATTTCTTTTGTTTCCTTTCTTCTTCAAGCATTTTTGCAGTGAGCTTCTTTTATATATAGCAAATAATTTGAAAGAATACAAAAATACGTGAATTTCACTAAAAAACATAACTACAGTATAGCATTGGTACAGTACACTATAAGTTTTTGATAAAACAGAAACAATAATAAAAGAATAAAAGATCTCCTTTTCTTTTTTTGGAGACAGAGTCTTACTCTGTCGGCCAGGATGGAGTGCAGTGGTACAGTCTTGGCTCACTGCAACCTCCATCTCCTGGGCTCAAGCAACTCAAGCAATTCTCCTGCCTCAGCCCCGAGTAGCTGGGATTACAGGCATTTGCCACCACATCCAGCTAATTTTTGTATTTTTAGTAGAGGTGGGGTTTCACCATGTTGGCCAAGGTGGTCTCCAACTCCTAACCTCAGGTAATCCATCCACCTTGGCCTCCAAAAGTGCTGGGATTACAGGCTTGAGCCACTGCCCCGGCCAAGATCTCCATTTTAAATGCCATTCATACATAACTTGTGGATGAGAGCTATATGCCCTTACACACTTTTTTAGAGGAATCAATTATTGAATTACTTAAAAAAAAAGAAGCATTTCTCTTAGGAGTAGATCCATAAGAACTTAAAATTATAAGCCAAATAATATTGTGAATCCATAGTAGTCTTTGAAAAATAAACTCCATTAAACTCCCAGGCAGTATTTTGGGTAGACAATAGTTTGGGTTAAGGGGGGCTTGTCTTCTCTTTTTGTAAACAAGGTTTGACCTTACTTAAGGCACTTTATGAGAAAACCAAAAATGAAATGTGTAATTTCTAATTCAGAATATCTTTAAAATGTGAAAAAAACATTTCAAAGACTCATAGAAAGTAAACAAGCTAGAAGTCAAAACAAACTTCAATTTAATAATATAATTTACTTTACAAATGGAAATTCCAGATAAAATGTACTGTAGAAGAATTATTATTAGAAGTCTCAGAAAACCTTCTAGCTATGATCACATTATACCTTATCTGTCACTAATATTTCTACCTTATATATTTGAAGAAAAAATTAAATAATTAGCTATAATCCCTGAATGTGCGTGGGTGGGCAAAATCCTCATGTACAGAGGTAGGACAATTACAGCAGAGCCCATAAGAATCCAGATCAATTTTTTTCAGATTAACATAAATCTTTTTTTTTTTTTTGAGACAGAGTCTTGCTCTGTTGTCCAGGCTAGAGTACAGTGGCGTGATCTCGGCTCACTGCAAGCTTCGCCTCCCGGGTTCATGCCATTCTCCTGCCTCAGCCTCCCGAGTAGCTGGGACTACAGGTGCCCACCACCATGCCCAGCTAATTTTTTGTATTTTTTAGTAGAGACGGGGTTTCACCGTGTTAGCCAGGATGGTCTCAATCTCCTGACCTCGTGATCCACCCGCCTCGGCCTCCTAAAGTGCTGGGATTACAGGCGTGAGCCACAGCGCCCGGACTAACATAAGTCTTTCTCTCCTTTTTTTTTTGTATCTGCTAATGTTAGGCCATACTCTAGAACTATTAACAACATGGTCCATTTCAAAGACCTGCTGGCTACTATAGATTATTCCTTGATCCAGTAGCTGAGGTATATCCTCTTTGCCTCACAGCAATTTCAGTCTCAATGAATTTATTCAATGTATCTTCAGATTTCATACCAATATTACCTTAATTCTGATGATACCACATGCAGTTTATCTCTGTTGCTAACTGAAAACTACCAACATTTTTCTGCTAGTCAACTACCCAGTTATAAAATATTATTACTGGCTCCTTCAGTCAATCTAACAACTCTCATACCCTGCTCCGGTGAAAGAAAATTTCTTGATTGTGTTTCTGTGGTTCAAGAAGAATTGAAGTCCAGAACAGATCTTTTGAATACGTCTTTAAATATTGACTTCATATATGGTGAGTCTTACCTGATAATATTAGCAATAATTAGTTCAGCCTCTGTCATAGAATCTAATTCCTTACTTGAAACCAGATTTATATAGCTGAAAAATGACCAATACTAGAATGCATCACATTATTAAAAATAAAAGGGTAAATATGTACTCTGATAGCCAATATAATTTTGAAGTAGTTCAACAATCTTGGGATGCTGTCCAATCTAAGAACTTCACTCATCCCCTCAAAATTGCTATCATAAAAAGTAGAGGCTCATATTCAAAAAGATACTACTATAATTACAAAATACATTAGCATATTGTCATGCTAAGTATATCACTCTAACTACAGTCCTTACATATAGACGCCTTGTATTAAAAAAAAAATTCATGGGAAAGTTAAAGAATTCCATTAGAGACACATACATTTTGACCCCAATTCTGAAATAAATACTGGGAACAAATGGATTTTAAGCTCTAGGAGAAAAAATATCTAGCAAAGCCATAGTTTTTTTCTAGTACTAGATAAGGCTGCAAATGGATACTGCCAGGAGACAACCCACAACATGGGAACATTGTCCACAACGTAAAATACCAAGGGGAAGATTCTCTAAAAGATGTGGCCAACCTAGGCTATATCTGCAACTAAAAACTGTAAAGGATAGACATGAGATGGATCCTTCAGCATTTCCAAATGGGTTTTATGCAATTGCTCAATTGCCTTATTGTACAACTCATGAATATATGGTGATAATGATATGTTTATGACAATGATATGATGAGATAAAGCACACTATTGACAAAAGTCTTATCACTCACAGTGTCTATAAAACAAAAAATAACAAACTATTAAACTTTACAGCAACAGATATTTGTGAATTATACGTGCCTTTGACCTTTACTCTGAAAACCTCTGCAAGCTTGGAAAGGGCTTGATCAATATTGTAAATTTGTAACAATTAGAGACTTTGAATTAAGGTTCTTGGAGAACCACTGGAAATAATTGGTGCATGGAAGTCCTGATGGCTAAGATCTGACAGCCAAGATCATTGAAACAAACTGAGGACTGTGTGTGAAATAAACAGCTTGCAACTAAACCAACATTTTAAAAAAAGATCCTCCTAGATGTTTGAAATCACCAATTGTCACATTCTACATACTTTTTGTCCGTTATGCTTTTGATCATATGTCTCCTAGTCACTAGCTTTAGGTTTTCATTTGTTTGTTTATTTGTTTGAGACGGGTCTTGCTTTGTCACCCAGGCTGGAGTGCAGTGGCATAAACATGAACATGGCTCACTGCAGCCTCAACCTCCCGGGCTCAAGTGATCCTCCTGCCTGCCCAGTAGCTGGGACCAGAGGCACTTGCCACCACAATGTGCAAAAGCAACTCATTGGGGGGAAATCTGTGGAATGTAGGACTAAGCAAAGAGTCCTCACACCTGACACCCAAAAGGTGGTGCATAAAAGAAAAAACTGATAAACTAGACTTCACAGCTCAAATTTTTTTCTCTGTAAAAGATGCTGCTAAGAGAATAAAAAGAAAAGCTACAGCATGGGAGAAAAGTTTTACAAACTCGAAGGACTAATATCAAGATGATATAAACACTCTCAAAATTCAACAGTAAAAAAAGGTAATCAATCCATTAGAATATGAGCTAAAAATACAAAGGGACATTTTACTAAATAAGATATACAGCACAGGTGAAAAATAAGCACATAAAAATGCTAAACATCATTAGTCATTAGAAAAATGCAAATCAAAATGAGATATTACTACATACTTTTTTAAATGACTAAAACAAAAAAGTAGTGACAGTACCAAAATGCTGCTGAGGATGAAGAAAAACTGAATTGCTCAAACATCACTGGTGGGAATGAAAAATTATACAGCCACTCTGCAAAACAGTGTGACAGTTTCTTAAAAACGAAACATGCAACTGCCATGTAACCCAACAATTGCATTCACCCCAGAGAAAAGTTTGTATCTGTTCACACAAACACCTGTACACAAATGTTCATAGCAGCTTTATTTAAAATTGCTCAAAATTAGAAACAACTTAGATGTTTGTCGATGTATATATGATTAAACAGTATGTGACATACTGATACCACGGGATGCCATATAGGAATGAAAAGGAACAAACTACTGATACATGCAACAACCTGGATGAATCTTCAGAGAATTATGCCAATTGAAAAAAAAAAGCCAATCCCATAAGCTTACATATTCTTTGATTCCATTTATAAAACATTATTGGCCAGGCACAGTGGCTCACGCCTGTAATCCCAGCACTTTGGGAGGCCGAGGCGGGCAGATCACCTGAGGTCAGGAATTCAAGACCAGCCTGGCCAACATGGCGCAATCCCATCTCTACTAAAAATAATTTTTCCAGGCATGATAGTGTGCGCCTGTAATCCCAGCTACTCAGCAGGCTAAGGCAGGAGAATCGCTTGAACCCAGGAGGCGGATGTTGCAGTGAGCCAAAATTGCATCACTGCACTCCAGCCTGGGCAACAGAGCAAGACTCCATCTCAAAAAATAAAATAAAATAAAACATTCTTGAAATGACAAAAAATCATAGAAATGGAGAACGGATTAGGAGGTGCCAGTTGTTAAAGTGGAAGTGGAGGCTGGAGGAAATGAGTGTGGCTAGAGAAGGGATGCCGGTGGTGATGGAAATATTCTGCACCTTGAATGTGTCAGTGTCAATATCCTGGATTGCTATTTTACTATGGTTTTACAAGTTGTGCTACTAAGGGAAACTGAGTAAAGGGTACACAGGACCTCTCTATATCATTTCTTAAAACTGCATATGAATCTATAATTATCCTAAAATGAACACATTAATTGAAAATATTAAAGATTATACATTACTTACAAAGCAATTGTTTATTTTTAGAAATACCATGATCAAGAATGGTTTATAATAAAAATATTTTTTAGTTCCCTCTCAATTAATCAGAAAGTTTAAGAGGTCAGAATACTCTCTCGGTCTCAGCTGTTATAACAAAAAGCAAGGGTGTTTGTGTCTGGGCAGACCTAGTCCTAAATCTCGGGTCAATTTTGGACCTGTTACTTAAGCTCTCTGAGAAGTGGACATCTTGTTCCTAAAGTGGAGATAATAATACCTATTTCATTGAGCTGATATGAGATCTGCATGAGATAAATTATGTAAAGCACAGAGAACATTGCCTAGCAAATTATATGGGCTCAACAAATGTGAGTTCCTATCTCTTCCCCATTCTGAGTAATGGGAACTCACTTTATTTTGCACATAAATCCAAATACAAGAAGAAGAGGAATGTTAGGCTATGTCTGCAGTACAAATTACCTAGGAAAAAGAAAATTAAGATGACTTCTAAGGATGAAAAATAATCTTCCCAACAGAGTTCAAAAGGACTCAGAAATGGTCTCTATGGGGAAAGCTTTCATTAAACAGAAAAACATAAAAGAGGCGACAGTCCTGCCCTGAGAGGGTAATGGCCAATTTGACCTATTAGGTGTTTACTGCATCAAGTTTATTTGTTGCCCTGATTATAAACCACTAAGGGGACATTGGAAATGGGGGAGGACTGTCTAGGCCACAGGCATTCCTTCTAGATTCTGTCTTTTGAGGACTGGTCCCCACACAATGTTTCTAGGGTTGATAAACTCACCTCTTTTGACCTTCAGCCTTCCCTAGGATAACAGGATATTGAAGGAAATATATATTTGTAGTTGGTGGTAGTGAGGAAAAATATAAGATAAACTTCAGGTGCAATAAAAGGGAGTTGAAGTAGGAACATCCAAAAATTAATTTCCTGGCTCCAAGTGTTATTGGATTGTAGCTCAACAATCCACTTGGGACATGTTAGAAGCATATCATGGAAAATAGGTGAGCTGAGTGGATGGAAACACCAAATGATGAGTAATAGAACAACATCTGTATAGGCAAAGATCCTAGTAACCCCTGGATACCTTATTTGTCTGTGTCTATGGTGCAGGAGATTTTATGTTACCTGCTGTCCAGCTGCCTCAAATGAATCAACTGTTTAGAAAGCTTATTTACATTTTAATAGGAGGCCCAGGCATCTGTTCCCAGCACCTAGTGCCTCCTGCAGCATGCTTGGGGCTGTCCTGGAAGCTGCTTGTTGATTCCTGCAGGGGCTTGATTGTCTCATCAGATTATTAGAATTAACTGGGCAAAATCAGATTTCAAACTGGATTAAGACATCAAGAAAATGCTGCTGACCAATTTCTCTTCTCCCAGATCAGAAAAAAATGCCTATAGATCCAAGATACTTCATAAATGTAAATAATTAACTCTACATATTTGTACACACATTACAATTTACAGAACACTTCTTTAAATGTTGTGTTTCGATCCATGTGAACTCCTTGTAAAGTAGGCAGAGTATATGTTATTGCACAAACAACCATCTACAGATGAGGAAACCGAGGCTTGATTGCCTAATGTCACTAAAGAACAAAGTCAAAGCTAAGTATTCTGACCTCCAGAATACCACTGATATCTAACCCATAGCCAAGAATACACAAGCATTTTGAAGCTGTGAATGTTTGTCATTACCCTTCACATTTTCTTTTTCTGTGGGAATGGAAGGTTAAGATGACATTGACTATGATGGTACAGCTCTTTAGAAGGCACTTTGGAAAGTACAGGTTCAGTCATGGTCACAGGCCTGCAAGAACTTTAATCTGGTTTGGGAATAGACATACAACCATTGAATCTTTCATAACTCTCAAAGGGGATATCTGAATATATGTTGAAATGACAGCAGAGATAAAACTACTAGTGAAATTCCAACTAATAACATGTTATTATGAGCTAGAGAATAAGCAGAAGGTTTTGTCATGAAAGTGTCTCACAAAGATGTGCAGAATGACAGGACTTACGGACAAAGAAGGTAAGTGGGGCGGGAGATTCCAATGAAGATATAATTTGAGAAAACATATGGAGTGGGCTATATCTTTTAGCACCATAATAATGGGTATTAGAGGCTGAAATGAAGCCTGTAGAGTAGATTTAAGAGAGGTAGCTCTGAAACCAGATTGTTGGAGTTCAAATCTCCATCACTCACTGAGCAAGCTATGTGACAATTTCTCTATCTGTCTCTGGGGACAAGAATAGTACCAACCAACCTCACAGAATTTTGTGATGATTAAATGAGATGGTACATTTACAAATCCTTCATTAAAATAGTACCTATACTTAGTTGCCATTTTAAAACAAAACAAAACTGTGTTATTGGTTTTAAAAAAATGTCAAGAGCTAAGGAGGTGGTTAGATTTGGGAGTATAAATAGAGTGAACATATGGTTTTTTATTCAAGTCTTTTAGCCTTTGAAGCGAAAGGGTCTGCTATTAATGGTTATGCCAGGACAGTAAGTATAGAGCAATCAATGGCTTGCATAAACCAGGTGCGGTGGCCCTACATACAGAAAACCTCACTCTAAATTTTCTGTTGTTGTTTATTCAAACTTCCCAGGTATGTCACAAACTTTCATGATCAAATAGCACTACAGAGGTCAGGATCTTGTAAGCATTTTCCATAATATAATCCAAAGTGTTGAGCTTTGGATCAAGAACGTCCAAAAGATAAAGGATCTTAAAGATCACCTAATATTCCTTCTACATTTTCAGTTTTGGAAGGAATCTCATTGAATTCAGGTGCTGACACAATGTCTGTGGTTTCATTAGGCAACACTTATATAAAGTCCACCTAGAACTAGACAGGAGTAGCCTACACACTCATTGGAGACCATTTTGCAGATTTCAAATTATTATGAAAAGTCCAGGGCTTTTTATACAGATGAGGAAATGGTTCCAGACTGGCTATGGGCCATATTCAAGATCTCTTAATATCCAGTTTGGTTTGTTTTTAGCACAACAGTGTTTCCCAAAATATGTTTTATAGAACATGAGTCCTGCAGGATGCTCTGGCAGGGAGGGAGGAAGGGCAAGGAAGACCATGGCTGAATAAGCTTTGGGTATGATGCATATTATGTTATATTTTTGGAAATTCAGATTATACACTAAGTACTCTGAGAAGTCCTTGAAAAACAACTTAATCTTGTTCAAAGGAGCATTTCCCATATTTGTTTTACCATGAAACCTTTGTACAATACAAAGTAACGTTCTGCACAATTAGTGTTCTGATGTTACATGCTTTGTAACACTGTATAATTTAGTACGACATGAAGAATTTCCAAACAGTAAGAAGATGTAAATAGATCATTAGAACATTTTTGGCTTTCAAATAGATTTACGTGTAGTCATAAAATCAACATCTCTCCAGTCAAATTCATTCTTATGGTTGTTTTATGTACCATATTTAATCAAGCTTATTTTTGTATTTTTTGCCCAATTAATCATTTTTTCATTATTGAATAGTTTGCTTTAGCTTCTGTCAAAGTAGCAATATTAATAGGATAAAGTAACTCTGGCTTGATTAAATATTTTATAACCATGAAAAAAACGGGGAGAAAATATTTTAATATTTATTCAAACCCATAGAGTGATGAGAACTTTTGAATTTTCAAAACAATGGGAGAATTTATAAAAAGAAAAGGATTAACTGTGTAAAAATGTTGTATTTTCACATGTCAAAAAAAGCCAATTTAGGAAATAGTAAAAAGGATTTATAGTTAAATGTGACAGCAAGTGATACCTATGTTAAATAAGGAAATGACTCACATAAATAGAAAAAAGGCATACACACTAATAGCAACTACAAAAGTCTCTAAGAGAACAATGGAAAAAGAACCGACGACATGAACAGAGGAAGTAGAAATAGAATTAATAAAGGTGCCACTTGACTTCCCTACATCCAGCTTCTTCTCTACAGGCCACACTTTCCCCTGTGTGCACTAATCCTGCTAAGTCACTTTTCATACACCCCTTTCCACTCTCCATTACAGGCTGAGTAATGGTCCTGAGTGATCTGCAACCTAGGGCTACAGCACCCACAGGAGCCATCATTAGTTATTTTATAATAGTTTTTGTTCTCTGCAAGGGAACTTCTCCTTATGTCTACAAGTCTATCGTTCAACTTAGAACCATTCAATCTGCAACACATATTTAAGAGTATATTATATACCAAAAAAGGGACTTTTTGTAGACATAGTGACCTTGGAGTAAACTTCCTTGTAAGTGTAGCCTTCCAGGTTCCTAGGACCTCAGTGCATGAGCTCATTCAAGAAATAGACCAGGGCTGGGTGCAGTGGCTCACGCCTGTAATCCCAGCACTTTGGGAGACTAAGGTGGGCAGATCACGAGGTCAAGAGTTTGAAACCAGCCTGGCCAATATGGTGAAACCTCATCTCTACTAAATATACAAAAATTACCCGGGCATGATGGCACGCACCTGTAGTCCCTCCTACACAAGAGGCTGAGGCAGAAGAATTGCTTGAACCCAGGAGGTGGAGGTTGCAGTGAGCCACAATCGTGCCACTGCACTCCAGCCTGGGTGACAGAGCGAGACTCCATCTCACAAAAAAAAAAAAAAAAAAAAGAGAGAGAGACCAGATAAAACTTTTATCTCGAACTGTCACCTCTGCTCTCTGTTGGTAGTACTTGATTAGCTTGCCTTCACATTTCTGGTACTGTCTTATGAAATTTTCACTGTTCATCTTCTGAGAAGACATAAGCCCCTGGTAACATGAGACAGTCTGTCATCCGCTATCTGAGGCACACATGTCAATCAATCTTCTCCTATGTTTCCCAGAGAGGGAATTTAATTACATTTCCTGGCTATCTCTGTTATCAATTGCTGCAAAATAAACCACTTCCACATTTTGTGTCTTAAAACAACAATTTATTATTATCTCTCAAGACTCTGTGGGTTGACTGGGGCTTAGCCGTGTGGTTCTTGTTTGGGTATCTCATGCAACTGCAGCACATCGTGGCTGAGATTGGTGTCATGTGTAGGCTACAGCGGGCTGAATGTGAAAGATGGCTCACTCATGTGTCTGATCCCTCAGTGCTCTTCCATGTCACCTCTCTTCCAGTGGCATAGTCAGGTCTTCTTATGTAGGGTCTAATTTACCCAAGAGGGAGTGTTCCAAGAGCCAGTGTTCTGAGAGATCCAGGCAGCAGCTGCACAGGTTCTTATAATCTAGCCTCGAAAGGACCAAAACATCACATCTGCTGAATTGTATTAGTCAACAAGTCACCAAGTTCAACCCAAAATTAAGGGAAGGGAAATTAGACTCCATCTTTTGATACACATGAACAGGTAGAGGAAGAAATGCTTTTTGGAATTCATTTGTGTTGAAACACTGTTGATTTATTGAGTGCTGGCTATATCATTGCTTAAGATGCTTCGTCATCCAGCATGCTGCTCATTAATACCACTCAGTCCCAGAGTAGTGTCACTGGTAAAACACAGACTCTGATAATAATTTGAAAATAACTGAAGTCCATTATTTATATTTTTCAAGTTTCAATGATTTAGGAAACTTCTTAAAACTTATTCTCATACTTGCCCAAATACAATGTTTCACATATTCGCAAAGCTTCCCATTTCCTTCCCTGTCTACCATGCTTTTACCTTTCTGTCCTCCCTTTTCCCTCAGGTCTGCTCAATAAGGCATAAGCAGTGAGTCTTGCAGGTTTTACTGTGCTTTGTTGATGATAGCCACAAATGCAAGTGTTACCCAAAGTATGCAAGAAAGTGTAAATGATAATTCATGTTATGGTCATGTTATATTAATTATTGAGACCTTCATAACATAAAGACAGAATAACACATCTTTCCACTAAATCTTCTCTTAAACTCTTTAGTCCATAACCACTACCTTCCTAGAATGTGAACCTGTACATTGTTGTTGACCCACATGACTGCCTTCCACACACTGCCACAAGCAGGGAGGACAGGCAGGGACCCTGCAAGTGGAGTACTCTATGCAGCTCCTTTAATAAAAGGAATGTCTGCCACTCCTGTGGAGTGGCTTAAAATGGACAGAGTAGTGTACTATGTCAGCACATTGATCAGAGGCAAGAAAAGACTTCAATCAGAAGGACCTATTGGCATTACGAAGAAAAGTTCTCAAAAGTTCTTGGAGGTGATACACTTAGCTACCTGAATGCCTGACACATGGCATTGAGCCTCTGGAGAGGATAGGACGGCCACCTTAGGTGCACAGGGTAAAGGACAACTGCTGTCACCCTCATCACTCTCAGATGCTGTTCAGTGGTGGCATCATGGCAGGAACACAGGGGAATGATTGCTAATGATAGGCCCACACACATAGCTCAAGTCCATGGTTGAATGTGGACTATTACTAGCCAGGAGCCTTGAATTAGTTCAATGAATGAGAGTTACCCAAAACCAGTATGCCAGCACCATTCTGATATCTAATCTCACAGACATCATGATATACATACCATGTCAGACAATGAAATTAATCTGTTTGTCAGGCTACTCTCCTTGAACGAGAGTCCTGAACAACCCCAACTAAGTAAGTTCCAGATCTTCATGAGGCATATGGTCAACCCATGTGCAGAGTAGAGGGCTAGAGAAAAAAGCTGAAGGGGAGAAAGAGGAATTGGGGCCAGTGCTGACTGTAGCTGGTTACAGGCATAAGAGAACAACTTAGAATATTTCAAAGAAAGTACCCGAAAATGTAGATGTGTTTCTTTGAAAACCCATTAAAATTGTGCTTAATCACTCCCTCCCATGCTGTGCTGGGATTATGCTTATTATATTATGCTGCTAATATGGATAAAGTCATACTTTCTTGGTGTTTATCATAATAATCTCTTTTAACATGTTGAGAGGCAGTTTAATTCAGGAAAATGTCAACTTTAGCGTTACTTATGATTTTAAAAAAGGAGCCAGGATCAACATATCATGTCTAATGAGAAAACCACGTACTGTTTGCACACTGGTAGATGGTTGAACAGGAAATAAGGAAAAGTTTGGAAGAACCTCCAAGAAATGGATTCATAATTTCCACTGGACAATTTGGGTCACCTTTATACCAGAACTGTTTTAGCTAAGTATGGGCCATATAAACTGACAGATGTTCTCTATCTAGAAGGCAAGAAGCCAAGATCTAAAGGAGGGAGAATACTGAAATTCCCCAATATCCAGCTCTTCCTCAGACACCCTCAATGCTCTCTAATTCCTCTAGAACAGGGTATCTTGAAGTGTGGTCCCTGGAAATAACCAGAATCATCACTTAGACATTGCTAGAAACTCAAGTTCTCAGTCCTGCCTCCCACTTACTGAATCAGAAACTCTGTGGGTGGGGCACAGCCATCTGGGCACTAAGTCTTCCAGGTGATTACAATGAATGCTAAATTTTGAAAGGAGTGGATTCATTTGCACAAGTTTCCCAGTGATGTTGCTGCTGATGCCATTTCTTTGGGGAGCATATTTTGAGAATCACTGCTCTAGAATCTAGAATGGGTTTCTCAACTCTGGTATTTGCATTTTGGATCAAATAATTCTTTATTGGAGAGGGCTGTCCTGTACACTGCAGGGTCCTTGATCTCTACCCACTAGAAGCCGGTGTTATCTTCCCAATCATGACAATAAAAATGCTCTCAGACATTGCCAAATGTCCCCTGGCAGTGGGGGAGGAAAATCATTCACAGTTGATAACTACAAATCTAGAACACTGATTTCCAAGTTCAGTCTCACGATCAGCTGAGAAACTTTTAAAAATTACTGATGCCTAGATTCCAAAACTAGAGACATTTTTTTCCTGATTCAATAAACATTTATTATGTACATAGTTGTGTTAACTTTTTATTTTTAAATAATGTTGAATTGACAGGAGAGTTGCAAATAGTAGAGTGTTCCCATATATTCTTTATCAAGTATCCTCTAATGTTTACACCTTATGTAACAACAGCATATTTATCAAAACTGAGATAGTAACATTGGTACAATATCATTAATTAATCATATAGACCTTATTGAAATTTATCCCATTTTTCCACTAATGTCCTTTTCTCTCCCAGGATCCAGTTCAGGATACCACATTGCAATTCCCCTAATTTGTTAGTCTCCTTCAATCTGTGACTTTTCTCTTGTCTTTCATGATCTTGACACGTTTGAAATGCAATTGTCAGATAGTTTTTGGAATATTCTTCAGATTGGGTTGGTCTGATGTTTTCTCTTGCATAGACTCAGGTTGTGGGTTTTGAGAAAGAATATCACAAAGATGATTGGCTTTTGTCATTGTAACCTACCGAAGGACTCATGATATCAACATAGCCTGTTCATGGTGATGTAAACCTTGATCACTTGATAAAGATGATGCACCTAGACTTCCCCACTGTAAAATTGCTATTTTTCCCTGTTCATACTCTATTTGTTAAAGTGAATTGCTATGTACAGCTCATGTGCAAAGGGTAAATTCAGTGCCACTTCCTAGAGAGACAGTAAATAATTCATGTCATATGTTAAAATCACCAAAATAACTAATAAAGTTGGAGGGAGATACAGTTTGTCCCTACAAATTTTCCCACTAATTTTAGCATTCATCAATAGATACTGTCTGTAACGTCTATTATTGTGGGATTCTAAGTGTGATTTTCAGTTTCCTTCTTCTTTCCACATTTATTAATTGGAACTCTTCATAAGGAAGAGTTTTCCCTTCTCTTGCATTTATTTAGTTATTCTACCATTTATTTATATCAGTATGAGTTCACGAATATTCACTTTATTCTTTGGATTAGAAGAATCCAACGCTGTTGTTTATTATGTTTGCTCAAATTGTTCCAGCTTTGGCCATTGAGAGCGCTCTCAAAATGATGCTTGTTTTCCTTTACCATAATCTGATCTTTTTTCTTTTTCCTTCTCTTTCTTTTTTTAAAATAATACCCCCATACTTACTGGCACTAAAAGATTCTCTCCTTCTCCTATCTCTAGAATCAGCCATTTCTCCAAGGAGCCTTGGTTGCTTCTATTGGAAAATGGTATTTAGAAACCAAGACCTGGGTGCTGAATGTACTCATAGTTACTAAGGTGTCACTGATGTCTAGGCTGTTTCCATCAACAGAGCTAGGAAATTTATGTATGTGTACAAACCTGTATATATCTATATTTTTTTATCTGTCTACCTGGAGAAGGGGTGTGTGTGTGTGTGTGTCTGTGTATGTGTGTGTGTGTGTGTGAGAGAGAGAGAGAGAGATTATAGCATAAACACGAGTCCATATTGATATCTCCAATTCTAATTCACAGAGTTCATTGTAGGCTCCCTCTCTCCTCTCCTGACTTTATTTATTTGTAACTTCTTTTTTTTTGACAATAAGGAACCTGGTTCCTATAAGCTATAATGTATTTATTCATTTGTGTGTTTAACCCCATTATAGTAGTTTTGGAATTGCTAAACTGTATCCTTGTGAAAAATAAATTTACAATTAGGCTACAGTATTTGTTATGCTTTTATTTTTGTCTTTAGCTTTACAATATCGAAACAAAACACTGTTTTCCAAAGTTACTTAGGCCAGCTCTTTTCCCCCTTCCCACCTCTTCAGTGAAATTGTGTCATACATTTGTAATAAAGTTAAATTCATTTATTTTAGTCTGTATTTGATCCTAGGATCCTTTGATCCAATGGAGGGTGTTTTATTAATTTCCATATAGTTAAGTTTACTCTCTGTCATATACTGTGCAATGGGTTTTGACATATGCATAGAATTGTGTACAATATATAACAATTTTATTATCCTAAAATTTTGTTTTCATGACCCTTTTTTAGCCAAATCCCCTCACAACGCAGGCCAACTTTTCATCTCTTTCTGTTTCTATAGTTTTACCTTTTACTAAATGCCACGTAAATAGAACTATAAGATATATAGCATTTTGTTTCTGGTTTTTTTCACTTAACAGAATGCATTGAGATTTATCCATAATGTTGTGTGAATCAATAGTTCTTTCTGTTTTATTGCTGAGTAGTATTTTACATAATGGATGTACCAGAATTTTCATCGATATTTTATCCATTCACCTGTTGAAGAACATCTTAATTGTTTCTAGCCCTTGATTGTAATAAAGCAAGCTTCTGTGAATATTTGTGTACAGGTTATTACATAAACATATTTCAATTTTCAAGTCACTTGGTTAAATAATGAGGAAAGAGATCACTGACTCATATGATAAGTGTATGTTTAATTATATAAACTGTTTTCTAAAGTGGCTGTACCATTTTTCATTTCCCCCATTAGTGAATTAGAATTCCTGTTTCTCTGCTATGACTTCTTACCAGTGTTTGATATTGTCAGATATTTCCTCCCAGCCATTCTTATAGGTGTATATTAGTCATGGTATATCATTGTAGTTTTGATTTGCAGTCTCTACTGACTAATTTGTTTATCTGACACTTCATACCTTCTTCAGAGAAGTATATGTTTATACATTTTGCCTCTTTTTTGTTGGGCCGACTGTCTTCTTAGTGTTGGGTTTTAAGAGTTCTCTACATAGTCTAAACACATTTCCTTTATCAGTTATGTGATTTGTACATATTTTCTCCGTCTGTAGCTTGCATTTTCTTTCTCTTAACAGTGTCTTTCATAAAACAAATGTTTTTGATTTTTATGAAGTCCAATTTATCCTTTTTTCCCATTGATTACTTACACATTTGGTATTGCATCTAAAAACTTATCACCAAACCAGAAGTTACACCGATTTTCTCCTGTGTTTTCAACTTTTGTGTTATATTTGAGGTTAGTTCTACTGATTGCCTTGCCTCTTGAAAATATGTTCTTTTTTTTCTTATTTCTTTATTGTCTTATAATTTTTGGTTGAAAATCAAACATCTTGTAGTGCAGCAACAAGTGAAGTAAATAATTTTATGCCTTGAAATAGGTCAACTCCTTTTTTTTTATTTTTTCTAGAAACTGGTAAAAGAATGTTGAATCAAGTAGCCAAAACCAGAGCTGGATTTGGGTTTTGATGCTGCTGTGTTTACATTCAGTCCACCACAAGCTTAAAATTCCTCTAGCAATATTTTCTGTTTAGGGATTTTTTTTCAAGTGATGGTTTCATCTTTAGCTTTAGGTCAGTCCTTTTGTCTCTCCTGACTCTAAATGCATTAGGTCCTTCTCACGCTCTTGACCTCCCCTAAACCAGCCTGGTGCCTGTGTGCTGGAGGGGAGGGGTTGTAGGTGTAGTGTTCACTATGGTCCAGCTTCATTCGTATGGCAAACATTCTAATTCTGGATTTCAGAGGTGAGACCCTCTCTGTATCTTTATTTGCCAATTGGTGAAGGATAGGTAGGGATCCCATTCCTCTTCCAATGGAACGGCATCTTTAATATTCTAGTCACAGGACACATCTAGAGATTTCTTTCTGTTCTCTTCTCCCAGCTGCACTGGGTCTTGACCCGTTTCCTGAGGGCAACAAACTTTGAACACATTCCCCCAGAACCTTAAGGATTTGTTCCACAGGGGAAACAAAGGACAATAATCCAGGTAGAGCTCTGTGTCTTTTGCTCAACAGTTGCTATTGCTTATTCCAAGTCTTTGCCACAAGGGTTGTTTTATCCATAATCACACCACATCCCTAGACTTTTTTGGAAGGAGCTGATAGAAATCTGTGAAGAAGAGCCTGTGAGTGGATACAAATGCCCTTTGTTTTAGTAGCTCTCATGGGCATTATAATCCTATGCTCGCCCACAGTCAGCAATTTGTTAACATTTTTAGGTAAAATTTTTAGCTAACTTCTTCTTACTTGTTTGCATGGCATCTGGCAGCTGCCATAAGCACTTTCACCCATCTTTCTTTGCAGAAACCTTTTTATCCGAGATTTTGAAGTGGGTGGTTGTATTACGATATGATCTTTTTGGTAGATTCAAGAAAGTTGTGGTTTTACAAGTCATTTAGCTTTTTTAGTTGTCAAAGTAAGATCTATGCTCTTTCTAACTTTCTACATTCTAAGTGGAAACTGGTATTTTCCATTTTATTTTGAGAAAAAGAGAGAGTCATTAAAGATTTTTTAAGCTAGTCTGTGAAAAGTTCACATCTACATTTTTAGAAGAAAAAATAATATTCTGGTTGTACCATGCAGAGTAGATTGGGAGACTAAAGGTTTCCAGAGAAATTAGGAGGCTGTTACAATAACCTGGGGAAAAGATGAGCAAATCCTAAACACAGCATGGCCTGGGACAGAAAGTTAAAGATAAATTTGAGAAATTTAGGATTCAACAGGACTTCCTGACAGATTATGAACATGGGTTCCTGTAGGCATATTCCTGCACTTAAAAGTGCTGAAGTGTGGTCTACAAGAGAGGGAAGATTGTGCCCATATTTCTACCTAGACAATGAGGAGGATGGTGGTAAAGGAGTCAAGACAATATTAAGATTTTAAGTGAAGCAGAGTTGTGAAGAGAATATGCAGGTGGGTGTTATCTTGTGAAAACAGGTGGCTAGTTCACTGAAAGGGCTGAGAACAGGCAGGACAGAGGACCACAAAATTAATTTTGGGCAAATCAGTAAATGGATACATAAATAAATACATAAAGAAATTGCAGCATCAATATGGAGCTATACCTACTTAATAATCACAATGATTTCTTTATTTTTTTATTCCAGCAAGGGCAATAGGTTTGGTCATATTTAAGAGTTCAGTGGGAATAATTTGTACAAATTGAAATGCCCCATAAAATGTGAGCTGAGCTACCGCAGCCTTTTCCTGGCTGAGATACTGAGGCATTGTCTCATGGCTCCCCCATCACTAGAATTCCCAAACACTGTGTGCTAATTGCATTGGCTGATTAGTATAACATTTAATTTGTTATAAACTGCCAGAGGCCACTTAATAAACCTAATATGTCAGCTTCAGGTTTGGGAACAATTAAGAGAAATTTATAGTGTGAAGGCATTTAAGATCCTGGTAGTAAAGAAGAGAAATGTTTAATGCCAATTTCCTAATTCATCTTTCAGAAACCAAAAAGGGATTGTTAGATTTTAAACATGTTAATATAACAGTGATTGTTATATGGAAAAAAATAAGGCAAAATGTTTATATCATGATGTCATAGACTTACCCCTTCCTTTCTCTGTCTTGCAAGGATTTATGGAGCTCCATTTTATCAGACCTCTGTCTTTGGTGTTTTGAAAGCAAAGATGAGAATCTCTCTCTTGAAAGAGTCACGGCCTACTGGGAGGATGCTCACAACAAACATTTGCTAATGTAACATTATGGGTGTTAATCTCAGCGGAACAGAAAAGAGAAGGAAGGAGCTATACTACTTGAATTAGAATTGTAGAACTTACCCATTCAAATGAGCATTGTTCTTCAAAATAATCACTTTGAAAAAATTATGTACTTCCCACTCATGTTCTAATTACTTAAAATAGTTTAGAGACTTTGCTCTTGGCGTTATCTTCAGAAAATATTTGTAAGTTACAAAAAATTATTTGATGATTTTTCTTCTATTTTTATCAAATTATAATAACTAGCACAGTTTTTTTTTAGTAAGTGGCTAAATAGATGCCCCATGAAACATACTTCTGTAGTCAAATAAGTTTAAGAAAATCTACTCATGCTCTTCCCTCATTTGATATACATTAACAGATCCAATCTCTAAGAAGCGCTACAGCAAACTTAAAACTTAACTTTGTAGACCAGTGCTTCTGCAACTTACTCTATTTCATAAAATCTAAGATGTCATCTATTATAAGATGCACCATTCATTTATGTACCCCCCCTCCTTTTTTTTGAGACAGGGTCTCACTCTGTCGCCTAGGCTGGAGTGCAGTGGCGCCATCTTGGCTTACTGCAGCCTTAATCTCCCAGACTCAATTGATCCTCTCACTTCAGCCTCCTGAGTAGCTGGGACTACAGGTGTGTGACATCATGCCTGGCTAGTGTTTGCTATTCTTTTTTTTAGAAATGGAGTTTCGCTGTGTTGCCCAGACTGGTCTCAAACTCCTGGCCTCAAGTGATCCACCCGCCTTGGCCTCCCAAAGTGCTGGGATTACAGGCGTGAGCCTTCACGCCCAGCTTCTGTATCTTAAAAAACAAAACAAAACAAAAATGCCAATTAAGACTCAATGCTTTCTTAAGGTTTAAAGTTTTTTTTTTTTAATTTTTAGACTTACTGAAATAATTCTTTGCATATCACTTAGACAAATATTTTATTATATAGTATTCTTGAGGATATATCTACACATATATGTGTAAATATATACATATGTCATTTAAGATATTTCTAAAACTTTGTAAACAGAAAAAATATCCACTCTTCTGAATGACTTTTTGCCCCAGAGCTGCTGATATCCATGCTTTTTTACCAACATCCCTATCTGTACCATGGAGTATATTGGTGACACAGCTTTTTAAAATGTCTTTCACTATTGTCTCCATGATTTTTATCCAAGCCACTGACACCTATCCAGCAAGCATTGATGTATTTGTGTAGAGAAAACAAGTGCATCAAAACCACCACCTATTCATAGTAGCCAAGATTTGAAAGCAACCTAAGTGTTCATCAACAGATTAATAGTTAAAGAAAACCTGGTACATATACACAATGGAGTACTAGTCAGCCATAAAAAATGAGGTCCTGTCATTTGCAGTAACATGGATGGAACTGGAGGTCACTAAGTTAAGCGAAATAAGTCAGTCACAGAAAGATAAACATATGTTCTAACTTACTTGTGAACTCTATAAATCAAAACAATTGAACTTAAGGACATAGAGAGTAGAAGATTGGTTACCAGAGACTGGAAAGGGTAGTGTGGGGTTGGGGTGGGAATGGTTAATGGGTACAAAAAAATAAGACCTACTATTTGAGTAGCACAACAGGGTCACTATAGTCAATAATAATGTAATCACACATTTTAAAATAACTAAAAGAATATCACTGGACTGTCTGTAACACAAAGGATAAATGCTTGAGGGTATGGATGCTCCATTTTCCATGATGTAGTTACTATGCATTGCATGCCTGTAACAAAACATCTCATGTACCCTGTAAATATATATACCTGCAATGTACCCACAAAAATTAAAAATTTAAAAATTTAAAAACAGAGAAAAAATCACCTGATAGTGACAGTAAGGTGCGTTTTAATTTTAGACATGTTAAACTTTGAAGTAAAAACAATTTGTTACAGGACCAATGAAAAGGATTATATCCTCACAAGATCCTTGTTCATAAATCCAATGGAGTGGGGTATTATTGGGAGCCTTTGAGAAAGCTGATCTATCCTGCTTGATCAAAGTTGGACTAAAGCTAATGATAGCCAATCTCCTATAAAATAATGATTTAATCACTGCATATCATAGCAACATTAAACTCAGGGAGCTCAAAACGAAGTTCCTGGAAGACAGTATACTGCAGTGGTTGTGAGTAGAAAATCTGCAGCTAGCTGGTCTCAATTTGTATTCTTGCTTGCCCGCTTATTAGCTGTAAGAACATGGGCACATTACTTAACCTCTCCATGTGTCAGTTTCTCATCTCTAAAATGGGGAGACTAAGGACACCTACCACATAGTGTTATTCTGAGGCTTTACATTAAAAAGAAAAAAAAAAGGGTACTAAAGCCCTTCGCATGGTCACTGCCTGTAGTCAACATGCTTTAGCTATTGTTATTATTTTCTCAGGCATTCATGACAAGCAACCACCTTTCTCAATTTAGGTCTGAAAGAAGCTTGGTTATTTCTGAAAATTACAATGACTCCTAGAGGGTTAATAATTTATCACGTGAAAAGGTTCTCAGCAATATGCTACAGGGTCTGATAATGATTAATGAAGTGCGGCCGTTTAAAAAATACTTTTGGCAATGATGGCATTATCAAAATAAGCACATGGCCTCCCACATGCCTATTATGAAAGTGACTAGATTCATTTGCAAATAGCAGTGTGATTACTACCATATCTCTTTGCACTGTAGGTAAATTGTATAGAAACTTGTTTTCTGTCTTCTGCATTCCATCTTTCTCGCCTCCCAGGTCCAATCCATTTGAAAGTCTTATGAAAGACAGTATGAAAAACAATGGAAAAAACGTTTTTTTTTCACTTCCTAAATGTGTAATTTGGGCAATCTAATTAATCTTTCTGGGCCCTGATTTTATCTATGAAATATGGATACTACAAATACCCACATCACAGAGTTGTTATTACTACTGGCATTGGTATTACTATCATGGTATTATTTTCTATTGCAGCTGTAACAAATTATCACAAACTTTGCAGCTTAAAAGAACACAAATGTACTATACTACTGTTCTGGAGGTCTAAAGTACAAACTGAATCTCACTGAGCCAAAATCAAGGTGTCAGCAACACTGGGTTCCTTCTGACAGTTCTAGGGCAGAATCTGTTTCCTCGCCTTTTCCAGTTTCTAAAGGCTGCCTACATTCCTTAGTTTGTTGCTACTTCCTCCATCGTCAAAGCCAGCAATGCATCACCATACCCCTCTGACACTTCTTCTCTTGCCTCCCTCTTTTCCTCATAAGGACCCCTGCAATTACATTGGACCCACTGGAATAATTTCCTCATTGTGAGGTCAGTTGATTATCAAACTCAATGCTTCCTTTTTATATAACAACATATTCACAAGTTCCAGAGATTAAGACGTGGACATCTTTAGAGGGCCATTATTCCGCCTATCATCCTCATCCTAACAATTAGGTGTTGCTGCATAACACATTACCCCAAAAGGTAGTAGCTTAAGGTAACATTTATCATCTCACAGTTTCTCTGGGTCAGAAATTTGGTTGCAACTTAACTGGGTTCTCTGATTCAGAGCCTTTCATAGGTTGCAACCAAGGCGTCCATTGGCTTTTCAGTCATCTCAAAGCTTGACTGTGGGGGAACGGAGAGAGATCTACTCCCAAGCTCACTCATGTGATTGTAGGCAGAATTCAGTTTTTCCTGGGCCTTTAGCCAGAGATCTCCCCACTAGGTTCCTTGCCATGTGGGGCCTCTCCCACAGAAGATCTCACAACATGGCAGCTGGCCTCATCAGAATGAGCAAGCAAGACAAGAGAGAGTGAGAGACTACTAAGAGAGCGTACAAAGTCACAGTATTTTGTAATAAAACCTTGGAAATGACACTCCATTACCTTTGCCCTATTTTATTCACTAGAAGCAAGTCACTAGGTCCAGCCTGTACTCAAAGGGAAGGGGCTGCACAACTGCATGAACATCAGCAGGCAAAAATTGTTGGAAGCCATCTTAGAAGCCGGCCCACTACACTTGCTATAATTATTGTTCCAGTGATATCTATCCTCTTCAATTCCTAACATTTTAGCCCAACCCTTTACCAACTTAATATATCAGAGTATTAGGGATGGAGCCTCTGTGATTTTATTGTGCATCGCCGAGAGCCACAGCTCTTTACTGTGCCACTACAATAGTAATTTATTTGTGATGCACCATGATTGAATCATTCTTTATTCAAAATCCCTTCACAACATTTTGTGTCATTTGTAGTAGAAAGTACAAGCTCCATATTCACTTAGAAGTGCCTCTCTAATGAATACCTGCCTCTCCAACTTTGCTTCCAGCTCTCTCCACCTCCCTCACAGTATGGGCTCTTTTAATGCTTCACGGTTCACATCCTTCCTAAGCACTGGGCTGCTTTTCACTTCTGTGCCTTCGCCAATGCTGTGTTCACCCACCTACTCCAAGCAACCCCTACAACATACCTACTTTTTAAAAAGTTGTGTTTCTTGGACAAATCCAAAGTAATGTTTATACAATGTTTATAAACATGTTTATAAAAGCAGTGTAAAGTATAATGAATCACAATAAAACAAACAGCTATGAACCCACAAATTAGCTTAAGGAAAGAATATTGTCTTTAACTTTGAAGTTTCCTGTGTGTCCCTCCTTATGTTCCATCCCTTTCTCTCCTTCACAAAAGTAATCACAATCCTAAATTTTATATTTACAATTCTCTTGCATTTATTTAAAATTGTAACATGTATGTTTGCATACCTAAATAAAAATATTGTTTAGTTGTGTATGTTGCATGGAACTGTAGTTATTAGAGCCATATTGTTCCCTGTAGCTGAAATGCAGCCATTTTTACCTTTTTATAGCAATCGGTTTTATGAACACGTCTTAATTTGTTTATCCACTCTCTGATTAGATGTGATCTACTCTCAGTGCTTCTACTATTAATGACATTGTTACTATAAAATTATTATCTATGTCCATTGGTACACATGTGAAAATGTTTTTCTGGAGTATACACTTAGGAATGGATTTGTTGGCTTATTAGTATGTGATGTTCAAATTTACTAGATACCAAAGGTTTTCCCAACATGTTTGCACCAATATACATACCTGCTAGCAGTATATGAAAGTTCTTGCTGTTCCATATTCTTGCCATTACATCATATTGTTAGACTTTAAAAACTTTTTGCCAATACGGTAGATGCTAGCAGTTGCTTGTTGTGGCTTCAATTTGCATTGACCTAATCACTAATAAGTGGAAGAACTTTCCCCATGCTTGTTGACCATTCAGGTTGCTTCTTCCGCAAAGTGCAATCTGACTTGTTGTCTCATTTTCTTATAAGGTAGTCTTTTTAATTTGTAGGAGTTCTTTGTATATTTTGCACCCTAATTATTACATTTTGTAGTTTTTCTTTTATCCTGTTTATGGTGTGTTTTGATAAATAGATGCTCTTATGTAAAGGCAGGCAATTTGACTTACACTTTAAATTTTCACTTGCTTTTATATGTCTTCTTTAAGAAGTTATCCTATTCAAGGTCAGAAAGCTCCTATATTGTCTTCTGAAAGCTTTAAAGTTTTGACTTCGACATTCAAATTTTTAATCAATTGAGATTATATCTTATGTATGGTGTGAAGTAAAAATTAAATTTCATCATTTCCTTCATGGTTAATCTGTTGTTAGAGCATTATTGATGTATTAATTACATAGTCCATCATTTCTATTTATAGCCATTGGTTCATAAATAAAGTTGACAATTATTTTTCTTTTTCTGGGCTCTTGATTCTCTTCCATGTGTCAAATTTTCTATCACAGAACTGCATAATTTATTGCAATCATTATATTTTTATAATTATTTTTGTCTGGCAAGGCAAGTTCTTACTTTTAAAAAAAATTATTCTAATTATTCTTTAAGTTTTGCTTTTCCAAATTTTAGAATTAACTGATCATAGTTGGGATTTGAATTGTGGTGTATTCTGAATATTAACTCGTTTGGAATATCAAGGGTAGGTGATACTGAGAAAAATTACTGAAAACATTCACACAGACATATACACACAGTGCAAAATTTACATTTATTTCCTTCAACAAGCTAAGCAGGGAACTAACTAGTGGAGATGGGGCAAAGTTTTAAGCACTACCTTAATAAGATTGGCCATCTTTCTGCCCCAGCTACTGCTGACTTCCAATAAAGTTACATAGCGGCTTCTAGAAATATTTTTTTCTCTCAGTCTGCACAAGGACTGAAGTCATCTGACAATCTATGTGTGGTTCTAAAAAAAAAAAACTCAGTTCAGCATTTTACAGAGAAACACAGACAGATATGTATTGTATGCTTAATGGCACTCAGCAGACTGTACTTTAGTGACAAAATTTTTACTATGGGACTTGTTTACACTTGCCAGAAGTTAAGTGTGTATGCTCTTTTCTCTCAAATACAAAAAACTTATTTATGGTACTTTATTTTTAGGTATAAACTTTTTTAAAATAAATTCTTCTCAAAAATATATTCAAAAACTAGCTTCACGTAATCAAGTTTATAACATTTCTTAAGAAAAACATGCTTATAATTTGTCATAGTGAAGAGAAAATACTTCATTAATATTTAGGTTTCTGGGGAAAAGGTGTAAGACACTTTTATAAATATTTATAAAAATTACGTATATAACTGATTAGAATTGTTCTGAATTAATAGAAGAATAGAAGAATTTGGAAAGAATTGTCAACTTTAAGACATTGAGTCTTTCAATCCAAGAATATGTCATTGTATCTATTCAGGTATTCTTCAATGTTCTAAATAAAGTTTCATAATTTTTTCCTTAAAGATGTTTTGCATCCTTTGTTAAATTTAATCCCCAAATATACTTTGTATATTTATCGACACTGTTGTAAATAATACTTTTTTAATTTTCTAACTGGTACTGCTATATAAAAATTTAATTAATTTTATATTGATTTTGTACCTAGAAAACTTGCTAAATTCTCTTATAATTGTAGTAATTTTTAATATATTCTTTTGCATTTTCTACAAAGCCAGTCTTATCATAGAATAGTAATAGGTCATATGTATTGCATATTTATTCCTTCTCTCTTTTTTTCTGTGATCAATCTCGTCAGAAGTTTGTGTATTTTATTAGTTGTATTAGTTTCCTATGTCTGCTGTAACAAAATACCACAAACCTGGTAGCTTAAAACAACACACATTTATTCTTGTACTGTTCTGGAAGTCAGTAGTGTGCAATGAATCTCACAGGGTCATGATCCAATTGTTAGCAAGGCTGCATTGCTTCTGGAGACTCTGGGGGGGATCTATTTCTTGCCTCTTCAGATCCTTGCCAATATATTCCTTGCCCCCAAGATCTGCCATTGGCAAGTTAGAAACCCAAAAGAGCTGATGGTGTAGCTCCAGCTCAAGTTCAAAAGCCTAAGAACCAGAGTAGTTGGTGGTGTAACTTATAATATAATCCTGGCAGGATCGAGACCCAAGAATAATCAATGTTTTGGTTTGAATACAAGCAGGAAAAGACAAATGTCCCTGCTCACTTAGGCAGAGGATGTTCCCTCTAACTCAGCGTTTTTGTTCTATTTAGGTCTTCAACTGATTGGATGAAGCCCACCTACGTTGAGAGGGGTAATCGTCTTTACTCAACCTACCAATTCATATGTTAATCTCATCCAGAAACACTCTGACAGACACATCAAGAATAATATTTGTGCAAATGTCTGGGTACTCCATGGTGCAGTCAAGCTGACACATACAATTAACCATCACACTTGGCTTGTGGCTACATAATGCCAATCTCTGCTGCTCTTGTCACATTGCCTTCTTTCTGTGACATTCTTACCTCCTCATAGTATCCTGTGATTACATTTTAGACACAACCAAATAATTCAGGATAATCTCCCATTATCAAAATTCTTAACTTGTATCTGCAAAGTCTCTTTTGCCACAGAAGGTAAAATTCACAGATCTCAGGGATTAGGGCATGGATACATTTGGGGAAGGGGTTGTTCAACCTACCCCATTTCAGAACCACCTTTTGAGTCTGATGATACTTTCTCTTTTTTTATTTTATTATGCTTTAAATTCTAGGGTACACGTACACAACGTGCAGGTTTGTTACATAGGTATACGTCTGCCATGTTGGTTTGATGCACCCATAAACTCGTCATTTACATTAGGTATTTCTCCTAATACTATCCCTCCCCCAGACCCCCACCCCCTAACAGGCCCTGGTGTGCGATGTTCCCCTCCTTGTGTCCATATGTTCTCATTGTTCAACTCCCACTTATGAGTGAGACCATGCAGTGTTTCATTTTCTGTCCTGGTGATATTTTGCTGAGAATGATGGTTTCTAGCTTCATCCATGTCCCCTCAAAGGACAGGAACTCATCCTTTTTTATGGTTGCATAGTATTCCATGGTGTATATTTGCCACATTTTCTTTATTCAGTCTATTATTGATGGACTTTTTGGTTGGTTCCAAGTCTTTGCTACTGTGAATAGTGCTGCAAGAAACATACGTGTGCATGTGTCTTTATAGTAGCATGATTTATAGTCCTTTGGGTGTATACCCAGTAATGGGATTGCTGGGTCAAATGGTATTCCTAGTTCTAGATCCTTGAGGAATTGCCACACTGTCTTCCACAATGGTTGAACTAATTTACACTCCCACCAACAGTGTAAAAGCGTTCCTATTTCTCCACATCCTCTCCAGCATCTGTTGTTTCCTGACTTTTTAATGATCGCCATTCTAACTGGTGTGAGATGGCATCTCATTGTGGTTTTGATTTGCATTTCTCTGATGACCAGTGATGATGAGCATTTTTTCATATGTCTGTTGGCTGCATAAATGTCTTCTTTTGAGAAGTGTCTGTTCATATCCTTTGCCCACTTTTTGATGGGGTTGTTTGTTTTTTTCTTGTAAATTTGTTTAAGTTCTTTGTAGATTCTGGATGTTAGCCCTTTGTCAGATGGATAGATTGCAAAAATTTTCTCCCATTCTGTAGGTTGTCTGTTCACTCTGATGATAGTTTCTTTGCTGTGCAGAAGCTCTTTAGTTTAATTAGATCCCATTTGTCTATTTTGGCTTTTGTTGCCATTGCTTTTGGTGTTTTAGTCATGAAGTCTTTGCCCATGCCTGTGTCCTGAATGGTATTGTCTAGGTTTTCTTCTAGGGTTATTATGGTTTTAGGTCTTACATTTAAGTCTTTAATCCATCTTGAGCGAATTTTTGTATAAGGTGTAAGGAAGGGATCTAGTTTTGAGTCTGCTGACACTTTCTACCTTTGTTTTTATTATTGCTTCCCTTTGGGTGTTATTGATTCCCTGTTTGCTTTAGTTGGATGTGAAGTCTATCAGCATTTTTTCCATTTCTGATATTAGAATTGAGAGTTATACGTTTTTCTCCAAATACTTCTTTGGGTGCATTCCACAAGTTTTAGTATATAAAATTTGTACTATTATCTAACTCTAATTATTTTAAATTTGCCTTTGTGATTTCTTCTTTGGCCTATGAGTAATTAATAAGTGTTTTTAAATTTCCAAACATATGAGAATTTTCAAGTTTCCTTTTTGTATTGAGCCTACCCTAAATGCATTATGTGATCTATAGGATATTAATTATTTTACATTGATTGAGAACTGGTTTATGGCAGTATGTGATAAATTTTTATGTAAGATCAATGAGTACAATGTTCTGTACATACAAGCTCTACTCTAATCCTACTGATGCAGGAGTTCTTTTCTCCATCACTTTGCAGGCCAGAGACCCTTGGCTGGTGACAACCCACCTGGGCCTCGCTCAGCCACACTGGTATGCCCCAGTGTTATAGCTTGTACCCACATTCAGCAGTTCCCAAGCTCTTGTACCGCACCCAAGAAGAATGAGGATATGGTGAACATTGAAGGGTGAGGAGGGTGGCCTGAATTTTATTGAGCGATGGAACAGCTCTCAGCAGAGGGGATGCAGCGGGGCGATTCCGCTACCGGAAGGTGGGCAAGTCTCCCACGTGGCTGGGTCCGGGGTGTTTTATGGACTCAGAATGGGGAGTGCATGCTGACTGGCTTATAAGTATGCAAAGTGAAGACATCACCCAAAGGTGAGTATGGCAGTGTAGAAAACCAATTAGGAAAGGGAATATACATGTAAAATAGGTGAAGGGTGGAGATCAATCAGAGGAAAGTGCACCAAACAGGAAGACAAGTACTCAATCCAGTCCAAGGATTTAACCTGTAGCTTAGCTTTTAGGTTTTAAATTGTCTTTGCTTGGAGGTAGGGTTTCACCGGGGACCAGTCTCTGCCAAGGCATTTGGCTGCTTCCTGTTGCTCTCACTACTCCCACTTCTAATCCTACTTATCATTCTTCAGTTGGTTTAGATTTTTCTCTTCCAAGAAGCCTCCCCTGACTCCTGGGCTAAGTGTTCCCTTGTGTTCTTCCATTGTGCTCCAGGTATAACGAAGCAAAACATTTTTCAATACTGTAGTGCTGTCTCCTTCATTTAATCTCCTATAAGTTCATAAGATGCTCAAGGATAAGAAGTAGATTTTATTCGTGTTTGTCTTTTCTGTTCCCAGCACTTTATTTGCTATATAGGTACTTGGTAAATAGTTATCAACCTAAACAACCAAATGAAGCAAATTTTTTAAAAAGCTTCCCTGTCCCGCTCTCCTCTTTCATGTAAGCAATACTTATTGCACTCTAGGAATAATGCCAATCTGCCACAATAAAATTAGTGGAAAGCAGTGCAAATTTTCTTCTGTATTAAAAAAATACCAAGGGGGAAATCAGTATTTTATCTAAAAGTGTTACTTCCCAAGGCAGAAGTGCTTATTTATCAAAGTCATATGCAGGTCAATGAAATGAGAACATGCAGCCACTGAATTTAATTTTTGACTCTTGATAAGTGCATATGCCTTAATTCTGCTGAAATTACAATGCTGCATGAACATATAGGTAAACTACAACAGAGATTACCTGTATGGAATCTAGGATATTAAGAAATAATAATGTTCATGTATTTGAAACAAAGAAAATTCTAACTTGAACTCGTTGTAGACTCACAGTCAGAAAAAAAAATTATAAACCTTCTAGCCTAGCCCAATTCTTACATACCTTTACTAAGATCCAAAGTAAAAAATGAAGTTTTGGCTTGAACATCTCCACCAATAGAATACTCACTACCTCTAACATTTTTAAGCTCAAAATTATTGCCTGTGAGGGATATGCTACTCTGATAGTGAATTAAGTAATTCAATTAAATAAAGGAAATAAAGTAACTCATTTTCCTAAAATTCAGTAAAATTCCTCTTTTCCCTATACAAATAAATCTCTCCCTGCATCGTCTGTTTTTCTCAGTTTTGAGTGTAGAAGTCATCATAGCGTTGTTTATCTGATATAAAAAGTAATCCCCACACCAACTAAACTTTCTATGAAAAATGTTAAACTTGGACTATTCAACAGAAGAAAAATCAATTTATTTTACAAAACCTGCAACATTAAAGAATCTCCTAATTTGGAGCATAGCAAGTATTAAATAATGCCATCTATTAGTTAAACTTAATTTGACTACAGTTAATCATTTTAAATTCCCAAATTTATGGAGAAAATTTTGAAATGTGCTCTCAATTTAGAACTAGAGAATTCTAAAGTACAGGAAAATTTTTGTAATTCAAGGAAGGTTAAGTAATGTCGGAATGCCTTCAAATACAGGAGGTCCTAGAAGTGAAAACGTTCCTGAAGTGAGGTAAAGACAAGGATGGGGACGCTAGCAGATATTATAATTGAAAACACCTAGTACTGAGGCCACAAGGGCCATAAATATCTACCCTTTTTCACTGAAAGTTTTTCCCTCAGTTAATGATGGTTTCATGGCAAAATGCAAAGTCCATGTTTTCACCTGTCCCTGTAGCCGTAGTCTTTTCTATGTAACTATGCAGTGCCCTGTCACTCTGACTCTGGGCTAGGCCACATGACTTGCCTTAGACAAAGGAATATTAATAAGTTAATATACACAGAAGTTTGAATAGTGCTTGGGTGTAGAGATTCATCTAGCTCTTCCACCTCTGTCTCTTCCATGAGATCATGCCCGGGCTATCTGGCTGGAGGGATGCAAGACATATGGAGCAAAGTCAAGTCTCTCCAGCCAGCAGCCAGACAACTGCAGATGCCAAAGTCACCATCTAACAGACATGCAAGTGCTTCCAGTTGAGACCACAAAAGCTGTTCAGGCTGAATTACTGACTCATAAATTTATGAACTGGTATTTATATGAAATAAATACCTATTTTTTAAGTCAAAGTGTTTTGGATTTAATTCTATTTATTTATTTATTTATTTTAGATAGAGTCTCGCTCTGTCACCCAGGCTGGAGTGCAGTGGTTCAGTCTCAGTTCACTGCAACCTCTGTATCCCGGGTTCAAGCAATTCTCCTGTCTCAGCCTACCAAGTAGTTAGGATTACAGGCATGTGCCACCACACCTGGCTAATTTTTGTATTTTTATGAGAGACGGGGTTTCACCATATTCTTCAGACTGGTCTCAAACTCCTGACCTCAGGTAATCCACCCGCCTTGGCCTCCCAAAGTGCTAGGATTGCAGGGGTGAGCCACCACTGCTGGCCCCATCTCTTTGGATTTGATTCAATAGACACTTATTTCCTTTAGTTCTCTCCCTTGTCACTACAAAACACCCCATGATTTGACAGCCTTGGAAGTCAACTTTTAGGGTTACCAAAACAGCGTTCACAAGGAACAAGGAATTTCCCTCAGAGCAAGCATCAGGAATAGTGTGGTAAAATGGAGAGTAATAGGATCCAAAATAGTAATGGCAAAGGCTCTTCACCCATCAACACTATTTCTGCTGTTCTCACTTCTTCAGCACACATGGAAGTAGGAACTATGATTCAACCACATCTCCCAAGTCCATACTGCCCACCACAATTACTGATATTCTCAGTAAAAGAGGAGGGGGATGCCAAGTAGAGAACAACTATTAAAAACACAAAAACAGCACGTGGAACGATTTATTCTGGCTGAAGCAAAATAAATGGACATGAGAAAAATAGCACTTTCAATCTCCACACTAAAATGTTCAAAGAAAGAAGTAAGGATATTGGAAATGTCAAGGAGAAAAAAGCAATTATAGAAATAAGCAAATTTAGAAATAATTGAAAATAAGCAGTATAAAAACAGAATTGTTAAAATGAAGAGTTGACTAGAGAGGTTAAATAATATAATATATTCCATCAAAAAATGAAATACTGGCCTGAAATATCAAGTCTAGGACTTTCAGAAAAGGCAGAAATATAGCATTAATAGTGGAAAAAACTTAAGCAATATAAAGGATAGAAGAAAAATTTTTCATATCCATATAATAAGCATTATAAAATCAGAGAAAAGAATAAAGGGGAGAAAATATATAAATAAAAATTAGCAATATTTCAAAATTAAAGAAATATATAAGAATCTGATTAAATGGGCTCATAGAGATTAGAAAAGTAAAAATTATAACTAATTATGAAATTTAAGATTATCTAACTCAAAGAGAAAATTTTCCATGAGTAAAAACAGATCACTCAAAAGGAAATGACAAGAATCATGTAGGCCTGAGATGAAAATTAATAGAGTAATAATAATGAAGTGGTAAAGGAAAGAATTTGCAGATGTGGCATATTATAACCAGCTAAATTATCACTTAAATATGATGCTGAAGTGCAAATATTCTCCAGAACTAATCTCTCAGAAATTTTAGCACAGCTAGACCCTCTCTGAAAAAAAAAGTCTTAGAGTAAGTAATCCAGAAAAAAGACAATGAAAGCAGGAAGATATGGGAATTAAATCACTTAATGACTGATCCCCCCAACTATTAAAGTGTAACTATAGTACATTTCTAAGTAATAACTATATGGTGATGTAGAAGGACCAAGAAGAAAGACCAAAAGAAGTGAGAGAGAGCTTTACAGGTATTGATAAACTTAAGAGGCTGACTGGGAAAAATAAATAAATAAATATAAGTCCCAATAAGTTAGGGGTAGCTTAATGAAATTAAAAGAGAATAGAATACCTTCCAACTACCAGAATGATATTTAGTCTATGGAACTTAGTGAAAGAGACAGACAAAAACCAAAAATAAGGTAATGCAAATAGAAAACATGAAATGAGATTTCAGAAATAAGTGAAATTTGTAATAAATTTAACTGGGTAAATATGCCAATCAAAAGACAAAGATTTCAGCTGGATAATCTGACAGGGGCAATGTGAAGTATTTACCATACCCTATTTCTTCTTCTTGGGTACACAGGAAGAAAAGGTATATTCCAGTCTTCCTTACAGCTAAAGTGGGACATGTGCCTGATTTCTGAACTGTGGTAATTGGCCAGAAGTGATGTAAGCCATTTTCAACCCTGGTCCTTAAAAACGTGTTGCTCTAATTGCCCCTTCCCCTACTGGATTGACTTAAAAACTTAGGTGTTACAGATCTTGTAGCATGCTCCTGAATCATGGAGTAGAACCATTTGGAGTAGAACCATGACAAACAGTTTTGTTTCTCCCATCAAACTAGATGTGAGTGAGAAATAATAAATCGTTATAATTTTTTTGTTTTCTTTTTATTTGTTACTACCTACTAGCATAGCCTCATCCTGACTAATACTGAGAGAGAAAGGGCTCTCACCATAAATTAATTCCAAAAAAAAACCAGTCCAAATAAAGAAAGATTCTTTTGAAAACTGTTAAGCTGGAAGTAAATATATTGTTCAAGGACACCATTCCCTGCATTGATAAGGATCTGGCCTCTCTGGTGCTGACTTGTTTAAGAATCAAGAAAATAATATGCTTATATGCCTTCTCATAAAGTAAGGCAAGATGATTTCTAGTGTAAGCTCCTCTGGAATTGCACCGTAAGCCTGAATTGAAAATAACAGAGGTGCTATAAAAATTTAGCATTTTGCTCAACTCTGGCAGGACATAGCCTTCATGAAAAGTGTCTCTTGGCAGCCATGTACCACAAAGAAACAAAGCAATGAAAGAGTCACACAAAGATATGCTGCTCTGTTCTTGGTTGCTTAACTACCTTGCTTCCATTAAGTCCTGATCCTCTCATTAAAGAAATCAGGAATATATGAATTTATAAGTCATAAATTTATAGCAGGTATGTATTTGTTCTTTTCCTACCAATTCATAAGCTATGTATAACACCAAACACACTTAAAATGAAAAAGAAGAGGATGGAAAATAATATATTAGGCAATGTGAAAGAAATATGATTAGCAATATTAATTTCAGAATGAATAGAATTTAAAGCAGAAAATCATTAGCAATAAATGGCGACCTTGTATTGAGCTGCTAAAAGGAACAAAAGACCTAAAAGATAAGATAAGTAATACATCAGCACATAAAAATATATACATAATCTTTGACATCAGTTGAGAGATTATGAAGAGAAATAGCTAAATCAGTAATTGTAGTTAGAGATTTTAATAGATTTGTATCAGAAACAGATAGCCCAAGTAAACATAAAAACTTCATATATATGATAATTAACAACTATAAACCAAAAGATACCTAACTAACTTCGTACCCAGTGAGCATAGTTTTTCTTTTCTAAGCACACATGAAACATTCACACAATTCACTCCAGTATTGAGTAACAAAAAAAGCCTCAATAAATTGCAAAGGAGCAATATTTCAGAGAGTTTTCCAGTTATTATTTAATAAAATTAGAAATCAAAACTAGGGGAGGGTGGACCAAAAAAAAAATTGAAACTGAATGAAAACTCTTAGAGAAACCCCAAATGCCTATAAACTAAAAGCAGAGAAATTCATGAGTAAAAGTATTGAATTTACAGCTGAATGAACACAAAAGCACTACATGTTAAAATGTCTGGGAACCAGTTAAGGCAGGACTTAGACGGGCATATATTTTCTAAAAGATATTCATCAGAAGACAAAAAAATTATAAATAAGTGAGCTAAATATTCCCCCAAATACTAGAAAAATAAACAAGAAAAATAAGTGAAAGAAGAAGTAATGAAGGTAAGGACAGAAATTAATAAAGTAGAGAAAAACAGATAATAATAGTGGCTAACATGTTTACAGTGCATATGCTAAGGGCTATTCTAAATGCTTTACACAGATTAATTCACCCAATCATCACAATGCCCATAGAGATAGGTAAAATTATTCATTTTTTTATTTTACAAATGAGTAAAGCAATACCCAGGAAAATCACATAATTTTTTCAAGATTGTAAGCTAATCAGAAACAGATTGATTTATAATCTGTACTTTTATCCACTGAGCTAAAGTAACCCAAAAGTTGATTTTTCTTTGGAGAAGTCTACTCAAATAGATAAGCCCCCAGAAAGGCTGACTAAGGAGAGAGGAGAAAGAAAAGGATTCCTGTTTCATTCAGAGTAATTAAGGGTAGCTGACACTACCAAAAATCGCTTGGTTTAACACAATGTTTACACAATTACACAATTTCTTGCTTTCCTCAGAATCCTTGGCCAGTCAAATCTACAGGGTATCTCTCCTCAAGCAGTAATCAGGGGTCCATGATTGCCATGACAGAAGAAGAAACAGAAGAATAATGATTGCTGGCTGTTAACTTCCTTGGCCTGGAAGTCATACTCTCTGCTCACCTCTCATTGGTTTGGACCAACCTACAGTCCCGTAGTGAGGGTAAGAACATAGAAAACACATGCATACTTTAGTGAGCACTAACAACCTCTGCAATAAATATAAATAAGGTAAAGGCAGACTACAAAAAGAATAAAAATCCATAAACAGATTTTAAAAGTATATTATCATTATTATTATTCAGAGAGTCTTCCTCTGTTGCCTAGGCTGGAGTGCAGTGGTGTGATCATGGTTCACTGCAGCCTTGACCTCTCACGTCAGCCTCCCAAGTAGCTAGGACAACAGATATGCACCCACCACACCTAGCTAATTTTGTATTTTTTATAGGGACAAGGTCTCACTATGTTGCCCAGGCTGGTTGCAAACTCCTGAGCTCAAGCAATCCTCCTGCTTTGGCCTCCCAAAGTGCTGGGACAAAAGGCATGAGCAACTGCACTGGGCCAAAAATATATTATTTTTACAGGAATGTTTGGAAGGCTACTCAACAATAAATCTGACAACCTAGCTTCAATAGACAAATTCTTGGGAAAAGATAAAGAACCAAAACTGGAACAAGAAGAATGTTAAAGAATAGCCAAGGCCAGGCACAGTGGCTCACACCTGTAATCCCAGCACTTTGGGAGGCTGAGGTGGGTGGATCACAAGGTCAGGGGTTTGAGACCAGCCTGACCAACATAGGGAAACCCTGTCTCTACTAAAAACACAAAAATTAGCCAGGCGTGCTGGTGCACACCTGTAATCCCAGCTACTCAGGAGGCTGAGGCAGGAGAATTGCTTGAAAACCCGGGAGGTGGAGTTTGCGTTGAGCCGAGATCACCAGAGCGAGACTCTGTCTCAAAAAAACAAACAAACAAAAAAACGAATAGCCAAATGTTAACAAAAATGGAAATGGTAATCAAAAATCTCTCTCTATCCTTGCCTTGCTTCACAAAAAAATAAAATAAAAATAAAGCCCCTGTTCCAGCTATCAACTAATTGTCCTTCAGCTGTATCCCTTCTTTGTTATCCTGCTTTGCGATAGTAAAGCTGGACCCTGTAAACATTTCTTCTTTTCCAGTTGGCATGGTGGTAAGTTTTGTCAGTAGAGAGTGCTGGGGGAAACTGCAGGTGGAATGACTTCTCTCCTTGGTTTCCAAATGCTACTCCTCTCTTTTGCAGTGAGAACTTGTCCCTAAAAAATTATAAAATTAGTCAGGTGTGGTGGGTGCATACTTGGGAGGCTGAGGTGAGAGGTTGAGGCTGCAGGGAACCATGATCACACCACTGCACTCCTGCCTAGGCAACAGAGCAAGCACTTCTGCAGCACTCAGCCTGCATGAGGGAAACCCACTGGCACTCAGTCCTTCTAGTGAGTTCCTGTGGAACCCCCATGGTGGCATTCTAGTAGGCTCTACCAGCCTGCCAGCCAGCCTCCCAGCCAGCCTCTCCCAGCCAGCCTCCCAGCCAGTCTCCCAGGAGGGAGTTAGGTGTCATCTCCACAAGCGGTTTTGTTGGCAAATTCTGTAGGCTCCCAGCTGACATTCAGGATGTCTCACAGGCAATCCAGCAGACAGTATTCCAGCAAGTTCTGCTGCCCCCCAGTTGCCTTTCTAAATAACCTCACAGGCATCCCAGTGGGTGCTTCCTATTGAGTTTGAGCAGAACTCCATGGGCAGGCTTCCCAGAGGGCAGCTAACCTCTGGCAAGTTTTGTTTACACCCTAGACACAGTTTTCTGATGATCAACCCGGGGCTTTGACACCTCAGTCAACTTTTACACCATTCAGAGGGCTACAGTCACACCCTTTCTAACAAAGTCTAAATTAGCCCCTGTTGGAGGTCGGGGAACCCTCTTCCAAATTTGTTCCTCCCTTGGGTCCTCTGTCTTAGCCCTAGTAGTTGTGACTTTTCCATAGGGGAATACATTCTACATCTGTATTCCTTGGAGTTCCTTCATTACCGGTTAATAATTCTTTTCATTGCTTTTTCTGTTCAACTTATTCTATAACTTCTGTCTCCTGACTAGATCCTGACTGATGTAGCCCAAGACCCAGACAGTTTCAAAAGGAGAGTGCACCAAACGTCAAGGCACAGACAATCCCAATTTTACATATCATCAAAAACAAAGAAAAAAGGAAAGGAAATTTATTTTATGATTCTAGTGCAATTCACATTCTCAATCTAGATTAGGACAATACATTAAAACACAATTTCATGTCCTTCAATAGGCAAATCCATAAATGAGCTATGGCACATCTGACAATAGGATGTTATTCAGTAATTTAAAATGTGAGTGTTCAAACCATTTTTATACGGTGGGAAGGACAGCTGCATAGGTGAAGCAGAGGGGATTTTTAGAGCAGCATAATTATTGTGTATGATACTGTAATGATGGATACATGCTATTATACATTTACCAAAACCCAGAAAATGTGCATCAACAGTGAATTCCAATGTAAACTATAGACCTTTGTGAATAATGTAACAATATTGGCTCATCGATTGTAATAAATGTACCGTGCTAATGCAAGATGTTAGTAATAAAGGAAACTGGGGTGGAGTGGAGAGTATATGGGAACTCTCTGTATTTTCCACTCAATTTTTCTGAAACTTAAAACTGCTCCCCCCAAAAAAATAAAACATAATTCCAGACCTAACTTACTTATGAATATAAAGCATAAATGCCAACATGATGACATGATGTTTTTGTTTCTTTCTTTATTTCTTTTTTTTTTTTTTTTTTTTTTTTGAGAGACAGGATCTTGCTCTGTCACCCAGGTTGGAGCCCACTAACGAGATCATAGCTCACTACAGCCTCAACCTCCTGGGTTCAAGCAATCCTCCCATTTCAACCTCCCAAGAAGTTGGGACTAAGGGCATGTACCACCGCTCCCAGGTAATTTTTGTATATTTTGTAAAGATGAGGTCTCTGTCTCACCATGTTGCCAGGCTAGTCTTGAACTCCTGGGCTCAAATGATCTTCTTGCTTCAGCCCCTGAAAGGGCTGGGACCACAGGTGTGAGCCATCACACCCACTCAAATGCAAAAATCTTAAAGCAAATATTAGATCAACAAACTCAGTATTATTTAAATAACTACATAATGATGAACTAAGGTTTATATCAGGAATAATATAATGAATTAGCATAATAAAATGCTAATATAACAATATATTAATAAGTAAAAAGGAAAAATAACTTGGTCTTTTCGATAGATTCAGAAACACATCAATGAAGCTCAGCACTCATTTATGACAAAAACTATCACAAACCAGGTAAGAAATAAATCTCCTTAATGTAATAAAGTCTACATCCTGAAGCTCAATAGTAAATGCAATTCTCAATGGAGAATATTTTAAAAAGTAAGCCAATGTAAAAATTGCCTTTATATTGAGAGGATATTATAATTTGCATGGAACATCCAGCAGAATCAACAAACTATTAGAAAGAGTTTATCAAGCTTTTTGAACATAGACAAGTGAGCACATTTTCTTATCCCAGCAATAAGCAATTAGAATACTAGTAGAAAATAAGATACCACTGAAAAAACTACAAAGTATACAGAAATTAACCTAATAAAATGCACAAAGTTTTTATAGGAAAAAAATTTTAAACCCTATTGAAAGCCATACAGTAGACCTGAGTAAATACAGAGATTACTATATCCATGGACGGTTTGACTTAACATTTTAAAGATGTCAATTCTTTCCAATAGTACTCTTTAAATTTCATTAGCACTGACTGCTGGCTCTTTCCTCCAAACTTCACCCGGTTAAACTACGAAAGAGGAAGGAAAGCACAGATCTGAGGATTTCACAGCTATAACAAAAACAAATGAACAGAAAGCTGTGAGAAACACATTGGAAGACAAAAGGTAACTCATGATTTAATGTGGATGGAAACCAGCAGCATGGGGTAGGTAAATGTTAATGCCACAGCCAGGAAATAGAATGGAGGAAAACTACATTATTTTTAAACTTTTATCATAGAATAATTTTTAAAAGTACAAACATTAAGAGAATAGTATATGGTATTCCCTTGTAACCTCCTTCACCCATGTTCAACTCATGGAAAAACTTTTTCACTTATATTCCACACATCCCCTACTCAACTTGGATACTTTTGCCCAACTGACTTCAAAAGGCTACTGTGCATGGGCATGGTGGCCCATGCCTGTAATCCCAACCCTTTGGGAGGCCGAGATGGGAGGATTGCTTGAACTCAGGAATTCAAGACCAGGCCAAGCAACATAATAAGACCCTGTCTGTACTAGAAATCAAAAAAATTAGCCAGGTGTGGTGGTGCATGCCTGTAGGTAGTCCCAGCTACTCAGGAGGATGAAGTGAGAGAATTGCTGGAGCCCAGGAGGTTGAGGCTACAGTGAGTTGTGATTGTGCCACTGCACTCCAGCCTGGGCAACAGAGTGAGACCCTGTTTCAAAAAAAAAAAAGAAGGCTACTGTAGCATTAATTTTCAAATAATGACTGAGTAACAGAAAATCATAATCCCATTTCATTTATGAATGAACATAACATGAACATTTTAAATAAAATATTAGGTAATAAAATTTCATACTTACATTTAAAATAATATATTTAAAATAATATTTTTAAAATAATATAAGATGTTTCATAATGGAACCTATCAGTAGCATATGACACTGTTGATTCCTCTCTTTTTCTTCATTTTCTTTTCTTGGCTTAAAAGCTACAACTTTCTTTTGATTCTCCTCCTACCTAAGAAGTTACTCCCTCTCAAGCTTCTTCTTTGGTGTGTCCACATTTTCCCAACTTTTAGCATTAAATTTCACCAAGACTGTGTCTCAGACCTCTCCTTTTCTCAATCTAAACTTATTTTCCAGGTCATCTCAACCATGCTTGCAACTTGAACTACCATGACTTCCAAATTTATATCTTGACCTTCGACTTGTCCTTAAATGCGAGACTCATGTATGTAATTCCCTACTTCACATCTACACTTGAATATTTAATATACACTTAAGATATCCTAAATCATAATTTTGAGCTTCTCTCCTCTACCTGCCCAGCACCCCACCAAGCCTTCTGCTCCTGCCCTCTTCATTTTATTAAATATCAATTTCATCCTTATAGCTGCTCATACCTACACCCTGAATATATCTATGATTCCTCTTTAATAACCTATATCTAATTCATCAGAAATCCTGTTTAACATATCTTCAAACATATCAAGAATCAGACCACTTTGCACTACCCCATAACTACCACTGGTTCAAAACAATGATTTCTTATTTGGATTATGCAAAGCCTCTTAACTAATCTCCTTCAACTCATATCACCTCTTAAAACTCTTCTCCCCATCACAGCTAGAAAGTTTTATTTTAAAAGTTTTTCATAGACTTAATTTTTTAGGGTACTTTTGTGTTCACAGCAAAAATAAAGAGAAAGTAGAGAGTTCCCATATATTTCCTACCACTACACCAAAACAGCTTTCTCCACTATCAAAATCCACTCCCCAAACTGGTACATTTGTTAACATGGATGAGCCTACATTGGCACATAATTATCACCCAAAGTCTATAGCTTACATTATAGTTCACTCTTGGTATAAATTGAATGTGTTTTGACAAATGTATAATGAGCTGCATCCGCCACTATAGGATCATACAGAGTAGTTTCACTGCCGTAAAAGTCTTCTGTGCACTGCCTACTCATCCTTCTCTTCCATCTGACCCCTGGAAACCACTGATCTTTTTACTGTCTCCATAGTTTTGTCTTTTCAGAATATCATAGAGCTCAAATCACCCATTATGTGCCCTTTCCAGATTGGTTCCTTTCACTTAGTATGCATTTATTGTTCTTCTATGTCTTTTCATGGCTTGACAGCTCATTTGTTTTTTAGTGCCCAATAATATTCCATTGCCTGGATGCACCACAGTTTATTTTACCATTCACCTACTGAAAAACATCTCCTTGCTTCCAAGTTTTGGCAATTATGAATAAAACTATGATAAATATTTGTATGAAGATTTTTGTGTGGACATAGTTTTCAACTCATTTTATTAAATACCAAGAAGCATGATTGCTGCGTTATATGTGAAGAGGTATGTTTAATTTTGGACAAAACTGACAAACTATCTTTCAAAATGGGTACACCATTTTGCATTCCCACCAGCAATAAATTGGAGTTTCTGTTGTTCCAAATTCTCACCAGCATTTCATAGTGTTTGTGTTTTGAATTTTCACTATTCTATTAATAATAGGGGTGTAATGGTATCTCATTGTATTTGCAAACCTCCCTAATGATGTGTGATGTTGAACGTATTTTACATGTTGGTTTTCCATCTGTAAATCTTTGTGAGATGTCTGTTCAGATCTTTTGCTCATTTGTAATCATTGTTTCTTTTTAAATCATTGAGTTTTAGAGACTCTTTAAAAATGTATGTTAGATCATTTTACTCCTATTCTCAAATAAAAATAATAATCACATTTAATCTTCACCATGAACTGTTCTAAGTGCTATTCAAATGGCATTCCATCCATTTTAGGATGTATATTCCTTTTTCTCTTCACTTTAAAAATATTTTAAATTGGGATGTATCTCACTGCTGTTGGCCAGGGAGTAGTCATGATGTAACTGTCATTGCCTATTTATGCCAATAAAAACTTGCTAAAGATGTTGGTGTCATGGAAGAAAATCTCATAGACAATAATAAAACATAATTTTTAAAATGTTGCATCACCAGTGGTCTGAATGCAAACAAGAATGATATTGGGTAGAAAAAGAAAGACATAGACAATCTTAAATGTAAAAGTTAAAAAATCCTAAAAGTTACTAATTGTAAAAAATATTTTAATCAATTCATGCAACTTTTAGTTAAGACGTGGAATAGTGATGTCATAGTATTTTGGGAAAACCCTAAGTAAACCAACCCTCACAAAGGCTGAAACCTAGCATTGAATTATTTCAATACATATTTACATCAAGTTGATTCATCCCTACTCTATCTGACCGCCAGAGAAAAGTAAATATCCCCTGGAGAAAGATAATATCATTCACAATCTCTCTAACTTTTACAGTCTCTAGAATGCAATAAAAAATTACCAAGCATGACAGCAGGAAGAAGTAACTAACAGAAAACCTGCAAGTAATAAAAACATAGGAATAAGCAAACAAAAATATTAAAATCATATGATAAACATGTTCAAGACAGTAGAGTAAAAGATAGAGACTATATCCCCTGAGAAATGAATCAAATGGGCTGGGTGCCGTGGCTCACACCTGTAACCCCAGCACTTTGGGAGGCTGAGGCGGGCAGATCACAAGATCAGGAGATGGAGACCATCCTGGCCAACATGATGAAACCCCATCTCTACTAAAAAAAAAAAAAGAAAGAAATGAATCAAACGGAAATTCCAGAACCATAAAAAGCAATAAAAAATTGAGAACTTGATAGATGAGGTTTATAACAAACTAAATACAGAAGAAGAAAGAATTCAAAAACTGCAAGTTAGGACAGTACAAAATATTTAGAACTAACTCCTAGTTTAACAGCAGATAAAACAGGCCCAAAGAGAATAAGTTAATGCATCAAAATCATTATCACTATCTGGTGCCAGAGCTGAGCCTAGAGTCCCCTGACCTCAAGCTAAGTGCTCTGTCTACTACATCTTACACTTCACAATATTTTCTTCACCTCTTGAGGGCTCAGAAAATCTGACATCTCCAGAATGGCATACCCACAGGAATGCAGAGAAACCATGTGGGGGAAGGGAGAAGAAAGAGAAGTTCAGCAGGGGCTCTGATTGATTACTTGAAAGATAAAGAAAGTATCAAGGAGCATACTCCAGATGTGCTTGTTCCCTGGGGTACTACACCTGAATTAAAGTGTGCCAGGTCCATTAGGACCCATCTCCTTCTCCATCCACTGCAACCAGCAAGAAACAGGTACTCCTTAGTAAGGAAATCTACCAAAGGTTTACGTTTGCCTTAGAGAAAAAGCCTCTGTAGAGAAGCCTTAATAGCTAGAAACCCCAAAGAAACAGGTAGCTATGGCTCATCTGCAACCTCCTGGCTCTCAGGAGAGTTTTAACCCAGAATTATTAGTGAAATGTTGACTGTAAAGTGTACCTGTGAAATAGACCAAGTGCTTCCCACTCAAGAATGATTCTGACCCCCAAGGGGTTATTCAGCAATATCTGGAAACAATTTTAATTTTTATGATTAGGAGGATGCTACTGACATCTAGTGGATAGCAGCCAGAGGTGCTGTTTTACATTCTTCAACACACAGGACAGTCCCTACAACAATAGCAAAATTATCTGATTCAAAATCTGTATAGTGCAAAGTTTTTTAAAACAGAAAACAGATTTAGAGAAAAAGTGGATAGAAAGAAAGAGAGAATAAGATACATATGGAACACAATTGAACTGTCTAATATGAATAATTGGAATCCCATAAGAGGTAGCACAGAAACGGGATGGAAGCAGGAATATTCAAAGGGGGATGGGACAAGATCATTTGAAAAATCATGGATGACCTCAAGCCACGAACTCAACATAGTCTTGAATCTCCAAGCGTAATACCCATCTCATCACAGCAAAACTACTGAAAGTCACAAAGAAAACACCTTGAAAATGTTTATAGGGGAAAAAAAGATATACTATTTTCAAATGAATAACAATAAGATTGACCACAGACACTTTGATGAGTTTATGGAAGTCAGAAGATAATGGGACAGCATCTTTAAAGTGCTGAAAAATAACTGTCAACTGAGAATTCTATACCTAGTGAAAATATACTTTAAAATAAAGGCAAAATAAAATGTTTTCAGATTTTAAAAAAAGTAAAAATACGACATGGACTAAAAGAAGTATTAAATGTGTTCTTCAAGCAGAAGAAAAATGATTCCAGAGCAAAACAAATATTCAGGAAGGAATAAAAATCACTGAAAAGAGTAAGCATGTGAATAAACCTAAAAGAATATCTATAATGTAAAACAACCATAACAGTGTCTTGTAAGGCAAATATTTAAAACTAAGTTGCTCAACAACAATAGCAAAACATGAGCACAGGTTAAACGGAGTTTGAGTGCTATTTAGAACTTACATTGTTCAGGTAATTATAAACTGCAAATTTAATTATATTTAATACATCAAACATATATTTCAAAATACCTAGCATACTCACTGAAAGGCAATAAATTTTAACCTACTAGCTAATAAAGAAATAGAGTTTTTAAAAAATAAAATAATTAATCCTAAAGATGAAAAGAAAGGAGAAATAGGGTAGAATAGATAGAAAACAAATATAAAGATGAAAGTCAATTTTATAATAAATTATACATGTAATTGTTGATTTAAACCTTCAAAATTAAATTACACATGGAACACCAATTTAAGGACAAAGACTATCAGATTTGATGAAAAATGGAAACCCAACTATATGGTGTTTGAAGACACCTTAACCAGTATACACCCACAGAATGATTGAAAGTAAGAAGATGGAGGATATTTGGATATTTTTTAAATACTGACCAGCTCCTAGTGTGGCTATATTACAATATGACAAAGTACACACTAAGTAACACTAAGAAGGAGTACTTGCAATAAATAATAACATTTCACAATAAGTAATGAGTGAATTCAATAGGATGACATAACCCTAAATATGTAATCACCAAATAACATGTTTTCAAAATAGATATACATGGACAGAAATAAAAAGAAAGAAAGAAATACACAGTGTAGAAGACTCTGACAAACCTTTCTCAATAACCAGTAGAAAAAAATTAAAAATCAATAAAAGTTTAATGATTTTAGATACCTTATATAAGTGGAATCATGAAGTTTTGCTCTGTGACTGACTTGTTTCACTTAGCATAATGTCCTCCAGGTTCATCCATGCTGTCATAAATGGCAGAATTTCCTTCTTTTGTAAAGCTGAATAACATTGCAATGTATACATATACCACATTTCCTTTATCCATTCATCAGCTGACAGACACTTGGTTGGCTTCTATGTCTTGGCTACTATGAATAGTGCTGCAATGAACATGGGAGTGCTGATATGACTTCATTTCCTTTGGCTATATACCCAGCAGTGAGATTACTGGATCATATGGTAGTTCTGGGTTTAATTTTCTGAGGAGCCTCCACACTTTTTTCAAACTCATAAAAGCAGAGAATACGATGGTTGCCATGGATTGGGGGTTGGGGGAATGGGAAATTGTTGCTCAATAGATACAGGGTTTGAACCATGCAAGATGAATAAGTTCTAGAAATTGACTGTAAAACACAGTGCTTAGGCAGAACCATCAGGATTTAATCCCTTCCTCAAAGGCCTCACCACTTAATCTCTACCCCCAAAGCCTTCCTCTTCCTAGGGAACTCTATTCACTGCTCTTCTGATACAGAGTACTGTAAATTACTATGCAAATAAGGAACTATTGGGGCCCACTGAGGCAGGATCCTAACTCCTCTGCCATTTTCCATCCCATCCTCAAAAATCTGTATCTACTTTAAAATGAACACTATGGAATACTAATATAATTAAAGAGAAATTTAAAGTTTTCTAAATTCTTCCATCATCAATAATTAAAAGACAAAATCACTCCCTTGCCCCCAACTTCCTTTTGTATTACAAACGATGAGTACATTCTCTGAGAGAATATAAAATATCTCTCTTTCACTTGTAATCTCTCTGGGGAAGTCATTTCAGGACTTTTTATTATTGCTTTAAGGAAGATGTGCTAATAAGAATTTAGCATTCATAGGGAGATACCAGGCTGTGGGCCTTAGGCCTTTGGAGACTTGGGGCATAGGGAGTTTCTGCAAGTGATTCTATTGACTCTAAAAACATTGAACAAATATTATCAAAAGCCCTGGCATTCAGTGGGATATTGGTCTTTTTATCTGTCCATTGGGTACCTTCTGAGTAGAATCCTTGGTGACAGAATCAAACACCAAAGTGCCAACTTCTTTAGAACCAGGCAGAAGTGCAAAGCCTGAATAACGGCCTTTGATTCTTTTCAAAAAGCAAGTTGTTGGGTGGGGGTGGGGGTAGGGGTAGGGGTAGGGCTGGAAGGAGAGAGGCCAAGCCCCAGTGTCCTGTTCCACTGTCTAGAAAGCTTTGAGCAGTATTACTTCGGGTCTTTTGTCATTTTTGCTTCAAATGGGGAATTTTTCTAATGTGCTTAAACACTGGAGTAATACTGGTGATAGAATTGGATAACTTGTATTTGGGTGGAAATATATAGAAACTGAAGCAAGTTTATTATGATTGAGAAAGTAGGTGTTGTTTCTTGGGACTCATGAATTTCTTATTATTTTATGTTTGGTTTCAAAAAGAAAAGTTTCATTTTTCTACTACCTAAGCTGAAAAAAAAACACAGCTGTATAATTCTAAATTCTTATCTATTTCCTAGGATCCATTAACTATTAACAGGTCTCATTCACATTTGCCATTTATGTGTTTACGTAAATATTAACAAATGGCTTGTACACTTTGCAAGGGAGAAAAGGAATCATATTGTGTTTTTACTTACATTTTCATCTTCAAGGCAATTTGTGCATTAGTTTTAATAAAGTATTTTATTTTAATTAAGTTAAAAACTTACCTATTATTCTTAATTTCTAATCTATGATTAAAAATTGAATTTCAAATATAATTTTGAAAAATATAAGGCTAATTTTATTTATGACTTTACTCAAGGTAGCATTCTGGTCATGCAAACAAGTTGGTTTGGGGAAGAGATAGAAATAGTCTTCCAAATTTTAATGTGTTCCATGTTCTGGAATTGCTGTCATAAACAAAATAAAACTTTCACTATTTCAAATACAAGAAGAATATTCATGGATGCTTTAGAGCAGTAGCCTGATATTTTTTCCCATTTGATATTTTCTTTGCTTTTCATATGCTTTAATTATTATTTACCATCTTGTTGACCCTTAGGTCAATTTCTTTACTTTAATATTCTGGCCTAATTTTTCAAGGCAGGGAACCCTTCGTTTGATTCCCCTTAACACTGGTAACCAGTATTTTAAAAACCATAATGATGTTACTGATATGGGATGGAGGGGGCAGGGAAGTGCTGGGTAGAGAAGATCAAGGTCTCTGGCAAGGGCTCCACCCTTGGGCCTGTGCCCACAGACCTAAGTGAGAACAGGCACTCCTATTTTCACGCTCAAATGTTGCATTTTCCAAGACCACTCTAGCCCACCACGCCCCCATATCCTGTGCCCATAAAAACCTGAAACTGTAGTGTGCACGAACGCAAGTGGCGGGACCTTGAGAGGAGCAGGAGAGCACATGAACAGACACCAGCAGACACTGGCAGACAGTGTTGACAGCAGAATGACGCAGATGCCGAGGGGAAATCAGCCAGGGGTGGTCAGAGGAGAGTCCGGCTGCTGGGCAGCCTGACTCCAGAGGAAGACCAGCTTCACACTCCATCCCCCTTCTGGCTCCCCATCCACCTCACTGAGAGCTACTTCTGCCACTCAATAAACTCTTGCACCCATCCTCCAAGCCCACATATGATCTGATTTTTCCAGTACACTAGGGCAAGGACCCAGGATACAGAAAGCCCTCTGTCCTTGGGATAAGGCAGAGGGTCTAAATGAGCTGGTTGACACAAGCTGCCTGCTGACTGCAAAACTGAAAGAGCACACTGTAACACATGCCCACTGGGGCTTCAGGAGCTGTCAACACGCAACCCTAGATGCTGCTGTGGGTTTGGAAACCAAAAATGCTCCCCACGACCTGCCCGTCTCCATGCTCCCTGTAGGGGTTTGAGCAGCCCGGTACTGAAGAAGTGAGCCACATCCCTGTTGCACACCCTGTGAGGGGGATAAAGAAACTTCTCCTGTTTCTTTACTGAGTAGTAGAGAGAGCATAACGAAGATATGCAAATGAATCATAATAAGGATAAATGCAGTAAAGCTCTTTAAATACAGTCTTTATCATCTTTGTTAAGATTACCATATTTTTACCCCCCCAAAAAGTTAATAGGTATGCTGCTTATTGCTTTTGAATTCTCTAGTATCAGTCTGTGCTCTGTCACTTGAAAGATAACTTTAATTTACTCAATTTCCTTCAAGCAAAAGCTAAAGGAATGAGTACTCAAACCCTGCCTCCTCCCAACCCTGTTCCAGTTTCCTATCTGAGGGAGGACATCCATTCATTCAATACATATTTATTAAATGCTCACTACATGCCAATCAGTGTTAAGTGCAGTAAATAGGACAGATAATATCAATAACCCTCACTCTCATGGGGCTGATATCCTAGTTGGGAGACAGGCAAAATCAGACAAAGAAACAAATGAATAATTTCTGAGAGTGACCTGAAAGCGAAACAGGGTGATATGATGGGTTGGTTGCCAGGGTCTTAGAAGGGGTGCTGCATTCAAATTGTTAAAGGAAAGCTTCTCTGAGAAGGTTGCAATTGATCAGCCACGGGTATTGGGAGTAGGACTAACTGCAAAAATAGTAGGACTGTTTGGGCTAGATGTGTTCAACAATGAAAAGAACAGTGTGACAATAGCATGATGAGCAAAACTCACACACAAGACAGAAAATAGGCAGGATCCTATCTGGTAGAGATTGGTAGGTCATGGAGGGGAGTTCAGGTTTTATTCTAATTGCCACTAGAAGCACTAGGGAGAGGAGAATGATATCTACTTTACTCCATCAGAATAATTAACATTGGTTACTTTGGCAGATTTTTTATTTCAAACAACAGTTTACTTATGAAAACCTAACAAATTTTCCACAGTAAACATGCCTTATTTTATCATTCCCTACTAAAAGGAATTGGGATTTCTGGGAGAAATGGTTTATTCCAGGTGTGTTGGGGGATGGGAATACAGCAGGAGCCTGGAACATCTGGTTGTGCCTGAGAGCAAGGAAGTGCCCAGATTGGGTGCAGTGGCTCACGCTGGTAATCCTAGAACTTTGGGAGGCTGAGGCAGGTGGATCCCTTAAGTTCAAGAGTTCAAGACCAGCCTGGGCAACATGGCAAAACCCCATCTCTACAAAAAATAAAAAAAACTTAGCTGGGCATGGTGGTGCATACCTGTGGTCCCAGCTACTCAGAAGACTGAAGTGGGAAGATCGCTTGAGTCCTGGAGGTGGAGGTTGCAGTGAGTCATGATCACACCACTGCACCCCAGCCTGGGCAATAGAGACTCTGTCTCATTTAAAAAAAAAAAAAAAAAAAAGGATGTGCCACAGGCTAACAGTGCCACGTCAAAGCACATGGGAACCAGTTTGAAGGCAAGACTAAAATATTAGATAATTTAAGCATTCACAAAAAGATAACACATTATATTTTTTAAAGTCTCTTTTCTTAGTGAGAGAGGAAAAAAAGAGGAAAAAAGAGAAGACAAAGCTCTTCTTAATGAATGCAAAATAAATGTATAAGCTATTATAATATGGTTTGGCTGTGTCCCCACCCAAATCTCATCTTGAATTGCAGCTCCTATAATTCTCATGTATTGTGGGAAGGACCTGGTGGGAGATAATTGAATCATGGGGGCAATTTCCCCCATACTGTTCTTGAGGTAGTGAATAAGTATCAAGAGATCTGATGGCTTGATAAGTGGTTTCTCCTTTTGCTTGGCTCTCACTCTCTTGTCTGCCACCATGTAAGACATGCCTTTCGCCTTCCACCACGATTGTGAGGTCTCCCCAGCCACCTGGAACTGTGAATCCATTAAACCTCTTTTTGTTTATAAATTACCCAGTCTCAGGGACGTCTTTATCAGCAGACTGAAAACAGACTAATACAGTAAATTGGTACCAGTAGAGTGAGGTGCTGCTGATGTGGAAGCAACTTTGAAATGGAATAACAGGCAGAGGTTGGAAGAGTTTGGAGGGCTCAGAAGAAGACAGGAAAATGTGGTAAAGTTTGGAACTTCCTAGAGACTTGTTGAATGGCTTTGACCAAAATGCTGATAGTTACATGGACAATGAAATCTAGGCTGAGGTGGTCTCAGATGGATATGAGAAACTTGTTGGCAATTGGAGTAAAGGTGACTATTGTTATGTTTTAGCAAAGAGACTGGCAGCATTTTGCCCCTGCCTTAGAGATTTATGAAACTTTGAAATTGAGGGAGTTGCCTTAGGGTATCTGACAGAAGAAATTTCTAAGCAGCAAGCATTCAAATGGTGACTTGGATGCTGTTAAAAGCATTCAGGTTTGAAAGGGAAACAGCTTAAAAGTTTGGAAAATTTGCAGCCTGATGATGTGATAAAAAAGAAAAACCCAGTTTCTGAGAAGAAATTCAAGCCAGCTGCAGAAATTTGCATAAGTAACAAGGAGCCAAATGTTAATCATCAAGACAATGGGAAAATTGTCTCCAAGGCATGTCAGAGACCTTTGCAGCAGCCCCTCCCATTACAGGCCTGGAGGCCTAGGAGGAAAAAAAAGGTTTTGTGGGCCAGGCCCAGGCTCCCCTACTGTGTGCAGCCTAGGGACTTGGTGACCTGCATCCCACTAGCTATGGTTAAAAGGGGCCAAGGTACAGCTTGGGCTGTGGTTTCAGAAGTTGCAAGACCCAAGCCCTGGAAGCTTCCACATGGTGTTGAGCCTGTGGGTGCACAGGAGTCAAGAATTGAGTTTGGGAACCTCCACCTACATTTCAGAGGATGTGTAGAAACATGTGGATGTCCAGTCAGAAGTTTGTTTCAGGGGCGGGGCCCTCATGGAGAACCTCTGCTAGGACAGTGCAGAAGAGAAATGTGAAGTTGAAGAACCCACACAGAGTCCTCACTGGGGCCCCACCTAGTGGAGCTGTGAGAAGAAGGCCACCATCCAACAACCCCAGAATGATAGATCCACTGATAGTTTGCACCATGCACCTGGAAAACCCACAGGCACTCAACTCCAGTCCATGAAAGCAGCTGGGAGGGAGTCTGTACCTTGCAAAGCTGCAGGGCCAGAGCTGACTAAGACCATGGGAGCCCACCTCTTGCATCAGTGTAACCTGGATGTACAACATGGAATCAAAGGAGATCATTTTGGAGCTTTAAGATTTGACTGCCCCACTGGATTTTGGACTTTCATGGGGCCTTTAGCCCCTTTGTTTTGGCCAATTTCTCCCATTTGGAATGGGCATATTTATCCAACGAATGTGCCCACATTATATCTAGGAAGCAACTAACTTGCTTTTTATTTTACAGGCTTATAGGCTGAAAGGACTTGCCTCATCTCAGATGAGACTTTGGACTGTGGACTTTTGAGTTAATGCTGAAATGAGTTAAGACTTTGGGGGACTGTTGGGAAGGCAAGACTGCTTTTGAAATGTGAAGACCTGAGATTTGGGAGAGGCCAGGGGTGGAAATGCTATGGTTTGGCTGTGTCCCCACCCAAATCTCATCTTAAATTGTAGCTCTCATAAAAGTCATGTGTTGTGGAAGGGACCCAGTGGGAGAGAATCAAATCATCAGGGCGGTTTCCCCCTGCTGTTCTCATGGTAGTGAATAAGTCCAGTGAGATCTGATGGTTTTATAAGGGGTTTCCCATTTCACTTGGTCTAATTTTCTCTTGTCTGCCACCATGTTAAGACCTGCCTTTCATCTTCTACCATGATTATGAGGTCGCCCTAGCCAAGTGGAACTGTCAGTCTATTAAACCTCTTTTTCTCCATAAATTACCCAGTCTCGGGTATGTCTTTATTAGCAGTGTGAAAACAGACTAATACATATTATTTTCTCAAAATTGTACCCCCACCCCCAATGTAATAAGAGATTCAGTAAATGATCATAAATGGTGATTTTCAGGTAAAATATTTTGAAGAACAAGATATTCACATGAAATTCAAAGTGTCATCCTACAGATAACTTATTAATTACAAGGGGAAAATGTCTCTTTATAATGAAAGGGATAACTCTACCAAGTGATCAGACTTAAAATCAATACTGGGAAAATCACAAAGAAACAAAACTCTGTCATTATATGCCTCTTGATGGGACTGTGAGAAGATAATTTTCAAAAAGAGATCAAATTATGACTGTCAGGCCTTTGAGCCCAAGCCTGCACCTATGCATCCAGATGGCCTGAAGCAAGTGAAGAATCACAAAAGAAGTGAAAATGGCCAGTTCCTGCCTTAACTGATGACATTACCTTGTGAAATTCCTTCTCCTGGCTCAAAAGCTCCCCCACTGAGCACCTTGTGACCCCCACCCCTGCCAGCCAGAGAACGACCCCCTTTGACTTGTAATTTTCCACTACCTACCCAAATGCTATAAAACAGCCCCACCCCATCTCCCTTCGCTGACTCTCTTTTCGGACTCAGCCCGCCTGCACCCATGTGATTAAAAAGCTTTATTGCTCACACAAAGCCTGTTTGGTGGTCTCTTCACACAGACGCGTGTGAAAATGACTGTCATACAGATATAAAATAAACACATTACAAAGATTTTAGTTAACTCATTAACGCATGAGAGAACCAGTTAGACGTCATAACTGGTTCAAAAGAGAATTCAAACAACAGACACATTTATAGATGATTATTGAAGTGAAAATGGTACAAAGGAGAGCAAAACTGGTTTTTCCACTGGGGGAATAGAGAGGAGGAGAGAAGAGAGTCAGGTGAACCTCCATGGCACAGGATAGAATTTACAAGTCTATAGACAAGAATTAAGTGGCACTGCCCTCAGTTATCTACAACTTACGGAGTTGTAACACAGCTTCCATAGAATCAGAGTCAGATAACCCAGAGGGAGTCCTCTAGATAACAAAAGTGTTTCACTGAAGCACAAAATTTAAATGAGATGTAATAAGAAATACAAAATATCAATTATATAATGTTTTTGCCAAAAATGTTTAACCTGAACTTAGACAAAACTAGAATATAGCACATTCTGTAACTAGTCTGGACTCTCTCAAAAAATTGGATACCATGAAAAACTATATATATATATATTTTATTTATTCTTTTTTTTTTTTTTTTGAGATTGTGTTTCACTCTTGTTGCCCAGGCTGGAGTGCAATGGCACAATTTCAACTCACCACAACCTCCGCCTCCTGGGTTCAAGTGATTCTCCCGCTTCAGCCTCCCGAGTAGCTGGGATTACAGGCATGTGCCACCACGCCCAGCTAATTTTTTGTATTTTTAGTAGAGACGGGGTTTCTCCATGTTGGTCAGGCTGGTCTCGAACTCCCGACCTCAGGTGATCCACCCGCCTTGGCCTCCCAAAGTGCTGGGATTACAGGCGTGAGCCACCATGCCTGGCCTGAAAAACTATAAAAAGGTAACAGGAATGTCCTTGATAATAATAAAATAAGAGGCATAACGACTAAATAAGGTTAATAATCCTTGGCTGGATCCTAGATTTAACCAAAGCTATAAAAGATATTTGAGAGGTTATTCAGAAAAATTAATATAAGGGTTACATAGTAGGTGATATTGTTGAATCAGTGCCAATATTCTTAGCTCTGATAATGGTTCTATGGCTATGAAGGTAAACAGGAAAAATTATTATTCTTTGGTAATACATGCTGAAGTATTTAGGGTTGACATGTAATTATGTCTGCATACTTCAATTTTCTCAGGAAAACAATGATAAGATACATATAGAGAAAGCAAATTGATCAAACAGGTTAATATTGGTGAATCTACATAAAAGATACACAGACATTTATTAAACCATTCTTTCAAATTTTTATAGATTTTAAATATTTAACATAAAAACAGTTGAAAAGCTAAAAAAAGCTCTTCGAACAAAATAATGCTTACAAAAATCAGTTTAAAGAAGATAATATACATTAAATATGTAGCCATAAAAATACATTAACGGATGATAGTGAGATACAAAGAGAGAGTCAGATATGAGAGAAAGAGTCAGATATGAAAGAGAGAGACAGAGAGACTTAAAGAATGAGTTGTTAGCCATCAGATATTTGTCAACATCAAAGAATAACCTCTGTTTGGCCTTGATGTCAGGCTTCCCTTATCCCAGGGGGTCCAAACATTTTCTACCAAAAGATGTCTTTTTAATATGAAAAAAGTTGCCAATATTATGGTTGTTAATTTTTATTATCCATTGATAAAAAGTACACAATGGCAAATGTACTCATGAATTCAAGAAACACTTTAAAATGAATTTCTATGTCATTAAGCACAAGAACATTTACCTAAATGTGTGCATTGAGAATTCCAATGTGAATGAGGCACAGTGTTTGTTTGGTTTAGAGACTATGTAGAATGTAGGATTATTTGGGGCCCAACATTTTTTTTTACCACACTGTAGACACAAAAAAATGAGTTCTAAATGGAAAAACTTAGATGGTAATAAAGAAGATCTCATTTTTATTCTATCACCAAACATTCTCTTAGAAAGAAATATTAAATTTTGGTTCACCTGTCCTTAAGACAGATGAGAGTTACCAAGGCAAGAACCCAGGTGCTAGAGTCAGGATGACATGGCATAAACTTTGATTCCATTCCTTGCTAGATGGCTGACCCTGGAAAAATGGTTCGGCTTCACCATGTCTTAATTTTCTCATGTGAGATTAGATAGTGATAATAGAAATAGAATACCAACCTCTCCGGGATAACTGCTTTTCTTCATTCTTTTAAATGCATACGTGTATTTTTGCTTTACCATGTTCCCAAAAGTATTTGAGGCAATATGGTGGTAGCATGGAAATTATAAAGGATTAATTTAACGGGAATATATGTGTACATAATAGATATGCAACAATCTTAGTTTCTTCCTCCCCTTACTTTCTATTTGAAACTTTAGAATTTGATAACTCTGTGGTCTTGAGCATTTAATGCTATTTCACTGCCGTAGTATTACTATACCCATTATTAAGTGTCTATTACTAAGATACTCATTACTAAGTAAGGGATTAAAGTCACTAAAATCTTAACATTTTGAAGTGAGAAGGCCTGTTTCCACGAGCTTGAGCAAATCTTTGAATTTCATTGTGCCTCAAATTCTCATGTGTAAAATTGAGAAAATATCTGCCTTGACCAAAATGATCAGATGAAATACTGTAGTTGTACAGGTCTTTGCAAATACTGAATATATAACATGTAAGTAACAGTTACTCTACCAATAAAGCTAAGAAATGGGGGAGGGGGACAGGCAAAGTTGTATGCACAAGTAATCTTTAGAATTACACTTCTAAAATTGTACCATTTTAAAGTTGGAAGATATTAGCTGCTTGGTAAGTCATAAATATATCAACAGAATCCCCATAAAATACTCTTAATTTTTTATTTGCATTTTATACCAATAAGACTTCAAAATGGATAAAAATGATAAAGTAGAGAATTTATCTTCTGAATTCCTATGGGAAAATATAGCATAACATTTTAAGATATTATTATGTTATTATCATTTTATAATTTTCATTATATTTTCTATTTGAAAATTAAATACATGATGAATATAACTTATCCATCATGCTGTGAGTCTCTGTGTTATCAAAGAGAAAGATATACTTTGTAAAGGAAAGCAAGGAAAAAGGATCATTCTTGGTCTGTCCTCTCTGTGGGAGAAGATATTATCTTACAGGCTCCCTGGTGATCACGATGGTTTAACTTATGCATATTACCTAGAAAGTATCCATTATGGCTCCATCAGCTTGCATGTAATTTCATTCCATCACTGAAAAGTCAGTAGCCTACAGATAGTCAATGAGGGTGTAGGCATTTGATTAAAGTGACTGCTGATCTTGCACCCTTAGAATATCAAAAGAACTGGAAATGATTCTTGCTAAATTCTACAGCTGCAATGAAAATGTAAACTGCATGGGAAATTCTTAAAGATTTTATATCTTAAGGCTACCTTACAGAGAAATCCTCAAGCTTTGCAATTTCCACAAGGATGATTAGTTTCAGTCATAAAACACAGCACAATGATCTCATTGAAGGAAAGGAGGGAGTGTGCAACTCAAAGAGGCAAATTCTCTTCGGGGTCCAAATCACTTCTTGTGGTGTTTCAGGAAGTGACACTAACTTTCAGGCCCTCAGAAAAACATATTATTGCTGCCTTGCACTAAAGTATCCCAGAGAGGTATGAGTGATTTTATTCACTTTTCTGAAAGCTTAATTTACCGAAAAGAATTGACCTATGGCTTACAGAGGAGTGGAACTTATATCTACTGAGCATATATGAGCATATTATGGTTCTGGCACTGTGAAATACACATTTATATATCTTCTTATTTAGTCCTCACTACCATCCAAAGATAGGTATTAATACCTTCAGTTTATAGATAAGATAATGGAGGATGGAGAGATGACAGAATGTTTTTATGGTCACAAACACAAGTAGCACAGCTACATTTGAACACAGATTTTTCTGCTACTAAAGCCCATTATGGCTCAATTACACAACACTGTCACTGATAGAGCCCAGAAAGAAAGTTCCCTCCTTTCACAGTGTTACATTTAACCCTCCTCTACTCCTACCCTCAGACACACCTACCAGTTGGATATAGGTGTTGACTACTATCTACCCTACTGGAAATCCGGGCTTGACGAAGGTTCCATATTTTTCGTCAGGCCTGTGCATTTCTTGAACACAACAGTGATCTCTAAATTATTCAGCTAGCTATCCATCTATTACCAAAGTACTATTGTGGAAAATAAATGTTCTAAAGACTATTTTTGTTCCTACTCTATGACAAAAAAAGAAGACAGAACTGAAATCCAGTTGACATGATCAAAGAAAGCAGCAATGTCAAAGAAACCCTGAAGAATGAATAAGGCTGTAACATGTAAAGATGGCGTCAGAAGTTAACACTCGCAGAATGGAGAAAAACAGGAAGAAAGAGGGAAACAAGTCAGGAGCAAAAAAGTCAAGGAAGACCTAAAGATGGCTCTGAAGTTTCAGACAAATTGGATAATCTGGTTATTAACTAAGATTAAGAAGAATGAGAAGTGGTTTGAAGGAGTTGACAAGCATAGCTTTGAACATACTGGTCATGTTGGTTCTGAGAGTCATTCTTCCAATTGCTGGGTCTAAATACTATGGAGCTAACCTTGATGCCTCTATTTTGCTCACACTACGCATGGCAATGCACTAGCCAATCTTGTTGACTCTGCCTTCAAAGTATAGATATACACGTTGAAGTATATATGTATATATATATATGTTTTTTTTTGAGATCGAGGCTCGCTGTGTCACCCAGGCTGGAGTGCAGTGGTGCGATCTTGACTCACTGCAACCTCCGCCTTCCGGGTTCAAGCGATTCTCCTGCCTCAGCCTCTCGAGTAACTGGGATTACAGGCCCGCACCACCATTCCCAGCTAATTTTTATATTTTTAGTAGAGACAGGATTTTGCCATGTTAGCCAGGCTGGTCTCAAACTCCTGGCCTCCCAAAGTGCTGGGATTACAGGCATGAGTCACCGCGCCCGGCCCAAAGTATATTTTAAATTGAACACACTTTTCATCACCGTCATGCTAAACTATGGTTTTAAGCACCATCGTCTTTTACCTGGATTATTACAATGGCCTTTTAATATGTCTTACTGATTCTGTCTTTTGCTGTAGTCGCAACACAGCAATCAGAGGTAGTTTTTAAAATGTCCTGATAACCTCATCCTTCTCTTTCTCACTCCCTTTAGATTTGGGTCCACTGTTTTAGAGAAGCTTTCTGTGATGGTTCTTGCAGTCCTTCCACACTCAGCCATTCCTCAACCTCCTTCTGTTTTGATATCACCCTCTCCCACCCCACCACAGACATTATCACCTTCTTACGTATTTTTCTTGTTTGTTTACCCCAACTAGAATGTGAGTTCCACAAAGACAGTGGAAGTATTTGTTTCATTCACTGCTGTAGCCTCAGTGCATAGAACCTTGCCAGGCACAACGGATGCTCAATAAATACTTTTTGTATTAGTGAATAAATTAATTTAAAAATTAGGAAATCAAGGGAGAATTCAAGAATAAAGTTACTGATTTTGAAACCTTTCATCATTGATAGGATAGTCAAACTGTATGACAGATCACCAAAGGAAGAAATGAAAAAAGAGGGAACATTGGGAAATGTTTGCCTTTATTTTGCAGGCAGTAACAAGAGATAGAAGATAAAAGTGAAGGAAGGTGCAATATATAGCATAAATACTACAGGATACATATATACACACACACATACACATATATATAAAAAACACATATATGAATATATACAGCCTGAAAATGTCCTATATGGTGTAATACACACACACACACACACACATATATATAGTATGTAATATATGTGAATCTATACACACATTAGTTCATTTATTCATTCATTCACTTGCATATTTATATGCCTCAGATGCAAAGGGTAGAGCTAAATAAATTGACCTCAGGTCCAACAGATTTGTTAAGCTCTCTATACTCTCTGTTTGGTCCAATAGTTTGTCTGTTGCTAAAATTTTCTGTAAATAATTATATCATTTTTAGATAATAATGGTTTTAGTTCTTCTCTTCCAATTTTTAAAGCCTTATTTGTTTTGCTTTTTTGAGTATTTATTATACAAGGCCTTCAATAATATGTTGAATAGTGGGAGTGGTAGTAATCTTACCTTGCAAATAAATTTAAATAAATTTATCTACAATTTCTGCATTGTTGGCTGCAGGTTTTTGTTGTTGTTTATAACATTTATTATTTTAAAAGATTTTAGTTATTTGAAACTGTAAATATTGTTTTTTGCCATTTTTTGGCATCTATTGAGAAAACAATTGCATTTTCTTTTTATTCAATATATTTTTGTAGCTCATTACATTGATGGAAGCTTAAAACGTTGAACCCTTACTTGATCATGTTGGATTATTTAAAAATATACTTTTCCTTTTTCAATTAGCAAATGTCATATTTCATATCTTCACATTTATATTATGAAGAAATAAGCAAACAATTTTCTTTTTCTTGTTTGGAAACCACATGACACTAGCTTTATAAAGTGAGCTGGGCAGCTGTCATTTTTTTCCTGCCTCTGGAACAATTTGCCTAAGAGAGGCATGTATTGTACCAATGTTTGGAAGAACAATCTGGGATTGAGAATTATCGGGAGAACAGGAGTTTGACTACTGCCATGAATCATTTATGGCTGAATTTTGCGTTCATTTCTTTTTCCTTCTTGTACCAATTTTGGCATCTACACATTGCCAAAAATTTATTCTTTGCACCTGCATTTTCATATTTATAAGCATATATTTATTGAAAATAATTTATATCATTTTAAAATCTATTGTTTCTGTATTTTTCCCTTTTATTCTATATTTTATTTATTTGCATCTCATTTTTTCCTTGATCAGCATTGTCTACCATCTATTTTCTCAATCTTCACAAAGAATCAGTTTTTAGTTTTATTACTGTATTTGTTTTCTCCCTCTGGGTTTCTATCTCTCTTTTCCTTATATTTCCTTCTTCCTTTTTTTTAAATTTTGCTCCGTTTTCTTTTTTCTACCTGCTTGATTTGAATGTTTAGCTTGTTTGTTTTACACCTCATGTGTGCCCCAATAGATGCATTTGAAGCAAAACATTTTTCTCTGAATACTACTGTAGTTTTGCCCCACAGACATCAACATGTAGTGTGCACTAACTCTCACTTTTAAGGATTTTATAAGGTTCTTTGTAATTTCTTTTTTAGACAGAACAATTCTTCAATTAATATGTTATTTACATTCCAAATCTAATGAAATTTTACCTATTTCTGTGGTACATTACTAAATTTATGGCACTATCTTTAGGAAATACAGTCTGTATAAAATTGGTCCTTTGAAGTTTAATACTGAGATTTCCTTTCTGTCCCAATATATAGTCTATTTTTAAAATATATTCTGTATTTTCTCAATAATAAAATATGTGCTCTGCTGGACAAAAAGTTTATATAAATATAAACAAATATAGAAGATACAGATACAGATATATAGATAAATATGTGTCCATGCATAGAGATACATACAACTCAAATGTATTTGGATCTATGATATCCCTGGTTTTATTCATCTGTTTCATTTTTTGATTTATCAGTTACTGAAAAGAGTGTTGTAATATCTCCTACGGCAGTTATTGACTTCTCTATTCTCTCTTCAATTCTGTCAGTTTGGGCTTTTTATACGACAGAGAATATATTTGTTATGATGGCTCTACCTTCTTGTTCGATTGTTCCTTTTACTATAGTATAATTTCCTTCCTTTCCGCTGCTTCTTGAAGGAGCTGTTAAATCTGAATTCCAACTCATTAATTCATTCTTCAGCTATTTATTCCATGAATTATGCTTTATATCAAATTTATAATGTCATACCTAATATTTCCTTGAGTTATAACTTCGTATTATCCCTTACCTTTGTAGTTTGATGGGTCCCCACCAGGTTACTTAAGAGTGTATGCCTGTAATCCCAGCACTTTGGGGGTACCGAGGCGGGCGGATCACGAGGTCAGGAGATGAAGACCATCCTGGCTAACACGGTGAAACCCCGTCTCTACTAAAAATACAAAAATTAGCCGGGCGTAGTGGCGGGCGCCTGTAGTCCCAGCTACTCGGGAGGCTGAGGCAGGAAAATGGCGCGAACCCGGGAGGCGGAGCTTGCAGTGAGCAGAGATCACGCCACTGCACTCCAGCCTAAGAGACAGAGCAAGGCTCCGTCTCAGAAAAAAAAAAAAAAAAAAGAGTGTATGTTTGCTGCTTGAACCCCGAAGGCTGGGCAGTGAGCCAAGGCCAAGGCGCCTAGCCGAGGAGCAGGTGTCCCTAAGAACCCAAATATTCCAGGGCAAAGCTGCAAACGTATCAACAAAAACAGTCTCATTGCACACATACGGTAGGCAAAATGCCAGAAAAATAGCTTAAAATTAGCTTAAAAACAGCTAAGAGATGGGAGATGGGGTGTATCTCTGGAGCTATCTCACTGCCACCCAGGAATGCCCTGTGCAGTGGCTCACTCCTGTAATGCCAGCACTTTGGGAGGCCGAGGCGGGTGGATCACCTGAGGTTGGGAGTTCGAGACCAGCCTGACCAACATGGGGAAACCCCGTCTCTACTAAAAATACAAAATTAGCCGGGGGTGGTGGTGCATGCCTGTAATCCCAGCTACTTGGGAGGCTGGGGCAGGAGAATCATTTGAACCCGGAAAGAGGAGATTGAGGTGAGCCGAGTTCGTACCACTGCACTCCAGCCTGGGCTGTCTCTCTCTCTCTCTCTCTCTCTCTCTCTCTCTCTCTCTCACACACACACACACACACACACACACATTCACCTTCTCATCAAGCTGGACTTGTTTAAATTGTTCTTTGGTCTCCTGCACCTTCCCAGTTTGGGAGTTGGGGGGGCATGTTACAGTTTTAAGTTTTTCTCATACCAACCTCTTTTTAGTTGTTTTGCTTATTTTAAATTCTTGAGCCATCTGTTCCAATAATTCTTGTTTTTGGGCGGGGGGGGGGGGGGGGACGGAGTCTCTCTCTCTCACCCAGGATGGAGTGCAGTGGCGCAATCTCTGCTCACTGCAACCTCCGCCTCCTGGGTTCAAACGATTCTTCTGCCTCAGCCTCCCGAGTAGCAATTCCTCTTTAGTTGTATGCTTTTCCATGTGTATGTGTGTGATTTGTAGTAGTTATATTGATCGCTGTTCTCATTATGTTAGCCTGTGAGCTCGTGTTTCCCTGGAGGCATTAGTAAGCTTCTCTATCTTGTAAAGTGCACTGGGGAGGATCCAAAAGCTAGGTCCTGGTCTACATTCCCCTATGTGAATTTAAGAAGGAGGAGGGGCCCAGAGTGAGCCCAAGTCTTGCGGAGTTGATCCCTCCTATTTGCTGCCATTCTAATACTCACCTGCTCTGGAATGCACATGTAAACTCTTAGAAATAAGCAACGCTGGTATGAGGCAGTCTCCAAAATTGCAATCTTTCAGTCCTAGGAGTTTGGAGGGGAATGAGGTGAACCAGAAATTGTTCAAAGGTGGCTATTTTATTCCCATCTATTTTCATCCATTTTTTTGCCCCAACAGGTCTTTGCTCTGCCCTAACATCAACCCCATGAAGTTCAGTGGCCTGGGATGTGGTGGACAATGTCTGAAAGAGGAGGGAGTAACTATCGCTCTGAGACAATGTGGCGATAACAATGCAAAGGCTCTCCTTCAACCCTTACCCCCACCTTCAAGTCAGGACACCTCCATCCAGGCTGTTGTACTCAGAAAGCTTTCAGTGTCCCAGGAATTTATATCAGGCGGTTGTCTTTTGCTTGTTTGGTTCTCTAGTTCGTGCTTCTATATTGCTTCTACAGTTCCTCCAGTGCTGATTGGGAGGAAGAAGTCATGCTAACTTGCTACCCTGACCATGTCCAAACAATACTTAAGCTTTCATCTTTGTCGGAAAATGTTCTGTATTCAAGCATGTCATAGAACCCATAGCAGATTTAGAGAATTATATCTATGAATCATGCCTAGAGCATAGGGCTGTCTCTAAGAGCTGTGAAGCAATGGTATTTAATAGTATACAGAACTGACCAACATTTATTTGGAGAAAAACAACTATTACCCAGGACCTCTTCAGTCATGTCAGGCCAGCCACCATCATCATGCTGAGAAGAGTATTCTAAATGTTAAGTGTAGAGTTGAGTTTGCTTCATTTTTGTAATTTTCCCCATTGGCACTTCTGCTACAGATTTGTTGGAGGTCAGAATATGATATTCTTCATCTGAATAATCTCCCAGCCTTGACTGTAGCTATCACATTAAACACTATGCCTACTTTAAATGCACATTTCTACAATTTCACCAGAAAACAGACACCTGGGACCGTTTGGGACCAGCATTATAAGTCTGGCATCCTCCACCGTGCAGACTCTAGCTCCTCTAAAGCCATGTGGAATCCTATTTTATGTAAATGCAGAATTTCTATTACCTTCTTTCAGACAGGTGATTCAGATACCCTTTTTTCTTTGTTTTCATCATGTTCAATTAGAAAAAGAAAGAGACTGGCTTTTTGAGTAATCATTTCCATATTACTATTAATACTAATGATATAATGTTATAATATATATGATATATAATATAAAACTTATAATAAAAATATTTCTCATTAATGAATCTACGGTATATGGAAATTGAATTTCAGAAGCATCTAAATTTCTGAAGAGTTATTTCAAGATGCCTTGTGCCTTCTAAATAGGACATTTGATAGCTCCACCCAAATATTAGTAGACTAGATAACTCTTCCTGTGATAGCAAACTACTTGGCATGGAAAAACAGAGCATACGTATTTTTAAAAACTGGAAGAGGTGCTTAGATAATAAATCTCAACTCTTTAATCTCAATTCCAAATTACCATAAAATTTCTAACTCTTACTGTTTGCCTACATTTTTCTAAGCTTTTCTTCAAGAAAAGATGCTAGCCAGTTTCTCAAATATTTTTTTCTAAATATATTGTATCTGAATAAAAGCATTATTTGTTAATGAGCATTACTTTTCAAACTCAGGAACAATTTTCTTTTCAAATAAAAGAAACATTATTTTATTTCCTATTAGACCCAGGTCTCCCCTGAAAACGCTAATGGCCATGGGACCAATGAACTGTGCCTCAAGGGCACACTGGCACCTCAACATATGGCCTCAAGGCATCTGGGTTAATAAGCCGTGTTTAAGGTTAATGCCTGTTCTTACATGGTCATCAATCTTCTTTAAAGAGAGCTGCCACAATAGGATTTGCCACACCTGTCAATCGGTTTTACTCAAGACACCAACAAGGGGCAAGAACAAAAGCTAACACCAGAGGGAAAGTCAAGGTCAAACAAGCTTGACAGTTTGACGTACATGAAACAGAATTTAACAGCAGCCTAACCTAAGTTGCAACTACTTTTTCAGGCTATTCCTGTGTGTATATCCAATTGAAATGTATTTCTTCATGCCTTATAGTAGATTTGAATGAATTTTCTGTTACTGAAGTTTATTTTATGATATTACTCTCATGGAATATTTATAGTTACTATTATTAGGCAATTAGTGCATGTATTTTAATATATTCAAATATTTCCACTCGCAACATAACATAATGACCAATTCCAATATCATTGCTAGGTAGATCTGCCCTCATCCCCAAATCAACCTTCTCCATTTTCATTCAGTCAACAATTAGTGAGAGTTTACTATGTATGCAACACTATACTAGGCTCCAAGGACACAAGGCTGATTTTCTCCCTTAAAGAGCTTAAGTGAGTGGAACATGATATACAAAATAGTCTTCCATTTATGTCATTACTCTATTAAATGTATAGTATTCAGAATTAAGCTCACATTGTATGTAAAAAATTGTGAAAAGCTTTGAAAGAAAACAAAATCTTGCTGGGTGTCTTCAGTGAAAAGCTAACCATAGTCTAACAAAGTATACTTTTCTAGGTTATTTGATGCTATGGAGTCTCTGAATCTTTCATTGTCTTTGAGACATTTTACAACTCTACAATTTGTTTATAACTGATGGTAATGCAAATTGTTCTTGTCCATAGACAAAAAAAATGCATTTTATTTAGGAGAAATACAACTGATTCTCCAACATAACCATTCCAAGCTTCTCAACCTCACCCCTCACCCCACCACTCCCCCATTCCCAGCCATAAGTCAGCTTTGCATATATTTTAAATTCATTTCAGCACTATTTACTGCTCATATATGTGGTTCTTTGAATCTGCCTTTTGAACTCATTATATCTTATTAGCGCCCTCATTAATTGATGAGTTCAATAAAATCTTTGACACGTTTATTTGTATGAGAGTCATGATTATATCTTTAAAAAAACAACTTTTAACAACTGTCACAATACTTTAAAGCAGGCAACAAACTTTCAAAACAGCCTCAACATTTATCAATATTAGGCAGGGAGCGGTGGCTCATGCTTGTTATCCCAGCACTTTGGGAGGCCAAGGCAGGTGGATCACTTGAGTTTGAGACCAGCCTGGCCACCAGGGTGAAACCCCGTCTCTACTAAAAACACAAAAATTAACTGGGTATGGTGGCATACTCCTGTAATCCCAGCTACTTGGAAGACTGAGGAAGGAGAATCGCTTGAACCTAGGAGGTCGAGGTTACAGTGAGCCAAGATCGCGCCGCTGCACTTGAGCCTGGGTGACTAAGCAAGACTCCACCTCAGAAAAAAAAAAAAATTGTCAGCATTTTCTCATTCCCCAATATCCTTCATCTACCAGGGGCTTTCAATATTTTTGCCTCCTTGAGCCACATTGGAAGAATTGTCTTGGACCACACATAAAATACACTAACACTAACAATAGCTGATGAGCTAAAAAAAAATCATTAAAAAAAAATCTTATCATGTTTTCAGAAAGTTTATAAATTTGTGTCAGGCCACATTCAAAGCCATCCTGGGCTGCATGTGGCCCGTGGGCCATGGATTGGACAAGCTTGAGCCACACATGCAAATGCACATACACATGCACACACACATCTTCAATCTCTCTACATGAATATATATTCACTGAGCACATCATGCACTTTTCCGTGTCACTGTTGTTATTTATGTTAGTGTTGTATACCATACAAACTGTTTTCACTTTATAACTTAGGTGTTTTACTCATTTATCAAGACTTAATTCAAAAATCTTGTGTGAACATCTCCCTGATTAGGTCAAACTAAATTTTCTTTCCCCTGTGCTCGCCCAGCTCCTCGTCAATTCCACCGGTATAATACCCACCCTGTTGAATAATAATGATTGCATGTGTGCCTGTCTCCCTTGTTAAACATAAACAGTAAGCTCCTGGAGGGCATGTCTCATTCATTTTTGCATCCACATAACTTGCTTAAAACCTGGCACATAGTCAATGTTCACCACATGTTTTACAGAGTGAATGAATAATGAAGTGTTTGAATTAATGAACAATTAAAATTCTCGTCATTACTGTCACATTCTAATCCACTGCATACTCATTTAGTTCAATTAATGCATTGTGATAGACAGTCAGTATGGGAAGTTGGACACCAATAACTACAAGAAAATACATTTATAAACATCAGAATACAAATTGGAAGCCAATACCAAAGGAAAAAATAAAACCAACGTGAATATCAAAGAAAAGGAATAAATATAAAATCCCAAACTCCTAAATATGCTTTGGTCTCAAAGTTAATTTGTAAACTGGTTTATTAGAATTTCAGGCTTGATGCCTCATAGTGACAGCATCATGCAATGTGTTTAGTTTCCCAGCCCAGCCCACCAAAGCCTCTTTAGCGTACAAAATATTCGAGACTATATCTATGTGCAATGATAGAGTGCAAAAGAAGGTCACAAGGCCAGGCGGGGTGGCTCACGCCTGTAATCCCAGCAGTTTGGGAGGCTGAGGCGGGCGGATCACTTGAGGTCATGAATTCGTGACCAGCCTGGCCAACATGATAAAAACCCATCTCTACTAAAAATACAAAAATTAGCAGGGCGTGATGGCACGTGCCTGTAATCCCAGCTACTCGGGAGGCTGAGGTAGGAGAATCTCTTGAACCTGGGAGGTGGATGTTGCAGTGAGCCGGGATCCCACCACTGCACTCCAGCCTGGACAACAGAGTGAGATTTTGTCTCAAAAAAAAAAAAAAAAGAAGGTCACACATGCGTCAGAGGTCCTAGTACAGTAGCACAGTGTCCCGACACATACTAATACTTAGGATCATTAAGTGAGCACAAAGTGATATATAAAATAGTCTTCCATTTATGTCATTATTCTATTAAACATATAGTATTCAGAATTAAGTTTACATTGTACGAAAAAATTATGAAAAGCTTTGAAATAAAGCAAAGCTTTCTGGGTATCTTCAGTGAAAAGTATTAAATCCTAACAAATAGGATTTAAAGGAAATAATCTTATTGGTTGAAATATTGCTTTCCCATTATTTTAAATACGGATATTTGAGGGGGAAGGTGGCTTTAACCCATTTATTCCTGAGGTTGCAATTTTTTGAATTTTTGCAATCAGACCTTGGCAATGACCTTGAGCAGTAGGATATAAATAACTCCCACACGCTTGTCTTTCCAATAATGAAACACTAGGCATAAATGGGTCAACAGAGCAGAAAGATAAATCTGATAAATAGCAGAGTACTTCTGAGTACTTTGACCTGTGCTTGCTTAGAGAAGGCTGATACTGAACTGTATCCAATTTCATTTTAAAAATTTTCATTAAGCAGGTGGCATTATCCTCATCACAATTTTTTGCGTGCTTTTTTCTTAGGTTGATTTCTATGCTTTTAAATTTTGTTTGGGTTAAGAGAATGTTGGTTGTTCTTTACTTCATTGTAGGTGTTGTCATGGTGGTGGTTGTGGTGGTGGTGGTTTTCCAGAGGAAAACAGGGAGAGGAAAAAATTTTTTTAAAAAGTGGGAGAGAATGAGAAAGGCCTAAGAACAACAGAAAGAAGAAGAAGATGAAAAGCTCCTGAGAAAGAGGTAAGAAGAGGTAGTAGTATGCTGGCGAGCTGTCTGGGGTGAGGGGAAGCTGAATTTGAATTGTTTGCCAATTTCCAGTGTAATATTCTCACCATGGTTGATTTCATACTACTAGCATGATAGCGCTAAGTGTGGAATTACAAAGAGAAGTGCCCAACTGCTCTTGCAAGCGACAGGAGTCTTATAAGTTGGCTGTAGAACACCACTGGGAAAGAGTGAGGAGAGAGAGAAGAAACAGAGGCAGAAGGACAGAATGTAAGAGAAATTTAAGAATGAGTTGAGGGAAAGGACTGGTGTTGAGATGATGTGTGTTTTGTGATTCCCAGGCTAAGAGAGTAATCATCCACATACGATAAATGTTCCTCTTCCTGGAGTCCAGAATTAGAAGAGTCCCTACCCATGATTTAGTAAGAAAGTTTTCCCAGGGGGCTTTCATTGCTAGTAGACACACTGTTTTCATAAGACACAGAATGAGTCATATTCTAGAGGCAGCAATGCTCTCCCATGCAGGTATTCCCCGAGAAGATCCACCCATAGAGAGGAAGGCATAATTCCTTCTAAAGCAGTTCTTTTCTATTTTAATGTGCATAAAAATCACCTAGGGATCTTGTTAAATTGAAGATTCTGACTCAGTAAGTCGTGGGTAGTCCTGAGATTCTGCTTTTTGATGGCTCCTAGGTGATGCTGATGCTGCAGGTGTTTGAACCACAGTTTGAGTTTCAAGGACCTAGTCTAGTCTCTCAGCATGTGCATCTTTGGGTGACAGATGTAAATCTGCATGTGTCTCATGAGCAAATCCTGCTCTTCATGAAGTGCCACATTCTTTTCTTGTACTCCAAAAGTAATGAACTAATCATCATAGATTCTGATTAGACACACACATGCAATAACAATAGTAATCATCTTCACTTCTATCTTCTAAGTGCCAATTTTGTGCCATTGACTAACTTCCCAACAATAGCTAATAAATGTTCATCTGCTTGCCCATTATCATAAATACAGTTCATTATGACAAAGAAACCCTCTTTGCTCATATCTCGTCTGACAGCTGAATCACTTACCTAACAAGTTCAGCTTACATTTGTATTTTTCATCCTTCTCTTATAACCATTGTCCTTCACAGTTAACCATGGTTTGAACATCAAGTTCCTGCCTCTAGACTTCAGGAAGTTGACAGGGAGTCAGGCAAAAGTCCTTTTTTCCTTCAAAGCCATCCTTAGGCTGGCTTCTTCCTATGGGCCTCCTACACCATCTTTTCTTCATGTGTTATTGTCAATCCATTTCAAAAATACCTTCCTCATTTATTAAATACAACAGTCTCATATTTCCCAACCATGAGTAAGGTTGCTTATTGAAAGCAAACTACACTATCATCAATAGAAATCAAGCTAGGGAAAGAGCATAAACACCCTGAGGGAAGGAGGAAAGGTGAGGAAGAGAAGAAATGCTAGCTTTGCCAATTTCTCGCTCTGTCCACTAGGTGACATCGTCATCCACAGGTTGGAAGAAATGGACTTCGGACCACTGTGAGGGATGTAAGAGCTTCCAGAAATGCTTTTGCGCTATGTGATTATAAAAATGAGTGTTAGTATTTAAACGAATGCTTATATTTTTATTCTAACTAAGGATTCCTGATACTGCAGTTGCAACCTCAAGAGAGGGCTTTAAAAAATGAGCATGGGCTTTCAAGTTAGATAGATCTAGCTTTAAGTACAAGAATCCATCATTTACTGGCTGTGACTGTGTCCTTGGGCAAATGACTTAAACACTCTGTCTTCATTTCCTTATCTGTAAATTGGTGATAATGTGAAGTCTGGTATCATAAAATACTTTTCAAGATTAAATTACCTAACAGTTAAGAAGTGGCTACCACATAATAGACATAATATAGATATTAGTTATTTTTCCCAGTTTAGGTCTTTAAAAAAAAAAAAAAGAATGACTTTTCAATGCTAAAAATTTCGAGTCTTGTGAATACTGAAATTTTTTAGAAAGGATGAAAACTTACTGAGGAAATAAATCACACATCATAAATGTGTGCAGACACACACACATACACACACACACACACACAGAGTCTCCACACATATATTTATTTTAATATATATGTGGGCTGGGCGCAGCGGCTCATGCTTGTAATTCTAGCACTTTGGGAGGCTGAGGCGGGCGGATCACTTGAGGCCAGGAGTTTGAGACCAGCCTGGCCAACATGGCAAAACCCCGTCTCTACTAAAAATACAAAAAAAAAAAAAAAAAAAAAAAAAACTAGCCAGGCGTGGTGGTGGGTGCCTGTAATCCCAGATATTTGAGAGGCTGAGGCAGGAGAATCACTTGAACCCGGGAGGCAGAGGTTTTAGCGAGCAGAGATCGCGCCACTGCACTCCACCCTGGGCAACAAGAGGGAAAAAAAAAATTTTTGACTAGGTAAAATTTTGCTTTAAAAGCCCATTTTCAGGAACATTGTTGATCCCATTGTTTCATCGCAATAGAGTTCATTCACCACTTATTGCTATCATTATCTTTTTAATTAATAAAGGTGGTATTTATTATTTATAACATAATAATGTCTTACAATTGAACTTCTCTAAGATTTTAGATTCAGATTTTTCTGATTCAATCTTATAACAATTTCGGCAAGGTGGCAGATTAGATATTATTATATCTATTGCACAGATAAAGAAATACAACTTATGTAAGTTAACAAAGATCATATAGGACAGTGGAATGCGAAATTGATATGTCGGTTAATCCTTCAAGACAAATTCACTTATCTATGATATTCAGACTGGGGACTGTTGAGAAGTTAGGGAACTTGCCCAAAGTTACATGACTGATAAATGAATGTGGCTGGAAGAATTTGAATCCAGGTCTGTCTGACGCTACAGCTACACTTGTTTACTTTTCTATGGAGGCAACCAAGTAAAAAGCTCCCTGGCAGAGCCTCTGACCGGGCTGCATACTGGGAAGAATGCACAGTGGGGTGGAGCCTCGGGAATTTTGCACTGTTCACAGTGGGGAGGAGTTTGGACACTCCTGTTCTGGGGTTGGTGGGAAGTTCGCCCCTTTCGCAGTGGGGAGGAGCCTGGACACTCCTGTTCTGGGGTGGTACCTGGGATTCAATCTGTGAGGCGGGAAACCAGCTAGCAGGACTCTCACTTTGTGGAGAGCCCCTGTTTCCCTTTTCTTCCTTTTCCCCCAATAAATTCCATTTTTCTCACCTTTCAAAGTGTCTGCAAGCCCAGTCTTTCAGAACTGTGTGACAAGGACCCATCGCTGAACTAAGGAGAGAGTCCTACAACACTGCTATTATCACCTCACACCTAAGACTGTTTTAACTTGGACAGCGCTTTATATTAATGGCATATTTGCATATGTTATCTGGTTTTGAATGTTATCTTTACAACCGTTCTGTGAAATTAGAACAGCGAATGTCATTGCAATTTTAATTTTAGAAATTTGAATGGAACTTCAGTTAGCAAATACATGGCACCACAAAGTCACTAACACTGTGGTTGGAAGGTTTGGTTGGAAGAGAAGAAAACACCTGCATGAGCAATGAAGTGCCTCCATGGGCAAGGCCAAGAATTTTACACAATTCTTCCCTCACTCCATGAGGCTTGAGACAATGTGCAAGCCCCTCAACGCAGACATCTTTGGAAGATGTTGTGTTGGAACTTGAGGTTGGTGGCATCTACGACTGTGGTCATATGTTTAAACTTGCTGTCTATTATAAACACAACTTGCTTTACTTGGCAAATCTCTTTTTATTTTTCAAGGAAGCAAGAGTTCAGAGCAGAATAAAGAACTACATTAACAGCAGTGCCTGAGAGCTTGCACCTGCCTCAAACAGACAGCTTGCAAATTAGCCCCAATCGATTGAATTTCCAGAGAGAAAGGGGAATAAAAAGACAATCAAGTCAACCCCCTACCCCTGTTCAACCAGTAGGACACCATCATTCATGTCTCAAACTCAGTATGTGCTATTTATAAATAATTCCAGACCCCATGATGCCAAATAAACCCTCCACTATTTATACACCATTTCAGGGGAAGCAGGACAAGCTTCAAGTCTAGAGCCTGTAGACTTTTCTTGGTGTTTCCAGAAATTCACTGGAAATTATCCTCAAGTCTTCTAACTGGTGGCTTTAGGATTTTATTAGGACATGCTGCATGAATGGCAGACCCTGGCTGCAAGCAAGAGATGTGAGGATGCCTGTTGAGCATTATGAATGCAGGTGAGAGCCAGGGGCCCTGTAGTGCTCAGAACTTCGCTGTTGTAGCCCAATAGCAAAATTGAGATGTGCGCCTCCTCTGGTAGCAACAGAGATAAGGGGCACAGCTCTAACTGATGAAATGCCCATGTGTTATTCCTAAAGTATTTTCTTGGAACAGATACGCTTTGTATTAATTAGGGTTTAGTCAGGAAAAAAAAAAAAAGTTATGCCTGGTTATGAGTGTGCTGAGATGACTACAAAGCCAATCAGGAGAAGGTCAGTATATAAGTTTGAGTCCTCCAAGAAGCAGACATCAAGGTGGGATTAGGTATGCAAAACATTTATCGGGGGAAGCACTTGTAAAGTATAAAGCAGGAGGGTGCAGAAGGAGGAAACTGGAGCCTTCAGAAAGTCAGATCTGACACCAATGGAAGGAAGGACAGGATAGGAAGAGCCTCAGGTTGCAGCGCAGTCTGGCCTCTCAAACAGATGGGTGGGGAGTTTCCAAGAAATAGTTGATCAATAGAAGAGTCCTGAATTAGGCAAGAGTGAACTGGATCTAATTCCCTGCCACGAGCAGTCATTGCCTGGGAGCAGCCTGGAGGAAACATGGTCTCCTCCAACTCCAAATGAATCCATACAGTGGTGAAGCGCTTGGATGATCAGTCGACTATGTCACGCTTTCAGTTAAAGGAACATCTAATTAGCACTGTTCCATAGCTGCCAAGGTGAAGAAACACAGAGATAACCAACGATTAGGAAGCCAGTGCCAGTCCTAGGGCTACAGGCAAAAGGGAGAAGAAGCTGTTACATTGTTACAGTTGCCATTGCCCTGCAGGTGCTGGGGTAACAGAGAAAATGTGGGCACTCCAGAAGAAGAGGCAGAACAACAACAAAAGTAATCAAACAAATAAGCAAAGTAATTAAAGTCAGTGAAACGGACCCAGCCAGTCAGTCCTCCTAACTAGAATTGCTTTTTTAAAATTAACTTTTGAATAGTTCAAGTGGAGAAATTTCACTTCTAGCCAATGTGGAGTAACAAGGACTGCATTTATCCAGCTGCCTGAAACAATTAAAAATTCAAACAAAATATATGCAACAATCATTCTCAAATCATTGGACCTCAAGCAAAGAAGGGCAGTGATTCTGAGACAAAAAAAAAAAAAAAAAAAAAGATGATTCTCTACTAATCCTTCATACTACTACTTGAAGAAGGTTTCCAGGAGGTGGTACATGGAGTGCAAACCCATGCAAAGACCGGTGAACTTCCTGGGTTAAGGAAGCAGATACGAGAGTCTACAGGAGCAAAGACAACTGGAGTTCACAGGGGAGAGTGTTAGAGATAAGAGATCTGCAAAGAGAGAGCTGTTTTTGGGTATCTACAGAGGGTGCCTCTCAAATATTCAACTAAGTACAAATCAGTGAAGGCATGCATGTGAGAAGACTCCCCAAGTCTAGTGAAAGAAATACCCCCAAATATTAGAGGGAATATATGCAAAGCACACATAGGCTATACCCACTAGCTAGAGGAGAGAACCACATAATTCATATAGCATCATGTATTATACATGGCGAATTTTGTCTTAGTAGTGCTGGAAAATTAGCCCTAGACTAAATGTTGTGGTACCAGCAAACACACTTTGAAAAGATCAACCTGTTTCAAAGTAGCTTAACCACATTCCAAGACAAAACTCAAAAATATTTATAGAGACACCAAAATATCCAGCATGCAGCAAGGTAAAATTTAAATAGCCTGGCATCCAATAAAAAAGTTTCAAGCATGCAAAGCAGTAGGGAAATACTACCGATAATTAAGAAACAAATCAATTAGTCAAAACTGACCCCGAACTAGAAAAGATTATAGAATTAATAGACAAGGACTTTAAGACAGCTATTATAGCAGGATACTATACAAGAAGGTAAAGATTAAGTATGTTAAGAAGAGAAATAAAGACTATAAAAATTAAAAATTAAACTTCAAGAAATAAAAATTAAACTTCAAGAAATAAAAATTATAATGTATAAGATGAAAAATATGCTAAATTGGATTTAAAATAGACTAGATATTGTAGAAGAAAAGATTTGTGAAGTTTATATACAAACTTTAAACTTTTAAAGTATGCAAAGAAATAAAATAAACCACACAAGAGAAAAAAAGAGATAGAAAAAAGAAGAAGAGAACAGATCATCAGTGAGTCATAGGATAACTTCAAGGAGCCCAACGTATGTGTAACTGCTCCTGAAAGGAGGACATAAAAATATTTTATAACACAGTGGCTGAAAATTTTCAAAATGTGAAGAAAACTTTAAAGCCATAGATCCAAGGATATCAACATACCCCACGAAAAATAAATGTGGAGAAAATTATATCAAGGCACATCATAATCAAAGTTATTAAAACAAATGAAAGAAAAAGAGCTTCCAATCAGCCATGCAAAGGAAGTGTATAACATACAGTGAACAAAAATAATGATAATAGTAAATTTCTCATAGGATATAGGGGAAGCCAGGAGAAAGTGGTACAAAATCTTTAAACTACTGAAAGAAAACATAAAACCAACTTAGTATTCTTTCCCAGCAAAAATATTTTTCTATAACAAAGATGAAGTGAAAACTTCTTCAAGTTTATATCCAGCAAACCTGCATTGTAAGAAATATTAAAGGAAGTACTTATACTTCAAATAGAAAGAAAATGGTACCAGATAGAAACCTGCATCTACAAAGAAATAAAAAGCACAGAAACTGTAAACACGTAAGTAAACATAAAACTACTTTTCGTATTATTTAATTACCTTTAAAGGATAATTATCTGCTTAAATCAATAATAACCACAATACATTGTGAGATTATCACATATGTAAATGTAAAATTTCTGACAGTAACACAAATACCAGAAGCAAAAAAGTGAAACTATACCCTTGTAATGTTTTTATAGTATATAATATATAATAGCACTTGAAAGTAGATTGTGATAAGTCCAAAATACTCTAAACCCTAAAGCAATTATTGAAAGAACACAATGAAGAGTTAAAACTAATAAACCAACAAAAGAGATAAAACAAAATCATAAAAATACAAAATTCATCCAAAAGAAGCATAAAAAGAAAGTGGGAACCCCACAATAGAACAAACAGGAAAAAATGGCAACATTGCAAGTTTAAACAAACTATTTCAATAATCATATGAAACACAAATAAATATCATAATTACAAGGCATAGATTCTCAAATTGGCTTCAAAAGCAGGACTTCACTATATGCAACCTAGAAGATGCCTACCTTAAATATATAGACACAAATGTATTAAAAATAAAAAGAGGGAAGAAGATGTACTATGATAACACTGACCAAAAGTAACCTGAACTGTCTACATTAATATCAGAAAACGTAGAATTCAGAGCAAAGAGTATTACTCAAGATAAAGAATATTATTTTATAACATAAAAGGGTAACTCATTAAGAAGAAATTACAATAATACTCATGAACCTAATAATAAGGCTGCAGAATACATAAAGTAAAAACTGATAAAACTGCAAAGAGAAATAGACCAATCCAAAATTTTACTTACAGATTTTAAAACCTCATTCTCAATTACTCATAGAATAAGTGGACAGAAAATCAGTAAGAATATAGAAGACATGAATAACACAATGCAACCAAGTTGATATAATTGACATTTATAGATCTACCCCAAAATAGCAAAATATACATTTATTTTTTCAAGCACACATGAAACAACTACCTAGATAGACCATATTATGGCCATAAAAATATCTCCATAAATTTTTGTAAATACAAGTTATCCAACGAGTAATCTCTAGCAACAATGGAAAATAAATAAGAAATCAATAACAGAAAGATATCTATGAAAGTCCCAAATATTTTAAATCAGAATAACACACTTCTAAATTATCAAAGGTCAAAGAATAAATTAAGTACAACCTCTGAAGGTACTTTAAACAAAATGAAAATAAAAACACAATATATCAAAACTTGTGAGATGCAACTAAAAGAGTTTTTAGATAGAAAGTTATAGCATTAAAAGACTATATTAGACAAAATATAGTCATAAATAATTGGCCTAGATTTCACCTTTAATAAAGCAGATTAACAAGAGCAAATTATACCCAGAGTAAGCAGAAGAAAGGAAATAATAAAGATTAGAACAGAAATCAATGCAATAGAAAATAGAAAACAATAATCTAATCAGTAAAACCTCTAAACTTCAAGTTTTTTATTTGTACAATGGGACCAAAAAATACCACTGTAATAAATCTTAGCAATTCTATTTTGTAACCCCAAGGATGAATGGTAGCTGTCATTTATCATCACAAATGCATTGTTTTTCTAATGACAAAGAAAAAGTAAAATAATACTCAAATCTAATTTCCAGTGTCAAAAAAATTTTTATTCCACAACATCTTTATTCATGTTATCTGCTTGGCTCCTGAGTCACGGGAGTCTGAAATTCTTGGCCTATACCTTAACATGACATTAAAATATTTTCATAAGCTCGTCTTAGCCTCCTGGTCCTTTCTTATCTCCCATAATTTGCATCCTCTGTTACAGCTGGATTAATGACCTCACTGCCCCCTCTATATATGCTATGCTCATTCTTGCTGATAACTTTGCACATACCTTCCTTTCACCTCTTTAAATTCTACCAACCCAAAAAAGGCTCTTTGTTAAACCAATCATTTCTGTGAAGCTTTTTGATACCTGTTAACTGAACCTTCTTACATAATCTAGGTGTTGAGGGATTGTACAATCAAGCAAGGAAAAGTAACACATGAACAAATAAACAGAATATAATGTGATAGGTACTCTACATGTAACACAGGTATGCACAAAGTGCAATGGAATTGTAGAAGAGGGGGAAATAATTTCACCCAACAGATAAGAAAAGGATATACACAAAAGCTCATATTTCATATAGGCCTCAAAGAATGAGTAGAAGTTCAGTCACAAAATGAAGAAATCTGGACAGAAGAAGCAGCCTGTGTAAAGTCAAGAAGTGTAGCGCTGCATGCTTATAGAACAGTGAGTAGCATGGAGTGGCTAGGCAAAGATAGGGTCCAGGTACTTACCCTGCCCAAATCCTCTCTGTCTGCAGGTGCAGGTTGGATTCTGTGGAAAGCAGATGGAATCAGAGATTGGCATGTGGGCATTTATTGGGAGGTGCTCTTGGAATTAACACCTGTAGAAAGGAAGGAAAGGAAACAGGATTAGGGAAAGGGAGATGTTGAATTTCTATGCAACCCCAGTGATTGGACTAGATCACACCATAAGTAGCTCTGGAGCTAAGATGACCCCACATACCTTCATACTCCAGCCTTTATCAGTCACTGGATGTGGGCTCTTCCTAGAATGAGATATGACATTGGCTGGGTGTATTAGTCCATTTTCATACTGCTATGAAGAAATACCCGAGACTGGGTAATTTACAAAGAAATAGAGGTTTAATGGACTCACTGTTCTACATGGCAGGGTGGGGGAGACCTCACTATCATGGTGGAAGGCAAAGAAGGAGTAAAGGCACATCTTACATGGCAGCAGGCAAGACAGCATGTGCAGGGGAACTCCCCTTTATAAAACCATCAGATCTCATGAGACTTAGTCATTGTCACAAGAGCAGCACAGGAAAAAACTCACCCCCAAGATTCAACTACCTCCACTGGCTCCCTACCATGACACATGGGGATTATGGGAGCTATAATTCAAGATGAGATCTGGGTGAGGACACAGCCAAACCATATAAGTGAGGCAACTTTCTTAACCAACAGAATCCTCGAGAAAGGTGGGAGACAAGGGTCATCCACTAGCAGCACTGCCAGCAGTTGAGACAATATGTTCTTCATCCCTGGAAGGGGGGTCTGTGTGGTGCATCAAATGTCCACCACAGTCTGCCAACCTTGACAACCATATTTCCACCATTTTCCCTTTTCTTCTCAAGAAAAGGAATGGATTGAGGGGCTCTTAAATAAAGCAGCATTGATCTCCAAGGCTTGCCAAGCAAAGCTGAGAAATTTATAGCTCAAGAAGGAATAAATCTTGTTTCAGATAGTTAAAACACTAGCTATCAATAGGGGGAAAAAAACCTTCAGAAACCAGCTCAAGAAGTAGAACTATCCTTCAACAAGCAACTTGACCAGCTAGATCTTAGTGATATCTTGGACTGTCTTAGTGATATTTTTCCAAGGAATAGTTACCTTATAAATATAGATACTAATTATCTTAATTTAAAGTAGCTCATGACATCATGGAAATTGTGGTGGACATAAGTAATCAAAATATAGCAAAATAACATAGCCAGAGTTAATTCAAAATGCTCTGTATGCAAGTGCTAACCTTCCGTGTGACTTTATTGATTTGCTACCAGCTCAGACTTCCATGTAATGAAGTCAAGTCACTGTGACAAACTGGTCCACTCTTCTCTGTAGCAGGCAGAATTCTAATATGATCACCAATAACCCATATCCTTGTGTAATCTCCCTCTGAGTGTGGGTTAAACCTATGCCTTGTTTCTAACCAATAGTTTGTGGCAACGGTGATGAGATATCACTCTCACGATTATGTTATGCTATATGTCAAAGGTGAAGGGATTTTGCAGATGTAATTAAGGTGCCTAATCAGTTCAGTTTAAAGGAAGATCGTCAGAGGTGAGTCTTATCTAACTAGGTGTCCCATTTAGAAGAGGATCTAGAGATCAGAAATGAAATAAATACAAGATATTTTATTTAAGACCCCCAAGAAACAGGCTGACTGGGCATGGTGACTCATGCCTATAATCCTAGTGCTTTGGGAGGCCAAGGGGGAGAATCATTTGAGGCCAGAAAAGAGAAGAAACAAGCTACCATGGGTCCTATAGCTTTGATGAAATGAATTCTGTCAATAACCATGTGAGCATAAAAGAGGACCCTGGGCCTCATATGAGCCTCCAGACCAGCTGACACTTTGATTGCACCCTTGTGAGACATTGAGCAGAGGACTCAGCTAAGCTATGCATGAATTTCTGACCCATAGAAACTGTGGGACAGTTGGGTGCAGTGGCTCATGCCTGTAATCCCAGCACTTTGGGAGGCTGAAGTAGGAGGATTGCTTAGGGCCAAGAGTTCAAGACCAGCCTGAGTGACAGAGTAAGACCCTTGTCTTTACAAAAAAGTTTAAAAAATTAAAAAGGAGCCTGACATGGTGGTGTGCGTCTTTAGTCCCAGTTACTCAGGAAGCTGAGGTAGGAGGATTGCTTGAGCCTAGGAGTTCGAGGCTGGTGTGAGTTATTGTGCCACTGCACTCCAGCCTCAGTGACAAAGTGAGACCCTAGCACAAAAGGAATGAAGGAAGGATGGAAGGAAGGAAGGAAGAAAGGAAGGGAGGGAGGGAGGGAGGGATAATAAATGTGTGTTGTTTTAAGGCACTAAATTTGTGGTCATTTGTTATGCAGCAAAAGAATACTAACACATTCTGCCTCCAGGAGTACTTGAAATTACACAATGATTGCTATCTCATTTATTAAAAAATGTAGCTCAGTATGGTGGCACATGTCTGTAGTCCAAACTACTCAGGTTGAAATGGGAAGATCACTTGAGCCCAGGAGTTTGAAACAACTCTAGGCAACATAGTGAGACCTTGTCTCAAAAATAAATAAATAAATACAAGAAGCTGTGCTGATTTAAAAACAAATGTCCACAGTAAAAAGTCATACTCCACCAGCTGCTATAAGAGGCCTGAGTGGACATCTAGGCCCAAATCTCATAAACCTCATGATGTATATATTAGCCTAGAGGGCTGAGTGGACATTATTTAGGCCCAAATCTCATAAACCTCATGACATATGTATTAGTCTGGGCTTTCCAGAGAAATAGAACCAATAGGATATATAGATGTAGCTATAGGTAAATATAGATATAATTATAGATAAAGGAATTGGCTCATATTATTATAGAGGCTGAAAGTCTAAGCTCTGCAGTTGGCAAGCAAGCTGGAGATGCAGGTGAGTTAATAGTATACTTCTAAGCTGAGACTGAAGGCCTGACAACCAGGGGAACTGATAGTGTAACTTCCAGGCCACATCTGAGTCTGAAGACAGGAGAAAAATAAAGTCCCAGCTCAAAGACAGGCGGTAGTAAGAATAATTTTTTTTTTTATTCAGCCTCTTATTTGATCCAGGCTTTCAATGGATTGCATGAGACCCACTCCACTGGGGAGGCAAATTTACTTTACTCAATCTACTAATTCAAATCCTGATCTCATTCAGAAACACCCTTCAAGGCTCACCCAGGGATAATATTGAACTAAATATCTGGGCATCTCATGGTGAAGTCAAATGGACACATAAAATTAACTGCCACAACATTCATGATGGTGAAAACAGTAGGTGATTAATGTAACATTTTAATATTCAAGTTATTATCAATATTATATTTATTCTTCTTTGATTGATATCAAGTTGGGTCTGTGTAACCAACATATCTTTCACTTTTTTCTATTTATTTCCTTTGCACCATTATCTGAATAACTCCTTTGGATTCTACCTGTTGGGATTACTGGTAATTTCTTCATTTACTCTTAGCTTTAGATAGGGCTTTAGGACTCTACAGGTTGACAAAGCAAAGTGCTGCCCAGGTCTCAATAAAAAGAGGCCTGAAAAAAAAAGAGGCCTGAATCACAAGTCATCCAACAGTCTTTTGACAAATATGTACTACATACAACATTGGACATAAAAGAAGACTTCATCAGGTGTCCAGGATAATGGCAGAGGCTGACTCACATGTGCAGAGTACAAGCAGCTCATACTTCTATCTTAGTTGAGGGGCTTCTGTGTCTCTTTCCCCACAGACACTGCTGGAGTTCAGAATTTTTTTTTTTTTTTTACATCCCATTAGGATGACTACAAAAGACTTTTAAAACCTTCTTATCTCTTTCAGGGATATCCCTACAATTACCACGCTATGTCCAGGCCATTAGTCCTAAAACACAAATCTGCTATTGACTGTTCAATACTGTCAATATTGACAGTGTTGTGCACATGGATATGTATGCATATGGTCTATGAACAAGTATGAATAGTGAGATGGTTTGAATATGTTTCCCTCCCATGTTGAAATTTAATTCCCAATATAGCAGTATTGAATATTAAAACCCTCCAACACAACCCGTTCCCTAAAGACAAAGGCCAAATTCCTCAGCCTCGCAGTTAAGACCATTCAACATATGGTCCATAGTTTTCTTTTCTCCTTTAACTCTCAGGCATTCTAAGCAGCAGCCATTATCAATTTCTTTTTTTCTTTTTCTTTTTTTTTTTTTTTGAAACAGAGTTTTACTCTGTCACCCAGGATGGAGTAAGGTGGTGTGATCTTGGCTCACTGCAACCTCCACCTCCTGGGTTCAAGTGATTCTCCTGCCTCAGCCTCCTGAGTAGCTGGGATTACAGGCGTGTGCCACCATGCCTAGCTAATTTTTGTATTTTTAGTAGAGACAGAGTTTCATCATGTTGGCTAGGGTGATCTCAAACTCCTGACCTCAGGTGATCCACCCACCTCAGCCTCTCAAAGTGCTGGGATTACAGGCAATGCCCACCTCTTTTCTGATGCTATTTTCTTTTCTGTTCATTCCCTTCACCCACTTCAAGGCCCAAACTAAATGTCACCTCTTCTGGGAATCTCTTTGCATTTCTGTAACAACCTGATAGAATTTCTTACATGCAAAATTAAAAAATAAACAACAATAATGTGGAACTTAGGTTCAGAGGAAGAAGACCTGTGCTGATTACTGGGTGCATGTGAGCCAGGGCCTGAAACCAAATCTAACTCTAGTATTCTTTCAGATCCAATTCTTTTCCATTTGGATTAGATCCAAGCCTACTCAGCTCAGTTCTTGAGTTTTCATACACTGGGCTATTTCCATGTATGTGTATATGTGCATGTATGTGTATATGTGCATGTATGTGTATGTGTGTATGTGCACATGGATATGTATCTGTACATCTATATTAGCTATGTAAAATTTTGTATGTTCCAGTATGTGTACACTTCTGTGTATTCACTGTTAGATGTACCTACGTATGGGCACAAATGTATATGAGTGTGCACATGCATATGGTCTATGAACAAGTATGAATAGTGAGATGGCTTGAATATTTGTTCCCTCCCATGTTGAAATTTAATTACCAATATAGCAGTATTGAAATGCAAGGCCTTTAAGAGGTGATTGGACCATGAGAGACCTGCCCTCATGAATAAATTAATCCATTCGTGGGTTAATGGATCATGTGAAAGGAGCTGATGGCTTTATAAGAACAGAAATAGATCTGAACTAGCACATTAGCACACTCAGCCCCTTTGCCATGTCATACCCTGTCCTGCCTGGGGACTCTACAGAGAGTCCTCACCAGCAAGAAGGCCCTCACCAAAGGCAGCCCCTTAACCTTGGACTCCTTAGCCTCCATAGCAGTAAGAAATAATTTGTTTCTTTATAAATTACCAGATTCAGGTATTCTGTTATAAACAACAGAAAATGGGCTAAGATAGTTATATAACAATATATATGAATATGTATGTTGATATGTGCAGAGGCATGTTTATACATATATGTATGTGTGTTCATTCTCTAACTCCTGTACATTTAGCTACATTGTATGGGTACGCATGTGAGATGCAGCCAATTTGTCACTTACATTTTCTGCGTGGCCTCCCTTCTGTCTTATAGGTATCAAGAAAGAGCCACAGATATTTAAGTGGCTTTGGTTTCCCTTGACTATCCTGTGGTCCTCCATTTGATGCAAATTTAAATGAACTGAAATGGAGCATGAGATCAGGGCAGGATCACTGCTGATTTCATATTTACTCCCAGCTGGGCCACAAATGGAGTCTGGTAATTCATCCCCAACTGCTTCCCAGGTCGGGACTCAGGGCCCCTTTCCATTACCCATTGTTGATGACCTTGTCTTTGCTTTCTGGGCCCCAGCCTTGCTTCCTGACAACGGTTTCAGCAACAATCATTTGGTGAGTGCAATCTTTGGGGTCTCCTGCTGGAATATTCACACCAAGTTGAAAGAAGCACATTTCTCTACCTTCTCTCCCTCAGAGGTTTTCTTTATTTCCTTCTAATGGATTATTTTAAGTGACAAGTTTCCAGCTGTTGTCATGATTTGTCTGGTAATGTGGTTTGAGGCTCTTGAGGAAGCTTTGAGCTTAAAGGCCACATTATCCTGGGGTGCAGACATACCCGTACGAACCTTAAACTCCATGGTCAACCCCTGCATTGATAACACTCTCAAGATGCACGGTTATTTGAGGTTCCCTAAGGATTTGGCAAAAACACATTCAAACCACAGTGTCATCTTTGAGTCTTTTTATTGTCTTTTGCTTGCAAATTAGAGGCTTAGACATTTTTACTGAGCCTGCCAGAGAGATGTGAATCAAAGAGTTAAACAACTCTCCAGTTAGCCTTTTAATTTCTCATGCTCCAGACTCCTGTTGGTTGTTCTTTTCTCTTCAACCAAAAAGGTTAGGGTTTGCTACCGCTATGACCCTATTGAATGACCTACAGCTAATTTATCAAACATGCCATGTTCTGGTGTTTGCCACCTATGAGAATCATTAACGAAGCAAGTTTTCAGGGTCCATTACTGGTATAATTTCTGGTTCTTCACATGCTGTAATCAGAGTGCTTTTAAAATGCAAATCTGATCATGTCACTGTCTGCTTAAAACTATCCAATGGTTTCCCACTGCTCCTAGAATAAAAAACAAAATTCTTTTTTTAAAATTGTGTCTTTTATTTTCAGACATTCTGATTGCTCATTTTTTGTTTTTTTCTTTTTAATACTTTAAGTTCTGGGGTACATGTGCAGAATGTGCAGGTTTGTTACATAAGTATACACGTGCCATGGTGGTTTGCTGCACCCATCAACCCATCATCTACATTAGGTATTTCTCCTAATGCTATCCCTTCCCTAGCCCCACACCCCCCAACAGGCCCTGGTGTGTGATGTTCCCCTCCCTGTACCCATGTCTTCTCGTTGTTCAACTCCCACTTATGAGTGAGAACATGCGGTGTTTGGTTTTCTGTTCTTGTCTTAGTTTGCTGAGAATGATGGTTTCCAGCTTCATCCATGTCCCTCCAAAGGACATGAACTCATCTTTTTTTTTAATGGCAATTCTTAACATGGCTTAAAAGACCTTGCATTTTGCCTTCCACCATCTTCCCAGGCTACTCTCCTGCAGCACTCCTTGAGTTTCTTGCATTGAACACACTGGCTGTCTTTCAGTTTCCCTAACTCACTGCTTTCCGTGAGCGCTCCTTTAGCTCATATTGTTTCCTCTCTCTGGTAGTCTCTTTCTTTCCCTTCCCTTCAGTAGCCACTAACGTTCAGACCCCAGTCCTGATGGCACTTCCTCCTGCACTGCCCACACCAGGCTAATCCCTTAGTCAGACTCTTTCAAAGCACCCTTCAGAGACCCATCTATTTGTCACCTTACGGGTCTTTCACTGGACTCTTCACAGTCAACAAGTCTGCATCTATTTGTGTGATTCTTCACTTAATGTCTATTTTCAACTATACATGGGATAAGAACTATGTTAAGTCTGGCTCAGTGCTCTACTCTCAGCACCAAACATTGGCAGTTAGTTCATACTAGGTGCTCAAAAAAGACCCACTAAATGAATAAAGGCATATGTACATTGGGGCTTTACCTTTTAATTACAGCAAAGCCTGACCCTTGATGTGCCTGTTGTCCCTGTCACATCTTGCTGTGTCCAGTTTTACCGCCACACACCAAAATAACTTCCTTCTAAAGATATATTTATGGTGCTTTGTAGAGCTGTTTTGCTGATGAGGGAGAAAAATGTAATCCTCAGTATTCAAGCTGCCTTTCTGAGATAAGAGAACAATGCTTGTGAATCTTCTGCAAAGTTTGGCAATTTTCAATTTAAATATTTACCAGGAGTTCAATGATCATATTTGCCATAAATACATAACGCAAGAAAGATGGTAATAACTATTATAATAGACCTCAAAAGTGTTATGAGAACCAAATAGGAGATTAATTTCTATTGGGGCAATCTGGGAAGGGCTTATGTGAAAGTTTTGAACTGGGCCTTGAAGTTTAGGTAGGTTGCAAAGCCAGTGTCCACGCTGTTCCTCTGGCCAATTCTGGCTAACTCTAACCACCTCTGCAGGTCAGCCTAAAGGTCACTTCCTCCTGCACATCTTCTCTGATGCAATCCCCCAACATGCTCCCAATGTCCTTTTCCTATTATCACATCTTTTAATTGCCTGCCTTGCTATACACTCTAAGCCCCATAGTAAAAGGAACTCCTTTACTCAGCATTACATCTTCATGGTTTAGCACAGTACCTGACACAAGGAATTCAATCAATCAATAATGAATGAATGAATGATAGAAAAGTGGGGAGCAAAAGAGGAAATACCTAAACTGCTCTAAAATCAAGTCTCAAAAATTAAAAAAAATTGGAAACAGCAATGACGGTGTGGAGAAACACCAAAAGACATAAAAGAAAGGAAAATCAGGTGGGTACCAAGTGTACATAGAGGCGACATTTGAATGGTTAAGTATATCTTATACACGGAGACATCATCAAAGAGAAGTTTCAAAGCCACTGAGAGCCAGATTTTCAAGGGCCTTGAATCATAGTGCGTACTTTTTCCTTTCTGTCATCAAGAGGAATCATAAGTTAATCAGGGGGATGGTAGCATTAGATTTGTGCTTTATGAAAGTCACTTCAGTTGCCAGGTAGTGGAAAGATTACAGGATGGGAGGAGAATAAAGGTGTGTAGAACTTTTAAGGAGCTACTAGAATTATCTAGTTCACAGTTTTTCAGCCTCTATGCTATTAACACTTTGGGCTGGACAATTATTTATTTGTGGGTTGTGGGTAGCTATTTTTTTTACGCTGTAGGATGTTTAGCAGCATCCCTGGCCTCTACTCACTTGATGCCTATAGTATTTGTCCCTAAGGTGGACACCAAAATTGTGTCAGACATTGCCAAATGTCCCCCGAGGGACAAAATTACCCTCCATTGAGAATCACTGACCCAGGCAATGAGTAATAAACTATAATCAAATAAGATGGTTATTAGGATGAGAGAATGAGTCAGATACCAAGGACACTGAATGAAAGGGAATTCCCACTGAAAGCAACCATTTGTCCTTGTGCAACACAACAGGTGCACTGCCTGTGGAGGCAGGGCTCCTCAGAAGAAGGATAGACTCCTCTTACAATGACTTTTTTTCTCTTAAAACCATATGGATAGACAAGTTCTAGATATTTCCATCTATTATGTTGGATTTGGTAATCTAGAAGCCATACTTCTTTGACAGTGGAATTCTGATTCTTTTCGGCAGGGAGTGAACTCCTCCTGTTCCCAGTCCATGGCCTTTGAGTGAGCTCCCATCCCTGGCTCCTAGGATGGGACAGCTAACACAGAGCTCCGAGTCAAGCAGACACAGTGGGTGCCATCCTGACACCTCCAGGGAACAGCACATCTGGGAAAAGTGTCTAATAGAGAAGAGGAGTCAAGAGAAGAAGGGGGAGAATCACAGCCCTGAGGACACCATCTATGTTCTGGAATTCTACCATGCCTAAAGGTAGGCCACCCGTGGACTCTTTAATTTAATGAGTCAAAAATTTGTATTTTGCTTAAGCCAGTTGGTTTGGATTATCTGAATAACTAAGGGTGAGTCACATTGTCCAAAGAAACTAGCATTCTTCTGTAAATATCCAAGTAGCAGCATTATAGAATGTAGAAGGATCACTGGATGTAGAATCAGGCCTCGGAGCTGAATCTAAGCCCAGTCATACATTCTTGTATTTGTGTAATTATTAACTCACTGAATTTTTATTGAGTGTGTATTGTGTACTGGGCAATGAACTAGACTCTGGGGCCATCATGAGGCTGGTCTTCCCTGCAGAGAACTTACATTCTAGTGTTTAACTGATGAGTGTCAACCCTGATTGCATATTACAGTCACTTCTGGTAGTTTTTAAACATTCCGATGCTGGGGCTCCATGCCAGACAAGTTAAATAAGAATTTCTTGGGGTGAGACAGACATCAGTATTTATTGGAGTAATTCTAATGAAATGCTGGGGTCCTCTTTTCATTTTGCAGAGGAGGAAGCTAAGGCACAGAGAAGTTAATGTGCTCAAGACTATACCACTGGTGAGAGGCAAAGCAAAGATTTAAACCCACCTTGGGTTCAGAGTCTGCCCTCTTCTTAATAACTAAACTGCACCATAATTTGAAAGACACAGTAAGAAACACCATGGTATATTTAGTCCAATGTAATTATATATATATTATATATATAATATATATATAATATATATGGTATATATTTTATATATATAATATATACCATATATATTATATATATAATATATATATATAATATATGGTATATATTATATATGGTATTATATATATAATATATATGGTATTATATATATATTTTATATATATATGGTAAGTTTGTTTTCAGAATTCTCACCTTTTCCTTTTCCTTTTCTTGTTCCCATCCTCACCAATTTCAAACTCACACACATGTCTTCTGACATAATTTGGCCGTGCCCCTGACCAAATCTCACCTTGAATTGTAATAATCCCCATGTTTCAAGGGCAGGACCAAGGGCAGGAACGTGGGGGCGATTTTCCCCATGTTGTTCTCGTGATAATGAGTGAGTCCCGCGATATCTGAGGGTTTTATAAGCATCTGGCATTTCCTCTGCTTGCACTTACTCCATTCTGCCGCCCTGGGAAGAGGGTGCCTGCTTTTCCTTTGCCTTCTGCCATGATTGTAAGTTTCCTGAGGCCTTCCCAGCAATGTGGAACTGTGAGTCAATTAAACCTCTTTCCTATAGAAATTACGCAGTCTCAGGCAGTTCTTTATAGCAGCGTGAGAATGGACTAATACACCTTCCCTATGCATAGATCTAACAAGTTCTCATCTCTGTCCTATTGAAAATATTCTTTCCAAAAATTATCTGCAACCCCTTATGTACAACTCAGAGTCATTTGTGCGTCCTTATCCAGTCAGAGTCACACTTGGACTTGGTGGTAGTGTGGTACAGCAGAAAGAGTGCTAGCTACAGAATTAGATGAAGATCTACAATCTCAACATTGTCACTCTAACTTAACTAACTCTGTAGTTTCTGGCAAATTACATAACATCTCTGAGCCCTGTATTCTTATATCTGAAGTGGGAATAATAACACCTCTTTTGCTATGTAGTTGTAAAGATTAAATTGAAATATACTTATTAACTTTTAGCATAGTGCCTCAAACATAGGAGACATTCAACTAATAGCAACTATTTCTATTAAGATTTCTCTAGATTTATATTTTCACATTGTGGAGGTTGTAAAAAAATATGTAATAATAATTAAAACACCCAATATTTTCAATCACTTACTTTGTGCCTGACATCGGTATCATTATTTTACATGTATTTTCTCAGCTATTCCTAAAAAAACTCTATAATATTGGTACTACCATTTTCCACATTTTATAGATAAGAAAATAAAAGCAGAGCAATACCACATGGCTCGCACAAGAAAGTATTGAAGACTTAAGTAATCCTAGCTCAAATCTTAGAAGTTTCCTTTTGGGGAACAAATATTTGCATTGTTATTACCATGTGCCAGGAATTTGCAGTGACTAATGTTTGCCTACATTGTCTCATTTAATTTTTACAATAAACCCACTTTACAAATACTGTGACAAAGGCTCAGAGAGACTATGTTGTTTGTATGAATGTAGTTAGAACACTTTTCTGTCTGATTCAAAGCTTATATGATTTCCCCTCTAGAAATGAAGGCTTAATTAAGAGTTTTGATTAATTGACATTATACACACGCAAGAAAAAAGGCTTCATTTTGGATTTGAAAGCCCTAACCCACAGGGTAGGAATGTAATAAGTTCAGTTTCTAAGTACACTATTTTGTTAGCCTCTAAGCACTGTTTTCTTCTTTGTTTGGCTAAACATTGCTACCTCTTCAGCACAGTTCTATCCAGAAAGCCTCCCCTTCTTGGGAGGACTCACTCAGCATCTCCCTCTTGAGTACATTCCTTTTGCAAATACCAGCTACACTTGTCTAGTTTGTATTGGAAAGAGTTTCTCTATCTCAGATTAGAAAACTCTGCCTGCATTAAAAGAGAAATTCCAGCAATATGCTCGGATAGGGTAATCAGCCCAAGTCTATCACATTGAATTAGTGGCAAGATAGTTCCTATGACTTCATTAACTCTCCTATTATCAGCATTCATGTTGTCCAACTGAACCTCATCTAAATATTCCTGTAGAGCATCATTATTTAAGTTTAAAGGCACTTAAAATCAAGTCACACAATGGTTACATGGATTGGAATCAGTGCAGGCTATTTATAGAAAATCACTGAATAGACATATAGAATGGACAGAAGATGTGCTGTTTTAAAGCCTGCTCTATTTATGACAACATCCCAACAAGGCTCATTGGGTACCTACTATGTGCAAGATACTAAATAATGCATTTCATTCTTTTTGCTGTACACAGGAAACCACGCATTCAAAATAATGCTAACCTGTCAAGTTATTGATCTGCACTGTACATATTTCCTGGTCATAGGCAGCTTCCACACAAGAACATCTGGATGCAAATTAAAGAATTCAATTACTCAAGTCTAAGTGAGTATATCTATTTCCTGGTAGCTGGTAATTGACTTATAGTTGGCATCCTAGAGACATAGCCCAAGGCTATTTTGACAAACAATGAAGTAATAGATATTTTTTTTTATGCTGCTAAGGAAAAGATATTTGCAGTCATGCTTGACATTATTCAGGTAACCACCAAAACGTCCAAACTATAATTACTATTTGGTCACACTGAGATGCTACATAAGCCCTATGATTAATACGTCAGTGTAAAAAATCTGTCAGGATTTTGTCATAATATTGCCTGTTATTTTTCTGCTAGTAAATTTTCTGAGACATATACTTATCCATGTGTAAAACAGCTGTGGCAAGGTGGTAATTGTCCAGCAATAGGGGGAAGCCAGGAGTAGGTTTAGATTTTGGGTAACAGTAAATTTTAAAACACAGTTTTGAAATAATTTCTAATATAAAAATTCAATGTTAGAATTTTATTTGGCAGCCTAGTCTCTGAAACAAGAATATACATTCAAACATCTTAAATGTAAAATGATAGGTCAATTTGAATTTTTTCTTCTTATTGACATGTTCATTTCACCTGATCTTTAGCCTCTCTGGATCCCTGGAATGCAAGGAGGTGAATTCATCATGTGTTTCATGAGGAAAGAAGGAATAAAGGAAAAGAAGGAGGGAAGGCGGGAGAAAGGAAGGGAAAAATGGGAATAGACACGCCTCTTCTTATATCCAAAAGACTTTGCTATGTAGCGTCATTCCCCTCTGTCAAGCAGCTTCCCACATAAAAACCATCTGTAAAGGGGAGGAGGTAGTAAAGCAAGTTGTTGACAATAATAGTCAAATTCATCTCTGGCTTTATCAAGAAGAGAAATGGAAAACAGAAGCTTAGGGTCGTTGATAATTTAAAATTAATTCAAATAATTCTGTATTGCTTTGCTCGGGTGATAGAGGAGACCTCGGCTACTCTGCCTGAGCACATCACTGCTGGATCTCAAAATCTGCAAGAACTTCCTAGGGCTTCAGGAACTTTCACGTGCATACCAGTCACCTGGGAATCTTGTTACGATGCATATTCTTTTTCAGTGAGCCCAAATTCTGCAATTCTTATAACGTCTTAGGGGACATGATGTTTGCTTCTAGTGGTCCATGGTCTACTCCTGAAGGTCCACCATGCCCAGCTTCATCTCCCCACCCTCTGGAAACTCTCCTGTACCCAAGCCACTTGCTCTCTTCTAAACAGGCATTGTGTTCCCATGTTCCCATGTGTCTGCCTCTTTCAACTTCTCCTCTAAAAATTCTCCATGACCCCCAAGCATAAGCCTCCAGCAGCAAGCTCAAAACTGCTTTCTACTCTGTTGTGTTGCCTGGCCCACTTCAAGAGTAGATGCTCAATTCCTTCTTCCCCTAGTCGTATTTGCTGCTACTTTTGCAGGCTGCTGGAACACTTTCACTCTGAGGATTCTGATGAACACAGTTCTTGCCCTCTTCACTTTTCCAATCTGGGTGCAGGCACAGCGGGGGACAGCAGGAGTGCAACACAGTAACTTAATACAATATGGAGCTGCTATTATGGAGGGAAATATTCACTGCTCTGAAAGGACTCAAGAGCTGAGTCTTAAAGAAGGATTTTACAAGATTGACAAAGAAATGGGTTATCTCCAGATAGGAAGGAAAAATCACAAGGAATAGTACAGCAAGGAAAGAGGAAACAGCACTGGACTTGGGGAAAAGGGAAATCCTCGAGATGTTGCTAAGGCATAAAGAGCAAGATAGAGAGTGTCAAAAGATGAGGCTGACGTCACCTGACTCCTGCTGCTGAGCTTCTCTGACATTTTCTCAAGGGCTCAAGGCTTGGATACCCTCTGATATGGTTTATCTGTGTCCCCACCCAAATCTCACCTTGGTTTGTAATCATCTCCATGTGTCAAGAATGGGACCAGGTGGAGATAATTGAATCATGGGGGCAGTTTCCCACATACTGTTCACATGGTAGTAAATAAGTCTCATGAGCTCTGATGATTTTATAAATGGGAGTTCCCCTGCACAGGCCCTTTTTGCCTGCCACCCCTTTGCCCTTCCTTTATTTTCTGCCACAATTGTGAGGCCTCCCTAGCTATGTGGAATTGTGAGTGCATTAAATCTCTTTCCTTTACAAAATTACCCAGTCTTGGGCATGTCTTTATTAGCAGCATGAGGACAGACTAATACACCCTCTTTCAATACCTAAAATAGACAAAGCCCTATTTGGAATTTTGGAAAAGCACAATCTAGTCTCTGAAGGTAGGCACAGAAGCTCTGAGCTGACACAATATTGAAGTTGTTACTTGCCTGGTCCTTAGGCATTTCCTAGTCCACAGTCACACATCCACATCTTCAATAGCAGCAATTTCCATCTCCAGTCTTTGCTTCCCCCAGAAGCAGATCCTGAAGCAAGAAATTGAATGCAAGTAGTTTATTTGGGATGTGAAGACCAGTAGGGGAGTGGAGAAGTGAGACGAAGAAGGGAAGGCCATCAATGCAGGGTGTGTTACCAAGCCAGCTATCAGTGTGGACAACTGGAGCTTACTCCCTTGAGGAATCCCTGGGAGTCAGTGTGAAACACAAATCCCTGAGTTACCCACCCACCCCTACCCCTAGAAGGGCAAGGGAGCTTGGTATGCAGGCATCCATTTCCACTAGTCATTGGCTGAGGGCTGCAGGTGCTGGGATGGTACAGAAGTTACTTCCCTGGCTCTTCCTGCCTGCTGTAGGTGGAAAAAGGGTCTCTTACAGCAACAGAAAGTCCTGAGGCAAAGAAATGCAGGAGCTGGCACCTGGAAGCCTTGATGGGGTCAGGGGTGGTTTGAGCAGAGGGCCGCAAGGGTGCCACATGCCCCACAGAAAGCCTTCATCCCTTTGCCTGCCCCCTACCACACCAGCCCTGCTGTCCCAGAGTCTGACTTTGCTGATTCACTCTCCTGTTCTGTGTTTGGGGTTTTCCTTCAACTGAAGCTTCCCTCCCGACCAGCTACTCCAGTATAGCACACAGTGAAGTACTTAGAAAATGTTTGTTGAATTCTATCTGATGACTCAAATCCAATGGGCTACCTGGTGGATTTATTTTAACATGATCCTGAAATGAAACTGAGATGATTTTACACGAACTACTTATTTTATCTATAGGCCTACATTGATATTACTTCCTAGTCCTCTGGTAATTGGTGAAACTGTGAGAGGAGATTTCTCTTTTTTCTTTCTAAGCCGACATATTTTGATTCAATTATAACATCATGCTACACTCAGGGGGTTATATTACATTGCCTCTTCTCTGCCCCAATTGTGCACAATCCTGTAATATTAGTGAGGTTTTACTATAACTCCTAAGCCTCAAATATATTTCCCCAGTGGTTTGATTTTACATCCTCTTTTTGGTTTTCATAAATGGCATCAGATGTAGGAGCCTATGGTGCCAGCTGAAGTTTTTTCCTCTTAGCCATATTACCCATTTTCTGCTAACAGAAAAAAGCACTCATGTCTCCACTCCCAAAACATGTGTGTCAGGTGGCATTAATACCACCTGTGGCTGTAGCAGCAAGCATGTGACTCATGCCTGACCAATCAGAGCACCACATTGTTTTTGGCCACTGTGTGTGCATGTGACCCATTCAGAATCTGTGAAATACAATATGATATTTCCTAGAACTACTGAGAATACATTTTCTTCTTTTCTTCTGAACTTGAACCTGGCAGAAATCTTCCAGGAACTGCTGGCAGCCATCTTACTGTCAAACCCAAGCCTAAGAACAATGATAAAAGGAAGAGGAGCAGAACTAAGAGAGAAAGGGAGGCTGAGACTAGATGACAAATCCAGCTGAGAAAAGTTAGGGATCCTTCTGGCCTTGGTAGTTTCGTGAAACAACAGACCACTTTTGGCTTCTGACAGTTTAGTTAGGTTTTCTGTCACTTGCAACTAAAAGATCTCTAACTGATACAGAACCTGACAGACCCATCTATAAATCCCAGTCCTGCTTTTTGCTAGTTCAGTTTTTTAAGTTCAGTTTCATCTTTTCAATGGGGACAAAATATCCCTCTGACAGGGTGTTCTGAAGAAATAAAATGATATATGCAAAATCCTCTACACAGTATCTGACCCAAATGTAGAAATCCATAAAAGTTAACTCCTTTTCTCCCTGTCCCCACCCTCCTCTCTGCTCTCCACACTGGCTTCCTCTGAGCACATAGCAGCCCAGGAAAGGGACATGTACACTGAGTGCATTCTGTCATTGATAAAGTCGGGGAAAATGAACATGGAAGCCCCATGATCAATATATCAGACTCCATGCTGAGGAGGGGAGTGATCCCCAGCTGGCCTCACACTGAGATTCAGGAGACTTGGGTCATTTTTGTGACTTGAACAATTTATTTCTCTTCTCTGGATTTTGTTTGCTTTTCTTTCAAATGGGAGGGATAGTATAAAGATGGTATCTAAGGTCCCCGTCAGCTTTGAAATACACTAGGTCTCATTTCCTGAAATGAGACTCTAAAATCTCTGCACATGTGTTCATAGCAGGACCAAGATGAGGATGAGACATGTGAGGTGCCTAGAACAGAATATTTAATGAGACACTCACTTTCAGATGTGAACCCCACACCAGCATGGTGCCAGGAGTAAGCGCCTCTCTAAATTTTGCTCCCTAGGCACCAAGCCTGATCACACTGGTCTCAGCTCTGATAGGTTCCACTTACAGCAGTGCTTGCCTTAGGCTATATGAACACTAACTTCTGTGTCCACCACCATGGTTCCAACCAGCTAATGCTGTGAAACAGCCTTGAATTTTGAGTTAGACCGAGGAAACCACATCCCTCCTGGACTCAAAGGAAGGCTTTTCCTGATTTATGAATTCTGGGACTCATTTTGATCCACCATGGACTGACTTATGAATCATATTGTTTTATCAAGAGTTCCAGTTTTTAATCCTAAATTAGCATCAGCACCATGAACCTCCCCCACCATCCACCAGGGCTTTTCTAGCACACCACAGGCACCATCATCGCCTTGACTTGTCAGAGAACTACTTGGAGAGCTTCTTCACGGGTAGTGTTTTTTATTGGGAAAATATATCGACTAAGCTTCTTCCAAAAAAAAAAAAAAAACAAAAAACGCCTCTGGCTTTTGTTTTATTCTTTGGCAACACAGGTATTACATAGCCTTGAAAGAACCAAGAAGTTGATTTTATTCCATCGTGATGAGGTGTGTGAGCTTTATGTTAATTTTATGTGTCAACTTGACTATGCTAAGGGATACCTGGATAGCTGGGAAAACAGTATTTGTTTTAGTGTTTTAATGTAAATGATTGAAAAAAGAAATGAGCAGAGAGAGAAGATCCAAACACGGAGAGCAGTGTAAAAATAATGAGAAACTGGAAGGAGAGACAGAAATTAAGTACAAAGAAAGTCATTTCCAACCCTATCTTTGACGTAGATACTCACATGCAAACACACATATAAATGTATTTTGTGCATTTACAAAATACTAGGCACTTTACACATGAGGTCCCGTTTACTGCTTACAACAAAAAAATGAGAAGGCATGGTTATCGACATTTTATAGATAAGCAAATTAAAGCTGAGCCAAAGTCACATCACATGACTCAACTGTGGTAAAAGAATCTCAGTTGAAAATGAGATCTCTGGCTTAAAAGACGGCTAAACCCCCTTGAGGATTTTGCAGAGTAAATACAATTTTGATATACTATTTGTCCTTTATCTTCCCAAAGGTTTCAGTGTTTCTGGTCATCAGCAAAGTTGTAATAGGAAGAAGTTTTAACTCCCTGTCCTCTAAGGGAGCTAGTTTAAATAGCCTGCTCCTGTGAACAAAGTAACAGAAGAGCTCTTTTTGAAGAATTAGGGACTCTGATTTCATGCCTGCATTTCCTGCAAAGTTTCACAACTGTGGCTGCAGTCATCTCCACAGCAGAGCTCTCATTATTATGAGTGCCCACAGCAGCAGCTGTAATTTTCAAAAGAAACATTAAGCCTGTCTCCACCCCACCCCCAATGTCTATTAATATATCAGTAACAAATACCTTGCTGATAGCCCTGAATTTTGACAGCTCTAGGAGACGGCATCTTCCACAGTTATCGTCCTTTAAGAAAAGCAGTTTTATGAGGGGATTCTAGTGCAATTGGCATGGTTTCTTTACTAATCCGAAACCCAAAACTTGTCCTGTTTCTTTAGAAATTGAAAACCCAAAACAACCATCTCAAGGAAAAGTTCCAAGATGCTGCAGCTGCTATTTTATGGCGTTCTGAAAAGGCATCTGTTTTTAAGAAACACAACTAATGTCATTTAGTTCCTTCCAAACACCCAATAGTGGATGAAGAATCACCAGAGGACGAAGTGAACAGCTCTTGGAAGGGTAATTGTAGGAAACGTACATTTAGAGCCAGTGACTGGACCAGTATTGGCTCTTTCAGAAGGACAGAAGGATGACCTTTGCATCTGCCTGGGGTAAACATCCATGTTTCCCAGCCTTAGAGGTGTATATGGAGAGTAAAACCAACTACCTAAATGAATATGGGTCATTCTGGGGTGAATTTTGCCTAATGCTTGAACATACAGCTTGTCCTCATTTCAGACTGCTATTTGAGACAGATATTCACTTGCAAATGAGTCCCCATTATACAATGTAATAAAGGGAATAGCTATAGAATATCTTTTGCAATTGTTATGATCTGTTAGGTATTATCAATGGTCTTACAGCCTAAAAAAACTCAACAATCAGTTCTTATTAGTCCTTTTATGCTACTTTCTGCACTGATTGAGCACATTTATTTATTTCACAATCTCCCATTAACTCCACTCCAGACTAGGATTTCCTTTAATACTCCACTGCATCCTCACTTAGCTGGGCGAACTCCTGTAAATCTCTGGGTTCCTAGCACCTGGCACATTAACTGACCCTCAGCAAGCACTTCTTGGATGCGTTGACTTTCCAAACTGGTCTCCAACTACCATCAAGCATTATATATAACAATTCCTTAACAACTTCTCTTACAAAAATAGGGCAACCTTGTCGATCCACAGAACACACACACACACACACACACACACACACACACACACACACACATGCACACACGTATGCATACAAACATGATATTCCAGGATGGCCATCTGGCAAACTGGAAATAGGAAAATCTAGTTAGTCCTTGGTGTTTTCACTCTTTTTTATCTATTTTTTTTTCTATTTCTATTTTGTCTCCAGCTCTCTACTAGCAAGCTCTCTACCCATTGGCATATAGCTTTTCCTTTCTGGCCATAGACTTGCTTGTGGGTTAGGTTTCTTTCTAGGTATTCTTTCTACTCTGACTCTTTATCTGATAGAAAGAGACCCAGTGCAACCAAGTTTTTCTGGGAAAAGGTATATAAAGAGGGTACAATGTCAATTAAAACCTAAAAGACAGAGCTTACATAGATTTCTGATAAGCTAAATTCAGATTTGTGTATGAATCTCCACAAAAAAAAAAAATACAGAATTCAGAGTGGGAAGTGGGGGTGGCTATCAAGTAGGGTAAGACAGAAGTTTACAGAAGTGACCTAATTACAGAGGTTGTTTCTGGAGAGGCTACTTCAAGAGGTGAAATCGTTCATAATTCTAGACTCCACAGTGTTGATCATTGCCTAGGGAGTTTTCTTCTCATAAGAGCTGAACTTGGCTGGGTTCTTTCCTCACTGCCAAATTTACACACCTCCTAACTTTGTTTCTGCCCACATCCCACGCCTTGTTCTTCAGACTTCCAATTGATTATAAGAGCTAATCAGTAGCCTCCCAATAAAGTTGTTGTATGCCTAAGTTGGACAGAGTCTTGCAACCAAGATCCTTCACAAACTGGAAAACTAAGAAGTAAAGATGTTTAAAGGCCAGGCTCCGTGGCTCATGCCTGTAATCCCAGGACTTTGAGAGGCTGAGGCAGGCAGATCACGAGGTCAGGAGATTGAGACCATCCTGGCTAACAGGGTGAAACCCCATCTCTACTAAAAATACAAAAAATTAGCTGGGCCTGGTGGCAGATGCCTGTAGTCCCAGCTACTTGGGAGGCTGAGGCAGGAGAATGGCGTGAACCCAGGGGGCGGAGTTTGCAGTGAGCAGAGACTGCACCACTGCACTCCAGCCTGGGTGAAAGAGCGAGACTCTGTCTCAAAAAAAAAAAAAAAAAGTAAAGATGTTTAAAAAAAAAAAAAACACTTACTGAAAATGACAGGGAAAATGGCAGATAGGAGACAGGGCTAATGTGTAGCTACCACATGAATGCACAGAAGAGTGTGTGGAGACTAACACTGTGATTTTTGCTCCAAGAACCACCAAAAGAACATACCAAGAAAACTGAAAGAATTCACGGATTCTTTGAAAGCAGTGGCATGCTGCTGAAAATTCCATAAAACACGTGAAAAAAATGAGTTCCCAAATTGTGAGGGGGGGGAAGAAACCTGCCTCTGAACACACATCCCCACTGGAGAATCTGAAAATGCAGATCATGGGAGAAAGATTGTACCTTACCTAGAGACGAAATGGGTTGGGGAGTCACAAGAAATATATAGGTACAAGTAGAAGCGGGAAGTGCCTTGAACACACTCCCAGTCTCCAGCTTGAGCCCAGGGAAGCCAACCCTGCCTATATCTCACAGGGGCCCTTGGGAAAGGCAGCCAGCAAAACTGGGGAGGTACCATGGGGCAAAGGAAGTTCCCAACTGAAATTGGTAGTGGTTTTGACTGGGCACAACTTTTCTTGAGTGGAGTCTAGGAGACTAGAAGGAGCTGTTGTGAATACGTGCAAGCCAGTATGCAAGCACAGGAGTGCAGGAGCTGCCATGGATGGAGTGGGCAGATAGGGAGGGGCAAGGTCCAAAAGCTGTACTTGCTTTCTTAGCAGGGTAGCTCACAGCCTGGGGCAAGGTTTGAGTGGGGCACTGTGGGAGCAATACCGGCCTCACCAACTGTGTGGGAGCTGGGTAAGCCTTCTCACGGCTGGTTATCCCCTACTTCCCTGGTAAACTATATAACACAGCAGAGGCAGCCAAGATCTCCTCTGGAACACAATCCCATTGGCTTGAGAACCACTCTCCCATCCCCCATAGTGGCTGCGGCAAGCCCCACCCCAGGAGACTCTGAGACCAGACCCTCCTAACCCTCCCTTCCCTGATAGTATTCCCCTACTCACCCTGGTAGCTGAACACAAAACATAAAAACTCTGGGAGCTTTATATCCCTGCCTATCACCTGAGAAACCAAAATACTTACCCTGGCTATCTTAGGGCAAGCTTAGAGCCCCCTACTATTACAACAGCTGGTGCTTGCTTGAAAGTGTTACTTCCTGGCTGGAGGCCAACGAACTCAGGTCATTACAGCAACTCATGACAGAATAACTCCTATCCCAAGAAGGAGAAGACAACACCTAATTCAACTGTCTGCAAAATCCTGGCTAACCAGAGGCCCTGAGGGTGGCCATGTGACAACTTCACTGCTAGCATAACCAGTATTAGAGAAAGCCAGTACACTAAACATATCTATAACCAAGGATTCTCACAGAGTCTACTTCATTTCCCTGCCACATCTACCAGAGCAGGTGCTGGTATCCATGGCCGGGAAACCTGAAGATGGGTCACATAACAGGACTCTTTGCAGACATCCTCCAGCGCCATCACGGAGCCTGGTATTCCTGCTGGGTGGCTAGATCCAGAAGGGCAATAACAATCACTGTAGTCTAGCTCTCAGGAAGCCCATCCCCACAGGAACAGGAAGAGCATCACATTCAGGGATCACCCCATGGGACAAGAGAATCTGAACAGCAGGCCTTGAGCTCCAGACCTCTCCACTAAAGTAGTCTACCCAAGTAAGAAGGAACCAGAAAAGTAATACTGGTAATATGACAAAACAAGGTTCTGTAACACTCCCCAAAAATCATACCAGCTTCCCAGCAATGGATCCAAACCAATAAAAAAAATTTCTGAATTGCTGGATAAAGAATTCAGAAGGTTAGTTTTTAAGCTACTCAAGGAGATATTGGAGAAAGATAAAAAACAAAGAAATTTTAAAAAACACAGGATATGGATAAAAAATTCTCCAGAAAAATAGGCATCATAAAGAAAAAACAATCACAATTTCTGGAAGTGAAAGGCACACTTAAAGAAATAAAAAATGCACTGGAAAATTTCAACACCACACTAGAATGAACAGAAGAAAGAATTTCAGAGCTCAAAGACAAGTCTTTCAAATTAAAATTAACCCAATCAGACAAAGACAAAGAAAAAAGGAATTTAAAAAAATGAACAAAGGCTTCAAGAAATTTGGAATTATGTTAAATAGCCAAACCTAAGAATAATTGGTGTTCCTGAGGAAGAAGAAAAATCTAAAAGTTTGAAAAATTTATTTGACAGAATAATTGAGGAAAACTTCCCTGGCCTTGCTAGACATCTAGATATCCAAATACAAGAAGCTCAAAGAACACCTGGGAAATTCACCATAAAAAGATAATCACCTAGGCACATGGTCATCAGGTTATCTAAAGTCAAGATGAAGGAAAGAATCTTAAGAGCTGTGAGACAAAAGCATCAGATAACCTATAAAGGAAAACCTATCAGATTAAAGGCAGACCTCTCAGCAGAAACCTTACAAGCCAGAAAGGATTGGGGTCCCATTTTCAGCCTCCTGAAACAAAATAATTATCAGCCAAACATTTTGTATCCAGCAAAGCTAAGCTTCACATACAAAGGACAGATAGACTCTTTTTCAGGCAGACAAATGCTGAGACAATTCACCACTACTAAACCAGCACTACAAAAAATGCTAAAAGGAGTTCTAAATCTTGAAACCAAAGCTCAAAATACACCAAAATAGAACCTTCTTAAAGCATAAATCTCACAGGGCATATAAAACAATAACACAATGGAAAACAACAATAACAATAAGGTATTAAGGTAACAACTAACATGATGAATGGAACAGTACCTCACATCTCAATACTAACATTGTATGTAAATGGCCTAAATGCTCCACTTAAAGATACAGAATGGCAGAATGGGTGAAAATCCACCAACCAAGTGTCTGCTGTCTTCAAGACACTCATCTAATGCATAAAGACTCACATAAACTTAAGGTAAAGGGATGGAAAAAGATATTCCCCACAAATGAAAACCAAAAGTGAGCAGGAGTAGCTATTCTTATATCAGATGAAACAGACTTTTTTTTAGCTTTTATTTTAAGTTCAGGGGTACACGTGCAGGACATGCAGGTTTGTTACATAGGTAGATGAGTGTCATAGGGGGTTTGTTATACAGATTATTTTATCACTGAGGTATTAAGGCTAGTATCCATTAGTTATTTTTTCTGATCCTCTCCCTCTTCCCACCTTTCATTCTCTGATAGGTCCCAGTGTCTGTTGTTCCCTTCTGTGTGCTCATGTGTTCTCATCATTTAGCTCCCACTTACAAGTGAGAACATGCCATATTTGGTTTTCCATTTCTGTGTCAGTTTGCTAAGGATAATGGCCTCCAGCTCCACTCACGTCTCTGCAAAAAACATATTCTCATTATTTTTTATGGCTGCATAGTATTCCATGATGTATATATACAACTTTATCTAGTCAATCATTAATGAGCATTTAGGTTGATTCCATGTCTTTGCTATTGTCAATAATGCATATGCATGCATGTGTCTTTATAATAGAACAATTTATATTCCTTTGGGTAATATCAATACCATTTAAGCCAGTAACTGGATTGCTGGGTTAAATAGTGTTTCTGTCTTTAGGTCTTTAAGGAATTGCCATGCTGTCTTCCACAATACTTGACCTAATTTATGCTCCTGCCAACAGTGTATAAGTATTTCTTTTTCTCCACCAGTATATGTTATTTTTGACTATTTAATAACAGCCATTCTGACTGGTGTGAGATGGCATCTCATTGTGGTTTTGATTTGCATTTCTCTAATGATCAGTGATGTTGAGCTTTTGTTCATATGATTGTTGGCCACATGTATGTCTTCTTTTGAGAAGTGTCTGTTTATGTCCTTTGCCCACATTTTAATGGAGTTGTTTGTTTTTTTTTTTTCAAAACAGACTTCACAGCAACAACACTAAAAAAAGACAGGGAGGGACATTATATATAACAGTAAAAAAAGACAAGGAGGGATGCTATATATATAGCAATAAAAGGAATAGTCCAACAGGAAAATATCACAATCCTAAATGTGCATGCTCCTAACACTGGTGCTCCCAAATTTACAAAACAATTACTGCTTGACCTAAGAAATGAGATAGACAGCAACACAGTAATAGTGGGGGACTTCAATACTCCACTGACAGCACTAGACAGGTCATCAAGACAGAAAGTCAACAAAGAAACAGTGGACTTAAACTATATCCTAGAACAAATGAACTTAACAGATATTTATAGGACATTCTACCAACAACTACAGAATATACATTCTTTTCTTCAGCACATGGTATGTTCTCCAAGATAGACCATATGATGGGTTACAAAAGAAGTCTCAATAAATTTAAGAAAATCAAAATTATATCAAGTACCCTCCCAGACCACAGTGAAATAAAACTGGAAATTAACTCCAAAAGAACCCCCACAACTATAGAAACACATGGAAATTAAATCATCTGCTCCTGAATGACCTTTGGGTCAACAATGAAATGAAGATGGAAATGTAAAAATTCTTTGAGCTGAATAACAATAATGACACAACTTATCAAAACTTCTGGGATACAGCAAAAGCAATGCTAAGAGGAAAGCTCAAAGGCCTACATCACAAAGTCTGAAAGAGTGCAAATGGACAATCTAAGGTCACATCTCAAGGAACTCAAGGAACCAGAACAAACCAAGTCCAAACCCAGCAGAAGAAAAGACATAACAAAGAGCAGAGCAGAAGTAAATATAAATGAAAAAAAAAAAAAAGTACAAAAGTAAGTGAAACAAAAAGCTGATTCTTTGAAAGGTAAACAAAATTGATAGACCATTGGTGAGATTAACCAAGAAGAGAGAAGATCCAAATAAGCTCAATTAGAAATGAAATGGGAGATGGCCAGGCACAGTGGCTCACACCTGTAATCCCAGCACTTTGGGAAGCCAAGGCAGGCAGATCACGAGGTCAGGAGATTGAGACCATCCTGGCTAATATGGTGAAACCCCGTCTCTACCAAAAATACAAAAAATTAGCCGGGCATGGTGGCAGGCGCCTATAGTCCCAGCTACTCAGGAGGCTGAGGCAGGAGAATGGTGTGAACTTGGGAGGCGGAGCTTGCAGTGAGCTGAGATGGCACCACTGCATTCCAGCCTGGGTGACAGAGCAAGACTCTGTCTCAAAAAAAAAAAAAAGAAAGAAAAGAAAAGAAAGAAATGAAATGGGAGATATTACAACCAATACCACAGAAATACAAAAGATCATTCAAGGCTACTATGAACACCTTTATGAAAACAAACTAGAAAATCTAGAAGAAATGGATACATTTCTGAAAATATACAACCCTCCCAGATTAAATCAGGAAGAAATAGAAACTCTAAAGAGACCAATAACAAGCAGCGAGATTGAAATTATAATAAAAAAATTGACTACAAAAAAAAAGTCCAGGACCAGATGGATTCACAGCTGAATGCTCTCAGACATTCAAGGAAGAATTGGTGCCAATCTTACTGAAATTATTCCAAAAGATAAAGAAGGACTCCTTCCTAAATCATTCTGTGAAGCCAGTATCACCTTAATTCCAAAACCAGGAAAGAACATGACAAAGAAAAAAAAAAAACAATAAAACTACAGATCAATATCCCTGATGAACCCATAGATGTAAAAATCCTCAACAAAATACTATCTAACCAACTTCAAAAGCATATTAAAAAGACTACTCCATGATCAAGTGAGTTTCATATAAGGAATGCTGAGATAATTTAACATGTGCAACTCAATAAATGTGATACATCACATAAACAGAATTAAAAACAAAAACATGTGATCATCTCAATAGATGCAGAAAAAGTATTTGACAAAATCCAGCATCTCTTTATGATTAAAACCCTCAGCAAAATTGGTGTAGAATGGACATATCTAAAGGTAATAAAAGCCATCTATGACAAAATCACAGCTGACATTATACTAAATGAGGAAAACTTGAAAGCATTCCCCTGAGAATCAAAACAAGACAAGGATGACCACTTTCACCACTTTTATTGAAAACAGTGGGAGGGAGGAGTCAAGATGGCCGAATAGGAACAGCTCCGGTCTACAGCTCCCAGCGTGAGCGATGCAGAAGACGGGTGATTTCTGCATTTCCGTCTGAGGTACCGAGTTCATCTCACTAGGGAGTGCCAGACAGTGGGCGCAGTCAGTGGGTGCGCGCACAGTGCACGAGCCAAAGCAGGGCGAGGCATTGCCTCACTTGGGAAGTGCAAGGGGTCAGGGAGTTCTCTTTCCTAGTCAAAGAAAGGGGTGACAGACGGCACCTGGAAAATCAGGCCACTCCCACCCAAATACTGCGCTTTTCCGATGGGCTTAAAAAACGGCGCACCAGGAGATTATATCCCGCACAGGGCTTGGAGGGTCCTATGCCCACAGAGTCTCGATGATTGCTAGCACAGCAGTCTGAGATCAAACTGCAAGTTGGCAGCCAGGCTGGCGGAGGGGCGCCCGGCATTGCTCAGGCTTGCTTAGGTAAACAAAGCAGCTGGGAAGCTGGAACTGGGTGGAGCCCACCACAGCTCAAGGAGGCCTGCCTGCCACTGTAGGCTCCACCTCTGGGGGCAGGGCACAGACAAACAAAAACAGCAGTAACCTCTGCAGACTTAAATGTCCCTGTCTGACAGCTTTGAAGAGAGCAGTGGTTCTCCCAGCACACAGCTGGAGATCTGAGAACGGGCAGACTGCCTCCTCAAGTGGGTCCCTGACCCCTGACCCCCAAGCAGCCTAATTGGGAGGCACCCCCCTGCAGGGGCACACTGACACCTCACACGGCCGGGTACTCCAACAGACCTGCAGCTGAGGGTCCTGTCTGTTAGAAGGAAAACTAACAAACAGAAAGGACATCCACACCAAAAACCCATCGGTACATCACCATCATCAAAGACCAAAAGTAGATAAAACCACAAAGATGAGGAAAAAACAGAGCAGAAAAACTGCAAACTCTAAAAAGCAGAGCACCTCTCCTCCTCCAAACAAACACAGTTCCTCACCAGCAATGGAACAAAGCTGGATGGAGAATGACTTTGACGAGCTGAGAGAAGAAGGCTTCAGACGATCAAATTATTCCGAGCTACAGGAGGAAATTCAAACCAAAGGCAAAGAAGTTGAAAACTTTGAAAAAAATTTAGAAGAATGTATAACTAGAATAACCAATACAGAGAAGTGCTTAAAGGAGCTGATGGAGCTGAAAACCAAGGCTTGAGAACTACGTGAAGAATGCAGAAGCCTCAGGAGCCAATGCGATCAACTGGAAGAAAGGGTATCAGCGATGGAAGATGAAATGAATGAAATGAAGTGAAAAGGGAAGTTTAGAGAAAAAAGAATAAAAAGAAACAAACAAAGCCTCCAAGAAATATGGGACTATGTGAAAAGACCAAATCTACATCTGATTGGTGTACCTGAAAGTGACGGGGAAAATGGAACCAAGTTGGAAAACACTCTGCAGGATATTATCCAGGAGAACTTCCCCAATCCAGCAAGGCAGGCCAACATTCAGATTCAGGAAATACAGAGAATGCCACAAAGATACTCCTCGAGAAGAGCAACTCCAAGACACATAATTGTCAGATTCACCAAAGTTGAAATGAAGGAAAAAATGTTAAGGGCAGCCAGAGAGAAAGGTCGAGTTACCTTCAAAGGGAAGCCCATCAGACTAACAGCGGATCTCTCGGCAGAAACTCTACAAGCCAGAAGAGAGTGGGGGCCAATATTCAACATTCTTAAAGAAAAGAATTTTCAATCCAGAATTTCATATCCAGCCAAACTAAGCTTCATAAATGAAGGAGAAATAAAATACTTTACAGACAAGCAAATGCTGAGAGATTTTGTCACCACCAGGCCTGCCCTAAAAGAGCTCCTGAAGGAAGCGCTAAACATGGAAAGGCACAACCGGTACCAGCCGCTGCAAAATCATGCCAAAATGTAAAGACCACCAAGACTAGGAAAAAACTGCATCAACTAACGAGCAAAATAACCAGCTAACATCATAATGACAGGATCAAATTCACACATAACAATATTAACTTTAAATGTAAATGGACTAAATGCTCCAATTAAAAGACACAGACTGGCAAATTGGATAAAGAGTCAAGACCCATCAGTGTGCTGTATTCAGGAAACCCATCTCATGTGCAGAGACACACATAGGCTCAAAATAAAAGGATGGAGGAAGATCTACCAAGCAAATGGAAAACAAAGAAAGGCAGGGGTTGCAATCCTAGTCTCTGATAAAACAGACTTGAAACCAACAAAGATCAAAAGAGACAAAGAAGGCCATTACATAATGGTAAAGGGATCAATTCAACAAGAAGAGCTAACTATCCTAAATATATATGCACCCAACACAGGAGCACCCAGATTCATAAAGCAAGTCCTGAGTGACCTACAAAGAGACTTAGACTCCCACACAATAATAATGGGAGACTTTAACACCCCACTGTCAACATTAGACAGATCAACGAGACAGAAAGTTCACAAGGATACCCAGGAATTAAACTCAGCTCCGCACCAAGTGGACCTAATAGACATCTACAGAACTCTCCACCCCAAATCAACAGAATATACATTTTTTTTCAGCACCACACCACACCTATTCCAAAATTGACCACATACTTGGAAGTAAAGCTCTCCTCAGCAAATGTAAAAGAACAGAAATTATAACAAACTATCTCTCAGACCACAGTGCAATCAAACTAGAACTCAGGATTAAGAATCTCACTCAAAACCGCTCAACTACATGGAAACTGAACAACCTGCTCCTGAATGACTACTGGGTACATAACGAAAAGAAGGCAGAGATAAAGATGTTCTTTGAAACCAACGAGAACAAAGACACAACATACCAGAATCTCTGGGACACATTCAAAGCAGTGTGTAGAGGGAAATTTATAGCACTAAATGCCCACAAGAGAAAGCAGGAAAGATCCAAAATTGACACCCTAACATCACAATTAAAAGAACTAGAAATGCAAGAGCAAACACATCCAAAAGCTAGCAGAAGGCAAGAAATAACTAAAATCAGAGCAGAACTGAAGGAAATAGAGACACAAAAAACCCTTCAAAAAATTAATCAATCCAGGAGCTGGTTTTTTGAAAGGATCAACAAAATTGATAGACCACTAGCAAGACTAATAAAGAAAAAAATAGAGAAGAATCAAATAGATGCAATAAATATGATAAAGGGGATATCACCACTGATCCCACAGAAATACAAACTACCATCAGAGAATACTACAAACACCTCTACGCAAATAAACTAGAAAATCCAGAAGAAATGGATAAATTCCTCGACACATACACTCTCCCAAGATTAAACCAGGAAGAAGTTGAATCTCTGAATAGACCAATAACAGGAGCTGAAATTGTGGCAATAATCAATAGCTTACCAACCAAAAAGAGTCCAGGACCAGATGGATTCACAGCCAAATTCTACCAGAGGTACAAGGAGGAACTGGTACCATTCCTTCTGAAACTATTCCAATCAATAGAAAAAGAGGGAATCCTCCCTAACTCATTTTATGAGGCCAGCATCATCCTGATACCAAAGCTGGGCAGAGACACAACCAAAAAAGAGAATTTTAGACCAATATCCTTGATGAACATTGATGCAAAAATCCTCAATAAAATACTGGCAAACCGAATTCAGCAGCACATCAAAAAGCTTATCCACCATGATCAAGTGGGCTTCATCCCTGGGATGCAAGGCTGGTTCAATATACGCAAATCAATAAATGTAATCCAGCATATAAACGGAACCAAAGACAAAAACCACATGATTATCTCAATAGATGCAGAAAAGGCCTTTGACAAAATTCAACAACCCTTCATGCTAAAAACTCTCAATAAACTAGGTATCGATGGGACGTATCTCAAAATAATAAGAGCTATCTATGACAAACACACAGCCAATATCATACTGAATGGGCAAAAACTGGAAGCATTCCCTTTGAAAACTGGCACAAGACAGGGATGCCCTCTCTCACCACTCCTATTCAACATAGTGTTGGAAGTTCTGGCCAGGGCAATCAGGCAGGAGAAGGAAATAAAGGGTATTCAATTAGGAAAAGAGGAAGTCAAATTGTCCCTGTTTGCAGATGACATGATTGTATATCTAGAAAACCCCATTGTCTCAGCCCAAAATCTCCTTAAGCTGATAAGAAACTTCAGCAAAGTCTCAGGATACAAAATCAATGTGCAAAAATCACAAGCATTCTTATACACCAACAACAGACAAACAGCCAAATCATGAGTGAACTCCCATTCACAATTGCTTCAAAGAGAATAAAATACCTAGGAATCCAACTTACAAGGGATGTGAAGGACCTCTTCAAGGAGAACTACAAACCACTGCTCAAGGAAATAAAAGAGGATACAAACAAATGGAAGAACATTCCATGCTCATGGGTAGGAAGAATCAATATCGTGAAAATGGCCATACTGCCCAAGGTAATTTACAGATTCAATGCCACCCCCATCAAGCTACCAATGACTTTCTTCACAGAATTGGAAAATCTAAAGTTCATATGGAACCAAAAAAGAGCCTGCATCACCAAGTCAATCCTAAGCCAAAAGAACAAAGCTAGAGGCATCACACTACCTGACTTCAAACTATACTACAAGGCTACAGTAACAAAAACAGCATGGTACTGGTACCAAAACAGAGATATAGATCAATGGAACAGAACAGAGCCCTCAGAAATAACACCGCATATCTACCACTATCTGACCTTTGACAAACCTGAGGAAAACAAGCAATGGGGAAAGGATTCCCTATTTAATAAATGGTGCTGGGAAAACTGGCTAGCCATATGTAGAAAGCTGAAACTGGATCCCTTCCTTACACCTTATACAAAAATCAATTCAAGATGGATTAAAGACTTAAACGTTAGACCTAAAACCATAAAAACCCTAGAAGAAAACCTAGGCATTCCCATTCAGGACATAGGCATGGGCAATGACTTCATGTCTAAAACACCAAAAGCAATGGCAACCAAAGCCAAAATTGACAAATGGGATCTAATTAAACTAAAGAGCTTCTGCACAGCAAAAGAAACTACCATCAGAGTGAATAGGCAACCTACAAAATGGGAGAAAATTTTTGCAACCTACTCATCTGACAAAGGGCTAATATCCAGAATCTACAATGAACTCAAACAAATTTACAAGAAAAAAACAAACAACCCCATCAACAAGTGGGTGAAGGACATGAACAGACACTTCTCAAAAGAAGACATTTATGCAGCCAAAAGACATGAAAAAATGCTCATCATCACTGGCCATCAGAGAAATGCAAATCAAAACCACAATGAGATGCCATCTCACACCAGTTAGAATGGCAATCATTAAAAAGTCAGGAAACAACAAGTGCTGGAGAGGATGTGGAGAAATAGGAACAATTTTACATTGTTGGTGGGACTGTAAACTAGTTCAACCATTGTGGAAGTCAGTTTGGCAATTCCTCAGGGATCTAGAACTAGAAATACCATTTGACCCAGCCATCCCATTACTGGGTATATACCCAAAGGACTATAAATCATGCTGCTATAAAGACACATGCACACGTATGTTTATTGCGGCATTATTCACAATAGCAAAGACTTGGAACCAACCCAAATGTCCAACATTGATAGACTGGATTAAGAAAATGTGGCACATATACACCATGGAATACTATGCAGCCATAAAAAATGATGAGTTCATGTCCTTTGTAGGGACATGGTTGAAATTGGAAATCATCATTCTCAGTAAACTATTGCAAGAACAAAAATCCAAACACCGCATATTCTCACTCATAGGTGGGAATTGAACAATGAGAACACATGGACATAGGAAGGGGAACATCACACTCTGGGGACTGTTGTGGGGTGGGGGGAGTGGGGAGGCATAGCACTGGGAGATATACCTAATGCTAGATGATGAGTTAGTGGGTGCAGTGCACCAGCATGGCACATGTATACATATGTAACTAACCTGCACATTGTGCACATGTACCCTAAAACTTAAAGTATAATAATAATAAATAAAATAAAATAAAATAAAAATAAAATAGTGCTGGAAGTCCTAGCCAGAGCAATCAGACAAGAGAAAGAAAGGAACGGCATCCAAATCAGTAAAGAGGAAGTGAAAATGTCACTGCTCACCATGGATATTATTGTATTCCTGGAAAACCCTAAAAACTAATCCAAAAAGCTCCTAGTAAAGTTACAGGATACAAACTCAATGAAAAAAAAAAATCACTAGCATTCCTATACACCAATAACAGCCAAACCAAGAGCCAAATCATAAAGGCAATCCCATTTACAGTTGCCACAAAAAGAATAAAATACCTAGGAATCCAGCTAACCAGGGAGGTGAAATATCTCTACAAGGAAAACTACAAAACACTGCTGAAATAAATAATTGACAACACAAACAAGTGGAAACATCCCATGCTCATGGATAGGAAAAATCAATGTAATGAAAATTGCTATATTGCCAGAAGCCATCTACAGATTGAATGCAATTCCCATCAAAGAACCATCATCATTCTTCACTGAACTAGGAAAAACAATCCTAAAATTCATATCAAACCAAAAAAGACCTGGCATAGCCAAAGCAAGACTAAGCAAAAAGAACAAACCTGGAGGCATGACATTACCTCACTGCAAACTATACTGCAAGGCTACAGTTACCAAAATATCGTGGTTCTGGTATAAAAATAGGCATATAAACCAAAAGGAAAAGAATAGAGAATCCAGAAATAAAGCCAGATACTTTACAGCCAACTGACCTTTGACAAAGCAAACAAAAACATAAAGTGGGGAAAGGACACACTATTCAACAAATGGTGCTGGAATAATTGGCAAGCCATATGTAGAAGAATGAAACTGAATTACAACTCTCACGTTATACAAAAATCAACTCAAGATGAATCAAAGACTAAAATCTAAGACCTGAAATCATAAATATCCTAGAAGATAAAATTGGTAAAACTCTTCTAGACATTGGCTTAGGCAAAGGGTTCATGACCTAGAAGCCTAAAGCAAATGCAACAACAACAAAAAATAAACAGATTAGACCTAATTAAACTAAAAAGCTTCTGCAAAGCAAAAGAAATAATCAACAGAGTAGACAGACAACACACAGAATGGGAGAAAATATTCACCAAACTATGCATCTGACAAAGGACTAATATTTGGAATCTACAAGGAACTCAAACAAATCAGTGAAAAAAAAACCCCACAAATAATCCCATCAAAAAGTGGGCAAAGGACATGAATGGACAATTCTCAAAAGATATACAAATGGCCAAGAAACATATGAAAAAAATGCTCAACATCACTAATTATTAGAGAAATGCAAATTAAAACCTCAAAAAGATACCACCTTACTCCTGCAAGAATGGGCATAATTAAAAAATAAAAAAAGAATAGATGTTGGCATGGGTGATGGAAATGGAACACTTTTACACTGCAGGTGGAAATGTAATCTAGTACAACCACTATGGAAAACAGTATGGAGATTCCTTACAGAACTAAAAGTAGAACTACAATTTGGTCCAGCAATCCCACTACTGGGTATCTACCCTGAGGAAAAGAAATCATTATATGAAAAAAACACTTGCACATGTGTGTTTATAGCAGCACAATTCTCAGTTGCAAAAATATGGAACCAGCCTAAATGACCATTGACCAATAAGTGGATAAAGAAATTATGGTATATATACACCATGAAATACTACTCAGTCATAAAAAGGAATGAAATAATGGCATTCGCAGCAACCTGGATGGAGTTGGAGGCCATTATTTTAAGTAGAGTAACACAGTAATGGAAAGCCAAATATCATATGTTCTCACTCATAAGTAGGAGCTAGGCTATGAGGACATATAGGCATAAGAATGGTATAATGGACTTTGGGTACAGGGGAGGAAGGGAGGAGGGTGGTGTGAGGGATAAAAGACTACGCATTGGGTAGATTATACACTGCACAGCTTGGGTGATGGGTACAACAAAATCTCAGTAATTACCACTAAATAACTTATCTATATAACAAAAAACCACCTGTCCCCCCAAAACTATTAAAATTGTTTAAAAAAACAATAGTCGGCCAGGCGCGGTGGCTCATGCCTGTAATCCCAGCACTTTGGGAGGCTGAGGCAGGTGGATCACAAGGTCAGGAAATCGAGACCATGGTGAAACCCAGTCTCTACTAAAAATACAAAAAATTAGCCGGGCACTGTGGCGGGCGCCTGTAGTCCCAGCTACTCAGGAGGCTGAGGCAGGAGAGTGGCGTGAGCAGAGATCGCGCCACTGCACTCCAGCCTGGGCGACAGAGCGAGACTCCGTCTCAAAAAAAAAAAAAAAAAAAAAAAAAAAGAATAGCCAAAAAGAAAGTGACAGTCATAGATGGCACTGCTGTGATTCTAGCAAGGCTGTAGGCTTCCAGAGTCCTTGCTCTTAACCAGTATTCAACATGCTTTTTTGCAAGAATGTATGCAACCACTTTAGGAAAATATTTTTAACTCTAAAAAATACAGTAATATTGAACATATGCATACTATACAACCCAAAAATTGCATCTTGGATGTGACATATTGCAAAAAATCAGTGCAATGCTTTCAAGATTCTCCCATTAACAAGTGCAGTTTATTTTCCCATTCTGTGAATCTGGGTTGCTCTCATAATTTTCGTCCACGAAAGTAAAGTAGAAGTGTTGTTGTGTCAGCTCTGAGCTTAGGCCTCAAGAGACCTTATAGTTTGTGTTCTTACTGGTCTTGGAACCCCACCACGCTGCATATAAGCCCTGTGCCAAGTTGCTGGCAGATGAGAGACCATGTAGAACAGAGATGAACCATCTTAGCTTAGCCATCTTAGACCAGCCAGCCCCCAGATTCCCTGGCAGGAAACACAGATGCATGAAAAGCCCAGCTCAAACCAGCAGAGCTTGAGCTCAAGCCAAAGTACCAACCCACAGAATTGTGAGCTATATAAATGGTGGTTGTGTTAAGTCACTAATTTTTTGAGATGGTTTCATGAAGCAAAAAACAATTCACTAAATACATTGGGTATATATATATATATATATATATATATATATATATATATATATATATACACACACACACACACATACACCAGATGTGTATTTTTTCTTTTTTTTTTTTTTTTTGAGATGGAGTGTCACTCTGTTGCCAGGCTGGAGTGCAGTGGCACAATCTCAGCTCACTACAACCTCTGCCTCCCAGGTTCAAGCAATTCTCCTGTCTCAGCCTCCCGAGTAGCTGGGACTACAGGCGCGCGCCACCATGCCCAGCTAATTTTTGTATTTTTAGTAAAGATGGGGTTTCACCATGTTGGCCAGGAGGGTCTCGATCTCTTGACCTCATGATCCACCTGCCTTGGCCTCCCAAAGTGCTGGAATTACAGGCGTGAGCCACCGCGCCCGGCCCACACCAGGTATGTATGCTTTTTGACTGTTCATAACAATACTGTTTATGCTAGTAATAAAACAATTTAAATAGCAATAAATAAATACACAAACTGCATAATAATCATACAATGGAGAACTCTACAGCAGTGAAATTCTCAACTAGAGAGAACAATATGTACTACCATCGATGGATCTCATAAGCAATGAGAAATGAAAAAAAAGATGCAAAAAAAAAGTGGTACCAAAACATGCAATTTGGTACCACTTATATTAAGTTGGAAAATAAGCAAATTATGTATTGATTAGGGATTCCTTTTTATGTGGTAAGTCTAAAGAACTGCATGGAAAAAATAATCATCATATAAGTCAGAGTAGGCTAACTCAATACAAGTTTTTCTCTCACTTAGATCATAGTCCAGTGAACTTGGTGGTGAGAAACTCCTCCATATGGTCATTCAGGGACCCAATATTGTCCGTTGTATTTCCCCCTCCTTGAGAACTTCAGGACCTTCTTTATGCAGCCAAGTAAGGAAAAAGCTAGGAAGATTACTCAGGAGGTTTTTCTGGGTGAGATCAAGAAGTTATGTACCTCATTTTGTTCACATTCTGTTGGTCAGAATTCATTTACATGCAAGGGAAGTTGGTAAATATAGTATAGCTGTATGGCACAGAAAATAAAAGGGACTTTTTGTAGTAGATTTTGTTGTAGTTAACACTGGGTGGGTGGGTGGGGACAGAGTGACGTATATTCAGGGGAGAAGAAATGGACGGCTTCACCTATATTGTTCTATTTGCTAAGCTATGTGGGATGCAAGCATGGATTTTTATTATATTTTCTTTAAGTATTTGCTTTTTCTGAACTACGTCATTATACAATGAAGAGCTTATTAAAGTAATTAAATAGAATGTAGGATCTCTAATTAGGGAAACAGAGATTAAAACAATTCTGTATGAAATATTCAGGAGAAATGAATCAGAATTCTAGAAGAATATCCTGGGAATGGAGTAGGGATTCTGCAATTTAGAACGATGTAAGTGTGCAGGGCTGATTTCTGTTTTTGTTGGGTTGTCCTTTGAATCAAGATTGATTCTGGAAAGGGATGTAAATGAGCATCAGCAATTCTATAGGCGGCCGAGCACTGTGGCTCATGCCTGTTTTCCCAGTGTTTGAGTGGTCGAAGTGGGAAGATTGCCTGAGCCGAGGAGTTTTAGATCAGCCTAGATAACATGGCAAGACCCTGTCTCAAAAAAAAAAAAAAAAAAAAATTTACAAGAAAGTCTAAACACCCAATAGCATCAGGTAAGGGCTCTTACATGCACCATCATAGCAAAGAATTGTAGAATTTTCAGAGTGGAAAGGGTCTTCAGAGATACGTACTCTTATCAGCTTTCTACCAAGGACAGTTGTGTCCTCCCCAGTACCTTTGGCAGGTGGTCATTCAGCCCCTGGGAGAACATTTCCAGTGAAGAGTGTTCTAAGCCTTCTCTATAGTCCTGACTGTCCAGCATGCGTGGCCTCATACTTTATTTTCTGCCAGGCCAGGAGTAGACAATCCAAGGTAATCCACTATGTTGTCAACTGGGCTGCTGTTTTTGGTAAAGGTAATGGCCTTTCAATGGCTTAATCCAATGGATTGGCCCATAGAGTGCCTAATGGGAGAATGTCTTGGAGTGTGTGAAACTTTCTTCAGAACCTACAGATGCTCACTTATTTATCTGCATATTTCTAGACACATTTCTAAGGTAACCCTTTATATTGCAGGATGCATATCTGAGATCAAGATTAAAAATTATTTTTTTTCACCATTTGAAGTTGATATTCAGCCTATGAGGGGCCACACCCACAGTCATAAAGGTGATATTTCCTTACTCTGTACTCCTGAGGATCTTTGTGTATACCTCTTTTTTGATACTTCAAATATTCTGGCATCAACTAGGGAGTGATATTTGTCTATGTTCCTTCTAGTATTTGATGACTTCCTCATAGATATTAATCAGCCACAGTGTCTGGTCTACAGAAGATGACCAATAATAAGAAAAAATGCAAACATAAACATTAGAAAAGTTATAAGGAAAATAATTCAAAAGAATTGATGAGATGTGAGACTACTTCTACTTAACAGGAGTTATTAATTACTAATACAAGATTTCTATGAGAAACGGTTGAACACTTAAATTACATGCAAATCAGAAGGATTTCAGAATACAGATATTATGGCCATACTAAAATTTCAGATCACCAGGAGTATGTAATATCCCTCCTTTTCTAGATATTGCAGTTAGCTGTATTCATGTGCTAAAATTCACGAAGATGCACGTGTTTACAAAGTAAGGCAGATAAGATTGAAAGTGGCAGTTCACAGCTCCCAGACAAGAGGGTTCCATTTTGAAAGTGGCAACCTTCTCCTTTCCACTTGATTACAGATCCAATGGAAAGATAAGCATAAACATCAGATAAAAATTATGACTTAAGTCTTTGGGCAAATCGGCTTGTTAAAATTCTGAATTAAAAAATTCCCTGAAACTGCAGGCCACTCCGCAGTGACAGATCCAGCTCATCTGTGCTTGTGACATGGCTACAAAATGGTGAGAAGGATTTGAGTTGTGTTCATTTCATTCTTCCAGCTCACCAGTCAGGAAAGGCACTGCTCATCAGCCCAAATGCCCATCAATCAATGAGCGTATAAAGAAAATGTGAGATATAAATGTATATACACATACCATGGAATACTACTCAGCCACAAAAGGAACAAAATAACAGCATTCACAGCAACCTGGATAGAATTGGAGGCCATTATTCTAAGTGAACTCAGAAATGGAAAACTAAACATCATATGTTCTCACTCATAAGTGGGAGCTAAGCTGTGAAGACGCAAAGGCATTAAGAATGATACAGTGGACTTTGGGAACTCAGGGGAAAGGGTGGGAAGGGGGTGAGGGATAAAAGACTACACACTGGGTAGAGTGTACACTGCTTGGGTGAGGAGTGTACCAAAATCTCAGAAATCACCACTGAAGAATTTATTCATGGAACCAAACACCACTTGTTTCCCAAACACCTATTGAAATAGAAAAAACAAAAAAAGAAAAGGCACTCCTCATGAGGGGCAGTGACGGTTGGGCAAACCCAGCAGAGCTACACAAATGGAAACTCTCACATAGAAACAGAAGAGTAAATAAGTATGCCCCAATAACAAAGTAGGCTTTCCAAATTCTGTCCATAGTGTGCTAACTCGTTTCCCATAAAACACTGGGGAGTATGCAGTACTCTGAATCTTTTTTTTGTTTTGTTTTGTTTTGTTTTGTTTTGTTTTGTTTTTGAGACGAAGTCTCGCTCTGTCGCCCAGGCTGGAGTGCAGTAGCACGATCTCCACTCGCTGCAAGCTCCGCCTCCCGGGTTCACCCCATTCTCCTGCCTCAGCCTCCCGAGTAACTGGGATTACAGGCGCCCGCCACCACGCCCAACTAATTTTTTGTATTTTTAGTAGAGACGGGGTTTCACCGTGTTAGCCAGGATGGTCTCGATCTCCTGACCTCGTGATCCGCCCGCCTTGGCCTCCCAAAGTGCTGAGATTACAGGAGTGAGCCACCGCGCCTGGCCTAGTACTCTGAATCTTATTCATGATCCAGAAGAAGGTGGTTTGACAGGTTTTCTGGAAACTATATATCCCTCCAACAGCAAGGAGCAGCACTATTTCTCCTCCTGGTATCCCCAGTGAATGCTGATAGAAATGCAAGACTGTCATGGGTAATAAATACATAAGCAGGTCTGAGCTTCAATAGCAAGGTGCAGAAAGAATCAGGGAGCATAAAATAGAGTTGCTTAGGATTCTGCTGACTGGTCTAGGGCAGAAGTAGGGCTGGTTGATTGTACACTTCCTCTGTCAGAGCCTGAGAAGCTCGAAAGGATTGTTCAGAAAAATGCCAAAGCAGGTATAAATTTATGCTCACAAGTATTCCGCTGTCAATGTGCAACTCTAGCTGGGGTTTTGGGTGTATATTTTGATGTAATTAGAAAAAAAAAAGACTATGAAGCCCAAGAAAACACATCAGTCTTTTACAGTGCAATTATATGGTTTTCTGTGGCTTTGTTCTATGACTCTGAGGCAGACACATATACATATGTGCATTTGTTTTGTGAATTTATGTATTTATATAAACACATCACACATTGTCAGTTATTAGAGGTTTCTTATATGTAAATTATTCTAAGTAAAGTATAAATATAAAATTTAAAATATATATTTAAATATAAAAACTTCTTTAATATTAGTTTTACATTTATAATATTTTGAAATAGATGTCCTGAATTATTAAAAGAAGATTCTGAGAAAGAGTTAACCATTTCTTGATTTCTTAAGTTCATCATTATGGGATGAACTTGGGTTATTGAAATATTTAGAGAACTTTTCCCTTACATGTAATGGTCCAGACTGTGCTTATCATCTCTCTGTCACGATCAGCTGCTAGATATTTTTGAGATAAAATTTACACACAGTGAAATGCACAGCTCTTAATTGTATAATCTGATGAGTTTTGATGAATATTATATCTGTGTTGTCATACCCCAGTCAAAACACAGGATACTTCTATCAGTGGTACAATCATGGCTCATTTCAGCCTCCAACTCCTGGGCTCAAAGGATCCTTCCACCTCATTTTTTGTAGAGACAGGTCTCCATATGTTGCCCAGGCTAGTCTCTAACTCCTGGGCTTGAGTGATCCTCCTGCCTTGGTCTCCCAAAGTGCTGGAATTACAGGCGTGAGCCACTGCTTCCAGCCCATACAATGTGTTTGTCCATTTTCCTGTTGATGGATATTAAGGCAGTTTCCCTTTTATCCTATTACAAAGAAAGTTGTAATAACATTTTTATAAACATTTGAATAAGCAACTTGATAAACATATGAAAGAAAAGACTTGAAATTCCTAATAAAATCACATGCAAAAAATTAGTCTGCAATAAGTCATAAAACAAAATGTAGAAGAAACTAAAACCAAAAAGCTTCCAGAAGAAAAAGAATATAGGAAAATATGTTCATAACCTTGGGGTAGCAAAGATTTCTTATATTCTTAACACATTTTCCTATATTCTTAACATAAAAAGCACTAAACATAAAAGTTGGCAAATTAGACATCATGAAAATGAAGAGCTCATCAAAACACACCATTAAGAAAATGAAAAGTCATTGTCAGTGTAGTGTAAGCAGTGAAATGTATTGGCAAATACATTTGACAAAGTAATTGTATAGAAAATAAATAAAGAAATAAAAAATCAACACTAAGAACACATGTTAATTTAAAAAATGACAAAAGATTTGAAAAGATACTTCACAAGAGCAGATCTAATGAATAGCAATAAGCATATGAAAAATGCTCAATGTCATTACTCTTAAATAATATGTATGTATGTATGTATGTATGTATGTATGTATGTATGTATGTATGTATTTATTTATTTTTGAGGTGGAATCTTTCTCTGTTGCCCAGGCTGGAATGCAGTGGCATGATCTAGGCTCACTGCAACCTCTGCCTTCTGGGTTCAAGCGATTCTCCTGCCTCAGCTTCCCCAGTAGCTGCGATTACAGGCACCTACCACCATGCCTGGCTAATTTTTGTATTTTTAGTAGAGATGGAGTTTCACTATGTTGGTCAGGCTGGTCTCAAACTCCTGGCCTTAGGTCATCCGCCCACCTCTGTCTCCCAAAGTATGGGATAACCAGCATAAACCATGGCACCCGGCCATTTTTTAAACTCATTTAAATGACTAAAATTAAAAAGATGGACACTGCCAATCCTAGTGAGAATATCAAGCCACTGGAACCCTATCCATGGCTGAAGACAGTGTACAATGACACCGTCATCTTAGAGAACTGTTTGGCAATTTCTTGAAAATTTAAACATAGGTAACTTTACCCAGCAATTCCACTCCTATGTATTTACACCAGAGAAATGAAAACCTCTGTTCAACTGCTGTTTTTTGATTATCTTGTGCAATATGCTTTGAAGCATTTTCCTTTAAGATCAGGCAGAAACAGGACAATAAAGAGAAACCAACATCATCTGAACACCTTTTATGTGCCAGATGATGTGATAGGCAGATTATACATATTACTCCAGGAGACATGTGACTTTCCTAAGGGTAAACGAATAATAAATAGCAAATACGACTTTCTTTTATCCTTGTATGCATTCATCAATAAGTTTCTGTTAGTATTGGCCATTGTCCTGAGTACTAGATGCACTGCATGAAAAATAATAAAGAAAAAGATAAGGTTACTGTTTTCATGTTACTTAAATTCTAGTGGGATTGAGATGACATAAAATATATGTATATATATATATAAAGGAGGGGTTTCTGATTGTAAGCTACTGTGAGGAAATTGCAACAGGGTCATGGGACGGAGTGGCTGACAGGGTGGAGGCACATTGGAAATAGCCATGGAAGATGCATCTGAGCGATGGTGTGTTGGAGCTGCTGCTCCACTGATGAAGAATCAGGCATGTGGAAATCTGGAGAAGAGTCATCCAGGGAGAAGGGACAGCAAGAACAAAGATCTTAGGGTGAGAACTAACTTAACTGGGTCAAGGAGTAAATAGAGTCCTGTGTGACCAGACAGGGAGAGTGATGAGGACGAGGGTAGAAAGGTTGGTAGGGGGCCGGGCGCGGTGGCTCACGCCTGTAATCCCAAACCTTTGGGAGGCCGAGGCGGGTGGATCACGAGGTCAGGAGATCGAGACCATCCTGGCTAACAAGGTGAAACCCCGTCTCTACTAAAAATACTAAAAATTAGCCGGGCGTGGTGGCGGGCGCCTGTAGTCCCAGCTACTCGGGAGGCTGAGGCAGGAGAATGGCGTGAACCCAGGAGGCGGAGCTTGCAGTGAGCCGAGATCGCGCCACTGCACTCCAGCCTGGGCGACAGAGCGAGACTCCGCCTCAAAAAAAAAAAAAAGAAAGGTTGGTAGGGGCTAGATCATGCAGTGCCTTTAACACTACAGTAAAAAGTTCAGATTTTATGCTAAATGCAATGGGAATCCACTGGAAGGTTTTAAACCAGAGTTTTAGGATCCACTGCTGGAACATTGTCAGTAGTCAATTGATGTTAACTACAATATTACAGCAGGGTTTGACTTGAGGGTTGCTTGTATTGCTTCTTTAATAAAATCAAGTACACATTTATTTATTGATTTGTCCACTCAGTAAATATTAATTGAGTTCTTCTATCAGCCAGATAACATTCCAGGCATAAACAATGTAATAGCAAATTGTACAATCAAAAGCCCTGCCCTTATAGCGCTTATGATCTATCTCTGTGCTTTTCTAACCTGGCCGCATAATTAGAATTCCCTGGGGATCTAATTTAAAAAAAAGAAAGAAAAGAAAAGGAAAGAAAGAAAGAAAGAGAGAGAGAGAGAGAGAGAGAAAGAAAGAAAGAAAGAAAGAAACCAATAGCGCTCACTGATTCTTTTATCTCTCCAGATTATCCCATCATGCAAACTCAGGTGAGCACAACAACTCTGTTCCTAATCATATGGGGGCAGCATGAGGTAGTGTTTTTTTGTTTGTTTGTTTGTTTTTTGTTTGTTTCTTTGTTTTTGTTTTTGTTTTTTTGAGACGGAATCTTGCTCTGTCACCCAGGCTGGAGTGCAGTGGCACAATCTCAGCTCACTGCAACCTCCACCTCCCAGGTTCAAGTGATTGTCCTGCCTCAGCCTCCTGAGTAACTGGGACTACAGGCGTGCGCCACCACACCCAGCTAATTTTTGTATTTTTAGTAGAGGCGAGGTTTCACCATATTGGCCAGGCTGGTCGTGAACTCCTGACCTCGTGATCCGCCTGCCTCAGCCTCTCAAAGTGCTGTGGTTACAGGCGTGAGCCACCGTGCCCAGCTGAGATTTTAAAAGAATATTTTTAGGCTTCCCTTCAAACATTGTGGTGAAACTGGAGCACAGATAAACTTCAAAGTGCAGCCCATAATTTATTGGCCAGCAAGTAGCAGAGCTGAGATTTGAACCCATACCTTTCTACCATTTAGCAATGCTTTTTCCATATATAACAGCTATAAAATGTTTTTAAAAAATAAATAGCATTCTCTTAATTACTTATTAACTTTTCTATTTAGTATTCAGTGCTTTTGATTCTTAGGAAAGGCTGTAAGAAAAGCTAACATATAATTACAAGCCGAGTTCTATTCTTATATTTCAACTCCAGAGTTGATTAGAGCAATGTCACGATTCTTCACAAAAAAGATAAAGAAACTTAGAATAACTTTAGTTTTTACAGAGTCTGAACATTGTTTGCTTAAAATTTGTTTCCCTGCCCTTGTCCTACCTAATTGGAGAATTAAGGTAGGATGGTGCTTCTGTGGATGAAAGTCAGCCCCTGGCCTGAACAGCAGGTATGTGGGACATACTCATTTGTAGACATCAAGTTGGCCATATTTGAAATAAGAATTTAAAGAGAACAGGTTTTCATAATGACAAAATCTTCATTTTTGTTTGACATTAATTTGCATAATCTAAGTAATTTATGTCTCACATGCCTTCGGAATCAAATACTAGAGAAAAACAAATTTTTCTTTCAAATCCAATTGTGAGTTTACATTTTGCCAAATTATCAGCTAATATGCAACTTCAAGGAATAAGGACCAGGAATTAACTAGACACTCAAGTCACTGTCTTTATTAAAATTCATGTTAATATAAAGTGTGACTTCTAGTAGACCTACTTTGTCACTGCATACAAATAACTCAATTGTGTTGGGACAAGTAAATGTTTTGCATGTATATGAAGAGATTGATAAACTTTTGTTAGTTATCAACGTCCTTTAACATCAAGAGATTTAAAATATGTTAGTACAAGACATTAGATCAAGATAAGGGCTGCCTTTAGTTGAGTTGTTGAACAAACATTCATTTTGTTGAATAAAATAGATATGAAAATATACAGTATCTGATGTTGTACTCATATGTCACATACAATATCTGATATGTGTTCTCATATGTCACTGTCACTCACTTCACCCAAATAGGCAGCTTTTCTTCCTAACCCAGTGTAGGAAATTATCAATGTAGATCTAGTGGGGAGCCAAAACTCCTGCTCCGACCCCAGGAGTAACGAGAATCACCCCCCTGCTTGGAAGTCAAAGAAGACTGGGTAGGGAACTTGGACTTCTCCCACCACCTGACCATAAAAAGACAATGACCCCATTATTCCTTACCAGAAGGGTGTCAGAGAGAGCTAGCGAACCCAGAAGTTTTAAAACAAGGTAGTCTCATAACACAATACAGAAATGTCCCGTTTTCAATTGCAAATCACACATCATACCAAGAACCGGGACAATCCAAGACAGAATAAAAAAGAGAAGTAACGGATGCTAACATAAAGGTGATAGAGATGGCAATGTTCCAGTGATTTTAACGTAGCTCTCATAGAGATGCTTCAAGGAGAACTACAAATTGGCTGGAAACGAATAAAGAAATAGAGTCTCAACAAAGACTAGAACGTTTCAGCAAATAAATAGAATATATAAAGGGAAAGCAAATGGGAATTTTAGAACTAAAAAATACAGTAGCTGAAATTTTAAAAATCATATTGGATGGGCTCAATAGCAAAATAGAGGTGGCAGAGAAAAGAATTCATGAAATTAAAGGTAGAAAAACAGAAATCACCAAATCTGAGCCTTGGGGACCTATGGGATTGTAATAAAAGACCTAACATTTGTGTCACCTGTGTCCCAGAGGAGAGTTGAAAGAGGGAAGGGCTGAAAAATTACTTAAACAATGACTGAAAACTTCCCAAACTTTTCGAAATACATAACCCTACAGATTTTAAAAGCTGAGCAATTTTTAACTAAACAAACCTCTCAAAATTCACATCTAGACATATTGTGCTCAAACTTCTGGAAACTAAACACAAAGAAAAAACCTTGAAAGCAGTGAGAGAGAAAAGATACTTTACCTACAGGGAGAAAACAATTCAAGTAACAGCAGAACTCTCATCACAAATAATTGAGGCAAAAGGAAGTGGCACAACTGAAAATCCTAGACAATATATACAAAATGGACATAGAGAATACTCTGGAAGATAGAGAGGAGAAGGCAGACTGGCTAGAAAACCCAGGACCAGAAGAAGAGCGCATTTCACTCCTTTTACAAAAAAAAATCTCAATAGGCCACAGACTTAAATGTAAAACTTTAAAACCTTTCAGTAGAAAACATAGGAGAAAACTTTCAGGATTTAGAGTCAGGCAAAAAAATTCTTAGATTTGACCCTAAGCATGAATCATAAAAGAAAAAGTTAATACGTTAGACTTTAACAAAGTGTTAAAAATTTGCTCTATGAAAGACCGTTTCAAGAGGATAAAGACAAACTACAGAGTTGCAGAAAATTTTTGCAAATAATATATCTCATAAAAGATTAGTATCTAAAATCTACAAAGAACTCTTGAAACTCAATAGTAAAAAAAAAATTCTTTTAGTTTAAAAAATAAAAAAAGGCCGGACACAGTGGCTCACGCCTGTAATCCCAGGACTTTGGGAGGCCGAGATGGGCAGATCATGAGGTCGGGAGATCGAGACCATCCTGGCTAAGACGGTGAAACCCTGTCTGTACTAAAAATACAAAAAGTTAGCCAGGTGTGGCGGCATGCACCTGTGGTCCCAGCTACTTGGGAGGCTGAGGCGGGAGAATTACTTGAACCCAGGAGGTGGAGGTTGCAGTGAGCTGAGATCTTGCCACTGCACTCCAACCTAGGCAACAGAGTGAGATTAGGTCTCAAAAAAAAAAAAAAAAAAAAGACATAAAAAGACATTTCATCAAAGAGGATGTACAGATAGCAAATAAGCACATAGAAGGTATTTGGCCTCATTTGTCATTAGGGAAAGGCAAATTAAAACTATAATAAGATATGACTACACTTATCAAAATGTCTTAAATGCAAAATAGTGACAACATTAAATGCTGGCAAGAATGCAGAAAAACTAGATAATTCACATATTGCTGGTGAGAATGTAAAGTGCTACAACCATTCTGGAAAACAGTTTGGAAGTTTTCTTTAAAAACTAAACACACAGCTATCATACAACCCAATAGTTATACTTGTAGGCTTTTATCCCAGAGAAACAAAGACTTCTGTTCACACAAACCCGTACACAAATGTATAGTAGTTTTATTTGTAATCACTCAAAACTAGAACAATACAGATATCCTTAAACAGGTGAGTGGTTAAATAAACTGTGATACATCCACATATATCATGGAATACTACTTAGCAATAAAAAAGAACAAACTATTAATACACTCAATGACCTGGATGAATCTCTGGAGAAATACTCTAAGTGAGAAAAGCCAGTCCCATAAGGTTGCATGTTGTATGATGCCATTTACGTAATATTCTTGAAACGATATATTGTTAAGTTAAAAAAAAAGCAAGACATAGAAAATATGTGTAGTATACCATTTATCTAAGAAGAGAGTAAAGAATGCATACACATTTATATTTTCTTAAAAAAAAAGAAATAGGAGAATGAAGCAAAAGCCTAAAAAGAAATGGTCCTCTGGAGGAAGGAAGAAACAGCGAAAGGGGACAAAGATAGAAGATAAATTTCTCTGGATATTTAGATAGATCTTTGTCAGCTCTATCTTATGATCTGATTTTGAAACACATTAGTATTTTGCATAATTTTTAAAAAATTCACAATAAAAAATCTGTACAAATAAAAAGCAAAATAAAACAATTGACCTTAATGGCGTACTGAATTATTTGCATAACCACATAACCGAACATATTTCAAATGACTTTAAAACACAGTACATTATGGCCGGGCACAGTGGCTCACTCCTGTAATCCCAGCACTTTGGGAAGCTGAGGCAGAACACTCAGGAGTTCGAGACAAGCCTGGCCAATATGGTGAAACCCTGTCTCTACTAAAAATACAAAAATTAGCCTGGCATGGTGGCAGGTGCCTGTAATCCCAGCTACTTGGGAGGCTGAGGCAGGAGAATTGCTTGAACCCAAGAGGCAGAGGTTACAGTGAACCGAGATCATGCCATTGCACTCCAGCCTGGGTGACAAAAGCAAAACTCTGTTTCAAAAAAAACAAAAAACAAACAAACAAAAAAACTTTACTAAGCATCTTTAGTGGGGTATATCCGGAGGACAAAAAGAACTTCAAAAGATTTAAAATTGCTTTTAATAATCATATCCTTGATGGTAATAGTTATGTTGTTATTCTGAGTCCATTGTATGTGAACTATGTGTGAAAGAAAATGAATAATTATATTAGTATCGTTAAAAAATACAATGCTTGGAATAAGAGAAAAGAAACAGAGATATAAGATCTATGATAGTAAGTAAAAACTATATAGTTCTAAATTTGATTTATAAATGTCTACGTGAAGTCATGATGATTTATTTTTATCTCCTGGCTGTCCAATAAAAGGGCTTAGACATAATAGCCAACCCAGTAGCAAGGAGAATCTTTAGCACCTAGAATGTAGTCTCCCACTTAAAAAAAAATAAAGAAAAGAAAAAGAAAACCTCAGGGATGTCTTAAATATCCCTCTAGATGAACTGATATGATATGATGTCATACTAGAAGCCAAAGAAACTGTAATATCTAATAAGATTGTATTGAAAGGTCTAAAGAGCTCAGGGAGTCCATTTAAAAGATGGCTACTAGTCATAGATGGAGTGATTTGTCATCATAAGAATAATCACAATGGATTGAAAGATTTCAAACATGTTTTATCCATGAGTTCATGAAGTTACTAAAAGAAAAAAACCTGCTCATTCTCCTTTGGAGTATGTTACAGAGCCGTCTCATTTATTTTGAAAACTGAAAATAATAAAAGACTCAGATTTATTCTTCCTTTCCTGTAAGAATTTATTTCAGGGAAACCAAAGGGTTGATGAAGGGAAGTTTCTTTATGGAAGCATTTCAGCTGACAAATGAAGGAATAGTAGAATTAGAATGTTGCCATTTTGCAACCAATGGTGATAGACTGCAATGACGGATGATGGATCATTCTAGACACTGATTTTCATTTGCTGCTAACATCTCAGACAACCTTTACTTGCTGATGAAAGTACAAAACAAAGTACATGGGAAATTTTTGCCAAAAATCAAGCTGAATTGTGAAAAAAAAAAAAAAAGCTCTAGAGCCAACCTCCAATTTAAAGAAAACACAGGGAACAAGTTAAGTAGCAGAAAAATCCAAATTGTGAAGAACTCTCAACACAAATGATCTGGTTTCTCTAAGAAACAAATTGTAATGATAAAGAGAGTTTAAAATTGTATAAAGATGAAAGAATGAGAAAGAGAGAGCATGCACTTAGGAATTAATAGATTAAAACTACTTAAGGGAAATACAAAGCATTGCGTTGCATTTATGAATCTTATTTTGATCCTGATTCAAACAAACTGAGAATTTTTTAAAAAGATAATAAAACAATCTTAACACAGCTTGATTTTCAAAATTGATTAACAAACTATTTTTCTAATTTTATTCTATGCATGATGTAATATTGAGATGTGTTTTTAAAAAGAGTTCTTAACTTTTGGAAAAAAATGAGATATTTATAAATGAAATAATATGATCACTGGGATTTGCATTAAGATGACTGGGGGAAGGACTGCATGAGGATATAGGGGTGATACGTTTGGCATCAATTGATAATTGGCAGAGTTGGGATATGTTTGAACTTTTTCATAATAAAAGGCTGTCATCATGGATAACACTGTGAAGTATCATCTAGGATGAGGTAGTGCCTGTGATGGAGGTGAGGACCATGAGGCAGAAGCAGCCAGAGGTCAGCAGGTCAAGGCAGGAGGGCAGATTCTCAAGAGAGGAGAAAAGTTACGGTCACTGAGTAACCCTAATTGAAAAATACAAAACTTGAAGTGTTCCAAAATCGGAAACATTTTGAGCGCTGGTATAATGCTCAAAGGACATGCTCATTGCAGCATTTTGGATTTTTGGATTTTCAGATTAGGGATGCTCCACCAGTATATAATACAAATATTACAACCCTCCCCACTCCCTGCAAAAAAAAAAAAGGAAAAAAAATCGAAAATCTGAAATGCTTGTGGCCCCAAGCGTTTGGATAAGAGATACTCAACCTGTAATAAAAATGAATAAACCTCAGAAATAGGCAATCAAGAGTGAGTCTCCCAAACAGGATACTGAGGCACATATAAAAAGACACATACAATATAATTACATTTGTTCAGCACTCAAAAAAGGCTAACTTAATCTATATTATTTTGAGATGCATATAAAAGTCATAAAATTATAAAGAAAACAAAGGGATGCCTCGTTATTATCCTCCCTTTCAAAAGATTGAAATCATTCTACATTATTTCAAAGTAAATGTTGTTTTGAAATTATTTTTCTCTATGTAAATGCACTGTGGGGAAGAAGGGGAGAAGGTGGTTGAAGGAAGGTGAGGAACTGCAAAGAGGCCTTTATTCTAAAGGTCAGGATGCTGAGTTCTGTCCATGAGGATGGGCGGTATATGACTGGCAGAAGGCACAGAGGGTATATTTCAGCCTGGCAACAGTCTAGTTTTTGACCCATGTGATAGTTTACTAAGTTCACGGTACACTTATTATTTAAATCACACATATATTTTCCGTACCTTTCTTAATAAGCATCACATTTCTCAATTTCAAAAGAAAATTTTGTTGAGGAAAAAAAGCAATGATTTATGGTCAATGTCATGGAAAGAAAAATTTCACCTCCACACGTGCCCGCCCCTCGTCCTGAGATACTTTGCAGAGGTCTACCAAGTGGCAGGGAGTGGTTTCCCGTGGAGGAGCAGGTGGGGACATTCTGTGGAGTAAGAAATATGGAGATGCAGTGTGTGCTTTTGCAGCGATGAATCCAGACAAGGTGATTTTAGTCAGGAGACCAGTGGCTGAATGGGATTTCGTCCCTGGTATTAAAGAGGACAGGATAGAGGGAGTTGATTGTAAGCAACAGACATCAACACTCTGGGTGGTATAAAGTTATTTAGAGTCCGGACTGCCATGGGACTCCAGGTTTCTGTTGGTTCTGGTTCTACCAGCAGCTTCATCCTGGTCAGGGTGGTGAAATGCCAGCCCCCGCTGAGACCACCAACATCTGTGGGACCCAAAAGCCACCAGCCACACCTGATCTGTTTGTCTGCATCTTTCTCCTCTATCTGTGGTGAAACCATGTCTGCTGTGAGCACCATCATATCTCCTGAGCCCAGCACACATGCCTGGGAAATTGTAATGCCTGCTAAATCTTTGAAGAATGAATTAGTGGATGAAGAATTCCTATTTTACATTAGGAGAATTTGAGCCTGGAAGAGCTACAGAAAGGAACTGGAGCTAGCAGTGGCACAGACTGTTTAATAACACTTAATACTCAAAACTGTTTTCCAAAACTGACTAATTTTTCCTTCCACAAACTCCTCTGCATTTTTTTACAATCCAGATTCCGGCAGCTACGGTTCAGATACTGCAAGGAAAGGGGTGAAAAGGGTTTTCATGCTTTTAGTAAGTGGTCATTCTTCATTATTTCAAAGTAAGTGTTGTTTTGAAATTATTTTTCTCCATGTAAATGCATTGTGGGGAAGAAGGGGGGAAGGTGGTTGAAGGAAGGTGAGGAACTGCAGAGAGGCCTGGAGGATCAGTCATAAATCAAACAAGATGGGGAGGAAAGAGAACAAATTAGTGAAGGGGACAAAGCATGGAAAGAAGAAATAAGCTTCAGGGCACCGGAGAATTAGAAAAGGAAGGGCTGTGGGGAGGTAGGAGAGGGACAACTGACAGAGTAATGGGATCCTGTTCAGATGACCAACACTGAGCTCCCATGCCCGCCTGCCCCACCGCCACTCCCGCCCCGCCCCCCCCGCCACCCCACCTCCAGGCCACATCTGCTGCAGTCGCCTCCTAACTGGCCTGCTTTGCTCTGGCCTTTCCCCAACCTGCTTGATACCCGCTCACCCACTACAGGTCAAGATCAAAGTCAGGAGAGCTGTTTTCTACTCCAAGTTTGAAAAGAGCACTGTCAAAGAGAAACAGAACACCAGCCACATGTGTCATTTTAAGTTTTCTAATAGCTACATGAAAAAAAAGGTGATATTAATGTTGATAATATATGTTATTTAGGGAGGCATGGAAATAGATTTGTTAAAGGATACAAAATCACAAATTCTAGTGTTCTATATCACTGTAGGATGACTCTAGTTAATAATATACTACATAGTTTCAAATAGCTAGAAGGAGGATATTGAATGTTCCTAATACAAAGAAATGATAAACATTTGAGATGATGGATATGCTAATTACCCTGATTAGATCACTATATATCTATACATTATATGTATCAAAACACTATGTACCCCGTGAATATGTACAACTATTATTTGCTAATTTTTAAAAATAATGTTAGAATATATATATTTTATTTAACCCAATATATACAAGATGTTATCTTTTCAACATGTAATCAATATAAAAAAAAGTAGTGAGCTAATTTATATTTATACTAAGTCAATGAAATCCCATGTATATTTTAAACCTAAAGACATTCAAATTGGACTAGCTTCCTTTCAAATGCTTAATAGCAACTTATGATGAGTGACTATGGCATTGGACAGGGCAGGGCTACTGTGTGACCCTGGGCATACCACTTCACCTCTCTGAGCCTTGATTTCTTCCTCTATAAAATGAGTGTCAGGCCAAGAGGATCTCTAAGTTAGCTTTAACGTATTATGGACACATACATTACCCACAAAGTAAAGTTCTATTTCATAGCACTCAACTCTACATCTCACCATGGTCATTGGGCTTGAAAATGTACAGCAGAGGTTGATGATCCCAAACAGTGATGTTGATCTATTCAAATGACAATGTAGCAAGCAGAGGGATAGTCCCTTTAACATAGCCATTGCCTCACTATCCACCAACATGCCATAAATACAGTTCTGTTACAAAGAATGTCAAGTTTATGACTTTGCATCCCAAAGAGTCCCTTCATAGTATTCCCTTAATCTGCAGAAATGAGAGAATGGTCCATTAAATTACACAGATCAGCCATTGCTACTAACAAGAGAACATCAAAGGTGGAATTTTTATAGCAGAAAATCCAAAGACCTTACTAGGGTCCAGTTGGTCACATTTTTTTAAAGTTCCTTAAGGGAAATTAATTAAAACTTTCCTCTATAACATGCACTGTTAGAAGCCACACATGTGCTTCACTCTTGGCAAAGGGGTGAAGGTCTCCTTTCCAGTAGAATGCTTCCCAGGGAGAGTTTCACCACTGCCAAATTCTGGGAAGACGAATGTTTCCAGCCCTGAAACTAGCTGTATTAGTCTGTTCTCATGCTGCTGATAAAGACATACCCAAGACTGGATAATTTATAAAGGAAAGAAGTTTAATTGACTCAGTTCTGCAGGGCTGGGGAGGCCTCAGCAAACTTGCAGTCATGGCAGAAGGGGAAGAAAACATGTCTTACATGGCAGCAGGCAAGAGGGCTTGTGCAGGGGAACTCCCCTTTATAGAACCATCAGATCTCGTGAGACTTATTCACTATCACGAGAACAGCATGGGAAAAACCCGCCCCCATGATTCAATTACCTCCCACCAGGTCCCTCCCACGACACGTGGGAATTATGCGAGCCACAATTCAAGATGAGATATGGGTGAGGATACAGTCAAACCATATCACTAGCTTATGATAGAATTTTCTGGAAGCTGCCCTGATCAGATAGAATCCTGTCTCCTCTACACTCCGGCTCCAGACAACCTCCCTGAATTCATCTTCCTCCACCCTGTTACCTGCCTGACTTTGAATCTCTTCCCCATGTCCCAGCTGCACAGTCCTGCCTCTCCTTGGCCATGCTATGCCTTTGCATGTGCTGACAGGAATGCCCCCCGTCCTCCACTGTGCAGAACATACCTTGCTATTTAAATCACAATTCCTCTGTGAAGTCTGCTCTAATTCTACCTGACAAAGTGAGCAGTAACTCTCTCTGCGTTTCCATAGCTCTCTACGTGACATCATGTAGCAGCTGTCACAGTGACGTGCAACAAGCCCACCAGAATGTGGAAATGAAGACAAACCAGAGTTCAAATACCTGCTCAACCATTCTGTCACTTTGTGCTGGTCAGGAAGTTACTTAACCTCTTCAGATTCTTTATAATTAAAATGGCAACAAAAGTATCTACCTAATGACACTATTAGGTTCTTTTAGTTAATATTCACAGGATGCCACTCAACAGTGTTTGTTACTGATAGTATTAAAAGTACCTGACATTTATGCATGAGTCCATTAAAAGCTACTTACTGAGCATCTAGTAACCGTTGGGCACTATTCTAGCTTTAGAGGAGACATTCAGGCAAATAAATTACTCAGTCCCTGCTTGAGAGCAGCTTATTATCTCAGTAAACAAAGCCTCAGTCTTTGACGTTGGAACATAAGCTTTCTTTCCCCTTGTTCTGTCCTCTGGAAGGCAAGTAAACAGCTGCCTTTGGTAACTCAGCTCTGTTGGGATGCCTGCTGTTTGACTGGGAAAAGCAGATAGTCGGAAGGTAAACAAGATAAAGCTATCTTCAGTAAGACAGGCTTCAATAGGAATCTATACAGAATCAACAATTATAACACCACCTAAAAGATGCTCTGTCCCTGTCTTCCTTACGTTAACTTTTCATTTCAATGTCAATTTCTGAACAGCTTCTTCCCTCCCAGGTGGGGACAGAAGAGGCCAGGAAGGCTCTGCCTCACACTAGAATCGGAAGCCATGGCTGAGAGTTAGCAGAGCCAATAAGCGGCTAAGAATGGCTGTGATGAAACCCATCTTTCTAATAGGTTCAGTTTCCTTTTTTTTTTTTAATACTTTTATTTTAGATTTGGGGATACACATGAAGGTTTATTACATTGGTGAACTCGTGTCATACGGGCTTGTTGTACAGATTATTTCATCACTCAGATATTAAGCCCAGATCCAATAGTTATCTTTGCTGCTCCTCTTCCTCCTCCCACCCTCCACCCTCAAGAAGATCCCAGTGTCTGTTGTTCCCCTCTTTGTGTTCATGAGTCCTCGTCATTTAGCTCCAACTCATAGCTGAGGACATGTTGTATTTGGTTTTCTGTTCCTAGTTTAGTTTGCTAAGGATAATGGCCTCCAGCTCCTTCCATGTTCCCACAAAAGACATTATCTTGCTCTTTTTTATGGCTTCATTATATTTCATGGTGTATATGTACCACATTTTTTAATCCAATTTGTCACTGATGGGCATTTAGTTCGATTCCATGTCTTTGCTATTGTGAATAGTGCTGCAATGAACATTCATGTGCGTGTGTCTTTATGGTACAGTTTTCTATTAAGAAAGTGAGAGGAAATGCATGGAATCATTCTGATTCAGCTACGCATCTTTCAGGAAGAGTTAGATTAGAGAAGATGACATTAAATTTTTTCCTGTCTAGGAAACGAGATGTCCTGGAGAGAAGGGTATTCATCCCTCTGGGGTGCAGAACTGCCAGGGACATTGGAGAGTTGGAGCAAACCTGTCTTCTGGGAGGTGAAACCACTGTAATGGAGCAGACATTGGCAGGGCAGGACCAGGGCAAGGCATGGAAAGTAAGAAATTTCAGGGAGAGAAAACAGAAGCCTAGAGCTGCAGGCTGGCCATGCTGCTCAAGGTGTGAGAAACTCTGATCCCATATGTGCTGCCCGACATCCCTGACATCAAGCTCAGATTGGCAGGAGTCTTCTAGATTCCCTCTTACTAGATCTAGTAGTCTACATTGCCAAGTTAAGCTAGATTTGGCTCGGGAGCACTTGATACCTTCTGATGGCAGAACTGGAAAGGCAGAGGCTGCCCAGGAGTCATGTGGCCAATACAGCAAAGCAAACCCCCAGGCTGCAATGCAGAACCCTGGGTTGTGGAGCAAAGGGGCCACTTTCCAATCTCACCTCAGGGGATAGTCAATGCTAATCAACCCTGGGTACCTTATTTGCCCAGGAGACTTCATCCTGCCCCAGGGATCTGAGCGGCAGAAGCTTCTGGTGCTAAATAAGCTGCAGATCTGGTCACAGTGCAATGCCACAGGTGTACAACCCAAGAGAGCTTCAGATTGAGAAAGCCCAGTGATGCTTGCTACCTTCCTTGTCTCTAATAATTGTTTTCTAGCTAGGAACAAAAGAGGCAACTCTCTAGATTTAAACACGGGCATTAAAGAAAGAAGATGAGAAAATGTAGGGGGCTGCGATGATGCCCCAAAGCTCTGATTAAAACAAAGCAAAAGACATTTAAACAAGAGCAGAGGCCTCCATTAATTATGAAGCTGCCCTAAACAAAACAATACCTGGTGACATGTGGTGACATTTACTGCAAAGAATGGAAGACCGAAGTACTGGCCTGCCCTTCGGAGGACTGTGTTATTACAAAGATAAGGGGAAAACGCAGCTGTTTTTGCACAAACCAAGCAAAAGTCCAAACTAGAGAATGAGAAGGTGAGTGAATGAAAACAAGTGTCCCAGAGCATCAGCAATTTCCCTCCATCAGGGTGTCCCTGATAACTCAGTTAGTTGCCTTTCAAAAGCACTCTCGGGGAGATGCCAAGGAGTGGGGAAAGAGCAGTGACTGGGATTGGAAGGTCAGCAGGCTCCTGTCTCAAATCTTCCCCTCAGCGGTGATCGCAAGACAAGACAACTTTTGTCACCTGCAGGTTTGTGTGCCAGATTGTGAAATGTCATCTCCTCTGGGCTGGGTAGCATGGCCCTTCTTTCACATTTCCTTTCACATAAATGATACTTTCTTCCAGACTCTAAGAGCCTCCTAGGCATAAGAACTTTGTCTCATTCAGTTTCAAGTTCATATTGTCAGAGCCTGTTTGGCACAGAATGAATGAAAGGCAGGAAAGAAGGGAAGGAGGGAAGGAAAAAGAGGAATGGATAGAGAGGGGAGGGAAAGAAGAAAGGACTGTTGAGTGAGGTATTGTGGAGTAGTGAAAACTTAGCTGTCAGCCAGGCACAATGGCTCATGCCTGTAATCCCAGCACTTTGGGAGGTGGAGGCAGGTGGCTCACTTGAGGTCAGGAGTTCGAGACCAGCCTGGCCAACATGGTGAAACTCATTCTCTACTAAAAATACAAAAAATTAGCCAGTTGTGGTGGTGTGCGCCTGTAGTTCCAACTACTCAGGAGGCTGAGACAGGAGAATTGCTGGAACACGGGAGGTGGAGGTTGCAGTGAGCCGAGATCATGCCACTGCACTCAAGCCTGGGTGACAGAGTAAGACTTCATCTCAAAAAACAAATAAATAAAACCTAGCTGCTGCTTTAAATCAAATCTGGTAGTATCAAGTGTATGGGGCTCCAGGGCCAGACTACACCTTGTTAATTCCTGGCCAAACAAACTGTGTTACCTTTGGCAAGTTTCTTATCCTCTGTGTCCATCAGTCTCCTCCTAGATAAATGGGGAATTGTGATGTCATCCATTTCTTAGGTCTGCCATGAGCATTAAATGACGTAGATTATATAAATTGCTAAGCACACACTTCCTGGCACTTTCAGTTATGCACTAAATCTTAGCAATTGCTTGTCATTAAGAAGAAGTAATTCCAATGAAGCCCCTGTGGTTGAATTGAGTTGGGGGAGACAAAGCCCCGTCTTCTCTCCCTTTCTCTGCCCTCTAGGGTGCTGGAGAGAGCCCTTGCTCTCCCTGAGATATTAGAAATCTGCAGAAAGCACTGGGAATCATTATAGAAAGGATTCAGGCACTGAAATCAGGCCTGGATTCTAATCCCACATTCATCACTTAAAAAGAAAGAAAGTTACCTAACCTCTCCGAGCAGCAACGCTTATCTGCAATACGGGTGTTAAATATGCCCCCCTGGAAACCTACTGTGAAGAGGCAATAGGGAAATGCATGCGGAGCATTTGGAACAGTTGGCCACTTAGCAGGTGCTCAGTGAATTTGCCTCCATCTCTGCTGAACACCTCCTCTGCTAAGTGCAGAGCAGTTGATTGCTATTTTCCAGGACACTGGAAGAAAACCACTACTCACACAGCCGCCCAGGAATTTGACAACACGGAGTCCCATTTGGACATGTGAGGTGGTCATTTCCCACACTTGATGGGCAATATGGAGTACCTGGGGCGTCCTGCGGCCAGATATGTCAGCCTGCTGCCAGCACGGGGGACAGATTGCAGTCACATGGCATGGCCCCTTCCAGAGGCCACATCTTTAGCAGACAGCGAAAATGCAAATCAGGAAATGTGTGGCTTTGGAAATGACTCTATCAATTGTCAGACTGAGATGCTCCAAGACCGCTGGGTGACTCTAAGCAAATATGAAAAAAAGAAAAACCCATAAATTCCCAGCAGAAGTTTCATACGTGACTCAAAAATGACAGCTCTCTCATTTCAAACAAGAGAGCTACCTGTTGCATAAAGAAAGAAAATTTCCAAACATGTCTTGCAGTGTAATTTTTGGCTTCAGGATGGAGGGAAGCACAGAAATTTCAAGATTTCTGACTGCTTGATCCTCCTGTGTGCCTCCTCTCCCCCAAAATTAGGGTTGAAATTAAATTTTAAAAAGGAAATACAGAAATGGGGAATCAAAGCAAGGGTATTAGCTTTGAGTTACTAATTTTTTTCGACAGCTATTTTTTTCCTCCTTTTTGCTAATTAACCTTTTTTATTATGGACGATTTCTAATATACATAAAAATAGAATAACACAATGAATTCCCATCCATCCATCAAACACTTTCAACAATTCTCCAGTCTTGTCCCATTTCTATCTTTATACGCCTCCCTTCCTCCTGTTCTATTTTAAGGACAATCTCAGACATGATATCATTTCATCCATAATATTTCACCACAGCTCTTCACTGAGCACCTTCTAGGTATGCTTGCCACTGGGCAGGCAAAATAGATGAAGAAGGTGACTTGCCCTGACAAAGCTCATTGTCTTGAAGGGGGAAGTATATCTTCTGAAACATATAAAGTCAATATTTGTATTACGAATTTATATAACATGTTTATGTAACAAATATTGTAGAATGTGACCTGTATCAGGCACATTTGCAACGCTTTACAATATCAACCTTTATAATGTAGTCTTCCTGAGCAACACAATAAAATAGGTGATATTATTGTCCTGATTTTACAGATGAGAAAGTTGAGGCACAAAGAGGTTGAGTCTTTTTGCCCGAGGTCACATAGCTAGTAAACAGTGGAGCTGGGCTGCACAAAGTGCTGCTAAGGCACACCAGAGAAAATAGATAACTCTGTCTGGGGCCTTTGAGGCCCCAGAAGTTGAAGACTGCCAGTACTGTATTCCAAATAATGTGTTATGAAGGAGTGCTCTTGGATAAACTAAGGACTCCTTCCTCCTGAAATGTGTAACGTGAAAACAATTTGGCAAATAAAAACATACAAGTAGTTGTTAAACCAGCACTAGGATTTACGCTTTCCTGAGTATCCCAGACTTTTTAACTATTACAATTTTGTCTGTTTAAATATATCGTAGTTTTTGTTTGTTTGTTTGTTTTTAAGACAAGGTCTCACTCTGTCACCCAAGTTGGAGTGCAGTGGTGCAATCATAGCTCACTGCAGCCTGGCCTTCCTGGGCTCAAGTGATCCTCTAGTAGAGGTTCCCATCTAGACAAACAGAGGGAAGGTCATAAGCAAGTGTCCAGAGAAATTTCCAGTTGCACACAGAAAGCGACTGTTGTAGAGACAAACCAGAAATGTCCAGAAATGTCCAGAAATGGAAGTGGAAAGGCAGGTGAGGCCAGGCTCCGAAGGGCTTTTGTGAACCATCCTGAGGAGCGTGGACATTCCCATGGCCTCTGGATGGTGAGCAGAGATTAAACAGGTGAATAACAGGGTCAAATCGTATTAAGAACAGAATTCTGGAAACCATGAGGAAGACTGAATATAAGTAGGAGAAATAGAAGGCCTAAAATGTCCAGGGTAACTGGGGGGCTGATCACAGCTGAACCAAAGCAATAGAGTTGGAAATGGAATTAAACAGAAATTAATGGAAATAGGAGTCAGGTGACATGGTGCCAACTGAGACTTCTCCTGTTTCTCAGAATTTTGGCAGAAGCCCAAAGCTCTAAACAATAAAGAGCAAGTGCTGCAAATCCTGAGAAAAAGTTGCCAGACACATCAACAAAGAACTTGCTCAGAGGTGGCTAAACCCATGCTGAACTCATTAACCCATCACCCACCTCCGGTCTCTAGATAACAGCTGCCTGGAGATATGTCCAGGGTTTATTTACAAAAGATGGCTGGCCTACTAGAGAATGTGGGGAAGGGATACTCTTCTCTCCCAAGCCAAAAAGAGGAAGTCAGTGCCCCAAGAATCAACAGAGAAGTCAATGACCCCAGCATCAACAGCGTACCAGAGCAGTGAGGAAATTCTTGGGAGGACGTGGCAGATATTTCTTCTCAGAGTTTGGTGGGCACAGAAGAAGGTATTTATCTCTTGCAATGGCAGAGAGGGCTGGCTGGATGTGCCCACAGAGCTAGAGAGCTACAGCAGGAGTGCCCCGGAGCTTCAGGGTACACAGGCAACCATGTCCACTGGCTCCATGAGTTAAGAGGATGCTGTGAAAGGTAGCCACTCAAGAGACAGTGTCCTGAGCTGGCATTTTCCAGTAGGAAGAAGTGACAGTTGTATTGCCAGAAGTATATACTGAGGGTTAGAGTCCTACCATGTTCGTGAGAAAGTCCTGGTTAACAGTGCAGGATCCTAGTGGCCTTGGAAGGGTGGAGGTGTGTGCAGAAAAGAGACAGCATAGCAGGCCTGACTGCGATCCTTGGAAAGGCTTGTTTACAAGATTAGCTCCTGACTGTACTCAGAGTGTCTGGGAATTTGGAGTGTTTCCGCTATTTTCAGAACTGATAAGAATGGCATTCTATGCCTAAACAATACAGTTTCTTCTGAACACCTGCTTTCCCTCAGGGAGTCTGGAATTTTGGTATGTGCCAGGCAGAGGCTGCCTGCATACCAGCCTCCAATAAACACTGAATGCTTTGTCTCTAATGAGCGCCACTACTTGGCAATGTTTTACACATGTTGTCATAACTCACTGTTGGAGAATTAAGCATGTCTCGGTGACTCTACTGGAAAGGATCCCTGGAAGCTTATGTCTGGTTTCCCCCATACTTCGTCCGATGTGTCTTTTCCCTTTGCTGACCTTGCTCTGAGTTTTTTTGCTGTAATAATTCATAGCTGTGAATATTATTATACACTGAGTCCTGTGAGTCCTCCTATCAATTCATCAAACCTAGGGATGCCTCCAAAAAGCCTACCATTGCCCCCCAAGAGTAGCAATGCCAGCATTTGGGTATGTGCCAGACAGAGGGCGCAGATGTCAAATTTGACAGCATCAGTCATGTAAAACCATTTTTAGACTTTAATTCCCCAGTTTTCTCCTTGAGCTGATTCTGAAGAAAACAGAAACACTATAGGCTGTGGGAGCAGAGGAGAAAATGAACAGATGAAAAAGGAGAAGCAAATGCGAGAGGAGAAAGAAAAATGAACACCCCCTCTGACTTTGCAGATTATAAAAATGTGAGTCTGGCCTAAGCTAGAGTGAGGAGGAGACAGGGAGTTGGAAGGGATGGGGTGTGGGCAAGGATTGAGCTAGATTAGACATTAAATTTTGATATTTTTAATATCTGAAAGTGAGACTGTCATGATAATGAAAAATAACTAGAAAGAATATAGAGAAGCCGTGTGATTTGTCTGACAGGTTATCAAGGATGGAAAGTATGCTTGGGAACGATACGGAAGCAGATCAAACTAAATGGTACGGAAGCAGATCAAACTATTGATTGACTGAATCCTACCAAGTCTAGGCCATACAATAGAACCCAGATTCATACTCTAAACACAAGCAGGTTATCAATAAAACCACATGAAGTAGACAGGTAGATGTGTCTGTCACAAAAATAATACTGGGTTTGAATTTCAGCTCTACGATTTCTTAGCCATGGGATTTTTACAGAAGTTTCTTGATCCTTCTGATCCTCAGTTTCTGCCTTCATCAAAAGTGGACTTGAATATCAATCTCACACATGGGTTGCTATGGGAATAAATGAGAGAAGACATAAAAAATGCTCAGCGCTCAGCACGTGTTACCTCCTACACTTCTTGGCTACCTACTATACCCCACCCTCTTCAGAGTTTTATGAAATCTTTGTAAAAGGTGTGATTTTGTAAGGCTGCATGTTTTCATGATCTTGATTTTGTTTGTGGGCTTGAGCACCTGCCTGAGTTTTCAGAATTTGTAGTTAGTGAACTTGGGATTTGGACTCAGGAGTTGTGATTCTTCCATTGCCTCCTGTAACTTAGTTGAAAGACCACAGGCACTGATGCTCTGACACTGCCTCTGCTCCCATTATGAGTGCGGGATACCTTATCTTCCATTACACATCACTGGACCCTCACTTTTCTAGAGGAGAATTGAGCGTGTATTTCCTTCCCTATTAATTTCACTATGATAGCAGATTGAATTTTATTTTTTCAATAAGAACAGACATCTCTAAATCCTTCCAAAATACATCTCCATCCACACCTTGGATAATGTAGATATGCCTGGGATTCCGAGAAGAAAAAATATTGGATCAATCAAAGCAAGTAAAAGAAAGTGTTTCTCTAGCCAAGGCAGCATGTCAGAGCTACCCATTATAGCCCTGGGGTATTTCTGAGAACCAGAGAACTCACGAGCCAGCTACTTGCTGCAAAACTCAAGAGAGCCTGGCTCCCTCTAGAAACTGCCAGCCAGTTTTTCTGCCAGCAAGAGTTGGAAACAGTCCTAGAACACAGTTCTTGGGTTTCCCTCTTATCTTTTTTCACTGCATATTTAGTCCTGATGCGAGAGAAGGCAAAAGCGTTAGAAACATACACACTTAGCAAATATATTTTCACGAACTTTTTGTCTCTCTGGCCTTCATTTTCCTCTTCTGAGAATGAGGAAGACAGACTAGATTAGAGGTTCTTATCATTGGCTGCACCTAAAATCACCTGGGAGCTTTTTAAAAACACAGATGCCCAGGACTTCTCCTGACCAAGTAAATCAGAAACTCTGGAGCAGGGGCCAGAGCACAGGTGATTTCAAAGGCTCCCCAGATTATTCTGATAGGAAACTACCACTGGGCTGAGCGATATTTGGGGTTTTTTTCACCTCTGACATGCAGTTTATAATCTTTAAAGTGTGACCATCGAGCAATGGGACTGCCTTCCCACACCTATCATGAAAAGCCATCTAAATTCAGTTTTCTCCTTTTTTAAAAAAATAAAATAAAATTAGAGTAGGGGTCTTGCTATGTTGTCCAGGCTGGCCTCAAACTTCTGGGCTCAAGCAATCCTCCCACCTCAGCCTCTCGAGTAGCTGGGATTACAGGTGCGACCACCACGCCAGCCTTAGGTGTCTGTTTGTGCAGTAGGTAAAATTTAGGCCAGTTTTGTGGACAGACCAAACCAGAGTGTGATTTAGGGAACTTTTCTAATACTAAAACATCTGGAAGGCAATGATGAAATCTAAGATCAGGGGAGTCAAAATACAAATGCTTATAGGGTCAGGTGAGTAACATGCCTGTGTGACCGAGCCAGATGTAAGAAGAAGGGGTGGGCTTTGTGGAACTAGATATGTATGCCCTGCTTATTGGCATTCAAACAATCTCCCTCCCTCTTTCCCTTCCTCCTTTTCTTCCTTCTCTCCATTTCTTCCTTCTCTCTATTTCTTCTTTTCCCTCCCTCCCTCCCTCCCTCCCTCCCTTCTTTCCTTCCTTCCTTCGTTCCTTCCTTCCCTCTTTCCTTCCTTCCCTACTACTTTCTTTCCTAAACACTATTTTGGCAGAAATAAGCATTAAACTGTTTGCTTAACTCAACTGTGGATCACGTGTTTGAATCCCTCTGTAAAACATTCTGATACTGTACATTAGATAAAAAACAATAGTAATGCAAATATTACAAACGCACCTGCCTCGTTACCAAACCACCAAAAGACATCATCTCTTCCACATCCCACACTGAAGTCTATTTTAAAACTGAAGGATACGGCTGGGCGTGGTGGCTCACGCTTGTAATCCCATCACCTTTGGAGGCCGAGGTGGGCAGATCACCTGAGGTCAGGAGTTCGAGATTAGCCTGGCCAACATTGTGAAACCCCATCTCTACTAAAAATACAAAAATTAGCCAGGCATGGTGGCTGGCGCCTGTAAGACCAGCTACTCAGGAGGCTGAGGCAGGAGAATCGCTTGAACCTGGGAGGCGGAGGTTGCAGTGAGCCGAGAGTGTGCCATTGCACTCCAGCCTGAGGGACAAGAATGAGACTCCATCAAAAAATAAATAAATAAATAAAAAATAAAATAAAAAATTGAAGGACAGACAACAAGAACTGTGGCCAAGCACTGCTCCAAACCTACTCAGCCCCCTTTTCTTCACCCATCTCCATGGTGCTACAGAATTTGAACCCATAATCTTACATCAAATGTCTACTTACAGTCCTTTGATTCTGTGTGCCAACCTGATTTTTCTCTTGGACTTACTGAACCTCCTTGCCACCTAGAATTTCATCAGCAAACTCCTCTGATTACAGCACCTCCTACAACTTCAGAGAGGAGCGTCTCTCTCATCTCCTCAGCCCTGGAGGGCCCTATCAACCACCTGTTCTCTAACCCAGGGTTTCTTAACTTCAGCCTGATGGACATTAGGGGCCAGATAATTATCTGGGGGGAGCTGTCCTCTGCATTGTAAGATATTTCCTAGTATCTCTGACCTCTACCCACTAGACGCCAGTAGCAACCCCCACTCTCAAGTTGTGACAATCAAAAATGTCTCCAGACATTACCAAGTGTCCTCTCAGGGACAAAATTGCCCTGGGTAGAGGACACAGCTGTAACTGAACACAGCGTCCGAGTGCCTGGGAAGAAAATGGTACAGTAAGTGCCAACAGTTTGGAATACAGCCAGCATAATATCCAAGCTTAGAAAAAAAGAAAAAGAAAAAGCCCCAGCTGAAAAGGAAACAAGCTTCAGGATGATCAGCTGTGTCAGTTCCATTTAATTGTAAATGTGGACAGGCTCTGCTGAGTGAAGTACAGAATGTTTCTCGCCTTGGGCGCTGATATCATATTAGAAAAAAAGCAACCTGAGAGGCATTTGTTTATGTGGGAAGTATGTGTAGGGGCAAATCTCTGCTCATCAGATTGTTTCGAATTAATGTGGATGCTATAAATAAAAGGTTCTCCCTTTTTTGGACCAGCTTTGATCTATTGTTATCCCTCCCTTTTTAGAAACCTTTAAAGGCAATTTTCATTCAGATCCTTCATCAGTGAAGCAGGCAGACTTCAATAATTCCACTCAAAAGCCTCTGTGGCTTTCTGCACACAAGCCCCACGTCAATCAACCGAGCAGCCCGCTCTCCTGGGTGGCTGTCCCCCTATGTCCCTGGAGAACAGAAGATAGATGGACTAGGCTTCGGTAACTAGGACGGGCATGTAATGTCAGGAGAGCAAGTTTGACTGACGTTTTCCTTCTGTGTTCAGGTTATTGAATAATTGTGATAGAATTACTGCAGTCACAATTCTCACGCACTCGGCAGGAAGGGGTGCAAAAGAAATGTGTCTCCTCCTGGGGTGAGGGGCATGACTCGAGAATCCTTGCCTCCAGTTTGGCCATTAATAGCGGAATCCTCTGACAGCAGCCTGCATTTCTGTAGTTGCTAAAATCCACGTGTGAAAGATAACATGAGCTCCCATTGTGGCAAGACAGTCATGAGTCCAAAGTAATTGAGCATTTGTGTGCCAGATGGTTATCAGAAGAAGTGTGGTGGTGGGGGGGAAGACCCTCCCCTGAAATAATCCCAGCCCTGCCTCTTACTTGCTTTGAACCCATCTGAGACTCAGTTTCCTTATATTTATATCACAGTTATCATGTTTCATTTTAAGGTCATCATAAACTTCAGACATGTGTTATGGAAAGTGCCTGACATAATGCCTGGTCCATGGAAGGTGCTCCTTCTTCTCTTTCTCTTCTTCATTATTCTCCTCTATCTCTGCCTCATCATTATTATTGTCATCACCATCGTCATTGCCGTGATGCTTCTCATTGTCATTTCTTCTTAGAGAGATGAAAGGGTTGGTGGATGTGTGCTGTATTCTGCTCCTTTTCTGGCAAAGGGAACTCTAGTTATTCTTTCCATGACATGTTAGGGAAAGAAGAACTTGTCAGTTCTAGAGAAGAGTGGGAAATTCCCCAGAAGCCTGGGTCCTGGCAGACTTTCCATGGCTGAGTGGATAATGGTAGCTTTCATAAAGATTTAATTCAAAGGTTCGGAAACTACAAAGGGGGTTTGGCAAATGCAATATATGCTCACCAGCCTTTCCTTTCCTTGAAGAACATGGGCTGTGATTTCATGGAAATTGAACATCTGATGCCATAAACATCCTTTCCGCTCTGATTTGAATACCAGGGTGGGTTAGAACAGCAGTGTGGACTAATGGGTTGGCCATGAACAATAAGGGCAGATGCACACGAAAGCAAATTCTGCTTCTGCCGTATGACAGTTGTTAGCCCTTATCACCTCTAAGTCTCAGCATCCCATTCTGAAAACACGAGAATTTAATCATCTTATTTCATGGAAAATTAAAAGGTGTGGTAGGTCATGCCTGTAATCCCAGCACTTTGGGAGGCTGAGGCAGGTGGATCACCTGAGGTCAGGAGTTCGAGACCAGCCTGACTAACACGTGAAACCCCATCTCTACTAAAAATAAAAAATTAGCCAGGCGTGGTGGCACATGCCTGTAATCTCTGCTACTTGGGAGGCTGAGGCAGGAGAATCACTTGAACTAGGAGGTGGAGGTTGCAGTGAGATGAGATTGCACTCCAGCCTAGGCAACAAGAACGAAACTCAGTGCCAAAAGAAAGAAAGAAAGAAAGAGAAAGGAAGGAAGGAAGGAAAGAGAGAAGGAAAGAAAGAAAGAAAGAGAAAGAAAGAAAGAGAAAAAATTATATACTAGCTTAATTTCCTCAAGGATTTGTGAGAAACTCCTAGAAAGGAGGGATGCATTTGGTGAGAGGAGCTCATCAGCCGAAAATGCTCTTAGTACTAGAGGCCATAAGAGGGCCAAGGCAACTGTTTCGCCTCAGGTCACAGTTGGGTGCCAGTGAGAGAAGTCTTTCCTTCCCCTCCTCTCAAGTTAGTGGCTGCTCCGTGTAAGGCTGAACGAAGGGCTAAAGGCAGGTCTGCACTAAGGGTATGAGTTTAAAATGTAGCTGCTCCCAGGCACAAGGACCTGAGAACCACAAGGCAAAGCCACAGAGGAGTCAGAAAGGCTTACACAGTCAGGAGAGTCAAGTCCCTGTGTCCATACACAAACGACAATCTAAGAGACTCCCAGACCAGGCAGGGAGGATTAGGAATAGGAGCAAGGTCCCATAGATTTTCGTGTTTAGGATTGAGGCAGAAACTGTTGCTTGCTTATCTATTGTGACTCTAATATTTCCAGGCTCGCATGCCATGGCCATGGGAAATTACAGTTACTTGTGGATTTTAAAACTGCACATCCTTGCAGCCAAGAAAACATGCAATGTTCGAGTTGTCGAAAGGGCAGAATTCTGTTAAACACTCAAGTGGGAGTGAAGAGTCCAGTTCCAAGACCCAGCTGTACTGCACATGTAGTGCTGTGGATCCCAAAAAAGCCTTCAGCCTTCATCTATGTGAGCTCATCTGTGAAACCAAGTTGTTGATTTTGTTAATTCTGGTACTTCCATCTGCAATGTGAGGGAACTGACTCTGAGGTTCTTGGTAACTTGGTAATCAAGTTGTTGATTTTGGTCATTCTGTGGTTCCATCTGCAATGTGGAGAAACTGAGTCTGAGGTTCTCATGATACAGCAGAATCCATAGAGAGCCATGACCTCTCCTGTAGTCACCCTGCATCTAGAAAGGAGAGAAATTTCTCCACGCCAAAGCTAGCAATTAGCACAAAGCCCTCAAGGAATCCATTCCATTCCCTCACATAATTTGGCATTTTCTGCCTTCTCAGTCAAGTACAGCTAATGCAGCCGTCTTCCCTAAGGGGAATATATATATATATATATATATATTCATATATATATATACATATATATATATATTCATATATATATATACATATATATATATATATATATATATATGTATATATATATATATATATGCTGGACCGAACTCTGGTTTTAACCTAAAGATGACGTAAGCACCTCATAAGGGCATTTTCCATCCACAATGGGGCAGTTTGCCTGCCCTATTATACAGACGTGAAATGCTCATCGAAGGTTCCCAGGAGCCCACGGGGAATTGAAAGTAAAAACAACTTTGCTGTTCAGAGACTCTGGAGACTTTTCCTCATTTGGAGTGTGTGTGGAGATGAATGCTAAGCACGAATCTGTGCTTACACGGTGTGAAGCAAATTGGAATCTTGACCACAAGAAATGAAGGTGGCTAATCTAATTTGAAGACTGTGTGCAGGCAAATGAGTGCATGCGATCTTCCTGGGACCCACGTCCTACCGTTAGCAAAACCCAAGAGAGAGAGGAATATAGATTTATCTTCAGGCCATGATAGGTCCCCGAGAAACGCTGAGCACTTGCTTCCAGCTCTAAAATGATGTGACTCTGTGGGTCTGTGACCCTGTGACCCTTAAAAATTACTTGATGAAAATAAAAATACACCCTGACAGGTTCACAAATAATGGTAATGGAAGTCACCCAAGCTACCGATTCTTGAGCAACTACCATATGCCAGGAAATATTAATCAGGCCAGTTCTCTACTTCTCTCTGTTTCTCTTTCTCTCTCGGTTCAGACTGTCTCTATATAGGTAGATATAGATATAGTAGATATAATTTGACACGAAGGATTCATGAAGTTAGCATTGTCACCATTCTTAGATGAGGTCATTGAGTTCAAAGAGGTTAAACAACTTGACCTTGATAACCAACTGAAAAATGGAAGAGGCAGCATTTAAACTCTGAGCAATCTGAATCCGAAATTGTTTCCATTGTTTCACCCTTTATGGGTATGTATTGAATATAGGTATACTTGTAGAAACATAAAGGGACAAACCTTCAAGTAAAATTTGGGGTAAAGTCTCCTTCTAGCTGTCCTAGTGGTTTAATCGGTGTGGTCTTTAGTTAATGGTTGCTGGATATATTCACAAAATAAGAGGAAACTAGAGGCAGATTCCTATGAAGATTACTCTGACAGGACAGCGTCTACCCCCGAGTATGAGGTGAGAAGCTTGGCAGGGTGCTTCCTCCTGGCGGCAATTTAGGGTACTGCTACTTGAAGTGTGGTCCATGGCCCAGTGACATTGGCATCAGGTGGGAACTTGCGAGCATTTCAGGCTGTGCTCTAGGACTGCTGAATCAGAATCTGCCTTTTAATAAGGTCCTGAAAAAGAAAAGAATCACTTGCCAGAGTGATTCTTGTTTACATTAACAGTTTGAGAAATTCTGATTTAGGGTATGAAAGTAGGAATAATATGCATCATTTATAAAACCTGGGAGATATTTATGAGCACCCATAAATCTAAGTTTCTGGAGTACTGTGATTTACATTAGTTTCCTTTGCTTTTAAAGGGAACATGGCATATAAGAATAAAACAACATTTATTAAACACTAACTCTGTCTCAGGTTCTATACTTGGCAATTTACATTTATTATTTTATTTAATTCTTATAACAACTCTATAAGTTAGCCAATCATTATTACACTCATTTTGTAGAGGAGGAACTGTTTAGGGAGATCAATGAACATGCTTAAAGTCACTTTGCTGGTAAGCGGTGAGTCAGGGATTCAAATCCAGGCAGTGTGATGCTAGGGTTTACACTTCGTATTGATCAGTGTACTATACTGCCTCTTCAGTCCATGCAGAGAAAACATCGGGAGAGTTCAATGGAATATTGTGCTTCAACAAAGTTAGCTAGAGCTGCAGACTTCAATCACAACCGCCCTATACACAGGTGTATCTCCCAGCAGTTATCAAGTCTGCAGAAGCTAATTTATTACTCATTAAAATACAATGTTTGTGAATTAACTGAGAGGTAAATTATTCACAGTGATCAAGCAATGTTGATAATAATGAGACAAATAGACATCATTTGTTCCTGTTATGATACACTGACACATATACATCATCCGAAATTTATTCTTGCCAAAAAAAAAAAAAAAAGCATTTAACTTGGATCAGATCAGTCAAGACTGGCAAACTCAAATCGAAGAGCAGTCTCCAAAACAATTTTCCTGTACTCATCATCGACATCAGTTTTGTGAAAGGAAAAATAAAAAGGCAGGAAAACTGTTGTAGATTGAAAGAGGTTAAACAGACATGCCAACCCGATTCACTTTGTAACTTTTTATTGAATCCTAAATGATGTGTCCAATGGTAGAAACAACTACACAAATGATTATAAGGACAATTGCGGATATCTGAAATATGGACTGTCTATATATAAAATTATAGAATTGTGTTGCTCTTCGAATATGACCATCTTATTTTGATTGTGTAGACGAACGTTTTTGTTCTCAGGAGAAGCATACTGAAGGGTTTAGAGTTGAAGGGTCATTTATAGGTGCATCTTCCTCTTAAATGTTTCAGAAAACAGGTAAGAACCAGATAAATTAGGACTAGGCACATTTGGCTCATGCCTGTAATCCCAGAACTTTGGGAAGCTGGGGCAGGATGATCACTTGAAGGCAAGAGTTTAAGACCAGCCTGGGTAACACAATGAGACCCCATATCTACAAAAAATAATTAGCCAGATGTGGTGGTTTGTGCCTATCATCTTAGCTACTCAGGTGGCTGAGGCAGGAGGATTGCTTCAGCCTAGGAGTTTGAGGCTGCGGGGAGCCACAATCACACCCCTGCACTCCAGATCTGGGTGAGAGAGCAAGACCCTGTCTCTAAAAAAATCAAAATAAACACATTTTAAAAACATAAATTAGATGTGGTAAAAGATTAATTTGCCAATCTAGATAAAATAAACATGATGCTCATTGTATAAGTCCTTCAATTTCTCTATAGGTTTGAAACTTCAAAATTAATATTTTGGAAAAAATAAATAAGTGCTGGTTCAATGTTATTTCAATGAAAGAATTGAGTAAGAGATTCAGAACTGTGTGTGATGGGGGAAAGAATGTAGGGATGAGAGCCTGGGAGAAAGTTATGCTTGGAAGAATAGAATTGCCAGGAATCTAGGTAAGCTGTAGGTAGGTGGCCTGCTTATGAATGCCATCTGCATGCATTTTGCAGTGTAAAAAGGAAAGTGATATTGCAATGTACAGAGAGATCACTGTTGACTTTGATGGTTTGTCAGCCTCATTTTGCCATCACCAGTCAGTAGTTGACACCAGAGTCACAGGATTCCCCCCAACACCCATCATTTTGAACCAGTCTCCTCAAACATCCTCTTGCCTTAGTCCCGAAATGTCTTGGGGACTTCTTGGTGGCCCCCACCCATGGTTCTTGCTGAAGGGTGGGTCCTAGGTAGCCATGTTTGTCCTGCCTTACCCTCACCCCTAGCCACAGATGATTGGACTAACATCAGACACCTGAACGAAGCTGGAGGGACTGACCAGGTGTCTCTCCCAGGCATCTCAAACACTGAGAAAGAAGCTGAGCTGAAATACCCTGGAATACCAGGGCAAACTAGAGCCAAAAGCAAACTGAAGTCATGAAAGAGAAGAAACTGTGAATGTTCAAAGATAAGTGGTGATAAAAGAAATAATTCAGCCAAATTAAATGTAAAGGAGTTTAATGGAGCCATGTACGATTCACAAATTGGGCAGCCTTCTGAGACAGGGTGGGCTCAGAGACTCCAGTGGAGCCACTTAGTGGAAGGAAGTTTTCGGACAGAAAAAGAAAAATGAGGTATAGAAAACAGAAGTGAGAGCCGGGTGCAGTGGCTCACATCTGTTACCCCAGCACTTTGGGAGGCCGAGGCGGGCAGATCACCTGAGGTCGGGAGTTTGAGACCAGCCTGGCCAACATGGTGAAACCCCATCTCTACTAAAAATACAAAATTAGCCGGGCATGGTGTCGCATGCCTATAATTCCAGCTACTTGGGAGGCTGACACAGGAGAATCGCTTGAATCTGGGAGGTGGAGGTTGCGGTGAGCCGAGATCGCACCATTGCACTCCAGCCTGGGTAACAAGAGCAAAACTCCATCTCAAAAAAAAAAAAAAAAGAAAGAAAGAAAGAAAGAAAAAGAAACAGAAGTGAGGTACAGAAACAGCCAGATTGGTTACAACCCAGCGTCTGCTGTATTTGAACACAGTTCAAACAGTTGGCTACATTTGATTGGCCAGAACTCGGTGACTGGCACAAGTGTAGGCTACGAACTGTTGACACCTCCACTTGTTATAGCTCATGACGTAAAGGAAAACCTTTAGGCCTAACTTAAAATGTGTAAGGAGGCAGCTTTAGGCTAAACTTGATTTAACAGTGGTCATCTGCAAAAAGGAGACTGGAGCAGGGACGTGGCACAAAAACAGAGTTAAAAGATTACAAGTCCCCAGAGAGTCAGAAACAGCATAGGAGCTGCCTCATGGAAAGGATTCTAAACTCCTATGCATTTCCCATTAAGCCTGACTTCCTCCCCAACCCACCACTCTAAGGAATCCTCTCTTCCTCTTTTCTTTGAACTACTTAGGTATGAACTACTTAGGAGAGTTTTAATTCCTTGAGTGTGCTCCTCATTTGCCTGCTGCATGTGAACTGCCCCCCACCACTTTGCCTAGACAAGCCACCCTCTTTTCCGGGATGCTGGACCTTGTACACGCAGCCCTGCTCTTATGGAATGGTTGTTGTGAATCCACCCTCATGTTCACACTTGTCTTTACAGGACCCAGCCCATTAGATGAGACCCGTTGTGGAAGCAAACCTTAATTCACACACTCTTGTAGCCTCTGGACATTGAGTCACTGGTGTCTCCCTTGGGAGACAACATCCCCAAGCCCCAAACTATTCATCCTAGCCTCCTGCTCCTTTCAACCAATCGGTGTCTGTGAGCCAGCCCTGTACCTGGGCTCACTTGAATGACAACATGATTTATTTTAGTGTTTCTTTTTTTGATTGATAGATTGGTGGGATGTTTGTCCTGTTTTTAGTATACTGATTGCCTTAGGGATTCTAGAAGCCCATGGACAGGGGCTGTACTATTTATGTTTTTATTATAAAAGTAATACATGTTGGTAATAGAATTCTTGGGGAAAATAGAAAAGAAAAAAGAAAAAGAAAGAAAAACCATTCATCATTCTAAGATCCAGAGATAAGTCCTATTAATATTCGGGCTTATTTCCTTTCAGACTTGGTTTAACATAATTCACTTTATGTACCATATGCAATTTTCAATCCTCACTGTGCAGTAAATGACAAGCATTTCCCTGTATTTTATAAGTTTTTTAAAATATCACTTTAATAGCTGCATAAAATTCCATTTTACATAAAATATGTAACATATAAATATATAAAATAATCTAGTTAAACAAGCCCTTTTATTGTACATGTTGGCTGTTTTCATTGTTTGCTAATAATATAAACAACATCTGTGTGTTTTAGATTCTTGGTGCAAATTGACAAGCTGATTTCACACATGATTTTACAATTTGCTCTCCTCTTTCTCCTCTGGTACAAGAGTTCTTTCCTCACACAGCATGTTCCCTAGCATGGCTGTCATTGTTATTTCAATGTTTACGAATTTAATTATGAAGAAAAAGGCAGATCATATTTGTTTGCATTTTATTTTTGAAGGCTGGTAAGCTTGAGGGGTGTTCAAATGTGTGATTTGACTTGATAAAGACAATTAAAGGAGTAATACATTTTGTTTCATTGCACGATGGTCACACTTGTATTTCCATGAGATTGTGTCTCCTGCTGTACAGTGTCTTGAAATTTCAAAATAAATAAATAAATAAATAAATAAATAAATAAATAAACAAAAACCTTACCATGTGAGTAAGGCAAAGATTAGTGTCATGCACACAGTGGTAGTATTACAGAGTTTTGCCAATTCTCCCTGAACTGAGAGCCAACTTTGAGTGGTTTCATATTTAAATGGGAGAAAAAATAAATACGATACGCATGAAGATTGTACCTGAAGAAAAAAATAATTAGAATGTCTTGTTTTTTAAATGACTCTTCATTTTGTTGTTAATATCTGGTTTTAATTAGAAATTGTTACAATATGGAAGACTTGAATTTAAAGGTAAAGCTCTTGGATAACAGGTGGTTTAAGGGAAGGAAACTTCCGTTTCTTAGAGCACTAGGTAGAATTCTAATGATAAAAGAGGCTCTCACGCACAAAGACTGGATTCTCTCTTAGTTTTGAAAATGTTCAGCACAGAAATGCAACAGCACTCTCTATTCATAGAGTTCACATTCATTCATGAAGTCCAACATCTGACCAACTCCTTTTCTGCTGTAGTTGTCTCCTTTTCCTCCAAGGTCCAGATCAGAATCACTTTCCCTGAGCTTCCAAGAGAGAAAATAGAGAATATAAGAAGCCTAGTAAGTTAGTTAGGCTCAAATTAGAGAACTGAATTAGAGACTTGGACTTTACACCTCTTGAAAATGCCACATAATTCCATTTGTGAACTGATTCTAACTAACCTCACTTTATATGGGAAGACTCTACTCAAAACTTAACTCACTCTTAATCTTTTTCTTGTCATCTCCAAACTTGTCACAGAATGTTCACACTTTTATTTTATGACTGTTAATAGCAGAAGTCATTTTATGTGTCTTCAATTTTACCCCATATAGGAGCAGTGGTGTAACACAGGTGGCTTATACCAGCTCAGGAGAACTAGTTGTTAAATGGTCGGGAATTTTGTGAGCCGGCTGTTAAACACGGCCATTTAAAATTAGATAAACTTAAGTTTAAATAAATTACATTAAGAAAGGTAATAAATATTCCAAACTCATCACTTCCTAATTATTTACTATATTTTATTACTGTCTGTGCTCTTGAGGTTATTTGCATCTATTGCATGACAGGAATTCTCTATAATTCATTGTGTGCTATTATACGTCTGCTTCCAACTTGCATCCAGTGATGTCACATTCGTAACTTGAAATTGGCCACAGCAGGAGTATTTACTCTGTGAAATTAGAAAATGCAATAAATCAGGGCTTCCCCTTCAAAGAGACAGCCACTGTTAAACATTTGCCAGCACACAACAGCATAGGAAGGTGTATTCATTAGTGGAACAGGTTGAGCTTCATAGCAAAAGCTTGGGTTTCAAAGTCAGAGAAATCTGACTGCATATTCTGGCTCTGTCAGTTAACAACCCTGGCTTTCAGCAAGTTATGTATCTCCTCTAAACTTCAATTTTCTAAACTATAAAATGGGAAGAATATTTGCCTCTCAAGATTATTTTGTTTTATTTTGAGACATCAACAATCTAATAGATGGCAGGTATTTTTCAAAGTGTAGTTAGTATCATGTCAAAAAGTTTCAATAAATTCTACTATTTTTATTACTATAATTATTGTGAATGTGACATATAAAATATAACACTGAAAGTTTATATCAGATGGGGCAGGGGAAATATTTTCTCTTTTTATAATAGAAATAACTGTGATTGATCTGTGAACAATCCAACGATGAATAAAGAAAGAGGAAGGAAAGAGGGAGGGAGGGAGGAGATGGGTTTGAAGAAAGAGACAGGACCACACTAGAGGAAATCCATATATCCCACTAAAATACGGAAACCAGATTCTCAGGCCAATCAGTAGCCATTGAATGTTTTCAAGCAAGAGATTGCCATATCAGAGTTATGTTTTAGATAGAATATCCTGGCATTGGCATGAAAATGAAATAGAGGCCAAAGCTAATGAGGGAAATTAGTGGGGAAGCAACCATACGGTCCAAGTGAGAGGTGACAGTGGTTTAAAATTAAGTTAGAACAGTGGAAAGGAAAGCCAGAGATAGTAAGAAAAGTAGTAAGGCGATGCCTGCCTATAGGAAGCCCTTGCCATCCTCCAGTCCTCCCTGCAGAGATAAAGAGTAGCTAGCGAAAATGCTTGAAATATTTCAATCTATCATAGCGTTTGAAAAAAATTCTTATCTTTTTCTCACTGCATCCTTTATTAAAATGATAATCATTGAGGAGCACTAAAAAGATAATAATATTAAGCACTTTTATGGAGCAAAACATTAAGCGAAAATAAAATGACAAATTGGAATATGTTATTTAGATCTCTCAAAAGCAGAGGGTTGACAAATCTTTTCTGTAAAAAGCCAGATAGCAAATATTTTAGCCTTGGAGAGCCATAGAGTATCTGTCACATCAACTCAATTTTGGGGTTATAGTGTGGAAGCAGAGATTGACAATAGTTAAATGAATGAGAATGACTATGCTGCAATGGAATGTGATTCATGGATTTCATATGATTTTCAGGTGTCAGAAAATTATTTTTTGATTGTTTAAAAAGAAAAAAAACCATTCTTAGTTAACAGGTTCCACAGAAACAGGCAGTGGACTGGATTTAGCCCTTGGATTTGCTGATCCCTGGGTTGAAGCATGAGGGTCTTCTGTGTTACCACTGAAGAGTCCCACTCTGTGCAAAAGGTCACAGCGAACCATTAAAAGGAGTCTACACTTGAAAGATGCATGGGGCACCAGAAAGACTGAAGGGATTAAAGATATCTGGAGAAGCACCTTAGATGGGACAAATGAACCGCCTCATTCTTGAGGTGAAAAACTAAATCTGAGAGGCAAAGTGAAATGAGCCTAGGCATTTTCTTCACCCAGAATTGCCTTTGGAGCATTCTGGGATTCACAGCTATGTTATGTTACTTCTATCTATACCACTGAGGAATTTGATTTTGAGATAAATATAATTTGAAAAAATAATTTCAATTGGGAATTGAAATCCAAAGAGACAGAGAAAATGCTTGCAGAATGTCCAGGCGGCTTAAATGAGCTCAATCTTCAGGCCCATGGATTATAGGCCAGGATGCTGGGAAACCACCTAGATGGATTTCAAAATTATAGTGTTAGTCTTTGAGAAAAAAAAATGCTCTAGGATAAGGACTAGATCTGAGATGAGCAAATTTCACTCTGATTTTCCAAAAAAAAAAGTAAAGTATGTATCTTAGAAATAACATGTTAGAAAATCTAATCATGGTCCGGAAGGAAATTCACATGCTGATGATTAAGTAGGAGGATTATGTGTCCAAAGGATAGAATTCAGTTCAGGACAGAAACCCAAGAGTAAAAGCCACAGTAAGCTCATTTCCTTTACTGATATTGTTAGTAGGCGGGTGGTTCAGAAAAGCACCACAAATATATTATGATAGGATTTAGCAAGGCAGATGCAAGATCTCTTCTGACATCCTTTTAGCCTCAGTGGTAAAATGAGCATTTGATAAAAACGCCTATGTCATTCTCGATAGGAATGAGGGAAGTGATTTTCTTAGTCGCTTATGTGAAGCTGTATCCTCCTAGAGAAGAGAGGGAGAGAGGAAGGGAGAGGGGAGAGATTAGGAGGAAAAGAAAGGAACAAAGAGAGAAAGAAAGACAGAGAGAGGGGGCAGAAGAAGGAGAAAAATATTTTTGAAAACACAGGAGAACAAAAGAAAAAAATTTAAAAAGAAAACATGGGGGATTTTGACTGCAAAGATTTCTTTTCAATCAGTAAAGCCAATGGTCATAATGGTCGCTGCTAAAAGGCCCAAAATGTGAGTCTGTTTCTCCCACAAGAGATGAGGCCTTGAAGACATTTTTCCCCTGTGAATCCTGGGTGGGGAAGGAGTTTTGGACAGGAGAGGACTTTGGTTTCCCTTAGTCACATCACCCAAGAAGTCTATCTACTTTAGTTCCCAGCATAAAGCCTCCAATTGTCTATGATTAGAGCTTGATGGTTCTGGCGCTCTGGCGAGTGTCTGGAAAGGTAAGGAGGCCCCCAGTAGCATGCACTGATACTGCCAAAACCTGCCTGGTGACCACTCGGCCCTCCATCTCCAGCTCTTGGGCTATGCTAAGGGTGAATACATTCTATATCTGAATCAAAACCTTGACTTATTGCCCTAAAGATGTTTTTAGGGTTTTGCCATTAAAATTTAGGGGACTTTCCAGTTCTTCTGATTGATCTAATTCATTATCATTCAAATCCACTACTCTCATGTTGCCACCAGTTTTCTCAAATGCCATTCATTCATTCATAATTTACTCAACATGCGTTGAACATCTCTATCGGATATCAACACCGTGACAGGCACTGAGAACACAAAGGTGAGCAAGACAAAATTTTTACATTTAAGGATCCTGCACTGCAATGACAAAAAGAGATCCATTATAAGAGATGCATTCATAAAAACTGAGGCAGGTAAAAGATATGAGAGGATGGTTGAGAGTAAGCAGAAAGTGAGGACCTTAACCTTATGGAATGAGGTGGGGGAGTTGGCAAAAGTCATGCAGATGAGAAATGCTGGCTTCCTATATTCACTCATTCATTCTTTCAGCAGATATTTATTGAACACCTACTGCTATGGTCTGAATGTGTGTGTTCCCCCAAAATTCATATGTTGAATGAACCCTAACAACCAATGTGATCGTATTGGAAGGTAAGGCCTTTGGGAAGTAAGCAAGTCATCAGGGAGAAGCCTTCATGAATGGGAATCCTTTTAAAAGAGGAGAGAGCTCTCTCATCCCTTCCACATTATGAGAACACAGTGAGAAGGCACCATCTGTGAACCAGAAAGGGGCCCTCACAAGACAGCAAATCTACCAGCACCCTGATCTAGGACTTCCCAGCTTCCAGAACTCTGAGCAACATATTTCTGTTGTTTTTAAGCCCCCTAGTATAAGATATTTTGTTACAGCAGCCCAGATGAACCAAGATACCCACCAAGTGCCAAGTACAGTCTGGGATTTCTGGGAATATAGCCATAAATAGCCTAGAGCCTGAATGAGTTCACTAAGTGAAGAAGAAAGACAGGGTTCAAAGGCATTGGTAGTGGCCATTATAAAGGCATGGAGGCAGACATTCATATGGTTCTTCATAGTATTTCTCTTTTTTTTCTATCTTCTCATTTCTTTTCAAAACTTGTGAGTCCCTCTTCCTGTGTGGTTTTCCTCCACTGCTTAGGAAACAAGACAAACTTTTTTATTTGGTAACTTGCTAAGGTAGACTCTTTCCCAGATAACTATGTGCATAAGGCTTTCAAGAATTTCATAAATGAAATCAAGGGCATTTTAAGGCAGTCCAGGAGGAGGCATAAATTTGTGTTAAGAGATCAATTGTGTGCTGACCACCAGTGCCCACTTCAGGCCTTCTTTCATTTAGGGGTAAGGTTACCTCTCCAGAGACCTGTGGGGACACTTCATAAAGAAAAGATACCTGAAAGCTCCAGGGATGTGTGGAGGCCGCTTGTCTTTCCAGATGCTAGCAGAGCTGCTGGACCAGCTCAAGTGATCATGGGCAAATCTGGTCTACTTTTTCAGATACTCAGAAGATATGGACTTGATCACACTCAGAGGTGGTGGCTGCTGTTAGAAGTTTTCAGAACAGAAGAGGGAGCGATAGGATGGGAAGAGACAGTGTTAACAGCACAACAGATTGGCCAAGATTTTAAATTTTTCTCCAGCTTCATTTAAATGATGTAGACACTAAAGAGTGACTATGTTGGATTCTAATACATGTCTTTCACCTCCCCTGTCTAGAGCAAAGTCGTTTCCTCTTTCTTCAACCCCTTCTGACAATTTGTAGCTGGCATTGAGCATTTTGGATGTGGTTTTTTGATTTGGATGATGACAAGATATTTCTTGAAACTGATTTACTTTGTGCCAAATATGAAATTGAATTTGTGATGGTTGGAGCAGATGGAAAACCCATTTTTTAAAAAAATGCCAGAACAGCCTCATCCTAGGCCCAGGGGCTGTGAAATCGGGTCGCTTCTTTCAAATGGGAGTGGGATGGTGTCCTAGGGCTCTAACTCAGGGCAAAATAAAAGAAGAATTAGCAAGGTCATTGAGGGGTGTTCAACCTCCTTTAAGTTGGTGTCTGATTCTAAATTTCTCAGGGAAGTGTCTGTGTAGACAAGCTCAAGCAACATTATTTCCCTCAGATGGACTCCCCTCCTGCCTTCCTCCCAGGCCTCAATGTGTTCAGTGATTGCATTTCTCCCACACAGTCCTCCTCTCCTTCTCTCCTCTCTACTCCCACCCTCCATTTCTCTCTCTTCTGCTCCCTGCTTCTTCCTTGTCGTTCTCCTCCCTCCCACTCTTATCCTTGCCCACATTTCTCTCCCTTCCCTGCTTTCATTCTGCACCCCCGATTGCTTTGATGTGTTCTAATGGCTGGAACTCCCTTCAGGTTGGTTGTTCTGCTATTAACGAGGAACGAATGAATGATGATAATCAGAAGTGAAACAGAACGCTCTCCTTCCACTCCCGCTGTAAGCACCGGGCTCTAACTTTAGACAGTTTGTCAGCAGGGAAGAGGAGGAGTGAGAACAGAACTTGCAGGCTCTCTGGAGATTCTGGTCTTAGCTGCTCAAGAGAGCCTCCTCTGGCTGGTCAGATTTAACAGCAGCCTGCTGGCCTCTGCTTCTCTCCCTCTTGCTTTGTTTTGGGTCAGGGGCCTGGAGACACTAGCAATGAAAGGTGAGAGTTACCATGACGCCAGGGTGCACCTTTTCTTGCAGCTTGGTACAGTTTCACAGCCCCTTTCTGTTCTCCTGGTGCAATCTCTTCTCTGCATCACCTTGGCCTGCTAAGGAGACTCCCTGCTTAATCTGGGAACGTAACATGGTCTTCTGTTCTTTTGGACAAAGGCCGAGTTCTTTGCCTTGGTTTATTGGGCCCTCTATCCTCTGTCATTTTTCTGCTCTGAGGCCATTCCCCTCATCTTCCCAGCTCACTACTCCCTTAGAATCTAGTTTTGATGACATTCTTATAAATCTATTCCTGGCCTTGGCATGCAGTTCTCTTTGGTGGGAGCATCCTTTCTACCCCTTTTATGAGTACACAAGCTTATTTGTCCTTTCACTTTAACCTTCAAGGTTAGCTCCTCTAGGAAGCCTTCCCTGATTACCCCTACTCACATACACCTACATCCTGCCCTCCACATGCATGCATTCTTCCCTGCTCACACGTAAATACATATTTCATCCATACCACTCACACCCCACGCCCAACACACACACACCCAGACTTACAGCCTCTACACATATGCCCAACCACACATATTAGACTGAAGTACATGTAATTGCCAACATTTGATTTTTTTGAACTACAGAAGAGTAATTTTATGACATATTATTAATTTATGTATTCTCCCACTTCTACGCGTAAATGCACACCCACTTCCAAATGTACATTCTGTTTAGCTCAACATACCTCCTCTACTTAGTGTTAGGTATAGAAATTGCACACTATTCACCTCTCCCTTACAGTCAGCATTTCTGGTGACACCACATTTCTAGCATTAAGCCGAACATTAATTTTCTCATCCTATACTTTGGAAAGATGCGCCTTGCTCTTCTGAACCCCCAGAAGCTTAGAAAGCTTAATGAAAGGACTCCTGCCATACAGTTCCCGTGGTATTTCAATAATCCCAGCTCACTGTATAGTATAATAAGGCTCTAAGTCAATTTTTAGAGGGTACTGCATGATAGCAGAGTGTTTATAACCAGCGCAGAAGATACAGTATGGTATAGGATAGAAGGAATACAATGCAGTTCTATAAATATTGAGAATTTACTATGTACCAGTGCTGTGCAATGAACTGGGTCCCCCTAAAATGTATGTGTTGGAGCCCTAACCCCACAGTGTGACTGTATTTGAAGACAGGGCTTATTTGGAGGTAGTAAAGGTTAAGTGAGGTCATAAGGGTGAAGCCTCAATTTCCTAGGACTGGTGTCCTTATAAGAAGAGGAGGACGCCAGGTATGGTGGCTCACATCTGTAATCCTAGCACTTTGGGAGGCTGAGGCAAGGCAAGAGGATCTCTTGAAGTCAAGAGTTCAAGACCAACCTGGCCAACATGGTGGAACCCCGTCTCTACTAAAAATACAAAAATTAGTCTGGGCACAGTGGTTCATGCCTATAATCCCAGCACTTTGGGAGGCCAAGGCAGACAGATCACTTGAGGTCAGGAGTTGGAGACCAGCCTGGTCAACATGGTGACCCCCCGCCTCTACTAAAAATACAAAAATTAGCTGGGCATGGTGGCGGGGGCCTGTAATCCCAGCTACTCAGGAGGCTGAGGCGGGAGAATTGCTTGAACCCAGGAGTCGGAAGTTGTAGTGAGCCAAGATCACGTCACTGCATTCCAGCCTGGGTGACAGAGAGACTCCATCTCAAAAAAAAAAAAAAGAGAGAGAGAGAAGGAAACACCAGATCTCTCTCTCTCTCTCTCTCTCTCTCTCTCTTTCTCTCCACCCGCAGTGAAAAGAGGCCATGTGAGGACACAGAAAGAAGGTAGCCATCCACAAGCCAGAAAGAGGAGAGAAGCCTCACCAGAAACCAACCCTGATGGCACCTTGGTCATGGACTTTTAGCCTCTAGAACTGCGTGAGAACAAATGCCTGTGGTTTAAGGCACCCAATCTGTGGCATTTTGCTGGGGCAGCCTGAACAGATGAATGCAGCCAGGCACACTGTTCTAAGCATGAGCAACAGGGCAGTGAGCAAACAGATGAAGTCTCTATGCTCACAGAGCTTACATGCTGGTAGCGGGAGAGACTCGTCCCCTGGATCCTTCCACCCAAAGGCAGTAGTGGCTTCTTGCTTTTTCTGGGTGTCAAACTTCTGGGTTCCTTCTCTCTCATTTGATTTATCACACTCTTTCATTCCTATGTAACACATTCAATGTAGTAAATTTCCTTCTTCGAAAATACTTGAAGTGCTTTCTATTGCCTGGCTGGACCTAAGTAATAAAGTCTATTTTCCACTGTGATTTCTGAGGATCACACTATAATTCTGGTACCCATAAAACATGCAAATAATGCTTCATTCATTTTTCTTTTCTTTCTTTCTTTTTTTTTTTTTTGAGATAGGGTCTCACGCTGCTGCCTAGGCTGGAGCGAAGTGTTATAATCATGGCTCACTGTAGCCTCAAACTCCTGGGCTCAAGTGATTCTCCCATCTTAGCCTTCTGAGTAGCTAATATTTGTAGAGATGGGATTTCAGCATGTTACCCAGGCTGGTCTCAAACTCCTGGGTTCAAGAAATCCACATGCCTCAGCCTCTCAAAGTGCTGGGATTACAGGCGTCAGTCATTTATTCTTTTATTTATTTATTTGAGACAGAATTTCACTCTGTTACTCAGGCTGGAGTGTAATGGCGTGATCTCAGCTCACTGCAACCTCCGCCTCCTGGGTTCAAGCGATTCTCCTGCCTCAGCCTCCCAAATAGCTGAGATTACAGACGTGCACCACCACGCCTGGCTAATTTTGTATTTTTAGTAGAGATGGGGTTTCGCCATGTTGGTCAGGCTGGTCTTAAACTCCTGACCTCAGGTGATCCACCTGCCTCTGCCTCCCAAAGTGCTGGGATTACAGGCGTAAGCCACCGCACCCAGCTCATTTATTCTTGTTAGCTTAATATTCACAACACCACTCTCCCTCCTTTCCCTCCCCAGGTGTTCAGTCCTACAACTTGTCTTCCTGAAACTCAATAACTCTTCTTCAAAGATAATTAAAATAATGTCATTAAAACAAATTGAAAATATTGGATTGCTAACTGACTCCAATGCAAATGTCTCTGGCAAGGACTTTTAAACATATTACTATGCAAGTAATAAAGTGGTTTTTCAGAAGTCCCACTTATTTTCTGGTCTTTTCACTCTTGGTTTGTGTAAGCAATATGAGTATCTGTGCAGGCTGGTTTTATGTTCTTATCATTAGAGTTTCTTGGTTTTACATGTGGTGCTGACAGATGAAGTCCTCTGTGATTTATAAACAGGACTTCACTGCTTTTTTCTGGAACTATGAGTTTGATCAAAGCTGAGCTTGAGCTCAAGATAAACAAGAAAAAATATTGTTGGGTAGTCATTTTCAAACAGAAGTTGCCAGCAGGAGTCCCCTGGGCCTATTGCAATAAGTAGATTTTGTTTGGCATACACATACTTTTATTTTTTTTAATTGGATATGTTACCAAAATATGAAAATTAGACACTTTACATATAAAACTCTCAACTTTTCTTGCCTATTAAAAGGTGGGGAAATTTGAACACAGGCATTCCTTTTCCTACAAGGTGACAACATTTCTTCCTAATTTAGAATAAAGCATTTGGTCTCAAGATCACTGAAGTCACAATCATTTACTTCGGCTGTCTGGACCCTGCAGCCATTTGAGTTTTTGCCTCCTTTTATGGAATGTGACATGAGGGAGAAATAAGTCTATATAGTGTTAAGCCACTGAGACTTTGGGATTTATTTGTTACTGCAGTGTAGCCATACTATCTGACTAATGCCTGCAGCTTTTCTGTTGTCACTGGTGCAAGCTAGATGGATAAAGGAATATACTCTTGAGGTACCTACCAGGTTGTATTAGTCATGGTGCTCTAGAGAAATAAAGCCAAGGCTGGGTGCAGTGGCTCACGCTTGTAATCCCACACTTTGGGAGGTCGAGGTGGGTGGATCACTTGAGGTCAGGAGTTCGAGACCAGCCTGGCCAACATGGTGAAACCCTGTCTCTACTAAAAACACACACACACAAAAAAAAAAAAAATTAGCCAGGCATGGTGACAAGTGCCTGTAGTCCCAGCTACTTGGGAGGCTGAGGCAGGAGAATTGCTTGAACCCAGGAGGCGGAGGTTGCAGTGAGCCAAGATCACGCCACTGCACTCCAGCCTGGGCAACAGAGCAAGATTCTGTCTCATAAAAAAAGGAAAGAGAGAAACAATACCAATAAGATACACACACACAGTTGATCTTTTAACAAGATGGGTTTGAGCTGTGCAGGTTCACTTATATGTGGATTTTTAAAAAATAAATATATGGCAAACATTTTTGGAGACTTGCAACAATTTGAAAAAGAGTTGCCAAAATGTAGCCTAGAAATACCAAAAACTTAAGAAAAAATTAGGTATCATGAATGCATAAAATATATGTAAATACTCATCTATTTTATCATTTACTACCATAAAATATGTACAAGTCTATTATAAAAAGCTAAAATTTGGCCCGGCGTGGTGGCTTACGTCAGTAATCTTAGCACTTTGGGAGGCGGAGGCAGGCGGATCACGAGTTCAGGAAATTGAGACCATCCTGGCTAACACGGTGAATCCCCGTCTCTACTAAAAATGCAAAAAATTAGCCAAGTGTGGTGGCGGGCGCCTGTAGTCCCAGCTACTCGTGAGGCTGAGGCAGGAGAAGGGCGTGAAACCAGGAGGCGGAGCTTGCAGTGAGCCGAGATCGCATCACTGCACACAGCCTGGGCGGCAGAGCGAGACTAGCCTCAAAAAAAGAAAAAAAAAAAAAAAAAGCCGGGTGCGGTGGCTCACGCCTGTAATCCCAGCACTTTGGGAGGCTGAGGCGGGCGGATCACAAAGTCAGGAGATGGAGACCATCCTAGCTAACACTATAAAACCCCATCTCTACTAAAAATACAAAAAAATTAGCTGGCAGGAGAATAGCATGAACCCAGAAGGCGGAGCTTGCAGTGAGCTTAGATCCCACCACTGCACTTCAGCCTGGGCAACACAGCAAGACTCCCTCTAAAAAAAAAAAAAAAACAGAAAAACTAAAATTTATCAAAGCTTATGCACATACAGACTGCACATGGTGCTATTCCCAGTCCAGAGAAATGGAAGTAAACCTAAGGATACAGTATTAAATTACAACTGCATAAAATTAACTGTAGCATACACCACACTACTGTAATAATTTTGTAGCCACATCCTGTTGCTATTGCATGTGCTCAAGTGTTGCGAGTATCCCCTTAAAACACTGTGTGATGCTAATCATCTCCGCATGAGCGGTTCCTTTCTCTAGTAAATTGCCTTTCTCAGTAAAAGGTGATCTCTAGTGTTTCTCACGTATTTTTCATCATGTTTACTGCAATAGCGTAAACCTTGAATAACACCATGGGACCCATACAAAGTGCCACTAGCGATGCCGGAAGTGCTCCCAAGAAGCAGAGAAAAGTCCTGACATTACAAGAAAAGATTGAATTGCTTGATACGTACCATAAATTGAGGTCCGCAGCTGCAGTTGCTGCCACCGCAGACAATTCATTCATCTTGTAAACAGACAATATAAACTGAGGGTATCGATAAATACAATATGGTACTATAAAAGTATTTTCTCTGCCTTATAATCTTCTTAATAACATTTTCCTTTCTTTAGCTTACTTAAGAATACAGTATATAACATATATATTAATCACAAACAAAATACGTATTAATCAACTTTTTGTGATAAGGCTTTCAGTCGGCAGAAGGCTACTAGTGGTTAAATTGGGAGAAAATCAAAAGTTATACATGCATTTTTGGCCAGGTGCGGTGGCTCACACCTATAATCCCAGCACTTTGGGAGGGTGAGGTGGGCAGATCACTTGAGATCAGGAGATCGAGACCAGCCTGGCCAACATGGTGAAACCCCATCTCTACTAAAAATACAAAAATCCGCTGGGTATGGTGGTGCACACCTGTAGTCCTAGCTACTCGGGAGGCTGAGGCAGGAGAATTGCTTGAACCTGGGAGGTGTATGTTGCAGTGAGCCGAGATTATGCTACTGCACTCTAGCCTGAGAGACAGAGCAAGACTGTGTCTTAAAAAAAAAAAAAAAAAGTTATACATGGATTTTTGACTTCATTGGAGGTGCCCCTAACTTTTGGTTTGTTTCAAAAGTCAACCGTGTGTGTGTGTGTGTGTGTGTGTGTGTAGATACACGTGAGGGAGAGAATTTTAAAGAACCGGCTTACACAAATGTGGAGGCTGGCAAGTCTAAAATCTAATGTGTAGGGCAGGCCAGCGGCATGGAGATTCACCTAAGAGTTCATATTGCAGTCTTGAGTCTGCAGTCTGGGAACCCAGGCAGAATTTCTGTGTTGCAGTCTAGAAGCAGAATTCCATCTTCTTTGGGAAATCTTAGTCTTCGATCTTAAAGCCTTCAAATGACTGCATGAGTCCAATTACAGAAAGTAACCTGCTTACAGTCATCCCCCCTTAACCACAGTTTCACTTTCTGTGGTTTCAGTTACCTGTGGTCAACCATGGTCTAAAGATATTGAATGAAAATTTCTAGAAATAAACAGTTCATAAGTTGTACATTGTGCACCATTCTGAGTAGCGTGATGAAATGTTGAGCCATCCTGCTCTGTCCTGGGAGGTGAATTGTCCTTTGTCCAGAATGTCCATGTTGTATACGCTACCTGCCTGACAGTTCCAGAGTAGCCATCTCGGTTATCAGATCAGTTGTCACGGCATTGCAGCGCTCGTGTTCAAGTCATCCTTATTTTACTTTATAATGTCTCCAAAGGACAAGGGTAGTGATGCTGACAATTCAGACATGCCAAAGGGAAGCCAGAAAGTGCTTTCTTTAAGTGAAAAGGTGAAAGTTCTAGACTTAGTAAGAAAACAAATTGTATGCTGATGTTGCTAAGATCTATGATAAGAATAAATCTTCTATCTGTGAAATTATAAAGAAGGAAAAAGGGCCCGGCGCGGTGGCTCATGCCTGTAATCCCAACACTTTGGGAGGCCAAGGTGGGGAGATCACGAGGTCAGGAGATAGAGAGGATCCTGGTGAACACGGTGAAACCTCACCTCTACTAAAAATACAAAAAAATTAGCCGGGCAAAAAAAAGAAAAAAAAAAAAAGAAGGAAAAAGAAATGTAGCCAGTTTTGCTGTTGTACCTCTCACTGCAAAAGTTAAGGCCACAGTGTGTGGTAGGTGCTTAATTAAGATGGAAAAGGAGTTAAATTTGTGAGTAGGATAATAAGTTTTTTTAGACAGAGAGACCACATTCACATAACTTTTATTATAGTATATTGTTTATTATTTATTATTATTGTTAATCTATTACTGTGCCTAAGTTATAAATCAAACATTGTCTCAGTATCCATGTATAGGGGAAAACACAGTACATATAAGATTTGGCGCTATCCAAGGTTTCAGGCATCCACTGAGGGTCTTCAAATGTATCCCCTATGGATAAAGAGGTCTAGTGTACCCAAAAATCTACTGACTGTAAATGTTAATTGCATTTAAAAAATAACTTCATCACAGAGACATCTAGATTAGTGTTTGAACAAACGACTGAGCATCACAGCCTAGTCACATTGACACATACAATTAACCATCACACAGGTTATAAACAAAGTCTCTGTCCTGTACATCTTCCTGATCCATCAACTTTACTCTTTGGTTAGAAATTTAAAACATTCTCTATGTTAAGAGAAATAGATATAATATGCAGAGGGATAGAAATTGCTCTTGGATTTGTAATACAAGACATGAAAACATTAAAGAAATCTTCAAAACATGTCTCCACTACTTAGTCCTTCGCCAGCCACCATCAGAGCACGTAGGTGGGTATGTCTGTGCTACATTCATCTATGTGGTCCGGGTCTGGCTTCCACTGCCAGCATCAGCACAGAACCCCTTCTAACCTCTAGACAAGCCTGAAGCTCCTGCTACTTACCCTGTTGTAGCTCTTCCCCAAGCACAGACACATTTTGCCATGGACCAAGAAGAAATGAAGGTCAAGGATGCAATGAGGTTGTAGTAGTGGGAGGTGGGGAAAAAGAAAAGGGGATCAAGCAGAGATTCAGTGCAGGAAGTAAAGGGCTCTAGGCACAACTCAGACTGGGGCAACTGCTCCCTTCTGTTCAGAAATCTCATGCTGGGATTTTTCCTCTCTCCATGCTCGTCTCTCAACTAAGAGAAGACACCGTTTGCTTGGAAGACAGCCAAGTACAGTAATTAATGGTATAGATTTAAGCAGACAGGCCTGGATTTGGGTCCCAAACTAAGCCACTCACTACCTAGCTGACTTTTAAGGTACAATTTAACCCTCTCCAGGCCTCACTTTTTTTGTTTGTTAAACAGGGACTGAAAGTAATATTTCCTTAACACACACACAAACACTCACACACACGAAGAGACACAAGGATATTAGTAAAAGCGATGGATATGTCTATGTCTAGTATCTTCATTGTGATGATGGTTTCATGGGTGTGTGCACATGTCTACACTCATCAAATTGTTTGCATTAAATACGTGCAGTTTGACTGGGCGCGGTGGCTCACGCCTGTAATCACAGCACTTTGGGAGGCTGAGGCGGGTGGATCACCTGAGGTCAGGAGTTCGAGACCAGCCTGTCCAACATGGTGAAACCCCATCTCTACTAAAAATACAAAATTAGCCGGGTGTGGTGGTGGGCGCCTGTAATCCCAGCTGCTCAGGAGGCTGAGGCAGTAGAACCGCTTGAACCCAGGAGGCAGAAGTTGCAGTGAGCTGAGATCTTGCCACTGCACTCCAGCGTGGGCAACAACAGAAAAACTTCATCTCAAAAACAAACAAACAAACAAACAAAAGTGCAGTTTGTCGTATATTAATCATACCTCAACAAACAAAGCTTTTTTTAAATAGTATTTTTTAAAGTTATGATGAGGAGTCAAAGATATTACGCCAGAAAATGCAGATAAATTATAGTTATTACCACTTTTTTGTTTGTTCTAATAATGTTCCAAGTACTCTAGTTTGTTTTTCCTTCATTTGTTCTAACACTGTTCCATGTACTTTCTGTACATTTATTCAATCAATTCTTTTTTTTTTTCTTTGAGATGGAGTTTCACTCTTGTTGCTCAAGCTGGAGTGCAGTGACACAATCTCAACTCACTGCAACCTCCACCTCCCAGGTTCGAGAAATTCTCCTGCCTCAGCCTCCTGAGTAGCTGGGATTACAGGCATGCGCCACCACACCCAGCTAATTTTGTATTTTTAGTAGAGACGGGATTTCTCCATGTTGGTCAGGCTGGTCTCAAACGTGCGACCTCAGGTGATCTGCCAGCCTCGGCCTCCCAACGTGCTGGGATTACAGGCGTGAGCCTCCACGCCTGGCCTCAATCAATTCTTACAACAACCCTGAGCTAAGAACTTGGTATTGCTCCTTGTCTATTTAGAGTCTGTGTAGGGATCAGCAAAAGGCTCCCTTTCTTCAAGCCACTTTACTTCCATCTATTGGAAAACTGTCACAATAAACTATTCTTATTAGAAGAAGATACAATATTGGCATCTGCTAGGAAGCTTTGGTAACAAAGATCCACCTCTCTCATGATGGGAAAGGCAACCCCTTACATCTGGTGTCATTGTGCTGTACATGGCTGTAGACATTATCGTTATTTCTATTTTACAGTTCAGGTGACTTCAGTTCATAGAGGTTAAGTCACTCAGCTGAGATTATACCAGGAGTCATCACTGTGCTTTGAGCCAAGGCAAACAGCACAGGGCCAGGTAGAAAGTAGCGTTTCGTTAAACATAAATTCCTGTTTTTGTCCTTGTTAGAACTAACTCAAAAAGGCAAAGTGGAGTTTCTTACAGGTTTTTGCCTTAAAAGGAAAGTTATTCAAATGGCAGTGTAATGGATAAATTAGAAAAGATAATTGCATTACCTGTATGAATTGGTATGGCATTATTAATTGGTTTGTGCAGCATAGTTTTGATTCGTATGTTATAATGCAGCCTTTGTGTGTGTATTAAAGTTTTGCTAATTATTAAATGCCTTGCATCTGTGACACACTTTATCCTCTTCAAAGGGTCTCTCCATTTACTCCTGACAATAGCCCTGGATTGGAAAGGACACATGGTATCATTCAGATTTCACAGACGTAAAAAGGAGGACTGTCTGTCCAGCATGGTTCCCTATCCATGTGGTAAAGGGCTAGGCAGATGAATGTTAAATCTTTTATTCAGGAACAACAATTAATTTCTGAAGGAATCGGCTGGGGTCCAGGCCACAGGCCACCCATTAAATCCTCTCTTTAACTCATTGGACAAAACCCCTGAGGATACAAAGCTAAGAAGCAGCACCTAACCCAGAGAGCTCACATGGACTGGCTGGTGAGACAATGCTACCCTGAGCAGAGTGCTGAAATAGAGATGCACTCAAGTACACCAAGAAGCAGAGGGTCCAATTTCCAGCCCTGCTACTTACTAAGGCTGCAGTCTTGGGTGAGCTACTCAACTTTCCAATGCTTCAGTTGGCTTATTTCTAAATGAAAAACACAGTAACACGCCAAAGGGTTATTGTAAAGATTAAATGAGTTGATATATAAAAGCATTTAGAATAGCATGTGACATATAGCCCAGTACAAGGGATGTACTGTGTGAGTGTGTGTGTGTGTGTGTGTGTGTCTGTACAAACACATATATATCTTCCCCTCCCCTCCCCTGCCCTCCCCTTCCCTCCCTCCCTCCCTCCTTCCCTTCCTTCCTTCCTTCCTTCCTTCCTTCCTTCCTTCCTTCCTTCCGTAGAAGTGATCAGTTCTTTGTGATCTGTTAGGAAACAGAGAAGGCATCAGGGGGAAGTAATTGCCCTCACTCTTCCTCAAAAGATTTCAGGAAAATAGTCCTCGACAGAAGGAACCAGAACACACAGCATGATTAACTTTTTTGAAGTATCAGGCAAATCTCCAGAAGGGAATGAGAACTTGCCAAAGTTACTGACAACCCTATGTTTTGGAAATACTAATTTTAGGGACATTCCTTTAAAACATAAAACACATTTTCCTTTTATTTTAAACAGAGAATGTGAAGCCTACTTAGCCTTTTCTTGATGACTCAGGGTCAGTCTTTTGTTTTTATTAATCTCACCTAAGAGCCACTCCTGAGGGGCTGCCTAAATCTACATGAGTAGCCTACTGAGGAGTCTGAGAAGGGCAGTTTCTCCATGACAAATGAAATGATGTGGCCTCTTACACCATCTCCAGGTTCTCATTCCAACAGCAAAGGAAACCTGCAGTGTCTCCTTGAACCTATTCCCACCACTGTCCTCGTTTGACTCTTCCCGTTCCTTGTGGACTTTGGTTCTTTGTCAGTTTCTATTTCTATTTCTTCTTGAGTCTTAGCAAAAGGACTTGGACCTTTTAGAAGAATGGGCCCTGTGCAAAACCAAAACACTGAAGAAGCTTAGAAGGGAAAAATAGATTAAATCATTGTGTCTCCTAGAGTGTGCCAATAAAAAAATAAAGACTCATTTCTATTGAGTAGTTCTCACATTGTGTTAAACTGTTCTGAGGGTTGTGAGCAACATAAGAAGTAAAAGCAATGGTCAACCTTTTTCTCTGTTGCTTGAGAGTTTGCAAAGCAGCCTAACTTCCAGGATCTTTAAACAGGAGCTCTGTAAATATCAACAGGTCTGCAAATGTTTAGAACAAGTTAGGTGGAAATGCTGGGACTCAACCCTTCTGAGTTTAAATTTTGTTCCTTTTTATTTTTTCTATTATATCATCTCACCTGTCTGAAGCAGAGAAGTTTATAATCCACTTTGTGTATGGAGAACCTGTATCCACAAAAAGTTTAATAACACACCCCATTGTTAAGATGCTTGATGGGGCTTTCTAGAGCCCTGCAGGAATGCAGAGGAAGGGGATCCTCTGAGCTAGACCGTGAAAGGCACCTTTTTATTTTATTTATTTTTAATTTTCATTTTTTCCGAGACAGAATCTCTCTCTGCCACCAAGGTTGGAGTGCAGTGTTGCAATCTTGGCTCACTGCAGCCTCTGCCTCCTGGGTTCAAGCGATTCTCCTGCCTTAGCCTCCCGAATAGCTGGGATTACAGGTGTGCACCACCATGCCGGGCTAATTTTTGTATTTTTAGTAGAGACGGGGTTTCTCCATTTTGGCCAGGCTGGTCTCGAACTCCTGGCCTCAAATAATCCGCCGGAGGCACCTTTCTAAATGAGACAGGGTTCGGGGGAAGGATTAAATGTGGAAATCCCATGAGCAAGGGAGTGAAAGCAGAAATAAGTCATTGCCTCTCTTTCTTTCTTCCTTCTTTTCCAGCTGCCTCTCTTTTTCTTTCTTCATTTCCTTCTGTACTTCCTTCTACCCCCAGTAGGAATCATGACCAATGCTGGGTTTTTGTTTCATTTTGTTTTGTCACAGCCTCTAAGAATAAAGTAAAGAGAGAGACACAGAGAGAGAAATTGGTCAGGGCAAAGGGAGTAACCAAAGAGAGAACTATGTAACATTTTCCCTTTTAGTCCCAACCTACCTGTAGGTTGAATCATATGAAATTGAAAGTATTTGTCGTTGTTTTTTTTTAATTTCCTTTAAATACATCAACTTCATGTACTTCAACTTAAATATATGAGGATGTTAATAAAAATATTTCTGGATAAAGCCCAGTAATATATGGGAGTAGTCTTTATCAAATCAGTGTGGGATTGGATGCCAACTCTCGGATGGCCCCATGACACCAGCTACAAGAACCCTCATCCTACTGCCTCTCCTGGGTACCACTGTCTTATTCACAGTCCTTTTATAGGCATCTTTAAAACAGAGCCACCCTGGGAGGTGGGAAGGCTTGTTATCGCCACTTGACTGCCATGAAACCAAGAGTTCGTCAGAAAAAGCACAGACCTTGGTTTGAATCCAGAACTTTCCAATTCCTGGCCATGTAATCTTAGGCAAGGTATTTGCCTTACCTTGGCCTCAGTTTCACATGTAATGAATGAGATGACATGTATCATATCACAATCATGCATCACTACATGAGAACATGCATGCAAAGCACTTTATCACAGTTCCCAGACCAGAGTGAGAAATAAATGGGAGCTGTTTTGAAATACATTATTACTAATAATAACCCATGGTGTAGGGGAGAGAAGATTTTCCCTCTACCTTTGAGGGTCTGATAGTTGCATCTTTGAAATACAGTGTCAATAGGCAGATTAACTGGAGAAAAAGTATACAGAATTATCACACGCACAGGGATTATAGGAAAGAAAAGGGAACACTCAAAACCCAGTAAGATTTAGGAGCTTATTGGCTTTCTTCATAAGGGAGAAGGGAACGGGGCTGTAGGCAATTTAGGACAGAGTAAACGATTTTGGGGAAAGATGAATGGGCCCTTAGGAGAACAGATGATAGTTTGTGACAAAATTTAGGGGTGGGGTGTTGACTTCCAGGCCCCTGTCCTGTGATATGTGTTAATCCTCCCTGGTTGATGAAACTCCAGGGAGGGAATGATGAGAGTTGAGCTGTTTTTGGAGGATCTGTCTTTAGGCAGTTAAAGAGAATTCAGAGAAAACCTCTCCCTACATTTGCTGTTTTTCAAGAACCCTTGGCTTGAAGTAATCAATATACCAAAGAAGCATATTTTGGGGTGACATTTCCTGAACTTCAGTAGGGAGGCCTGAATGAATGTAACGATTCAGAAATTGGGTTTTCATATGCTCACTTTGCCAGATTTGGAAGCAATACAGGGAGAAGAGGATTGCTGCTTGCATATCTGTAGACAGGTGGTTAAATGCCTGTGAAGTGCTTCATCTGGCTGAGCCACCAGGGAGGCAGGCTGCATGGCCCCTCTCCAGGTGACAGCTGTCCATCTGTCAGGTGCACAGCCCATGTGGCTGCCGGAGAGTGATGTAGGAACATGACAATGGCAGGAGAGGCTTGTGAAATATAAAAAAGGCTGCAATAGTTCTGCCAGTGAACGGGCCACAGTGGTTATCAAAATTCTATGCATCCAAACCATCCAAGAGGTTCTAAATAGAGTTTTGCTTGCTTGCATTCTGTTTTGTTTTGTTTTGTTTTATTTTGAAGACTGAGTCTCATTCTGTCCCCCAGGCTGGAGTGCAGTGGTGCCATTTTGGTTCACTGCAATCTCCACCTCCCAGGTTCAAGTGATGCTCCTGCCTCAGCCTCCCGAGTAGCTGGGACTATAGGCGTATGCCACCACGCCCATCTAATTTTTGTATTTTTTAGTAGAGATGGGGTTTCACCATGTTGGCCAGGCTGGTTTTGAACTCCTGGCCTCAAGTGAGCCGCCCTCCTTCCAAAGTGCTGGGATTACAGGCGTGAGCCACCATGCCCAGCGTGCTTGCTAGCATTCCACAAGAGCAGCTTGATTTTCCTGGTCAAAGGCTCCAAGTGCAATTTAAGAGGGCAGATTGTCCTATCCCCTCAGAAATGGGAGATTTATTCTTGTATTCTCATTTATGGGGTGTGGAAGTGTAAAAAACACACCTACTGTGTGTCAGTAACTGAGCTCTGAAAATACAAAGGTAAGTAAGACATCCATCAAGGAGCTTGAACCTGAGTGGAGAAGATCAAGAAACAGACTCAGTTTTAATACAGAGTGAAGGGGCAGACGTAAAATCTGTGGGGCCTAAAGCTTATACTATTTACTGAGGGTCTCTTAGAAATCATAACAACAAAATAAAATAACAAAATTAGGTATTAAAGTACATGAGTAAGTATTTGTTTAGAATGAGAAAATAAATCACAACAGATTCCTGGAGCCTTTTGCAATGCAGATCTCTTTCTTCTGGGTTTTCTTTGGGCAATTTACCGAAAAAAAAAAAAATGTACATATAAAGTCTTGTTTATTGCTCTCTGCCTTCTCTTCCCCACTTAGAACACTCCCTCAATGATGCCTGCCACTCAAAGAGGCCCCTGTGGGGAGAGGCCCTGAGGCTTAGGCATTATTAGCCTCAAGGCCAATTCACTTCTGAGAGTGAGAGTGAGAGTTGCGTGTGTGTGTGTGTGTGTGTGTGTGTGTGTGTGTGTGTGTGTGTGTGTATTGTAGGTAAATGCAGGATGAAGCCTTCCTGGAGGAGACCAGTGAGCTGAGCTTGGAGAGATGTGAGCAATTAGCTAGGGGGATGGGAGGGAATGGGGCTTCCAGACAAAGTCAGCAACCTATGCAAGGGGGAGGGTTGGCAAGTGGATTTGGGGATCACTGTGCTACTGTGTGTTGGTTGCTATGATCAAAAATGTGTTTGTAGGTAAAAGGGTGTTTAGAGCAAAATTTCCCATTGACTTGTAAAATTTGGACCCTGGAGCATGGAAAAGTGGGCCATAAACATTAGAAGCAAAATGCAGCCCACCTTATTCACACGTTCCAGACCTCTAGGGTCAAAGTGCTTCCTTTTTTATTACCCAGAGCTGTTCTTCTGGGAATGTTAAGTCCCCTCCTTTCCCATATTTGGGAATGAATGCAGAGAAGGCTCCTCTCATCAGGAGTGCTTACCAGCCTGCCTCACTCCCTCTCCTCTTTGCTGCCTTCGAGTTGTGTTACTGACATTTTTGAAAGGGCAATATCACCCCTCCTCCCTGGGCCCTGTTATTTAAAAAGAGGGTATTTTAAAACATTTTCTAGCCAAACCAGCGAACTATCATGATCTGTCCTGAACACTGTCAATGCTCATTCAATATATGATGGCATTCGTTGCTGAGTCCTGAGTTCAAGTCCCTATTCTGTGGTTTAATCACTGGAAGGCTTTGGGCAAGTAACTTAGTTTTCTTAGCCTTAGTTTCCTTATGTCAGGAGGCTAAATGCGAGATGAGTGTAAGTTGTTTACCACAGTGCCCAACACGAAGGAAGCCTTCCATTGATGGAAGCTGTAAGACAACCATTCATTCTTTCATCAGATTTGCTGAAACCTATGGGTGTGAAGTTGAAGATGACAAACCCTGTTTGGGAGAAGCTCATGGTTGCATGTGAGATACCAGAACATAAATGAATGAGGACACTCTGTTGCAATGGAGCTTGGATAGAGCAGGACCAATATTTTCTGGAATAACTCCTCTTTGCACCTAAGTAGGCAATGGTTAGAGCTCCGTGCAGCAAAGGGAGTAGACATTTGCCAGGTAAATGTGTTGAAAAAGGGCGACCCTGGCAGAAAGCAAAGCATGCCCACATTTGTGGAGGCCGAACCTATAATTGTCTGATTCTGGGAGTGAAGGCAGGAGGGAGAAAATGAGATAAACAGGGGAACAGGGGACTGATGCAAAGGTTTTATATATGGGGCTAAGGAATTCAAAGTTTGCTTTACAGGACTCAAGAAGACAACACATAAATTTTAGCAGAGGAATTACTCATACAGGGTTGTGTCTTACCAAGATTGTCTTTGCTGTGCTGTGGTAGATAGGCTGATGTGTGTGTGTATGGGGGATAGAGGGAAGACCAGGTAGAAAGGCAGCTTCAATGGTGTTTCCCCAACTCTGACTTCACAGACATGCTATACAATTTACAATCAATTTATTGTTATTCATTTATAAATTTTGTATTCACTCCAGAGGTGAACAGTTAAGAAGAAACCCTAGATTTAGAAAACTATATATTTCTTTCTTTGTCATCATTTTTGGTGTGTGCTCCATCCTGAACCTTAAATCACACTCCGTATCCTGCACATTAGCCTGGGGGCTAGCACATAAAATCCACAGACAGCAACCCCAGCTCTGAGCAATTGTCCATCTGTTTGCTCTCTCTCTTAATAATAGCAGCTGCCACTTACTCATCCAACAAATGTAAGCAGAATGCCTGCCACGTATCTGGCCCTGAATTACAAGGTAGAAATAAAAAACTGAGTAATGTAACCAGATTATCTGCCTTCGAAAAATGTGTACACTGATAGAGAACTTTTTATAGACCAGATGCCTTTTTCCCCATGTGCTGCTCCCAACAATAATATAAGATGCAGATATCATTATCCCCACTTCAGAAATTAGAAAATAGTATAGGGAAGCTAGGTAACTTGTCCAAAGCATATGAATAGAATTTCTTTCTTGTTCTTAACTATTTGTCCTTTATTCTTAATCATTACCTTGCTAGAAGGGCGCTATGGTTTGAATGTGGTTTCCCCACTAAAACTCATGTTGAAATTAGAAGCCTCATGTTATGGTGTTGAGAGGTGAGGCCTAGTGGGAGGTGTTTGCATAATGAGTGTGGGTCCCTCCTTAATGCCATTCCGCAGTGGCAAGTGAGTTCTTGCTTTCTCAGGAATGGATTAGTTCTGCAAGACTGCAGAACATATTGAAAGAGTCCTCCTTCTTTTATTCTTTTGTTTTTCTAACTTTCTATCTTGCCACGTAGTCTCTTGGCACACACCTGCCCCCCTTCCACTTTTTGCCATGAGTGGAAGCAGTGTGAGGGAGGCCTTCAGCAGACGCAGCTGCCTAACCTTGAACTTTTCAACCACCAGAATCATAAGCTAAATAAAGCTCTTATCTTTATAAATTACTCAGCCTCACAAGTTCTGTTACAGCAACACAAAATGGACTAAGAGAGAGGGGAACTTATTTCCCACTCCTGAGGTCCCCTTTTATGAGGAGGAAACTCCACTAGCAAAATGCAACTGTCCCCTCTGCTCTCTCCAGATGAGAAGTGACTTGAGGAAGCAGCAGTTTGGAAGGAGACACTCTCCCTATCTTACCCCTTACTCTCACCTCCTCTTGGACTTGACCAATCTCAAAGCATACCCTCTGCCATCTTCCTCTATGCCCCACCTGCCATCAAAAAATTTCATCACTGAATGTTTATGTAACTCATCCATAGTCACATGTAGACTTGGGGCAGGGAGTTTTACCTGAGTCTGCATCCTTGACCACTGCATTAGTTTTCCAGGGCTGCCATAACAAAGTATCACAGTCTGAGTAGTTTAAAAACAGAAATGTGTTTCCTCACAGTTCTGGAGGCTACAGGTCTGAGATCAAGCTGTTGACAGAGTTGGTTTCTTCTAAGGCCTCTCTCTTTTTTTTTTTTTTGAGACAGAGTCTCGCTCTGTCGCCCAGGCTGGAGTGCAGTGGCGCCATCTCAGCTCACTGCAAGCCCTGCCTCCTGGGTTCATGCCATTCTCCTGCCTCAGCCTCCCGAGTAGCTGGGACTACAGGCTCCCGCCACCACACCCAGCTAATTTTTTATATTTTTAGTATAGATGCGGTTTCACTTTGTTAGCCAGAATGGTCTCAATCTCCTGACCTCATGATCCCCCTGCTTCGGCCTCCCAAAGTACTGGGATTACAGGTGTGAGCCACTGCGCCCAGCCACCTCCTCTTCTTATAAGAGCACCAGTAACTGGATTAGGGCTCACTCCAATGATCTCATTTAACCTTAACTGTTACCGGGGGGTCCTTGCTCCCAGAGCTCCCAAGATGGTGGTGGACTGCTTCCAAGACAGCCGCAAGCCTCTTGTTCCCTGACCTGGGGTTCTTGGCCTCACGGATTCCAAGGAATGGAATCTTGGGCCATGCGATGAGTGTTATAGCTCTATTAGAAGCCGTGGATCACGGAAGAGAACCGTGGAACCCAGCGACTAGTGTTCAGCTCGATTAGGATGAACCTGGGCACTTAGCCCTACCGGATCTGGAGGGGTGGAAGTCAGTGGTGGGTCTGCGATGGTGGCAAACAGCAGTGGTGGACAGTGAGTGAAATTTAGCTTGAGCCATAACAAGCCATAACAAACAGGGACCAGAAGAGTGTGCAGTTGCAAGATTTAACAGAGTGAAAACAGAGCTCCCATACAAAGGGATTCTTAGTCGGCTTAGGAAATCCAGCTAGTCCTGTCTCTCATAACGATTTCTTTCTTTCTTTTTCTTTTTCTCTTTCTTTCTTTTCTTTCTTTCTCTCTTTCTTTCTTTCTTTTTTCTTTCTTTCTTTCTCCTTCCTTCCTTCCTTTCTTTTCTTTCTTTTCTTTCTTTCTTTCCTTCCTTCCTTCCTTCTTTCTTTCTTTCTTTCCCTTCCTTCCTTCCTTCCTTCCTTCCTTCCTTCCTTCCTTCCTTCCTTTCTTTCTTTCTTTCTTTCTTTCTTTCTTTCTTTCTTTCTTTCTTTCTTTCTTTCTTTCTTTCTTTCTTCCTTTTTCTGAAACAGGCTATCACTCTGTCACCGGGGCTGGAGTGCAATGGTACAAACATGGCTCACTGCTGCCTCAATCTCCTGGGCTCAAGTGATCCTCCAGCCTCAGCCAGTCCCTCCCATGTAGCTGGGACCACAGGCATGTGCCACCCTGCCTAGCTAATTTTTTTGACTTTTTGTATAGACTCAATCTCACTTTGTTGCCCAAGCTGGTCTTGAACTCCTGGGCTTAATCAGTCCTCCAACTCAACCTCCCTTAGTGCTGGGATTCCTGGCATGAGCCACCAAGCCTGGCCCTTAATAACCTCTTTAAAAAGTCTGTCCCCAAAAACAGTCAGTCACATTCTGAGGTACTGGGGAGTTGGACTCTAACAGATTAATTTGGGTGGGGGACCCAATTCAGTCTATAGCAACCACTCCACTAGACTGTCTCTTTAGTGGCCAGAAGACAATGGGTACAAAAGCAACAGAATGTAAGGGGAAACGTTCTCAGGAAGGTATAAATAAGTGCCTTCCTGAGATATTAATTTATAATAAATAAACTGCAACCTGAGGTTGGTACAAACATAATTGCAACACATCTTTATTAATCAAAATAGCAACCATTACAATTACAATCAACATATTTTTGCCAATGAGAAATAAGTGCTTATTCCTGTAGCATAAAAATCCATGCTTAGGGTTTTAATGAACTCTTGAAAAGCATTTTCTGCGTCCTGTTGGTTGTGAAGCGTTTTCCCTGCAAAAAGTTGTCAAGATGCTTGAAGAACTGGTAGTCAGTTGGCGAGAGGTCAGGTGAACATGGAAGATGAGGCAACACATCATAACCCAATTTGTTCAACTTTTTTTTTTTGAGAGAGAGAGTCTCACTCTGTCTCCCAGGCTGGAGTGCAGTGATGTGATTTCAGCTCACTGTGACCTCTGCCTCCCGGGTTCAAGAGATTCTCCAGCCTCAGCCTCCCAAGTAGCTGGGATTATAGGTGCCTGCCACCATGCCCGGCTAATTTTTATATTTTCACCATGTTGGCCAGCCTGGTCTCGAACTCTTGACCTTAAGTGATCCACCCACCCTGGCCTCCCAAAATGCTGGGATTACAGGCGCATGAGCCACCGCACCCTAATTTGTTCAGCTTTTGAAGCATTGGCTGTGTGACGTGCAGTCGGGTGTTGTTGTGGAGAATTGGGCCCTTTCTGTTGATCAATGGCAGCTGCAGCCATTGTAGTTTTCACTGTAGCTCATCAATTTGCTGAGCATACTTCTCAGATGTAATGGTTTTGGCGGGATTCGGAAAGCTGTAGTGGATCAGACCAACAGCAGATCACCAAACAGTGACCGTGACCTTTTGTTGGGGGGTTTTGTGTGTGTGTTTTTTGTTTGTTTGTTTTGTTTTTTGTTTGTTTGTTTGTTAATTTGTTTTTTAAATGGAGTTTTACTCTTGTTGCCCAGGCTGGAATGCAATGGCATGATCTAGGCTCACTGAAACCTCCACCTCACTGGTTCAAGTGATTCTCCTTCCTCAGTATCCTGAGTAGCTGGGATTACAGGCACCTGCCACCATGCCTGGCTAATTTTTTGTATTTTTTTGGTAGAGACAGGGTTTCATCATGTTGGCCAGGCTGGTCTCGAACTCCTGACCTCAGGCGATCTGCCCACCTCGGCCTCCCAAAGTGCTGGGATTACAAGCGTGAGCCACTGTGCCAGGCCGACCATGACCTTTTATCTGGGGGCAAGTTTGACTTTGGGAAGTGCTTTGGAGCTTCTTGGTCCAACCACTAAGCTTGTTGTTGCCGGTTTTCATATAAATCCACTTTTCATCACAATCTAGTCAGGAAATGGTTCATTGTTGTTGCATAGTATAAGAAAAGATGACACTTCAAAACAACAATTTTTAAATTTTCACTCAGCTCATGAGGCACCCACTTATGGAGCTTTTTCACCTTTCCAATTTGCTTCAAATGCAAACGACTGTATAATGGTTGATGTTGAGTTCCTTGACAACTTCTCCTGTAGCTGTAAGAAGATCAGCTTCAACGATTGCTCTCACTTGGTCATTGTCAACTTCCGATGGCTGGTCCCTATGTTCCTCATCTTTAAGGCTCTCGTCTCCTTTGCAAAACTTCTTGAACCATGACTGCACTGTATGTTCATTAGCAGTTCCTGGGCCAAAGGCGTTGGTAGTGTTGTGAGTTGTCTCTGCTGCTTTACAACCCATTTTGAACTCGAATAAGAAAATCACTCGAATTTGCATTTTGTCCATAGTCTAAAATCAACATAAAATCAACAGCAAGTAATAAGTCATTGGTAAAAAACATAAAGCAAGAAGTGCACATTAAAATGATGTGTAACATAACCACATTTAAGAATGTATTCCAATATCAAATGGCAAATTTCAACAATGCAGAAACCGCAATTACTTTTGCACCAACCTAATACATGTGGGAATTAAGAGGAAAGAATTATCTCTAGTTTTTGAAATGTGGCAGGGATTTGAGGAAGAAACAAAATGTCCATCAGTGTTCTTAGCCACAGCAATCAAGACCAACTCTGGCTTTCATAAAGAGATTTTTTTTTTTTTTAATTCTGGGAAGAATACCAGGAGACTCACAGAATACAAGGAAAGAATGAAGAGTATGACTTGTGAAAAAATAAACAGAAGTTGTTCCAAGAGGTCTGGGTAGCAGGAACCAATGAAGAGCTTCTTCAGAATGGCTCTTCCAGAATGAATCTGTGTGTTTCTTCTGCCATTACAGCACATCCCTTGAGAGTCACATTCCAAAGATAGAAAATTGAACAAGCCTATCTTGAGACGTGTGTCCACTCTTTGGCTTGGGGAACATAGGACACTTGGAAAAAAGGCTGTGTCCAATAGGAGTAGGTGGTACCCTAAAGAGATATCAAGACAGTGGGAGTAACAGCTGAACAGGCAAAGGGAGCACCACAAGTGGATATATCATTCTGATGCTAAAGCTGGGGAAACTGAGACTTAGCTTTAGGGATAACTGATATCTTAAGAGACTCAGGGCTGGGCACGGTGGCTCACGCCTGTAATCCCAGCACTTTGGGAGGCTGAGGTGGGCAGATCACGAGGTCAGGAGATCGAGACCATCCTGGCTAACACAGTGAAACCCCGTCTCTACTAAAAATACAAAAAATTAGCTGGGCGTGGTGGCGGGCACCTGTAGTTCCAGCTACTGGGGCGGCTGAGGCAGGAGAATTGCGTGAATCCGGGAGGCAGAGGTTGCAGTGAGCCGAGATTGCACCTCTGCACTCCAGCGTGGGCAACAGAGCAAGACTCTGTCTCAAAAAAAAAAAAAAAAAGAGAGAGAGAGAGACCTGGGAATTGTAAGACACCTTAGACACCTTGCTAATTCCAAATAATGTAGTCTTTCTACTTACCCCATAGTGCATCAGTCTGCCCACTCCCAGAGTGAATACATTAATATATGAGTACATGTATAAATAAACAGGCAAATGCATGACTAGGCTAGAATTCCAGAATTTCAATCCACTTACTTCTATATACTCATATTCACTACTAAATTGAATTGAAGGCCTAGGTATGCTTAATAAGGAAGCTTTCTTTATTTGGTTATCATCAATATTCAATGAAGAATTTGAATCCACATAATCCACTTATTGTAAAAGAGGTGCAAGTTCTAGTTTTTCCTCTTGTCAATTCACCTGGTCCTTGACGAGCTGAGGAGTATTTGTATGCAGCTAAACTCCTGCAGGTGGTCTCTGCTTTTCTGCCATTGTCAAGCCCACCAGGCAGGGGTCAGGTCCAACTCTGTGTTCACAGCAGCACTTGATCCATTATTGTAGCTAACAATGTGAACAGCTTTGTCTTATACATGCAAGAAGGAAGACGTCACTTCCATGTTTGGGGAAAGGGGGTTGGGATGCGGCAGGAAGACAACAAGCTCTGCATCAATCAATTTATCAGGTATGTATTGAGCCTCCACCTATGTGTTCAGTGCTAAGCAAGCCCACAAGTGAAAAAGCAAATGAATAAGCCAACAGGTGCTTCTCAGGAATGCTCCATCTCTATAGCTTAGTAACTGAGACCTGAGAGCTGGCATGTTAGACAAACCCAGACATCTACAGGATACCTGACCAGTACACCTTAAGACTGTCAAGGTCATGAAGAGCAAGGAAGGACTAAGAAACCGCAGTAGGCCACAGGAGAGTGAGAAGACATAGCTACTAAATGCAATGTGGTATTCTGGTTTGCCTGGTGAAATAGAGAGAGGATTGTATTGTGGTAAATAGTGTACCCCCAAAAAAATGTATTTCCACCAATAACCTGTGACTGTGACCTTATTTGGAAATAGGGCCTTTGCAGATGTAATCAAGTTAAAATGAGATCACACTGGGTTAGGGGGGGCCATAAAGCAATATGAGAAGAGAAAATGTTGAATACAGAGACACAGACATAGGCAAGATCAGCAAGGGAAGCTGGAGACAGTGATTGGAGCGATGCTTCTACAAGTCAAGAAACAGCTGGTCGGGCGCGGTGGCTCATGCCTATAATCCCAACACTTTGGGAGGCTGAGGCAGGCGAATCACAAGGTCAGGAGTTCAAGACCAGCCTGACAAATATGGTGAAACCCTGTCTCTACTAAAAATACAAAAATTAGCCAGGCGTGGTCATGCACACCTGTAATCCCAGCTACTCGGGAGGCCGAGGAAGGAGAATCGTTTAAACCAGGGAGGCAGAGGTTGCAGTGAGCCCAGATCACGTCACTGCACTCCAGCCTGGGTGACAGAGTGAGACTCCATCTCAAAAAAAAAAAAAAAAAGAAAAAAAAGAGAAACAGCAAGGACTGCCAGCAACCACCAGAAGCTAGAAGAGGAAATGCGAAACACTTCCCTCGTACCTTCAGAGGGAGCATGGCCTTCTGGGCACCTTGATTTTGGACACCTACTCTCAGTCAATTTTTACTGTGTCAGTCACTGCCCAAGTTAATAACAGTGCTCACATTTACACTCAGACATACACACACACTCGTAAGTGTTAGTGCTTACTGTGTGCAAAGACCTACTACCTGGCTCTTTGCATGCATTTTTTTTTCTTTCTGTTTTTTTGTTTGTTTGTTTGTTTTGTTTCGTTTTGAGACAGGGTCTCACTCTGTCAGCCAGGCTGGAGTGCAGGGGTGCAATCTTGGTTCACTACAATCTCTGCCTCCCAGGTTCAAGAGATTGAAACAACAGAATGAGTTTCTGTTGTTGTTAGCCACCCGCCTGCGGTATTTTGTTATGGCAGCCGTGAAAAACTAATATAAGGACATTAATAGAAAAAAATGTTAAATATAGATAAAAGCTGGGGCTCAGTCAATAATAATGTACTGATGTTGATTTCTTCCTTTTTTTTTTTTTGTTTGTTTGTTTGTTTTAAGGAGCAAGGAGTTTAATAGGCAAGAAAGAAGGGGGAAGAAAGAAAGAAGAAGCTCCCCTGTACAGAGATAGAGGGAGGGGGCTCCAAAGCTGAGAGATGGAACCCCAGATGTTGATTTCTTAGTTTGACAAACCTACCACCATTATATAAGATGTTACCAATAGAGTAAATTGGGTGAAGATTATACCAGGATACTGTGTGCTATCTTTACAAGTTCTCTGTAAATAGAAAATTATTCCAAAAATGTTTTTAAAGTTTATTTTGGGGGAAGAAAAAGCAACACACAGGCTGTGTCATCTTTGAATGGTCAGCTCCCTAAGCTTTGGTCTCTTCATGCATTAAATGGAGATAATCACAGCCCTGCTCAGAGTTGCGGATTTTAAAATGCAATAATGCATAGAAAGTGCTTAGCAGGTCACGCCTTTTTCCATTTTGATTCTGTCACTTGGTCTATTTGCCAGCCTTTCCAAAATCATGTCACAGTGAATTTGCCCAGTTCGTGCCCTCCTTCATGCTGTTGCTTAAAATATTAACAGTGAAAAGGACAGGACCCTTCAGGCTGCTGCTGGATTCAGTGGCAGCAACTCCACTAAATGAGGATAGTCTTCCAATTCGCTATGGATCCAGCAAACTCATGTGTTCCATCTCAGGTTAAAATCTAGGCACCCCATGAATCAACATTTCCCACATGCCTAGTAATTGGGTAATCTTAATAAAAAATAAGTGAAGTTATGCTAGGTCAGATATAATGCAGACAAGGAAAATTTTTTAAGTGACATAACATAATGGTTAGGTGGAGTTAGATTAACTAGATTCGAACCCTAGCCATATTATTTACTGGTGGTATGCTATTGGGTAATTCAGTTACACTCTCTTAGCCTCACTTCTCTCGTTTATAAAATAAAGACAAAAATACCTTTCTCATAAAGTGTTAAAAAGATTATATTTAAAAATACGTGCCAAATGGCCAGGCACAGTGGCTCCTGCCTGTAACCCTAGCAGTTTGAGAGGCCAAGGTAGGTGGATTGCTTGAGGCCAGGAGTTCAAGACCATCCTGGCCAATGTGGCAAAACCCCGTATCTACTAAAAATACAAAAATTAGCTGGGCATGGTGGCCCTTGTCTGTAGTCCCAGCTACTTGGGATGCTGAGGCATGAGAATCGCTTGATCCCAGAAGGCAGAGATTGCAGTGAGCCAAGATCGCCCACTGCACTCCAGCCTGGGTGACAGAGTCAGACTCTGTCTCAAAAAAAAAAAAAAAAAAAAAAGCAAACCAAACGAAACCAAAACAAAACAAAAAACCAGTATGTTGCAAAGAGCTAAGCCACAGGCCTTTGCACACAATAACCACTGATATTTACTAGTATGTGTGTATGTCTGAGTATATATGCGAGCACTGTTATTAACTGGAGTAGTGACTGACATCGTAGGAACACAAAAGTAGATGTTTGAGGAAAAACCCTGTACACATGAAAACACAAGGGACCAAAGGGAGGCTGTGACTGGCCCAAGTTCATAGTGCAAGCGAATGGCAGAGGCACCAGTAGAATAGGACTCATGACTCCTAAGGCAGTTACTCTGCAGGAATCTTGGCAATAATCTAACTGCTTTTATTTTGTAAATATGGAAAGTGAATCCCAAAAAACCACATGGGATAGAGCTTATCCAGGGCACCATGATTTATTAGTGGTAAGTATGATGCCCCATCCCATGTGTTTCAACTCCTGGCCCATGTTTTTCTCTGGCTTTTCTGAGTTCTCAATAGTACCTAATAAAATCCATGCATCAAGCATCCAGTCTGCAGGCGAAGAGTTGACTGTTGATATCTAGCATCTCAAAAGCCAGGGACAGCTCTGAGAGCTGTCAGACCTTTGGGCGAGGACAGTGAAGATGAGGACGGTAAAGCCTGGCAGCTTTGATTCAAACGTAGCACTTGCTGAAAGACCTGTGGTTGTACCTTAATGTAAGTACTGAAAAAAGCACAGTAATCCCAGAGGCTTAGACAGTTTACATCCCAGCTAAGCAGTACTTTGGGCCCTTGGAAGCACCAAGAATATTCCAACCTAGGCTGGCCTCATTCGGACTGTGGACATATGAGAAAATCACTTCTTTCTGTGCTGCAGTTAATATTAGAAATAATGGTAACAGAGTTTCAAAGTGTGTTGTGGTTTTTTAAAAAGACATTTTGACTGTTAGCCATTGTCTCGTTTGATCCTCACAACAGCACTTCAGGTTATTATTGTTATTATTATATAATAGTCCCTATATTATACATAAGAAAACAGGGTCAGGGAGATAAAGTATTTAATATGGTTTGGCTCTGGGTCCCCCCCCAAATCTCATCTTGAATGGTACTCCCATAATTCCCATGGGTTGTGGGAGGGGCCTGGTGGGAGATAATTGAATCATGGGGGTGGTTTCTCCCATCTTGTTCTCATGGTAGTGAAAAAGTCTCATGAGATCTGATGGCTTTATAAAGAGAAACCCCTTTTGCCTGGCTCTATTTGCCTGCTGCCATCCGTGTAAGATGTGACTTGCTTCTCCTTGCCTTCTGCCATGATTGTGAGGCTTCCCCAGCCATGTGGAACTGTAAGTCAATTAAACCTCTTTCTTTGGTAAATTGCCCAGTCTTGGGTATGTCTTTATCAGCAGTGTAGAAACAGATGAATAAAGTATTGATGCGTTTATTGACAAATATATATTATCAACAATGATAATAAGGAAAACAGTAGTTGTAGATTTTGCTGAGCATGTATCACTGTCCCAAACATTTTAAATGTATTTGTGGTTTAATTTCCACATAACTCTGTGAGATTGGTGATAACATTGTCTAGTTTTATTCTGAGACACAGAGAGATTAAGCAACTTTCCTGAGATCACACAGCTAGGAACCGGAGGAGTCAAGATGTGATGCCAGGCAATCTATCCCCAGAGCCTTTGTTTTTACCATAAACTGTAGCAAATGTGGCCTCTTGCTAAACAATAAACTGTTGAACCGAATAAGATATAGGTGTCACGCATGTCCGTGTAAAGAGACCACCAAACAGGCTTTGTGTGAGCAATAAAGCTTTTTAATCACCTGGGTGCAGGCAGGCTGAGTCCGAAAAAGAGAGTCAGCTAAGGGAGATAGGGGTAGGGCTGTTTTATAGGATTTAGATAGGCAGTGGAAAATTACAGTCAAAGGGAGCTGTTCTCTGGTGGGCAGGGGCAGGGGTCACAAGGTGCTCAGTGGGGGAGCTTCTGAGCCAGGAGAAGGAATTTCACAAGGTAATGTCAGGAACCGGCCATTTTCACTTCTTTTGTGCTTCTTCAATTACTTCAGGCCATCTGGATGTATATGTGCAGGCTTGGGCTCAGAGGCCTGACAATAGATATAACCCTTATCCTTAAGGAATTCACAGGCCAGTTTGGGGAACCTGACATATAAATTAGATTATTACAATTCAAGGAGATAAAAAAGATAAGATGCACTATCAGAGCAATGACAGCGGAGTGACAAAAGTCAATATATTGGAACTTGGATTGAAACCCAGGCCTCCTGACTGCAGAGTCGATATTTATTTATTCTTTCCTTTATTCGATAAACATTTAGATTGAAAATTATAACTTAAAAAAAAGGCATTCTTCTTCCCCTGAAGAAGCAATCATTACAGCCCAGAGAAAATATTTCTCAAAATATGTTAAGCCCATCACGGCCTTAGTTCCAATATGAACACATCAAGGGTTCATTGATCATAAACTGAAGTGAGGGCTATTCAGTTCTCCACTGCTTTACCCATCCCCCACCCTGACCACTGCCATAAAGGGGCACCAAGGAACATTCCCTTAACCCAGTTAGCAGTGGTGCCCTGATTTAATGTAACCTCAAGTTAAATTGTTTTCACTAATACGAACTTAATGAGGGCCCCTTTAATCCCTTCAGGAATTTTCTTTTTAGAGGTTGGGTCTTGGCTCTACCACGAGAATTGTTCTCTCTGGTGGAGGGTCTCCAGCTTAAGTCTTTTGGGGAATTCCAGGAATGTAGCAATGATCAGCACATTCTTTAGATGTAACTAGGGGTTTCGAACCAATCCCCACAAAAATATCTTTGAAAGATGTGGCTCAGATTTCCATACCTACTCTTTTTGGGGTCAGAAATATCTCAGAATACGCTTTCCCCAATAAAAATATTTTGGGGATAGAGCAGATTAGCTTTTACTTTAAAAAGGCAAAAAATGAAGCTTTACTCCTAAAATAACTCTAAAATTTCAGCTATAAATTTCACTCTCAAGCTCAGAGTATGTGAGGTGAAATTATAAAATATGCCTGCTGCAATGTGGCTTCCAAATATGGCTATAGCTCTTTCATTTTTTCAAATCATCACAGGAATATCCACCTAGCTTATTAACAGAAAGACACAGACTTGAGACCTTTTCCAGCAATGGCTATATAAGTATATCAGGAGAGTGGGGCTATTCATTTAAGGGGAGTGGGGCCAGGGCTGTTGTTCTGATTCTTTGCAGCAAGAAGAGAAAAAGCTGAGGTTTGATCTGTTAGCTATAATTTCTTCTCACTGCCACACTGTGACACTATGAAACTGATCCTGCCTGACTTGATATTTGATGCACCTCTACTGCTACTGAGATGACCTTGTTGATCTAAGTCATTGATGAGAATACAGAGAATCCTTGTAGTGGATGACAAACTTAGCCACTTGGCTCCGAAGCTTAACCAGTGTTCCTGGGTACAGCTTCAGCCACTACTTTGCCAAAGCCAGCTCTCCTCTTCCCCTTCCACTTAGAGCCTGGGCCACCTACCTAAGCTAGTGTTTGCGGGGGTCTTTCTGATCTTGTCTGTCACTAGGCTTCGGCTGGATCACCCTTCTCCATCCTGGCCCATCTTCCTAGCTTCTTTTTGTCATTGGGCTTTTAATTCAAACTGTTTTTTTCTTTTCCTCTTCAGAGATCAGCTTTGCATGCCAGGCATCTCAGTGAATGACACCGTGACCAAAGTTCTGCCCTTCTCAATCACCACTTTCCTGATGGATACCTGTTCATTCTAAATCTATGCTACTGAAGGAGTCGTTCAGTGACTCACCTGAACAAACATCTCTTTCAGGACTTCTCTCACCACCTCTAGTTCCAGAAGAGGCTGGAATTATTTTTCAGGAGCAGCAATACGATCCTGATAGCAACAATATGTATTCAAAAAGCAACAACTGTTGAAGGGTGTGAATGAGATGGGAGCCTTTTCCTTTGAATCATAACACAACATCATGTTTTGTCCTCAGAGTAACTAGAGTGACATGGAATTGACATTGGATGCACTGGTCAGGGCAGAGGGAGAAAGCAGCCGGGGTGGTAGATGGCTTTGTCTATCTTCTTCTCTTTTGGCCTGGAAGCTAAGCAGTTAGGAGCAAGTCTACCTGTCCTTATTAGCTGACCAGCTGAGGGTGACCCTGGGGAACAGATGAAGGAGAACAGAAAGAAGATTCCAGGACTGGATTTCTACCCCAGCATAACTCTTGAATGGATTAAGCCAGCACCCCTTGAATGTGAACTCTTGAGACTACGGAGCGACTCTGATTGCTGCTGTGCAGAGTACAAATTCGTTCAAGAAAACTGCCCTGGCTGGGTGCGGTGGCTCAAGCCTGTAATCCCAGCACTTCAGGAGGCTGAGGTGGGTGTATCACCTGAGGTCAGGAGTTCGAGACCAGCCTGCCCAACATGGTGAAACTTCGTCTCTACAAAAAGACGAAAATTATACCCAGGCATGATGGTAGGTGCCTGTAATCTCAGCTACTTTGGAGGCTGAGGCGGGAGAATCGCTTGAACCGGGGAGGCAGAGGTTGCGGTGAGCAGAGATTGCACCACTGCACTCCAGCCTGGGTGACAGAGCCAGGCTCCGTCTCAAAACAAAAACAAAAACAAACAAACAAACAAAACTGCCTTGTTTTTCTGAAAGCCTTGGGCCCTCACCTGTGTTTGTTCTGGAGCCCCAGGCAGCTGCCCTTACCTGCTCTCTTTTTCCAGGGACCTCTGGTCAAACAAATCAATTTAAAACATCAAGTGCTGGAGGAACACAAACACAGGCAGCAGGAGAGGCCTCAAGGTGCCAGGCTCTGCTTTCAGCGGCTCTGGGTTTCCAAGCACGTTCCAAAAATATAACCCCCACTGCCATGGCAAACCTGCCTTTGATAAAACACAATGTACAATCTCTAATGTTGACACAGAACAGATGGGACTTTGATTTTTTAAAAATATGTTCTTGATAGAAGTGAAATAGGCATAATGGATTTTTCCCTTTTTTTTTTTTGAATTTGGACTTCTATTTTTTTTCTTATCACATGCATACCGAACACAGAATCTTTCCATTCTCTCTCTTTGTTTCTGTCATAGGTTATTTCTGTAAGTAAGAGTCTCTGGTTGACCAAGTCTTGCTTTTCTCATTAATCAAACAGGATGCAGGTTACTAGCCCCATGTCCCTTTTATCTGGGAAAAAAAAAAAAAATCAGTCATGGGAGCCACACACCAAGGGTGTCCTCAGACTTAGAGGCAACAAGACAATGGCTTATCAACAGCGATGTACTGAGTGACGGCTGAGCAGGGGGTACAGTAAGGGGAGGGGGAAGTTATCCCTTACCTACCCCACATGCAATCGTAATCTAAATGCAGAATGGACCTGCCATGCCAACTCAGCCTGAATACAAGCCCCAACAGATTGCAGCCCGTAAACCCCTCCTAAACACGCCTTTAGAGCCGCCCCTGGTCACAAAACAAGCCCTTTCCAAGCCCTCCATAACTCCTCAGAGCATCGTCTGTGCACAGGGTGTTCTTGCAGGGAGGGAGTCACCCTCACATGATTCCATTCCCATAACAACAGTTGTTACAGGGGCAGAATGCAACAGACACTGACAGACGGATTTAGGCCCTCTACGTTAACGCTAAATTGTCTGACTAGATGATGATAGGCGTGCCTGACAGTCAGTGGCTCAAGCCACATTACACCTTACTCTTATACTTTATTTCCTTCTATCCTACGAGACTCCTGGGCAGGAGGTGAAATTTAAAGAGAGGGAAAGAGAAACGCAGCAAAGAATCATGGCTCAGGGTAGTGGGATGTTCTGCTCTATGATGAGAGTGGCTTAGCTTTTGTTTTCAATCCGGCAGGCTTCTTCTAGGGCAGTTGGATTGATTCAAAGGGATGAAAGGCAGAGTTGTGTGGAAGAGGGAGCACAGGTTTCAATGGCCCTCCCAAGTCTGGCTCACAGTCCCACCACTCTAGGGGTTGGTGTGGTGGGAGGAGGGCTGAGGGAGATTTACTAGGTTATGAGACTGGTAAGAATACACACTGGGAATCTTACCTCATATTCTCCTAGATTCCAATCTCTCCAACACAAATTAAATTGCCCTAACCATTTTTCTAGAATAATCTGGAAATATGAACTATTCATATCTCTTTCCCAACTATTTCACAGAAAAAATGTTTATACAGAATTTTTTGAAAAGTTACAGAGACAAAAAAAATTGATGCATTATTTCATTTTGTGAGCTAGCTACAAAAAAGAAGTCTATTTATATTTTTTATCTATTCCACATGCATTAGCAGAGCATCCTCTTGGTGGATTTCCAAAACCCGATGTTGTGGCATGCAACAAAGAGGACACTTGTCATTCTATTTGCCCTGTTAATGGTAAGTTTCGTGGTACATCATAGGTGTTCAATACATGTTTTGACTTTTTAAAAAGTTTGCTTTCACTGTCATGATTTAGTTCATGAGCATTTAGTAAACAAGCAGGAGGAGAAGGATCCCCTCAACAGTGATGACAACGATGATGATGATGTTAGTAATGAAGAGGAAACAAGATAGAAAAAGAACCTGTATGTAGGGTAACCTGTCAATTTTCTAATGAGTATGCCTAGGTCAAATGAGAGTGCCAGGGTCTTAATTCAAATCCCTCTTCTACCACTTAGCAGGAAGCATCAACAAGGCACAGTATGACCCATCCTCACTTTCTTTGTCTTTAACTAGAAATAAAGATTCCTCACAAGCTGTGAAAATCAAATAAGAAAACTGTATGCAAAAGTACTTTGTAAATGGGGTCATACAAATATAAGAAGGTAATTTCATTATCAATTGCTAAGAACCACATAGGCCTCTCAGGATCCATTTAAGTTTTAAGATATCTTAACTACAAACTATCTATAAAAATGCATAATAACCAAGCATAAGCTATTCATTTTTTCATTGCTGCTTAACACATGACCAAAAAATTTAGCAGCTTAAAACAACTCCCATTTATAATCTCACAGTCTGAAGGCTGGAAATCCAGGCAGACTCAACTGGGTTCTTTACTTAGGGATTCATAAGGCTGACATCAAAGTGTCAGTGGTGCTGGGTTCTTCTCTAGTGACTCTGGGGAAGAATTTGCTTCAAAGCTCCTTTGACCAGAATTTACTGGCAGAATTTAACTCCCTGGACTGTAGGCCTGAGGTCCTTGTCTTCTCCCTGGCTGACAGCTGTATACCACTCTCAGCACACAGGGGCTGCCCTGTGGTGCTTGTCCCATGATCCTCCCCATCTCAGCAACGAAAAACCCCACTTACATCAAAGCCTCCCCCTCTGACTTCCTCTTCTGCTCCTATATGGAGAAACTCTCAGCTTTGTCTTTTTTTTTAATCATTTTTTTTTATTATTTTTCTCACTGCCTCTTTAGTCACTGATCTCTAGTTTGAAAGTGATTAGACTTAGGTCCACCAGAATAATTGCTCTTTTAACTCAAAGACCACTGATTCATAACCTTTACTACAGCTGCAAAATCCCTTTTGCCATGAAATGCAACATAATTTCGAGTGTGATATCACATCTCATTCACAGGCCTGAGGGTTAAGGCTGGATATCTTAGGGAGGGGGAAATAGGATGACCTCATAAGAAGATGGCCCTAAATATGTACACTCTGTCTATTTTATAATAAATCTCTCCCCTCATTAAGAGTTGGGGATAGAAAGGAGGGAGGAGAAAAATATATTTAAAAAAAGATTTGGGGATACTCTCCATATACTCCCCAAGTCTAACACAACTTCTAGCAAAATGTGGGTTCACACTAAATAGGGATACAAGGCTTCCTTTGGGACATCTGCTTTTCAATCTCAGGTATCATAAAGAAAATAATATTGAAAGTATCTTTGTCTTAGTTAATTGTATACTTTCCCTGCACCCCTGCTGTCTAGCAAGATACCTAGCACATAGAGGGGCAAAATAAATAAGGTTGAGTGAATACGTTAATGAATGAATGAATGAATGGAGGAATTTTTCACTTAGGCTTCACTAAGGGTCTCCGCTGATATCTGCATACCTAGCTTAGTTGTTGTTGGGTTTGTTTGTTTGTTTGTTTTGAAAAAAAAATGTTGAAGAAAGCTCAGTGTTAAGATTCTGGTTTTGGTTTTGCCTTTTAGGCACTTTTTTTTTTTTCTTTTTTTAAGCTTTCCTTCAGGGATTTGTTCCATATGATCAACTTACACGGATTAATGCTATTCTCACCCATCATAGCGGGGCCAGGCCCTCCCAGTCTGGAGGGAGATTTGTGTAGATAGAAGGGGAGTTCTGCCCGAGGCAACAGTGGGCACCTGAGGGAGGGCCAATTTCAAGAGCCTTCTTTTTGAAAGAATTTAAGAGCCTCATCAGTCTGCCAAGGAATTTGAGTGCACAGTGCATAACAGGCTAGATTCTAGCTCAGCAAAAAGTAAAAGACTCCTACCAAATAAAGCACAGAAAAATCTTCCAGCAACCATCCACAAAAATGACAAAGCCTTTTCACTGTTTCTTGTTTGTTTATTTTTATTTATTTATTTATTTGAGATGGAGTTTCACTCTCGTTGCTCAGGCTGGAGGGCAATAGCATGATCTCAGCTCACCTCCACCTCCCGGGTTCAAACGATTCTCCTGCCTCAGCCTCCCGAGTAGCCAGGATTACAGACGCCTGCCACCATGCCCAGCAAATTTTTGTAGTTTTAGTAGAGATAGGGTTTCACCATGTTGGCCAGGCTGGATTTAAACTCCTGACCTCAAGTGATCCACCTGCCTTGGACTCCCAAAGTGCTGGGATTACAGACTCAGCCACCGTGTCTGGCCTATTTTTATTTTTATTTTTGAGATGGAGCTCATTCTGTCGCCCAGGCTGGAGTGCAGTGGTGCAATCTTGGCTCACTGCAACCTCCACCTCCCGCATTCAAGCGATTCTCCTGCCTTAGCCTCCAGAATAGCCGGGATTACAGGCGCCCACTACCACACCCGGCTAATTTTTTGTATGTTTAGTAGAGATGGGATTTCACCACGTCAGCCAGGCTGGTCTTGAAATCCTGACTTCAAGTGATCCTCCCAACCTCGGCTTCCCGAAGTGCCGGAATTACAGGTGTAAGCCACTGCGCCCAGCCCTCCTCACTGTTTGAAAGCTTCCTCCTTGAAAACTGGATTGACAGATACTGGATTGAAGTGAGGCAGCTTAATGCTGAAGAGGACAGCTGGCAATGTAGCAGGGAAACAGAGCCTACCTTGCTGCAGATAAATCAATATTCTGCTCCAGGCCATTCGTGGCTGGTTATTATTTAAAAACAAAAACCTGCAAATGTATTGGTTATCCCTTGATCAGACTGTGTCTCTAGAGGATTCTTTTATGACTCTTCCATTTTCCAAGTTGCACAAAACAATTTCCCATTAACCATATCCTCGCATATTCTGCTTACTAAACCAAAGCCATTTACATAATGGGTAATTTCACACACATATTAGCTAAATATAGGTGTAAACAAATACGTTGCTAAAGTTTGGACACATTTGGAGAATGCAAAACATCTAGACTATGGGAGAGGTGGAGGATTGGAGCCAGGTACATACACGTTCCAAATTAAGGAAAACCAAAAATATATATACATATATATATTATAAATATTAGATATATATTACAAATATTACACATATGTAATATATATGTAATATACATATATATAATATTTGTAATAGCACTTGCTACACTCTTCTAAGCACTGCTCTTGTATTAATTCATTTAATCCTCCCAGATACTGTATGGTGTAATCGTACTGTTATTTTCATCTCCCACTGACAGATGGGGAATGATGATATAGAGAGGGTCAGTACTTCGCCCAAAAGAAGAACTGGGCACTGAAGCCAGGAAGACTGGCTCCAGAGTCCATGTGCATAACTATTAGACTACTGAAGTCATCCTCAGAGGACTGACAAGAATTCTTGACAGAAATATAGTTATAATTAAGCATTTATCAGGCTGTGCTTGGACCCATTTTCTGGTAACCAAAAGTCATGTAGCACTGGATACTGACCATTTGCATTCTCATTGTTCCTATAGACAAGATTTCTAACGTGAGAATCATAAAACTTTCGCTTAAGAATTGCCTAAGATGTTTTTCAGATCCTGAATTCCAGAAAAACAGCTGATGTCAACTAATGTGAAGACCCGCACAGAGGCACGGAATCGACATGAGAGTACAGTTTCTTCATCTCCCTCTCTATGATTTTACCCCGCACTTTTTGACCAATCAACAATCTTCACACTTTGGCCCATTTCGATACTCTTAAAAACCCTAGCCCCAAATTCTTTGGGGAGATGGATTTGAGGTTTCCTAGCATCTCCTCATTCAGCGGCCCTACAGTTATATCTCTTTCTCTATTGCAACCCAGGGTCTCTTCTAGGCATATCAACTTGCTACATTGGGCAACAGATTTGTTACAGTTACACCAATACTGCTAATCTACTCCGAGGTGGGTTTTCCAAACTCAGTAACCATTTTACTATCATGTGCCTAGGTTTTGACCCTTGCTACCAGTGGGCTCCAGGTACCTTTCTCTATTTCACTAAGCCTCAATTTCCACATTTGTACAACAGAGATAAAAATAGAGCCAAGCCCAAAGGGATAATCGCAATGAGGATTATTCACTGCTTCATTCAAAAGCTATTCATTGAGCACCTACTGTGTGCCAAGCACTGGCCTGAACAACTAACAGAATTGACAAGACTTCTTCCTTCAGGGAGCATACAATAAACAAGATAGAGTGGGGAAGAGGCAATAAACACAATTGTAGCAAAACTATTATAGTACATTGGAAGCTAATATAAACTATTTAAAGAAATATAAAGTATAAAAAAGAATGGGTGTGCTGGGTTGGAGGGCTGTTAGAATTTCAAATAGGGGCCGGGGCGCAGTGGCTAATGCCTGTAACCCTAGCACTTTGGGAGGCCAACGTGGGTGGATCACCTGAGGTCAGGAGTTCAAGATCAGCCTGGCCAACATGTGAAACTCTGTCTCTACTAAAAATACAAAAATTCACCAGATACGATGGCACACGCCTGTAGTCCCAGCTACTCGGGAGTCTGAGGGAGGAGAATTGTTTGAACCCTGAAGGCAGAGGTTGCAGTGAGTCGAGATCGCATCACTGCACTCCAGCATGGGCCACAGAGTGAGACTCTGTCTCAAAAACAAACAAACAAAATTCAAATGGGGGAGAGGGGCCAGGAAAGTCCTCAGTGAGGATGTGACATTTGGGCAACACCACGTTTCAAAGGGTCTCCTGTATTTAATTTGCAATTTAGGTAAAGTAAAACATAAAAATCACTTAGCTTAGTGCCTGATACAACATGGGTACTCAACAAATATGTAGTTACTTGCCCAGTAAGGCAAAATAATTATTTTTAAAATTTTTATTTAAAAACAGTAGTAGGCTGGGTGCGGTGGTTCACGCCTGTAATCCCAGCACTTTGGGAGGCCCAGGTGGGCGGATCACGAGGTCAGAAGATTGAGACCATCCTGGCTAACACGGTGAAACCTCGTCTCTACTAAAAAATACAAAAAATTAGCCGGTCATGGTGGTGGGCGCCTGTGGTCCCAGCTACTCGGGAGGCTGAGGCAGGAGAATGGTGTAAACCTGGGAGGCGGAGCTTGCAGTGAGCCGAGATCGCGCCACTGCACTCCAGCCTGGGCGACAGAGCTTGACTCCATCTCAAAAAAAAAAAAAAAAAAAGTAGTTACTCTTCTTTCTAGTAGTGGAGATAGAAAATTTCTCTGGAAGAGACCTTGTTTCTGACGGAAAGACCACTGAAAAGACCCTTTTTAGTTAGGCACATGTTAAAAGTAAGTGGGCATTCCCCACACTCACACAGACATTTTTTTTGGGAGAAGAAAGTTAATAGTAGAGTTTTTTTCATTTGGCTATTGTGGAGGTTTTTCTTTTGTAGCTTTGTGTGTTTAGTTATGTAGTGTTGTGTGTGTGTTTGCTGTTTCCTTTGGGGTATCAAAAGACTAGGGTTCCCTTTTGTGGGAAGGCAGAGTGATGCAGCTCCTTCCTCGTGTCTCTTGTAACCTTGAGCTGTAATGTTGATGGGCACTGATGACCAAATTTATAGAGGGAATAAAGGATCTTCTAGTAGAGCAGCAATCCAGCCCTCCAACCCTACCCTTGAAATTGTCTTTGCAAAAATTATGACAGTGAGAGAAATCTGACATAGCTGACTCTATCTTGCCTCTAACATCACAAGCTAACTGCCTTCGTTAACTTTAAAACACAGATGATAACAGTTCCTTCCTGAAACCAACCTCTTCCTTATTCAGGGACTAAAACTGCCTTTGTAAGACCACAGGGTTAGGATTCCGGGAGGAACCTGAATTCGGCTGATATGTTGATGTAGTTAAACGATACCCAGCTATTGTTCCCTAGCTTGCCTTTCTATAATCACTTACTGCTCAAGAATCATGTAGCTGACAGTAACAAGAAGTGTAATTTCCCCAATTGTTTTTATAGATAACGTCACTATTATCTAAAGCTAAGATTGGTCTTTGAGATATTTTCAGATTTTTGCATTCTGATGACCAACTCCACTTGGAACCCCCATGACTCATGTCAAGGAACTAACTCAACTGGTCCTGTAACTCTCACCCAGGAACTGACTCAGCACATGAAGAATGTTTTTCGACACTCCTATGATTTCATCATCAACCAGTCAGCAGCACCCATTCCCTAGCCACCTGCCTGCCACATCATTTTTAAAAACTCTACCCTCTCAGAGACAGAAGTTGCAGTGAGCTGGGATTGCGCCAGTGCACTCCAGCCTAGGTGACAGAGTGAGACTCTGTATCAAAAGAAAACAAAACAAAAGAAACAAACAAAAAAGTCTACCCTCTGAGCTCTCAGGGAGGTGGATTTGAGAAATGTCTCCCATCGTTCTGCTTAGCTGGCCCTGCGATTATTAAACTCTTCTTTGCTGAAAAACCTGCTGTTTTCAGTGCATTTTTCTTTTCTGGGCAGCAGGCAGGAAGAACACCCTTTGAGTCTCCAAATTATTTTATGAATGTCCAGTGTATTGTAGTGGCCCTAATAGAAAACAGCCAGCAATGAAGAAAAAAGATGTATGTCTGCTAAGAAAATCCAGCATAAAGAAAGGGGAAGCTGGCATTCAGAGCTCATCACCAAAGCCTGAGTGTTCTCTCTGGAAGCAATGGGACCCATGCAGTCCTGTTGACAACAATTAAGTCTTGCTAAGTCTGCAATGCTTTCTAGCAGTCAATCTGACTCGGAGAACCAAAATTATTCTGAAGATGTCCCCTGACGCTTGTCTTCTGGTTATCCAATCAAACACTAAACTGTATACTGTTGTGAAGGGACTTTACAAGTGTAATGAAGGTCACTAATCAGTTGTCCTTAAAACAGAGAGATTATCCTGGATTATTCTGAGTGGGCCCAATCTAATCAAATGAGCACTTAAAAGAGGAAGAGGAAGGAGGAGGAGCCAGTTAGAGAGATTCAAAACATAAGAGAAACTCCACCCGCTGTTGCTGGAGAAAGTCCACCAGGAAAGTACGAGAAGGAAGGAAAGTTCACAAGGAAGGTGTGAGAAAGGCTCCAGGAACAAAAGTCCAGCCCTGGCTGGCAGCCAGGAAGGAAACTGTGACCTCAGCCCTGCAACTTCAAAGAACTGCTAAATGAGCTTGGAAAAAGATTAATCTCCAGGCCCTTCAGAAAGAAACGCAGACTTTCTGAGACCTTGATTTTGGCCTTGGGTAATGGGGCAGAGAAACCAGCTGTGCCAACCCAGACCTCCGATATGTAGGACAATTAGATCATCAATTTGTGTTACTTTAAATCACTAAGTTTGTGATAATTTGTTATGGCAGCAGTAAGAAATTAACATGCCAACCTTTCAGACACATTTTAGGGAAAGTGGTTCTGTGTGTGTATTTGTGTGGTATGTCGTATGTGTTAAGTACAAAGATCAAAGTGCCTTAACCAGTTGTTCTGTGATGGAGGATGTCTGTGTGAAGTGGACTTACAGTCTTTATCTTCTTCCCCCTCAACCTATATTTGGAGAAGTACTAGTAGGCAGCCAGACTATAGGGCAGTTGAAGCAGTGGAGAACAGACCTCTTCACTGGGCTAATCAGCAGTAGCCCTCTATTCTCTCTCTCTCTCTTTTTTTTTTAAAAAAAAAAAACACAGTCTCACTCTGTTGCTCAGGCTGGAGTGCCGTGGCATGATTTTGGCTCACTGCAACCTCCACCTCCTGGGTTCTAGTGATTCTCCTGCCTTAGCCTCTTGAGTAGCTGGAACTACAGGCATGTGCCACCATGCCTGGCTAATTTTTGTATTTTTAGTAGAGATGGTGTTTTACAATATTGGCCAGGCTAGTCTTGAACTCCTGACCTCAGGTGATCCACCTGCCTCAGCCTCCTAGAGTGCTGGGATTACAGGCATGAGACACTGCGCCCGGGTTTTGTTTTGCTTTTTTGTTTGTTTTGTTTTTGTTTTTTTAGAGGGTCTCACTGTGTCACCCAGGCTGAAGTACAATAGCGTGATCTCGGCGCACTGCAACCTCTGCCTCCTGGGCTAAAGTAATCCTCCCACCTTAGCCTCCCAAGCAGTTGAGACTACAGGCACACACTACCCACGCCAGACTAAGTTTTTTATTTTTTGTAGAAACAGGGTCTCGCCATGTTTCCCAGGCTGATCTTGAACTCCTGAGCTCAAGTGAACTGTCAGCCTTGGCCTCCCAAAGTGCTGGGATTACAGGTGTGAGCCACTGTGCCTGTTCATTTCTAACTGTCTGCCTCATCTCCGTCCTCACTCACAACTCTGACTCACCTCAATGAAAGTCACACAAAGTCTTCTTTTTTTGTTGTTTGTTGTTCTGCCTTTTTAAAAAATGCATAAAATACACATAACATAAAATGTACTATTTTAACCATTTTTAAGTGTGTAGTTCAGTGGCACTAAGTACATTCATGTTGTGAAACCATCACCACAATTAATCTCCCAAGCTTATCATCAGCTCAAACTGAAACTGGTATCCGTTAATTTATAGCTACCCGTGAAAAGAAATAGATTAATCCTTGCATGAAAAAGTCATTGGTTTGCTTGAACATATCACAGAGAGAATGCTTTTACATGCATTATCTCAATTGCTCATCACAGACTTGGAAAGTTAAGTTTTATTTCCAGAATACCATATCCAATGGGTGATGGAGACTGTGTTTTAATGCAGGTCTGTCTGTGGGACTCCAAAGTCTATAATCTTTCTAATAAGGATGCTCAGTGAGTGGTCACACTGTGCGTATCTTGCGTAGATGCCCAATAAACGATTATTTTCTAAGCTACCTGCAACTGAGGAATTCTCTCTTCCTTAACTTTTACTTTGTGGTTGACTTTTAGCACGACCAAATCAAATAAAAATTTGACAGAGGTAACAGTTTAACTTTCAGATATCAACTGCATAAAGAGGCTCTATCTGAAGACCTCATTTCAATGCAGACAATTTTTCCCTCCCAGAGCTAGTGTCAAGGCAATCCATAGAAAAGGAGATCAAGAGATGCTATCCAAGGAGAGAGGGCCGATGAGACTTTTTAGCAAGACATCTGTTTGTATCATTGGAGTCTAAGTTACACTACTTAATGGCTGGATGATCATGGACAAGTTGCTTAACCTCTTTATGAACGGTTCTCACCAGCAAAATGGGGATAATAATAGTACCTACTTCATAGGGTGGTTGAGAATGTTTCAAAGTCTCCATTTGAATGTTCAGATAGATACTTCAAATTAAACAGATCCAAGCAGTTCAAATTAAACATGGTGATTCTGATTTCCTTCCCCAAACTATTCCTACCTTAACTTTCTCCATTTCAATAATTGGGAATTCCATTCTTCAAGTGGCTCAGCTCAAATACACGCATATATAAAAGGAAAGTTTCTTTATTCTTCCTTCACATCCCATACGCATTCGCAAAATTCGAACACCTCAATCTTGAAAAGTATTCCCAGAATCCAGCCACTTCTCACCTTTAACCATTGGAAACCTTGTTTGAGTCACCGCAGTCTTTCACAGTGACTTTCTAATGGTCTCTTTGCTTCCACCTTTGGCCTTCTATGGTCACTTTTCAAAGCAGTGGCCAGCAGGATGCTTTGAAAGCAAATGAGCTCATGACACTTCTTCGTGCAAAACCCTCCGATGGCACTCCACTCACTCAGAGTAAGCGCAAACCGTTACGTTGGTCTACAAATTCTACACAATTTCTCCTCTCAGCCATCCTTCTAATCTCCCCTCCTATAAGCTCCTCAGGTCACAATGGTCTCCTTGCTGTCTCTTGAAAAAAATCATGCATGTTGTTGGCTAGGGCCTGTCCTTGTGCTGTTGCCTCTACCTGGAAGTTACTTTTTCCCCAGATATCCACATACCTGCCTCTTCACCTCCTTCAAGGTTTTCCTCCAAAATCATCTCTTAGGCAAGGCCTTCCCTAAATGCTTGATTTAAATTTCTAATCCCAAACCTCCACCAACCACATCCAAAGACGTCCTATTCTTCTTCCCCAGTTTTTTTTTTTTTTTTTTTTTTGGTAGTATAAAACCTTCATCGGGCCAGGCACCATGGTTCACGTCTGTAATCCCAGCACTTTGGGAGGCCAAGGCATGTGAATCACTGAGGTTGGGAGTTCAAGACCAGCCTGGTCAACATGGTGAAACCTGGTCTCTACAAAAAATACAAAAATTAGCCAGGCGTGGTGCTGTGTAGTCCCAGCTACAGGGGAGGCTGAGGCAGCAGAATCACTTGAACCCAGGAAGGCAGAGGTTGCAGTGAGCCGAGACTGCATCACTGCACTCTATCCTGGGCAACAGAGAGAAAACCCTGTCTCAAAAAACTAAAAATAAAAGTAAAATTGAAACCTCATCAAGTTGTAATATGATTGATACTTACTGTTATTTATTCATTTATTTTTCTGAGATGGAGTCTTGCTCTGTTGCCCAGGCTAGAGTGCAGTGGCGCAATCTCGGCTCACTGCAACTGCCACCTCCTGAGTTCAAGCGATTCTCCTGCCTCAGCCTCCCTAGTAGCTGGGATTATAGGTGCCCGCCACTGGGCCCAGCTAATTTTTGTATTTTTAGTAGACACTGTGTTTCACCATCTTGGCCAGGCTGATCTCTAACTCCTAACCTCATGATCCACCGTCCTCGGCCTCCCGAAGTGCTAGGATTACAGGTGTGAGCCACAGCACCAGGCCGATACTTACTTTTTAAATCATTTGTTTCTGTCTACTAAAATACAAGTTCCATGAAGACATAAATTTTGTCTATTTTGTTCACTGTTGCATTTCTCTCAACTTTGGTGCTATTCACATTGTGGGCAAGAGGAGTCTTTGTTGCCGGAGACTCTTCTGTGTGTTGTAGGATGTTTAGCAGCAACCCTGTCTTCTACCCACCAGATGCCAATAGCACCTTCCCAGTTAAAGTATGCTAAATAACTCCAAATATTGCCACATGTCCGCCAGCAAGCAAACTCTGTCCCTGTTCAGCATCACTGGTCTAAAACAAAGCCTAACACAAAGCAAATGCTTGGTAAGTATGTGTTGAATAAATAAATGAAAAGTAAATGTATTACTATGTCTAAAGCATATAGAACAGTGCTTGGCACATAGTAAGTACTCAAGAAATGTTAATTATGTCCATTAAGAGGAAAGTGTTGTTTTTGTTATTGTTGCTGTGTTGCTATCTACATCTAGAATAAACCATAGAGACAACTGTTTTGTGGAGTCTTAGGATTTGATACAAATTTCACTTTTTAAAAATATATTTGAATTATTTTAAAAACTGCCATACAAAACTCATAATTAGAAATGTTAACACATTGGATGCCACCAATTCATTAACTTGTGTTGCCACATTAACTTATTTTTGTGCAGACCTCAGAATACACCATCTTCTGCCATCTCTGTGCACACATTTTAAATGTGTTGCTGATTAGGAGGCTGTAGTTTGGCACTGGTATTTATTTTTATCCCTGTCTATGCCTGTTGGCTCATGTGAAACTGTTCAAGCAAGTATTCTATGGTAGAGTAGTATCAAACATACATTGATTTAATCTGCCCATATTCAACTATCCATGCTTGGCCAAAAAATAAAGAGAGAAAATCATAATTTTCATTGAACATGAGCCCCTAATGCAAGCCAATTACTTCATCTGGTGCTCAGCTAAGGCAACAGCAATCTGTTCTACCCTGGAGGAACAATTGTCCATATTAGACTTAGCGTGAATTTGGGCTACTACACAAAACTAATATATCATATTTTATGGGTGATTTAGAATATTTTTTTGTGGGCAATTTTGATCATATATGTTTATAGTCCTTTATTATATATAATCTCAACATCCAAAAGTTATTTGAGAACAGCATTTGAAGCAACTCATTTGATAGCAAATACTATGAGGTTATTTACAGTCATTGTTTTCCCTAAAACAATGAGATGTCATGAAACGCTGCCCCAGACCTCACTGAAGGTGTTAACTAGGAGAAAACACATGCATCTTATTAACTTTATAAAATACGACAATTCTGAGTTTCCAAACACATCTGACCACACAGTTTTAGAAGATGAATTACGGATTGGTAACTGGTTTTCAAATCCCTTTCTGGTTTTTGACCCTTACCCTTGAGTAAGAAGTTACTTAATAATGTTGCCAAACCACTATTTAGCACCCACTCAAAAAATGCTCCCTACCTGTATCCCTCATGTCAAAAGACTGACAGTGAATAGAAAATATATGTAGCATGTAATAATATATGGAGGTAGTTATAATGCTGAATATAAATTTGGGGTACTTATCTCACTTCATATTTACAATATCAAATAAAATTAGTTGTGATATAATCCGTATAAACTAATAAGCATGAAGAATGAATGTACTAAATACTGTGTTACTTTTTTTTGAGACAGAGTCTTAACTCTGTCGCCCAGGCAGGAATGCAGTGGCACGATCTTTGCTCACTACAACCTCCGCCTCCCAGGTCCAAGTGATTCTCCTGCCTCTGCCTCCTGAGTAGCTGGGACTACAGGCGCACCACCATGCCTGACTAAAATTTTTTTCATTTTGGTATTTTTTTTTTAGTAGAGACAGGGTTTTACCATGTTGGTCAGGCTGGTGTTGAACTCCTGGCCTCAAGTGATCGGCCAGTCTCAGGCTCCCAAAGTGCTGGGATTACAGGCATTAGCCACGGCGCCCAGCCCTAAGTGTTACTTTTATTATTATTATGATCATCATCATCATTGTCATGCCTGGTGGTTAATATTTGAAACCAAATATTACTCTTCTTCCATCACACTTCAGCAGTAGTTTATTTAAAAATAATCCTGGGATTATAAGGCAAAGTGTTAAAAGTTGTCACATGACCAGGCACAGTGTCTCATGCCGGTAATCCCAGCAGTTTAGGAGATCAAAGCAGAACAAAATATCCCACGCTCATGCACCAGAAGACTTAATATTGTTAAGATGACAATACTATCTAAATTAGTTTACAGATTCATCACAACCTCTATCAGAATCCCAGCTGACTTTTTAATAGAAATTGATGCTCATTCTAAAATTTACATGAATTTGCAAAGGACTTAGAATAGTCAAAATAATTTTGAAAAAGAAGAACAAAGTAGAAGAGCTCACACTTCCCAATTTCAAAACTTATTATAAGGCAACAATAATCAAGACAGTGTGTGACACTACATTAAGGATGGCCATATAGATCAATGGAATAGAATTAAGAGTCCAGAAAGGCCGGGCACAGTGACTCACACCTGTAATCCCAGCACTTTGGGAGGCCAAGGCAAGCAGATCACAAGGTCGGGAGATCAAAACCATCCTGGCTAGCACAGTGAAACCCTGTCTCTACTAAAAAATACAAAAAATTAGCTGGGGGTGGTGGTGGGTGCCTGTAGTCCCAGCTACTCAGGAGGCTGACGTGAGAGAATGGCGTGAACCCGGGAGGCGGAGCTTGCAGTGAGCCAAAATCGCACCACTGCACTCCAGCCTGAAAAAAAAGAAAAAAAGAGAGAATAAAACCATGTGTTTATGGCCAACTGATTTTTAACAAGGCTGTCAAGACCATTTAAAGGGGAATGATCTTCAATGAATGGTACTGGGACAAGCAGATAGCTGCATGCAGGAGTGAAGCTGGACCTTACCTCACACCATACACAAAAATTAACTTGAAATACATCAAAGACCTAAAGGTAAGAATTAAAACTACAAAAGAAGAAAGCATAAGGTTAAATCTACATGACCTCAGATTTGGCAAAATATTCTTAGATATAAAACCAAAATCATAAGCAATAAAACAAAAATATATGAATTAGATTTCATAAAAATAAGAACAACATTTGTGTTTCAAAGGATACCATCAAGAAAGTAAAACGACAGCCCACAGAATGGGAGAAAATATTTGCAAATCATGAATCTAATAAAGGACTTGTATGCAGAATATACAAAACAAACCTCTTAACAACTAAATAATAAGAAGGCGAATCACCTAATTTTTAAAATGGGCAAAGGATCTGAACAGATATTTATTCAATGAAGACATACAAATGGCCAGTGAGTGCATTAAAAGATGCTCAGTGTTATTAGTTATCAGGAAAAAGCAAATCAAAACCACAGTAAGGCCGAGCATGATGGCTCACACCTGTAATCCTAGCACTTTGGGAGGCCGAGGCAGGTGGATTGCCTGAGTTCAGGAGTTCGAGACCAGCCTGGGCAACATGGCAAAACCCTGTCTCTACTAAAAATACAAAAAAATTAGCCAGTCATGGTGGCGTGCATCTGTAGGCCCAGCTCATCAGAAGGCTGAGGCATGAGAATCACTTGAATCCGGGAGGCAGAGGTTGCAGTGGGCAGAGATCAGTCCACTGCACTCCAGCCTTGGGGGACAAAGCAAGACTCCGTCTCAAAACAAAACAAACAAACAAACAAACACAGCAAGACAGCACTTCACACTGCCAGGATGGCTGGGACCAAAAAGTCAAATAATAAAACACGCTGGCAAAGAAGGCAGAGAAATCAGAATCATCATATACTAGTGATGGGAATGTAAAATAGTACGGACACTTTGCGCAACAGTCTGGAAGTTTCTCAAATGGTTAAACATAGAGTTATCATATTAGGCCAGGCGTGGTGGCTCACACCTGTAATCCCAGCACTTTGAGAGGTTGAGGTGGGTGGATCGCTTGAGGTCAAGAGTTGGAGACCAGCCTGGCTAACATGGTGAAACCCCATCTCTACTAAAAATTAAAAAATTAGCCAGGCATGGTGGCAGGCACCTGTAATCCCAGCTACTTGGGAGGCTGAGGCACTAGAATCGCTTGAACCCGGGAGGCAGAGGTTTCGGTGAGCCGAGATCATGCCACTGTACTCTAGCCTGGGTGAGAGAATGAGACCCTGTCGGAAAAAAAAAAAAAAAAAAAAAAACCAGCGTTACCACATGATCCAGTAATTTCACTCTAGGTATATAATCAAGAGAAATGAAGATATATGTCCACACAAAAAAATACACAAATATTTCCAGCCATATTATTCACAAGAGCCAAGAGATAGAAAACAATTTAAAAGTCTTTGAACCAGTGGATGAATAATCTGAAGAATGAATAAAAATTGTAGTATATCCATGCAATAAAATATTATTTGGCTATAAAAAAGAATACAGTACTGATACATACTACAATATAAATAAATCTTGAAAACATGATGCTAATTGAAAGATGCCAGTCACAAAATTCCATGTACTACATCATTCCATTTATATAGATGTTCAGAATAAGCAAAACTGTAGAGACAGAAACTAGGTTAGTGGTTACTTAGGGCTGGGGGAATATGAGGGTCTGGGGATGGCGAAAGCTAGAGAATTTATGAAGTTTCTTTTTGAGGTGATGAAAATATCCTAAAGTTGACTGTAGTGATAAATGCTATGGAAGTAAATATACTAAAAAATCGTTGAATTGCACACACTAAATGGGTAAATTGTATTGTATGTGAATTACATATCCATAGAGGTGTTTTAAAAAATCAGTGTAGTTCAGTATATTAACAAATATAAAAAAGCATAACCATGTGATCATCTCAATAGATGAAGAAAAAATATTGCTAAAATTCTTTTTTTTTTTCTTTTGAGACAGGATCTTGCTCTGTCACCCAGGATGAAGTGTGTTGGTGCAATCTTGGCTCAATGCAACCTCCACATCCCAGGCTCAAACAATCCTCCTGCCTCATCCTCTCAAGTAGCTGGGACTACAAGCATCTGCCACTATACCTGGCTAATTTTATTTTATTTTATTTATTTATTTTTTTGGCAAGACGGGGTTTCTCCATGTTGCCCAGGCTAGACTCAAGCCATCTGCCTGCCTTGGCCTCCCAAAGTGCTGGGATTACACGTGTGAGCCACTGCTCCTGACCCTCACGAAATACTTTTTATGATTTAAAAAAAAAAAAAAAAGCTTTCAGCAAACTAGGAATAGAAGGTAAATTCCTTGATTTCATAAAGGACATCTGAGAAAAACCTACAGTCAATATATGAAATGGTGAATGACTTGAGTGATTTTCCCCCTCAGAGCAAGAACAAGGGTAGGATGTCAGCTATTATATTTAAATATATCATTATACTAGAATTCCTAGCCAATAAAATATAGCAAGAAAAAGAAATAAAAAGCACACATAGTAGAAAGAAAGAAGTAAAAATCTCTTTATTTAAAGATAATCCTACAATTGCCTGTGTAAAAAAATTCTAAAGAAGCCTCAAAAACTTACTAGAACTAAGAAAAAATGAGTTTAGAAAGGTCATAGGATACAAATACACAAAAGCCAATGACTTTCCTATGTACTCACAATAAACAATTGGACAATCAAATTTTTTTTTGTTTTTTGTTTTTTGTTTTTTTTAGATGGAGTTTTGCTCTTGTTGCCCAGGCAGGAGTGCAGTGGCACGATCTCGTCTTACTGCAACCTCCACCTCCCAGGTTCAGGCGATTCTCCTGCCTCGGCCTCCTTCTGGAGTAGCTGGGATTACAGGCATGTGCCAGCATCCCCAGCTAATTTTGTGTTTTTAGTGGAGACAGGGTTTCTCCATGTTGGTCAGGCTGGCCTTGAACTCCCGACCTCAGGTGATCTGCCCACCTCAGCTTCTCAAAGTGCAGGGATAACAGGCATGAGCCACTGTGCCCGGCCTAAAAGTGGTTTTATTGTTAAACTAAACTTAAGTTAAATTTTAAAAATCAAAATCAGAAGAAAATAATATCATTTAAACAAATACACTCTACGGCCATAGTCATCAAAACAATGTGACATTGGCATAATGATAGAAATATAAATCAATGGAACAGAATAGAAAGTCCAGAAACAGATGGTAAATACAATATATTGTCAATTAATTTTTGACAAAAATGCTAAGGAAATTAATGGAGGAAGGGCATTCTTTTCAATAAATGGTGCTGGAACAATTGGACATCCATGTGCTAAAACTGAATCTCTACTGCTATTTCATACCATATACAAATGTCAATGATAGATGGACAAATGCAAAACTTAAACTATAAAACTTCTAGATTAAAAACCCAGGAGAGGCCAGGTGTGGTGGTTCATGCATGTAATCCTAACACTTTGGGAGGTGAAGGCAGGCAGTTTACCTGAGGTCAGGAGTTTGAGATCAGCCTGGCCAACGTGGTGAAATGCCTCGAGACTCTGTCTCAAAAAAAAAGAAAGAAAAAAACTAGGAGAAAAATTTGTATGATCTGTCTAAGCAAAGACTTCTTAATTAAGACACATGAACCATAAAATAAAATTGATAGATTGAACTTAATCAAAATTTTTAAATTTCTGCTCTCTGAAAGATACTCTTAAAAGCATAAAAAGAAAAGCCACAAATTAGGTGACATATTTAGAAAATACATTTCTACTAAATAATGTGCATCCAGAATATATAAAGAACCATTATAACTTAACAGCATAACAATCCTATTTTTAAAATGAGTGAAAGATTTGCATAGTCACTTCACCAAAGCTGAAATACAGAAGGTAAATAAATACATGAAAAGACACTCAATATGTTTATTCATTGGGGAATGCAAATTAATATACCATGAGTTATTAGTACACATTTACCAGAATTGCTGAAATTAAAACAGAAAACACACAGTGCTGGTGAAGATGCAGAGCAACTGGAACTCTCATATATTGCCAGTAGGAATGCAAAATCATGCAGTCATTTAAGATAAGTTAGGCAGTTTCTTGTAGTTAAACATATGCTTGCCACAGGACCCAGGGATGGCACTTTTAGGTTGCAGCACTCCTGAAGGTAAGCCACTCAGATCTCTGTTGCAGGAACATAAATGACTTATAGTCCAGTGGCTGCTTCTCTAAACCCAATAAATAAATACAGTCACACCAATGGCACATTTCCTGTGGTCTGCTCCCAGCTCCTGCTCAGAACCCAGTGAACATATTAATCAATCCCATTCCTGTAAGACAAAGCACTCCCCCAAATCTAAGTTTAGCTCAAAGACTCCCCATAGCCCTAGCCGAAGCTATAGTAGAACGGCACCGATCTATGATTTTTTTTTTTTCTGTTCAGTTTGTCTTCCCTCTTCTTATCCTTCACAGGGATCAGATTTGCATCATGATCGGAAACCTCTCCTTGCCTTCTCAATGTTCCGTCCGCTTTTTATTTCATGAGCATTTCCCTAAATCTCTTGAATGTCTAACCCAGTCTTCGCTTCTACTTCTCAGAAAACTCAAAAACTATTTCATAAGCACTTACCCTCAAAATGTAAACTTGTCTACACAAAGCCCTGCATGCAAAAGTTTATGGAAGCTTTAAACATGATATCAAAACACTGGAAACAACCTGAATGTCCATGAGCTGGTAACTGTATAAACAAATTGGGGATCCATATTATGGAATACTACTCAGCAATGAAAAGAAACAAATGACTGATACCTGAAATAAAAAGGAATGACTCTCAAAAGCATTGGGAGATTCATTTATATGATTCCATGTATTATTCCATTTATATGACACTCTGGTAAAGGAAAGCTATAGGTACAGAAATAAGGTCAATGATTGTCAGGGACTGAGAATAGGGACAATGTTGATTATAAAGGATCAGGAGAGATCTTTGTGGAGTGGGTGGAAATAATCCGTAACTCGATTGTGGTGTTAGTTACATGAATGTATATATTTTTTTGAAAGTCTTCAAACTTTATACCTAAAACAAGTGTGAATTTTACGATATATAAATTATACCTCAATAAAGTTGAATTTTAAAAAAGGAAAAAAGTAACTCTTTGGGAACAAAAAATCCAGGCAGAGTCCAAAATAGCAAAAATTAGTATAGAGCATAGTCCGATAACATCTAAAGAGCATTTTCAGACAATAAAGTCTAGACAGAGTGGTGAGTCTCACATTAGTTTGGGTACAGGCCCTACACAGAAGCATGAGTTCATCAAAGGCCACCTCATGGGCCTCTGTGTGCCTCGTGGGCCTGCCTTCAATTCTACCACCGTATTGGTTCTAGAAGAACACAAAATAAATCTGATTTCTGGTAGTTGTTGTTGTTATGGAGAAATACTTATCTTCCTCCTCCAGGGTGCCTGCAAGAAATGCATGTATATGTAAAATGAGTGTTTTTTCACAGAATAAATGGAGCACCTTGATGTCATCAAATAGCCTTTTTCCTTTGGAAATAATGTACTATTTCCCACATGGAAAGAGACATTTTATTATAACAACAGAAGCATGAAAAGGAATTGAAATAAATTTCTTTTCTGAAAGTAAAATAATACACAAACTTAAAGAATGTTGCTTCTGCTTCTCTTTCACCTCCAGGTCCCAAAATTTTATGAAAACTATGTCTCTTGTAGATCCCATTGTCATCACTTTAATCTGATTCCACTGTGCAATTGTTATGGATTGAATTGTGTGTCCTCCCCCAAATTCATGTATTGAAGTCCCAACACCCAGTGCCTCAGAATGTGACTCAATTTGGAGATAGAGTTTTTGAAGGGTGTATTAGTGTAGTGTGCATTGCTATAAAGGAATACCTGAGGCTAGGTGATTTATTAAAAAAAGAGGTTTATTTGGCTCACAGTTCTGCAGCAATACAAGCATAGCAGCAGGGTCTGTGCAGCTTCCGGTGAGGCCTTGGGAAACATTTACTCACTGGCAGAAGGCAAAGCGGGGAGTAGGCAAATCATATGGCAAGAGAGAAAGCAAGAGAAAGGGGAGGGAGACATCAAACTCCTAAATAACCATCTCTCACATGAACGAATAAAGCTAGAACTCACTAATCACCGCAGGGTGAGCACCAAGCCATTCAAAAGGGATCCATCCCCATGACCCAAACACTCTCCATCAGGCCCCACCTCCAACACTGGGGGTCACATTTCAACATGAGATTTGGAAAGGACAAACATCCAAACTATATCAAAGAAGTAATTAAGATTAAATGCAGTCACTAGGGTAGTCCCTAGTCCAATATGACTAGGATCCTAATAAGAAGAGGAGATTAGGACACAGACATACACAGAGGGAAGACATGTCAAGAGAAGATGGCCAAGGGAGAGACCCTCCGAAAAAAACCAGCTCTGCAGACACCTTGACCTTGGTCCAGAATCATAAGGAAACAACTTTCTGTTGTTTAAGGCACCCAGTCTGTGGCACCTCATTATGGAAGCCCTAGCAGACTAATACAGTGACTTTTCCTGGAGTGTCACTCCAGGGAAATGCAAGCAGAACTCTGGATTAGGAATCTATAATTTCTGTAAAGAAATTAGACATTTCTTTACAGAAAGAAATGTATAATTTTTTACCTTTTTTTACTTACTTTTTTTTACAGAAAGTAAGAAATACAAGCAGAACTCTGGATTAGGAATCTGTAATTTCTGGTTTGCTGGGGCCAGGCCAAGGCAAGAAACTCCAAATGTGCTTGTCCCAAAATGAGCCAGATACAACTCAGCCAAGCAGGACACCAATCTCAGGCTTCAAATCTATTTCAACAGCGCAAGTGCAGTTGTCGTGTGAGCCTTTCTGTGTGCCTTCTGGGTGGCATTTGTGCCTTGTAGGTGCCCATATTTGAAAATGAACAAAAACAGGTATTTCATTAGATATGTTTTTCAGCCTGAACAAATTCTATTCCTGAATCCAAAGCAGGCTTTGCTTATTTATTGCTACTCCAAGTGCTATAGGAAGCTAGCCTGCACAACAGAGTAATTTTAAGAAAGCATATATATATATATATATATATATATATCAACAATAATTTAAGAATCCAAGACAGAAAGAGGAAGAGAAGGACAAGTGAGAATATTTATGTGCAATGCACACAGATTGGGTATGTTCTGTGTACCAGCCATTGGGAATGCTACGAGACAGGCAAGAATCTGTCCCATCAAGGAGCACTCAGCATGGCGCTCCTGCATTCCCCAGGATGTCTCCTATGCAGCATAGTGGTTCACAGCAGGACTTTACAACCACAATGGCCTGGGTTTGCATTCTAGATTTATCATTTATTACTCCTCTTTGTTTGACAGTTTTTAATCTCTCTGGAGTCTGCTTTCTTACCTGTAAGATGGTAGTTTTATAATTGTTTAGAACGCATTTATTAATTATCATCATTCATGTTCAGAACAAACTGTTATCATTTCTGTAAGTTTTGGGCCTGCCAAAGCAGTTTCACGTACATTATTTTTAGTCCTAAAATGTCTCTGTAAAGTCAAGGGAGGGAATTATTACATCTGTTTCATTCGTAAGGAAACTGCGTTTAAAGAAGTTAAATAACTTGACCGTGGTCACACGAAGAGAGTCTTAGACTCAATTCTGTCTCCTCTAACTCACAATTCTGAGCTCTTTCTCATCAGCACACTGCCTTCTCCCTCACTCAACATGATCTGGAGAACTTCTGATTGCTTTGGGCAAAGATTTATTTCAAAAATCATCTTCCCTCCTGCAAGTTAACATCAACGATCCATAAACCAGGCAGACTCCAACTATGCCAGACACATGCAAGTCTGCTAAATGCCTTTGCTAAGATGACTGATATAAGCAATGATGATCTTCACAAGAAATGCAAACACATCCCCTGGGGCTCCCTGCCTGGAATCCAGGTCACTTTAAGAACCCATTTAAATACAACTATGCTTTGAAAGGTAACTACTATTGGCATGCACAGAAGCACACTGTCAGAAAGCCGACCACTCCTTAAGCATTGGCTGCTGAAGGCAAGGGCCATTAACTGGCCTCCCTGTTTTTCATCACAGAATTCTCCCAGCATGGGATCTGAGTCATTTTAGGGTTGAGGGCCATTTGCCTGGGGTGTGCTGTCTGATGCAGAATTGTCTGGGCCTGGGCCTTGGGCTGTAGACAAGTATTGCTCAGACTTTTTAAAAGGTAATCCTCACTAAAAGAAAATAAAAAGATATTTACATCATGATCCAGTTACAGGTGTATTTGAAAACAGTGGGTAGAGAAATCAGTTTAGTGGGAACAACCAGCAGTCTTAAGAATCGACTGGAATGGGGACAGGGTACGGTGGCTCATGCCTGTAATCCCAGGGAGGGATTACAGGCCTGTAATCTTTGGGAGGCTGAGGTGGGCGGATCATTTGAGGTCAGGAGTTTGAGAATGGCCTGAAACCTGGTCTCTGCTAAAACTACAAAAAAATCAGCTGGGCGTGGTGGCCCATGCCTATAATATCAGCTACTTGGGAGGCTGAGGCACAAGAATCGCTTGAACCCGGGAGGCAGAGGTCACAGTGAGCTGAGATTGCGCCACGGCACACCAACCTGGATGACAGAGCAAGACACGGTCTAAAAAAAAAAAAAAAAAGAAAATAGAATAGAATAGAGAATAGAATATACAGTACATTCGATGTAGTAAGGATTAAGTATCTATCAATCACCTATCACCCTATTTACGAACTGGACACCATGTTCAATGTGTTTCTCACTGTGATGATAGTCGAAAAACTTTGAAAGACCCCTATTTAAAGGAAAGCCTGTGGAAGAGATTTGGAGTTGTTGGGGATTTGAAGAAAAAACCAGAATAAGGTTTGGGAAGATGAGGGCATTCTGTGGCCTCCAGCTACCAACTGGGTTCTTTCAATGGCTCTTCAGCCACACCCTAAGGCCGCCCTCTTCCTTGCTTGGCACTCACTGCCATGTGACTTCTCCAGCCTGCTCACTGAAGCCTTCTTCCCTGCTGTCTTCTCCAGCCTCATGGCTCCCCGCTTCTATCCCATCTCATCCCAGGATTCAGCAACACCAAACTGTTTGCCATTTGAAGAACACTCCAAGCTCTCTCATCTTTACAGGCTTCTGCTGATGTGCTTTCTCTACCTAGAATTCCTGTTCTCATTGTGTCTTTGCCTTGGTGACTCCCATTCATACCTCCAATTATTCAGTTAAATTGCCACATTCTCCAGGAAGCTTTCATGTGTCACTCAGTGTTCATCCATTCATTTACTTGTTCATTCATTCAGCATTTAACAAATATTCACAAAACAGAGACCTAGGTACTTGAGATATCATGGTCAACAGGATAGGAGATTCTGCCCTCCTGCTCATCTAATGGGCAGACAGATAATAAATAAACAACCAAATATATAATATAATATCACTGAAAAAAAAATAAAGCACAGTAAGGGAAAGATCAGATAGCAGAGAAAGGCTTCACTCAAGGGGGAATTTTGAGCAGAAAACTGAATTAAGGTTGGGCATGGTGGCTCACACCCAGTTCTTCTCATGTTAAAGTAATCCCAGTACTTTGGGAGGCTGATGCGGGCAGATCACTTGAGGTCAGGAGTTCGAGATCAGCCTGGCCAACATCATGAAACCCTGTCTCTACTAAAAATACAAATATTAAGCAGGTGTGGTGGCATGTGCCTGTAATCCCAGTACTCACAGGGCTAAGGCAGGAGAACCACTGGAACCTGGGAGGCAGAGGCTGCAGTGAGCCCAGATCACACCACTGCACTCCAGCCTGGGTGACAGAGCAAGGCTCCATCTCGAGAAAAAGCAAAACCAAAAGCAAAAAAAAACTAAATTAAGCTTCAGAGCAAGCCATGACTATGTTTGGGGAAGTGTTTCAGACTTAGGGAATGCAGGTACAAAGGCCTAGAAGCAGGAACAGGGTTGACATTCCCAAGTTTCATTTGTTATTCTTCCTACAGGTTCCTGAGCACCCTCTGTATACCTTTATTACACGACATTGTATTTTTTTCTTTGTTTCTTTTTCTACTTAAGTGTGTGCTTTTTGGTAGCATCTAGTAACTAACCAAATGTAGTTCCCTCTACATAATCTAAGTGTGTGAAGAAAGAAATAAATCAATGATTAAGAAAGTAATTGTCCAAATTAATAAATGAAGGAAGCAATTTCCTTCCGTTTTTGGAAGAAAGACACAGAGAGAGGCCTGGCTGTCTGTGGACATGTTCGAGCAACAGGAAGACTTTGAGCAACAAATACTAGAGGGAAACTCTGGAAAGAAAAAGAAGAAACACACTTTCCCTAAAACTAACGCAGTTGGTATAAGTAAAACCAAAAGAAGAGATGAGCAGATTGGTTAATTCTATGAAAAATATATGCCCCTGTAGGCTGATCCATCCAAACTCATTAGTTTGAAAAGTAAATTGCCTTTCAAAATATAGTTGTATTAAATCAGTATTTAGAAATTCTCTTGGTTCCTCAAATAGTCTTGTGGAGAGATATTATGCCCATAAACATGTTTTCAACTGTCTAGGAAATGAGTCCTAGCATATTAGCATTAGAAGGAGAAATAAACTGCTCAAAATTCTCATCTTATGATGTAGATAGAGAGGCAGAGCAGTTGCTTGCCCAGGATGTGCCCAGGCCTGTTTCCTCTCATGTCAAGGTCTTTGCAACCCATATTACTGCCTTTAGTTTGCTCATTGAATAGGATTTCTCATCTTCAATTTTGTGAGAGAACATTTTTTCCAATTATAGGATTGGGATTTATGAAGACAGTTGAAAAGTGTTGGATTCTATTGGCCTTCTCCCAGACTCCAAGATGTGGGAGGAAATTCTAACACAATCACATCAAATTAAGCGTCAGATGAAAAGAGCTCCCAGGAATCTTAACTCCAAAGACCCATTTCTTTTTTTTTGTTGTTTGTTTGAGACTCGAGTCTCGCTCTGTCGCCCAGGCCGGAGTGCAGTGGCGCGATCTCGGCTCACTGCAAGCTCCGCCTCCTGGATTCACGCCATTCTCCTGCCTCAGCACCCCCGACTAGCTGGGACAACAGGCGCCCGCCACCACGCCCGGCTAATTTTTTTTGTATCTTTAGTAGAGACGGGGTTTGCACCGTGTTAGCCAGGATGGTCTCGATCTTCTGACCTCGTGATCCACCCGCCTCAGCCTCCCAAAGTGCTTGGATTACAGGCGTGAGCCACCGCACCCGGCCTCCAAAGATCCTTTTCTATCTTGCTCTGTTTCTCTTTGAATTCCTGCACTTCAAATAAATCTTATTGGGAACTGATCTCAGAAATATCCGTTTTTCTCAGCACAGTTTATATTGGGAGATGGGAGTTCCCTCCCAGATAATGACAAAGCCTTAAAATGTGCTCAGGGAGGGTAATATGGCTTAAAAAGCTCTTTGCCTTTTACAGTTCTTAACCAGTATTAAAGAGATAGAGTATTGTATGTTTTTATTCATTTAATATTGTATATTTTAAAAATTTTTCTATTTTAGAATAATTTTAGCTTTTTGTTTCAAAGATAATACAGAGAGTTCCCTTATACCCTTCGCCCAGTTTCCCCTGTTGTTTACATCTTATATTACCACGGCATATTTGTCACAGCTAAACAACCAAGATTGCTAATTATTATTTATTAAACTCCATACTTTATTTGGATTTCACTAATTTTCCTCCAGTGTCCTTTTATGTTGTTGTTCTTCTAGGATCCCATGCAGACAACTACATTGCATTTAGCCATCTGGTCTCCTTAGCCTCCTCTAGGCTGTGACAATTTCCTAAAGCTTTGTTTTTGATGACCTTGATAATTTTGAGGGCTACTGGTCAGAGAGTTCATATACCGTTTTTCAATTTGGGTTTGTCTTATATCTTTCTCACAGCTAGACTGGAGTTGTTCATTGTTTTGGGAGAAGACCACAGAGTTGAAGTGCCATTATCATCACATCATATGAAGGGTACAACATGGCCAGGCATGGTGGCTCATGCCTGTAATCCCAGCGCTTTGGGAGGCGGAGATGGGCTGATCACCTGAGGTCAGGAGTTCGAGACCAGGCTGGCCAACATGGCAAAACCCCATCTCTACTAAAAATAAAAAAATCAGCTGGGTGTGGTGGCGTGTGCCTGTAATCCCAGCTACTCAGGAGGCTGAGGCAGGAGAATCACTTGAACTCAGGAGGTGAAGGCTGAAGTGAGTTGAGAGTGTATCACTGCATTCCAGCCTAAGCGACAGAGTAAGACTGCATCTCAAAAAAAAAAAAAAATGGGTACAACATGGCTTGTCACTCATGATGTTAACTTTGATCACCTGGTTGAGACAGTGTTTGCCAGGTTTCTCCAGTGGTAAGGTAGCTCTTTTTCCCTTCCTATGCTCAATTCTTTGGAAGTGAGTCACTAAATAACTAAATAGAGCCCGCGCTCAAGCGATGGGGTATGTGTATGTGTGTATACATGTGTATATACATACATATATATATACACACACACACCTGCATGCATGTATATATTTGTATGTATATGTGTGTATGTGTATATATATATACATGCATGCATGTATATATTTGTCTGTATATATATACACCTTTGTGCGTACACACGTGTGTGTACACACAAATATATACATGCATGCATGTATATATATATACATACACACACACACAATCCCTGAGTATGAACTGTGCTTAGTGACTCACTTCCAAAGAATTGAGTATGATTATATATGAGTCAGTGACCTAAAACTGAACTTAAGAGAACTGGACTAAGTCAGAATTGACACATTTTTTAACCATGTCACTTCATTTGCCAATACTCATCACACTATACTTTTCAGGAGTACAAAGGACATGCAGATTGCAAAATATAACACATTTTTCTTCCCTTTATTTTTTTTCATGCTGCCGTGCCTTGCCTAATCTCCACTCATCCGTCAATCCATCAAAATTGTTTTTCTTTCTTTAATAAAGATGGCATCTTGCTATGTTGCCCAGAGCTGGTTTTGAACTCCTGGGCTTAAGCACTCCTCCCACCTTAGCCTCCCAAAGTGCTGGGATTACAGGCATGAGCTACCGTGCCCAGCCAGTATTCAGTTCTGACTACTTCTCCTGAGACCCTTGTTACTTATTTAGGCAGGGTAGAGTATTCTTAATCTTGGCTCAACGGCATCCAGTTCATACCATACAATTTGCATGCTGTTTCATATGTGTTTATTGTCTACCACACCTTTCTGGTTTGTGAATTTCTTTTTTTTGTTTGTTTTTTGTTTTGTTTTTGTTTTTGTGAGACAGAGTCTCACTCTGTCACCCAGGCTAGAGTGCAGTTGCATGATCTCCACTCACTGCAACCTCCATCTCTTGTGTTCAAGCGATTCTCTTGCCTTAGCCTCCCGAGTAACTGGGATTACAGGTGTGCACCAATATGCCCAGCTAATTTTCGTATTTTTAGTAGAGATGGGGTTTCTCCATGTTGGCCACATTGGTTTGCACTCCTGACCTCAAGTGATCCTGCTGCCTCAGCCTCCCAAAGTGCTAGGATTACAGGTGTGAGCCACCACACCTGGCTAACTTCTTTAAGAAGATGACTATATATTATATATTTTTATCCCTAGGGTCTAGAACACAGAAGAAAATTAATAAATGGTCATTGAATAGATGATTGAATGAATTTGTGCCTCATGACACTCAAAAAATCTTATCTTCATTTTAAAAATGGAGAGACTGAGGTTTGAAGGTATTTGATAACTTTTCTAAAGCCACACAGCTAGAAACAACAAGAGAGCCAGGACTCAGTCCTGGGTTTCCTTACTATGTCCCTCATGTCAATTTAGGTGCTGATATTCTAGGAATCTGAAACCACAAGAGTCCATCTGCTAACTACTGATGTGTGAAAATCCCTTAGTAATTACACCTTCTTAGGTATCACGCTGTGTTACTTCTTTTCTTCGGGTCATTTGCTCCCATTTGTGTTTTAATAATGTACTTGGTATTGAAACTTAATTATGAGTCAAAATTCGTCGGGTACAGTGGCTCACACCTGTCATCCTAGCACTTTGGGGGGCCGAGGTGGGTGGATCACTTGAGGCCAGGAGTTCAAGACCAACCTGGCCAACATGGTGAAACCCCATCTCTACTAAAAATACAAAAATTAACTGGGCGTGGTGGTGCACACCTGTAATCCCAGCTACTCAGGAGGCTGAGGCACAAGAATCATTTGAACCTGGGAGGCAGAGGTTGCAGTGAACTGAGATTGCGCCACTGCACTCCAACCTGGGCATCAGAGCAAGAGTCTGTGTCAGAAAAAAAAAAAAATTAAATAAAAAATAAAAAGGATTCAAAATTATAAACTATGATACAGGGTCTCAAGGGACTCCAAAGGCTTGCCTCTTTAAACGAAAGTTTGCTTTAGAGTGTCCTTGATGTTGGGAGACAAAACGTGATCCTCTACATTCTTTGCACTCTCTGCTCCTAATTTTAGAGAAGCAATTGTTAGTTCTAAATTGGATGTAACCGAGGGTCCTAGTTCATAAGAATTGTCAAATTTTGGGCTCTTCTCTTGTTTTATAGAGGATGACACAGAACTTCAGGAAGGTTAATCACCACTGATGGTCACCCATCCCGATGGGGATGAGTGCCATGTCCTGAATCTCCTCTCGGCATCCTCCAACTGTCTCTCAGCCTCTACTAGAGTTGGCTGAATTCCAGAATACTATGTAAGTATATGAATTTGTCAAGGGATATAATGAAATCTTGGAGTTCCTAAAAAAAGAATGAAGGAAATATGGACCATAAATATAGCTCTTCTCCCATCTCTTCTTTGTCCTCATTTTGCTTCTTACTTTTCCTCCTCTTCCTTCTACTTGAGCAAGTGGGTTACAGTAAGAAAGAAAGATGTGGGCAGAGTTCCAGACCAATTATAACATCTAAACTTCACCCATAGCTAAAGAAACATATGCCGGATTTTCTAGACCAGTTCTAATTTCAGGGATTCTGTTCATTCTCCCTTAAGAAATTTTTACAATGCTAAATTCAAAATGGGAACCTCACCACTGAAGGAAAAAGTAGATAGTACTTCTGGCTATGCCAGAAAAGGTTCAGCTAAATGGCAACGTAGCTGGAGTTTTCCTTCTTGGAATTCTGTATTTTTTGTTTCGTTTTGTTTTCTCATTCATAGTCCCAGGCAATCAATCTCACTGTTAACACTCCATGTCCAACAGTAGTCATAAAACTACTACACTCCCACACTCTGCTTTCTTTTGTGTGTGTGTGGTTAAACTCCAAGCTAAGAATGGTTTTTGCATCTTTAAATGGTTGAAGATAAATAAAAAGAATGATGGTATTTTTGTGACATGTGAAAACTATAATATATATGAAATTCAAATTTCAGTGTTTATAAATAAAAGTTTGGATTTTGTTCAAAAATTGGTAGAAATTGGTTTTCTCTTTTTTTATATAAGAACCTATATTGTATCCTCAATTTTGTATTTTGGTCCACAAAGCCTAAAATATTTACTGTCTGGCTTTTTACATAAAAAGGTTACCTCCCCTGTTACAGAGACAGATTTTAATGTCGTGGTTCAAAGCTCAGATCTTAGAATTGAGCAGTCTTGGGTGGGAAGCCCAGTGGTAGTACTTAGTAAATGGGTGTCTTTGAACAAGTTCCATACCCCTCACAAGTTTGCTTATCTAAGTGGGGAAATAGTGCACGTGCTTTGTGAGAACATTATGAGGATTAAATGGTATAACTCATGTCAGGCCTTACATGTCCCTGACACATAGTAAACAGTAAGTGTGAGCTATTATCCGTGCCTGCATTAGCACTCCTGTGATCTTTGTCATTATTAATAGAGCTTTTTTTTTTTTTTTTTGAGACAGGGTCTCACTCTGTTGCCCAGGCTGGAGTGCAGTGGCACAATGATGGCTCACTGCAGCCTTGATCCTCCCACTTTAGCCTCCCCAGTAGCTGGGACTACAGGCATATACAACCATGCCTGGTTAATGTTTTTATTTTTTGTAAAGGCAGGGTCTCCCTATGTTGCCTTGGCTGGTCTTAAACTCCTGGGCTCAAGCAGTCCTCTCAGTCTCAGCCTCCCAAAGTGCTGGGTTTAAAAGCATGAGCCAGCCAGGCACAGTGGCTCACGCCTGTAATCCCAACCCTTTGGGAGGCCAATGTGGGTGGATCACCTGAGGTCAGGAGTTCAAGACCAGCCTGACGAACATGGTGAAACTCCATCTCTACTAAAAATACAAAAATTAGCTATGCCTGGTGTCGAGAATGTGTAATCCCAGCTACTCAGGAGGGTGAAACAGGAGAATCACTTGAATCTGGGAGGCGGAGGTTGCAGTGAGCCAAGATCATGCCCATTGCACTCCAGCCTGGGTGACAAGAGTGAAACTCCATCAAAAAAAAAAAGGGTTGGAGGGATTATTGGCAAGATGATCAAATAGAAACAGCCTCAGTCTGCAGCTCCCAGCAAGATAGATGCAGAAGGCTGGTGATTTCTGCATTTCCAATTGAGCCTCTGCTGGTGATACCCAGGCAAACAGGGTCGGGAGTGGACCTCCAGCAAACTCCAGCAGACCAGCAGCAGAGGGGCCTGACTGTCAGAAGGAAAACTAACAAACAGAAAGGAATAGCACATCCCCTAAAAGACCCCATCTGAAGGTCACCAACATCAAAGACCAAAGGTAGATAAATCCACAAAGATGGGGAGAAACCAGCGCAAAAAGGCTGAAAATTCCAAAAACCAGAATGCCTCTTCTCCTCCAAAGGATCACAACACCTCACCAGCAAGGGAACAAAACTGAACGGAGAATGAGTTTGACAAATTGACAGAAGTAGGCTTCAGAAGGTGGGTAATAACAAACTCCTCTGAGCTAAAGCAGCATGTTCTAACCCAAAGCAAGGAAGCTAAGAACCTTGAAAAAAGTTAGATGAATTGCTAACTAGAATAACCAGTGTAGAGAAGAACATAAATGACCTGATGGAGCTGAAAAACACAGCACGAGAACTTCATGAAGCTTACACAAGTTTCAATAGCCAAATCGATCAAGTGGAAAAAAGTATATCAGTGATTGAAGATCAACTTAATGAAATAAAGAGACAAGACAAGATTAGAGAAAAAAGAAATAAAAAGGAATAAACAAAGCCTCCAAGAAATATGGAACTATGTGAAAAGACCAAATCTACATTTGATTTGTGTACCTGAAAGTGACAGGGAGAATGGAACCAAGTTGGAAAACACTCTTCAGGATATTATCCAGGAGAACTTCCCCAACCTAGCAAGACAGGCAAATATTCAAATTCGGGAAATACAAAGAACACCACAAAGATACTTCTCGAGAAGAGCAACCCAAAGACACATAATAGTCAGATTCACCAAGGTTGAAATGAAGGAAAAAAATGTTAAGGGCAGCCAGAGAGAAAGGTCAGGTTACCCACAAAGGGAAGCCCATCAGACTAACAGCAAACCTCTCTGCAGAAACCCTATAAGCCAGAAGAAAGTGGGGGCCAATATTCAACATTCTTAAAGAAAAGAATTTTCAACCCAGAATCTCATATCCAGCCAAACTAAGCTTCATAAGTGAAGGAGAAACAAAAATCCTTTACAGATAAGCAAATGCTGAGAGATTTTGTCACCACCGGGCCCGCCTTACAAGAGCTCCTGAAGGAAGCACTAAATATGGAAAGGAACAACTGGTACCAGCCACTGCAAAAACTTACCAAATTGTAAAGAACATCGACACTATGAAGAAACTGCATCAACTAACGGGCAAAACAACCAGCTAGCGTAATAATGACAGGATTAAATTCACACATAACAATATTAACCTTAAATGTAAATGGGCTAAATTCCCCAGTTAAAAGACACAGACTGGCAAATTGGATAAAGAGTCAAGACCCATCAATGTGCTGTATTCAGGAGACCCATCTCATGTGCAAAGACACACATAGGCTCAAAATAAAGGGAAGGAGGACTATTTACCAAGCAAATGGAAAGCAAAAAAAAGCAGGAGTTGCAGTCCTAATCTCTGATAAAACAGACTTTAAACCAACAAAGATCAAAAGAGACAATAAAGGGCAAAAGAGACAAAGATTCATTTACATATGGTAAAGAAATCAATACAACAAGAAGAGCTAACTATCCTAAATATATATGCACCCAATACAGGAGCACCCAGATTTATAAAGAAAGATCTTAGAGACCTACAAAGAGAATTAGACTCCCACACAATAATACTGGGAGACTTTAACACCACGCTGTCAATATTAGACAGATCAATGAGACAGAAAATTAACAAAGATATTCAGCACTTGAACTCAGCTCTGGACCAAGCAGACCTAATAGACATCTACAGAACTCTCCACCCCAAATCAACAGAATATACATTCTTCTCAGCACCACATCACACTTATTCTAAAATTGACCACATAATTGGAAGTAAAACACTCCTCAGCAAATGCAAAAGAACAGAAATCATAACAAACAGTCTCTCAGACCACAGTGCAATCAAATTAGAACTCAGGATTAAGAAACTCACTCAGAACTGCACAACGACATGGAAACAGAACAACCCACTCCTAAATGACTACTGGGTAAATAATAAAATGAAGGCAGAAATAAAGATGTTCTTTGAAACCAATGAGAACGAGGACACAATGTACCAGAATCTCTGGGACATATTTAAAGCAGTGTGTAGAGGAAAATTTATAGTACTAAATGCCCACAAGAGAAAGCAGAAAAGATCTAAAATTGATACCCTAACATCAAAATTAAAAGAACTAGAGAAGCATCAGCAAACAAATTCAAAATCTACCAGAAGACAAGAAATAACTAAGATCAGAGCAGAACTGAAGGAGATAGAGACACGAAAAACCCTTCAAAAAATCAATGAATCCAGGAGCTGGTTTTTTGAAAAGATCAACAAAATAGACTGCTAGCCAGACTAATAAAGAAGAAAAGAGAGAAGAATCAAATCGATACAATAAAAAATGATATAGGGGATATCACCATTAATCCAACAAACACAAATTACCATCAGAGAATACTATAAACACCTCTACACAAATAAACTAGAAAATCTAGAAGAAATGGATAAATTCCTGGACACATACACCCTCCCAAGTCTAAACCAGGAAGAAGTCAAATCCCTGAATAAACCAATAACAAGTTCTGAAATTGAGGCAGTAATTAATAGCCTACCAACCAAAAAAAGTCCAGGACCAGACGGATTCACAGCCAAATTCTACCAGAGGTACAAAGAGGAGCTGGTACCATTTCTTTTGAAACTATTCCACACAATAGAAGAGAGAGAATCCTCCCTAACTCATTTTATGAGGCCAGCATCATCCTGATACCAAAATCTGGCAGAGACACAACAACAACAAAATTTCAGGCCAATATCTCTGATGAACTTTGATGAGAAACTCCTCAACAAAATACTGGCAAACCGAATCCAGCAGCACATCAAAAAGCTTATCCACCATGATCAAGCTGGCTTCATCCCTAGGATGCGAGGCTGGTTCAACATACGCAAATCAATGAACATAATCCATCACATAAACAGAACCAATCACAAAAACCACACGATTATCTCAATAGATGCAGAAAAGGCCTTAAAACAAAATTCAACACCCCTTTATGCTAAAATCTCTTAAAAAACTGGGTATCAATGGAACGTATCTCAAAATAATAAGAGCTATTTATGGCAAACCCACAGCCAATATCATACTGAATTGGCAAAAACTGGAAGCATTCCCTTTGAAAACTGGCACAAGACTAGGATGCCCTCTCTCACCATTCCTATTCAATATAGTATTGGAAGTTCTGGCCAGGACAATCAGGCAAGAGAAAGAAATAAAGGGTATTCAAATAGGAAGAGAGGAAGTCAAATTGTCTCTGTTTGCAGATGACCTGATTGTGTATCTAGAAAACCCCATCATCTCAGCCCAGAATCTCCTTAAGCTGATAAGCAACTTCAGCAAAGTCTCAGGATATAAAATCAATGTGCAAAAATCACAAGCATTCCTATACACCAATAACAAGAGCCAAATCTTGAGTGAACTCCCATTCACAATTGCTACAAAGAGAATAAAATACCTAGGAATACAACTTACAAGGTATGTGAAAGACCTCTTCAAGGAGAAATACAAACCATTGCTCAAGGAAGTAAGAGAGGACATAAACAAATGGAAAAACATTCCATGCTTATGGATAGGAAGAATCAATATCATGAAAATGGCCGTACTGCCCGAAGTAATTTATAGGTTCAATGCCATCCCCATCAAGCTACCGCTGGCTTTCTTCACAGAATTGGAAAAAACTATTTTAAACTTCATATGGAACCAAGAAAGAGCCCGCATAGCCAAGACAATCCTGGGCAAGAAGAATAAAGCTGGAGGCATCACGCTACCTGACTTCAAACTGTACTACAAGGCTGCAGTAACCAAAACTACATGGTACTGGGCACCAAAACAGACATATAGACCAATGGAACAGAACAGAGCCCTCAGAAATAACACCACACATCTACAACCATCTATCTGATCTTTGACAAACCTGACACAAACAAGCAATGGGGAAATGATTCCCTATTTAATAAATGCTGTTGGGAAAACTGGCTAGCCATATGCAGAAAACTGAAACTGGACCCCTTCCTTACACGTTATACAAAAATCAACTCAAGATGGATAAAAGACTTAAATGTAAGACCTAGAACCATAAAAATCCTAGAAGAAAACCTGGGCAACACCATTCAGGAAGTAGGAATGGGCAAAGACTTCTTGTCTAAAACACCAAAAGCAATGGCAACAAAAGCCAAAACTGACAAATGGGATCTAACTAAATCAAAGAGCTTCTGTACAGCAAAAGAAACTATCATCAGAGTGGACAGGCAACCTACAGAATGGGAGAAAATTTTTGCAATCTATCCACCTGACATAGGGCTAATATCCAGAATCTACAAAGAACTTAAACAAATTTACAAGAAAAAAACAACCTCATTGAAAAGAGGGCAAAGGATATGAAGAGACACTTCTCAAAAGAAGACATTTGTGCAGCCAACAAATATGAAAAAATGCTCATTGTCACTGGTCATTGGGGAAATGCAAATCAAAACAACGAGATGCCATCTTATGCCAGTTAGAATGGCGATCATTAAAAAGTCAGGAAACAACAGATGCTGGCGAGGCTGTGGAGAAATAGGAACGCTTTTACACCGTTCGTGGGAATGTAAATTATTTCAACCATTGTGGAAGACAGTGTGGTGATTCCTCAAAGATCTAGAACTAGAAATACCACTTGATCCAGCAATCCCATTACTGGGTATATACCCAAAGGATTATAAATCATTCTACTATATATAAAGGATTATAAATCATTCTACTGTAAAGACACATGCACATGTATGTTTATTGTGGCACTATTCACAATAGCAAAGACTTGTAACCAATCCAAATGTCCATTAATAATAGAATGGATAAAGAAAACCTGGCTCATGTACACTATGGAATACTATGCAGCCGGAAAAAAAGGATGAGTTCATGTCCTTTGCAGGGACATGGATGAAGCTGGAAACCATCATTCTCAGCAAACTATCACAAAAACAGAAAACCACACACTGCATGTTCTCATTCATAGCTGGGAATTGAACAATGAGAACACATGGACATAGGGAGGGGACCATCACACACCGGGGCCTGTTGTGGGGTGGGGAACTAGGGGAGGGATAACATTAGGAGAAATACTTAATGTAGGTGATGGGTTGATCGGTGCAGCAAACCACCATGGCACGTGTATACCTAAGTAACAAAACTGCACATTCTGCACATGTAACCCAGAACTTAAATTAAAAAAAAAAAAAAGCAAGCATGAGCCACCACACCTGGCCCAATAGAGCAATTATTTTGAAGCTCAGTTCTGAAACTCCCAAATCTTTCTTAAGCAAGCCCGCTGCAGAAACTGGTTACTAGGAGAAGGCTAATAATAGGAAAGTGCGCAAAATTCCCCTCCCCTCCCCTAGCATCCTCAAAGAAGCTCTGGTAACAGGCAAGCTGCATGTAGGATCTAATGAAGTTATGCACATTGTGGTGTCCATAAGGCTTAGCCCTCATTGAGAAGCCTTCAGATGTTGAAATAAGTATATAATGGAAATGAGAAATTGGTCAGTGATCACAGAAAATGAATATATATCTCTCGCATTTTTGCATACAAAGCAGTCTTCCCTTAATTCTTGCCATTTCTAGCTGAGATACTTCTCAAATTCCTATTTGGGATTCTTCAGCAAACCTGCCTCTGTCTCCTCTGGCCAATGCACATTTAAATTACAAACACACATACTTTAAGTTGTCTTTGAGAAAGCTATCTACATAAAAACAGCATTACTTCATTTTGTTTTAAAATATTTATTTTTGGCTGGGCTGCTCATACCTATAGTCCCAACACTTTGGGAGGCTGAGGTGGGAGAATCGCTTGGGGCCAGGAGTTAGAAACTACCCCGTGCAACATAGCAAGACCCTATCTCTAAAAAAAATTAAAATTAAAAAAATTGGCTGGGCGTAGTGATGTGCACCTGCAGTCCCAGCTACTCAGAAGGCTGAGGCAAGAGGATCGCTTGAGCCAGGGAGTTCAGGTTGCAGTAAGCTGTGATCACACCACTGCACTCCAGCCTGGGTGACAGAGCAAGACTCTGTCTCAAAAACAAAACAAAACAAAAAAACCCCCTTTATTTCTCTGATTATAAATTAGCCTTTTTCCTTACCTACATGGTTTTGTAAAATGCTGTAAATGACTAAAGTGTGCCAGGAAAGGCCCCTTCCCCTTAACTGTTGATCTTCATTATAGATGAACTTCCCTCTTTCTCTCTCACACAATGACATCACCACCTAAGGTGGGATGTTAAACACACTCCTTTAAATTGGAAAGGAAATGAAAACAAGCTGTATGGAAAAACAGACTAACTAACTGTAACTAACTGTTGTAACTCATAAACCAGGCTTGTATAGAAAATGTTATAATCCTACTACACTTCTTTGTTTTCTGCCTATATAGCATAACTTTTATTTTTTTTTTGAGACGAAGTCTCACTCTTGTCCCCGAGGCTGGAGTGCAATGGTGCGATCTCGGCTCACTGCAACCTCTGCCTCCCGGGTTCAAGCAATTCTCCTGCCTCAGTCTCCTGAGTAGCTGGGATTACAGGCTCCTGCCACCACGCCTGGCTAATTTTTGTATTTGTAGTAGAGGTGGCCAGGCTGGTCTCGAACTCCTGACCTCAGGTGATCTGGCCGCCTCGGCCTCCCAAAGTGCTGGAATTACAGGCATGAGCCACCATGCCCAGCCTGTAGCATAACTTTTAACATTGGAGCACTGACCTCGTTTTTCTGGAGTCTGTGTTTCCCAAATGGCTATTCCCAGCTTTTTGCTTGAATAAACTGTTTTTTTTGTTTTGTTTTGAGACAGGGTCTCACTCTGTCGCCCAGGCTGGAGTGCAGTGGTTGGGATCTCAGCCCACTGCACCCTCTGCCTACCAAGCTCAAGCAATTCTCATGCCTCAGCCTTCCAAGTAGCTGAGACTACAGGCCCACACCACCATGCCAGGCTAATTTTTTGTATTTTTAATAGAGATGGGATTTCACCATGTTGCCCAGGTTGGTCTTCAACTCTTGGCCTCAAGCAATCCACCCACCTCTGCCTTCCAAAGTGCTGGGATTACAGGAATGAGTCACTGTGTCCAGCCTTTGAATAAACTCTTAAATGCTGGATTCTTTCAGATTGACAGTTGGGTGGCCTTGTGCAGTGACAACCTAAAACACTATACATGGTAGCCCTGGCCATATGTATATATGTTCTCCACTTCCATCCTGGAGTCCTGGCCTATGAATCACAAAATGCCAGCTGTGGGCCCTTGGGACTGTCATTCCACCTGTCTATCTCCACTGCTGTCTGAGTTTGGGACTACTCTAAAGATATGACAGTTGGGCCAGGCTCTGTGGCTCACGCCTCTAATCCCAACACTTTGGGAGGCTGAGGCAGGTGGATCACCTGAGGTCAAGACCAGGCTGGTCTCAGACCAGCCTGGCCAACATGGTGAAACCCCATCTCTATTAAAAATACAAAGAAAAAATTAGCCAGGCGTGGTGGCGCGCACCTGTAATCCCAGCTACTTGGGAGGCTGAGGCAGGAGAATTGCTTGAACCCAGGAGGCAGAGGTTGCAGTGAGCCGAGATCCCACCATTGCACTCCAGCCTGGGTGATAACAGCAAGACTCTGTTTCAAAATAAATAAATAAATAAATACAGATATGATAGTTGTTACACCTGTAATCCCAGCACTCTGTTAGGCCTAAGTGGGAGGATCACTGAAGGCCAGGAGTTTAAGACCGGCCTTAGCAGCATAGCAAGACTCTGTCTCTATAAAACTTTTTTAAAAAAATGTTCTGTAGGATATGATAGTTGTATTAATGCCAAGAGGCTGATAAACAGGGGGAATAATATGGAGTCATAAGCAAAACTCAGGAGTCCGACTCCTTGATTAAAATACTTCTCCACTACTGATGGTTATACAACCACGACAGAATAAAACTTGTGTTTGGTCTTTGCGCTGGGTTTCTAGCACAGAGATAGTAAAATCCTTGAAATTTCCTGAGTGATAGGAGTGTCTTTTGTTATTCATAATGAGCTCCTGTAAATCCCACTGAGTTTATGCTAATGAGGTGATTGGTGGAGGAGGCCCCTAACAACTTCAGGATGAGGGCTGGAAAGACAAAACACATGATTAGAAGGTGAAAGCTCTCAGCCTCATCCCCTGATTCCCCTGTGGGGTTCCGGTGGCAGGAGTGGGGGTGGGGGGTAAAGGCAGGGCAGGATATTGGGTTATAAAATCTCTGGGACAAGGAGACTCAAACAGCTTCTGGGCTTGTGAATCCACTGGTGTGCCAGGAAGGTGGTGCACCCAGAGGGTATGGGAGCTATGTGGCACTCCCACCTTGCCCTGTGTATCTTTTCCATTTGGCCATTTGAGTTGTATCTGTTATAATACCTGGATAAATGTAAGTATAGTGATCTATTTCTCTAAGTGATTTTAGCAAATCATCAAACCTGAGTGGGGTTTTGGGGACCCCCCAAATTCATAATTGGCCAGGCAGAATTGGGGCAGCCTCGGAATCCCACTTGCAGGTGGCATCTTCAATGGGGGCAATCTCATGAAACTGAGCCCTTGACCATTGAAGTCTTCAGTAACTGGGTGGTTAGTATCAGAACAAAATTGAATTGTTGCACTTACTATCAGAGAATTGAAGAAGCAGAGTGGAAAACCAATATACATTTAGTGTCAGAAGTGGTAATGCCACACAACCACCATCGTGGACTGCCATTTATAGTTCACAGAATAGGGGAGATTGCCCCACGTGGTCCAAGCATTCTCAGGGTCCCCAAATCCCACTCTGCTTTACTTCCCTCTGTCAGAGGCATTTGAACCCGAGCAACTCCAAGTTCCTCTTGAAGAGGAACTGGATAAAATGAGGCTGAGACCTACTGGGCATTCCCAGGAGGTTAGGCATTCTAGGTCACAGGATGAGATAGGAAGCAGGCACAAGATACAGGTCATAAAGACCTTACTGATTAAATAGTTTGCTGTAAAGAAGCTGGCCAAACCCCACCAAAACCGAGATGGTGATGAGAGTGACCTCTGGTTGTCCTCATTGCTCATTATACTCTGATTATAATGCGTTAGCACTCCCACCAGTGCCATGACAGTTTACAGATGCCATGGCAATGTCAGGAAGTTACCCTATATGATCTGAAAAGGTACCTCAGTTCTGGATATTGCCCACCCCTATCCTGGAAGATTATGAATAATCCACCTTCTGTTAAGCATGTAATCAAGAAGTAACAATAAGTATAAGCAACTGAGCAGTTCATGTGGCTGCTCTGCTTATGGAGTAGCCATTCCTTTATTCCTTTACTTTCTTAATAAACTTCCTTTCATTCTATTCTACGGACTCGTCCTGAACTCTTTGTTGCGTGAGACCCAAGAATCCTCTCTTGGGGTGTGGATCAGGACCCCTTTCCAGTCACACCGCTAGTGAGAATGCAGCCATACTTATGAAGCAAAACACTCTCAACACACAACATCCCACGACAAATTTGGGGAAAGAATAGCCCAAACTATAAGTAGGGAGAAACTAATTTTGGAAGGGCTTCACAATTTGAAAACTCGCTCACTATCCATAGTGTCTGCAAATCACATTATCCTGCAGCGTAGAGCTTGCTCCTTTTGTTCAACCACCCCTGCTTCCAAATTGGGTCTTTTGGAGCTTGCAGGGAAAAAGAACAGAGCCCATGGCAAGAGCGGCTTCCTTTATTACTGGAAGAAAATCAGTGAGATTGCTGCTCTAGCAAAAATTCAATTAAATTTGTAGCCGAAAGCCCTCATTCACTTTAGTTTCTATCTAGGAAAGGAGGGGAGAGAAAGTTCCTTGATCTCTCAATGACTCCAGGTCGATGAAGCTCTTAGTCTCATCAGCATTTTATTCATATTCCTGTAATGCCCTTGACATTTCAGTATTTATCTTTTGCTACCTTCTACAATTATCCCTGCCCACTCACTAAACTATAAGCCCCTCAAAGATAGGGTTGACTCACAATAGAGCCTAGCAGATTGCCTGGCCCATAGCGGGTATGGAGTAAATACATGAGTCAGTTTATGTATGTCTTTGATTATCTGGGGTGTTTTCCAACACCAGCAATCAATTCTCCAATCCTCCAGATACCAGCTGGCTGCACTAAAATTTAATTCAATTCTGACACTAACCACCTTGGAGTCGGCATCAGATCCCAAAAATTAGCAGCTCAGTCCCACAAGACTGACCCCACATTAGTTGTTAGTGAAAGTCTCTGGACCACCAGGACTGTTGACCAACTGGCCGCAAATTCGCTGACATCCCTCAACCCCCTTCTGAAGCTTGATAATTAGCTATAAGGGCTCACAGCCAAATGAAAGAGATGTTGTTGAGCAGGGCAAGGTATGGTGGGGGTGGATGGGTGGTTCCAGGAGCATCCATGCTCTCTCAAGAGGGTGCCACCTTCCTACTACCTGGCTGTGTTCACCAAAGCAAAAGCTTAGCAAATTGTGTTGTGTTTATAGAACTTTTTAATCTTGAGGGCCCTCCTTCTGTCCCTGAAGGTTGGTGGGTGGGGCTGAAAATTCCTACCTTCTAATTACTTACTTGATCTTTCTGGTGGCCCCATCCAGAGGCTATGTAAGGGCCCCACACCTGTCACCTCACTAGCATAAATTCAGGTGTGATCCAAAGGGCTTGTTATAAATAACAAAAGACATTCTTATCACTTAGAATTCCAAGGGTTTTAGGACCTCTATAGAAAAACCAAATTTAACAAAAGATGCTCCTGTTATCCTGATCACTCAAGAAATTACAAGGGTTTCAGGAGTTCTGTACAGAGAACCAGGGACAAAGACCAAATGTATTTTGTATTCTAACACAGAGTGTGAAGAAGGAATGAATCAATAAGTGACTAAATATCTAACTGGGAGAAAAAGCCTATCTTGCAGGATTCTCGTGAGGAATAAATTTTATTTTATTTTATTTTAGAGACAGTCTATCACCCAGGCTGGAGTGCAGTGGCACGATCTTGGCTCACTTTAACCCCTGCCTCCCAAGTTCAAGCGTTTCTCCTGCCTCAGCCTCTCGAGCAGCTGGGAATACAGGTGTGCGAAACCAAGTCCAGCTGATTTTTGTATTTTTAATAGAGACGGGGTTTCACCATGTTGGCCAGGCTGGTCTTGAACTCCTGACCTCAGGTGATCCTCCTGCCTCAGCCTCGCAAAGTGTCGGAATTACAGGCACGAACCACTGCACGTGACCCTTATGAGGAATAAATGTTAAAAAAACTTTGGGAAAGCACTGGGCTCAGTTCCTTGCTTCTGTGTATGATCAGTAAATGTTAAATTTCCTTCCTTCATGTTCTAATCACAAACGTCCAGTTTAGTTTCTGTGGCATATGACATCATTATCATTTATATGTTGGTTTACTGTTGTATTTGGGCACATCTAAGAAGCCATCAGATCCATTTTTGTCAGCACTTGTACCTACTAGGCATGCTGTTTTATCTTGGCATTGCAGTATATTTCCTGAAGCAAATCTCTGTTTACATATTGCAAGGAAAGAGCCCCTTTGTTGAGGACAGTTAAGTGCTAAGTGCAGTTCCTATTTGGGAATATGACAACTGGGTCTCTTGAAATAATAAAGAATACATATGAAATCCCAGCACTTTGGGAGGTCAAGGAGGGCAGATCACCTGAGGTCAGGAGTTCAAGACCAGCCTGGTCAACATGGTGAAACCTCATCTCTACTAAAAATACAAAAAATTAGCCAGGCGTGGTGGCAAGTGCCTGTAATCCCAGCTACCTGGGAGGCTGAGGCACTTGAACCTGGGAGGCGGAGGTTACAGTGAGCCAAGATTGCGCAGTAGCACTCCAGCCTGAGTGACAAGAATGAAACTCCTTCTCAAAAACAAAACAAAAAAAAAGAAGACATATGAAAGAAGACAGTCTTTAACCTCGAAAGGGAAATATGTGTGTGTGTGTGTGTGTGTGTGTGTGTGTGTGTGTGTGTGTGTGTGTTTGGCAACATAGTGCAAGAATCTAGAGAGAAAGTGGCCAATAGTATCTTAATTCAAAAGGAACCACCCAGCCATTAATGGAAGATAGTTGTTTTTATTTTTTTTTTTTTTTTGAGAAGGAATCGTGCTCTGTCACCCATTCTGGAGTGCAGTGGTGCGATCTCAGCTCACTGCAACATCCGCCTCCCAGGTTCAAGCAATTATCCTGCCTCAGCCTCCTGAGTAGCTGGGACTACAGGCGTGCACCACCACGCCCAGCTAATTTTTTTTTTTTTTTTTTTTTTGTATTTTTAGTAGAGACGGGGTTTCACCGTGCTAGTCAGGATGGTCTCGATCTCCTGACCTCGTGATCTGCCCGCCTTGGCCTGCCTAAGTGCTGGGATTACAGGCGTGAGCCACCACACCCAGTCAGGAAGATAGTTTTTAACCTAGAAGGAGGCAAGAAAAGGATATATGAAAATATTGCAATAATTGAGAGAAAAAAATTGCTAAGAACATCTTAATTCAAAAACAGATAGCAAAACTATCCAGCCATACTAGTCTGTAAACCAAAAGCCCTTCCAGATACTACGTTTGATCATTAAAAGAGAAAGCATTTTTAAGAATTAATTTTCTATTTTATTTTATTTAGTTCTGTGTGTATGTGGTATTTCTTTTATCTTAATGAGAAGAAGCAAAAGAAAATAGGCTAGGAAACTGCTAAGTCATGTTCATTTTCTCCCACCAGAGAATTTTTTTCAGAGAATCAGGTGTCACAGAGAATGTTTGAGATAAGTTAAAAACGAGGTTTTGTTGTTTTTAATAATGCCCAAACTCCCCCCCAAAAAAAACAAACAAAAAAACCCAAACTGCTCTGCCCACTGAACTGTATAAAACTGACCTTTGGCAGCCATAAAGCAAGCCCCAGTTCTTTGAAAGACTTTAGGGTCAAAGCTATTCTTTCCATTGGCTAGAACCACATGACCCTTAAATATGATTAACATTGCATTTGTCTTCTCCTTCCTCATGACGAGGAACTTTTTGTGGCTGAGCATGAGTTAAGGAAAGAATGAAGAGGAATCGTTTCTGGATCCAGCCAGAACTCAAGTGGGCTCCTGGCTTGGGTGATCTAAGCAGGAGAGGAGACAGATGAACGTGCAGCTTAATTTATATCCATTACAATTGCAATATGGTGTCTCTGATGCCAGTAATGATTACTTGGAAGCCAGCCGTGGTTTCCTCTCTGTCTGATCTTCAGGGGCCATTCCTGCCCCAGGCTTCCTTCTATTGTCCCTAACCAAGGGGCTCTCCAATTCATGTTGCAACAAACCCAGCTCAGTACCCGTCGCCAAAGAAGAAAAGAAACAGCACATAAATATACCTGACGAAGTCATCAGGGATTAGAAAACAGATTCTGGCAATAAATATGGTAATTAGGTAATTTGAAACTTCCAGCACAGAGTTCTTTGAAAATGAAATCTCAGAACTGGAGTCCCGAGACGATTTTTGTACCATTAAGGAAAATTATGAGAAATTCGAAACTTTTTGATGGCATTTAAGTATCTGTCGTTGGCAAGTTAATAACTTTTCTGTCCACACTAGGGAAATCTTAATGATATCATCAAGCAAAAGACCTCTACTCCCTCCAAACTGCCCAGTGATGAAACTGGCAACTGCAGCGCAAACTCCCACCCCTCTGGAAGCCAAAAGAAAGTTTAGCTTGAGTATACAATGAACACTTGGTAGATGCTTAAGAATTCGATTCAGCTGCTATTTAGCGGGAGGAAAAGTGGTGTTTCTTTCTCTCATTTAATAACATCGAGGCTTTAATTATATTTTACTATTGCACAGAGGGGAGTTTTGTATGTTTAATCAATCTGCAGGTTGTGGCTCAGCTTAGTGTATTTGCTATTAAGAAGCCTTGATATTTCAAGGAGGGCTTCCCTTTGTACTGGAAAAACAAAAAACAAAAAACAAAAAAACAGAGAAGGCACAGCTAGATATTACTGCTTTCAAGTCTTTCACCAAAGACTGAGTTCTTAGCTCCTCCTGGGTACCACTGCATCCTGGATTTCCCCTCATCATGACAGGGATGTTTGCACTAAGATCACTGGTTTTCTTGTCTTCCCTCCTTCCCCAGCTTCCAAGCCCCTCTAAGGAAAGGCTTCTTGTTCTGTTTCCTTTGGGATCCCTGGTTCTTCCGTAGGTCCTGGTGTAGTGGGCACAAAACAAGTATTTACTGAAGAAATGAGGGTGTAGAGCCTGCAGGAATGAAAGCTGCTTTCATGATAGAAAAATTCAGTGTATTGGGAAGATTTTATATTTTATTTTCCTATTAGAGCCATTTGCATAACTCATTGTACTCTTCTAAAATATGATCTATGAGAGATAGAGATACAAGAACTCTAGGATAGTAGTTCTCAGCCTAATTTAATGGTCAAAATCACAGTCAAAATTAAAATATAAATTTCCTTGTGAAATTTTAGAATGGAGATCTAAAATTCTATTGCTTCACATCATCATCATCATTATTATTATCATCCCCAGTTGACTCTGAAACTTTGGAACCACTGCTTTTGAAATTAGATAATCCAGTCCGTTTAGTGGATATAGGAGACCATTCACTCTGGAAAACAGAGAATGTTGCACAAGGTTACAAAGCAGGTTAGTGGAAGAGGCAGGACTTGGACCACGGTTTTCTGACTCTCAGGTTTGTGGAGTCCTAATTAGGGAAAGGAAGTCAGGTTGGTGGGAGCAGGGAGAAGCAAAAAGAGAGAGCTGATAAGATGCAAGTCTGCCTTTCTTCATGGTCCAGGACAAATACGCCTCCTGCGTAAATAACCCTCAATCTTCCTGGGCGTAACTATCAGCAAACACCTGCAAGCTAGCTCACAGCAACCTTGGCATTATCCATACTGCACAAAGCCCTCCTCAATAGACAGCATGAGCACTATTCTAAAAAATGTGCAGTGAACCTTTGTTTCCTTGCAGTCAGCGCCTGCTGGCCTTCCAGTTGCCTCCTCACAGCGTGTTTTCCTACTTTCTCTAATAAATCTGCCTTTCTTATTCTTCTTCTTATTATTATTTATTGTTTTTGAGACGAAGTCTTGCTCTGTCACCCAGGCTGGAGTGCGGTGGTGTGATCTCGGCTCACTGCAACCTCCGCCTCCCAGGTTCAAGCAATTCTCCTGTCTCAGCCTCCTAAGTAGCTGGGATTACAGGCATGCACCACCACGCCCAGCTAATTTTTGTATTTTTAGTAGAGATGGGGTTTCGCCACGTTGGCCAGGATGGTCTCGAACTCCTGACCTCAAGTGATCCACCTGCCTTGGCCTCCCAAAGTGCTGGGATTACAGGCATGAGCCACCACGCCCAGCCAAATCTGCCTTTCTTTGTCTACAGCTGTCTTGGTAAATTATTTTACCTCCACGCCACCAGCCCAGATAGTCATTGATCACCTGTGACAAGGTTTTTTCTTTCTTTCTTGCACTAAAAGCCCTTAAGAGTTTACTGAGCACCTATTATGTGCCAGCACTCTGCTGTGTGTTGAACATAAGAGAGAAATAATAATAAAGTTCTCCTTTATTGAGCACTTACTATGCACGTAATACTGAGCGAACTGCTCTATGTAATATACTCCTACAACATACTTAGTATTATAATTGAATGACAGAACTTTAACTTAAAGGGGTGAACTTGTCCAACAGAAAAAAATCACTTGCTTTTAAACAGAGGGCTCTGCTGTTGAAAAATCAGGTCTCAAGGGATAGATAAGCACCTGAAAAAGTAATTATATGTGATTTGATGAGGTTTTTCTCTCTCATCCATTCCTCCCACTCCCTGCCTCTCCTGGTGCCTGACAACTTTGATAATGTAACCGAAACTAGAGAGGGCAATAGACCCTCTTTAGCATGAGGTATAGAACTGTTTGCAGGAAGAAGTCTGTGGAATAAAGATCTGATTTATTTATTTTTTAAAATATAATCCAGTTGGAGACCAGAGCACTGTGAAGTCAGCTGCTTCTCCTTTCCCTCTATCCTCAAACTCTAAAGCCCCAACTAGGCTGCTACCAGCTGCAGATAAGAGAATAATTAACAATGAAGAGAGGCCCTTGCTTGAAGACAACTTGAGTAAGAACTTTCAAGGGCTCGGGGTACGGATTTGAGAGAACAAAAGGTAAGTGGGAACGGGCCGAGGAGCCCACTCTGCAGATGATGAAGCTGAGTGGGGAATGTGTTTGGGAATCCCAGGACAAAAACCTCAAGCTCATAAAATGGAGCTCAGAGACAAGAAAAATGATCTTACAAAGCCCTTCCAAAATGCTCATCATTTTTAGGATTCTCTATTGGTTGGGTTATAACAACAGGAATGTGAAATGTATTGTCCAGGACTTCACGTGCTCTTTGAGTTTTTCCTGCTGATACTAACATTTTATCACACACTGTTCCACCCTTCTCTTACAGAACTGAGTGACACTTACACATAGCGATGAGTACATTCCAGAAGTCCATGGAGCCCAAATAAAAAAGCAACTAAATCTGCCAGAGGATAGGGTGGAGTAATAAAGAAAATTGTCAGGGAAGGCATGGTAAGACTTTAGCTAGCTGAATAGCATCCACTAGTGTTTGTGAGAAGGCCGGTTGGCGCCTAGGGCAGGGCTTACAGGTACACAGAGAGTTGGCACTGTGTCCTGTTTTGGAAACATAGCATTGATCAGTGGTTCTGTTCTGGAAGCTTGTCGAAATGCAGATTATTAGCCTTGTCCCCGAGACAAATTCAATAGATTTAGAAGAACACTTTTTGTTTTGTTTCACTTTTTAACTTGGTGTCATCAAAAGACAAAATTGCAACCAATTTAATTTAAAGATTTAATTGGCTTTTATTTGCAATATTAGAATCAGGCAACACTTCATTCTATAAAATAGAATGAATATTTCACTGGGCAATGCAGAAAGGTTGGTTTCTGTAAAGTGGGAACAAGGAAAGAAATTAATAAAAAAGTAGATTGTTTAAGATCAGGTTACTACAAACTGCTTTTTTTGTAAGGATTAAAGCAGAGGGAACTTTCTTTTTACACTGACTCAGGTACAATAGGGTCTTTCTGATTGATTGCTGTGAATCTCCTGTTTGAGGATTTACCTGTTTCCTTTCAGTTTCAGTTGGATTATGTGGCACTTAGTATGAGGGAGTCCATTTTGGTTTGGTCTGGTCTGCTGCGGCCTGGTACAGGAGACTAGTCCAAAACCATGGCCTCCAGTGGACTTTAATAGTTTACTTAATTAGAACTCAGCAGGTGCCTGAACCTGGATGGAAAACAATTTACATCTTTATTGTCATTAACTAAACTGTAACTGAAATTTAGCATTTTGAAAACAGGTAACAAACTAGGTAGCATCTGTAGTATCTGGGATGTCACTAATAGAAAGCACAAGTATTTTGATGTCATATTACTCTTGTAGATTTCTCAAAATAACATTTATGCTAAAATAATAGAAGCTATTCAACTTGATACTAAATCTTATGTGTTAGTAAATAAGCACGTATATTGCTGCATCAGAAAATTAATATATAGTTTTATAGATAGAAAACCGTATAATTAGTTTTGTTTGTGATCTTATGTATTTAATTGCATGCTTCTTAAAACATGGTGTGAGAAGAGATTCAAAGGCCAATGGGGTCTGTGGCACAAGGTGTTTGATTACTTCTTACCTAATGGATACAACGTACACTATTTGGGTGATGGTTATACTAATAGCCCAGACTTCACCACTCCACAATATATTCATGTAATGAAACTGCACTTGTACCCCCTAAATCTATTTTTTTAATTAGATGTACTTCCTGGATATAACTCCTGAAATACATATAGTACAATTAACTCCCTAATAAAATGTTTTTAATATTTAAAAAAGTTTAATTACTTCTTCTTGAATAAATGCCAGGAATCTGCATTATTTTAGTTTAATTAATTAATTAATTTAATTATTTATTTTGAGACAGAGTTTCGTTCTTGTTGCTCAGGCTGGAGTGCAGTGGTGCGGTCTCGGCTCGGCTCACTGCAACCTCCGCCTCCCAAGTTCAAGTGATTCTCCTGCCTCAGCCTCCCAAGTAAGTAGCCAGGATTACAGGCTTCCACCGTCATGTCCAGCTAGTTTTTTTGTATTTTCGATAGAGACAGAGTTTCACCATGTTGGTCAGGCTGGTCTCGATCTCCTGACCTTAAGTGATCCACCCGCCTTGGCCTCCCAAAGTGCTGGGATTACAGATGTGAGCCACCTTGCCCGGCCAGAATTTTTAATATGCAAAACTGATATTTCTGATGCTGGTAGAGTAGGGAGCAAACATTGAGAGACCCTGGTGTAGGGTATGTGTTTCTGTTTCTTTGCGTGTGTGTGTTTCCACTGTGGGGAAATTAGGGGCAAAATGAGGCGCTAGGGAGCAACAATGTGTGAAAATGAGACTGGAAAGTCAGCCAGGCCTGATTTTCCCAAGAAATCTTCCCAAGAAAGTTCGTTCAGCACAGCCCAAAGAATGTCACATTCTCAGACTTAAAGGTGAAGACATAAACAAGTAATGCATACCATGGAGCCACCCAACTGTAATTTAGTCTTCACTTCTTACAGCCACCGTTGAACCATGGAAGTAAAGCTACTGGGGTTTATAACAATTGTGGATTTTTGTGCATGCTATGTCTCTTATTAGCCTGATACGCAGGCCATGAATGGGAATAAAAATAAATGAGCTGTGAGACGGAAAAAAAAAAAAAAAAAAAGAAAATGCCAAGAAATCAGAGCCCTCTTGGTAAACCAAAGGTGGGGAGCTGGCAAACGGGAGCTCTGCTGTCTCTTGCTTTGCGATGATTCTGGCAGCCTGTTCTGCCACTCCGCTCTATCCAGGGAATAAGAGGCTGTGGAGCCACACATGGAGATTGTAAGCAAGCCCACCCGCAGCTGAATTTCAAGTGTTTTATTCGACCTCGTCATGTTTTAATTAGAAACTACATTCATCTCTGACTTTAAAGAGAACTAAGAACTAAATTTAATATCTGTTTACTCCAAGCCCGGTAATTTATACACTTGATCTCATATAACTTTCTGAAAGCTACTCAGATCCCCATTTGACAATTAAGTGTAGCTCAGATGGATAAAGATCTTGTTAGTCAGGTGAAAAAGCCACAAGCTATGAAGCCTTGCTGATTTTACACTTCCATGCTGCTTTTCTAATTTGTGCTGAGGAAGTTCTACAATTAGTTGGGAAGAAAAATTACATACTGTGTCTCTTTAAAAACAAAATCAAGTTAAAGATGGCAATATACATGCATTTATCTCTTCACTGATCCAAACTGAGGAAAAAGAGAGTAAAGGGATTATTTTAAGTATAAGCCCTCAAGGACAACGAGAACAGGAGAGGACATAATAGCAGCAAAATCGTTGAAGCTGCAAAGCAGGCAGATGATTGATATGACATAGCAACTGCACGCACACTGATCCCAAGCCTGCAGTGGGAGACCCAGTTGGGCAAGCTGACTTAGGCCACACACATTCCAAAAGAGTCAGAAATTGGTAGAACTATGTACCTCTGGGGACACGAAGATTGTGGTAGGGGAGGATGCCAGGGAGCAGCTAACAACAGGAGGATTTGTGTTTGTTTGTTTGTTTTTAAGTAGGATTAAGGAGTTAAACCCCACATTTTTTTCTCTATAAATCACAGCCTGGAGGTTTGTTCCTAGAACGGGATAAAATAAAGGGTCTTTGCCCTGCGGAATACCAGGCACAGATAAAGATGGGACATTCATACTGAAAAAGATGATATAATGAGAAACTTTATAGACTAATTTGAGATAACTCCCTCCCCACTGCTCCTCCCTCCTAACACTCCCTGTTTGACCCTTAGAACAAGTTAATATCCTGCAGAAATGCAGGAGTCTGGAAGAGCCTTCTTGGGGAATCTGACTAGCTCTATGGTAAACACAGAGAGGCACTGCCCAGATCCCTCTTCTAGGACCAACTGATTGCACATTTTAGGGGAGCCCCATCAGTTCCTTCACATGTCTGGTTCAGCTGCAGACAGCGCCCTTGCCCAAGGTCATGCCCTCCCTGGGATGGCCCACATCCAACGACTGATAGAGGTGGGCATAGACGAGGCCAGTTCAGCTCAAGATGGAACACTCTGATGGACAAACCTCCCTCCAGAGCTCCCTGCTGGGGTGGCCTGCATTGCTGTTGGACATTTATTTGTCTATTTATTTATTTATTTAGAGATGGAGTCTCACTCTGTCACCCAGGCTGGAGTGTAATGGCACAATCTGAGCTCATGGAACCTCTGCCTGCCGGGTTCAAGCGATTCTCCTGCCTCAGCCTCCCAAGTAGCTGGGATTACAGGCGCCCACCAACACGCCCAGCTGATTTTTATAATTTTAGTAGAGATGTGGTTTCATCATGTTGGCCAGGCTGGTCTTGAACTCCTGACTTCAAGTAATCCACCTGCCTCTGCCTCCTCCCAAAGTTCTCAGATTGCAGGCGTGAGCCATCACCCCCGGCTACAGTTTGACTTCTTGCTTTGCCCAATTCTTCCTACCCCGGGCCTTAAAGTACAGTGTTGATTCCTAAAAATCATCTTGCACTCCAATTTTGTTTCAGTGTCTGCTTTCAAGGAAACCAATCCACAGAGACACCAAGCAAAAAAGACCTAAATATAGGTGTAAGTATAGGTCTGCCAGTATAGCAGTTTCCCAACGAAATGGACAAAGCAGCACTTCCAACAGTGAAGCCCACAGTCAAGGGGCCCAATGCATGCACTCAGGGTTCCAATCATCTTTGGAGAACCACACACTTAATTATGAGACACCCAAGTGTCACCCAGCATCAGAAGGAAGTCTTTAACGTGAAAAATAGAAGGTAAAACAAAGAAGCTGCAAAAAACATTATATTTATCAAGATATTTTATTCATGTATCAAAAGAGGAAAAATGTCAGAGAAACATAAAAAGCAGTTGGAAATCAAAATGATGAGACCAGTAATAGTTATTATCAAGAATCTCAACCAAAGAGTTTGAAGATAAAGTTGGGTCAATTTCCTAGTATGTGGAGCAAAAAAGGAAAAAAAGAGATAAAATGAGAAAAAGTAAAACAAACAAACCAAAACATTTTGATTTGAGTCCTGAAGATCCAGCATGCTAATGATAGCACCTCCATAAAGACAGAATTCAGAAAATGAGGGTAACAATATCAATTAAATAATTCAAGAAATCTTCCCAGAATGGAAGGCATATGTTTCCAGAGTAAAAGGGCTGCCTAATTAGGACTTAATTAATCACTCATTAATATTTTGTAAATGGGTTTTTTAAATGCACAAACCACCCAAATAAAGAAAAAGCAAAGCAAAGAAAAAAGATGCCACAAATTTCCTGAGAGGGTGAAGAGCAGTTTCTCCATAAAAGATCAAGAACCAAAATGGCTTTGGACCATTTAACAAGATAGACTAGAAGGAAATGCCCTCAAAATTCTGAGAAAATGAAATGATTCCTAGTGTTTTCTACACTGTGTAAGTCTAATTTAGAATGGATGTATGCCTTAGTCTATTTAGGTTATAACAAAATACCATAAACTGGGTATCTTATTAACAACAGAAATTTATTTCTCACAGTTCTGATGCTGGGAAGTCCAAGATCAAGGTACTAGCAAATTCAGTGTCTGCTGAGGACCCATTTTCTGGTCCAGAAATGGCACCTTCTAGCTGTGTCCTCCCAAGGCAGCTTTCTGGGGGTCTCTTTTTTTTGAGACCCCATCTCACTCCATGACCCAGGCTGAAGTGTAGTGGTGTGACCTTGGCTCACTACAGCCTCTGCCCCTGGGCTCAAGCGATCCTCCCACTTCAGCCTCCTGAGTAGCTGGGACTATGGGCAAGCACCACCAGTCCCAGCTATTTTTTTGTATTTTTAGTAGAGACAGAGTCTCACCATGTTGCCCAGACTGGTCTCGAACTCCTGAGGTCAAGTGATCTGTCTGCCATGAGATTATGTCCTGTGTCTTTAGCTACCGGGATGAGTCGAGAAAGACTACCAGCTGGGGGCATGGCTGAGCTCAGCCTCTCCTTGGGTGGGGCTTGCTGTGGCTGCTGTGGGGATGAGGGCGTTGTTCTCAGGTCAATGGAGTTATGTTCTCAGGGGGATTATGGCTACCTCTGCTGAGTCACACAGCATGCCAGGGAAATGGGGGGAAAGCCAGCAGTCACAGGCCTCACCCAGCTTCCATGTAGCTCGCAGTCCTAAAAACTGGTCTCACTCCCACCATGCCCTCCCAGCAGCACCAAGCCTATTTCCAGGCAGGTGGTGACCAAGGCTGAGAACTTGCCCCAGACCACCAGGCTCCCCACTGAGAAAGCAAGTGGACTCAAAGGTTGTGGCATCTCATAGACCCTACAGCAGTGATTCAGTTCCTTCAAAGGGTCTGTGGATTCTCTCAGCTTTCCTGGTATGTTGCTGTGGTAGTTCTTAGAGCAAAAGTTTATCATGTAAGTCTCCACATGCTGGTTGTCTGTCCAAGCGGGAGCTGGAAGCTAGTCCTGCCTCCTATCCACCACCTTCATATAAAGGGACTTTTTATCCCACACCAACTCCTCAGCCACAGCCCAGGGTCTGAGTGTCTTTGGTTGAGATTTTGGAATTGAAGAAGAAACAGGAGAGAATCACTGCAGGGAGGAACCACTTCCTAGGAACTGCTACCAGACTGGGACCTAAGGAGAACGAGGCTGTAAAACAGCTCATCCTTGGGAATGGCCAAGGAAATTTATGAAGAATGGTATCTGATACAAATTTTAATGGGTATGTCTTTTTTGTTGTAATTGCCGGATCTTATTTTTTTTAAAAAATAAGTCAATTAAAGACAAGAACAGCCTTATGGTGGGGGTATTTGAAGAATGGAAAAGGCAAAAATTAAAAGATGACAGAAAGCTAGGATTTAAAGTCAGAATGTCGACCAGGCACAGTGGCTCATGCCTGTAGTCCCAGCACTTTGGGAGGCCGAGGCACATGGATCACCTGAGGTCGGGAGTTCGAGACCAGCCTGGCCAACATGATGAAACCCCGTCTCTACTAAAAATACAAAAAATTAGCCAGGCCTGGTGGCAGGCACCTGTAATCCCAACTACTCAGGAGGCTGAGGCAGGAGAATCGCTTGAACCCGGGAGGCAGAGGTTGCAGTGAGCCGGGATCACACCACTGCACTCCAGCCTGGGCGACAAGAGCAAAACTGTGCCCCACCCCACCCCCCCCCCCAAAAAAAAGCCATAAAATAAATAAATAAATAAATAAATAATAAAGTCAGAATGTTGACAGGAGACTTTATAAGTGCTTTCCTCATTAGAAATCTTGGGAGGAACACTGGACTTCTCTCAACTATGTAGAATAGGGACTTGAAATAGTTTATTTAGATATTAAAGCACAGGGTGATATGACAGAACTCAGGAACATTAAAAGCACTGTCTGTTTAATCATTAGGAAAATAAGAGGTGGTGATTATCTTTTTTAACTGGAGTGTCTCTCTTTGCTGTTTGAACTATAAATAACACCCCCAAGTCTCTTCTGAGTCTGCAGTGGAATAGGAGGAATATCTGGACTATTCCTTCTAAGGCACTAACTCTTCCCCTTTTCATGCTTGCAGGAGTCCCAGGTACTTAACATTGAGGGGAAGCGTGACTCAAAAGGGCCTATTTTATTGCAATTAGGAAGCTTTCAAGCTTAGATAACAGAAAAACTAAGTTTTTAGTAAGTTCCAGAAAAAGTCTGCAAGAAATACACAAAACAGGGAGAAGAAAACTACAGAACATAAGAAAACATTCCGCTCATGCAATCACAAGAAGGGTGCAAGGCAAGAACACAGAATCTAATTCATTGGAGAAGCAGTCTCCGTGAAGACTGAGTATGCACCAGTTCTGGTTACCTTGATCACCCCTTCCTCAGAATCATGATGTTATAACCAGAAAAATCCCATGAGCGTGTGACCTAGTAAGATCCCACTGGGAGAAGATCTGGGAGAATTTCAGGTGGAGAAGGATCGGGTTAGGTACAGAGGTCCCTGAAAGAGGAGGATCTTCGGTGTTGCAGATGACTGTATCCTTTGCTGACTTGGATACAGTCAGAGTACATAATAATCTAAATGTTTATGTCTCCACAGTGCTTCTCCTGCCACACCACAGGCCGCCCTGCCTGGAGGGGATTTTGCACTGAAGAGCAGCAGCCCCTGGCCTCCTGTGGGGCAGGGAATGGTGGGGACTGAAGCTTAGTTGTTTGCATTGCCTTCCCTATCTGAGCTCCACAGAGCCCAGCTCCACACCCTTTAATCAGAGTTCTCTTAAATGAAAAGTGAGGATTTCAATAGCACCTATCTCAAAGTGGCTGTAGGAGAATTAAATGAGTTAGTACACATAAACAGTCTGAACAATATTTGGCCCACAGTAAGGTTTGCTAATGTGTTTGCTATTGATATTGTAGCTGTTTTCTTTTCTTTTTTTTTTTTTTGAGACTGGTCTAGCTCTGTCGCCCCCAGGCTGGAGTGCAGTGGTGCAATCTCGGTTCACTGCGACCTCCACCTCCGGGGTTCAAGTGATTCTCCTGTCTCAGCCTCCCAAGTAGCTGGGACTACAGACGCATACCACCACACCTGGCTAATTTTTGTATTTTTAGTAGAGACAGGGTTTCAGCATGTTGGCCAGGATGGTCTCGATCTCCTGACCTTGTGATCCACCTGTCTCAGCCTCCCAAAGTGCTGGGATTACAGGCGTGAGCCACCATGCCCGGTCACTATTGTTTTTTATATTATCTAGCAGAGAAAGTTGGAGTAGGACCTACAGTCACTATTTCCATGTCTATCTGGGCACAATATCTGTGATGGGAAATAGGGTGCAAAGGAGGAAAGAGTGTTGGTAGCTAAATAGAAGGTTTGGAATGGGTCAAACTGAAAATGCAGTGTTGGGTTGGAGCTCTTGGCTTCCAGAGCATCCACAGTTCTTGCCCCAAGGACAATGGGCCACTTCCCAGGATTATATGAGAAACCCATATCCACCACGCCCAAACCTCAGGCATTATTGCTTGGTTACCAGTGCTTTCAGCAACCAAACAGAAGACATTCCCAGATACAAGGCAGATCCAGGAGGGCTCTGAGTCTGTGGGTTGTGATTCCAGCATCCAAGTAATGCCAAAGCCTGCCAGCATGCACCAAAAGCTAGGAAGAGGCAGGGAGGGATGCTCTCCTAGATCCTTGAGAGAAAGTGTGGCCCTGTTAACACCTTGATTTCATGCTCCTAGCCTCTAGAACTATGAGAAATAAATGTCTGCTGTTTTAAGCCACCAAGTTTGTGGTCATTTGTTACAACAGCCCTAGAAAACCAATAACAAAACTTACTCTTAGTTGCCCCATTGCCTTCACCTACTTCACAGAAGGCTGTGGCCTCTTTGCTCACCAACAAACTCTTTCTAACTTGGAATTTTTGTAGAAGGGATTGGGGAAGGCATTAGTCCTTCTTCCTCAGCATACCACCTGGGCCCCTTGAACAAATTGGTCTACCTCTTCCCCAGAACTCTGCCTATCCCAAGGAGCAGTTGGCCACAGTCCATGTGGAGTGACTTAAATGAAAATATAATTTCAGATTCACCTTTTCCTTTGGGTATAGCCATCTGACATACATCTGCATGCCTACCAAAGACCCTGCAGATCAGCCAAAGGGTGACCTTTCACCTCCACCTTTTCTGAAAGTACTAGATAACTTCTTCCGATGGCTTCATTTGTCCTTTTCATTTGGAAGAGGAAAAATAAATCAATCCCCAGTGAGTCTTTCCAATTTATTTGCATTTACGAATTAAAGAACTGAGGCTCAAAAGGTAAATCAATGTATAATGGTAGAAAATACATCCCAATGCATGTGTATTCAATTCCCAGCTTGTCTCCTTTCTATTATAATTACAACAAACTCCCTCTGTAAAATGGAAAAAGGCATGGGCTGGATTCAAGAGACCAGATTTATAAAAATGCGTTTCTTTGCATTCACTTTTGGTTGTTTCTATATGTTTATTACAGGGTATAATATAATCTTCCTGGAATAAGAATATAGATTAAACAAAGTTTATACTCAATAAATACTTGAGAAGGGAAGAAAGGGACTAAGGGAGGAGAGAAGAGAAAGAGGAGGAAAAAAGAAGAAAATAGGTTTAAAGGAAAGAAAGGAAGAGATAGAAAAAAGTTTCCCACAAACACAGAGGCTCCAGCTCTGAGTTGAGGCACCAGTTGAGAACAGTAGGAAAAAGCAAGTCCAAACTGCAAAAACCCACAGCAATATGTGGAACTAAACAAAGCCCAAATACCATGTCTTACATGTCTGACTGCAAGACATCACCACTGTTAAGACACACATTGCTTTAATAAAAGACTTCCAGAAAGAGATGGGAGAGTGGGGAACTAACCCTTCATTAAGTGTGCACACAGATGTTGTAGTTTCTCAGCGGTTATAATTACAGCCTTCCTGCTTTCTTCTTCTTAGTTAGTAAACCCATTGAGAAAAATTACTAGTGTCAGCTAGGAAATAAAAAATCAACCTCATGGATGAGGTTGGGCTAGAGAGCTACAGCTGGGATCTGCTGCCAAAAAGAAAGCTTTACACACTTCCTCCAGATCTAGATCTCCCTACTACCTTAAGTGGAATCCACAGAGCAACAGGCTTACGACCAACCTATCTGGAACCTTTGGATGCAGTAGACAAGATGTCATTTCTGGGTGAAGGCAGCCACATAGGCTCATGGCTTGGCACACCAAGTAAGGGCTGCTTTTCACCCCCTGCTCGTCCTTATGAGTGACTGGGTGCTTTTGTCAGCACACAAACTGCTCAATTCTTTGCAGCTGTCCTGCCAGGAACTCACTCCTCAGTCTGCAGCATAGAGAACTTCAGTGTGGTCCAACCCTAACAGAGGAGCTGAGCAACCATAGGCCTCTGGATCTTCCCCTAGAAGAGCTCCTGGATCCAGGTGTGCCTACTTTGTTTAAGATGAAGCAAATGAAAGAAACATCACACTAACTAAGCAGCCAAGTGGCCTGAAGAAATGAAGACAGGCAGACAGTGCAGGAGCAGTGGCCCGTGAAGGTCCAACCCAGTTAATATACACCAACTAGTGCAGAAGTTCTTAATGTTTTGACCAAGACCCCTGTATTAGTCTATTTTCACACTGCTATAAAGATACTACCTGAGACTGGGTAATTTATAAAGGGAAGAAGTTTAATTGACTCACAGTTCTGCATGGCTGGGGAGGCCTCTGGAAACTTACAATCATGGCAGAAGGGGAAGCAGGCACGTTTTACATGGTGGCAGGAGAGAGTGAGTGTGTGTTGGGGGAAATTTCAAACACTTATAAAACCATCAAATCTCGTGAGAACTAACTCACTATCATGAGAACAGCACAGGGGAAACCACTGTCATGATCTAATCACCTCCCACCAGGCAGGTCCTCAACACGTGGAGATTATGGAGATTACAATTTTTTTTTTTTTTTTTTTTTTGAGATGGCATCTCGGTCTGTCACCCAGGCTGGAGTACAGTGCCGTGATCTTGGCTCACTGCAACCTTCATCTCCTGGGTTCAAGTGATTCTTGTGCCTCAGCCTTCTGAGTAGCTGGGATTACAGGCATGTGCCACTAGGTACAGCTAATTTTTGTATTTTTAGTAGAGATGGGGTTTCGCCATGTTGCCCAGGCTGGTCTCAAACTCCTGACCTCAGGTGCTCCACCTGCCTCAGCCTCCCAAAGTGCCGAGATTACAGGCATGAGCCACTGTGCCTGGCCAGTATTACAATCTGAGATGAGATTTGGGTGGGGACACAGAGCCAAACAATATCAACCCACAAGAAGAGAGATGTTTTTTGGTTGGTTTATTTCATTTTATTCTCTAGAGCAGCCAGAAAGGCAGGAGATGTGTTTTATATCCATGACCCAATGCACAGACACACAAACACAAAGACACATACACACACATATACACACACACACACATACACACACATGATCAAATTAAAATTGTTTTAGCAACAATAGTTACAACAGTGTCTGTATTTTATTTTATGTAGATCTCAACCTTTATTGATTTCATGACCCCTGGTCAAAGTTTTCAATTGGTCAAGATTTGAAAAAAAACCCTGAACTCATAAAAGTTCCTTAAGAAGCAGTGAGAGGGAGAAAAATTAGACATCACCTTCCTAATACTTCCAAGGGGGAAGAGATTCACATTCGAGGGGTCCCAGAAATATGTGAAGAAAAAGATAGTGTGACCCTGCCCCTGAGACACCGATGAAATAGTTTTAATGATGGACGACAATTTCAGAAATACCAAAATGGTTTTAAATGCGTTTTTGAATTAAGGAACCAAAGTCTTTTTCCTGAACTGTGACTTGAATCAAAAGTATTTTGTTTTCATTTTTGTTTTTCTTTTTTTCAAATATGCCATACTGGATGGCTTCAAAGTGTGACCAAATCAATGCATTATCTAAAGTGATTCAACTGGAACAAACCAAAACAACAAAACACTCTCAGAGCTGAACCAATATTTTGTTTCCTTCAAGCCTCAATGGAGCCTGAAACTAAAGCCTTCTGAAATGCTGATCCTAGAAGCCGAAGGGCCATCTGCTCAAGCTGCTCTGCCTCCCTGACTTGCACCCTGTGTCTTAGCCATTGCCAGAGGCTCTCAGCTCCCCCAACAATCCCTGAATGCTCCAGGTTGCAAATCTTTGCTCATGTAGCCCCTTCTATTTGGATGGCTGTCCTTCCACCCCTTGGTCTTCTATCTGCTTGATGAGCACCTACTCATTTTTTAAAACTCAGCTCAAGGATCACTTCATTTATTCATTCATTTATTCATTCAATTTCCAACAAGTTTTAATTGAAGGGTCACCATATGCCAAGACCCATGTTGGTTACTGGGGAAACCAAAGGTCAACCATACATAGTCTCTGTTTTAAAAGCTTACAGTCTAGTCAAGTGCAATAGGTTCTTATATCATAATGTGGTGAGTACAATTCAAGAGGTCAGTAATTAATTCAAGAGGCCAGTGGTTCACTCCAGTAATCCCAGCATTCTGGGAGGCTGAGGTGGGAGGATCACTAAGGCCCAGGAATTTGAGACCAGCCTGGACAACATAGCGAGTACTGAGACCTCATCTTTATTAAAATAATAATAATAATAAATACACAGGGCATTATCAGAGCACAGAGGGAGAGCCCCTGACTTAATGCAATAAGTCATGTAAGGCTCCTTGAAGGAGCTGATGCCTGCCGCGGCTGGAGAGGTGAGTAAAGAGGAAAGGTTCTAGGGAACAGCAACCATTTGAGTTAAATATCATTATTTCCAATTTAGAGATAAAGAAACAGAGGCACAGAATTGCTAAATATATTTCCCAATGCACAAAGTTATCAAATAACAGAGTGGTATTTGATCCCAACACATGCTAACTCTAATCATTAACTCAAATGGTCTTTCATTTGCTGTAGAAATCCAAATGAGGAGGAGATTCCAGGGGAGACTGGATAAAAAAGAGGAAGAAACTGAATGAGTTTGGCATGGGCTGTCAGATCCATGATGGGGCCAAGTACTAAGCCCAGAGAAGACTTACGGAGGGAACAGAGTTTGGGGTAGGGATAGGGACAAACCCTATTGTGGTTTGGGACCAGTGGTAAAGAAGGTCTGTGCCATCAAGTCCATGCAGAGTATGCATATCAGTGCTACATGACAGGTCACCTGCTGGATGAGCAGTTGTGATTTATTTTTATTTTTTATTTTGTTTATTGTTATTCTTTTTTTTGAGATGGAGTCTTGTTCTGTCACCCAGGCTGGAGTGCAGTGGCAAGATCTCGGAGATCTCGGCTCACTGCAACCTCTGCCTCCTGCATTCAAACGATTCTCCTGCCTCAGCCTCCCTAGTAGCTGGGATTGCAGGCACCCGCCACCACGCCCAACTAATTTTTCTATTTTTAGCAGAGACAGGGTTTTGCCATGTTGGCCAGGCTGGTTTTGAACTCCTGACCTCAACTGATCTGCCCACCTTGGCCTCCCAAACTGATGGGATTACAGGCGTGAGCCACCGCGCCCAGCCTCTTTTTTTTTTTTTGGTACCCCAACTCATTGTAGGGAATGAAGCAGTAATGATTTCAAAGTCAAACTAAGCTAGGTATAAATCTTGTCTCTGGTAGTTATTAGTAATGTGCCCTTGGAGAATGCACTTATCCTTTATGAGTATCCTTTTTTTTTTTTTTTTTCTGAGACAGAGTTTCGCCCTGTTGACCAGGCTGGAGTGCAGTGGCATGATCTCGGCTCACTGCAACCTCCACCTTCCAGGTTCAAGTGATTCTCCTGCCTCAGCCTCCCAAGTAGCTGGGATTACAGGCACGAGCCACCATGCCAGACTAATTTTTGTATTTTTAATAGAGATGGGGTTTCACTACATTGGCTAGGCTCGTCACGAACTCCTGACCTCATGATCTGCCCACCTCAGGCTCCCAAAGTGCTGGGGATTACAGGCGTGAGCCACCATGCCCAGCTGATTTCTTTATCTATATACTAGGGAAGGCAATATCTACCTTATGGGGCTATGATGAGGATTAAATTAAGTGAGATTACGTGTAAAAGTGCCAAGCATATTTCCTGGAACACAACTTGCTTAATTCCCATTACTTTTACTTCCATATTGCATCCTTTAGGTGCTCTCTCTCACGTTAAGGAGACATACCTAAGTCCTTCGACTTCATCTGCCACAGACTGGGCAGGAGCCTGGAACCCAACCCCATTATGATACAATTGAGTTCCTGGCAACAACCCTGACTGGAAGTGGCTGGGGACAGAGTGTCCCACGGCCTGGAGCAGAGCTTGTTAGATTAAAGATGGAAAAAACTGGGTCCATCTTTAAGAGCTGCCAAGTGAACCAGGAACCACCCATCCCCTGCAGGAAGGAACTGTTGTGTCATTAATAATACTTAGCATTGTCCTAGTGTTTTTCCAAGCTAATTAATTCTGCTCCAAATCCCAGAAAACAAACGACTGAGTGAGTTGGAGACAGATCTCTTGTTTCTGAGACAGAAGGGTAGAGAAGCATGTCCTCTGCAGTGACTGGGGGAAGAGAAAAGCCTCATCACCACTTCTTAGAGCCAAGTTACCTAGGGCAAGGAAAGGGCATTGAGTCCTGGGGATGGTGGGTACTTACCTCCCTATCTCCAAGATCTTTAAACAGGAACAGTCACCCAAAGTTGCAGATACAAGAAGGCTCACCCATCCCTAGGACACATTGCCCAGAAGTGGCAGGTGTTGGTAAACTGGCTTCATGGTGCAGATGGATAAGTTTATCCTTCTCTCTCTCCCTAGAGCACAGGACCAAGCTCATGTGCCAGGACATGACATGTAGCTGACTGGTCAACTCTGTGCCATTTAACTCCATGGATACTCACTTTACAGACCAGAATCTGGGAATACCAAGAATCCAACTCCAACTCCTCCCTTCATGGGAGTGCAGAGTCAAGTGTGAGAGACCAAAAAGGCAGAAAGTTTCATTGTAAAGAGAAATACTCAGATGAGGGAGTACAAAGGATGTGAGGCAGTATGGAAAGGATTCCTGGAAAAGAATATTTTGAGCTGTTTGGAAAGATAATTAAAAACAACAAAACAAAGAAATGGACAGAGGACTTAAAGTCAAGAGGCTTACCGTCAAGAAACGGCAAAGCACATTCAGGAACTTGAACATAGTTCCTTGGAGAGTTGGGGAATTTCAGTTTGACAATGACTCCCGTCATCACAAAGGAAAGAAAGGCTCGTGACAAGACAAACAAGCGTACAAATATGTACAGCACGCAATGAGGGCCCAGAGGAAGAAAGAAAGATTAAAGGATAGGAGAGACTACTTTTGCCTTGAGGGGAAGAAAGAAGTCAGGGGCTGGCTAACAGGTAAGGGTCCTGGCTTGATGAGGCCAGATTAGGCATTTCTCAGGCAGAAGGCTGAGAAATTATTGCTACTGTTCTTGTTTCCTTTGTGGGGTCTGTGTGGTCACTGCAGAGTGCAATAGATATAAGAAATCTCAGGTGTGTGACTTTGCTTCTAATTAGGCAGAAGGCTGAGAAATACTTAATCTGGCTTCATCCTGTTAGCCAATCGCTGACATCCTCCTTGCCGAAGGCTCCTATCCCGTGAGATTGTATTTCAGTAGGTCTGGTTGGGGGCCCAAGAATCAACATCCTAGCAGCCATCCCAGATGACAGAGATGCAGGACACCAACACATCTCATTTTGTGAAGAGTGGTGGAAAAGTCCTGGTGCCCCGGCTGGACTCAAATGCACCCTGACTTTCATCTGTTCTATTAGCAAAAAAAAAAAAAAAATCCCAGAAGCTACAGCACCCACTGTGAGAGGGGCATAGCACTTCAAGGGAGGTATTTTTGTCTTCTTCTAAAGTTCTACCTTTTCAAATCCAGAAGAGCTCCTGAAACATATTTTCAAAGATTGTGTTCCTTATAGGAAGTCCTTCAAGGGAAGGGACACATCTTACTTGAAGGCACATCCTATCTCCTGGCATAGACTGGCCAGGTAGATTGCAAATGCTTGTTCAATTAATGAAGCTGACTTCCTTTTATTTTCTGAAAAGTATCCTGTGCAAATGTTCGCAAGCATTATGTTAATTTGTATGGCTACTCTCCACCTAGGAGACTCCCTGCCCTAATTCTCTCTTCAAAAATGGGAATCCAGTCTCTAGCTGTTCCAGGATTACAATTAGCATAGGGAATAATGATTTTGTGTGTTGGTGGAATTATGTTTCCTTCGTGGGTCTGTGCGATCACTGCAAAGTGCAACGAACATAAGAAGTCTCAGGTGTGTGACTTTGCTAGTAATCAGTTCTAGAACTCTGGAAAAATGACTGCTTGGCTCCATGCTTCAATCTCCTTTTTTTAATAAAGTGAGAAAATTAGATTATTTCTTCATTGGGTCATTCAGTAACTATTTATCAAGCACATGCAGTGTGCCAAGCACTATCCTAGTTGTGGGGAGTCAATGGTCAATTAGACACATTCCATTCCCACCCTGGTGACATAATGATGAAAAATGAGACCAGCCACTATTCATACAATCACCCATATCCAAAATTTGGAAGCATCTTGGGACTGCCCTCCTTCTCTGATTCTATCGATCGCTAAGTCTAGATCATTCTATAGCCTAAATAATTCTGTAATCAATTTCCTCTTCTCTGTCCTTATTGCACTGAAATCCTAACCACCTCCTAAGTGGTCCCTGCCTCTCACATGACCTATTAAAATTCATACTGTTCTGTGGCCCCCTGTTCAGCTTTCTAAAACATAAATCTGATTCTGTTACTACTCTGTTTACACATCTTTCCCTGACTCCCTGGAGTCATTAGATAAGTAATAATAGCTAATAGCCATTGTTAATTATGCATCAGACATTTATCTAAATGCCTTTACATACTTCAACTTATTAGCTCACAGCAAGCACAGAAGGAAGGTGCCATCATTGTCCTCATGTATGCTGGTTATTTGTCTGTTAGCTGTCAGCTTCATTCCTGACTTCCTATGTTCATCTTTATAATGCAGGGGGTGTGGAAGCCTGCAAACTACACTTCATAGGCTGTGATCAGCTGCCTTCTGGTTGGGCTCTGCCAGTGAAAAGCCTTGGGACAGGACTCAAATGCTGGAGGGAAGGAGAAGTTTGATTTTGCATTGTTTTGGTTTTGTTTTACCCCTGCTTTCACAGATGCCTCCCCGAGTGGTGACACATCAGCGGAAGTGCAACTTCTGGCCCCCTGCACAGCTTCAGGGACCATCTGATAGCAGTAACAGCAACTGCACCTCCAGAAGATCAGAAGCACATGCAGGCTGGGCTTCTGCCAAAGGCTGGGAAGAGCTCCCTGGCCTCTGAGTTTCTCCCTTCTCCCTTTTACTCTTCTACCTCTTCCAAAAGATTGTAACCAACTCCCTGTATTAAATCCCTCTCTGCTGGAAATACCTCCAGTGCAATCTACTTTCTTAACTGAGCACTGATGGGTACACCATTTAATGCACAAGGAGACCGAGGTACAGAGAGGTTAAGTAACTTGTCCCAAGGCAAACAGCTAGGAAGTAACATAAAGCACAGATAAAGAAAAAGAAAAAAAAACAAGGTATTGAATTAAGTCAAGGTTTCTTAAGCATGTCATGCAAAGCCCTTCATAATTATCTTCCTCTCTCCATCCATATTCTGTGGTCTAGCTGGAAAGTGACACCTAGCTGGAGATTGTGCTTGGTTGTTGTTTTTGTTAATGAATGAAGGAATGAATGCCAGATGTACCATACTTGTGTAAAACCCCAGCGGGATATGTGACTGCAGTGGACATTGGATGAATCAGTGAATAAATAAATAATAAACAAATGAATAAACTCCAAGCACACAACAAATTGACCTGGGTAGCAATTTCCTGCCTCTGTGTTCCTCCCACCCTCAGACTCAGAGCCCTGATGCATCCAAGAGACTGAATGTTCACATCACTTATGCAGAGTAAGCATGCGATAAATGCATATTTATTAAACTAATGAACAGAAGAATCCATCAAAAATGCAATCAATCAAGTCATTGCCCAGTGATGTTTAAAATTCTAGTTTATTGAACCACAAAAATCTTCCAGGAAGAAGGCACAGAAGAAAACCTTTACATTTTCCTAAAAACAAAAACCTCTACTATAACAACCAGCAAATAATTAGACGTTAATGTCTCTAACTTAAAAAAAAAAAAGTAACCACAGTTAATCTCAGGGGATATCCTGTATGAAAAGGGAAAAAACAATGAGTCATGGATTCTAACCTCCTGTTTATAACTGGGGCCCACAAATGATCTGTTGCTGAAGGAGAAGAAAGCCATTAATCTCCCAACTCAGGGAGCAATTTTATATTTTGAATAAAAACAAAATAAACAGCATTAAGGAGGGAAATAAATCAGATATGCAGTAATTAGTTTGAAGGAGCCGGATTTTCCTGCCTAACACTCTCTTTGGAACTTCTGCCTTATCCATCAAAGCAAAAGTGTATCAGATGACATGGAGATTTTCCATTCCCTTTTCAGACAAAATTAGTCAGATGATGTGAATAGTAATTTGACAGGACCCAGAAGGGAGAGCATGAGTGATGGGATTATAATAAATGCGGGACAGGATGCTTAATAAACTTTGGTGAAGCCCTGGATCCTGCACTTTTCCTCTCCTACCCTCTGTGTAACTCCTGATTTATGAAATTGTTACTTTTTTCTCTGTGAAATCTTAGAAGGCTTGGACTTTTTTAAAATAAAGAATCTAAAAAGGACCTTATTTATTTTATTACCCAGTATCCTTATTTTAAAGATTTAGAAGGCTCAGCCCAGAAACAATAATTGACTTGCTTAAGTTTCCACTACAAAATCAGCTGAAGCACCAGGATCAAAATCCTGGCCACGTCCCTCCCTGCCCTCAAAGCTCAATAAAGACAAAAGCACAAACAATTGTGAAGTGGTTCCTTACTGAAGGCAATCTTGGGTCTCATGCAGCACTTTCTGGGTAAGAGCCCCCTTGATATTGTTTGGCTTTGTGTCCCCACCCAAATCTCATCTTGAATTGTAATCCCTACGTGTCAAGGGAGAGACCTGGACTGGATCATGGGGGTGGTTTCCCCTATGCTATTCTCATGATAGTGAGTGAGTTCTCGTGAGATCTGATGGGTTTATAAGGGGCTTTTACCCCTTCACTCACCTCTCTCTCTCACCTGCTGCCATGTAAGTCGTGCCTCTTCCCCTTTGCCATGATTGTAAGTTTCCTGAGGCCTCCCCAGCCATGGGAAACTGTGAGTCAATTAAACCCCTTTCATTTATAAATTACCCAGTCTCGGGTGGGTCTTTATGGCAGTGTGAAAACAGACTAATATACCCTTTGGTGTGAAACCACAGAGGAAGGCTGCTCTTCCCTCTTCAGGCTTCCTTCCTCGGGTATTTCCCTCCAATCAGGAACTCTTTCCAGAGTCCTCTATCACTCATTTGCAGCTTATTCTGAATTCTAATGATTAAGTTTTTTTCTCCCCATTATTTGGGAATGTCCTGCTAGCAGTTGTTTTTTTCAGGAACAGTTTGGTAACTGATTCATTTGAAGCATAGACATAATGAATCTCTCCCGATATATCTATAAACCCTTGCATAACTCCCTTTACTATTATGAATGGAGCTCTGCGAGTAAGTTGTCCCTTTCCCTTTCATCTCCCACCATCCCAGCTACCCTGTTTGGGTCTACACATCTAAAGTTTAATAACCCTCCAGTGGAAAGAACAGGGAGATGTCGAAAGATTAAGGATGCTCATCAATGCTTTTGTTTCTAATAAAAATACAATAATTCAAAAGCAGAATATAAATGTCCATCAGTAATGAACAGCTAAGTAAATAATGATTCATTATTCATACAACAAAAATCTATGTAGCTATTAAATAATGTAGAGAAGAATACGTATTAACATAAGAAGATGTTCAGGGTACATTGTCAACATGTGTTAATATGAAGATGTTATCAAATAGCAACTATTAAATGACTTAACTTTTTACAAAAAAAGGCAACAGGTTTTTATTGAAAAAAAGTATGACATGATAGTCCCAAATATGTGATATAAATATGACTTTTTATTACATTTCATAATATAGTGAACATATTCATTTTGTAAGAAAAACAACACAATGTTGTTGTTTTTATTATTTTTAACAAAATATCCAAGCAGTCACTCTGCTTAATTAGAGAAGCAATGAAAGAAATAGTGGCCAAGTGTTCTCTCTGACTGTAAATATTCAGAGGGGGCCTGGGTTGCCCCAAACTTGAGTCACCACTCTACTTTCTTTATTTTACCTCTTGGTTTTGTTTGTTTTTATTTATGAAGTTTCATTTGAACAGAAGTTTCTAAGGGCAGGTGTGTATATGTGCTTTGTTCTGTTTTCTTTTTTAGTGAGTAGAATGGGTTCTTATCTGTGAATATTCTCTCATTATGGACAACAGTAGGAATGTGAACAATTATTTAGAGTCTCTGATGTATCAGATGTTGTCCTAGGGCTGTCTCCAAATGTTATCCTGTTTATTTGTCATCACTGCTCTAAGAAGCAGGTGTGACTTCTGATCATTTTAAAGCATAGGCACAGAGGCTTGCAAAGATGCAGGGACCTGCCCCAGCTCATGCAGGCGGACAATGGTGGGCTGAGAGCAGTGAGAACCAGTCCCATCTCCTCCTACCCACTGCAAGCAGGCTACCAGTTTGGCTGGGGGTTGTTGGTTGAAGTGTATCCCCCCAACACCTGCAACCAAATTCATATATTGAAGCCCTAACTGTGCCCCACCTAGTATCTCAGAATGTAACCTTAATATAACCTTATGTGGAGATAGGGTCTTTACAGAGGTAATCAAGCAAAAATGGTTAATGGGTGGGCCCTAATCTAATATGTATACTTAAAATGACTGGTAAATACAGATACTTAGTAAATATATATACTTACAGGGACTGGTGTCCTTGTAAGTAGAGGAAATTTGGACACAGACGCATCCAGAGGGAAGATGATGTGAAGACACAAGGAGGGGATAGCCATTGCAGATCAGTGAGAGAAGCCTAGGAAAGGTTTCTCCTTCTGTTGACTAAAGAAAAAATGAAGCTTTTAAAGAATTAAAGGTAGGTTCATTCAGAAGCCTTACGGAGGACCACAGACTGAGGCCAATAGCCCAGGAGCAGCCCTTTAGAGAGGTCCTATCAGACTGCCCCAACACAGTATTTAAGCCAATGCCCGTATACAGGTGGTGGAAGTTTAATATGGGCAAAATCACATCAAACTTGCCAAGAAGTTACATTAAAGCAGAGTTACATCAAGATTAACCAGAGGTACATCAGAGTACCTCTGGTTAAAGACTACAGAGGCATAATCACTAATTCCATCAGACGTTGTTCTATAAAGTGTAGGAAAAGGCAAGGGCTAGGGCCATTTATCTTTTAAGGAATTTAGTGACTCAGGCAAGAGACAGGGGGTCATGTGCTCTATCCTCTTTTGTCTTCAAAGAATCCTCCCAGAGAGCTGCACTTTGTCACAGCATCAGGGGCTTTGTGAAATTATGCTAGCAAGCAGAAGTGAGCAAATACGGCTTTTTGCATTTGCTGCTTTGTCTCACACTTCACAGCCCTCAAAGGAGCCAATGCTGCAGACGCCTTGATTTTGGACCTCCAGCCTCCAGAACTGTGAGAAAATAAATTTCTGTTGTTTAAGCCACTCAGTTAATAGTCCACTGTTATGGCAGCCCTAACAAACCAATAAAATGAGTTACCTGGTGATCACATGAAACGTCAGCTGTGATGACAAAAAGGTGCCCTTAAGAACACAAAACAACTGGGGTCCACTATGTGGAAACAGAAGCCTGCAAGGAGGGAAACTGCAGGAAAGGAAGAAATGCCCAGTAGAAGAAAGGCCCCAGGTGCTCGCTCTGGCAGTACATATACTAAAATTGGAACAATACAGAGAAAATTAGCATGGCCCCCGTGCAAGGATGACACACAAATTTGTGAAGCGTTCCCTATTTTTAAAAGTTAACAAAAATTTTTTTTAAAAGACAGGAGGTCCCAGGAAGCCCTGCTGCCTCTCTGCCCACCCTGTCCAGGCCAACCCTGCTACCAGGAAGAAATTCACAGGGCCAAATTACTCAGTCATGTGTATTGAGGCCGGAAATGCATTATTTAATTTTTTGCAGCAGATGTACCTTTTTAATACTGTTTTGTTTCAGGCTAAAATTACAATATTAAAATTTAATATTCAAACATTAGCATGAGTTTGCATTTCTTGAATGTCCACCCACCTTTTTCCTCCAGCATATGTGGAATGGCAACAGGGGAGGGGTGGGAAGAGGACAAGGCTGTGGCTGCTGGTCTTATCTCCGCATCTGAGTGGCTCTGTGGCCTTGATCACATTGCTCCACTCCTCTAGGGTTTGGTTCCCTCCTCTCTCAAATGATGGAAATAACCTGGGTGTTCTAGAAGGCTCCTGTGCCTCAAAGTATTCCCAAGTCTGTGTATCTCTGGAGACTGGAGGGAGCCAAGAAGAGATGGACAACAGATGCCTGAGCAGAACTGATATGTATCTGCACTTTTGCCATCATCAGAGGTTGGAGGGGTCTTGGAGAGAGCCATGAACAAGAGTGTCTCCCAGTGTTGATAGGGTCCCTCCAGACTTTTAGGGAGACAAGTAAAGAAAAATTCCTAGTGGTTGTTCCTATATCTCTTGTAAAGGATAAAAGGTAAACATTGTATGTATACTTTTTTTTTTTTTTTTGAGACTGACTCTTGCTCTGTTGCCCAGGCTGGAGTGTAGTGGTGGGATCTTGTCTCACTGCAACCTCCGCCTCCCAGGTTCCAGCAGTTCTCGTGCCTCAGTCTCCTGAGTAGCTGGGATTACAGGTGTGCGCCACCACACCCAGCTAATTTTTGTATTTTTAGTAGAGACAGGGTTTCACCATGTTGGCCAGGCCAGTGTCGAACTCCTGACCTCAAGTGATCTGCCTGCCTCAGCCTCCCAAAGTGCTGGGATTACAGGCTTGAGCCACTGTGCCCAGCCTCATTACATGTATTCTAAAAATTAAAGATTTTCTGACTGCAAAGTCCTGGATTATTATACTGCAAAGTCCTGGATTCTGTGACTGTATGTGTCTGACAGTACGTGTGTGTATGTGTGTATGCCTATGTCACACACGCATGTGCCTCGGTTTCCCTGGTATCCCAAGAAGATTTTTAGTTTTTCTTTGGGGTAATTACACCTTGAAAAAGCAGGTACTTCAGGACTCCTTCCTTTTCTGTACTCTGAAGTCCAGCTCTTAATTTCTACTATTGGTGAGAGTGCAAGTCGATGTCACCTGACTTAGTACATGGGTGTTCTCTCTAGCCTCTCAGGTTGAAAGTCTCTCTGCAGTGACTCATATCCTCACTCTATGCAGGAAGAATTTTTTTTTTTTAACTAGACCTTTACATGAAATTAGATAAAGTTAACTTATCTCTCTCCTGGCACTTCTTGTGCAGGTCCGCCAGTCAAATCCAGCAGACTGCAAAAATACTAGACTTTCTCCACTGAAGAGTCAGGTAATGTTGAAAGAGTATTATGGCACAGCAATACTCCTCAGAGCAAACGTTGGCTTTTCAGCTAACTTAGAAGTTCCCTGGAAAATGCTTCTTAAGCCTTAGAGAAGAGAGACAGTCTTTTTCATATAACATAGCCAAACGAAGGGTGTGACACTCCATCACCGTCACCATACTCTGCTGATTAGAAGTGATTCACAGTTTCTGCCCACAATGAACAGAAGAGGTAACTCACTGCGGGTCACCTTTAGGTGTGTCCACCACACCATTCTTCCCAACATTTTGTAAGACTTCTTGTACATGCCAGGCATGGTAGCTCACCCCTGCAATCTCAGCACTTTGGGAGGCCAAGGCAGGCAGATCGCTTGAGGTCAGGAGTTTGAGACCAGCCTGGCCAACATGGTGAAACCTCATCTCCACTAAAAATATAAAAATTAGGCCTAGTGGTGCACACCTGTAATCCCAGCTACTCGGGAGGCTGACGCAAGAGAATTGCTTGTACCCAGGAGGCAGAGGTTGCAGTGAGCCGAGATCGCATGACTGCACTCCAGCCTAGGCAACAGAGCAAGACCCTGTCTCAAAAAATATATAAGGAAGCTTAGTAGGGCATGGTGGCCCACACCTGCAGTCCCAGCTACCCAGGAGGCTGAGGCAGGAGGATTGCTTGAGTCCGGGAGTTCAAGGCTGCAGTGGGCTATGATTGTGCAGCTGTACTCCAGCTTGGGTGACAGAGCAAGATCCTGTCTCCAAAATAATAATAATAATAATTAATAATAATAATAATTGAAAGAATAAAAAAAGATGGGGATAGAGATGAAACAAAATTGGCCATGAGCTGATAATTTTTGAAGCTTTGTATTTAGTTATGCAGTGGGTCTCTGTGCTATTCGGCCTACTTTTAAATACATTTAATTTTTTGCATAATAAAAAAATAAGCGACAAGAAACAGTGATCAAGTTAGTAATAATCCTTACCATATTTCAGCAATTCTACATGCCAGACTCTATGCTAAGTGCCTCATTTACATCATCTCATTTGATTCTCACAACGGCCATATCGGAAAGTATTAATAGTGTATTTATAAATAAAAAACCTGCTTCTCTGGTAGGTTAAATGACTTGCCCAAGTATATCAAGAACCAGATGCTGTGTTCTCACTTATGAGTGAGAGCTAAGTGTCAAGTATATATGGACACAAAGAAGGGATCTGCAGACACCAGGGCCTACTGGAGGGTGGGGGGTGCACGGAGGGTGAGGATCAAAAAACTACCTATTGGGTACTCTACTTAGTACTCGGGAGATGAAATAATCTGTACCTCAAACCCTTCTGACATGAAATTTATCTATATAATAAACCTGCACATGTACCCCTGAACCTAAAATAAAAGTTTAAAAAAAAAAACAATCTGCCTACAAACTCAAAACAAACAAACAAAAAACAGATGCTGAATCCAAGTCTCCTTTGATTTCAAAGCCCATATTCTTTTTTGTTTGTTTGTTTGTTTGTTTGTTTTGTTTTTGAGATGGAGTCTCACTTTGTTGCCCAGGGTGGAGTACAGTGGCACGATCTCGGCTCACTGCAACCTCCGCCTCCTGGGTTCAAGTGATTCTCCTGCCTCAGCCTGCCAAGTAGCTGGGATTACAGGCATGCACCACCATGCCTGGCTAATTTTTGTATTTTTAGTAGAGACGAGGTTTCACCATGTTGGCCAGGCTGGTCTCAAACTCCTGACCTCAGGTGATCCGCCCACCTCGGCCTCCCAAAGTGCTGGGATTACAGGCATGAGCCACCACACCCGGCCTCAAAACCCATATTCTTAATTACTATTTCAAGTTAAGTCAACAAGTATAGGTTAAGTGCCTATAATGAAGCACTGGGAAGGTGACAACAATTAGAAGATGTGACGTTTGGTCTCAAGGAGATCAAGGCCGAGAAAATATTTATTCATTGCAATTCTGGCCCTGGATCAACCACTTACAAATGAGGAGAGGCAAATTATCTCAACACACCAGACCTTAGGCCCTTTACCTGTTTGATGAGATCGTAGAATCCATCCTGCGAGTCACAGAAGACAGTAGGGAAGATCAAATGAAGTCATGTAAATAAAAGCCACGAGGAACAGTAAAGGGCTGTATAAGTAAAAAGGACAAAATGAAGCAACAGTAATGGCACTATTGTGGTTGAAGATAAGAAGCCTTTAGCCTACTTAGATTTTTAGTGTTCTAAACCCAGCTGTCCTCAGCCCCGTGGTTTTTCCTTCATGAGAGCTCCTCAACAAATTCACGTATAGGGAGGTTGGCCCTAAGAACACCCAGGACAGTGACATTTCGGAGGCACTGTAGAGAAGCTCAGTTATCACATTGCAGTGTCTTCCTCTCCCGGACTGTGCTTAGCACACAGGAGAGCCACATATGGGGACCGGGAATTATTTCTGATGTAGCGATTGGGAAATCGTGACAATGTATACTAATGAGGTGACAAGAAAGATGGTGTCAGATGCACATTAATCTTTAGCCTGATGTCCTTCTTGATGTCCAACCTCCAGTTTCATCTCCTGCCACACTCATCCCCCATACTTACACTCTTCACACTGGCCTGACTCAAAATGCAGATTCCAGGACTCAGGCTATCTCACTGCCTTCTTACTCACAATTCTCATACCAGAACACCCTTCCTCCTCCCCTCATCTGAATCTTACTTGGTTTTTGAAATTTAAGTCAGGGCCTTCTTAGGAAGATTTCCCTGATTCAGATCCAAGTTGAATTATGATAACCCTCCTTTGGCTCCCATAAAATCTTATAACTTCCTAACTGTGTTTTATGAATAGTTGTCTAGTTTAGCACTATGTCAAGAGCTATTGACAGCAGGGCTGGGCACGGTGACTCACAGCTGTAATCCTAGCCCTTTGAGAGGCCAAGGTGGGAGGACTGTTTGAAGACACCTCAAGCCCATCCAGCCTAGGCAACAGAATGAGATCTTGTCTGTACAAAAAACAAAATATTAATTGGGCTTGGTGACGTGCACCTGTACTCCCAACTACTTGAGAGGCTGAGGCAGGAGGATTGCTTGACCCCAGGAGATCGAGGCTGCAGTGATCCATGATGGTGTCACTGCACTCGTCTGAGCAACAGAGCAAGACCCCACCCCCCAAAAAAGCTATTGAGGGTAGCAGTTTACTCTCATTGCTCTACCTCGAGTGCCTACAGAAGAGCAGAGCACATTTAGGTACTTTGTGTGATTACTTATTGAATAAAAGGATGGTATATCACAGAAAATAATTAACCTATTTCTCCTTTTAATCGTGATGGTTCTTTATCACTAAGTGTTCTTTGCTGAGTACTACATTGGTTTTGAGTGTGCAAACATGGAAACAGCTGCCTCCGATCTACACTGTTCATCGTAATTAAGAGGAGAGAGATTTGGAGGACCGAAAAATCAGAAATGGTGGAAGAGGAGTCCTTAAGGGCATGGCCATATTTTTTGTAAGGCTGGCCGCTATCATAGATCAACTTTGGCCGGGCACGGTGGCTCACGCCTGTAATCCCAGCACTTTGGGAGGCCGAGGCGGGCGATCACCTGAGGTAGGGAGTTTGAGACCAGCCTGACCAACATGGAGAAACCCCGTCTCAACTAAAAATACAAAAATTAGCCGGGCATGGTGGCGCACGCCTGTAATCCCAGCTACTCAGGATGCTGAGGCAGTAGAATCGCTTGAACCCAGGAGGCGGAGGTTGCAGTGAGCCGAGATCGCCCTATTGCACTCTAGCCTGGACAACAAGAGCGAAACTCTGTCTCAAAATAAAATAAAATAAAATAAAATGACAACATAGATCAACTTTGACATTTCATTGGCTTAATGAAATGAAAGTTTATTTCTCACTCATATGAAGTTCAATTCTCCTTTTTTTTTTCACCCGTGTAAGCCCCCAAAAGATGATTCTGACAGCAAGGGGTAGAGGTGAGGATTGCTGTTTGGATTTGATTGGCTCCCACAGTCATACTGGGAGCCAGGTTAACAGAGGCTTCAGTAACAAGAGTCCCTGAGCTTCAATATCCAACCAGCAGGGGGAGAAAGAGAGAGAGGGGATTGTCCATGGAAGTTTTCATGGGCCAGGCCATGTCACTTCTACTCATGTTCCATTGAGTAAACTCAGCCCTACAGTTACATCTAACTGCAAAGGCATCTGGGAAATGTAGTCTAGCTACGTGCCCAAGAGCAAGAGAAAACCACCTTTGCGGATCACATAATAATTTCTACTGCAAAGGTTGAGAGGTGGGGAATGTCAAAAATGAAGAAAAGCAAAGGTAAGATAGGAGGGAAATAGGAGAAGAAAGGCTAAGGGAGGAAGGCAGAAGAGAGGAAGCAAAACAGCACGGAGGAATCTGAAGGAGTCTGTGGTGAGTAGTGTTATACAGCCTCTACTCCAGTGTGCTGAAAACAACCTTCAGTGTACTACATTGTTTAGTAATGATTGTGAGTAGATATAGTTGGGAAGGGACTAGCACTGAAGAATAAGGACAAAGCTAACATGTGGGTGATAGAATGAGCTATCAACACAATTGCATGCTTCTTCCAGCATGATTTCGTTTGTCGAAACATGACTGACGACTCCTTTTGGGTAACTCCCTCTAGAAGCAATTCCCAGCCTTCCAAGAAAATCTCCAACTTTTTAAAAAAGGAAAAGTTACTAAATTTAGTCCCTAGTAATGGCATGGCCAAGATTAAGGCCCAGTCTGTAAATCCCATTGTCTCTCTACTCTACTAGTGAAGTTAAATGTGAGAGAAGAAAATGTGAACCCTGAGCCACTGAGGAATTGAGAAGCTTTCATTTCTCTCATGTCTATTATGCACTTGCTTGCTTTCACTAAAACCTCCTAACCTCTCAGTAAGGCATCATTATCTCCCTTTACAGATGAAGAGGCTGCAATTACCAAGGCACGTCGCTGGTAAGTGGCAGTACTAGGAATAAGAATTCAGACTGCTAATTGTATCAACAACATAATAAAATTTAACATTTATTTATTTAGCATCTCCTATGTGCCAAACAGAATACCAAGAACTTTACCTGCATTATTGAATGTTAATCCTCAAGACAAACCTATGAGAAGTACTAGTAGTATCCCCATTTTGCAGATGAGAAAACTAAAATAGAACGGACATTGTTTATCCAGGTGTTCTTAGCTTCTGACAGTGGGGCTAGTATTTGTACACAGGTGTTCTGACTGTGAGTCCGTTGGACTAGCCTCCTCTCTTCCCACTGTCCTGCTCAAGCTCTGTCAATTATACCCCACTGCTTCCTGAAAACATATTTGCTATATGCAACCCCCACCTCCCGCCCCAAGAAGAGAATATATTTTGGAGTCTTTATGTCTCAGAAGATCACTTTAAAGTCCCTTTCATATGAGTGACCAACTATCCTGGTTTGACTGGACCTGTTCCAGTTTGGCTCTTAGAGCCTTTCGTCCTGGGAAACTCTTCAGTCCTGAGCCCACTGGGACTGTTGGTCAACCTATTTCCCACTCTGAAATCTGTGAGTTTATACACTTTTTGCAAGACCCTCTGTTCTACCCTGGAAAGAGAAGGATCAATTGTGCACACCCTCAGAATTTCACCTCTCCTCTCAATTAGTCAGACTTAAGTTATCTACCCTGTTTTTCTCCTTTTAACCTACTCCTATAGCTGCCTAAGAAACATATGTGAAAAATTTGACACCCTTGGCAGAAATGAAGGTCTATAATATACTTCATGGGTTATGCAGTTTTATTGTTCATGAAGACTTTAATGAGGGATCAGTCTTCATTTTTAGTAAGTCATCTAAGCAGTGCATTTGAGACTGGGTATCACTAGGAATCAGCAAGTCCCCCTGTGGCCTGTGCTGTTTCTGAACCAAGAGAACTAAGAGAAGCCGTGACCAGAAGCTGAGACAAGAAGCACCTAGTGAGATCCGGGACAACTTTTCCAAAGACTACATATCTTTAAACACTGTTTGAGGCATAATCCTAGATTGTTGATTCAAATGTGGCACAGGAGTAAGTTAGCTTTAGAGATGTCATAGTCTGAAATAAGAGCATGTTAGCAGGCCATCTGTAGAGGAGAAGTTTGCCTGGGTGGGATCTGAAATATGAACAAAAATTCACCATTACCATTAACCAGCTGCCTCACTTTCCTTTAATTTCATGTTAGGGTTTTGTTTCTTTAGCTTGCCACCCATAACAAAGTATGTCATCCTGAGATCTTTTTTTTTTTTTTGAGATGGAATCTAGGTCTGTCACCCAGGCTGGAGTGCAGTGGCGCAATCTCCGTCTCGCGTGTTCAAGCAATTTTCCTGCCTCAGCCTCCAGAGTAGCTGGGACTACAGGTGCCCACCACCACACCCGGCTCATTTTTTTTTTTTTTTTTTGGATTTTTAGTAGAGACGGGGTTTCACCGTGTTAGCCAGGGTGGTCTCGATCTCCTGACCTCATGATCCACCCGCCTTAGCCTCCCAAAGTGCTGGGGTTACAGGCGTGAGCCACCGTGCCCAGCCCATAATAGCAGTTATTAATAATGATGATTAAAATTTTCTTAAGACACCCAAACCCACCAATCATTCTTAGCCTCGTGAAAGGTGGGATAGTCATGCTAATTTTGTGTGTATCCCAATATGCTTTAGTGTGAAACACACAGCACCACTTGTGAAGTGTCTTCTTGCCAAAACATTTTGAAACAAGCTGAATCTTTATCAAATCCAGCCACGAGAGCTCACTTACAAGAAATACAGCATGTGATAAACAAGTTAAATTAAACTACAAGAAAGCAAAGAGATATATCCAGAATGCGAGACATACTAAAGGACAAATGATTTGATTTCAACAATAAATCAATAGCAGGGAGAAAACCAAAAGAGAGGTAGTGAGAGATGGAGAGGAAGGGAGAAATAGAGAGAAAGAGAGAGACTGTGAGAGAGACAGAGAAAGAGAGAATAAATTGTGGTTATACTATTATCTCACCATGTTGTATTCAATTGAGGGGTTCTTGAAAGAGAACTGGATTCAGAGCCAGATAATCTAGATTTATATTTTGCTTCAGCTACTGTCACTAAACAAACTTGGGGGACTCATCAGGGAGTGATAATTGAAGAGTTGATTTGAGGTTTAAATGGGACCTTGTATACAAAAAATGTGTAAAAAAAGTGTTGTATGAATTGTCTCATTTAAATACCTATGCAGGGAGCTATTGCAGTGCACACCGTTTCTCTCCCTTTGCTCATACTGTCCCCATGCACGTCAAACCTGTCTTCCCCATCCATTAATTCATTCAGCCAATGTGCTTTTACTTAAAAGCACATGTGACTGTCCCACATGTGTGCTCGGGATGGAATCATTTATAAGGACAGTAAGAAAAGTCCCTTATGAAGAGTGTTTACAATGCAGAGAAAGTGTCCCAGCCGCATAACAAAATAAGGGCAGAGCCAACAAAATGCGGCATAGAGTTTGGGGCAGGCAGGCACAGATTGAAAACCCAGATCTTCCACTCCTGGCTGAGTAAGTCAAATCCACTCTCTACGCTTCATTTTCTTGCTCTCTTCTCTGGGAGACTGACCTGTAGAAAGAACTTCAGGCTCTAGTACCCTCTGGCTCCACACTAGGTTTGGCTCCCAAAAGACAGTGGAGGTAGAGAGGAGAAGTGGGAAGTACAGCCTCCTCCCTGAGTTCCGATTTAGGACTGGCTTCATCCTACAACCTGACTCCTCTCAAGGTGGCCTTCTGAACACAATTCTCTCCTTCCCTTCTCTCTTTAGTTCTTCGTTTCTAACTAGTTCTGGACTATGGCACCATCCCCTGTAGCTTCCTAAGGCTGCCCACACATTTTTAATAATCCTTTGTTAAATTGATTGTGAAGTAGCCTCCTCTGTAGCCATTCAATTCCTATAATCCATAGGTGAATCTTGGGCAAGTCTCTTAAACTTTTTCAGCCTATGTTTACTGTCTGTCAAATGGAATTAAGTGTAATTCCTCTCTCATGGTCCTAGGCAACTTCAGTTAAGAAGGGTCCTCTGGAATATGAAAAAGACTACCTGGAAGAAGGACCAGGTCAGGGTTTAAATCTGATTTTTGCTCTTATAAACTCAGTTACCTTGAGCATTTTGCCACAAATCTCTTTGCAATTCAATTCCTTGTGGGTAAAGGGATTATAACAAATGTTTAATAGGATTTAGAGTTTTGGCTTAGACCCTAAAGATTGGAACATAGCTAAGTAGCTGTGCATTCTAAAGAGAGGAGGTAGACCACTCTGGATGAGAACTGCCAGCCCATGACCAAATCTAATACTTTCAACAGCTTGTTTATGGGAAGATTAGCAGCTTCCTTAGAGGGAAAAAAATTCTTTCTAAGAGGCTTGTAGTATTGCAGATGGTTTGCTTTCATTCACTCCCAAGCAAAGTGAGGCAGTATGACGCAGTATGAGATAATCCTGGAGAGAGGATTTATGGCAAGATGGTAGACTGGCATTGCACTCCCAGGCTGGATGCTTGCTGAAACGCAGAGATGCAGAAGCTAGTCCCAAGCTACTCCAGAGGGTGGAACATCATGGAGTTCTTAGGAGATCTTAAAATATATTCTTTTGACATTGAAAGCATAGTTTTTCTTCCTAGTGTTCACCTGGAGAAGACTGAGGTTGGAGCTTGGTAAAGCTACCCACAATGGCCGAGCAAGTATGTGTGCATTTTGCCAGAGCAGGCAAATGCCACAAAAGGAAGCCAGCTTAATTTATCTCTGCTCAAGGGGACTTGTGGTACCACCAGGGGCAGGAGTTGAGAGACGTCACAGGTTTCACCTAGCCCATGGCCAAGTCAGGGTCTCTGAAGAACCCCCACGAAAAGTGCCAACTGGAAGAGCCAACATTTGGATCTTACCATTTGGAAGGCTTTCAACAGTCAAGAGAGCATCACAGCCAGCATCTGCCTCCATCTCTCATCCCTCCACAGCTATTATATTGGAAAATCCATCAGCAGTTAGATGAGTAGGGTAGGAAGTACTGCGAAGAGCGAAAGAGCAGATCCAGCGTCTTTACGCCTTTCCTGGCACCTGATCCTCCAGACAAGCCCCAGCTGAGCAGAGGGGAGAAGGCTTAACCTGAATGTGAGATTAAATTTGATTTAGATTGAACTGGACTTTTAAAATACTTGCAAGTGGGCTGGGTGCAGTGGCTCATGCCTGTAATCCCAGCACTTTATGAGGCCAAGGCGGGTGGATTACCTGAGGTCAAGAGTTCGAGAGAAGTCTGGCCAATATGGTGAAATCCTGTCTCTACTAAAAATACAAAAATTAGCCGGGAGTGGTGGTGCACACCTGTAATCCCAGCTACTCAGGAGGCTAAGGCAGGAGAATCACTTGAGTCCAGGAGATGGAGGCTGCAGTGAGCCGAGATCATGCCACTGCATGATCATGAGACAGAGCGAGACTCTATCTCAAAAAAAAAAAAAAAAAAAAAGAAAAAAGAAAAAAAAACAAACTTGCAAGTGACTGGGAAGCTACAGAATATTCTCAATGTGTCATCAGGAAAGGCGAAGGCAAATGCAACTATATACATTTTGAAGGCAATAGGCAGAAAAGCAAAGCTATTGCCTGATGGTATCACCCAGGTGCAACCTATTTTCAAGAAATTTACTTTGCAGAGTATTTGTGAAGAATAACTAAAATAACATAATGCAATACCTAGAATAGTACATCTTAGGATAGCAATATGTCCTTCTCGTCATCATTACTAAAGATTTCACTCTATATGTTGAACGTGCAAGTTAGGAACACATGAAGTGTTCACGTTCCTACAGAGTCAGTGTAGAAGGGTGGTTGCCCTAGTGGGCTTCAAGGCCAGTAATCTGTTTTTAGGGGACCTCAGGCCCCAGTGTGAACAAAAGGCCAAGAGCAAAACACAAAAAGCCATAGAATCATTCATGATGATTGTTGAACCAAAGTCTGATTGAAACCCACATCATCAGTTGGTTGCTGGACTATCAGGGTCACACAATATTTTTCAAATCCTTAAAGCAGGCCAGGTGCAGTGGCTCACGCCTGTAATCCCAGCATGTTGGAAGGCCGAGACGGGTAGATCACCTAAGGTCAGTCGTTCCAGACCAGCCTGGCCAACATGCCAAAACACCGTCTCTACTAAAAATACAAAAATTAGCTGGGCATTGTGGTGTACACCTGTAATCCCAGCTGCTCAGGAAGCTGAGGCACAAGAATCACTTGAACCTGGGAGACAGAGGTTGCAGTGAGCAGAAATCGTGCCACTGCACTCCAGCCTGGGTGACAGAGTGAGACTCAGTCTCAAAAAAAAAATAAAATAAAAGAAAGGAAAGGAAAGGAGAAAAGAAGAGAAAAGAAAAGAAAAAAGGAAAGAAGAGAAGAGAAAAGAGAAAAAAGGAGCTGGACGTAAAATTTTCACTATACTTGCTGTGCATTTTCCTGCAGCATAAAGCGATGTTTACTAATGCTGAGCATTTCAGGTAAGTTTGCTTTGATCCCATCTTGGATTCATGACTGTGATTCACATTGATAAGCATCATTATAATGTACACTATAGACCAGATACCTTTGTCATCTGATGTATTTTATAGGTACGTTTTTTTTTTTGTTTTTTTTTTTTTGAGACAGAGTCTCACTCTGTTGCCCAGGCTGGAGTGCAGTGGCGTGATCTTGGCTCACTGCAACCTCCATCTCCTGGGTACTTGTGCCTGAGCCTCCCTGAGTAGCTGGGATTACAGGCGCCCGCCACCAAGCCAGGCTTATTTTTTGTATTTTCGGTAGAGACGGGGTTTCACCATGTTGGTCCCGCTGGTCTCGAACTCCTGACCTTGAGTGATCCATCTATCTCAGCCTCCCAAAGTGCTGGGATTACAGGAGTGAGCCACTGCACCCAACCTAAACATTAAAATATATACATGTATATTTGGCTAACCTCTTAAAGGAAAGTTGCTATATACCTTGTATTCTATGACTCCTCATTCCAGTATCCTTTCTCCTCCCCCATCATCCAGGTCACATAGGAGAGTGATCAGCATATCTTGGGAGCACAGTAGACACAGGTTAAGGAGATCCCCTGCCTGCAGTCTCCCAATCAAATCATAGGTAGGTATCGAGTAGACAGCAAGTTATTTTTTGTTTTTATTTATTTATTTATTTTTGGTAGAGATGGAGTCTCCTACACTGCCCGAGCTGGTCTCAAACTCCTGGCCTCAAGCAATCCTCCCACCTCGCCTCCCAAAGTGCTGGGATTACAGGCATGAGCCACCATGTCCAGTAAAAGCTAGTTCTCAGAGCGAGAGGGAGTCAGACAATTGTTCTTTCTATTAAATGTTATCTTAACTGATCTTATGGCTAAACATATCAATTTTGGAGAAATAAGTGGCAGGAGATACGGAGACAAGAGTGAAGTTATGGCCCTCTAATGGTGAGAAGAAGGGAAGCAAAAAATTCTACCTTTTTTTTTTTTGAGAGAGAGTCTCGCTCTGTCACCCAGGATGGAGTACAATGGCGCGATCTTGACTCACTGCAAGCTCTGCCTCCTGGGTTCACGCCATTCTCCTGCCTCAGCCTCCCAAGTAGCTGGGACTACAGGTGCCCACCACCACACCTGGCTAATTTTTTGTACTTTTTAGTAGAGACGGGGTTTCACCGTGTTAGCCAGGATGGTCTTAATCTCCTGACCTTGTGATCTACCCGCCTTGGCCTCCCAAAGTGCTGGGATTACAGGCGTGAGCCACCACGCCCGGCCTACATTTGTTCTTTTTTTAAAATTTTTAAATACTTCAAACTTGCATAAAATTACAGACAGTAAGACAAACATCCACAGAGCACCCACTCCCCAGATTAAATAAATGCTAACAAACGCAACCTCCCACATTTGCTTCACTTTCTCTGGTTGAGGCAGATCCAGAGACTTGAGGCCCACCAGACTTCCAGGGCCCCAGGACGATGTCCATTTGTCTTTGCTGTCTATGTCCACCTCTCTATGCCTGGAACATCATTGCCCACATTCTCCCCCAGTTCAGCAATCCATTCCCTTCTTCTCCAAAGGGAACCCAGTATAGTGAAAGACAACATCAAAGTTCGTTTTTGCTTCACTCAGAGCTGTTGAGGTTTTGTTTTTGTTTGTGTGTAAGAAAAATTCTGCTTTGAGCCTCAGAATTGAAATAGAAATTGGCCTGTAACCAGACTAAAATTGTGTGTACCCTGTCACATGAAAGCCTTAATAATAAAAGCTCTGTTCTTTGAAGCCCTGATATGTACTAACCCATTTATTGTATTATTATGTATTTGTCTTCCCAGGAACACTGTGAGACTCTGGGGTGAGCTTGCATTTGCAGACAGGAACTGAAGGGCTGGAGAGGTTACGCTCACCCAGGTGCAGTTGCCCAGCATGCGAAAGAGGAGACATTCTAAACCCTGCACTTAAAAAATAAATAAATAAATAAAGTTACAGACTGTCTTTTGTTTTGCAATATCTAGGTTAGTTCCCTGTAGGCCTTTTCTATGTTCCAGATAGCTGAGGTTGAGAGGTACATGACTTCCAAATTAGTGGGGGAAAGTGGGACTACTTTACTTAAATGGACGTTTTTTACAGCAAGGTCTTTAATTCCTAGATGTAATTTTTATTTTATTTTTTAATTTAGATATAGGAAGGGTGTAGCAGACCTTCTTTACTATTAATACCACTCTTAGGTCAGTGACTTCAAAGCAGCACCTGACACTGATTCTGATTGCATGTGATTCTCTGGGGAGGGCTCTCAGGAGGGAGGATACGCAGGAGGTAGAATGGAAAGGTGGCTAAGCTGGATGTGATCTCAGCTGCAGTCTAGCCCTAACCTGATTGCACAGGGAGCTCTGGAGCATGAAATACACCTACCAAGTGTGTTTCCACTTTGAAACATGGGGGCTAGACTCTGTAGATGGTGAGACCACCTTCCCACAGCAGCTGGGGAGTTTGTGCAGGAGCCAACTAAAGAAAATCTGGAGAGGGAACCTACATCCCAGCTCCACTGTCCTCAAATGTTTGGATGATTGACTGATGAGAGCTATCAGCAGCTATTTGCATTACTATAGAAAGACACAGACGAATAATTAAAAGGTTTGAATTGGCACCATAGAAAACTCATTATCATTTAGATAATTAGACACATTGAACCAGGAGATTGAGCATAGGGAGGTAGAAGGCTGGCCTTAAATGGTTAATTTCTTCTAGCACATGCAAAACCATTAAAGTGAGAGTGAGTTTGGTTGACGGCTGACTACCTTCAGAACCTTCTGCTGTTCTTTCTGATGATGTCTTCATTGAGGCCCCACTGCTAGCCTTGAGATTGCTGATTTCAAGGCACTTTCAAGACAAAAATAAAAATTCCATTTTCTTTCTGCAGGAGATGACTGTGTGCTCCCTTTGAGCTGGCCCAGGGGAAGCATTCAAAATACATTGCTGAAAGTAAATGGAATTTTACAGTTATGTAAATTGCAACTCACCCCTGAAAACTCCATTTTATCAAAACTCCTGGTTAATACTGTTTTTCATGCTCAGGTATTCTCCCCAATCACACAGGCAGGGAATGCAGGAGCCCAGGAGGAGACTATTTCAGAGCAAAGTCCCTTAAAGAGGCCTCGGGTACTAATGTCCTCAAAGTCTGCCTTGCAACAAACAAAACACAGACCTTTAACCTGGCAGGCAGGTGTGGGGGCAGAACAGAGGCCACCCTACTTAGATTCAGAAGAATTACCTTGCCTCTTACTAGCTATGTGCCCATGAGCAAGCCGTTGCCCCCCGACTCCCCAGAGTGTGAGCAGATCCTGTGAATATGATAAGATGGTCATTCCCATGATTAGTTTATATTATATAAGATTTGATTTAGGAATGAATTAATGGCATTCATAGTGACCTGGATGAGATTGGAGACTATTATTCTAAGTGAAGTAACTCAGGAATGGAAAACCAAACATCGTATGTTCTCACTCATAAGTGGGAGCTAAGCTATGAGGATGCAAAGGCATAAGAATGACACAATGGACTTTCAGGACTCAGGGGGAAAGGGTGGGAAGGGGGTGACGGATAAAAGACTACAAATAGGGTGCAGTATATAATGCTCAGGTGATGGGTGCACCAAAATCTCACAAATCACCACTAAAGAACTTACTCATGTAACCAAACACCACCTGTTTCCCAATAACCTATGGAAATAAAAAATTTAAGAAAAAATCAGCCTGGTGGGGTGGCTCACGCCTGTAATCCCAGGACTTTGGGAGGCCAAGGCAAGTGGATCACCTGAGGATCAGGAGTTCGAGACCAGCCTGGCCAAGCTGGTGAAACCCTGTCTCTACTAAAAATACAAAAATTAGCTGGGCAAGGTGGCTCACGCCTATAATCTCAGCTACTCAGGAGGCTGGGGCAGGAGAATCTCTTGAACCCAGGAGGCGGAGGATGCAGTGAGCTGAGACAGTACCACTGCACTCCAGCCTGGGCAACAAGAGCAAAACTCCATCTCAAAAAAAAAAAACAAACAAAAACAAAAAACAGAATTGATTATATCAGACTAGAGAGAGATTCTTCCTGCTCTCTTTGAAGAAATAAGCTGCCAGGTCATATTAGATACTAAGGGAGGCCTCTAGGAGCTTAGATTAACTGCCAGCCATTAGCAGCAGAAAAACAAGGGCCACAGTCTTACAACTGCAAGGAAGTGAATTCTGCCAACAACCTGATTGAATATGAAAGGAGACTCTTGGGTTCTAACAGAGAACACAATTCAACATAAATATTGGTTTAAACCTTGTAAGACCATGAGCAGAAAATCCAGTTACTCTGCATCCAGACTTTTGACCTACACAAAATGAGATAATAAGTGGGTGATGTTTTAATGGTTCAGGTTGTGATAATTTGTTATGTAGCTTTAGAAAACTACTATTCAATTGGTTGTTCTGAAGAAGCATGTAGAGGACCTCCAAAATTCACTCTCCAGGAAAACAATGAGAACACTGTCAAAATCAGCTTTTTGATGGATTAAATCAATTACCATAAATGTTCAAAGAACTAAAAGAAACTATATGTAAAGAATTAAAGTATGAAAACAACGTGTCACCAAATAGATTATCAATAAAAAACAGAAAATATTTTTAAAAGAACCAACTAAAAATTCTGGGAGTTGGAAAGTACAATAACTGGAATGAAAAATTAACTGGAAAGGCTCAACTGCAGAGCTGAGCAGACAGAAGAAAGAACCAGTGAACTTGAAGACAAGTCAATTGAGATTACTCATTGTATTATAAAAAACAAGAAGAATAAAGAATAAGTGAAAATAAACAGAGCTCAGAGACATCATTCTATGAGACCTTCATTACCCTGATATCAAAAGACAAAGATGTCATAACAAAATAAAAAACCAGATCACTGTCCCATATGAATATAGATGAAAACTTTTCAGAAGGGTACTAATAAAATGAATCCGCTAACATATCAAAAGGATCATACACTATGAGCAAGCGTATATGCCAGGAATGCAAGGTTGGTTTTAACATACAAAAATCAATTGATGTAAAGGAGCATATTAATAAACTGTAAAGTTTGAAAACCACATAATCATGTCAAAAGCAAAAATTTTTTATAAAATCCACCATCCTTTGATAATAAAAACACTCAAAAAATTAAGAATATAAAGGAATTTCCTCAACTGATAAAAGGCATCTAAGAAAAACCCACAATTCTTATCTTAACAATTAAAGGCTGAAATTTCTTTCCCTAAGATCGGAAACAAGACAAGATGTCCACAATTTTTTTTTTTTTTTTGAGACAGTGTCTTGCTCAGTCACCCAGACTGGAGTGTAGTGGCACAATCATGACGTACTGTGCAACATCAACCTCAAGTGGTCCTCCTGCATCAACCTCTCTAGTAGCTGAAACCATAGGCCCCTGCCACCATACCTGGCTAATTGTTTTTTGTTTTGTTTTCTTTTGTTGTTTGAGACAGTTTTGTTTTGTTGCCAAGGCTGGAGTACAGTGGCGCAACTATGGCTTACTGCAACCTCCACCTCCCAGGTTCAAGCAATTCTTGCGCCTTGGCCACCCGAGTAGCAGGGATTACAAGCATGTGCCACCACGCCTGGCTAATTGTTGTATTTTTAGTAGAGACGGGTTTTCACCATGTTGGCCAGGCTTGTCTTGAACTCCTGGCCTCAAGTGATCCGCCTGCCTTGGACTCCCAAACTGCTGGGATTACAGGCATGAGCCACTGTGCCCAGCCTTGCTTTTTGTTTTTTTTTTTTGTTGTTGTTGTTTTGTTTTGTTTTGTTTTGTTTTGTAGAGATGAAGTCTCCCTATGTTGCTTAGGGTGGTCTCAAACTCCTGGGCTCAAGTGATCCTCTTGCCTTGGTTTCCAAAAGCGTTGGGATTATAGGTGTGAGCCACCAAGCCTGACCAATGCACTCTTGCAACTAATATTCAATATTGTGCTGAAAGTTCTTGCCAGTGGCCAGGTGCGGTGGCTCCTGCCTTAATCCCAGCACTTTGGGAGGCTGAGGTGGGCAGATCACCTGAGGTCAGGAGTTTGAGACCAGCCTGGCCAACATGGTGAAACCCCGTCTCTACTAAATATACAAAAATTAGCCAGGCATGGTGGCACACGCCTGTAATCCCAGCTACTCGGGAGGCTGAGGCAGGAGAATTGCTTGAGCCCGGGAGACGGAGGTTGCCATGAGCCAAGATCATGCCACTGTACTCCAGCCTGGCCAACAGAGTAAGACTCTGTCTCAAAGAAAAAAAGAAAGTCTACTATGTGGTGGTCATATTGCTAATCATTTGACTTCAGGAGAGTTCTTGAACACCCCACCTAAGACCTACATGGCTTACTTCGGACACAAAATGCCACTTCCGGCTTTATTGATTTTCCTTAACTTTATGTGATTTATAACTTGTCTACTTTGTGCCAGATATGTGCCTTGCCATTCAATTTCTTCCCAAATCTAAAGAAAGTAGTATTCCTGGACCTGCTTTACAGATGGAGAAACAGATCAATCTCCTGCCCAAGGTCATAGAGGCAATGTCTAGACTTGAACCTCAATCTTATAACTAAGATAGATGCTTTTCCCCACTGCTGCCTCTGCTTCTTGTCATTATTTTGGGGTTTGTGTTGCTACTAAAGAGAGATGCATGATAATAAGCATAGCCCTCTAGTGAGATGTTCCCTGATATTTTGGTTCAATTTCTAAAATGAAAGTTGGGTGGCCCAGTCAACTTGTGAGCATCTCCCAGGAAAGGGGATGAATCTGAGGATGGGTCTATTTTCTTTGACCTTGATCAGCTAATGCTGGGCAACAAATCACTCCACAATCCAGTGACTTGAAACAATAAACATTTATTTCTCACCTGTGGATCTGAGGGTCAGCTCCAATTCACTGGGTTGGAGTAGACTTCAGACTCTGGTGTGTAGATTGGGCTTAAGTCTGTGCTATTGGCCTCCATATCCTCCTTGGACCAGCAGGTGCCCAGTGTATGCACTTCTCATGTAGGTTGTGAAAGAGAAAGATGCCAGCCAAAGAGTGAGAGTACATTTAGGTCTCACATCACATTTATTAACATTCTATTGGCCAAAGCATGTACTTTAAATAAGCCAGTGATAATGGGGTAAGGAAATATACTCAGCCCACCATAGTGCACGGCAAGATCACAGGATGGCAGAGGGAAGCGAATAGAGAACAAGAATCAAATCTACCATGGTCACTTAGGACAACATGAAGCTACTTATGACTGGGGCAAAGACAGGCAAACTAGGCTCCACTGTTCACATCAAGCCATTGTTTATTTTTGCAAATAATGCTTTATTGGTAAACAGTCATGATCATTTTTGTATGTATTATCTTTGGCTGTTTTTATGCTTTAATGGCAGAGTTCAATTGTTGCAAAAGAAAATGATCACACAACTACAAACCCTAAAATATCAATTGTCTTTACCTTTTCAGAAAAAGTTTGCTAACCCTTGTGCTAGGATATACAGTCATTTGTGAGGTATTTTAAAATTAAGTAAAAGAAAAAATAACAAACCCATTTTTTTTCTGAGTGCCTATGTCTTAGTTCAGGCTGCTATAACAAAACACCATTAACTGGACAATTTTTTTTTTTTTTTTTTTTTTTTTGGAGACGGAGTCTTGCTCTGTCGCCCAGGCTGGAGCGCAGTGGCGCGATCCTGCAAGCTCTGCCTCCCGGGTTCGAACCATTCTCCTGCCTCAGCCTCTGGAGTAGCTGGGACTACAGGCACCCGCCACCACGCCCGGCTAATTTTTTGTATCTTTTAGTAGAGACAGGGTTTCACCGTGTTAGCCAGGACGGTCTCGATCCTCTGACCTCGTGATCCGCCCGCCTCGGCCTCCCAAAGTGCTGGGATTACAGGCGTGAGCCACCGCGCCCGGCCTAACTGGATAATTTATAAACAACAGAAATTTGTTGCTGACAGTTCTAGATGTTGGGAAGTCTAAGATCAAGGGATTTGGTGTCTGGTGATGAGGGCATATAGATATTCTTCATAGATGGTCCTCCACGTGATCTCACGTGGTGAAAAAGGAGACAAGCTCCCACAGGCCTTTTTTATAAGGGAATAAATCCCATTCATGAAGGCTCCATTCTCACAACCTTCTAAAGGCCCCACTTCTTAATACTATTGCATTTGGGGTTAGGTTTCAACATACGAATTTGAGGGAGATGCCAACATTTAGACCATAGCAGTCTACTATGCCCCTAAACTCTTGTAAGCCAAGAAGCAGTAAAACACATACTTAGTCACTATGTGACCTTAAACGAGTTATGTATATTCTCTGAGCCTCAGTGTCTGTATTAGTTCATTCTCACACTGCTATAAAGAACTACCTGAGACTGAGTAATTTATGAAGAAAAGAGATTTCACTGACTCACAGTTTCAAAGGCTGTACAGAAAGCATGGCTGGGAGGCCTCAGGAAACTTACAATCGTAGCAGAATGCGAAGGGGAAGCAAGCACATCTTAACTATGGCAGAGCGGGAGAGAGAGAGAGAGTGCAGGGGAAAGTACTACACGCTTTTAGACAACCAGATCTCATGAGAACTCACTAGCACACAAGAACAGCAAGGAGGAAGTTTGCCCCCATGATTCAATCACCTCCCACCAGCTCCCTCCCCTAACATTGGGAATTACAAGTCAACATGAGATTTGGGTGGGGACACAGAGCCAAACCATATCAGTGTTCTCGTCACCAGAATGGGAAGAATTAGAATATTATCTGCTTCACTGGGTTGCTGTGAAGATTGGATGAAGTAATATACATGGTTATGTGTTAAATTGCTTCCTCCAGAAAAGATGTATTGAAGTCCTAATCCCCACTATCTCAGGATGTGACCTTAATTTGGAAATAGGACCATTGGAGATGTTATTAGTGAAGATGAGATCATACCAGAGTATGGTAAGCTCTTATCCCAATGTGACTGGCGTCCTTACAGAAGCCAGCCGTATGAAGACAGGCATGCAGGGAGAATGCTATGTGATGATGGAGGCAGTGATTGGAGTTATGCTGCCACAAGCCAAGGAACACTTGGGGCTACCAGAAGCTGGGAAAAGACAGAGAATAATTCTGCCCTAGAGGCTCTGAAGACAGTATAGCCCTGACAACACTTTGTTTTTGGATTTACAGCCTCCAAAATTGGGAGAGAATACATTTGTGTTGCTGAGGCACCCATTTTGTGGTGTTTTGTCATGACAGCCCTAGGAAATTAATACACATTTGAAGCTCTAAGAATAATACCTGCAATAACTCCACAACTCATGTTACAAAACAACTCATGTTAGAAATCATTCTAGGCCAGGCATGGTGGCTCACACCTGTAATCTCAGCACTTTGGGAGGCCAAGGTGGGTGGATCACCTGAGGTCAGGAGTTCCAGACCAGCCTGGCCAACATGACGAAATCCCGTCTCTACTAAAAAGACAAAAATTAGCCTGGCATGGTGGCACTTGCCTATAATTCCAGCTACTAGGGAGGCTGCAGCCGGAGGATTGCTTGAACCTGGGAGGCAGAGGTTGCAGTGAGTCAAGATCATGCCACTGCACTCCAGCCGGGCAGCAGAGTGAGACTCTGTCACAAAAAAAAAAAAAAAGAAAAAAAAAGAAGAAGAAGAAATTATTCTAGATATTTTGGCCATGTGCAGTGTGGCTCACGCCTGTAGTCTCAGCACTTTGGGAAGCTGAGGCAGGTGGATCACTTGAGCTCAGGAGCTTGAGAAAAACCTAGGCAATAAGGTGAGACCCTGTCTCTACAAAAATACAAAAAAAATTAGCTAGGCATGGTGGCATGTGCCTATGGTCCTGGCTATTCAGGAGGCTGAGGTGGGAAGATCACTTGAGCCCAGGCAGTAGAGGCTGCAATGAGCTGAGATTGTGCCACTAAACTCCAACCTGAGTGACAGAGTAAGACCCTGTCTCAAAAGAAAAAAGAAACAAGAAATTTTTCTAGATATTTTTACCTTGTTTCTGTTACTCTGTATAATAATTTTATTAGGTAGGTGTATTAGTCTACTTTAGCTGTCACTGACAAAATACCATGGACTGGGCAGCTTAAATAATATATATTTATTTTTTTCACAGTTTTGGAGGCTGGAAGTCCAAGTTCAGTGTGTCAGAATGATCAGCTACTGGCGGGCTCCTGTAGTTCCAGCTACTTGGGAGGCTGAGGCAGGAGAACGGTGTGAACCCAGGAGGCGGAGCTTGCAGTGAGCCAAGATCACGCCACTGCACTCCAGCCTGGGCAACAGAGTGTGACTCTGTCCACCCCCCCAACCAAAAAAAAAAAAAAAAAAAGAATGAGCAGCTACTGGTGAGGGTTTTCTTCTTGATTTGCAGATGGCCACCTTCTTGTTGTGTCTCCACATGGCCAGGAGAGAGAGAGCAAGAGCAAGATGTCTCGTGTCTCTTCTCACAAGGGCACAAATCTTATCCTAAGCGCCCCACCCTCATGACCTCACCTAACCCTAATTATCTCCCAAAGCCCTGCCTCCAAATACCATCACACTGGAAGTTCAAGCTTCAACATACAAATTTTGGTAACTACTGCTAATAATAATACTTATAACTGTTTCTTGTGGTAAGCATTATTATCCCTATTTTATTGGGAAGAAGACTGAGTCTCAGTGAGATCAATACTCAAGAAAAATAATAAAGGGGTGATGGTATTAGAAAAATGTGATTTCTATAGATGTGAGAATTTCTTTGGGGAGTTTTCATGCAGTACCATGTATACTCCATAAAGACAGTGGTATTGTGGGCTCTGGAATCAGGTAACCTAAGTTCAATTTTAGCCTCTGCCATTAATCAACTCTGGGACATTGGACAAGTTACTTAACTACTTGGAGTTTCAATCTCCTTATCTGTAAAATGGATGATTCCTAACTGATTGGAGTAGTTGTCACTTTTAAAATGACAAAATATATGTAAAGAGGATCCTAAAATGTCTGGAACAAAGGAGACATGAAATAAAAGTTAAAACTTCAGAGATCAATATACACATATATTCAATGCAGCCATAATTGTTAAAACAGATTTGGACAACTTCAATATCCAACAATAATTTAAACTAGGATTCATTCATATTAAGAAATGCTATGCAGGCATAATACTAAGATAGAAGTGTATTACCTTCCTGGGTTCTTTGCGTACTGTGTGACTTTAGGCAAATGATTTAATCATTTTGGGCCTCAATTTCCCCATATGAAAAATGTAAATAAAGGCAATACCTATTTCAAAGGGTCGTCATAAGGATTAAACAATATATAGTCCACACAAGATGCTTAAAATATTCCTAGGCACATAGCAGACACATGATAAACGCTAGCAATTATTACATTATGATTCCATTTGTATGGAAGGAAAGAAGGCTAATTGGCTAATTTCTGGAAAGAGATATAAGAATCTGCTCACTAATTGTTGTCTCTGGGGAGTGGGGATGAGAGGCAGGAGGGAGAAGGGCTTTTCCTTTCACTTTACCCATCCTGTGCCATTGGAAACAAACCAACCCCCAAGTTATTAGCTGTCTCTTGTTGGTGCTCTTTCTCACATAATGAAGAGTAGCTGAGCACTTTCTTCTACTGCCGGGCAGGGTTGCCTCTCAGACATGTGGGTACAGCTGCTAAAAGATTTCCATAAAGGTTGGTAAATAAGCGAATCCTTGTCCTCCATGATTCTGCAAGGTAAGGGTTAACTCCTTGCATGCTAGAAGCCTCTGAGATGCTGATTCGTAGTGACCCTGTTTGGTTTGTTCCCTGTGTCTGTAGTCCAGGTCAGTAAATATTTTGACTTTCAATCCTGGTGCCAGGCACTGACCTCAGAGCTGTACACCCATTGTATCTCACTGTAAACCATTCTTCAAGGCACTCATTCTTATTTTCCAAATGGTGAAGCAGAGGTTACTTATTACTTCTTATGCCCAACAACACAGAGCTCATGCAAGAATTCTGTCTGGCCCTTAAGGCTGTGTTCCCTTCTCTGTGTATCTTTGCTTTCATTAACTCACATTCCCTCCCTAAAAATGTTTATATGCTCTGCTTCAAAAAATTATTCTTGAAAAGGTTATTTTTTTTTTTTACCAGGTTTGTATTTCTAACTTGTCTCAACCGGTTTAACAGTTTCAAGAGAAGAGCAGAGTTATCAACTGTGTGAATAATTAACAAGTTGAGTTTGATCTCTGGGCAAAAACTGATCATTGAACTAAATTATTTGCCCTTAACAAAAAGGCAAGGAAAATTTCTCTATATAGGCATTGTTCAATGCCTGTATAGGCAAAGAAGCCAAGAAGACTTATTATAAACTTGCTCTGTTCCTCCTACCGCAGAGCAAGTCCCCCCTGCCCAAGGGTACAAGCCCTGAACCAGTCCTGGAAACAAGGACTCTGACTCCAGGGAGACTGGAAGTGGTTTTGGAAACTGTACAACCTCAGGTTTAAGTCATTATTAGCGGTATGACCTTGGGCAAGGTTACCTAATTCCCTCCTTCATTTCCTTTGTCATTTGTAAATGGGGGTGACAGTGTTTATAGGCACTAAGCTAATATCCAGCAGGGACATTAATATTTTCCAGCAGTCATCAACCAATCAAAAAGCTGTACATGGAACTGCAGCAGGGTGCTGAGGCCTCAGCTCTGCAGGCATGTAGCAGTTGGTTGTATTGTGGAGATATCCACAGGCATCCCACGGGAGAGGCCAAGTGGACAGAAAGATGGGGGTGCTATGGTAATGAGAGGTGAGTTTCAGGGAAGCCACTATTCACCAACTGGTGTGGAAGTGTTCCAATAGTCTAACAACTAGTACAGCTGTGCAAGTGATTGTAGGCTAGATATGGGTCCTTTGCAAGCGAGATTGCATTTCTAGGGGAATTTACTCTGGGCTGGATACTGTACCTGTCTTAGACAGTTTGAACCACTATAAAAAATTGCTGCAGACTGGGTGGCTTACAAACAGAAATTTACTTCTCACAGTTCTGGAGGCTAGAAGTCTGAGATCAGGTTCTGGTAAGGACCCTTTTCTGGATTCCAGACTGCCAATTTCTAGTTGTATCTCCGTGGGGTGGAAAGAGGGCAAGAAAGTTCTCTGGGTTCCTTTCTAAAGACACATAATCCTATTCATGAGAGCTCCACTCTCATGACCTAATTACCTCTTAAAGGTACCACCTCCAAATATGATTATATCTCAGAGGTTATGATTTCAACATGGAAATTTTGGAGAAACAAAGCATTCAGTCCATCTCAGTGGCTAAACTCTCTCACATGATTCCATGTAATCATCACAAACATTCAGTTAAGAAGATGTTACTTCAGGCCCACTTTTCAGATGAGGAAACTGCATCTTCAAAAGTTAGAATGGCTAGTAAGTGGGGAAACAGTAACCCAAACCCAAGCTGAGTAGTGGGAAGGCCAAACTCTTACCTGCCATGTGAGAGAGAAGGAAATCCTGAGCAACGATGAAACATCAAAGTTGAGAACTTCGAGGGGAAAGGATAAACATGGGTTCTGGGCTGTGGGACAATTACATGAGGAATTGAAAGGCTGCTAGGCATAGAGTCCTTGGACAAGGATAATATTAAAAACATTTCTTCCATTTGCACTTTACAAAATGCTTACAAAAGATCAACCGGTGTAAAGGGTAGGCAGAAGTTCTTTGCACAATGCTTATTCATCCAAGTTTGAAATCATGCGCAAATAAAAAGTTCAAAAAAACCCAAAGCCCTTTACAAACAGGGGCCCAAGCTCTCTGTCATCCCTCAGTTGGTTTTTTTCAATGTCTTGTCCTCATCAACTCATTTTTCAAAGTAACAGAGGCCACTGAAGAAGATCTAAGTCTGGAAGTCTCATATTCCTCCACTCCAACTCTCAGCAGCACTGTGGCAACCTGAAGAGAAGCCTTTGGGGTTATGTGATTTGGGAAATGCTTGCAAATGAAATGCATGTAACTGCTAGAAATAACCATAATGCCACAGGAGGAGATTTGGTCCAGGAGTCAGATAACTGGGGATTCCATCCTAATGGTGAACCTGCCCCTATAAACTTCAAACAATTATTCAGGGAAAAAGAGAGGGGGAGAAATAAACATAAACCAAGTTTGCAGCATGGTCAGCATTAATCCTGAGGTCAGCTCATTCTCTGACCTGCTTCCTCATAGTTGTTCGGTGCCTACTTTCTTAAAATCATTAGACCCTGTTAGGAGATTATAGTTCCCTTATCTGCTCTATACATAGCAACTTGATTATGAAATGTTAAGTCTTCCCTTTGAGATACTCCTTCAGGTCCTGCAGACAGATGAATTTACTGACTCAGCTAGTCCGAAGAACCCCACTGATGCCAGCTGATCTGAAGGACTCCATGAGGAGCTGACTCACCAAAAAATGCAGTTTCCACATCCCGATGACTTCATCTCCTTGCCTTGATTAATGAACAACTCCAATTTTCCAGCCCTTCAACCTCCACAATCCCCTTAAAAACCTTAACCCAGAACTCCTTGGGGCGATAGAGACTTGAGGTTCTCTTCTCATCAACTTGCTCACCACCCGTGATTATTAAACTTTGTCTGCTACAAACCCTGCTGTCTCAGTGTAATGGCTCTGTTACTGCCCAGTGGGCATATAAGCCTGTTCGTCCTATAACAGTGGGTCCATTTCACAGCCCAATGATCATACACAAGCTATACTTCCTCTGTAAAATGGGAATCACAGTGGCAACCTCCAAGGTTATGCTGATGATTAAATGAAATAGCATTTGTAAGGTTCTAAGCACGGGACCTGGCATACAGGATATGCTCAATAAACATTTTATTTCCCCTTTCCTGAGGCTCAATTTCCACACTTATTCAAGGAGGAGAGTAATAATACCTTAAAGAGAGGGCACAAAGATCAAATGCCATAACCTGTGAAATGTGATTAGGAAATGCATCATTTTACGAATGAGTGTTGCCTTTACTGCTGGACATGACAAAGAAGGCCCAAACCTACTCTCACCCCTAACCACATCCCACAATTGAATGTGTCATACTGCCTTTATTACTCTCAAGTAACTTTTGGCTCTTTAACCCAATCTTTGCAACAAGCACACAACTAGTGAAGCAGTACTTATACTTCTGCACAGAGTTGATATTTCCCAATATGTCTAACCCAGAGCTGTGGATCCATCAAATGTTTGGTGAACATTTGTGGTTGAGATCACCCCTTCCATTCATTCTTGAACTTCCCCAACTTTCCCTTCTCCGCAACATCAACTTATCCTCCACCAAGTTAACTTCTTCACTATCATTTACTTTCTGAAGTCAAAAATCATTCTTGACTCTTTAATTTCCTTCACTCTGGGCCCCTTACCCTGAATCATAATCCATCTGGAAGTCTACCTAGAGAACATATCTCAAATCTGTCTACTTTATTTACCTATTATCCTAGTCCTAGATATCATGTTCTATCCTAGAGCTACTTGAAAAGTCCTTCATTTCCACTCTTACACCTCTTATTTCCCTGCAAATCCATTCTACACACAAAAGCTAAGGTGACCTCCAAAAATCACAATCAGATCAAATTGCATCCCTGCTTAAAACCTTTCAATGATTTCTCATTTCATTGCAAATAAAATTCAAACTTTACCGTGGAACCCAATGACCTGTATGATACATCCCCCAACTACGTTCACTCACCAACAAATGCGTATTGAGTATGTGACAAGTGTTGGAGACTTAGAAACAAATTTTGAAAACAGGTGGAAATCCCTGTTTTCATGGAGGTAACATTTCTGTGCAGTGTTTTCCTACTTTTTCTTTCTTTCTTTTTTTTTTTTTTTTTGACAGAATCTCTCTCCGTCACCCAGGCTGGAGTACAGTGGCTTGATCTTGGCTCACTGCAACTTCCACCTCCCTGGTTCAAGTGATCCTCCTGCCTCAGCCTCCCGAGTAGCTGGGATTACAGGCATGCACCACCATGCCTGCCTGGCTAATTTTTGTATTTTTAGTAGAGACGGGGTTTCACCATGTTGGCCAGGCTGGTGTCAAACTCCTGACCTCAAGTGATACACCCGCCTCAGTCTCAGTCTCCCAAAGTGCTGGGATTACAGGCATAAGCCACCGTGCCTGGCCTTCTCCTACCTTTTTAACCTCAACCCACAGAAATACATTTTACATCCCGTCCCTACACCTACTAGAAGTATTTGTAAAGGAAACAATAACAAAAATCATTAAAAAGAAACTTACCCTTACTGTTAATACATATAATAAAGTAAAAACATAACAAAAGTTTAACCCAGTAGAATCCTTGCTAAAGATATGTGTACTTCACTCTAATATTTTCTTATCCAATTTCATACACACACACACACACACACACACACACACTATCTGCTTACAACAATCTAAGTTGATTTCTTGACTCCAAAAAGTAACCTCCACTGTGAAAAATACTGTTCTAGCCAGGCCTCCTGCTACAGATTTTGTGACCACAAGACAGTCATCTAAGTTTTGCCAGCTATCAAATAGTGAGAAGCCTTCACAATTAGGTGAGTTAATTCATTAGAATGCACATTGACACTTGGCATGCGGAAGACTCTCACCACATGCCCATCTTTTCTTGTGCCATTCTTTGTTTTGTTTTGTTTTGTTTTGGAGACAGGGTCTTGTTCTGTCACCCAGGCTGGAGTGCAGTGGCATGATCTTGGCTCACTGGAACTTCCGCCTCCCAGGTTCAAGTGATTCTCCTGCCTCAGCCTCCTGAGTAGCTGGGATTACAGGCACCCACGACGATGTCTGGCTAATTTTTGTATTTTTATTAGAGACAGGGTTTTGCCATGTTGGCCAGGCTGGTCTCGAACTCCTGACCTCAGGTGATCTGCCCACCTCAGTCTCAGTCTCCTAAAGTGCTGGGATTACAGGCGTGAGTCACCGCGCCTGGCCTTGCCATTCTTTCTAGTACCCACTTCATTTCTGGTCCTTGAACATACCACCTTCATCTTCTTGGTGCTCTTTCTCCCAGAACTTCACCTTCCTACCCCTTCTCGTCATGTAAATCTTAGCTCAGATGTCATTTCCATGAAGAAGGCTGCCACCCCGAGTAACTGTCTAGTGACGTTTGAAATCCCTGCTTTAATTATCTTTAATTATCTGTTTAACAAGTGTCTAGTATTTTCTTGTTGATTCGTTTTCCGCTGCCTCACTAGAATAGGTAGATAGCTCTTATGAAAATGGGGTCTTTGCTTGTCCTTTTCACAACACTGACACCAGCGCTTAAAATAGTGCCTGACAAAAAGTAGTTGTTCAAGAAATACTTGCTGATGTATTTCCTTTTCCTTGCCTGAAAATAATAACAACACTAATAAAGATGTCCAGGCACAGTGGATCAGGCCTGTAATCCCAGCACTTTAGAAGGCTGAGTCAGGAGGATCCCTTGAGCCCAGGATTACGAGACCAGCCTGGGAGACATAGCAAGACTCTGTCTATATACAAATATAATTTTTTTTTTTTTTGAGACATAGTTTCACTCTTGTTGCCCACGCTGGAGTGCAATGGTGCGATCTCGACTCACCGCAACCTCTGCCTCCTGGGTTCAAGCGATTCTTCTGCCTCAGCCTCCCTAGTAACTGGGATTACAGGTGGCCGCCAGCACGCCCAGCTAATTTTTTGTATTTTTAGTAGAGATGGGATTTCACTATGTTGGCCAGGCTGGTCTCGAACTCCTGGCCTCAGGTGATCCACCTGCCTCAGCCTCCCAAAGTGCTGGGATAACAGGCATGAGCCACTGCACCCTGCACAAAAAATATTCTTAAAAATTAACCAGGCATAATGACATATGACTGTAGTCCCATCTACTCAAGAGGCTGAAGTGGGAGAGGCATTTGAGCCCAGGAGGTTGAGACTGTAGTGAGCTGTGATCACCCCACTGCACTCCAGCCTGGGTGACAAAGTGAGACTCTGTCTCAAAAAAAAGAATACGTGTTGAAATAAATGAGTAATCTAGAGACTACGCCCTCACTAGAGTCAACTAGTAGGCAGATGTAATCATGTTGAAATATTTTTCCCTAAAGAAAACAGGGGATTTGGAGTTAGAATTTCTGAACTTCAGGACTAGCTCCTCATTTATTAGTTCCCTAACTGTGATGGGCTCAGTTGCATTCCCCAAAATTTATACATGGAAATCTTAACCCCTAGTATGTCAGAATGTGACTGTATTTGGAGATAAGGTCTTTAAATAAGTAATTAAGGTTAAATAAGGTCATTAGGGTGGGCATTAATCCAATATAACTGGTGTCCTTAGGAGAAGACAGAATTTGGGCAAAGATATACAGAGGGAAGGCCATGTGAAGGCATAGAGAGAAGGTGAACATTTACAAGCCAAGGAGAGAGACCTCAGAAGAACCCAACCCTGCCAATACCTTGATCTTGGATTTCCCAGCCTCCAGAACTGTGAGAAAATAAATTTCTGTTATTTAAGCCCTGTAGTCTGTGGTACTTTATTATGACAGCCCTAGCACACTAATGCACTAGGCTTGGGTGAATCATGAAGCATCTCTCTCTGTTTTTCACTTGCAACATGAGGACAGTGCTTCGCTCAGGAGCTAATTTACGTAAAAGCACCAGCACAAATCCAGGCATACAATAGGATCTTTACATATGTCTATTTTCCCCACAATATTTTTCTTTACCACTAATTTATTTATTAATATTTATTATTTATTTATTTTTGAGACAGTCTCACTCTGTCACCCAGGCTGGAGTACAGTGGCGTGATCTCAGTTCACTGCAACCTCTGCCTCCCAGGGTCAAGCGATTCTCCTGCCTCAGCCTCCTGAGTAGCTGGGATTACAGGCACCCACCACCACGCCTGGCTAATTTTTGTATTTTTAGTAGAGACAGGGTTTCACCATGTTGTCTAGGCTGGTCTTGAACTTCTGACAGGTGATCCACCCACCTCAGCCTCCCAAAGTGCTGGAATTACTGGCATGAGCCACTGTGCCTGGCCTATTAATTTAAAAATAGATGCAGGCTGGGCACAATGGCTCACACCTGTAATCCCAGCACTTGGGAGACAGAGGCAGGAGGATTGCTTGAGCCCAAGAGTTTGATACCTGCCTGGGCAATACAGAGAAACCCCATCTCTACAAAAAAAATCAAAAAATTAGCCTTGTGTGGTGGCATGTGCCTGTGATCCCAGCTACTGGGGAGGCTGAGGTGGGAAGATTGCTTGAGCCCAGGAGGTAGAGGTTGCAGCGAGATGTGATTGCTCCACCGCATTGCAGCCTGGGTGACAGAGCAAGACCCTGTCTGGGAAAAAAAAAAAAAAAATGTAGATTTTCATGAGTTCATTGAAATTTGCAAAATCAGACTGAGCAATACCTGAGGTCAATAGTATCTTATTTGTCTTTGTAGTCCCAGGACATAGGACAGTAGCAGGTTGAATAGAGGCAGAGCAGGTATGAACCTCAGTTCATAAACTCATAAGGGGAAGAATTATCACTGATATTATTTTCCTGAAGTAACTAAAGTCACAGTCCAAACCCCCAGGCTTCCAAGATGGAAGAAAGTTCAGTCTTAATGTTTCTTGACTTTCTATCCTCTACTCTGAACTACGGTTTTGGGGAGGTCTGTATATCAGTCACTTTCAGGTCTTGCAGCCCTGCAATTTCTCATCTACTGCTTAGGGGACTTAGGGATCTTTGGCAAGGTAGGGTGCCATATACCTAGGCTCTGATCTCCTGGGTCCCCATGAAGCCACTCATCTATGTCATTGCTACGTCCCCAGTGGCCTGCCAAGAAGCCCTAGTGTAGGTCATACGACCTCTATATTCTTGGGTTCTCTCTGTCCCCAGCCACAGAGAACTTCATCTCTTCTCCCAGCTTGAGCTTCTCGGGGCTGCTCCTCACCCTGGATAGCTCCAGAGCCCTCTGGTGGGTTTAGACTCCTTCAGAAAAGAACACTTGACAACAGATTTTCACCAACTGACAGCATCACTTTGGAAAAACGTTTACTTTTAAGGCCCATAATATCCTTAGCCTTTTCTCCTACCTCTGTATGCCATCCCCTACCCATGCTGATATGCTTTAGCTTTGTGTCCGTACCCAAACCTCATCTTGAATTATAACCCCCAGGTGTTAAGGGGAGGGACCAGGTGGGAGGTAATTGAATCATGGAGGCAGTTTCCCCCGTGCTATTGTCGTGATAGTGAGCGAGTTCTCACGAGATCTGATGGTTTTATAAGTGTCTGGCATTTCCCCTGCTGGCTCTCATTCTTTCTCCTGCAGCCCTGTGAAGAGGTGCCTTCTGCCATGATTGTAAGTTTCCTGAGACCTCCCCAGTCATGTGGAACTGTGAGTCAATTAAACCCATTTTCATTATAAAATACCCAGTCTCAGGTATTTCTTCATAGCAGTGTTAGAAAAGACTAATACGCCTGCCATGAGTTTTTAAATTTTTATTTACTTATTTATTTATGTTGAGACAGGGTCTCAGTCTGTTGCACAGGCTGGAGTGCAGTGGCACGATCACAGCTCACTGCAGCCTCAACCTCCCAGACTAAGGTGATTCTCCCACCTCAGCCTCCTGAGTAGCTGGGACTTCAGGTGTACGCCACTATACCCAGCTAATTTTTATACCTTTTTTTTTGTAGAGACGGTGTTTCATCATGTTGCCCAGGCTGGTCTTTGAACTGAGTTTAAGCAATTCACCCACCTTGTCTTCCCAAAGTGCCTGGGACTACAGGCATGGGCTACCATGCCTGGCCCAGATTTTGTAATTTCTTAAGTACTCTGAGAACCCTGATGCAATCATTGTCTCTTAGTTGACTATTTCAGTCATTTGCAAGTAAATTGGAAATGATGGAACATCCAAAACAGTTGCCAAATCCTTACGATGAAACTCTCAACATTAGAGTTAGCAGATTTAGCTATTGAAAATACAAGATGCAATATTTGGGACATACTTGTACTAAAAAAATGTATTCATTGCTTATGTGAAATTCAAATTTTACTGGATGTCCTGTATTTTATCTGGCAACTCTAATTTAACTCATAAGGAAATCTCTTGGGGCAGTGCTTCTCAAACTCCAGCTGCATTGGGATCACCTGGAGGGCTTCTTAAATCAGGTGGCTGGGCCCTGCCCCTAGAATTTGTGATTCAGTAGGGCTGAAGGGGGCCTGAGAATTTGCTTTCCTAACAAGCTCTCAGATGATGTTGCTATTGCTGGCACGGGAGCCACACTTTGAGAACAATTGTCTTAGGAAACAGGCAAGGAATCAATTTCATATGCGCTTAGCAAATTTCATGACCTCTCTGTGCTTCCATGACCTTAACTGTAAGATGGAGAGATTAATAATAAATACCTCAACCTACTTCTTAAGGTTCACTGCAGGATTAAATGAGTTTACATATAGAAACTGCTTACAATAGGGCCTAGCACTTTCCTGTGCTATATAAGTGTAAACTTGTTATCATTAATATTATTATTATTCCCTCCTGCCTTCAAATTAAAAAGCTGAAAAAACTCTGCTTTTCATTGATCTTAATAATGACCATCGAGAGTTGTCAAAAACATGCTAAAATGATGCAAAGAAGTTTAAGAAAACAGGCAGCATTACATATTAAAAAATACTTAATGAAAAATGGTAAAAGATAATGGTGTAGCTGCTGTGAAGAACAGTTTGGCAGTTCTCCAAAAAGCTACCATAGAATTAACACGTGATCCAGCAATTTCACTTTTAAATATATTCCCAAAATAGTTGAAAACAGGAACTTAAATACTTGCATGCCAATGTTCATAGCATTATTCCCAATAGCCAAAAGGTGTAAACAACCCAAATGTCCATGAACAAATGAATGTTTAAGCAAAATATGGTATATACAAACAATGGAATATTATTCACCCATAGAAAGGAACGAAATACTGGCAGGGCATGGTGGCTTACACCTGTAATCCCAACACTTTAGGAGGCCGAGGCTGGCAGATCACTTGAGGTCAGGAGTTCAAGACCAGCCTGGGCAACATGGTGAAACCCTGCCTCTAATAAAATACAAAAAAATTAACTGGCGTAGTGGTGGGTGTCTGTAATCCCAGCTACTCGGGAGGCTGAGGCAGGAGAATTGCTTGAACCTGGGAGGCAGAGGCTGCAGTGAGCCAAGATGGCACCACCACCGCACTCCAGCCTGGGTGACAGAGTGAGACTCTGTCTCAAAAAAAAAAAAAAAAAAAAAAAAGGGAAGGAAATACTTACACATGCTATGTTTTAAATAAACCTTGAAAACATTATGTTAGGTAAAAGCAGTCAGTTCTCTCATCCTCCTGCCTCCCTCTGGTAAAGAGGCTTGAGATTACATTTGGTGCTCCCGCATCATTTAGGCTAATCTTTCCATCTCAAGATCCTTAACTTAATCATACAAGCAAAGTCCCTTTTGCCATGAAAGGTGACATATTCACAGGTTCCGGGGATTCAAATGTGGATACCTTTTGGCAGAGGGGACAGTATTCTGCCTACCAAATCATCTCACCACAGGATTGGAAAAGCTGGCCTTGGAATCTCAGTCTTATCACTTAGCAGCTGTGCCACCCTGCTTACCTAACCTCCTCAGCAGCACCCTTAAAATGGCCATAAATGAGGCCTTGCAGGGCTATTGTGAGAATGATGATAATGAGTCGCAGGAGCTGGGACCAAGAGAGCCCTCAGTGTGAACAGTCAGCATTATTATTATGATCTTAAGCCCTCTAGTTTTTCCAACAGGAGTACTATAAGGTTTAGACTTAAGTGAAATTGCTGGGTGAAATGCTAAGTTCTATTCAGATGTTGGTTATGATATTTTCTCAGAACGATCGACCTACACGTTTCCTTTATTTTTCATTTCATTCCAGGTCATTTGGGGATGAAGAGGTGGGTAAGGCTAGCCAAGCAGTCTTCCTTGCAGTCCCTACTCTTAGCATCATACATAACTGTGTCTGGAAATAGAACATGCACTGTCACTTTTTGATATCTTATTTTAAAAGGCAAAACTAGGAAGCTCCTGATGAAAAAACAATGTGAGAAAATGTTCTATGATCAAAATTAGCAGGGTATATGAATGTGCTGAGCTATGTAACAACATCTCAGAGTGTAAAAAACAAGCATCTCTTTATTCATTCAGAAGTATTTATTGAGCACTTACTATTGTCCAAGTACTGTGTTAAGCACTGGGTATACCGTGGTGATCAAAGCAACTGAGGTCCTTGCCCTTATTCTAGTGGGAAGAGGCATACAATAGGGGGATAAAAAACTATGGGGCTGGGTGTGGTGGCTCATGCCTGTAATCCCAGCACTTTGGAAGGCCAAGGTGGGCTGATCACTTGAGGTCAGGAGCTCAAGACCAGCCTGGTCAATGTGGTGAAACCGTGTCTCTACTAAAAATACAAAACTTAGCCAGGCATGGTGGCAGGCAACTGTAATCCCAGCTACTTGGGAGGCTGAGGCAGGAGAATTGCTTGAACCCAGGAGGCAGAGCGTACAGTGAGCCAAGATCACACCACTGCACTCCAGCCTGGGCGACAGAGTGACACTCTGTCTCAAACAAAAAAGAAAAAAAAATTCACTGAGTGAATCCAGCAATGAAGTGCTTGGGACTGAATTCAAATGTCTGCCATAGAAGAAAACTGGTGACCCACTGATTTGAATTTTTGAATTTTTGGCAGAATAAATGAGACTCGTTCAGGTTGTAAAAAATAAAATACTAATAGAAACTTAATATATTATTTTTTACCTTTGAGTAGGCAAATATGTTCAAACAATTGAGTATGTTATTAGCATTATTGAAAATTGGCACCATCTTTTATAGAGGGCCATACGGTTGTTCCTATCAAAATTTGAGGCTGGGTAAGTGGCTCACGCCTGTAATCCCAGCACTTTGGGAGGCTGAGGAAGCGGGTCACCTGGGGTCAGGAGTTTGAAACAAGCCTGGTCAACATGGCGAAACCCCGTCTCTATTAAAAATACAAAAATTAGGCTTGGTGGTGGACACCTATAATCCCAGCTACTCGGGAGGTTGAGGCAGGAGAATTGTTTAAACCCAGGAGGCGGAGGTTGCAGTGAGCTGAGATTGCACCATTGCACTCCAGCCTGGGTGACAGAGTGAGACTCCATCTCAAAAAAACAAACAAACAAACAAACAAAACAAAATTTAATTGTGCATGACCTTTATTTAGAAATTTCACTTCAGTGATTATATCCTTCAGAAATACATATATGCCAAGAACAGGTACCGCAAGATGTTTGTGGTATCATTTGTAATTAGGAAAAGTTGGAGATGGCTTACGTGGGCATTAACGAGACAATGGGTAAATAAGAAACAGAAGCTGCTTTCCTATAATAGCCAGCTGTTAAAAATGTTCCAGACACTTTATGTACTAAAATAAAAGTCCTGATTTATTGACGAGGTTTTTTAAAAAACATGGCAAAGAAATATGGGTAGCAAGATGTAATTTGAGAAAAAAAAAAAACAAACCTGGGTGCAGTGGCTCATGCCTGTAATCCCAACGCTTTGGGAGGCTAAGGCAGAGGGATCTCTTGAGGCCAGGAATTTGACACCAAACTAGGCAACATAGCGAGACTCCAACTCTACAAAAAAAAAAAAAAAATTTTAAAACTACCTAGGTGTGGTGGCTCATGTCTGTAATCCCAACATTTTGGGATGCTGAGGTGGGCGGATCACTTGAGGCCAGGAGTTCAAGGCCTGCCTGGCCAACATGGTAAAACCCTGTCTCTACTGAAAATACAAAAATTAGCCAGACTTGGTTGAACCCAGGAGGCGGAGGTTGCAGTGAGCCAAGATCGCACTGCTGTGCTCCAGCCTGGGCAACAGGGTGAGACTCTATCTCAAAAAATAATAGTAATAATGTAATCTAATTGGCTGAGTCTATATCAGCAATATGAAAAAAGGGAGTTACTAATCAATTTCTAGTATTGGCTCCCACGTTCCACTCCCTATCCCACTCCAGTTGTCACACACGTGCAAGGACAGATATGTGTGTTTCACCATTAAATAAAGGACTGATAAGATGGGAGCAGGATTATGTTGGAATCTTTCTCTGATAAGACATGCCCTACCTGCTTAACCTTCCCCAAGAAGTCTATTGCTTACCCCTCCCTCTTCCAAGAGGTGGGTGGTTGGGGTGGGGGAAAGGTTAGCTGACCCCACTCAGTGGCGCCCTAGGCCTGGGGCTTTCCCGAACCTTATCATCACACTCTATCACAGGCATTGCATCTACTATCAGCCTGTCTGTCTTCCTGCCGGGGAATGTGGGCAGACACCTGAACCACGTGGTATTCCTGTTTTCAGACCCAGTGGTAGAACAATGCCTGGTGGGCTTTCATAAACACTTAAGGAATGAACAGACATGGCTGTAGCCAGGAACGTCATTTGGCCTGGCGAAAGCAGCAGAGGGGCCTGCCGACAAGTGTCTCTAAGGCCAGCTAAGAGCAGCTGAAAATAGTCCAATTCTCAGCCCTGGCGGAGGAGGAAGGAGAAATAGTTGCAGGTAAAGTTATTTTCCTGGATACTGTAATAGTGGATTTGTCAAAAACCACAGAGTGTACAGCACAAACAGTGAACCCTAATGTAAACTATGAACTTTGGTGGATAAAGACCGGACAATGTCAGCGTATTGATTGTAATAATTGTACCACACGGATGCCTAATGTTAATGGGGGAGTAGTTGTGGGGAGAGGGGGAGGAGGGGCATGTGGGACCTCTCTGGGAACCTAAAACTGCTCTAAAAAATAGTGTCTTGGCTGAGCATGGTGGCTGACGCCTGTAATCCCAGCACTTTGAGAGGCTGAGGCAGGGGGATCACTTGAGGGCAGGAGTTTTAGACCAGCCTGGCCATCATGGTGAAACCCCGTGTCTACTAAAGATACAAAAATTAGCAGGGCATGGTGGTGGATACCTGTAGTTCCAGCTACTCAGGAGGCTGAGGCAGGAGAATCGCTTGAACCCGAAAGGCGGAGGTTGCAGTGAGCTGAGATCGTGCCACCGCACTCCAGCCTGGGTGACAGAGACTCTCAAAAAAAAAAAAAAAAAGTTTTAATTTTTTAAAAAGTACCAAAATAAATGACAGTACAAAAAACTATCACCATTTTGATGTTTTATGGCTTTATGGACAACTCTGCTATTTCTGAACTATGAGAAGAAACAGATCCTCTCAGAATACATCAGAATAAAGCGTGCATATCCACTGAGATACACAAGCGTTCTCTCCACGGGCTGTGATGTGTTGCCTAAGAGTAGAGTCAGATGGTAAAGAGAAATACACTCTGAGATGGAAAACAAAACACAACAAATCATGAATGAAGCAAAATTTAAAACAAACGGAAACCCCTGAACATGTTTTCTAAAATAAACGAGACATGGATTAATTTGCTTTTTCCCTAGCCACTGCTTAGGTTTGGTTTATAATATTAAACATAATGTCAAAATTTGCCAGTTCAAAAAAAACTTGGGGGATAGTGCCAACTTTTCACAACAAAAGCACTTCCTGAAATTCAGTCAATTATTATCATTATTAACCATTTTTTTTGTTTTTGTTTTTGTTTTGAGACAGAGTCTTGTTCTGTCACCCAGGCTGGAGTGCAGTGGGTCACTGCAACCTCTGCTTCCCAGGTTCAAGAGATTATCCTGCCTCAGCCTCCTGAATAGCTGGGATTACAGGCTCCTGCCACCACACCCAGGTAATTTTTATATTTTTAGTAGAGATGCAGTTTCACCACGTTGGCCAGGCTTGTCTCAAACTCCTGACCTTAGATAGTTAAGTGCTGGGATTATAGGCATGACTCACCATGCCAGGTCCTGTTTTTCACATGAATGAGGTTTAGGGTGATGGACAAGGAACAAGTATTCATTAAAACAAAGAGCAACATCTTACAGCCATCTCCAAGGATAACATTACACCTGAAACCTTGCCATAGATTGTGCTGTGTGCTCCACACACACAGACCCGGAACCAAGTTCCTAGCATGGTAAAGGGACTTGCTGAAGGCCACACATCTCAAATCAAGCCATTTGCAGTGGAGCCAACGCATAGGGTCACCATGCCACACCTAAGTGCCCTGTGATGCACTAAGCTGTTCATGTAAGTCAATGAATAGCTTAATGGAGTAGGCATTCCTAATAGCCTTGGTTTTTAGATTAGTCAAGGTGGCTGAAAGAAGTTACTAACTTGCCCAAGGTTACATTGGAGGTCAGGGGTTGGAGCCATGATGAGAAGCAGGCTATGTGGCCTGATGTCTATATGTACTGGGGGGCGCTAAAGAAGTCACGCAAAGACAGAGGAGGAACAATTGAAGGAGAGACTGTCACAGTGCTTGGCAACAGGGAGGGTGGGGTGATTACCCTGGGGCCTGTTACTGTTACCCATAAGAATGTGAAGTCCTTCTGGATGAGTTGCCTCTCTTGTTCCTGCTGCTTCTTGCCTCCAGGGTTGCTTCAATAAAAGTGGAAGCATAAATGCTATTCAGATAATGCGTCATGCCACTTGTTGGAGCAGAAGAGGGTTCCGAGTACTCTCCATGGGGTGACAGGAAGGGCAGGGAAGGGGTGATCAGGTGATCTTTCAGTGTAGGAAGAGTAGCCTGGGGCTTTGGAGACCAGCTTTCCTGTTCCCGGCCAGAAGTTGTCATTTATTAGTTATGTAATTTGGGACAAATCACTTAATTTCCCTAAGCTTCTTTCCTCAACTGTAAAATGAATATAATATTAGTATCTGTTCAGAAAGTCTGCGGTGATTAAAGTAGGACAGAGTGGACAAGGTGACATCGTCATTGTTTATGTTATTACTGTAAAATCCCTTTTTGTCCCTCCCTGACTACCCGGAGCCCAGTGTCTTAAAAATGCTCAGTAATGGGTGCATGCTGGTAGTCCCAGCTACTTGGGAGGCTGAGGCGGAAGGACTGCTTGGGACCAGAAGTTCAAATCCAGCTGGGCAACATAACTAGTCCTAAACAAACAAAGTGCTCAGTAAATATGTGTTGAATTAATTAGTATACATATTTAATAATATGTGTAAACAAAGTAAATGGTTAATCTACTAAAGAGCGATGGTCAAAAAATTATTTCTTAAAAAAATTTTTTTATTGTTTTGTTGTGTTGTTTGTTTGTTTTTGAGATGGAGTCTCACTCTGTCGCCCGGGCTGGAGTGCAGTTGCGCCATCTCAATTCACCGCAAACTCGGCCTCCCAAGTTCAAGCGATTCTTCAGCCTCAGCCTCCTGAGTAGCTGGGACTACAGCCGTGTGCCACCACGCCTCGCTAATTTTTATATTTCATCGTGTTGGCCAGACTGGTCTCGAACTCCTGACCTCAGATTACCTGCCTGCCTTAGCCTCCCAAAGTGTTGAGATTACAGGCGTGAGTCACTGTGCCTGGCCTTATTACTGTTTTAATGAGATGGAGTCTCACTGTATTGCCCAGGCTGGTTTGAAACTACTAGACTCAAGAGATCCTCCCAATTTGGCCTCCTAAAGTGCTGGGATTACAGGCACGAGCCACCTCACCTGGCCAAGAAATATTTCAAACATTACAGCATCTGCTAAATAATTGAAGTATTTACTAGTTATCTCTTTCTTATCTTACCAAGTTCTCATGCATAGCTAAGAAATTCTACAAGACCAAAGGGAAGACCTCTCTCTCCCACACAATAACTTCATTTTGACTAAGGCTTTTGAACACAAACAATACCCCAGATTTCCCTAGTAAATCATACTAGTTTTTTTTTTCTTTTTCTTTTTTTAAGAGGGAGTCTCACTCTGTCGCCCAAGCTGGAGTACAGTGGCGTGATCTCGGCTCACTGCAACCTCTGCCTCCCAGGTTCAAGTGATTCTCCTGTCTCAGCCTCCAAGTAGCTGGGATTACAGGCACACACCACTATACCTGGCTAATTTTTGTATTTTTAGTGGAGATGAGGTTTCACCATGTTGGCTAGGCTGGTCTCAAATTCCTGACCTCAGGTGATCTGCCTGCCTTGGCCTCCCAAAGTGCTGGGATTACAGGTGTGAGCCACCGCGCCCGGCCCATACTAGTTATTGATCGGAGATTTACATGCAGTATTCCATTTTGTCCTCACAAGCACCATTTTAAGGTAGATTTAGTTCAATTATATTATTACATATTATATACTAGTTGTATTACTTTACTAATGCAACTGAAGTTCAGAGAGTGAATTGGTGGATGCCATTAACTCGTTATAAGAGGAAGTGGGTTCCAAGAAAGTAACTTCTGCCAAGGTTACTGGCCTAATAATAAGCGAAGGCTGGAGGAGAGAAAACCAGGTCGTTTGACTGTAAAGCCTTAACCACTATTCAATATGGTGAGCCCAGGTCAGACCCTCTACCTGCAGGTTAGCTTTGTCACTGAGAATTCTCCAAAGTAATGAGTTTAAAAAGAATGCACTGACTATCAAGACAACTAGATTCTTGGAGTTAACTACATTATGTAAGTTTTCCAAAGAAAGTATCAGAGTGTGCATCTTTTGAGTCATTTATGGTCACACTGGACAAGACACTAGGTACTATATTTATGCCAATGGCTTGCCAACTGAACAAAATAACCTGTTCCCCAATCACAATTCCAAGGCTGTGGCAGCCAGGTTATAAACCCTCCTGCTCCATTTTACTACTGCTCTTCCATCCAGCCTGGCCAATGCCACTTGTCCGTTGATTTGCACCCAGGCAAAGGCCCGACTTCACAATCCATTCCATAACCTGGCTGGCAATATAAGTCATCCTTAGCACCCTTCCACCCAGAACAACCTCTAGTTGCCTTCTGTTCTAGAGGTTGTCTTCTAAGAGGAAGGGAAGACAGAGTCACTTACTTGCTCTCCCTGTTCAATGCACCCTAAAAAACACTATCACGTTCGTTCTTTTCAAACCAGTCGCAACATCATCTTGAGATAATCTAGGGGCTTTTTAGTCTGGCAAAGTCCAAACTCAAAATTCATTTACTCAAACTATTTTCAGTGGGGGTTTCTTCGCCTGGTCCTGTGTAAGTGTTGGAGATACATGAACGAGTTGGACAACTTGTTGTAGAAGAGAGCCCCAAGGAGAAATGGGTGTGTACCAGGAGCATGAAGCAAAGGCATTTTGAGGGCACTTGAGGTCCATTCATTCACTCTCCAGCCTTCCTCCCTTAATGTAATCAGTACCCATTCTGAAGCCCCTGGCTCCCTCCTCCACTTCTGGGGTGCAGCAAAAATACTTCTTCAGGGAAGCTTTTTTTGACTCATTGATGGGGAGAGATTCTCCTATACACCCTGTACATTTCCTTCATTTCACCTATCACAATTTTGATAAGTAGTTATCTGTCTCACTTAATTAGAATGAAAGTTACATGATGATAGTAACTATGGACTTGGTTTATCTTTATTTTTCTATTTTTATTTTTTGAGTCAGGATCTCACTCTATCACCTGCCCAGGCTGGAGTGCCATTGGCATGATCTTGGCTCATTGCAGCCTCGACCTCCTGGGCTCAAGCAATGCTCCCACCTCAGCCTCCTGAGTGCTGGGATCACAGGCATGTGCCACCACACCTGGCTAATTTTGTTTATTTTTTGTAGAGATGGGGGTCTCACCATGTTGCCCAGGCTGGTCTGAAACTCCTGGGCTCAAGCAATCTCTTTGCCAAGGCCTCCCAAAGTACTGGGATTACAAGTGTGAGTCACTACATCTGGTCAGGATTGGCTTTATCTTTGGATGTTAGGCACAAGGAATTGAAGAGCCCCCAGGTTAATTGTTTAGTGAATATTAGTTACATTCGTTACTTCCTTTTCTCCATCATTTGTATCTTCATGCATTTGGTCTACCCGATTTCTCCACATGCCCAATACGTTTTCAAACTCTAAACTTTCTCATATCTGTTTTGAGTATCTACCAACCATCCATACTTTACAGGTCCACCTTTTATTATAATCTGTCCTGTATTTACGAGTGAAATTGATTTCCCCTTAGAAATAGGCTCAAGGGCAGGACTATTTCTCAAGGTTCTTGTTTTTCGACCTCTTTATTTCTAGTTCCCAAGCTAGGGCTCAGCATCTTCTAGCCCTTCATAGACAGTACCTTATTGCAATTGCAAATGCAGACACTAGCCATTCTTGCATCTACTCTGCAGATAAAATTGCTATTTGTTTAATGAATAGTTTCCCCAGAAAACTCAGTAAAAGGAAATAAACGCTTTTCTGCACATATCCTGAGCCTGTTCATTTCGGAAGTCGCAAACATGTCATTTTCCTACATTAAGCGAGCTCAGTCCACTTAGGAGAAATAGGAACCACAGCCTCCATCAAAATCACCCAAGAATAAATGCACATTGTGTACTAAGTACCCCTTCCCCTGCTTTCTCATCAATGAGAGCTGAGAGCCATGATACATTAGACTTCCGCTTTAGGGATAAATGGCCTCATTGCTGCTTGGGCTCCCTATAACCTTCGTTCAACTTTCTTCCTATTAAAAATTCTCACAGGAGACTGTTTTTTTTTTGTTGTTTTTTTTTGAGACGGAGTCTCGCTCTGTCGCCCAGGCTGGAGTGCAGTGGCGCGATCTCGGCTCACTGCAAGCTCCGCCTCCTGGGTTCACGCCATTCTCCTGCCTCAGCCTCCTGAGGAGCTGGGATTACAGGTACCCGCCACCACGCCCGGCTGATTTTTTGTATTTTTAGTAGAGACGGGTTTTCACCATGTTAGCCAGGATGGTCTCGATCTCCTGACCTCGTGATCTGCCCGTCTCAGCCTCCCAAAGTGCTGGGATTACAGGCAGAAGCCACCGCGCCCGGCCATGGAGCCTGTTTAAAAGCCCAGGCATTTGAACCTCACAGGACTGTGGTGGTGGCTTCAGGCGCTGGCCTAGGGAGTGCACCCAGTGGCATCCCACACACCAGTCTGATGCCACATCTGTTCTCTTACCAACCACTGGCACCTGCATCCCTTATGCCAACAGTGCCGTGCCACTATGTTCACCCAATTTCTGTAATTATGTGGCAAATACGTTCCCTTCATCTGGAACTCTGAAGCCACTTAAGATGCAACACAGATTCCCGGTGGGCTACTAAACAGACTGCCCAGTGTAGACTCCATAATGAGTGTGGTTTCCAGCAATTTTTGCATGGATTCTGAAAAATCACTATGTATTGAAAATTTATGTTCATAAGACATTTTTCATGAACACTGACAGTTCAGCAATAACTGATTTTCACAAAGTAGATGCAGGGTTTTCAGTCACTAAATGAATTCAACAAAATGTTTACTGTGCAATACAAAGGTGATGCACGCTAATATTCTCAGAGAAATTATAGGAAACTGAGTAGCTTGAATTTGGACCAAAAATGTCAGAAAAAAGGTATTCAAGTGGAAAAAAATCCAGTGAACTCTAATAGATGGTTTATTGGAAACCTTCATAGCATTTTTTGAAAAGAACTTGACAGGTTTTATTTTAATAAGACATAGTGAAGAGGAAATGGCTTAAAAGATATCATCAATCTTTTATTTAACTAAGCACTGCCCTTCATTTTGAAGGAAATGATACAATTTCAAATTGGAACTTCCTTCTCAAGAAGTGATATAAGAATGTAACATTGATTTAACATACAACCTTCAACAAAAATAAAGTTTATACAACTCACTGGGAAATAAAATGCATGTGGAATTTATCCTGTTTGTCAACATAATTCTTCATGAGTCACAAGTATTATAGCCAAGAACAAAACAAAAGCTGAATCAGTTTATAGTTACTCTGATTTAAAAAACATTTCACAAATAAGATGTAGCTTTCCAAACAAATCCATTTGATGACCATTATCACAACTATATTTTACTCTAATTTATAAAACAAAAAATGGTTAGACACAAGCACATGATATCAAGAGTCTTCAACACAGTGGATTCCATTTTATTAAGAAAAAAAATAGAAAACAAGTAGTCCTTAAATTTTCTTAGCTCTCCATAGCATACGTTATATAAAATTAAAGTTTTGCTTCCAAAAATATGTTTCCATGTGGTCGTGGTGTTGTCCAGTGCTATTAGGGCCAAAGCACCAAAGACATGAGAAGTTTAACTATCGACTTGTCATTTTTCATAAAAACTAAACATTTCCTTATAGGTCTGGAGTAAAATCTTCTAGGCATTTTAGTGCTAAAAGTCATTTTAAATTAAATGTGAAATAAAAGCTACAAAAAGTATGAGTTCTTTCAATACAAAAAGCTGTGTAGCTGAAGTTGTGGGCTCCTTTGACATACATAAGCAGTTTCAATAAAATATTTACTCAGGTAAGAAAATAGAAATTTGTCTGCTTTCATTTAGCATACGTTCCAGTCGATGTCCTGCTTATCCCTGCCAGAACTTCTGAAGAACATTAGAATCGATATTTCTTTCCTTCAAAGAGCATCCGTAATTCACAGTACAAAACACTTCTACAGTCTTATTCCTAAGGAGAAACAAAAATTATTAAATATGTTTATTTTTTCTAAAGTGTCAAATGTAGCCATTGCCAGGCCATTAAAAACTCACTTATCCACAACACTGCCGTCTTGAGGAAAGAACCAAGAGTTGATTCATTCCCCTTTCCTGGAGCTGTTACTAGTTGGTTGTTGCTTTAAGTGTAATAACCCTAAGAAAATTCCCAATAAAAATCACTGTTCTTAAGTGTCACATATTTCACACCTCTGGTACCCTGTAGAAACGCTTGTATTACATGGGAAAGCAGCATCTGAAAAGATCTATTTCCTATTCTAGTTCATTTCCAAGCCCTGTTATTGAAAACCTCTTCTCTAGAAGAGACAGTCACTGCTCTCTCTTAACACAGTCGCTGCTATACTTCAGCGTGACTGACCATACATCACTTTCCATTCTGGGACAGAGGAAGAAGACGGGTGGGGGAGTTGATCTGGCTAGCCCAGAGCTGGACAGTGCCATTCTATTCTTCCCTCCCACTTGTCTACACGGTGGTTATTACTACTTGCTCTGCTGCCCAGGCTGGAGTGCAGTGGTGCGATCTCGGCTCACTGCAACCTCTGCCTCCCAGCTTCAAGCAATTCTTCTGCCTCAGGCTCCCAAGTAGTAGGGATTACAGGCGCCTGCCACCACGCCCAGCTAATTTTCTGTATTTGTGGTAGAGACAGGGTTTCGCCATGTTGGCCAGGCTGGTCTCGAACTCCTAACTTCAGGTGACCTACCTGCCTCAGCCTCCCAAAGTGCTGGGATTACAGGCATGAACCACTGTGCCCGGCCTACCTTCTATTTTCACTACTGTGTTAAGCATGAAAGAAAATCCAACTGGGTTAGATATAGCAGGTTCTCCTAAATGTCTTAACCCAAGTTTATCTTGTTCTGCTATTCCATGAGCAAAGAGAATAAACACAAAGCTGTGAGAGTATTAAATATGGACACTAGATTTACATTTCCAACAAGAAATTCATCTCCCTCCAAAGTCCCAGACCAGGGCTAGAATGTGGTTCATTTTTAACAATCAAAGTGGCAAGATCTGTTTGGTGATCACTGTAAAAACAGGAAACATAGCTAATGCCCTTTCATGTTGAGGTGCTACAATGGTCCAAGCTTTTAAAGACTATGGCCTCAACGTCCATGTGTGAAACAAGTGTACTAGAAAATTCTTTAAGTCTTGTTGCCTTAACTTAGAGATCTCCAGGCAACAGGCCTGACGATAGCCATGGCTGTACCACTTAACTATGATTCTATTCCAACTGTTAAGAATCATATCACAAAATGACTTGTACACAGTAGTTTATAATGACTCCCAAGAGAGGAAAAAAAAAAGACGCCTCAAAATTCACTCAACTTTTGAGACAGCAATGGCAATAGGCAGCAGAGAAGCTATGCTGCAACTGAGGGCACATATCATTGAAGATGTCACAGGAGTTTAAGAGACAGGCTGGAAAAAATCTCATACTAAGCAAACAGTAGTATCTCATACCAAGCAAAACCAAGTAGTATCTGCTCAGCCTGCCGCTAACAGATCTCACAATCACCAACTGTGCTTTAGGACTGTCACCAAAGTCAGATTCGGTGCTAACCAGGTGGCATCTATGATCAACGTCGCCCCTCTTATTTAACAAAGGGCTCTGAAGGAGGTGTTCTCCAAGCAACAAGGGGACTGCTGCAGTACAAACTTTGCACCTTGAATTCAATTGCATCAAGTGTGGATAGCAAAATAAGTATCTTGCCATTGAAATATGTGTTCAGCCTAAGATTTTACCCACCAGCAGAACAAAAGTGAGGGTGAGAGGGATGGGCCGGTGAGGGGATGGGGGAGAAAAAAAAATCACAGGATTACCACCGAAGCCTTGTTTTAAAAGGGCTCCCTTCACTATTCAGGAAGGGAAGTGGAAGGAGAAATTAACCAATTCCTGCCAGAGCAGCCCTTTTTGGCTGCTTCCACAATAGATACTTTATGGAGTGGCACAGCCAACCCTATCTGTGACCTGCCCTGCGGATGAACACAGCCAAGCAGGTTTAATTAGATCAAAGACACAAAGGGCTATTCCCTCCTTTCATAACAACGCAGCTGTAAGTGCCTACAACAGCAGGGGAGAAACAAAGGCAGCAGAACAGAACCTTAATTGAAACCTTCCCCTGGCTGGCCCTTGACAATGATTTACTTGTAACCTAGGAAGGGGCGGGTGGAGCAGGAGGTAGCAGGAGCCTCAGCTAAGAGCCAGCTCCAGAAGGCTAATTACTTGGGGGTTGTGGAGGAGGGAGGTAGCAAAGTCTTTGTTTGTAGCCCGAGTTTGCTTAACTATTTGTTACACTTAATAGGAGGCTGCTGTGGTTTTGGTCTGCTGCTCCCGGACCTTGTCATGGATTCACCAGCCCTGCGCTCCAGGAATCCCATAAAATAAATCACCCCAGCCTCCTGGATCCCATACACGGCTCAGCTCCGCCAAAGCAGACAAGCAGCTTTCGTGCTGGTCCCGCAGTGGCGACTCCACAAACCCACTCTGGCCTTTGTACCAGGATTCTTCCAAGCCCAGGATAGGAAGCAACGGCAGTAATGGGTACTCCGAACTTTCCCCCAACCCCACGTGCTTAAGAATGGCCGATTATAAACCCAGATCTACCAAGGTTTAAGTGCCAGGCAAGTCCACAGTTTGCCCCACCGCGGAGAGGAAGACAGACAGGGGGCCAGAGGGGGGAGACGCCCCCTACCCCCAACTAAAGTGTTTCCTACCTGCTCCCTCTGTCCCCTTCCTCCTCCCCCGTCCACAGCCGGCTGCGCATTTCACCAACTCTTTTCCAAAGGGCCCAGGAATCCCAGATGGGGCCCAGACAGTGGCAAAAGAGGGAGGAAGAGAGGGAGAAAGGGAGCAGCGGCTGCTACTGCAAACAGTTCCCCTTCGCAGCTCTGCGCTCAGCTCGCCCATCAGTGTGCCACTGCCTCTCCGTCCTCCTCCTCGGAGCTGGGCGCAGGGGGGCGCCCGGGAGGCGGCGTAGTCCGCGCCACGTTGCTGTCGCCCTCCTCCGGCTCCGCCGGGTGCAGGTGCGTGGCCAGCTCCTGCAGCACGGCCGCGCGCCCGATCTGGTCGTTGCGTCGCTTCTCCATGATCAGGTCCTCTAGACTCTGGAACTCCAGCGTGTGGCTGCGCTGCGCCGACAGCTGAATCTGCAGCCGGTAGGGCTGCTTGCCGATGCGCAGCTCGCCGCCGATCTTGAACTCGCGCTTGCCGTAGCGGCACCAGGCGGCGAAACTCTCCGAGTTGCGCCAGCTCAGCTCGCGCTCTTTGGCACCCACGTGCGCCAGCGCGTTGCGCACCACGGCGCTGGGGCTTAGCGGCTTGTAGCGGTACAGATCGTTGACCACGCGGCCGCGACGGCCCTGGCTGGCGTCAGTAAGGAAGCTGTTAATTACCTCCAGCCGGTGCAGGTGCACCACCTGGAAGTTACCCACATATACGGCCCAGTGCGGGTACTGAGCCTGCGACACGAACTCCACCAGATCGCCCGGCTTGCACTTGTTGAGCAGGTTCTCGGGCGTGTAGGTACTCAGCGCCGCCGAGCCCGGCGCGAAGCTCTTCTGGTAGATGCATTCGTCCCGGTAGAACACGGAGCATTCCACCTCGTGCAGCCGCGGATCGTAGGGCTGCGGCTGGGGCGGCGGCGGCCCGTCCCCACCGTCGGGCAAGCCGCCGCCATCTGGCCCCTGAGGCGGCGGCTGCGGCTCCACGTCCTCATCGTCATTGGAGAAAATGTAGGAGACCCCAATGCGGGGCCCGTCGTCCCGGTCCACGCCAGTCGGGTCGGCCGTGGGAACTTCCTTGTAACTTAGGTGGGTCAATTTCTCCACCTGGTTGCCCATCACGCTGCGGACACACGTTCACACCGCCGCAAGGGGAGAAAGCGAAACCAACTCCAGGGTCATTTGCACAGGTCCCCGGACAGGGGCTGAGGCCACCTGTTGGGAGAGGAAGGCAAGAAAGCCATGTAGGAGCCCCTCAGTGAAAAGGGCGTTTTGTTCCGAAAAAGAATCGGTGGGGGCTCAGCACCTGGAGCCATTTTAGGGGGAAGTCTCGGGTGTAGCGAGCTTTCCCTTGTTTCTCCACCTGTAAGGTCACGGTCACAGGAGACTGGGCAACTCCAGTTCTCCCTGTCCCCAGCCCTTCGCCTGGCCCTGGCAAAAGCCCATTGCATCAACAGCTTCTACTGCTTCCGCCTGCGCCCTACCTGCCAAGCTTGGGCAGGAAGAGGGAAGGAAAGAGAAACTTTACGCCAATCCCCCCTCTTCTGCTAACTTCCCCTCCCACCCTCGGGCCCTAACTAGCCCCGGGGACGCCTCCTTCCCACCAACGCATCCATCCCCAGAGGAACAAGCGAGGATCTCAGAGCGCGACCTGGACAGGTGAGTCACCCTACCTGGCTCACCTGCAGCGCTACCTCCTCCCGGCTCGCCCGCCCTTCCCCCGCGCCCGCCCTCAGGCTCGGGTTACCTGCGCAAACTCACCCGCGGAGCGGTGAAGGCCGTGGAGCCTGGGGAAGGGCTCCCTGCCGCGCCCCGAGACTTCTAGGGCGAGTTTGAAGGTGTAGGCTCGGCAGTCCCTCCTCTCCCGGCGCGGGCGGCAGCGAGGCTGGGCAGAGGGCAGCGCAGCGGGCAGACTGGGGGCATGTCTTTCCCCCGCGGCTGCGTAGCGCCCCGATACTTGAAGGCGGGGGGCAATCTCTGTTCACACCACGCCTCCTCCTGCCAGCTGGGGCTGCTGCCCCTCCTCAGCCAGCTCTCGGGGGAGGTGGGGCGCGAGGAGGAGAAGACGGCAGCTTCGCAGCCTGGCGGCAACAGCTCCCGCTCGGGCCGGGCGAGCAACAAGCACCGGAGCTGGAGGGACGGGATTGTAGATCCGGCTCCGGGCTCCCGGGCGGGAGCGCAGCCCGTGGCATTTAAAGAGACAGGCGCTCACTCCCCGAGCTCGGGTCTTTTTCACATTGCGCCGAGCCGCCGGGATCCCCGCCCCCGCCCCGCCCACTCTGGCCTCGGGACTCCGCCCGGCCACGCCCCCGCGCCGGAGCGGGTTTAAATCCCCCTGTAAATAATCCACCCGCCGCCTGGGGCTGGCGCTGTGAGCTCTGCTTGCCTTTCGAGAGAAGTTAGAAGGCAAACACAACTTGCCAGTGTGGAAATGAGAAAGGGAAGGAGAGTTTGGTGTTTGCGCCTTTTCCCTTTCACTTGTTTTTCCCAGAGTACCTGGAGACGGAGGAACAGTCGTTTCTTTTCTTTCCTGGAACATATTTCTTGCCCTAAAGGTCACAAGAAAGGATTCTTCACCAGGACAGCTCGAAGTGTGCGTCATCCTAGAGGTGTTTTCAGAGTTAGTAGTGGGAAACTTTGGGGTAGAAAAGAAAATCGCAGAAAAGAAACAGTATAGAACAGAACGAAGACTTATTCACTGACTGGGTCCCAAGACCACCGCTCTGTTTATTAGATACCCCTGGAAGTTAGTACAAAGTTCATAACCTCCGTTATTTCCAGAGAGGTACCAGTTCGTTGGATAGTGAGAGAAGCGTGCAGCTCTGACTGCTTTTTTTGGAGGGGGGGTGGGGGGTTAGGGGATGTAGGAATTGCCTAATTCCTACATCCTAATTCTAATAGTCCTTAAATTAGAAACAAATTAGCAGAGGCCCCAGTGGATATATTTCCTTCCTGTTGACTTAGGGAAGTGACAGGAGACCAGCAATGCCTACTAACCTCCACCACAAAAGGACACTTCCACCTCTCCACTGGTTTCGTTTCTTTTACCTAAATGTAGGCTACCAAAGTGTTTTTTTTTTTGTTGTTGTTGTTTATTTTTTTAAAATAATGGGTCCGGTGAGGGTGGAGGATTAACAGCTCTGTTTACAATAAACAAGTTTAGGCACTACTGCAAGCACCCAGACTTATTCGTGGGGGACTTAAGAATGCGATTCAAGACCTGTATTCTGTCTTCAGTTGCTTTCTTTTGACTAATTTTTTCCAGCGTGTATAACCAGCCAGTGGAAACAGGAATATACTAGCACTACTGTGATCCTTTCTAGTTTAGGAGAAAAAAATAAAAATCATTCTACTTATGTAATTTTGAGTCCAAACAATCAATATTGGCAGGGCTGTGATAGAAATTAGTCCTTCAGCAAGTCCGAAGTATAAGTTAGAGCAACATGAGACTACTGTGTGCTGTGCGATTCTATTTCAATAATTTCAGACTGGCTGGCCTCAGGCACATATGACTGAATGAATCCACCACACCCCAGTCCTTTTGATAGCAAATGATGTGGGGGGCTGCTGTTACCTGAGTGATATTTGTTGCCATCATATGATCACCATATTATAGACAAGAGTTAGGCTCATAGGGATTATGGCTGGTCATCCTATGTTCATCAGATTGGGAGACCTCTGCTACTGTCTGATTTGGGAGGCCACTTTGCTCCTAGGTGCTACTGGGATGGCTGGGAATGGGAGAATTGAACTGAGAGGACACAGTTGTAGGACAATTTGCTACCAGCACTATAGGTCAGAGATCTGGTGGGTGAGGAAGCAATGCCTAGCTGACTAGGTGTGTCTCCTTTTGTCTTGATGAGCTGTTCTCAGGTGCACAATAGTGGCTCAACAACATATCTTGAACTGACCAACTATAAAGCCTCAGAGGGAACAAGCCCTGATCCATTTTATATCTGAAAGCCTGGCACTGAGTGGGTACTCAATAAATGCTTGATGGATGCCTTAGGGGAAAATTTGGCCACAGGTCAAGAATTGCTTCCTGGTTTTATAGGGCTGTAAGTGAGTGAGTGAGTGAAGAAATGTTGCCTTCTGATAGCTGGCCTCTAGTGTAGATTCTTCCATGAATGCCTGTTGAGGGTTCAACATCCGTCTTGTCACCTAGCACACTTGGTCAGAGATTACAACATGGCTCTCAGACATGCTTTGCTCATTTCAAAAGTTGTTTAATAAATTTAAGCTTGTTGTCAACAATTTGAAAACTTGGGAGATATTAAAAAATTCATATTCCCAGTTTCATTTGAAAAATCTAAAGATATGAGACTTGGCTGGGCGTGGTGGCTCATGCCTGTAATTTTAGCACTTTGGGAGACCAAGGCAGGATCACTTGAGGTCAGGAGTTCGAGACCAGCCTGGCCAACGTGGTGAAACCCCATCTCTATTAAAAATACAAAATTAGTAGCCGGGAGTGGTGGGGTGCGCCTGTAATTCCAGCTATTCAGGAGGCTGAAGCAGGAGAATTGCTTGAACCCGGGAGGCAGAGGTTGCAGTGAGCCGAGATCACGCCATTGCACTCCAGTCTGGGTGACAGAGTGAGACTCTGTCTGTAAATAAAATAAAGATATGAGACAATCAGACCCATATTCCAGGATGGCAACAAATTGCTGGAGAGAAGTGGTAGTTGCCTTGCGGGTGAACTATATTCTCCAGTTGGATCCAGTCCCTGTCCCCCACACCTCACGTACCTAGGTCCCTTGCCTGGTCCAGGAAGCTCTCTGTTGGCCACCTTTGCCATCCAATACCTGTACTACACATTTTATTACCTGAATATGTGTAACTCAGCACTTGATCATATACTATCTGGTATTATTCTCTAATTCATGTATTAAAGTTCATATTCTAATTAATATATTCATGTCTTTTCTAAAGAGGACTTGGTTCAAAATACATTTCATGAAGACATACTGGGTGCCTGCTAGTCTTAATCACTGTGCATCCAATTCTACAATGGGCACTGTGCTAGGTTTCTTAGATGTTCGTGTCCCCAGGTAGTCACCATATTGGAGGAGACAGAGAAATAAATAGACTCTTTGGGACACTGTGACACGTCCTGTAACAAGACATAGAGGATGCTGGGGCAGTAAGGTGATGTTTCAAGGCATGGTGGATACAGAGATTAATGACCAAGTGCCTGCCAACAGGGTCTTGGGCTCATGGGGGAAACACAACTCTAAAATTAATAATAACTCCCATGGAGTGAGCTCTTGATTCTTTTATAAAGAAGAAAGGTTAGAGAGGCCATGGCTTCTCCCAGCAGGTACGTGGAAAGATCACACAAGCCCACTTTACTTCCAGGCCCATGCTTTTTGTTTTGTTTGTTTGTCTGTTTGTTTGAGATGGAGTCTCACTCTGTTGCCCAGGCTGGAGTGCAACGGCATGATCTTGGCTCACTGCGACCTCCGCCTCCCGAGTTCAAGCGATTCTCGTGCCTCAGCCTCCCGAGTAGCTGGGACTACAGGTGCCTGCCACCACACTGGGCTAATTTTTTTATAAGTTTAGTAGAGATGGGGTTTTGCCATGTTGGCCAGGATGGTTTTGAACTCCTGACCTCAGGTGATCTGCCCACTTCAGCTTCCCAAAGTGCTGGGATTAGAGGCATGAGCCACTGTGCCCGGCCAGGCCCATGCTTTTAACTTCTTTGTTTTAAATAGAGTCCAACGGATTCTACAATATTTAACAAATATTTGAGTGTCTGGGTTTACCAGACTCCAAGGATACAGTTGTGGATGTAGCAAGCAACATCCCTGCTCTTATGGCTTTTACATGTTGATGGGAGGAGGCAAATAATAAATAAGTAAATGAATCAATGGAAATATCTGACAGAGAGAGAGCAGGGCTATGAAGAAGGTAAAATAGGGAAATGGGATTGAATAGCTGTCAGTAAGGAGAGGGTAATGGGGGTGGCCTACTTGGGTTAAGATGGTCAGGGAAGGGCTCCTGAGGAAATAGAAATGAGCAGAGACTTGAAGGATGAGGAGCCAGCCTTGATATTACCTCCAGAGGGAAGACAAAGAGCAAAGGTTAGAGGGGGAAAAGACTGGAAGTGTTTAGGAAAAAGGAAAGACTACAGTTGTGACCAGAGTACAGTGAGTGAGTGTAGCTATGACAGGAGGTGCAGGTAGAGAGGTGGGCGAGCCTTTGGGTTTAAGGGCATCCAGGCAGCTGCCCCACAGGAAATGGACTGCAGGAGCAAGAAAGGAAGCAGGTCCCACAGAGGCCTGGGCTGTGGGAGGAAAGGCATCCCAGGCAGACGGAGGCTGGAGGAAAGCAAAGGGCAGGCTGGGAAAATGCCTTCCCCAAGAGCAGCAGTTCGATAAAGAAATATTAGTTGGATTTGAATTCTCAGCCATACGGCAGCTTCATCCCCCCAACAGTGACCCGAGTGTCACATCCCACACACCTCTTTGGAGGAGGCACTCAATAAAAACAAGTTGCATTGAATGCCAGTTAGTCACTCTCACAGTACTCCTGTCTAGACCAGTGGGGAATAATTGAGAATTGACGTTTCTACCTGACAAGGCGTCGGCCCTGACTCTGCAGGTGTGGTAGAGATCTCAGTTTAAATGGCTTGCTCCAAGAAATACAAAACAGGAGCACAAGGGCAGAATTATCTGATTAGGCAATCTGGAACTCTGCCTGTTCCCTAGGCTGGGCCCCAAGCTCATGGCAGCAGCAAAGAGCTGAGCGAGTTTGCTGGGAAACAGCTCCCTCCACACCTTCCTTACAGTGGGAAATCCTTAGACTTACCTGCACCTCTTATTCACTGCTGGGGTTTTGTTGTGACTTTTGGAGGTAAGCAATAGCAAATGGAGCCAGATGGCCTGGGCTAATCCTGTTTGCCAACTGCATAATCTCCGGGATGTCTCTTCTCCACTCCGGGCTTCTTTTTCCAAACTCTAAAGGGAGGCTGATGATACTGTTTGCCTCACTTGTGACTCCTCAGATGAAACCCTCTATATGGAAGCACCTTGTAAATCCTAAAGGCTATGTAGATGCCAGGCATTATTGACACTCCATGATAATGATTTTAAAATGAAGACAATGATTTTTTTTTTTTTTTTTTTTGCGACAGAGTCTCATGTTGTCATCCAGGCTGGAGTGCAGTGGCGCGATCTCAGTTCACTGCAACCTCCACCTCCCGAGTCAAGTGATTCTCCTGCCTCAGCCTCCTGAGTAGCTGTGACTACAGGCGTGCGCCACCACACCTGGCTAATTTTTGTATTTTTAGTAGAGATGGGGTTTCACCATGTTGGCCAGGCTGGTCTCAAACTCTTGACCTCATGATCTGCCTGCCGGGGCCTCCCAAAGTGCTGGGATTACAGGCCTGAGCCACCATACCCGGCCTAGATAAGATTTTGTAATGGGGAATAAAAAGGTAACCATTTATTGTGGGCATCCTCTTACAAAATCTCCCTATCAGTCCTATGGTTGACATTTCCCAAATAAGAATACAAAGGCCCAGGGAAGTCAATATGAATCTTGCCCACTGCAAGGGGAGAGGCTGGATTCGAATCCAAACCTGGCTGCTTCCAAGTCTGTTTTTCACACTGTCCAGCAGCCTCAGGGAACACCAGCATATATGTTTGTTTGCTCAGCCAGAAACTGACAGGTCTGAGTGACCAACATACTTAGTTGGCCGAAGACTTTCCTGGTTTGAGCACTGAAAGGCCCACCACATTCTAGGCAAACTAGGACAGCTGGCCACTCTGCTCGGGTGCCTCCCTGTCTTGGTCATTGCCCTCCCTAAGCCAAGGGCCGTCATGAGGGTGAAGCTGGGGATATTGCTAGGATAGAGCAGGGAAGGGGGAGAAGAGCAAAGAGAAATTGATGTTTTAGTCCAGTCCCCACTCTTAAAACGAGCCCCCATTGCCAGGCGAGGTTATACATACAGCAGCAGCTGCATAGACAGGGCCATCCAATAAAAGGGACAATACATATTATAGCCTGATTTTGGCATTCATTTTTATTTTAAAATCAGACTCTTCACAATAGGTGAGGCCTGGGCCTGTCTCACCTTTGAGAGCTGCTGGCCTGTAACTGCTTTCCTTAGCCCTCCCAGCCTGCCTGCCTTTGACTTTAAGTCCTGCATAAAGAGTTTCACATTTTGGCTGAATTATTACTTGACCTTCAGATGAAGGAAGGAAGCCCGGAGGCTGTGGAATGACATCCTTTTCCTTGGCTTCTGCATTTTATTTGCTTAGATCAACAGAGCAGATTCTGAAGCTGACTGGGCAAGAGCTAGTTTACCCTGTGGGTAGGGGTGAAAAGCAGGTACCCTGAGAAGGGGTCTGAGGCTGCAGCCCACCCCAAACCAGCTCTCCATGCATTAATCCTGCAGCTAAATTGTCTGTGAGGAAGCTTTTAATCTTTTCCTGGAAGAGGGTACATGGGTGGGGAGACATCGAAGCCAGTCCCTGCTGGAGGCCTGCTGTTTTAGGAGGCCCTGACATCACATTGTTTATGTTGAACCAGAGTTTGATTTGTGCTTGGGAGTCTGAGCTTGTAGCTGGGCTCCTGCAGAAACCTCATGAAAGATGCATTTCCAGGCAGTTCCAGGGGAGAGACCAGCTTAAATTACAGCTCGACAAATCCAAATATTGGCATATCTGCAAATCCAAATGTGGGGATTTCAAAATATAATCTAAATTCTAAGAGTCTTATTTTGCACTTCTTCTGCAAGAAGAAGGGGATGAGATATTCGGAGAGGAGACAAGGCTGTCAATAGTGAGAGCGGCTTCGGCAGAGCAAACCTGACCTCCTTTTCTTTCCTTGGGCATTCTTCATGCTTCCAGGGAAGAAACCTTCAGACATGAGAGAGGAAGACAGCATTTCTTCAGCGTGGCTTTCTGCAGGACAAATGGGTGGGGGGGACCACCCACCCAGCATTTAGGACACAGAGCTCAACAAATCCAGTTGGTCAATTCCTATCTGGCCTGGGGCGAAGGGATCTCCGTGGATTACTCACTCCACTAAAGTCTATTCACAACACAGTAGCCCCAGGGATCCTGACAGACTGACAGCCAAGCTAGGTTACTCTGCTCAAAACCCTACCATGGCTCCCCATCTTCCTTGCAGAAGGGCCAACTTCCTACAATAGCTCCTAAGACCCCACTCCCCCATAACCTCGCTGACACCTCATCATTTACACCTCCAGACATACTAGCCCCTTATTGTTTCTCCCCCATGGCTGTTCCTTCTTTCCTTCTGCTTGGAGTACTTCCCCTCCTCACCAAGTTCCTCCCCAATATCTTCACAGAGTGCTCCTTTAAGTCTTTTTTTTTTTTTTTTTTTTTTTTTTTTGAGACAGGGTCTTGCTCTGTCACCCAGGCTGGAGTGCAGTGGCACAATCTCAGCTCACTGCAACCTCCACCTCCCGGGTTCAAGTGATTCTCCTGCCTCAGCCTCCTGAGTAGCTAGGATTATAGGTGCCCACCTCGCTAATTGTGTATTTTTAGTAGAGACAGGGTTTCGCCACATTGGCCAGCTGGTCTCAAACTCCTGATCTCAAGTGATCCACCCACCTCGGCCTCCCACAGTTCTGGGATTACAGGTGTGAGCCACCGCACCCAGCCATTCCTTTAAGCCTTGACTCAGATATTAGCACCTTGGTGAGTCTTCCCTGAAACCCCTATTTAAAATTCTAAGTGTTCTCACATATATGCTCCTTATCCCCTTTCCTGCTCTGTTATCTATCACTTATTCTACTCCCTTATCACCTTTTAGTATTATGTATAATTTGCTAAATTATTTTTGTTTATTGTCTCTCCTAGTTAGACTATAAGCTCTATGAAGTCAGAGATTTTGTTCGTTCACTGGAGGCATCCTTAGCTCCTAGCACAGTGGTTGACACGTGCTAGGCTCAATAAGCTATGGTTAAATGAATAAATAAAAGGGCTTTTTATGAGCCACCTCTATTTCTGCTCACAACAGTCTTAATGGTATAGAATTATTCTTAATTTACAGATGAGAAAATTAATTCTAAATTACTAAATGCCTATGATGTGCCAGGCACTGTAGACTAGGCAGTTGAATTTCAGAGAGGTTAAGAAATTGGGCCCAGGAAACACAGCCAAGTTCACCAAGAAATAACAGCTCTGTAGCTCAACATGGCAGCCGCTGGTCACATGTGGCTATTGAGCATCTGCAATGTAACTAGTCTGAACTGAATTATGTCATAAATGCAAAATGTATACCAACTTCCAAGACAATACAAAAAAGTAAAATACCTTACTAATTTTAAAATATTGATTACATGTTGAAATGACAAAATTTTGAATTTATTTGGTTAAGTGGAATATGTTATTAAAATTAAATCACTTGGGTTTTTTTTTTTCCCACTTTTTAAAAATGTGGCCACTATAAAAATTTAGATTATGTATGTGGTTTGCATTTGGGCTTGCATTATATTTTTAATGGGCAGCCCACTTCTAGCAATTTCCATTCCACCATGCATACCTATCTTCAAAAATATTACCTGTTTGGCTCTTGAGGGCAAGGATGCCGTGACCTTGTCTTTTCTGTAAGAATAAGATCAAAGATACATAGAATACATCAATAACTCTCAAAGGCATTAACATGCCTATCTCAGTTTGTGCTGTGATAACATAGTGCAATAGACTGGGTGGCTTATAAATAAGAGAAATTTAGTTCTCACAATTCTGGAAACTGCAAATCTGAGATCAAGGTGCCAGCATGGTTAGATTCTAATGAGTTGCAGACTGCCATCTTCTGGTTGCATCCTGTCATGGCAGAGAGAGGGCAAGAGAGCTCTCTGGGGTCCCTTTCATAAAGGCACTTATCCCACTCCTGGGAGCTCCACCCTCATGACCTACTAACCTCCCAGAGGCCTCACCTCCTAATACCAATGAGGCAGGATAGGTAGTCAATGTTCTTCAGACGCAGCAACTGTGGTGACCCTACAGTCAACACAATAAGCCTCAGCATTCACATTGTAATTGGGCACATTCTAGCAATGCTATCTTCCCGTAGGAACTTTCCCGTCTAGATAGCCTGTGCATTTTGATTTTACCTGTCCTCAAACTGACCCTTTGCTCATTATAATAGTAAAAACACCCCCTTGGGTGGAGATTTAAGATGTTAACGAGACATGCGGTATAGAAGCAAGCATGAACAACTATTGCACATGAGCACCCAGAAGACCATCCACAACATGCTTACTAGTAACACCTCTTTCCATCTCTTTATAATTGTGTAAGACTCCCATAAAGGGAGACTCCCTAGTGCCAGTCTTTGCTGTCTCATACTTACAATCAGCCCACTCTGAATCCTCTATCTTTCAGGGTGCACTATCTATTCTGCACTTAACTTCCTTCCTTCCTTCCTTCCTTCCTTCCTTCCTTCCTTCCTTCCTTCCTTCCTTCCCTCCCTCCCTCCTTCCTTCCTTCCCTCCCTCCCTCCCTCTCTCTCTTTCTTGTTCCCTTTCTTTCTTTCTCTTTCTCTCTTTCTTTCTTTCTCTCTCTCTCTTTCCTTCCTTCCTTCCTTCCTTCCTTCCTTCCTTCCTTCCTTCCTTCCTTCTTTCCTTTCTTTTTTTTTTGAGACAGAGTTTCCCTCTCATTGCCCAGGCTGAAGTGCAGTGGTGCAACGGCATGGTCTCGGCTCACTGCAACCTCCGCTTCCCAGGTTCAAGCAATTTTCCTGCCTCAGACTCCCAAGTAGCTGGGATTACAGGTGCCCGCCCCCATGCCCAGCTAATTTTTGTATTTTCAGTAGAGCCAGGGTTTCACCATGTTGGCCAGGCTGGTCATGAACTCCTGACCTCAGGTGATCTGCCCTCCTCGGCCTCCCAAAGTACTGGGATTGCAGGCATGAGCCACCGTGCCCGACCTCTGCACTTAACTTTCAAAATATTCTTTTGCAATACATTACTCTGTGCTGCACCTCCTTTGCTGTGTGTCTCTTATTTAAATTATTTTACACTAAGAAGAAAAGAACCAGCCAGGTACAGTGGCTCAGGCCTGTAATCCCAGCACTTTGGGAGGCTGGCCGGGGGAGTGGATCACCTGAGGTCTGCGACCAGCCTAGCCAACATGGTGAAACCCCGTTTCTACTAAAGATACAAAAATTAGCCAGCCGTGGTGGCATGCGCCTGTAATCCCAGATACTCAGGAGGCTGAGGCAGGAGAATTGTTTGAACCCTGGTGGCAGGGTGGGGCGGGTGTGGGACAGCTGTGGAGATTTCAGTGAGCTCAGCCAAGATCGCGCCCCTTCACTCTAACCTGGGCAAAAGAGCAAAACTCCATCTCAAAAAAAAAAAAAAAAAAAAAAAAAAAAAAAAAAAAAAGAAAAGAAAGAAAAAAGAAGAAGAAGAAGAAGACAAGAACTGAGGTATCAGATCAGCTGTCCACAGCAACACATTGGAGGTTAGAATTTCAACATGTGAATTTCAAGGGGACACAAACGTTCTGTCCATAACGATATCTAAAGAATGAATGTCTCTTTCCAAAAAACAGTCTCCAAGAGAAGCAAAAAGAGGGTGGAAGTGGCCTCCAGGGGTAATGTGTCTTCCGTGCTTTCCTTTTTCTTTTTTTTTTTGAGATGGAGTCTCACTCTGTGGCCCAAGCTAGGGTGCAGTGGCGCTATCTTGGCTCACTGCAACCTCTGCCTCTGGGACTCAAGAGATTCTTGTGCCTCAGCCTCCTGAGTAGCTGGGACTACAGGCACACGCCACCATGCCCAGCTAATTTTTTGTATTTTAGTAGAGACAGGGTTTCACCATGTTGCCCAGGGTGGTCTGAGCTCAGGCGATGCACCCGCCTCGGCCTCCCAAAGTGCTAGTAATCAGTAGCACTTTACTTGTGTTAATCAGTAAACTGGCAGTCTGGTTTTATGTATCTGACTCTGTGGGCTGGGTACATGTGACTCTCTACTTTCCATGAGTTGACAGCTGGGTTTTTGAGCCTGGGAGCTTGAGGATTACACCTCAGATGATAGAGAATTCACAAATTCTAATAAATAGAAGCAGCTAACATTTGTTGAATGCTTAGTGTATCCAGTACCTTTCTAAGAGCTTTATATGCATTCATTCATGTAACCCTCACCTGTGAGGTAGGCATTATGATCATTATCCTCATTTCACAGATGAGAAAACAGAGGCATAAGAAGCTTAAGCATCTTGCCCATGGCCACGCAGCTAGTGATTTGCAGAGCCAAGAGTTAGACTCAGGCAGTGCCATGGAGTGGGCGTAACCCCGGCCACCTATCTGGCCTAGACATTGACCACGATGGCTGAGTTTCTTTGTCTTCATATTCCACATGCCTCTTTGACCCATCAGTGGATGATGAAGCCGTCACCTTGCAGCTCCACATCCATTCATGAGCCTGACTCTTCACCATCCTTCCAGCCTCATCCCTTGCCAGCCTCCCAGTTGCCCACTGAGCCACACCAGTCCTTGGCTTCCTGCCTATACCAAGCTCATGATAACCTCAGCCTGTGACATGACCATCCCCTGGACCTGGCATGCTCTTCATCTCTCTCTTCTCAAAGCTAAATATTTTGTGTTCTTTATGCTTCAAATTAAGTTCATGAAGGGGCCTTTGCTAACTAGCTGGTTGCCCCACTCACTGATTCTCAGCCATTTTTGTCTGCTGCATAACACTGATCACAAGAGTGATTTCGTTTGCTCATTTGGTCGTCATTGCCTGTCTCGCTACGAGCCTAGGCTTTATTGTGCCAATATAACTCCCCCGTTCTCCAGTGCAGTGGCCTCCTTATGGTACATGCCTAACAATTACCTCTGGAGTAACTGGATCTCTCTTTGGAGGAGTCTGAAATTCATATTCTGGAGGAGGGGAGTTAAGAGCACCACTCCTTCAAAGAGTGATTTTTTTTTTTTTTTTTTTTGAGACAAGTTCTCACTCCGTCACCCAGGCTGGAGTGCAGTGGCGTGATCTGGGCTCACTGCAACCTCCACCTCCCAGGCTCAAGTGATTCTCCCACCTCAGCCTCCCAAGTAGCTGGGATTACAGGTGCCCACCATCATGCCCGGCTAATTTTTGTATTGTTTGGTAGAGATGGGGTTTCACCATGTTGGCCAGGCTGGTCTCGAACTCCTGACCTCAAGTGATCCGCCTGCCTCGGGCTCTCAAAGTGCTGGGATTACAGGCGCCTGGCCAAGAAGTGATTTTGAATTTCAAGTATGTGCTCAGATTTGCAAAGCGAATGAGTTAACCGGAGCCAGGAGGACGCTGACAGGGTAAAGTGTGGGTTAAGGAGGAGAAACACACACACATAAAACAAACAAAAAACTTTATAAAGTTAAACATTTGTAAGGGCCTGTTAAAAAGAGCAAACTTCAAGAAAGGATGTTACTAAGGCTGGTTGCACAGGGCATTAACTGCCTGTTTGCTGAATGAAAGATCTGGCTGGATTGTATGAGTGAAAGGGGAAGTTCTTGCTTCATATGGCGAGGACTTACCTTTGCTCTAAGGTGAGAGCCCTGCCCTAGGCTGTGTGGTTGCAGCCCTGTGTGTTTCACTGTACACTGCTGCTCAGCTGACCCTGGCAACCCAGCTCTAGGAATCCTTAGTGAACACCTGCCCTGAGTACCTCTGCTCAGTTGCTCCCCTGTAGAGACTCACAGCCTGTCACTCTGACTAGAACTTAATAGGTGTTCAGGAAGCATTTTTGAAGTAATGGATTAATGAGGGCATAGAATGAGGCTTCTGTCTTAAGGGCACAAAAAGTAGTTGGAAATGCCAGACAAGGGATATTTAGGGCCTGAGCCAAAAGTGTAAGTATAAAAGCTATATTTACTCAGCTTTTGCAAATCAGAGTAGCTGTCACCACTCTGCATAGCCATAAGCCAGCAAAAAGATGAAGCCTTGTTTCTGAGACAGTAGTAAGATTCATTCTGGGGCACATACTGTGTTACCTGGTTCATCCTCCATAAACCTCACAGGGCAGGTTTTGTTATTCTGCTCGTACCCATTTTATAGCTGGGGAAAGTGAAACACCAGGAGGGACTTGTCCCCATCCAGAGCCCACATATCAGCCAACCAACAGGGCATGGACCCAGGCAGGTCTGACCTCAAGCCCACTGCATATGGCACCTTCACTATCTGGCCACGGTTGTCCCAGGGATATCACAAACCACAACAGGAAGGAGCTTCTTGGTGAGGCAAATGCACCCACTGATCAAGTGTTTATTTTTCCTCTTCCTCCTCATCTCACTGGAGTATGCTTCACCCAGAGCAGCTAGCCCCAGGGTTTCAGATGGGTTGTTTAGATTTCAGCATATCCAGACAGATTTCAGGAACAGATTGATAGAAGATGGCTCCACTGGGGAAAGGAACTAGAATTTTCTTTATAGGGATAGTCCAGTGCGAGGGTGGAGAGAGAATAATCTGGGAACCCTGACTAATTTGACAAATGGATTTATTTCCGTGGGAGGGTCTGAGCCATTAAAGCATTGGGGGCATACCAACAAAGATAAATAAATCAAATTTCAGTGTTCTCTTCCGTATCCCTACACTCCTGCAGGCACGTAAACACAACGCCAACCTGGGCGTGAAGAGGTCTGTGAGTTTGGCAAGGTAAAAAATATTCCCATTCCTACCAGGCAAATTTCTCTCCCCTAGTGATTAAGAAATTTCTGCCCAAATCCTCAGGGACTAAATCAACATTTCCCAAAGCCATCCTCTGCCCTTTTCCTCCCATTATCCCCAAGCCCCAGGGCTGCCAGCCCCCTGAGTCGTTATGTAAATGACTCACCAGCAAACCCTAACAGCCATTCACTAGGAATACTCCACCTGTAAGGTCTCTAGTTAACTGAATTTCTGTTTAACCGAAGGTTAAATAAAACCTGCCCTTTTGTATCCCTGGATATTGAAAATCTTTCTAAACTGTGTTAGTTCAGCCACCTTTCTAAGTTTCTGGAGCAGAATGAAAATAATTACATTTTTGCTTCGTGATCGGGCATCTTGCATTGCCATGGGGCATTGCTCTGCCTATCAGGATTAAAATTTAACTCGAGTTTTAGACTTTGGTGAGAAGTTAGGCTGTAACCATTCTGAGTTGAAGAGGAAATTTGTCTAATTTTGTTGAGAGAAACACAACCCTTTGCCTTCCTAGTGCCTAGCAGAGAGTCGGGAGCTCCTTTTCGAAAATGCTGATGGAGTTGATGAATGACTAATATGATATTTTTCTTTTGAGACAGAGTCTCACTCTGTCACCCAGGCTGGAATGCAGTGGCACGATCTTGGCTCACTGCAACCTCCGCCCCCTGGGTTCAAGAGATTCTCTTGCCTCAGCCTCCTGAGTAGCTGGGGTTACAGGCATGCGCCACTATGCCTGGCTAATTCTTGTATTTTTGGTAGAGACGGAGTTTCACCGTGTTGGGCAGGCTGGTCTTGAACTCCTGACTTCAGGTGATCCACCCACCTCAGCCTCCCAAAGTGCTGGGATTACAGGCATGAGCCACCGTGCCTGGCCTGAATTTCTTTATTGCAGTGTTTCTTCCTCATGATAATTGTGTCTGCCCTTTATTGATTGCTAGTGCTTGTTCCCGGTGTTGTGCTAAGTGCTTTGCAGGCTTAAGTCATTACATTTGAGTTGCCACACAGTGAGTGGCACGGGGTCGGTGGGCTTTACCTTCATTCTGCAGAGGAGAAAATGGAACCTGCAAAAGGCTGAATGACTTGGCCAAGAGATTCTGAAGCTAGAAAGTGACAAATCAAAACTCACATAGCTTGAGGGGTTTGGGCAATGGCAGTCTTCATCCGATGGGGCTGGATATACAGGGGCACTGCTAAAATCATGAGGAAATGCAACCTGTAGGAAATGGGAATTGAGTGGGACACACACATGCATGTGTGTGTGTGCATCTTGATAGCCCTAGACTTCCCTTCAGTTAGGGAGCAAGTATGGTGTAGTGGTTTTAGAGAAGTGATTTCCAAATTATCTGTGGGAAAGAGTAGGGGCTGTTCATTTTATTTGTTTGATTTATTAATAATGTCCAATATTTTGTAAACCGATATATTTGTGAAATACCATAGACATAAATTACTAAAGGAATGAAGTAAAAAATAATAATAAAATGACATTCACGCTTGCTATGAGCTGACTGTGATCTGCCCACCTCAGCTTCCCAAAGTACTGGGATTACAGGCATGAGCCACCAAATTTTGTATGTTGCACCAAAATTTGTATGTTGAAACCTGATCTCCAATGTGACAGTGTTAGGAAGCAGGGCCTAGGGTGAGTGGGGTAGTCAGATCATAAGGGTGGAGTCTTTATGAGGGGGATTAGTGCCCTTACAAAAGAGACTTCAGCGAGATTGCTCCCTTGCACCATCCACCATATAAAGACAGGGTGAGAGGCCACCATCTGTGAATCAGGAAGTGGGTCCTCACCAGACAGTGAATCTGCTGGCATCTTGATCTTGGACTTCTCAGCCCCTAGAACTGTAAGAAATAAATTTCCGGGTTTTAATTTTTTTATTTTTTTGAGAGGAAGTCTTGTACCCAGGCTACAGTGCAGTGGCGGGATTTCAGCTTGCTGCAACTTGGCCTCCCAGGTTGAAGCAATTCTCGTGCCTCTTAACCTCGAGTGATCTGCCCACCTCAGCCTCCCAAAGTGCTGGGATTACAGGCATGAGCCACCAAATTTTTGTTTTTTATGAGCCATCCAGTTTATGTTTTGTTAGAGCAACTGGAATGGACTAAGACAAAGCCTCAGTTGTTTGTTGTAACTGTTTTCTAGATTTAACAGGCACAAAATAATTGCCACATTGTTACAAGATTTCTAGAGGCTCACTCCCAATTTCTTTTCTTCTTTCAATGTAGACAGGTAGACAGGTAACAAACAGTTGGTGGATTGATAGAGGTGCTCCTATTCCATTTTCTTTTTTTTTTTTGTGAGATGGAGTCTTGCTTTGATGCCCAGGCTGGAGTTCAGTGGTACGATCTCAGCTCACTGCAACCTTCACCTCCCGTGTTCAAGCAATTCTCCTGCCTCAGTCTCCCATGTTGCTGGGACTATAGGCACTTGCCACCACGCCTGGCTAATTTTTTGTATTTTTAGTAGAGATGAGGTTTCACCATGTTGCCCAGGCTGGTCTTGAACTCCTGACCTCAGGTGATTCACCCACCTCGGCCTCCCAAAGTTCTGGGATTACAGGCGTGAGCCACCGTGCCCAGCCTCCTATTCAATTTTTGAGCACTGAGTTGGACTGGGTGTTGCTTCTCCAAGTGTGGCCCTCTAATTGGCAGCATGAGCCTCACCTGGAAGCGTGTAGAAAATGCAGGATATCAGGCCCTACCAACAACCCACTAAAACAGAATCTGCATTTTAAGAAGGCCTCCAGGTGATTTTTGTTGTGTGTGTCCATGCTTAAGGAGCACTAATTTAGAGCATAGACTCTTAGGTTGGACAACCTCTTTTAATCCTGATCTTTCTCTTATTTCTGTGTGACCTCAGGCAAATCACTTGGCCTCTCTGTGCTTCAGTCTCTAGTTCATTTGTTTTGTTTTGTTTGTTTGTTTTTTGACATAGTTTCACTCTGTTGCCCAGGCTGGAATGCAGTGGCACAATCTTGGCTCACTGCAACCTCCACCTCCCAGGTTCAAACGATTCTCCTGCCTCAGCCTCCCAAGTAGATGGGATCACAGGCATGCACCACCACGCCCAGCTAATTTTTGCATTTTTAATAGAGAGGGGGTTTCACCATGTTGGCCAGGCTGGTCTTGAACTCCTGACCTCAAGTGATCCGCCTCCCTCAGCTTCCCAAAGTGTTGGGAATACAGGTATAAGCCACCATGCCTGACCCAGTCCCTAGTTTTATCAGCACTCACCTCTCTGGGCTACTGTGAGCTTTTCAGGTAATGGACCTGGAGGGTTGAAGCCAGTTGAGACTGCTCTTATGGGGCCAGCACATAGTAATGGCTCAATCGCTATTGTTGTTGTTAATGATTTTTTTAAAAAAATTATTATCCTTAAGCCACCCTTGTTGTCTTTTAGACCTAGGCATCCAGGCCAATGATGTTTACTTTGGTGGTTAAATTATCTGCTAGTTGAAGGTTTCCCTTTCCCCTAACTAAACCCCATCATTTGGCATTGGGGCTACTGATGCCATTTAAAACTCACTTGGACAGGTTTCTTACCCCACTTGGGATCATCTATTTGTGCTAACCATCCTGAATGGGGTGAGTCTACAGGAGGCCCTGAAAGGTGATACATTCTGGTTTTCCAGGCTGTCCAGGACAGAGGTTCCCTGGCTCATTGGGCCATTTTGGCAGATGGAACCATTGCGGGTCAGCTGGGAGAGACACACATACCTGGGTGGTGGGGTTTCTGTGGCTGCAGTGATTCTGGCTGCTCTCTCCTTTCTTCCATGGTCTCCACAGATGAAAACCAGTGTGTCCTCTAGTGAGACAGACAATATTGTGATCCCAAAGCCAGGAAAAGGCAGCAAACAAAAGTGAACAGTCACCGAGTAGAGTTTGCTGGAGATTTACACAGAAACCTACCCACAGACAAAGAGCTGCTGAATTTATAACAAGGGCTGGATAATTTGTTCTTGTGTGCTAAGATAAGGGTAAACAAATTTCATGCTGGGATGTAAGCCCCTATCTGCAGAAGTCAGGAAAGAGTCCCTGCCCTGTTGCTGAATTGCTGGCTTGGCAAATTATCCTCAGAGGTGTATTTCTTGGAGACTTCATCTAGAGGTCATGCGAGGGCCCAAGAGTGAAAGGTGGAGGGATGTGCCTGCATGCAGAGGAGGGGAACTCTTGCGTTCCTGTGCACGTGGAAGCTCAGAAATGGAAGTGGTCATGGGCCTGGCTATGGTATTTGGAAAATCCCAGAGAAAAGCTGGGTCACTTCTGAGAGAAGCCAAGTAACTGTGTGATGCCTGGGCATGACTGAGAAAATATGCGGGGAAATGGAGGTTCCCATTTCAGCCCACACTTGGCCTTGGTCCCACAGTCACACCCACTCTGGACCTGGCTCTGCTGCATATATTGTTAATAGCAGATGGTTAAGCGCTCTGTATTTCCATAGTTTCTCCTCACACCTGCACAGAAGAAGTACTTACTGTGCCACTGGAACTGGCTTGTTCTATCTCCTCTGTCACAACTTCTACCTCCAGGGGACAAAGGCAATAATATCTTGATAATCTTTGTATCCCCTATGTCTAAGCATACTCTATAGGTGCTAATAATGTTTACAGAAATAAGGAAGAGGCCAGAACCCTGAGGGTGAGCCTATTTTAGAAATTTAAAAAAATGCAATGTAAATTTTGGAAAATTATTATTATCCAATGAAATACCCTATGTGATGTCTTGCATGTATTTTCTACAATTCTAATTATTCTATAACGTATTATTATCCCCACTTTCCAGATATTGAGAACTGAGGCTCCAGAAATAAGAAACCCAACCAAGAAAACACATCTTTTATGTAGAGGAACCAGGTCCTGTGGTTCCTCTACTGTGACCGTTAGTCACCCAAACCCAGGTCACTCAAGCTGATGCAAGAGTCCTCATTCTGGCGTATATTGCCATCCATATTCTTTTTGGTTCTCTCCCAAGTCCAAGCCTAGGTACCATTTCACCCATTTGTAAAATATGGGGGGATTTAGTGTATGGTCCCATAGGATGCTTGTTAATGGGTGTCAGAAGTGCAGGAGGACGAAGTATGCAGCCAGGGAGAGTGGGCTTCAAGGCTTGAGCCAAGGCCAGTGTGAGTCCGCCATAAATTAAATGTTGCTGCACAGACCTGGGCACAAGGGAAGCAAATGGGGAGCCAGTCACCAGTGCAAGGGACTTCCGGAGGCCTAGGGACTAGGATTCTTTTTTTTTTTTTTTTGAGACAGAGTTTCACTCTTGTTGCCCAGGCTAGAATGCAATGGCGCCATCTCGGCTCACCGCAACCTCCACCTCCCAGGTTCAAGCAGTTCAAGCAATTCTCCTGCCTCAGCCTCCCGAGTAGCTGGGATTACAGGCATGTGCCACTATGCCCAGCTAATTTTGTATTTTTAGTAGAGACGGGGTTTCTCCATGTTAGTCAGTCTGGTCTTGAACTCCCAACCTCAGGTGATCCCCCACCTCGGCCTCCTAAAGTGCTGGGATTACAGGCGTGAGCCACCATGCCCCACCCCATCTAGGATTCTTGAATGGCCAGGCCAGTGGGATAGAGAACACATTGATCCCCAAAGATGGGTGTGGCCAATTTGTGTTCACAGTAAGGCAGACACGTGCGTGTATGACTTGCACGCACACACAGAGATGCAGAGACCATAATCAAGGGAGCATTTGTGTGTAGCCAGTGGCACAGGACAAGATCCTTTTATTTTGCAGATAATGTCGTTAGAACGCTCAGGTTTCCCCACTGTAGGACTTTGCAGATTATTAAGGTCTCTTTTTAGTCAGCCTCCCTCTGTCCCGTTGCTTTCCATATTCTTGGTGCAGATAGCCTAGATAATAATATATTAATTACATTTTGTGGAAAACAGTGAGAGAAATATATCCTGTATACTATATATATTTGTATATATATTTATGCTTTTTTCCTCTTGATTTTTCTGCGTACTCTATGGTCTATTTCTAGAAGTTTATCCAAAAAGCTGATAAGCATGGTTGCCTCTGGGTAGGGATTTAAGTTTCAGAGGTAGGAAAGAGAATAACTTTGCATAACATCCTCTTGTATAGTATTTGAATCTTTTAATCATAGGTATGGATTCCTTATTCAAAATGATAAACTAAAAAAATAGCAAACCATGTCAGGTGTCTGTCTTATAGTTGGATGTTTCTGAATTGCGTCCTTTCCACGAATAATTGTTTCTGAATGTGATTAACTCCGAATGTATTTATGATATGGTTAAAGGCTGTTTTCTCACTTAATGGAAAGAAGTGGACTGACAGAAGACCTTTGGAGGTAAAGAGGATACAGGTGCTCAAGAGGTGGGCAGTTCCTCTAATACAAGCCAAAAAAGGGCCATACCAACTACTGGGGAGTGATGACTGCCAATAATTTCAGCAAATCAGCTGTGAAGCTATGAAGAGCTGTGCTCTTCATGTTGACACTTGGCTGAACTTGCAGTATCTAAGAGTATTGAGAGATTTGAATTGGACTTAGGAAACCGATTTTTTATTTATTATTATTATTCATTTATTTTTGAGACAGTGTTGCTCTTGTCACCCAGGCTGGAGTGCAATGGCGCGATCTGGACTCACTGCAACCTCTACCTCCCGGGTTCAAGCGATTCTCTTGCCTCAGCCTCCCAAGTAGCTGGGATTACAGGTGCACGCCACCACCCCCAGCTAATTGTTGGTATTTTTAGTAGACATGGGGTTTACCATGTTGGCCGGGCTGGTCTCAAACTCCTGACCTCAGGTGATCCACTGGCCTCGGCCTCCCAAATTGCTGATATTACAGGCCTGAGCTACTGCACCCAGCCTGATTTTTTATTTTTGGAAATGAAATGGCTGTATACTTTAGGATGTTTGTTGCTGGGATGACCTGTGGCCACAGAGCTACTAAGCTGACTTTATGTAGAGAACCAGCTGACTTTCTTTACTACCCGTGCTGGGACAGGCATGGATGGCATGTTGCCAGTCTCATCTCATTTAATCCTTAAAAAATCTTATCAAGCAATATCCTTTTTTACCCATGAAGAAATTAAAACCTCAAGGTGTTAGAGGTTGATCAACTGGCCCAAGATCGCACAGCTAATAAGGCAGAGTCACCGTATAACATCAGGTTCTCTTTGGCTCCAAATGCTTAGCCCTACCCATGATCCAGCACTGCCTTAGAAGAGTAAGAACTAGGGCTTAATTGTCCATCAAAAATTGGCAAATAATTTTCTTAAGATAGTGGCTCTCAAACAGTGGCTGCATCAGAATCACCTGCAGGGCTTATAAAACACACATTGCTAACCCCGCTTGTAGAGTTTCTGATTTAACAGATTTGGAGTGGGGCCTGAGAATTTGCATTTCTAACAAGTTCTCAGGTGATGCCCTTGCTTCTAGTCAGGGGACTACACTTTGAGAACCACTATGTGTTAGTCAATTTTCACCCTGCCTTAAAGAACTGCCCAAGACTGGATGATTTATAAAGGAAAGTGGTTTAATTGACTTACAGTTCCCCATAGCTAGGGAGGCCTCAGGAAGCTTATAATCATGGTGGAAGGCAAAGGGGAAGCAGGCACCTTCTTCACAAGACAGAATGAGAGAGACAGAGAGCAGAGAAAACTGCCACTTACAAAATCATCAGATCTTGTGAGAACTTGCTCGCTATCCTGGGAACAGCCTGGGGGAAACCATCCCCATGATCCAGTCACCAACCACCAGGTCCCTCCCTTGACACATAGGGATTGCAATTCGAGATGAGATTTGGGTAGGGACACAGAGCCAAACCATATCACACTATCCTAAAGAGATTAGAGTGGGGGCTCACAAATCTTGTTTGGTAATTTCAGGGCCAAATGTGATAGGAACACAGCAATTTAATGCTGTTTATGGTGTTTGTCATTATTTCTCTCATGCTCTTGCTTGAGTTTTATTTTATTTTCATTTTTATTTTTTTGGAGATGGAGACTTGCTCAGTCACCCAGACTGGAGTGCAGTGGTGCAATTATGGCTCACTGCAACCTCTGCCTCCTAGGTTCAAGCAGTCCTCCTGCCTCAGCCTCCCAAATACCTGGGACTACAGACAAGCACTACCACGCTTGGCTAGTTTTTGTATTTTTAGTAGACACGGGGTTTCACCACGTAGGCCAGGCTGGTCTTGAACTCCTGACCTTGTGATTTGCCCGCCTCAGCCTCCCAAAGTGCTGGTATTACAGGTATGAGCCACCTTGCCTGGCCTTGCTTGAGTTTTAATAACTTTTAAAAAGTATCCATGTATCTCACTTATTTTAAAGTGAAAGAGGGAAATAAGTTTATGTCTGTGCATGGGCTGGAAAGAATGGGGGATTGGTGTACTTTACAGTATGGCATGCAGCGGTGATCACAGAGTTCTCCAATGGAAAGACCAAATCATTAGTCACAAGTCTTCTAGTCACAGGGACAGAAATCTATCTCAAGTCATTTCTTTTCAGATTGTATTTGGCTGTATGCAACAGGCTCCCTCCGACCCCGCCCAACACACATACACACACACACACTTTTTTTTATAAGACAGGGTCTGGAGTGCAGTGGTGCGATCTCAGCTCACTGCAACCTCTGCCTCCTGGGCTCAAGCGATCCTCCCCTCAGCTTCCAGAGTAGCTGGGACTACAGGCATGTGTCACCATGCCCAGCTAATTTTTTGTATTTTTTTTTGGAGAGACAGGGTTTCACCATGTTGTCCAGGCTGGTCTCGAACTCCTGGGCTCAAGCAATTCTCCAGCCTTGGTCTCCCAAAGTGCTGGTATTACAGGCGTAAGCCAATGTGCCCAGCCAGAAACCCACATTAAAGAGGTGTCTTGGAACCAAGTTTCTGTAGTTCTTGTACATTTCTGGAGTAAGATGGTCACTGTATTATTTTGTTGAGCTGTATTGCTTTTGCAGCTCAACAATATCAGGTCTGGCATCTCTGTAATTCTTTAAAAACTTTCTCTTTTACTCCCATTCTGAAAACAGCTGCTGTGGCTCCAGTCATCACATCTGTGTTCTAGTAAAGAAGGCGGAAAGTGAAAAGAGTGTGCTCCATTTTATCAATTGTTCATAACCTCTTTGTAGCTTTAACTGTGTCATATAACCATATCTAGTAGCAAGGAAAACGGACAGGGTAAGTGTTTACTTGTGTAAATTGCCTCCCTATACCAAATTAGGATTTTTGTTGTCAAGGGAGAAATGATTGGATATGAGGAATGCCCTTATGATCTTGCTTCAGCAGCATGGGCAAATGCTTTCACAAAAAAGACAAGAATGGATGGCTTTAAGAAAGTGATTTGAGTTAGCTTTTCCTGCATAACAAGCCATTCCAAATGTGGTGACTTTTTACACTTCAAGTTTAAACAAACATCAATTTGTTTATGAAAGTGTGGATTGGCAGCTTGGACTGGACTCATCTGGGAGACTTATTTCTGCTCCCTTAAGGGTCAACTGGGCTTTGTGTTATATCTGTGACTTCAGCCAGATGGTGGGGATAGGTGGAGTGGTTAGAATATCTGGGCCTTTCTTTCTACATGGTTTCTTCTCCTATAGTCACCTTCTTCACATGATGGCAGAAAGGTCTCCTATTATTGAGTGACGAATGACTCCAAAACTTGATGGATAAGCTGCCACCATTTTATTTGCTCATAACTCTGTGGGTCATTTCGGGTGAAGCTCAGTTTGATGGTTCTTCTGGGCTCTCCTGGTGTCTTCCATGTGGCTTAACTGAGGCTGAATGGTCTATGATGCTCTTACTGGCCATGGTCCATTGACGTCTGGCAGTTGGTGCTGCGTATTGGCTGGGCCACCTGTTTCAGCAGGCTAGCCCGGGCTTCTTCACGTGGTGAAGAGGTTCGAACAGCAGCAAGAGAAAAGGTAAGTTTCAATGCCTAAGTGCTTTTCAAGCCTCTACTTGCATCATATTTGCTGATGTCCCACTGGCCCAAGCAAGCCACATGGCCAAGCCCAGAATCGACGTGGGAGGGGACTATGCAAGGGGGCATCCACAAGGAGACCTACTTTCTTGGGGACCATTATTCTGCCAAACCACCACATAAGCCTCAAACCAATGACTTGAATGTCTACAGGGATCTCCTTATCTTGTCATTGCTTTTCTCTGCAAGTCCTCTTCATTCCTTTAGATACACCGCTTTCCCCAGGGTAGGAACCACAGCTGCCCTTTGCTGTAGAAATCACTTTCTCAGCTTCCCACTCAGGTGCTGGGAAGCACACTGACTAGCCTGACATGGTCTGACGCCTGTCCTGAGGCTAAGTAATCAGGATACTATTATCACCAATTTCCACTGTAACTACACGTTTGGATGGGGTTGTAGAAGGAACAGTTTTGGAGCCACCATCCTAAAAATGAGGTGGTGCCCTGGAATAACAAAGACATACTGGCCAGACAAGACCGACAGATGGAGTTAGGGACCAATTGAACAGGAAACGTCACAGACTGTATTTCTGGAGGTTTTTGTTTTGTTAGTTGGTTGAAAGGATCTGGTTTTAAAAAGAATTGAAGCTAGTTTAAATTCAGTTTCTATCATTTTCCAAAACGTTACCTTATTAAACAAAGCTACACATTTGAGTTATTTATTTATTTATTTTGGAAAAAGATGCAGACTAGCATCTGATGCTGGCCCCAACGGGAAACCTAGCTGGGTGTTCTTTGTGGCCAAATATACAATAGTGATTGCGTTCTTGTCTCATTCTCCCTTTCCTGAAACTGTGCTGGGAAGACAGAATGGAAAAAGGCATTAATTGGCATTAATTGGCACATCCATCAAGGCCTGAACTGGCACATCAGTCACATCAGGGAGGGTTTATTTCTTCCTCCAATCCTGTTAGAAGTTTAAGAGCATGCGAAGGATGTTCCACCTTGTGCTCTGTGGATATGTGGGATTTGTGGCAAGCAGAAATGTCTGGGATGGCCTCCGCCACAGGGCCTCTGATAGAGGCCTTTCTGCTGCATCTCATTGAGGTTCCCCATCAATCACCGGCAGTGTCAGGGCCCACCCTTGCCTTAATTTAACTGGGACGAAGGAAAGTAAAGAGAGAGTGCCTGAGAGTGAAGGAATGCTGGCCTTGGGGTATGTGATCCAATTCCATAAATAGCAGAGATTCCTGAAAGGCTTTGAGGCAAGCTCTGAGAGGTAGCCATGGCGATGCAGTACCTCTTGGCTCCCTGCTGCCAGAGAGAGGCTGCTTGCTGTCTCTTTCCAGGGGCCTGTGCTGGCATGCCTGGGCTTATTTCAGAAACTCTCCTAGACACAGCGACTGCTCAGAAGCATACCCTTAATTGGTGGAGCGGCTCTTCTCTGACTTGGTGCCCTGCAGCATTTCACTGGCACCCTTCTGCCCAGCAAACACTTGCCAGTAATTGTGGGGCCGCCACTGTTAGTTAACAGGCTGTGGTTTGCCTTCAAGGGGTTAGTGAGTTCTTCTTGGGTTCTTTGGTGACAATTAGGGTGTGTTTATCAGCAGGATGCCTGAGGGGTCTTCTGTGACTTTGGAAGATTAAGGCAATCTGACTTCACCTATTCCCAATTCAGAATTCTGGCTTCCTCCTCCCTGCACAACTGGGGCTTGCATCCCCACTGGTCCTCAGTGGTATCTTGGGGACCTGGGAAGAGGAAAGTGGGATCTGAGATGTGTCTGTGGGTGCAAAAGTGGGTGGATTAGGACAGCACTCCTACTTCAACTGGCATCCCTGTGTTTTTTTTTTTTTTTTTTTTTTTTCTGAGATGGAGTCTTGCTTTGTCGCCCAGGCTGGAGTGCAGTGGCACTACCTTGGCTCACTGCAACCTCTGCCTCCAGGTTCAAGTGATTCTTGTGCCTCAGCCCCCCGAGTAGCTGGGACTACAGGCATGCGCTACCACATCCAGCTAATTTTTGTATTTTCAGTAAAGATGGGGTTTTGCCATGTTGGCCTTTGCTAGTCTTGAACTTCTGGCCTCAGGTGATCCCCCCGCCTCGGCTTCCCAAAGTGCTGGGATTACAGGCGTGAGCCACCATGCCCAGCCTGGCATCCCTCTGAGAGGCAGGACTAGTTGGATTTCCTAGGCCCTAAGCCTAGCTGGGCAGGTGACTGCATCCGTCTTTATACACGGGGCTTGCAACTTAGCTCACACCTGACCAATCAGGTAGTAAAGAGAGCTCACTAAAATGCTAATTAGGCAAAAATGGGAGGTAAAGAAATAGCCAATCATCTATTGCCTGAGAGCACAGCGGGCGGGACAATGATCAGGATATAAACCCAGGCATTCCAGCCAGCAGCAGCTACCCTCTTTCGGTCCCCTCCCTTTGTATGGGAGCTCTGTATTCACTCTATTAAATCTTGCAACTGCTCACTCTTCTGGTCTGGGTTTGTTATGGCTTGAGCTGAGCTTTTGCTGTCTGTCCACCACTGCTGTTTGCCACCATCATAGACCCGCTGCTGACTTCCACCCCTCCCGATCTGGCAGGGTGTCCGCTGTGTTTCTGATCCAGTGAGGTGCCCATTGCTGCTTCCGTTTGGGCTAAAGGCTAGCCATTGTTCCTGCATGGCTAAGTGTCCGGGTTTGTCCTAATTGAGCTGAACACTAGTCACTGGATTCCACGGTTCTCTTCCGTGACCCATGGCTTCTAATAGAGCTGTAACACTCACCACATGGCCCAAGGTTCCATTCCTTGGAATCCATGAGGCCAAGAACCCCAGGTCAGAGAACAAGGGACTTGCTGCCATCTTGGGAGCAGCCGCCGCCATCTTGGGAGCTCTGGGAGCAAGGATGGGTTCAAATGATTCTTGTGCCTAAGTCTCCCAAGTAACTGGGACTACAGGCATGCACTACCACATCCAGCTAATTTTTGTATTTTTAGTAAAGTCAGGTTTTGCCATGCTGGCCTTGCTAGTGTTGAACTTCTGGCCTCAGGTGATCCACCCGCCTCGGCCTCCCAAAGTGCTGGGATTACAGGCCTGAGCCACCATGCCTGGCATCCTTGAACCTGGGAGGCAGAGGTTGCAGTGAGCTGAGATTTTTGGCCACTACCCTCCAGTCTGGGTGACAGGGTGAGACTCCATCTCAAAAACAAAACAAAACAAAACAAACAAAACAAAACAAACAAAAAAAACACAAGAGTTTATAGTTTACATTAGTATTTGCTCTTGACGTACATTCTCTGAGTTTTGACAAACACATAAAGCTATGTATCCATCATCATAGTATCATACAGAATAGTTTTACTGCCTTAAAAATGTCCTATGCTTGGCCTATTTACCCCTTCCTCCTTCTCTATCAGCTCCTGGCAACCACTGATTTCTTTCCGTCTCCATAGTTTTGCCTTTTATTTATTTATTTTTTTAACTTTATAATTTCAAACTATATTTAAAGACTATGGTAATGCAAACAGGATGGAATGTGCAAAAAATATACAAAAAAACCAATGGAACAGAAACCACTACTGACACATTTCAGACATGATGCAAAAAGAGAATGTAAAAAATAGTTCAACCTAGAGTTTCTCAAAAGTATGCAGATATTTGTGTGTTCCCCAAAACAACGGAAAAGCAGTCAGATTGTGCAGTCTCTTATCTACCATGAGGAGGATTTTTGGCTCTCACCGTAAACTTGAAAGAAGCTCACCAAAGGGAAAGTAGAATCCTTAGAGAATTTAAAAGCATAAGACAGAAGATGCCCTGTGATAAAGCAAAATAAAAAAACTCAGGCTTCCCAGACATTATTTTCTTTGGAACACAGCTTCCCAAATCACGTTTTAAGGACTGGCTTTCTCCTTGACCTTTGGACTTCTCATCTGTGTTGTCTGTTGTATTCACTTTTGCTCCCATCCGGTGGGGCTTTGGCTACCATCTCATGTCCCTTCATATTCCAGGGCTCTTTTTTTTTTGGCTCCAGTCAAGTGATCAGATCTGGCTTAGAGACAGCAATACCCAGGAAGACCAGGTTTCTGTAGTCTATTAACGTCACATTTCCACATAAATTCCGCTGTGCAGTGTCCAGGCATTGCCACTCCTCCAGAGAAAATTCTATGTCCGTAAATGCCAATGGTTCCATTTCTAGGCTTCCAGGGGGTCCTGGCATCTTAGCTGTGGATCTCCCAATACCTGCCGGTAATGGAGCCACAATGGAGCCACAGAGGCTGGGCCTCTAGGAGCAGTCAGTTTTGCCTTTTCTGCAGTATTATATAATTGCAATTACTTAGCGTGTAGACTTTTCACACTGGCTTCTTTCACTTAGCAATTTAAGGCTCCTTCATGTCTTTCTGTCTTGCTAGCTCATTTAAAAAAATCATTAATATCCCAATGTATGGATATACCATCATTTTTTGGAAGTAGATTATTAAAAGAGGTTTTCTACAAAAAGTACATTTAAAAATTGTCTGTTTAGTGTTTACGGTTTTCTTTTATGAGGTGGCCAGTATGTGGGATAGGTCAACCTTTATGTCTAGTGCCCATGGAAACAATGTGGGGGTGGAATGAGAATGATTGCTTCATGGAAAAAAAAACAAAACAACAATACACACACACACACACACACACACACACACACACACACACCCCATCCATTTAAAATGGCTGATATTAGGGGAAGAACAATGGACCAAGAACGAGGATGTGACTCAGTATGATTTAGCAGAGACTGAAAATTTGTTCATTCATTCATCACTAATTTATTCATTCAACAATGATTTACAGAACACCTGACTCTATGACATCATACTTGGCCCTAGGAATGGAATAATGAACACAGCAGATAAATGGAACTGATAAATGGAACTTTCGAGAGAGTCAGGCATTCGCCAAAGAGTCACACTAATGAATATGTAATTACAATTGGAGTAAAGTGCTCGGAAGGAAGGAAAACTTGGCCTCTCTTGGAGGGTCAAGGAAAGTTCCTAGAGGAAAGGGCACTTGAGCTGAAATCTTAAGGTTGATCAAAAGTTGACTTCGGGGATGGAAGAAGTTGCTGGACCTGTGATTGGTTCAACCAGCATCTTGCTTAACAGCCCCTTCTCCATTGTCTTCTCCATGGGGCAACTCTATTGTGGAATGCAGCTCTTCTTAGAATAACTGAAGCATACGGTGGTTATTATCCTCTAATACCAACCCAAATTGCTGCCAAAGTATCTCCAAGCAATACAGGAAGACAAAAGGGCAATAGTTAATGAAGCTCTATTTATTTATTTATTTATTTATTTATTTATTTATTTATTTATTTTGCTACATCCTCTGTTTCCAATTTCCTCCAACACATATTTTGAGCAGTTATGATGTTTCAAATATGGGGTTTTTAAAATTAAATGAAATATGTAGTCTGTCTTTGAGTCAACATATAATTGCATAATGCACTCTCTTGATGGCAGCTCTCCCAGGGTCCTCTGGGGACATCCATGTGTCTGTTCATCCCGCAATATATATTGAGTGCTGTGTGCTGGGCCAGGGACGTGGGGATGAAAGAGACACATGATCCACCTACAAGGACCTTACTTTCTAGTGCAGGGGACAACCTGTAAACGTAATTCAGTGCAGTGAGCTCTAAGAAAGAGATGAGAGGTAATAGAACTGTTTGGAAGAAGGCACTGTGGAAAGACCTTGCCTAAAATCTGTTTTGCTTTAAGCAGAGGAAGTAGACCTCTTCCTATTTTACAGGAAAATCATTTATGGAAATGTATGTAACTATTTTAGCTAAAATATTCTCTTTCACTTAATCTGAAGCCTGAGATGATACATTTCTCACTGTGGAAGAAGCTTCAGTGTCCCAGCATTAAATAAAGATCATTCAGCTTCCCAAAGTGGAAGTCAAAAGCCAGTATGCAGAGGTCAGTCTAGCTCAGATGCAAGCCACATTGTTATTTATTTCTTGCTGTGGATTCTCTTGGTGTCTTGTGAAAAAAAATAGATATTTGGGGAACTTAAGTATCCCGGATTTTTCTTTTGGACTAAAGTCAACCACTGTCTGCCCTTGCTATGTTTGGTTGTTTTAAGTAAGGCTCTGTCTCAATGGCATCACCTCTAGGCTCAGCCAGAGCAATTAGAGAAATGCCTCTGGGGCCTTGGAATGCATTTCCAAACAGGATTTAAATGTGGGTGAGATCTGACAGCTCCTCACAGCCTCTTGGTACCAGCAGATGTTCTGTCCCAACAACATAGGCTGACTCCAGGATGAGAGGGCTGCAGGTTCAATGAAAATGCCCGTCTTCCCTCCCCTCCTTCCGTCTGCCTTATAAAGAGGTTGACAGGTGGGCATTGACAGTGGCAGCAAACCACCCACACCGTTTAGTTCTGCCCACTGCACTTTTCCACGAGGAGTCCCTCAAGGATGCAGCTCCCAGGCCTCCCAGCTTGTCTGCCTTGTCCAGAACTGTTTTTTGCTGCTCAGTGTAGCAGCTAAGAACTTGAGCTCTGGATTTTGACAAATCTGGCTTTGAAATCCAGCTTTGCTGCTAACTAGCTGTGGGGCCTTACACAAGTTGCTTTATTTCCCTGAATTGCCTATAAAATGGGTATAATAATAGTACCTATATATCAGGATCCCAATAGGAAATAGGAACAAATTATAAATGTGTAGAAGTGGTTGAGAAAACCACGAAAGACAGTCAGATACCCAGGGTTAGAGCAGCAGATCTGTTGGCTTTCTCTAAGCCAATATCTAAGAGGGGAGATAGAAATTACAGGAACCCAGAGAGGACAAGAGGTACTTAGAAAAGCCCTCTTTGAGAAAAGCCATGGCTTTTATCAGAAATGACCTTACAGAGGGGAAATCTGACCTTATTTTACTTTCTTTCTCCAAAATCCTGCTCTCCTGAAGCTCCCTGCTGGTCAAACCCAACACAAAGCCAGAGGGCATGGGAGCAGGTGATACAATCTGTACAGAGCAGCCTCCCAGGGTAGAGTGAGACAAATAGAAAAGGGTGGAAATGGCTGTGGAGGGCAAGTGGAAGACATCCAGCACAAACCAACTCACAGCCTGGCTGAGCTGATTAAATAATGTAATGACATTAAGGGCTTAGCACATTTCCTGTCACCAAGTATTTAATGAAAGTTAGCTATGATTATTAGCATTGCTGTTTGCTGGATCTAAGTGAGTTGTCAATGCTTTAGGGTTAAGGACATGAAGCAGGACTTAACTGGAACAACAGAGGGCCATACATGTGGCCCCCACACAAGCCCAGGTAATGACAAGTCTGTGCTTCTTTTGGTATCAAAATAAAATTAGGTTTGCGGCCGGGTGTGGTGGCTCATGCCTGTAATCCCAGCCACTTTGGGAGGCTGAGGTGGGTGGATCGTTTGAACTCAGGAGTTTGAGACCACCTGGGCAACAAGGCAAAACCCTGTCTCTATGAACAACAACAAAAAAAAACACCACAAAAATTAGAAAAATTAGCTGGGTGTGGTGGCGCGCACGTGAAGTCCCAGCTACTCGGGGGCTGAGGTGGGAGGAACACCCGAGCCTTGGGAGGTCGAGGCTGCAGTGAGCTGTGATTGGGCCACTGCACTCCAGCCTGGGCAACAGAGTGAGACCCTGTCTCAAAAAATAAATAAAGAAAATTAAGTTTATTTCTCCTCCCCTGAGAAATGCTCAAATATTTATTTCTTCCACTCTTTTCCACGTCTTTCACCTGTACCATCTTTTCTTGTCTTTCCTGTTAGCATGTGAACATGCTGTTATGAAGAAAATGTCCTTTAAGCTACTATTCACCAATGTAAGCGTTCTCAAAAGAGTAAGGGTTCTTTGGATTATTGGAGGGACAGGAAATGGGGCCTCAAAGTGCCAAGATGCAGGTGTGTGTGGGATGTAGACATGAGCTGTTAGCACCATGGGGGCTGATATTTTAGAAACAGGTCCACTCCTGACCTTGGTATTAACAGACTTTCCACATGGTTATCTTTCTGCCCTTTACTTTCTGTGTGACCACGAACAAGTCCTATTACCTGGATTTCTGTAAATTTTCAGCCTTACTTCACAAAAATATTCCACTGATTAAAAATGACACAAAACATGTGGGTCTTTTTGCATGAAGAAGGTAGCTTACCTTCCTACTGCCTGTATCTATTTTCTGGGCTGGGAGGCTGTCTGGACTGCCATGGGGAAAAAAAAGAGGGTCAGGAGAGCAGAAAGAATGGGAGGAAGAGAGATGCTTCAGATAGATAACCCCATGGGCCTCAGGGCGAGCGACACAGAAGAAAATGGCTGGAGAAGAGAGGGCGGGGAACATATTGAGTTGAAAGGCTTCAGTGGCAGGCAGCTACGGCAAATGAGAGAAGCACAGCCTTTGGTCCCATTAGTCCAGATGGGGTTACCACCCAGTCCCGCCTCTTATTGGTATGAACTTGGATAAGCTGCGTCATCTCTTTGATCTTCAGTTTCCCTGTTTGTTATGATGAGATAAGAAAAAGAAAATTACGTATGCAAAAGGCTAGTGGATGCTCAATAAATGGCTTTTCCTCTTGAAATCCCTTTTATTTTATTTTACTTTATTTTAAAAGCATCCATTAATGCACTCCTAATAGGGAGCCAGAGATAGTTCACAGGATTCTCTGATTTATTAAATCAACACCAACAGAAAATAGAAATTGTTCCCAATTCTTCTACACTCAAGTGCCATGGCAAAGCACATCTCTGAAAATGTCCTCTAGGTTCCCTGCTCCATGCATGGCTCCTGCTGATCCTCTCTCTGAAAAGCTGCCTTCCCACCTGTCTGTCTGTTGCCATCAAATCCTCCCTCTCATTTCTCCTTTGTCTATCATTCTGTAGAGCTGTGTTCATATCTGCCCACAGGCTCCCAGTTAGGCTGAGCCCTCTCTGCAGGTAGCATCTGAGCAGACGCATGTATAGAGCTTCTGGGTGCTGGACACTGTGTCACTATGCTTTCTATACATACCATCTCATTGAATCCTCACATCTGTACTGTTACCTCCACTTTAAGGATACAGAAACTGAGGCATCCAAAGTTTTAGCTTTTAGTCTGGGCAACATGGTGAAACCCCATCTTTATAAAAATAGAAAAACTGTCTAGGCATGGTGGTGCACGCCTGTAGTCCCAGCTACTTGTGAGGCTGAGGTTGGAGAATCACTTGAGCCTGGGAGGCGGAGGTTGCAGTGAGCCGAGATTGCGCCACTGCACTCCAGGCTGGGCAACAGAGCGAGACCTTGTTTCAAAAAGAAGAAGAAAAACGTTTTAGCTTTTTACCTAAGGTCTCAAAGGTACAGGTAGCATAGCCAGGATTTGAACCTGGTCTGCCTCAAGAGTCTGTGTTTCTTTTCCCTCCACACCAGTTATGTTGGTATTAGCTCCAGGTGCAATACCTGCCTCATAGTGTGTCTTCAAGAAGTGCTTATTGGATAAACTGAAATAAACATGCAAACCTATACTTAGAAACTTTTAGCTTTATGAACTATATATTCTTATTTGAAGAAAATGGCATTTTAACAAATTTGAAGAGGTATAAGAGAAAGCCAGGCTTAACACTTAGTCATCTTGCTGTTATATATAAGAAAGTTTATATAGGATCCTTTTTACATGTGGAAAATTACTTCACCACGGATAGAACATACAATCACATGCACACCACACTACACACATGCTGATGTTCCTTTTCCTAGGTAGAGATAAACTGGGATCGCTTGGGGAGTAAGATGCCAGCACATCTCTCTGCGCTGATGTAAGGAAATTCCAATAACTCACATTTAGAATGTTGCGTTGGGTGGGAAGCGGCTGAGAGTTGCACAGAGGAGTGAGATAAATGTTACCAGCAACGGACTTGACTGCAGTTTAACCCAAGGTCACTGGGAGGCCAGAGCAGAATCAGGGAAGGAATGTTGGCCCCTCGAGCCAGCTAAGCCTCGGGCAAGCTCCTATCTTTCAGCCTTCCCATGCAGTGGAGCTGTGAGCTGTGACCGTCCTTAGCAACCCTGCCCTGTTCCTCCTCAACAGGAAGGGAACGATCTTGCTGCCAGGCAGGCAAGCAACCCTGGAGTGACCCTCGTTCCTCCTTGTCCACACAACCCACCTCCCCAGTCATACAAAAGAGGCTTTCGGAACCTGGTTACCTAGAGTTGAACTTTTCAACAAGGCTTTTTCCGCCCCCCTCCCTTTAAGCTCCACAGCTAAAATACCAGAGCTCGTGGTTGCTAAGATTAAGGATTTTCTCCTCTCTTTTCTCCCTCAGCTCAGTTTCCATTGACTAGGAAAGACCAAGAGATGGATTACTGTTCCCTTGCCAAATGGAGAGGGGTGCTTGAGCGTCCGGGGGCTTTCAGTGGGATTAGATATTATTCAGGCTTGTGCTAATAGTCATTATTTACTCCTCAGGCTCTCACAAAAGTCACCGCGTTTGTGTAGGTAACTAAGGCCTACCGAAACCAGTCAGCCCTAAGTTCACACAGGAGAACCATGGAGTTGGAGGAAAAGGTAATTTAACATGAATATTTATATACTCTACAAACCACGTGCCATGATTCACTCGGCTTATTTTCATTTTATGCATTTTCTTCCCATTTGCACTCTTTATTTATTGCAAAGTTAAGGCTGTTAGCAAAATAACACATTGGGGTAGGTTTTCTTCTTCTTTTCTTTCTTTGTTTCTTTTTTTTTTTTAATTTCCTGCTTTTTAATGTATCTCTGGGAAAGTGAGCTAATATAGCAGCAAAATTGGGCAGCACTGCTAATCCCCAAGAGCTTGGCAGTGTTGTACTGGGCCCAGTATTCTTGCCAGGCCTTTACTACAGATCACAGTGACTGTGTAAGCCCTGTGGCCACGGAACCGTGGCATCTCACATTAGTCACCATTTAGTAACATGGGTGATTTAGGAATCACTCGTGTCTCTAATTTTCAAGGTAGGAATATAAGTACCAACTTTTCTAGAGGGTTCACTGGGTGCCCATGGTCTGGAGCTAGAGACTTGGGTTCATGGCCCAGTGTTGCTACTTGCTAGTTCTATGATGTTGGGCAAATAACTTGAAAATTCGGAGCGTTGCTACCTGCTAGCTCTGTGATGTTGAGCAAATAATTTCAAAATTCAGAGTCTCCATGTCCTCTTATATAATATAACATATGCATATTAATGGAATTTTCTTCATAAAGGTAGGTGCATGTTAAAATGGATAGCATTGTATAAGTACTCAGCTTGACACATGACAAGCTTGAAATTTAAGTGTCAGCTCGAGTTAGACCCATGTAGTGCTGACAGTAGCTCTGGAGGCTGATGAGGAACTGCCTGCCCTAAAGAGGTTAGCTCCTTTCCTAATGCACATGCTTAGTACGTTTCGGAACTAGCTCTCCAATGCAGTTTTGGTTTATTCCAAAGTGTATGGTCTATTCATGATGAAATACACCTCAGTATCTCTTGCTATTTTTTGCTAGACGTATTTGAAATCTAGCAGTGTTGAGCTTTTGGGGGGCCTTGACTTGGATACAAATGATAAGAACAGGTAAAAAGACTCAGGTAGAATTTTCCTCATATTAATGCCTGTGTAGAGTTTAACCTTTTTAGAAAAGTTATATTAATGGTGTGATTCATGGCTGGGTTCCATTTCAGTGGGAGCTGCAATTCTCAGCAGTAAGCTTCGCTGGTGCCATTAGAGTCTTGACTGCTAGTTTACTGAGAAGCTCATCTCTCAAGCCTGAGGGAATATCCTGTCCAGCTCCCGATCTTATTTCCAAGAGAAACCAAGACACATTGGGTGTGGCCATAAGAAGGCCACCGGGGTGGTGAGGGCTGTGAAGACACATGCTAAGAGGGATAGGTGTTAGATTTGGTGTGAGAAGGCCTGATGTGTGAAGAAAAAGGATTGCACTTTAATGTCGAGGCTCCAGACAGCAGGTCTTGGGATAGGTGTAAGTTACTGGGAATATTTGGGTTCAGTGAAGAGAGTATTAAGCCTAAAAAGAGTTTGGAAATAGAATGAGCTCTATGAGGGCATGAGTTGTTTTCCGTATCTACAGCTGTGACCAATGAACTGAGAGGAAATTTTTAACCATGTTCTTCCAAGGAATTATGCATGGATAAGATAAAAAGTTCCTTCTTACTCTAAGTTTCCATTACTCTGATGTATGTGGTGCCTGTCGATTTGCAAAAGGTTTTCTTACCTCTGTTTCTTTCACTTCCTCATGCGCAGTTCTTCAGTTGACCAACAGATAGCTATTTGCTCCTATTGTATGGCACTAGGTACCAAGTACGCAATAGGAAACAAGTATTGCTCTCAAGAACCTTACAGTCTTTTTGGAAAAATTGACAAGAAAACAGACATTTGTAATAGAGCATGGTATGGGCTATAAGGGGAAGGAAAAGAACACAGAGGAGGAATACCAGCCCTGCTAGAGGTGAGAAAAGCAAGGCTTCCTGGAGGAAGGGATGTCTAGAATGGTACTTAGTTGGAGCTGAATAGTGGTAGAAACCTAGCAGGCAAGGCTTTAGAGTGGGCAAAAGCCTGGAGGCCTGAAAGAACAAGATAGGGTAGGGGAGCTGTAAGCAGTTCTGTTTAGTTGGAGCAGAGTGTTGGAGGTGAAGGTGGAGACACAAGGAGTTGCTACTGGAGAAAGAAGTCATTGTAGATGGCAAAAATAGCCACAATTTTTTTTCCCTTTCATCGTCAGGGAAAGTCTGCTTTCTTGTTTCATCCCTTCAATCTGAGTTGGCTATAGGACTTGCTCTGGCCATTGAGAAATTAGCAAACACAATGCAAGAGGACACTTGAAAAATGCTTGCAGGCCGGGTGAGGTGGCTCATGCCTGTAATCCCAGCAGTTTTGGAGGCTGAGGCAGGCAGATCACCTGAGGTCAGGGGTTCAAGACCAGCCTGGCCAACATGGTGAAACCCCATTTCCACTGAAAATACAAAAATTAGCCAGGCATGGTGGTGCACTCCTGCAGTCCCAGCTACTCGGGAGGCCGAGGCAGGAGAATCACTTGAACCCGGGAGGTGGAGGTTGCAGTGAGCCAAGATGGCATCATTGCACTCCAGCCTGGGCAACAAAGTGAGACTCTGTCTCAAAAAAAAGACCAAAAAAAATGAAGGCCGGGCACGGTGGCTCATGCCTGTAATCCTAGCACTTTGGGAGGCCGAGACAGGTGGATCATGAGGTCAAGAGATCGAGACCATCCTGGCCAACATGGTGAAATCCCGTCTCTACTAAAAATGCAAAAATTAGCTGGGCATGTGGTGCATGCCTGTAGTCCCAGCTACTCGGGAGACTGAGGCAAGAGAATCGCTTGAACCCAGGAGGTGGAGGTTGCAGTGAGCTGAGATCGTGCTACTGCACTCCAGCCTGGGTGACAGAGCGAGACTGTCTCAAAAAAAAAAAAAAAAAAAGAAAAGGAAAAGAAAAATGCTTTCCCATGGGAGCTTCTTGCTACTGTTTCAACCTGACACTGACATTTTTATAAGTCCAAGGTAGCCTGCTGGATGGTGAGAGACACTTGCCTCAGTTTCTTGGTCATCCCAGCCTACAATCAGCTGTTTTCAGAAATAGAGTTGCCTAGCTGACCTGCAATTGACCATGGATGCACGAGTGAGCCCAGCTGAGCTTAGCGTAAGAACTGCCCAGCTGAACCCAGCCCAAATTGCTGATTTATGGTATTATGAGCTAAATAAAAGGCTATTATTTTAATCCATGAAGCTTTTGTGTGTGGGGTGGGGGTGGTGGTGTGTTTGTTTGTTTGCCGTAGTAAGCTAATTGGTATGGCAGTCATGGAGACTTACGAATTATGTTAATGAATTTGGACTTTCATCTGCAGGTGTGTGGCTATTTCAAAGGGTTTAAGCCATGAAACTGGTAGTATCAGATTTGTGTTTTAGAAAAGTCACTGTTGGATACAGCCAATGACATCATGTGTGGTTAAGTATCTTGCAAGTTGTAAATAGGTGTGCAAATAGAGTTAATGAGTAAAAACTGTACATACAGATAACCTGGAGATGCTTGGGACACAATTTCAAGGCAAACCCTCTGGTCAAACCTCTGGAAACATCCAGTAACAGCATGCTTTCACTAATATCACATCTGGCTATAAAAAAAAATTATCTCCCAAGTACCCTGCCTCTGATATCAAGCCGAGGGCCTAGAGGAACTGGCCAAAGCAGAATGGCTTGGAAAGATGGTCAGAATGCACCAAGACCATGAAAGTTTCACTTCTCTCAAAGAGAGACCTGGAACAGCAGTTCTTCAGGCTAATGTGGTCCCTGTATCACAGACCTGGTCATGGACTCTCAAAAACACCTTTTAAGAGATTCCCATAAGGAGATTAACAGAGACGTGCACAAAGATGAGTGTGTTCCTTCTTTAAGGCATACTTATAGTGTGAAAAATGGATACTATAAATGTCCAACAATAGGAAAATGATGATATAAACTTTTATACAACTACATGGCTGAAAACTATGCAAATGTTATAAAGTAGTGTTTTCAGGATGACCACAAAGAAAATAGTTAGCATTTTAACAAAATATGTACAGAGTATGGGAGAGACAAGTTTTCCACCAAAATCCATTCTCCCCTTTTAATAATAGAATTTAATTTCTTAAAATAATAGATTTTTTTAAAGAATAGAAATCCAGATTTTTAGCTGGACACATGGCTACACAGCTAGAAACCTCATTTCTCACCCTCCTTGCTTGCTGGGGCGTGACCATGCATCTGAATTCTGGACCGTGGAATGTGACCAGGAGTGATGTGTGCTATTTCCAGATTGTCTCCAAGTAGTTGGCTGCTGGGTATGATTATGAAACTGAATTATGGGCCATGGAGTGTTTCATGCCATTTCCAGATTGCCCTCAAGTGTTTGTGGACATGTTCACACATTTATCTTGTCCCCACGTATTTGTGAATGTATTCACATGTTTCTTTTGCCCATTCTTTACCCTGAAGGTTGAGTTGCAGATGTGATTATGGGGTCCTAGAAGATATATCTTGGAGCCAGAGCTTATCTAGGGAGTAGTTGTCTCTTGTGTTGATGAAAGTGCTGAGCAGAGAGAATGGCTTGCCAAAGCACAAGTGACCCATGAGCTACTGTGTGTTGAAGGGACACTCATTTGAAGGTCACTGCTAGGTGCTCAGAGGGACAACACAGAAAGCTCACACACAGTCTGCAGCAGAGTAATGGAAAGCCAAGTCCTCACACTTTTAGCCCAGCATCTTATCTCTTAGATTAACTGTGTCATTGTGAGGACTGCAAGTGGTTTGTTTTGGGGTCATGTCTTCTTTTGCCCATTTCTGCTATCTCTGTTGACTCTGGGCTCTTCTACTATATATATATATATATATGATTTGTCTCATGCAATTATGGAAGCCAAGAAGTCCCACTATATGCTGTCTGCAAGCTGGAAAACCAGGAAAGCTGATGGTATTAAATCCAAGCTCAAATGCCAGAGAACTAGGAGCTCCACTGTTCAAGAGCAGAAGAATGTACATGTCCCAGCTCAGAGAGAGAGAGCTAATTCACCCTTCTTTCACCTTTTTATTCTATTCAGGCCCTCAATGGATTGGATAATGCCTGCCCACATTAGTGAGAGTGGATATTTTTACTCAGCCTACTGATTCAAATGCTAGTCTCTTCTGGAAACATCCTCACAGACACACTCAGAAATAATGTTTTACCAGCTATCTAGCCATCCCTTAACCCAGTCAAGTTGACACATAAAATTAACCATTACACCCTCCAAAATATTCTTATTTTGAAATTCTCGCCCCCAGTACCTCAGAATGTGATCTTATTCTTTAAAAGGATCCTTGCAGATGTAATGAAGTTAAGATAAGGTCATTAGGGTGGGCTGTAATCTAATATGGCTGGTATCCTTATAAGAAGGCACGTAGACACACAGAGAAGATGGGTGTATGACACAGGACACAGAGATTGAAGCATAACAGTTGCAAGCCAAAGATTGCCAAGGATTTCCAGCAAGCAACCAGAAGCTAGGAAGAACCAAGGAGGGATCTCCCCACATGAGCCTTCAGAGAGAGAGCATGGCCTTGCCAACACCTTGGTTTTGGACTTCCAGCCTTCAGAACTACGCGATAATAAATTTCTGTTGGTTTAAGGTAACCAGTTTGTGATGGTTTGTTATAGCAGCCCTAGGAAACTGACACAGTCTCTCTGGACAGCCTATGTCTATGCAGAAATGGCCACAGTAGGCAGAGCTGTCCAAGCAGTGAGCATATATAGGGCTCTGACCCCTTACCGAGGGCCCGGCTGCAGCCCTGACTTATAGGGTTCCTTTAAGCAATGAAGTCAGAATGGGCCAAGACAAGAAAAATTGCAAGATTCATTATTTAACACTGACTCCTACCAGGGTTATGGGGAAAATAAACACATCAATGGTACCTAGAAGATCTTTCTGGGTGGCCAAACTAATAGAATAAGCCGTATTCTTCATCTTCTCTTTCATGGTATCATTCTTTTTCTGCAACAAAACTCCTCCCAAATTGTACCTAGAATTCCTGAAGAAGTGGAGCTAACTAGATAAATGTGAACATCAGTACCCCAAAAAAAAATCACGTTACTTCATTTGCATGTGATATTCTCATTTAAATTTCATTACCATAAAGTGAGGGTTCTATTACCAGGGTAACCAGTAATAGAAAATGAGCAGTATGGCTTTGACAAATGACTTACTCCACTTTGGCTCATTCCTATTGGGTTCTTGGTTACCCACTTGCTTGTGATTAAAAGAACACAGACCATTCCATCCTTTTGTCTTTTCCTCACCTTGTTTTGCTTTTCTCTTCGCCTAGAATCTCACTCCTTACCTTCCAGTTAAACCTTATTTGTATGTAGAGTTTCTACTGAATTTGCTAATTTATCGTTTTCATTTCTTCTAGCTGAACTTGATGTTGTTTTCCCATCTCCTGCTCAGCAACCTCTCCCTCTGATAAACACTCCCATGACTCCCAAAGTTCCCATGACCGTGTTCCCAGTGCCTGACATCCAGTCACATGATCTATATGGCATGGCCGGAGGTTGAATTTCTGCATGGCTGTGAATTAACTCCATGACCGTGTGGTAAATTTTTCAATATTTCCAGGAAGCAGGCTGCTTATCTGTAAAATGAGATGCTCTACTTTATGAGAGCTAAATTTCACAATGTATTTGAAGCCTGACGCATATAGCCTTTGTGTTACTTATTTATCTAATGCTGCATAACTTAGTAGCTTAGAGCAGTAATAATCTGTTATCCTTCACAGTTTCCATGACTCAGGAATTCAAGAGTAGCTTTGATGGGCTGTTTAGGCTTGGAGTTTCTCAAGAGTTTGCAGTGAGATATTGGCTGGACTTACAAGTATTTGAAGGCTTGATGGCAGCTGGAGCATCCACATTGAAGGTGGCCCTCTCACATGGCCCACTCACATGGTGCTGGTTTTTGGTAGTGGACCTCATTTCTCTTCATGTGGGCCTCTCCATGGGGCTGAATGGATGTCCTCATGGTTTGACAGCTGTTGTACCCCAGACAGAGCAATGATAGAGAGAGAGAGAGAGAGAGAGAGAGAGAGAGAGAGAGAGAGAGAGAGAGAGAATGCTGAATCTGGCTCTGTCGCCCAGGCTGGAGTGCAGTGGTGCGATCTCGGTCCACTGCAAGCTCCACCTCCTGGGTTGCCGCCATTCTCCTGCCTCAGCCTGCCGAGTAGCTGGGACTACAAGCGCCCACCACGGCGCCCGGCTAATTTTTTTTGTATTTTTTTAGTAGAGACGGGGTTTCACTGTGTTAGCCAGGATGGTCTCGATCTCCTGACCTCATGATCCGCCTGCCTCGGCCTCCCAAAGTGCTGGGATTACAGGCATGAGCCACCGCACCTAGCTGCTGAGTCCTTTTTATGACCTAATCTCTGATTTCTCATAACATCAACTCTGCCACATTCTTTTTGTTGAAAGTGAGTCACTAAGTCACTAAGATCAGCCCACATTCAAAATGAAGGGATTTAGTTCCACTATTTAAGTGGAAGAGTGTCAAAGAATTTACAGGCATATTTTAAAGCCATGACAAACACTTAATAAATGTGAACTTTTATTATAAATATAGTAGTATATATTTTGGGGATATAAATATATATATGTATACATGTACAAATATTTGTGTATATATAATCCGTATGTACAATCTATCTATATCTGCATTGGTAGTAAAAAAAAAAAGTGCTGTTTTTAGAATTTATTTCATCTTGCTCTGGTACCCTCTTAACCACTGATGCTGAGGAGTATGGTGGAGTGGTAGAACAAAAATTTGGTAACTAAAAAGATCAATCTCTTCCTTTTTTAAAAAACAGTTTTTTGGCTGGGTGCAGTGGCTCATGCCTGTAATTCAAGCACTTTGGGAGGCTGAGCCGGCAGATCACTTGAGGTCAGGAGTCCGAGGCCAGCCTGGCCAACATGGTGAAACCCTGTCTCTACTAAAAATACAAAAATTAGCTGAGCATGATGGTGGGCACCTGTAATCCCAGCTACTCAGGAGTCTGAGGAATGAGAATTGCTTGAATCCAGGAGGCGGAGCTTGCAGTGAGCCGAGACTGTGCCATCGCACTCCAGCCTGGGCAACAGAGCAAGACTCCATCTCAACAAACAAAAACAAAAAATAGTTTTTAAAGATCCTCTAAGGTAAATAAGCTGTTGATTAAAAGCTCAAACTCCCTTTGGGCCTGGTGTTTTCCCTCTTAGGAAGTTATTCCTTTCTTCTTGGAAGGACCACACTCACTTACTTTGGCTGGGCCTGTTTCTACAGCTTGGCTTTGCACACAGCGTCCTCCACCCTACTTCATGTTAGCCCGGGCTAGGCCCCCATCTTTCTTCTTTGACGTCTCAATCTAAGTCATCCTTCACTGTCAAGTAATGATGGGAACTGAAGATACATTTTTTTTTTCCCCTGAAATTTAGATTTCTAGGCAAGTTGCCAAAGGGTCATTTCTCCAACAGGGTACCTGATATCTGGCAGTTCAAATTTTTGGAAAAGTAATAATGTTATCAAATAAATAATTGTATAAAGCAGAATAATATATTTTTATTTATTAATTTTCTTAAATTACTGTACAGAAAAATTAAGTTTTTGGTATATGATTCTATGAATCTTAACACATGTATGCTTTTCACAATTAGGATACAGAACAACTACAGCACTCCCAAAACTACCCTGATACTTCTTTACAGTCACATGCCCTGCACCCATTCTAAACCCCGACAATCTGTTTTCCATCACTATCATTTTGACGTTTCAAGAATGTTATATAAAATGGAAACTTTTGAGATTGGCTTTTCCCCCCCACTTAGCCTAATTCCTTTGAGATATATCCAAATTGTTTCATGTATCAATAGTTTGTTCTTTTTTAATGTTGTGTTGTATTCCATTGTATGGACATACCACAGTTTGTTTTTCCACTTACCAATGAAGTATTACCAAAATACCAGGGGTTTGTCTAGGTCTCATTTCTCAGTGCACAGAAAGCTAATCACCGGTACAAAGAGTGTTACCAGGGAAGAAGGCTTTATTCGGGTGCTGCAGCCAAGGATATGGGAGTTGAGTCTCAAGTCCATCTCCCCAATCAGCTAAAATCAGGGGTTTCTATGTAGGAGAAGGAATGTTGTTAAATATGAGAAAACAGGAATTAGGGAGGGATAAGGAAGAGGAGATGGTAAACAGGAATTAGGGGGAATAAGGAAGAAAGTTGATAAACAGGAAATAGGGAAGGCTAAGAGAATCATGTGAAGCAGGTGCAGTGGCTCACACCTGTAATGCTAACACTTTGAGAGGCCAAGGTGAAAGGATCACTTGAGGCCAGGAATTCAAGACCAGCTCTGGTGGCACAATGAGACCCCACCTCTACAAAATAAAACAACAACAATGACAACATGATACATAAGGGGTCTGGCATCTCATTGTCTGGATGCAGTGATATGGTGAGTTTCAGTGCCTCAGTTTCTTGTTTGAGGTCTGGTTTTCTGAGGAAGAAACTTAGATGATAAGACAAATTTAATTTTCAAGTTTTAAGACTGGAAGTGTCAATTTCTATGTTTATTCAAAAAGCTGCAAATGTCAGTTCTATGGGACATTTAAGCTGGTTTCAGAAGGACGTTGGAGTTATTTCCAGTTTTTGGCAATTGGAAATAGAGCTGCAATAAACGTTCATGTACAGATTTTTGAGTGAGTACAAGTTTTCCTTTCTCAAAGGGGAAATGCCCAGCAGTAGAAATGGTATCATATGATACTTGTATGTTTAACTTTATAAGAAACTGCCAAGCTGATTTAGAAACTGGCTATATCATTTTCCATTCTGATCAGCAATATGCAAGAGTTTCAATTGCTCCAAATCCTCACTAGCACTTAGTTCTACTAGTATTTTTTATTTTAGCTATTCTAATACATATGTAGTGGAATCTTATGCTTTTAAATTGCATTTTTCTAATGGTTAATTATGTAGAACATCTTTTCACATGCATGTTTTCCATCCCCGTATCTTCTGTAAGCAAGTGTCTGTTTGTTTGCCCATTTTCAAATTGGGTTTTTGTTTTCTTGCTATTGAGTTTAGAGAGGTCATTATATATACATAATAAGTTCTTTGTCAGATATGTAATTAGAAGATATTTTCTCCTAGACTATAGCTTGTCTTTTCACTTAATAACGTCTTTCACAGAGCAAAAGACTTTAATTTTAATGAAGTCCAGTTTATTTTGTTTTATTTATTTATTTTCTGAGATTAGGTCTTGTTCTGTCACCCAAGTTGGAGTGCAGTGTTATGATCACAGTTCACTGCTGCCTCCAACTCCTGAGCTCAAGACATCATCCTGCCTCAACCTCCTGAGTAGCTGAGTTTACAGGTGCACACCACCATGCCTGGCTGCATTATTCTGTTTTCTCGTTGCTGATAAAGACATACTGGAGACTGGACAATTTACAAAACAAAGAGTTTTAATGGACTTACAGTTCCACGTGGCTGGGGAGGCCTCACAATCATGGCAGAAGGTGAAAGGCAAGTCTCACATGGCAGCAGACAAGAGAAGAGAGAGCTTGTGCAGGGAAACTCCCCCTTACACTAACCATCAGATCTGTGATACTTACTATCATGAGAACAGCACAGGAAACACCTGCCCCCATGATTCAATTACCTCCCACTGGGTTCCTCCCATAACACGTGGGAATTCAAGATGAGATTTGGGTAGGGACACAGCGAGACCATATCACAGGCTAATTTTTAAAAAGTTTTCTGTAGAGGTTAGGTCTTGCCATGTTGCCCAGGTTGGTCTTGAACTCCTAGGCTCAAGCAACCCTCCCACCTTAGCCTCCCAAAGTGCTGGGATTACAGGTGTGAGCCACAAAGCCCAGTCAGTTAATCAGTTTTAAAAATGGTTTGTGCTTCTGTGTTATTTGTAAGAACTCCAGGCTTTCTATCTTCTAAGGCTTCTGATAAGAAATCTGTCATTCAAGTTGTTCCCCCATAGATAATGCATTATTTCTCTCTGCTTTCATTCTTTTCTTTCTTTCTTTTTTTTTTATTTTTCTTTTTTTTTCTGTTTTGAGATGGAGTCTCCTACTGTTGCCCAGGCTGGAGTACAGTGGCATGATCTTGGTTCACTGCAACCTCTGCTTCCTGGGTTCAAGCAATTCTCCTGCTTCAGCCTCCTGAGTAGCTGGAATTACAGGCACCTGCCACCATGACCAACTAATTTTTGTATTTTTAGTAGAGACAGGGTTTCACCATGTTGGCCAGGCTGGTCTCTAACTCCTGACCTCAGGTGATCTGCCTGCCTTGGCCTCCCAAAGCACTGGAATTGCAGGTGTGAGCCACTGCACCCAGCCTCTCTGCTTTATTTCTTTATTTTTTTGTCATTAGTTTTCAGCAGTTTGATTACCTGGGTGTGGATTTTTTTGGCGTTTATTCTGTTTGAGTTTTACTTAACTTCTTGGACCTATAGTTTTAATCTTTTGCTAAACTTGGGAAGATTTTAGTCTTTGTTTCTTTAAATATGTTTTCAACACCATACTCTTCTTTCTCTTTTTATGGGATTCCAGTGATCTTAATTTTCGATCCTTTTTATTGCCCCACAGGTCCATGAGGTTCTGTTAATTTTTGTTCAATTTTTTTTCCTCTTTGTTCTTTGGATGGGATGTTTTCTATTGATCTGCCTTTTGGTTCAGTAATAATTTTCTCTCTTTTCCAATCTGCTATTGTGCTCAATTAGTAAGTTTATTTATTTATTTTGTGTTTATTTGTATTTTTTATTTCTAAAATTTTAATCTTATTTTTCTATATATCGTTTAGTTCTTTGTTGAGATTTTCTATTTTCCCAGTTGTTTCAAGAATATTTACTATTACTTGTTATGGCATTCATATAAAAGCTACTTTGAGATTTGTTGGAAAATCCAAGCACAGTAATACATACTGATATTATAAGGCCACTGACATGGTGGCTTAAACAACAGAAATTTAAAATGTTAGCAGGTTTTGTTTCTCCTGGGACCTCTCTCGTTGGTTTGCAGGTGGCTGTCATCTCTCTGTGTCTTCACATGGTCTTTTCTTTGTGGGTGCATCCTTGGTGTCCCTTTTTGTGGGTCCTCTAATCTCCTATTTTTATAAGGACACTATCCATATTGGATTAGAGATCACCCTAATGACTCATTTTAACTCAATTACTTTTTCAAAGGTCGTATCTCTAAATACAGTTGAATTTTGTGTGACTAGCACTTCAACATACAAATTTTGGGGGAGCACAATTCAGCCCATAACACTGTGTCATCTTGATGTTGCTATCTGTTGAGTGTTTTTTCTTATGTAAATTGACATGTTCCTGTTTCTTCATGTGCTGAGTAATTTTGCATTGTGTCCTGCACGTTTTGACTGTTATAAGACTCTTGGTCTTATTCAACTCCTATTGAAAACACAGATATTTTTGTCTTAGCAGGTAGCTGACCTGGTTAGGTTCAGGCTACAAATTTTAACCTGGCTTCTGTGGGCTATGGTTCTTTTTTTTGAAGACTGTCTCACTCTGTTGCCCAGGCTGGAGTGTAATGAAGCTCTTTCAGCTCACTGCAACCTCTACCTCCTGGGTTCAAGCGATTCTCCTGCTTCAGCCTTCCAAGTAGCTGAGATTACAGGGATCGCACTGCCACACCTGGCAATTTTTTTTTTCTTTTTTTGTAGAGATGGAGTTTTGCCATGTTGGCCAAGCTGGCCTCGAACTCCTGACCTCAGGTGATCTGCCTGCTTTGGCCTCCCAAAGTGTTGGGGTTACAAGTGTGAGCCACAGTACCCAGCCAGTGGGCTATAGTTCTGATGTCAGTTTCATTTCTAAAGGCTTCACAGTTAGAATCATATCTGTCTCATATGTGCCTCACTTAGGAGTGGGCTTGTGACTTGGGCAATGTCTGTCTACATGTCTAGTTCTTAAACTTGTTGGTATGTTGATTAGGGCCAGACCCATGCATACGTAAATTTGAGGTAAGCCACGGAGTTCATAAGCAAGTTTATGGGGTTTCTTTCTTGATATCCCCTCTCTTTGCAATCTGCTGGTACTTGTTCCATGGGAGTCTCTTTTTGGTTTCTTCTGCTAGAGAGTGGAGGCTTTAGTTTTCCCACTCTGCTACACATATCCAGAGCTAACTGCTGGGAGGATAAAGAAAAAATAAAAATTAAGGGAGAGTCACTTCACCTCTTTGGAATTATAGCTCCACTGTTCAGAAAGGAAGATCCCCCAGGACCCTCACCCTCCAGCGGGGCCCCTATTGGAGGCCTCTGCCATCACTGCTGTGGAATTGCTTGGGGATCATGGTGTGAGAAAACAGAAAGAATGAAAGAAAGGGAGGGAATTACTCACTCTCTTACATGAATGTTAGGAGTTTGACTTTCACACCTTGAGGCAAAAAAAGGGTTTCCCCTGGAGCTCTCTGGGTGTTCTGGTGCTCCTTTATGGGTTTCAGGCTAGAGAATACCAGAAAAGAAAAAAATAAAAATTCATCACAGGTTTGGTGGTACTTTAAAATTTAGGGTGCCTTCCCAATCTTCTTGCTATTTATTTTTCAGAGTCCTCAAGTAACTGTTCCATGCAGCTAGCATATTCTGTCCAGGTTTCATAGCTGCAGTGAAAGCTGTCAGTGCAAGAGACAGGGTAGACTGTGCTCATCCCATCTTACCAAGAACTGGAACCTCCTGAAATAAAGCAACATTAAAATTGAATAAAAAATAAAGTCAAAACCTCTTTTGAATGCTAATGTTTTTTTTTTTTTTTTTTTTTTAAACAAAGTCTTGCTCTGTCACCCAGGCTGGAGTACAGTGGCATGATCTCAGCTCACTGCAACGTCTATCTCTGGTGTTCAAGTGATTCTCATGCCTCAATCTCCCAAGTAGCTGGGATTATAGGCACCCCACCACACCCGGCTAACTTTTGTATTTTTAGTGGAGATGAGGTTTCACCATGTTAACCAGGCTGGTCTCAAACTCCTGGCCTTAAATATTCTGCTCCTGTCAGCCTCCCAAAGTGCTAGGATTACAGGCATGAGCCACTGAGCCCAGCCAAATGCTTGAATCCAATAAATATAATTAAGAGAGGATGAATATATAGATAGAAGTTTAAGTAAAAAATAGTAATTCTGACGATGTCTAAACATTTACAAAAGCTTTTGAGAATACGGGCACTCATTGTGTCTGATTTTAGATAAAACTGTATACTTCCAGCTGGGCACAGTGGCTCACACCTGTAATCCCAGCACTTTGGGAGGCTGAGGCTTGAGCTCAAGGAGTTAAAGACCAGCATGGGCAGCATAGCAACACTTTGACTCTAGTAAAAAAAAAAAAAAAAATTAGAAGTGGTATCACAGGCCTGTAGTCCCAGATACTCTGGATGCTAGGGTAGGGAGATTGCTTCAGCCCAGGAGCTGGAGGCTGCAGAGAAAGACCCTGTCTCAAAACAACAACAACAAAAAAACAAAGAATAAAGAAACAAAGAAAACATGGAGGTTTTCAGACAAATGACTAATACTATCCTTGTGCTTATAAAAATGATTAATTTTTAAGTTCATGAGAAAAAGGAGTAGGGAAAAGGAACATTTATCAGTAATATAAGACTGAAACAAAATAAATGGAGTTTAAAAGGATGTGTGTGTGTATGTTAATATGTTTATGTTTAACTGAAGTAAACAGTAAAAGACCATGGTAAACAGAAGAGGAAAGCCGCTGTGTATGACAAAAACACACATCATGCTATTCTTTGCTGACCACGTGGTGGCGCTGTTGACATGAGACAGTTTAGTGGATTTGTTTAGTAAAATGGATTTGCACGCTATATTGCTGATTTTAACTAAACTAATCCTCTTAAAATACACAAGTCATTAAAAAATATTTCCTGCAAAGAAACTTCAGGTTAAGATAATACTAATAATTGAAGCTGCAGATAATAACAAAGAAATGGAAGAACAAGATGCCTCTCTTCCTGGTTTGAACACTTTTTCAGCCACATTGTGAGAAAACAATCAATGGCTATTGGTGATATATTACTTAGCAGAATTTTTAAACATAATATATATCCATTTACTTGATCCCTTTTAGTTAAAAGTAATATTTTTGATAATAAATAAAAAATAGTATTTTGAAGAAAACTCATGCTTTTAAAAATTTTGAAATGTTTAAATATATTTATCATTATGAGATTTTCTCCCTGAGACTACAACTGCTATATATTACTTATAGAATTCTAATATTTCAACACTAAGTCTTTGAAACTAAATTTTCCGTTTAAAAACCTGTCAAATGAATAAGTAGGTTTCGAAACAATTTATAAAACAATTATTAAATACCTTCCATTAATTTGCAAAATGATTTACATTACATAATATGGAAATTTATTGGTCAAATATCAACATAAAACTTGGAATTACTGGTAGATAGGGCCAAAAAGTAGGGATGATATTTAATAATTAAAGCTAATATGATAACTTGTATGTGGATATGCTTTTTCCATATGGACCTGTGCTTCTTTGTAAAGTATGTTTTTAACTATGGCAGTCATTAAAATTACAAAAATAAAAATACATTTAGAACTAGGCTCTCAAATCATTTTATCACAAAATGTTGTTTCCAGACATTTAAAGACAGTAAAGCATACTGAATCATGTCTCTCTTGCTAAAATTAATATTTTTAGTTAAAGCAAAGAAGTTTTTTATTATTAATAATAAACTAAAATGAAAAAATTAAGTTTAAAACATTTTATTTTTGGTATGTTTTATAATGACACAATCAATAATTATATGTGACACTTTATACATTTTACTGTATACCAGACACTGTTTCATTTATTTCCTTTTTTTATTTATTACTAAGACACCACATGACCATGCATAGGCACTGTTTTAAATGCTTTACATATAGTAATTATTTTAATTCTCATAACACATAGTGATGATTATATTGGTCTCCCTATTTAACAGATCAGCAAAATGAAGCATATAGAGTTTAAGAAACAAACATAAGTCCAACTAGCTAATAAGTGACAGAATCAAGAATTATTACTACAGTAATGCATACATTTAATTTACATATAAATTACTCATTTCCAAACCAATAAAAAGGCCAATGAAATTATGAGATCAAAGTTTGGAGACCATTTGTCTAAAGCTAATAGGCATGGTGGCAAGATAAAAATACGTTCATGCAAAGCTCAACCCAACATTTAGTATAGTATATTAGCATTTATAAACCATGTGCACGATTTTATTTAATTTCCACAATAACCTTTGAAGTAGTCATGTTAATCTCAGAAACACAGCATAATAAAGATAATGTCTAATGGAGCCTGACAGACCTGGGTATAAAGTTTAACACTACCACTCACCACATCCATGATTTAGGGTATTTCTTAACCTCTTTGAATTTCATTTTTTCTTATCTTCAACAAGGAAAACACACACACACAAACACACATGCACACACATACACACACATCTTATAGAGTTACTGTAGGATTAAATAGCATAATATAATAGAGGGTAATAGTTAAGAATGTAGATTCAGGAGCTGGACTGTCTGCGTTTGAATGCTACCTGTACAACGTATTAGTTACAACTTTCTTTGTTTAGTTATAAATATTCTCTCTGCCTTAGTTTTCTCATCTAAAATATAGAGCTAATGATACTACCCACCTTACAGAGTTTTTGTATGGATTGATTGATATAATTTATTAAGGACCTGGAACCTAAGAAATAATAAATGATGGCTATTATTCATAAATATAAAATGCTTAGCCTATGGTAGGCACCCTAAATAGCAACAATTTGTAGTCATTATACCTATTGAGAGCTTTACTCAAGATTACGCTATTAAGAAGCATCCAGGTCTCTTACCTCTGGATCCCATGCTATAAGCAGCTAGTGTTTTCATGCATGGATAATTCCCTTCTGAGGGATGTAGGCAAAATGTGTTCCCAGGGAGAGAGCACTTAGGCTTGAGCTCATCAAGAAATGCTTCAAATTAGTACTGAGATCTGAGCAGGATTTGGAGAGGTAGAAATCATGGAGGAGGTAATTCCAGCGAGAAGGAATTGTGCAAAGCCAAAAGACAGGAGCTGAAAAGTATGTCTGAGGGAGAGTGAGTAAAATGTTTGGCCTGGGGCTGGGTGCAAAGGCTCTCACCTATAATCCCAGCACTTTGAGACTGGGGTACCACTTGAGTTCAAGAGTTCGAGGCCAGTCTGGGCAACATAGCAAGACACCATCTCTAAAAAAATTTAGAAAAGTTAGTTGGGCATGGTGGCATGTCTGTAGTTCCACTTACTCAGGAGGCTGAGGTGGGAAGCGCACTTGAGCCCAGGAGTTTGAAGAAGAAGTGAGTTATGATCATGCCACTGCACTCTGACCTGGGTGACAGAGAAAGACTCTGTCTCTAAAAAAAAAAAAATTATCTCTATATATGTATATGTATATACATGTTTTTATATATATAAAATAAGATGTATTATATAAAACAAGATGTATAATATATAAAACAAGATGTATTTTATAGATATAAAACAAGATACATATACACACATATAAAAAACAAGATATATAATTATATATATAATAAAATTTTTGGCCTGGAGCAGACCTACATTTTAGAAAAATTAACCTCGTAGAATTAGAATAGAAAAAAAAAGGGCCGGGTGTGCTGGCTCACGCCTGGAATCCCAGCACTCTGGCAGGCCGAGGCAGGCGGATCATGAGGTCAACATTGTGAAACCCCATCCTGGCCAACATTGTGAAACCCCATCTCTACTAAAAATACAAAAATTAGCTGGGCATCGTGGCCCACACCTATAGTCCCAGCTACCCGAGAGGCTGAGGCAGAAGAATTGCTTGAACCCGGGAGGCGGAGGTGGCAGTGAGCCGAGATCGCGCCACTGCACTTCAGCCTGGCAACAGAGTAAGACTCTGTCTCAAAAAAACAGAAAAAAAAAATACCCACAAGGAGTGAGGAGAGGAAGAACGTTATTGTGCCCATCTGGACAAGAGTGGTAAGGACCTAGAACTAAGGGAATTTACTGAGGGAATGGAGAAGAGAGGACAGGTGAAAGATAACATTTTAGGAGAAAAGTCAGAAGAATTTGGAAACTAAAGGAAGGATGAGGAAATGAAGTAGACAGAATGATAAGACACCAGTAATCTCATTGTGGTTGGTATGGTATAGACGATGACATTGAGAAATAGGAAAGTAACTTTTAGAGGGTCAATGATAAGTTAGACTTTTTAACATTGAATTTGAATCAACAGAGAAACATTTGAAGTAAACATGCTCTGGGACGTGTCCTGGAAAACTTAGATTGCTCAGGTCTCAAGCTAGGGAACTGGAGGTCATCTGGAGAGAAGAAATAATTGAAGGAGTTCTTTGTTACCCAAGGAAGATTTAGAGTGGAAAAGGCCATTTATACAAATCCATTCAGAACAAGACCAATATTTAACAATCAGTAGTGAAAAACTGGTGAAATTGGGACTTAAAAGGAGACTAGTAATTACGATTGTCTGTATTTTATATTTAAAACAATTTGTATTTATATTGTAATTTCAACAAGCCACTAATTCTTTTTTTTATTATTATACTTTAAGTTCTAGGGTACATGTGCACAACGTGCAGGTTTGTTACATATGTATACATGTGCCATGTTTGTGTACTGCACCCATTAGCTCGTCATTTACATTAGGTATATCTCCTAATGCTATCCCTCCCCCTCTCCCCACCCCAGGACAGGCTCCGTGTGTGATGTTCCCCTAACAAGCCACTAATTCGTATAGTGAACAAATAATTAATTTTTTTGTAGTTGGCACAATATAACCAACAAATTTGCATAGTAGTCTGTTATGAAAATCTTCACTCGTTTTACTTTTAAACAACAACATATAGGAGCGTATTTTTATATTGATTGGAGTTTTGTCTGGACTTTGACACACAAACCTCACAGATAGCAATGAAGCCAGTTTCAGCCTCTTCAAAGTGGAGTGAAAAATGTAAAGACTTTTAGCAAGCAATCTGGAAAAAAGCATAATATCCTTTTATGATTTTATGATTAAAAAAAAGCTTTTTTAAAAAAATTGTGGACCCGCCAAGTGCAGTGGCTCACGCCTGTAATCCCAGCACTTTGGGAGGCTGAGGAGGGTGGATCACGAGGTCAGGAGATCAAGGCCATCCTGGCTAACACAGTGAAACCCCGTCTGTACTAAAAATACAAAAAAATTATCCGGGCGTGGTGGTGGGCACCTGTAGTCCCAGCTACTCGGGAGGCTGAGGCAGGAGAATGGTGTGAACTCGGGAGGTGGAGCTTGCAGTGAGCCAAGATCATGCCACTGCACTCCAGCCTGAGTGACAGAGCGAGACTCTGTCTCAAAAACAAAAAACAAACAAAAAAAAATTGTGGACCAGCCATGATAGCTGATACCTGTAATACCAGCACTTTGAGAGGCTGAGGCCAGGGGATCCCTTGAGTCTGGGAGTTCAAGACCAACGTGGGCAACATAGTGAGACCCCGTCTCTACAAGAAATTTTTTAAAAATTTCGTGGTGGGGCAGTTCTATAGTTCTAGTTAATCAGGAGGCTGAGGTGGGAGGATTGCTTGAGCCCAGGAGGCTGCAATGAGCCATGATTGCATCACTGTACTCCAGCCTGGGTGAGAGTGAAAACCTGTCTCAAAAAAAAAAAAAAAATTGTGGTAAAATACATCTAACCTAAAATTTACCATCTTTACTATTTTTAAATGTACAATTCAGTAGCGTTAAACATATTAACATTGTTGTGCAACCAATCTCCAGAACATTTTCATCCTGTAAGAGTTAAACTCTATACCTGCTAAACAACATTTACAATTTTCCCTTTACTCCAGTCCCTGGAAACCACCATTGTACTTTCTTTTTTCTATGAATTTGACTACTCTAGATACCCACTTTAAGTGTAATCAATTATATAGTATTTGTCTTTTTGTGACTGGCTTATTTCATTTAGTATACTATCTTCTAGGTTCATCCATTTCGTAGCATGTACCGGATTTCCTTCCTTTTCAGAACTGAATAACAGTCTGTTGTATGAATAGACCACATTTTGTTTATCCATTGGTATTTAGTGGGCAAAGATGCTAGAAGCTCTGGGCAAGTTTGCACAAAGAATTGTCCAGCCCCAACCAGTGCTGCCTCCACTAATAAACAAATGCTCGACTGTGAATAACACCAGAAGCAGCCAAACTGATAGACCTGCGTTGTATTAAATACTTTATCTGCATTATCTAATTTAACCTAACCATGACATTTTGATAGATATTACCTCCGCTTTCATGAATACCCTAAAGAGCATTAAGGATTCTCTCAAGATTACATTGCTAGTAAGTAGCAGAACCAGATTTTCAACAGAGTCCTAGGCCTCACTCCAGTACACACAATGCTAATCACTAAACAACCTCTTAAAGTAAAGATAAAATAGAACCTACAGATCAACTTTGAGCAACTAGAGGGCAAAAACAATGATTCATTCACCTTTCTTCCTTTTACCTAGTACAAAGGTTGCAATGCTTTTAAGTGTAGTTTTATTTAATCTAATCCTTCTCATTTTTACAGATAAAACTGCAGTTTGAGAAGGTTAAATCATTCTAGTATGTGGCAGATCTGAGATTAAAATCCAAGGAAAGGAGCTGAGAATTTGTAAATGACCAACTACTCTACCAGCCTATCTTAGTTTACCCGTTTTCCTGATCTCTCAGACGGTGGCATCTATTTATGCCAGAGGTTGGCAAGCTTTTTCTGCAAAGGACCAGATAGTAAATATTTTAGGCTTTGCAGGCCATATGGTGTCTGTCACAACTACTCAGCTCTGCTCTTTTAGTAAAAAAGTAACTATAGACAATTCCTAAATGCATGGGCATACCTGTATTCCTATTAAAATACTTTTTATACGAAAATAAGTGATGACCAGATTTGGTCCATGGACCATATTTGGCTGACCCTTGTTTAATCTCCAGGGGTGAACTTTGTCTTTTTAGATTTGTCTATACTTGTATCATCATAGGTAGCTTGGAATAAGACTGGTGAACGTTTAAAGCAGTATTCCTCAAGCCGATTGTTTACTGGATTACTGGAGAAAGGTGTTAAAAATAGATTCCTGAGTCTCACTCTTAGAGATTCTGATTCAGAATGTCTCAGGAAGAGCGGTAGCATTTGTAGTTTTTGCCCCTGGTTCTGATGCAAAACACAGTTTGAAAACCAGAAGTTTATAGCCTTGGTAGATAATTTTGCAAATAAATAATGTTAAATAAGTATCTGTGTAATTTCCGTGTTACCCACAATCTAGCTCCATGCCAGAACTCTGATTTACTGAACAGAATGTCCATTTCATCTTTTTTTTTTAATTAATTTTTTTTTTTTTTGTAGAGACAGGGTCTTGCTATATTGCCCCAGCTGTTCTCAAACTCCTGGTCTCAAGCGGTCCGCCTGCCTTGGCCTTTCAAAATGCTAGGATTACAAGCAGAAGCTACTGTGTCTAGCCTGTCTTTCTTTTTTATTTTTGTTTTTCTTTTCTTTTTCTTCTTGAGATAGGGTATTGCTCTGTGGCTAAGGCTGGAGTGCGGTGGCACGGTCACAGCTCACTGCAGCCCAGAATGCCCAGGCTCAAGCAATCCCCCAACCTCAGGCTCCCCCATAGCTGAGACCACAGATGTGGGCCACCATGCCCGGCTAAGTTTTGTATTTTTTGTAGAGAGGGTGTTTTGCCATGTTGCCCAGGCTGGTCTCGAACTCCTGGGCTCAAGCAAGGCAATCTGCCTGCACTGGACTCCCAAAGTGCTGGGATTACTGGCCTGTCTTAAAACCTTGTATCATTCTGCCCTTTCTCCATTTATTCAGAGGCAGACACATATAAATAAAACCAGTCGCCATTGGAATTCTAATGAGCCATAAGCTAATGTAAGGATATTTATTCAGTTGACTGCAAGTACCAGTAAAATCCTGTTTCCAAAATGGTGTGAGTATAATCCAATTTACGTCTTTTAACCCCTGGTGATTTTTGTTTCATTTTGCTTTGTAATGGGTGGAAACTAGGCATGGTTGCTGGGTACCGACAAAGCAACAATAAGAGGGAAATAGCATTGCCACCACCACAGGCAATTTTCGGTTGCAATGAATCACTAAATCTCCATAACCACGGGGTGGCTCTACATGATTCTGTTGTTAATTGAATTTTTTCCTCAAATAGAATGAGGGCTTATTTTGCATCAACATGATTCTATTACTCGATGATTGTTGACACAGTCAGCTAAATTAAAGTTCTTTCAGCTTCCACATCATCCACAGGTATCCCTATGACAAAGGAGTAATAGTGGCTAAATGAATTCTTTTCCAAGAAAAGGCAGAAAAGATAGTCCCAAACTCACTGCATTAGTGTGAAGGAGATTGTGGGGAGGACCTCACCACAGAAATGATGCTATGACCTTCTCAGTGCATTGTGTCAGAGGAAGGTACATAATGTCAATACATCTTATTATTTTTGAGGTAAACTTTCATCACTCGGTTAAGGGGGTATCGGCCAGCTTTCTCCACTGTCATGATTTAAATTTTAATTTAAATTTTTCCTTTGTAATTAATAAGCATCTTGTGGGGCCATACTTTGAGGCTATGCAAATTAATTCAGTCGTCTAAGTTGTTCCTACTCACAACACTTCTGACATCAAATATGTGAGGTATTTTTTTAATACCAACAACCAGTTCTCCAACCCTCTGAACACAGCTAAGTGTCCTACATTTCAGTTTAATTCTGATGGTAACTACCTGAGGTTTGTGTTAGACCAGAGGTCCCCAGTCCCTGGCCAAAGACCGGTAAGAGTCTGTGGCCTGTTAGGAGCTGGGCAGCACAGCAAGAAGGGAGGTGGGACGGCGAGCATTACAGCCTGAGCTCCGCTTCCTGTCAGATCAGCCTCAGCATTAGATTCTCATAGGACCGTGAACCCTATTGTGAACTGTGCATGAAAAGATCTGAGGTGGAATGGATTTTTTTGAGACTGAGTCTCGCTCTGTCACCAGGCTGGAGTGCAGTGGTGCGATCTTGGCTCACTGCACCTTCTGCCTCCTGGGTTCAAGAGAGTCTCCTGTCTCAGCCTCCCAAGTAGCTGGGACTATGGGCACGTACCACCATGCACAGCTAATTTTTGTATTTTTAGTAGAGACAGGGTTTCACCATGTTGGTCAGGATGGTCTTGATCTCTTGACCTCGTGATTTGCCCACCTCGGCCTCCCAAAGTGCTGGGATTACAGGCATGAGCCACCACGTCTGGCCTGTGGAACAGTTTTATCCCGAAACTATCCGCACCCTGTCACCCCACCACTCTCCCACTTCCGCTCCCCACTCTACTCCCCCAACTCCTTCCACAAAACCAGTCCTTAGTCCCAAAATCGTTGGGGACCACTGTGTTAGATGACTTACTCCCATAAGACTACCCTCACTTCAGATGCAAGTTGAAAATATTGGGTCCCCAGGGTACCCACATGCTGTCTGTCTTGGTTACAAAGTCAGGAGATCCCCCCACACCACCTTCAGTTTTGATTATTTGCTAGAAAGACTCACAAAACTCAGAAAAACAGTTTACTTATTATTTTTAGTTTATTATAAAGGATGCAATTCAGGAACAGACAAATGAAAGACATGCGTAGGGCAAGGTATTGGAGAAGAAGCACAGAGCTTCCATGCCCTCTCTGGGTGCCACCCTTCCAGCACCAATCAGGGATCTCCCCAAACCCCATTGCCTGGGGATTTTTATGAAGGTTTAATTGCATAAGCATGATTGATTAATACATAGACCATTGGTGTTTAACTCAACCTCTAGGACTCTCCTTTCCCTAGAGGCCCAAAGAGAAAAGTTCAAACCCTCTGATCACATGGTTGGTTCCTCTGGTAAACAGACCCCACCCTGAGGCTATCTAGGAGACCACCAAAAGCCATCCCATTAGCATAAGCTCAGATATGGTTGAAAGGAGGTTAAAATGGATAAGAAAAGATGCTTCTATCCCTCTCATCACTCAGGAAATTACATGGGTTTTAGGAGTTCTGTATCAGGAATGGGGACAAAACAACCAAATATATATTCTTTATTATGCCATGGTTGGTTTTGAGGAAATATGAAAAATAGACACATTAAACTAGGTGCATATAGATGGGGGTGTATCGAAGAAATTGATGGGTGAAAGTGATTTTGCCATAAACTGATCCCAAAACCCCTCACTTAAGACAGAGAAAATGGCTCACCTAAAGGCTGTTAATAAATAATAATAATTGAGAGGCTATTAGGCTGAGATGGCTTCTGATATGGCTCGGCTATGTCCCCACCCAAATCTCATCTTGAATTGTAACTCTCCCAATTCCCACATTTCATGGGAGGGACCAGATGTGAGGTAATTGAATCATGGGGGCAGGTCTTTTTCATGCTGTTCTTGTGATAGCGAATAAGTCTTATGAAATCTGATGGTTTTAAAAAGGGGCATTTCCCTGCACCAGCTTTCTCTTTCTTTGCCTGCTGTTATCCACGTAAGATGTGACTTGCTCCTCTTTGCCTTCTGCCATGGTTGTGAGGCCTCCCCAGCCATGTGGAACTGTATGTCCAATAAGCCTCTTTCTTTTGTAAAATGCCCAGGCTGGGTTATGTCTTTATCAGCAGAATGAAAATGGACTAATACTAGGCACAACTCATAGTGAATGGATATAGACTAGGAAAACAAAACTTAAGCTTAACCAATTAGAAACTGCCAACTAAATTCTAACTAGGAACTCTCACATTAACCGATCAATATTTTCTTTGCCTCACTTCCATGCACACCATATGAAAGAGTCCTCTCACACTCTGAACTGTTCTTGGTGCTGCTTGATGCATGTATTCCTGTCTGCTTAATAAATTCTACTTTAAGACTATGCAAACATCCTGTTTCTTATCATACATTTGCCCATTAATTTCATCATGCATCAGTGATTTTTCTCTGCAACAATCATTGCTGAAAAATTTTAATGCACCTAAGGTTATTTTCTAACAAGGCCAACCAAAACTTTAGTCTCAGAATATGGATGACCTTCAGCCAGCTCATTTTCTCACTGCAGATTGCTTTACTCCTTCCTGATCACCCTTACAATTTATTATCTATCCTTAGATTGTGGTCTTTTGATTATGTTTTTGTTCTAGAGCCATAATTTATTCATGTCTTCCTCTTCTTCCATTCATGAAAATAATTATCCTTGGTAAATCAGCTTCTCTCTTTCTCCCACTCTCTAATGAGAGTCTGTTTTCACTTCTCCGCTCATGGATTTTCTGGGATACAGAATCGTAAGAATGATTTGAGAGACATGAATGAAGCAATGAGCACAAAGGGAAGGGATTCTTGTGTACTGAGTCAGTTTCTGGGCTGTCCTTTGACAAGAAAATTAAGAAGAAAAGAAAAAAGTGTCAGAAATGCTGTCAACATAAATAATAAAGAGCTAACATTTGAGTAGCAAGTAAAAAAAAAATGGCTGATTAACTTAATACCTTGTAGACCATTTAGAGAGTGTATGTATGTATGTATGTATGTATGTATGCATGCATGCTATGGTTTCAATGTGTCCCCTAAAGCTTATGTTTTGGAAACTTGCTTCCCAATGTGGTGGTGTTGGGAGGTGAGGTCTAAAGGGAGGTGTTTGGCTCATGTGTGCACCACCCCCATGAACAGATTAATGTTGTCATTGTGAGAGTGAGTTCCTTATCGTGGGAGTGGGTTCCTTATATAAGAACATGTTTGGCCCCCTTTTGTGTCTCTTTCTCACCCTCTCTTGCCCCTTTGCCATCTTCCATGGGATAACACATTAAGAAGGCCTTTGCCAGATGCCAGCATCTTTTTCTTGGACTTCCCAGCCTCCAGAATTGTGAGAAATAAATTTCTGTTGATTATAAATTACCCAGTCTGTGACATTCTGTTATAGTAGCACAAAATGGACCAAGACAATGTATTTAACTTATCTGGAAATAATTTAAGACTTACAAAAACTTGAAGAATAGTACAAAATTCCCATATACTCTTTGCCCAGTTTCCCCTAATATTGACATTTTATATGTTACAGTTATTGAAATCAGGAAATTAACATTGATGTAATATTATTAATGAATCTACAGACCTTCTTTGCAATTTATCAGTTGTCTCTCTATTGCCCTTTCTCTGGGCCAGGATTCAATCCAGAATTCCACATTTACTTTGTTTTCATGTCCCTCGAATCACTTCAGTCTGTGACAGTTGCTCAGACTGCCTTTTTCTCTCTCTGTTTCATGATCTTGACACATTTTTTTTTATTTTTATTTTTTGAGACAGAGTCTCACTCTGTCATGTAGGCTGGAGTGCAGTGGCATGACTTTGGCTCACTGCAACCTCTGCCTCCTGTGTTCAAGCAATTCTCATGTCTCAGCCTCCTGAGTAGCTGGGATAACAGGCGTGTGCCACCACAATAAGGTAATTTTTTCTATTTTTAGTAGAGATGAGGTTTCACTGTGTTGGGCAGGCTAGTCTGAAACTCCTGACCTCAGGTGACCCACCCTCCTCAGCCTCCCAAAGTGCTGGGATTGCAGGCGTGAGCCACGGCGCCCGGCCTTGACACTGAAATAAACTGTTTCCTTTAGGAATTTATTTAATGTGCACAGACTGGGCCACATGGGCTCCTGAAATATAGACATTTTATCTTCTTTGATTTAGTATCTGTTAAAATATTTTCTTGCTTTGTTCTTCTGTGTGTGTAAGCCAACAGTTTATTAATTGTGATCTTGGGCAAGGCACTTAAACTCACTCAAACATGAATGTAAAATAATATAACTTACCTTTAAAAATTATTTTCAATAGTAAATGAGATTGTGTATCCAATGAGCCTGGCAATAAATGAGTGTAGACTGTGTTAAGTTTAATAAATCTTTAGTAAAGTAAAGGATTTTATTTTCCTCGGACATCTTTGCTGAGCACAAATATTTAAATAAAAGTGGCTCTTCTTCATGCTTGCTCTTTCTTTTCTCTTTCTTTCTTTCCTTCTTTCCTTCTTTCCTTCCTTCCTTCCTTCCTTCCTTCCTTCCTTCCTTCCTTCCTTCCTTCGTTCCCTCCTTCCCTCCCTCCCTCTTTCTTTCTTTCTTTCTTTCTTTCTTTCTTTCTTTCTTTCTTTCTCTTTCTTCTTTCCTTCCTTCCTTCCTTCCTTCCTTCCTTCCTTCCTTCCTTCCTTCCTTCCTTCCTTCTTTCTTTCTTTTCTTTTCTTTCTATTTGAGACAGGGTCTCACTTTTTCTCCAAGAGTGCAGTTGTGCCATACTGGCTAACTTCAGCCTTGAACTCCTGGGCTGAAGCAATCCTCTCATTGCAGGCTTTCGAGTATCTAGAACCACAGACACGAACCACCATACCTGGCTAATTAAAAATAATTTTGTTTTTAGAGACAAGGTCTCATTACATTGCCCAGGCTGGTCTATAACTCCTAGACTCAAGCAATCCTCCCACCTCAGCCTCCAAAGTGCTGGGATTACAGGCATAAGCCACCATGATTGACCCTGTCTTTTCTTTTCTATGCCTCCTCCATGACCTTAGGTTTGAAGTGCAAAATCTATGTTTTGGTTATGCTTGTTTCATCCAGCACATGGTAGTGCCATAATCCTGTTCTATAGCAGTCTCCTTAGCCAGACCTTGGCAATGCTATGTCAATCACTGAGAACTCACATAGAGCCTGATCCATAGAAAATGATCAATGCACAGTGCTAAGCATATTTTCTGTTGGCCATGGGTCAGTCCAAAAGGAAGTTCCAATTTCCTAAAGGCAGAAGCAGCTTGTACCCTGCAAGGCACCAGGTCTCTTCTCTCGATTTTAGATTTTATTTCTTCCCTTATCTTTGAGGCTGTACTCAAATCCCAAGGCCAGCTAATTGTACTGAGAACTACAGTGCTGTGTTATGTGCTGCCTTAACAGGAGCTCATCAGTGCCTCTTTAACATGAAGTGTTGGAGTTATTTTAGTCTTGCTAGTCTTAGTTTATTTTGAGTAGTCATACCAACACTGATCCATGTGTCTTACACCAGTGGTTCTCAATTTTTTTTTTCCCCAATGTCTTGCCTTAGACGACGTTTGAGAATTTGTCAGAACAGGGCCTGGAGGGAATAAAAAGGAGGTGAGAAGTCTCTGTAGAGATCATCAACATGGCCCATCTCTCCTTAAAAGTAAGCCAAGTAAACTCACTCATTAGAAGAATGACATCATCAGGACTGTTTCTGAGAAAGCCTACTTCTGCTCCTTACCATATGTAGAAATATAATTTCATATTAAAGACCAAGAATTCAGACATCATCCTGGTGCATACATCAGGATTGCAACGATAAATGCTTTGGAAATGTCATTGGAGGAAGGTAATGTTTGACATAGGAAAGAGAAGACTTGTGGGAACATGGCTGCTGTTTCTAATATTGTGTTATGAAATTGGGAGCAAATGTGTTCTTTGCCTCTAGAAGGTGAAATTAGGGCCAATGAATGGGTGAAAGAAGCAAGAAGATTTGGGCTCAGACCAAGGGGAAGAATAAGTGTCTACCATGCTTAGCCTTAGTGGGTAAGATAGTTCATTTTTATATCACTACATCCCTATATGTTAAAGATTATCATTCTTTTTTTTTTTTTTTACATATAAGGAAAGCAAGACTCAGGGAGTATCCTGCCCTGTTCACAGGGGCAGAGCTGGATTTGAGCCCAGGTCTTAGAAGACAGAGGCCGTGGCCTTTTCCCTGTGCCTTTCTGCCTCCTGGACCTGTGGAGCAGAGATGTTCACTCATGCCTGGGCCATTCTGTGCACCAGTGCCCCTCTCTTCAGGGAAGATATTCAATCAGAGTGTGTAGCCCCAGTAATTCTGGCATTGGGTGCAAGGTTGCACAAGATGACTTTTAAGATCCCATCCAAACGTCAGATCCTATGCTTCCAATTCAAACAGGAGTAAATGAACCGATTGCAGTTTAAGAGCTTCATGGTGTCTTTATATTCTTCCTGCCGCTCTGTGCCAATCAGCATGTCTGTTCTTTCAGGACTGCAGGATAACCTTCTTGAAAGACATCTCATATTCCACTCCAACTCCAAAAATTTTAGTAGCTCCCATTTGCCTATGGAATAAACAAAATAATATGGAATGAATGAATGAATGAAGAAACAAACAAACAATAAAGACACATTTTCCTTTTCAAAACTTGTCATATTACTTTGAGCCCATGTTAGCCCCCTTTGTAGAGTCTGTCCTTCTGGGAAACCCGTCGTCTTACATTTCCATGCTCTGTCTTCTGTAACCAGGCTGTTCTCTCTGGCTAAAATGTGCTCCTCCCTGACAGCCCTACTTTAATACTTTCCCTCTTCTAAGGGTCACCTCCAGTGTCACCACTTCCGGGAAGCTTTTCCCCAGTGCTCAGCCAGAATTGGTCTCTGCCATTTGAAACTAAGGCATGAATATCTTGCATCTCCTGTAGAGCATGGACCCCAGTCTGAGTGGTTTTAAGATTGTGTGTGCCCTTGTCCTGTCTCCTCACTAAATTGTGGGCTTCCTAAGGGCAGGGCCTGGTTCAGAGTCATTCCTGCCTCTCCCCCTACAAGCCCTCAGTGTTCCAGCGTGGGGTCCAACATGCATCATGTAATCAAAGCTGAATGGGATGTGTTGAGCTGATAGCAGAACCGAGTCATCAGGTTGACTCTCAGAGCAAACCTTCGTAATATGTTGTAGTGTCTGGGGTTACCATGGTTTATTAGAGAGAAAGAAGAGGAACATATTTTACCTGTTAATTCTTGCTCCAAGATTTTTAGACTTCTTATGAAGTATAAAAAGAAGAGAAATGTGAGAGCTTTGTTGACAGTGAAAAAGCAGAAATCTATTATCTTCACCAAGTTTGTGCTCATTCTTCTCAGAAGGAATTTAATTTGTCTTTTATTTTTTAACATCCCTGTAATTATTTCCTTTTAGAGAATTTCCATTTTGAAAAGAAAATTCAGTCTCAGAGAGGTTAATTAATTTGCCCAAGTAAATGGCAGAACTGTCTAGACCCAAAGATTTTGCTTTTCCTCATATTCCACTCGACCTTCTGACCCCTGCAACGCCTTGAGCCAACGCCTACTCCTGCATGTCTTGCATAGCATTTTACAAATACACAAAATAATAATGCAACTAGTACTAAAAGTTAGCAGATTTGACTTTTTCTGATATTTGTCTCAGATGATGAGAGAATGAGCGCTAAAGAGCCATTTGATGTCTTTAATTTATCACTGTTTAATCAATTATTAGTATATTTTTACAAAAAAATAAGTGGCAAGAAGCAGTGTCTCATCAGTCTGTAGAAAACTAAAGAAAAAAATCAGCTAAAGATATGTATGTATACAACATTTGCTTTATTTATATACACCAAGCTATGCAATTTTTTTAAAGGTAAAAATAGACAGTAGGAAATCATGCCATAATCTAAGATTCTCTTTTTAGCATGAGTCTGTTTGGTCTAGGAAATCAAATGAGTGATCTGCAGAGAGCTGTCCCAATTTCTGGAGTATTATTTATCAGTGAAAGAAAGGACATTGGGCTGGTAGTTAGGTCCCTAAGCCTGACTCTACCACCATTCTGATGAGCGAGAAATTTCATCTCTTCAGTTCTCAGTTGTTTTCCACTTACAAAAGGATTACATTGAATTAGAACAGAGGTTCTCATCCTCGGCAGTGTTGATATTTTGGGCTGGATAATTCTTTGCTGTGGGGGGTTGTTCTGTGCCTGGTAGGATGTTTAGCAGTATCCCTGTCCTCTACCCACCGGATACCTCTAGCAACCCTATCCACAGTTGTGACAATCAAAAATGTTTCCAGATTGCCAGATGTTCCCTGGAGGGCATGATTACCCCTGGTTGAGAAGGGGCTGGAAGCTGATTTTATATCCAGTAAATATTTTTCGAGAACATCACATTGGGAAGGCTCTGGGCTGTGTGTCAGGGACGCAGAGGTGAAAAGAGTCAATGCTCTTCTTCATGAAGCTTCCAATCTAGTGGAGAAAGGATGTCATCAGCCTGTTTTGAGACACTAAGACAGGTGTTGTAATCAGGCAAGTGTTGGAGCCAGGCATCTTCTGGGCCGTTATTCTGGGGTTACATAAGCCCCTGATAAATCAGTCTCTTCTTAAAAAATGATGTATTTTATTTGGCTATTGGCTCTTAAGATGAATGGGGGAAATGAACACTCATTTGGGGAAGGAGAGCTATTGCAACACAGCCTCACAAATAGATGGGAAAATGATGAGTAAATATAAAATGGGCACTGGAGCACAATGATTCTTAGCACTTAATTCCCATTTTCTCTGGGGTAATAACTTGGGTGTGTTTTCCCCTCTTGGATGCCTTCTCACAAGAGGTAAGACCTGGTACCTGGTGTAACCTTTCTTAACCCTTAATTTTCGCATTCCTCTGGGATATTTATATTGTAATGGGACTATCAGGACATTCTAAACACAGTTTTCTTTGAGCGTGAAACCGCCTTTGCAAAGATTATGACAGCAAGAGAGGTCTAGAAGGGCTGGCTGCATCTTGCTTCTAGCCTCACAGGTTGGCTGTCCATGCTCATTCCTGGGCATAGACCAAGCTAACCATATGAAGAGTTTAGTTTATGGTTTAACTTTGAAGCGAAAATGATAATAGTCCCTCTCTGAAACTGACCCTCTCCTTGTGCAGGAACTGAAACCGCCTTTGTAAGACTAATGAAAAGCCAGGAGGTTAGGATTATGGGAGGGACCGGAATTCTCCTAAAATGTAGGCATAGCTTGCTTTGCTATTATGGGTTACTGTGCTGAAGGTCACAAGCTTTGTAACTTCCCAGTTGCTCCTGTGGATAACATTGCCATTGTAGAACCTTCGATTGGTTTTGAGATTTTTTTCAGACTATTGCATTCTGGGGACTGACTAACACATCTGGACCTGTAACTTATGACTCAACTGGTCCTACACCCCCTGCTGAGAGGCTGATTCAGCACACAAATACCATCTTCCATATCGCTATGATTTCATTCCCAGTCAATCAGCAGCACCCCTTCCCTAGCCCACTGCCCATCAAATTTTCCATAAGAACCCTAGCCTCTGAGTTCTCAGGGAGGATGATTTGAACAATAAACTCTGTTTTCTGTTTGACTAGCCCTGGATTAATTAAACTTTTTTTTTAATTACAAAAAAACTGCTGTTCTCAGTGCATTGACTTTTTTGGGCAGCAGACAAGACAAACCCACTGGGTGATTACAAAAGGGAGAAGAAAAAGTCATATTTAGAAGGTGGTTCTTTTGCTAAAAGGAATACATTGGTAGAATATAAAATTGATAGGCATCAAACACACAGAGGTTAAGATCCAGGCTTAGGGGTACAGTATTTGTGTTCAGAGTCCTGGCTCACTCACTTACTAGCTGCGCAATCTCAGGTAGGTTACTTGTGCTCTCTGCAGTTTGGTTTGTTCCGTAGTGAAATGGAGATAAAGTATTCACCTCCCAAGATTGTTGTGAGGATTAAAGGAGTTTGTGCTGAACCTGGCACATGGAAATCACTTATAAGGTTATTTTGAGATGGAGTTTCACTCTGTCACCCAGGCTGGAGTGCAGTGGCACAATCTTGGCTCACTGCAACCTCTGCCTCCTGGGTTCAAGCAATTCTCCCTGCCTCAGCCTCCCGAGTAGCTGGGATTACAGGTGCCCGCCACCGCATCTGGCTAATTAAGATTTTTGAAATAAATTCTGACAAGTCTGGGAAACACTGGGTGACCTCGATAAGGAACTGGCTGTTAGTTCATGAGCAGATTTTTTTGCAAAACACTGTGTTTAGAGGACCAAGTTACACTCTTCTTAGCCCCTTCTTACTCTTCAGACATAAGCACAGGCTTAGTACTGGCTCATGTTATTTATGAAACGGGGAAAATTAAACATTACCTATCCTAGGGCAGGTGTTTGAAACAGAAGATTTCTGGAAAGTCCATCCCAGCTCTAAAACCTCTGATTCTGAATTGCGCTGGATTCTTACAAATTCTCTTTAGCTTCTTTGGCTCTGTAAAATATAAAACATTGATCTTATCCTCACTATATTAGGATTTAGGAGAGATGCTCTAGCTTATTGGGAGAAGAAATACTTTTTAAGTCAGGAATAAAAATGTACCTAGATTGACTAGTTAAAAAGTATTGGACTTACTTTTCTTTCTCTTTTCAGATTTGTTCTCTTGTTATGCCTTTCTCCTTATTTTCTGCCTTCCCTAATTACTCAAATCCCAGTAAATGTCCTTTAGAATATAGACTTTGTTTATGTTTCTCTGCCAGAAGCGAAACCTTCAGTTCTTACTGCACATCATCCCTACAATGTGTATGGTGAGGGAGTCATCAGAAGTGCAAAATAATGATCTTTTAAAGTTGGACATCTCCCTGCCCATCATCCTTTCCCTTATCACCCTTTACCTTGACTAGTACAGACAGCCCATCTCTGTTGATTGTTGGCTGATGGCTTCTAAAGGGAAAGCCAGAGTTATCTTCAGCTTCCTGATCTGCCTTTGCCTTGCCCATAGGCATCTTATGATTGCTTAATCCTCTTAGAACCCAGTTTAGGGAACTCAGAACTCCCATGGTCAAACTAAGCAATAAATATTCACTAATTGACTGTTCCTGAAAGAGCATTTACCCAGAGGACAGGAGACCAACACCCTTGCACAAGAATATCAAGACCCATTTCCCTTTGTAATTGGGGCACCAGGCTCTGCACCAGGTGCTGGGGATGAGAGTGAGAAAGTCAGTCAAGGTTTCTGTCACCATAACCCTTATAGTCTCTTGGGGACTTATTAAGTAATTATACAAATGCTTATCAAATTGCAATGGTATTAGGTACTATCAGAGAAAAGTTGCACAGATAAATATTTAATGAAATTGATGTGGGATGTTAAGGAAGATTACAGGATGATTAGTCTGACTCCTTTAGTTGTACTTACCCAAAGGCCTCACTCACACCCACAATACAAAGTTGCAACCTTGTTTCCTGTTTCTGGAATCTTTGCAAAGGAGATTTAGATCACAGAGTCTAGATAAGACGGGGCTTGGGATTCTAACAAACAAACAACCTGGAGGCCAGTGGGAAAAAATCTTCTTCCTTTAAGCCGATGCTTCTGAGTGATTGGTTTAGCTTCTGGGGATTAGAGAAGCTCAGAGGATGGACAGTGATTGACATCTCTAGACTCATCAGATTCACACATGGCTCCAGGGAAAATCTTTGGAAGTTTGTGTAGGGAGAATAGTAAAAAGAAGGCTGTTGACTGAAGAGCTAACCTCTAGCTGGAATGGATAGCTTCCCATACCTGGCTTGCAGCTTTCAAGATGGACATCTGAGAAAGGCTAAAGAAGGAAGGTGCACCTTTCCAGGTAGCCCAACCAGGCAACCGATCTGGACGGTGGCAGATGTTGCAGTCTCTCTTTCGGCTGACCCATTGAACATCAGTAATGGAAAGGTCCTAGAGCTGACTCAAGTTAGTGATTCTCATACTGGGGACCAGAATCACCTGGAAGCCGGCAACAATAGAGAAACCCAGGGCATAGATTTATTTATTTTTATTTTTTATTATTAGTTTTTTGAGACAGAGTCTTGCTTTTTCGCCCAGGCTGGGGTGCAGTGACGCGATCTCGGCTCACTGCAACCTCTGCCTCCTGGGTTGGAACTATTCTCCTTCATCAGCCTCCCGAGTAGCTGGGACTACAGGTGCTCGCCACCACACCTGGCTAATTTTTGTATTTTTAGTAGAGACGGGGTTTTGCCATGTTGGTCAGGGGGTTGCGAACTCCTGACTTCAAGTGATCCTCCTGCCTCGGCCTCCCAAAGTGCTGGGATTACAGGCGTGAGCCACTGCGCCTGGCTCAGGGCATAGATTTATAAAGACAGAATGAGGACAGTCTCAAGGGGCAGAGATGGGGATGCTGAATCTGTATATTTTTAAACATCTAGGCTAAACCCCATGCAAAGGAGTCCATGGGCAAGCCTGAGCCAGTCAAGCCTTTTGTAGTGGATGCCATCATTCTGTTCATTATTTTAAATATAGTAGTCATTTCTGGAATCCTCCTTAGAAAATCATGATTTCAATATTTTAATTTATGTAAATTTATGCTCCCTGGAACCAGGTCAGAATACTTTTAAGATTGTGCCTCTTTGGGAAATCAAATGTCTGTTCTTAATCTTAGAATGAATATTTAGTTAAGGTGCTCATTCCTGTGAGGAGTGTGTGGGTATCAGTGAGCCATCAGTCAACAATCAACAGAGATGGGCTGTCTGTGTATGTGTGTATGTGTATAAGCATGCTCACACGGTGTTTTCAGTAGGTGTTTCCAAAGTGTTAACGGTTGAGACATAGTAGTCTCGGATGTCATTTGATATGACCCAGTATGAAGGCCCAATCTCTCATTTCTATTTTGATCACACACATGTGACACAGAGCACCATATAGATGAGATGCTTTGTTAAGTGTTTAAGGCTATTATTATTTACCTAAAAAGGACACTATTTGCCACCATGACTTTTGTGGGGCTATTTTAAAAGACATTAGTTCATTTCATCTACAAGTAGTTACATGCCAGAACTGTACTAAGTTGATTCAGAGATAACAAGGGCCTGATAAGTGACCACACAGTCTTTGGGTTTAGTTAGGCAAACATCTAGGTTAAGAGACTGTGGCTCCAATGTCATGTGATAAGGGATTTGTATTCAATTCTCTAACCCCCGCAAAGTGGCTGACACTCACAAGGTGTTCATTAAATGTGAAGGATTCTCCTGGAGTAGGGTGGATCAGCACCAAAAGACCTAAAATCTCTTCCCTGTCCCTATTTCCCATGGGCACCTTGACTACTAATCTAGTTTCTATTGCTTCTACAGGGTGGGGCTGGGAGCTTCTGATTCAGCCATGTGTGTGCTGTTTCCATAGTTATATGATCAGAGTGACTAATTCATCAAAGATAAGTTTCTAAAGCCTAATGGAGTAATATCTCTGCACTGATACACTCTTCCTTTAAAATTGGTGTACGTTTTCTGTGTCTTTTTATAAAACACGCAAAATAATCCAGAAGGTCTTTAAGCGTCATTCAATTCATTACCATTTATTACTATTCTGTGCAAAAAGAATATGCTAAGAGTTTTACATACATAATTTTAATTTTACAACATTCATAGAAGGTCTTTATTGTCTCCATTTTACAAAGGGAGAAATAGAAGCATAGATAGCTGAATTATTAATTTGCCAATTATTAACTTGCTAAGTACGTAATCAGAAAATAATGGAGTTAGGATTCAAATCCATGTTTGTCTAATTTCCAGGTTCACAAAAAATTTCTGTTTCACTGTCTTTATATATATATATAGAGAATATATATATTATATATATATTAGAGAATATCTGATTTTGAATCTGTAAGATATAGCCTCTCTATAAAGATTTTGATTTGTCTTCAGACACACAAGGATTTGCTGAGCATGTGTTTGACCATGTAGCAAACACTAGAGATACAATATTGAGAATACAGATACAGTCTAATAAAACAGATAATTGTAAAAATCAAATGAAATAATCGTAATTCAGCGATTGCTGGGAAAGGTAAGTCCTCACTTCTCAGCCCTGGAAGACCCTGATGAGCAATACAAGCTGTTAAATCTTATGTCAGTCCTTACAGAGATTATCCTGAATCAGGGGCTTGCACAAAGACCATGTATAAAGGAAACTGAAAAACAACCACCACCTCCCTCTACTTCTTGTTGAGCACATGTTCAGTGTTGAGTGAGCAAGTCGCATGAGCTTGCAAATGAAGCAAGTGTTTTAGGGAGAGAGAAAAATAAGTTTGTGGGCAAATGACTCCATCGTTTCCTAAGGTTAATGACATCGATTTTGTTCCATGGCATGTAAGAACAGTGGCTTTGAGGAGTGGTTGGTAACCAGCAGCAAAAGGCCAAGGGATAGCATCTGTGGTAATGAGAGAAAGTTTCTTGAAGTTTCTCTGTCCACCAATAGGAAGACTTTGATTTATCTTCATTTATCCAGTCTTAGAGTTTGGAACAATTTGTACACACAGTACCTTAAACAGAGAGCTTAGCGGATCTGAAAAAGTTATACTTAGGGTGTCAGGATCCATTGCTGGTATTTGAATTGAGAGAGGAAAAGTGAGTGGAAGTAAGGACCAGAAAAGTGTGTCTCCAACTTGCCTGATCATAAACCCTACTTGGGCTTGTATCGGTTAATTATGTGCACAACTTTTTTACATAGCAACCTCATCCATACCAATCGCATTTATTTAGTTCACACTGTAAGGTGGATGGGGATCAGCTGGTCTACATGAAGCTTGGCTGATAGGGTCGCTAGTCTTTGGTCTCAGCTGCGCTGTCTCACAAGTCTCTGGTTGCCTGTTCTGGGTTGGGCACAGCAGAGGTTCACATGTCTCTCATCCTTCTCCTGAGACAGTGGGTTAGCTAAGGCACCTTTTTCTCACCACAATGTCAAAGGTCCCAGAATCAATGCAAGTGCACAAGTGCTTTCTGAATTTTGGTCCAAGAATACCTGATATTCTATTGCAAAGAGTGCAGGTAAGAAGGAAGGTGAAGAACTGGAGCCATTAATGTGCTCCACCCTAGGTTCCTTGTTAAATATGTTCAGTATAAATGAACATAAATATACTAATATAGAAATATTTGTATAAATATCTATAGTATAGATATTTATATTAATACATATTTTATAAATAAAAACATTTATAAAAATACATTCATATTTGAAAAATATGACATTTTAATATTTAAAAGGTTAATATTATTATTTATTTAAAATATTAAATTTTTATATATGTATGTTTTCTCTATAAATTGCTTTATTTTCTTTTTTAATTTCTTTTTGTAGAGACAGAGTCTTGCTATATTGTCCAGGCTGGTCTAAAACTCCTGGCCCCAATTGATCCCCCTGCCTCGGCCTCCCAAAGTGCTGAGATTACAGGTATGAGCCGTCAGGCCCAGCCTTGATTGATTTTTGAATCATACTCTCTGTTAGTGGCACCTGAGCCTCTGGCTCTTCTCATCAAGTGACTTTGGATCTAACATAAAACCTTTTGAGCATTATTATGATTTTTTACTTTGAGCATTATTATGAACTAACCAAACATGTGTAAATGTGTACGTGTGCATGCATTCAGTCATCTTGGAAATGTCAGGTTAAAATTTCTTTCAAAGAAGCTCTGAATCTTTCTTCAGTATTCTTTTTATAACAGTTTTATTGAGATATAATTTACATACCATACAATTTACCCCCTTTAAAATGTACAGTCCAATGGCTTGTACAGAGTTGTGCAACCATCACCATAATAAATTCTAGAATCTTTTCATCAACTCACAAAGAAATCCTGTACCCTTTAGCTGTGACTCCCAAACCCCGATTCTTCAGTTTTTGAGGCAAAGTTTGTGATAATTTTCAAAAAACATTTCTATTTCTGTGCTTCCCTAGAGCTTTGGAAATAACTGCATTATAACACGTATCACATTGCAGGGCTATTATTTGTTCCATTTTCTGTCTCTCATATGAATCTGTGACTTCCCTGAGGAGAAAATATTGTGCGTTATGGAATTTTATACTCTCAGCCCAATGACTGGTACATCTCGGGCTTCAAATAAGGATAGAAGGGAGGAAAGGAGGAAGGGAAGGAGGGAGGGAGGGAGGAAGGAAGCAAGGGAGGGAGGGAGGGAGGGAGGAGAGAAGGAAGGGAGGGAGGGAATTTCATAAACGAATATTTAGTTTAGATTATAGAATATGGTCCAGAGAAAATATCTCCATGGGCTACTTTGGCAAATCTTCATCAGGGAAGAATAGCATTTTTTTAAGGAAAAGAAAAATCTTGAGTTTTGAACAGAAATCTTTCTCTGAATTAGCACCATCCTGGAAATTCTCAGATGTTTTCTTCACAATCTCCACAGGATTCTCCACCTAGATCACCATTTATTTGCTTGTAATTAGTTCAGATCTATATCTGGCTACAATCACAGAAAGACTTAAAAGCAACTCATACAAGCTAAAACTTTATTATTCTCTGACATAAAAATTGCCTCAGAGATGGTTGAGAACTGATAGGGAGGCCTTGCTCTACAATATTGTCTAAGAAACTTATCTTGGGCTTCATTATTCTCCAGGATTCCATCTTCAATTATGCTATCTAGTATAACTTCCCAGTATTTCTCCATTCTAGCCAACTCAAGGGCAGGGGCTACAGCCTTAAGGAAAAAACCTGGAAGTTACACACATCATTTCTGTATGCACCCCATTGGCAGATTGAATCATATGGCCATACCTGGTTGTACAGGGGCTATGCAACAGACTCTTTATTCTGGCTGACCTTGCATCCAGCTGTAAGTTAAGTGTTAGTTTCTCTTTCTAAAGGAAGAGGGGAAGAATGGATTTTAAGAGACAGCTAGCAATGTGTTTCATACTGCTATTATAAGTACCAATAGGCAATGTAAAACAGTTATTCTTAATTTTTCTTGTTTTATATATTAACAGACCTTGTTAATACATAACAAGTTGAAGTTTTATGTATTAACAGACCTTGACCCCAAAAAGTTATTGTGAGTTTTAAATGTATTTTTGCCATATTCTCCATGTTTAGATATGTTTTATGGCATTTAAAAGAAAATGGCACCTTCATAGCATCGTTTTCTACTTTCATAATGGCAAGTGTATTTCAGCTAAATTACGGAATCAGTAGGTTTTGGTAAGCCAGCCTGGAAAACTTACAATCACTTACAGTATTGTTTCTACAGGAAAATGGCTTTGACTTCTTAAGAGAATCTGACAAAGAAGTGTGCTTTTGGAATTAAACCCATTTGAAAGTTGGGAACTGCTAAATGCACTAAGGTTTGCACACATGAAATAGCAGATGAGATTTACTGGAATGTTTTCTCAGTAACGCCTTACGCAATGCTCCAGAAGCTTCTGTGCTCAGCCAAAACAAGTCCAGCAAGAGTCCCTTCCTTTCTCCATATGTTCCTCAGGCACACAACGGTTGGAGTATCTTTTTCACTTCAAACATTTAGCTTTTCATTGGAAAGTTGTTTAGTCGGGAAGTTGTAGCTAGAGTAGCTGGGTGAGGATGTATTAAGATGTTTGGATTGCGAGCTAGATCAAGGCTTTCTTACTCTGGGAATTAGCTAGAAATAAAATTGGGGTCTTTTGAAATAACACTAAGCATTTACATATAGTAACATTAAATAGCTGTTTATAGGATGGTTTGATTCCAAAGTTCTGGATAAGTTTATAAAGGAGTTTTATAATGCTTTTAAATGTTTTTTTTTTCTTTCCCTACTGCCCTAAGCACATGCTTAGCCTGAGAATTGGAGAGTTTAACACTGATTGTATAGCTTAACTCCCAGTTCAGTCTCAACCAGACCAAAACATTCTCTTTCATGCACTTAGCCTGTTAATAAAGTACTTGAATGACGTACTAGGCATCAGAAAATAGATGTTGAGTGAGACGGTCTCAAACCATGCTCTCAAGGAAGATTACCCTCTGTAGAAGAAGACATACATGGAACAAGCAGTTATAACAAGATGTGAGAAGGGTCATATTTGGGGGCGTGCAGTGTGTTGTGGGAACAGATTTCAGGGACAGGGATGGATGCCCCAGTGTAAAAGTCATGAAAAGCCTCCCTAAGGGAGAAGGAGGAGGTGTGAGACACAGGCAGAGGCAGGGAGAAGATTACGACATGTCTTACTCAGGTGATTATTACATCACTGGGGAAGCGGAGTACCAGAAGAAGAAAAGAGATTTACCCTAACACCCATGACTTCTCTGTGAGAAAACAGCTAGCATAGAATTTGACACATAAATGCCAAAAATAAATAAATCCACGATTGGTGGAATTTCAGGCAATCTTGCTGATAGCAAGGAAAAGTTTTCTGCCTATCCTAAGGAGTAATGACCTAACATATAACCTTCTTCCAGATAAGACTAATGCTTCTAAAATTGCTTAGCGACAGCTACACTGGTCAGAGGTTGAGGGATTTATTTTAAGAAAAAAAGCACTGGTAAAGAGATTGGAATGCAGTGAAGATATGAGATCATAAAACCAGTGTCTGAACCAACAGAGCTCCAGAGGTAGTTGTGGTCATATCTTCCATTTTAAACATAGGAGGTCAAGTTTCTGAATGTGTGCACTCGTGTGTGTGTGTGTGTGTGTGTATGTGTGTGTGTGAAATGAGTTTACAAACTTCAGAGTGGAGAGCTCTGGAAAGAGTCTTCTACTAACCAAGGAGGTCTTTTCACAACTGAGAAATAAAACAAAAATGATGAGTTAAAAGTTTTGGCCAGAGAGAAGTGTATCGGAATGTGAACTGAAGAATGCTGCTGGATTAAACCCAAGGAGGAAATCAGAAATGGATCTCTTCTCTTGGAAGGCAGTAAAAGAGTCAGAGCACTGGAGAAACTACCTTGAAACAGTATACAAAAAGTTGAGATTTCTATTATTCGTGTATATATATATATATATAATCATTAATGGATTCATTTCTTCAAAGATACATCTTGAGCAACTAATATGTGTTTAGCATTGGGAACACAGTGGTTAACAAGACAGGATTTGTACTGTCATGAAAACATTTAGACTAGTGGGAAGTGACAGACTATTGAAAAAACCTAGTAAATTCTAGGATGGAGAAAACAAAAAGGCTCTTGAGAAATAGGGACAAGGGATAGTTAACCGCAATATGGTGATGTGTATGTGAGGGGTTTCTAATGAAGGCTTCCTGGAGGAAGTTATATATACTAAAATATCTGGAAAATACATAGGTCATAATCAGGTGAAGGCAAGCAGGAACAGAGAAGGGGGTAATGAGAGTTCCAGGGGTAACAAACAGCATGGGTTGTAAGAGCTCAGAGAAGTGAGAGCACGCTGGGGTTGGAGGAAACCCTGTGAGAACAGCAGGCCACATATGGTCAGCTGGTGTAGATACAGTGCTAAGTTTACATTCTACAGAGAAATGAGACAGGATTTCTGTTTTATCCTAACAAACCACCCCATCCCCACCCCCCCACTCCAGGACTTTAGAGTAAAGCTGTTCAATAGCTATTCTGAAATCATTAGTGCTAATTTTCAAATATTCTACTTTCTGCTTTCAAGGATCAGGAGTGAAATTGCTGGTCCATTTGTAATTAGGTGGGGGCCATATAACTATGTTCTGCCAATGAGTTGTGGATGGCAATGAGTTGTGAATGAAAGGGTTGTGTCTCACTTCTGGGTCAGAGTTTCTACTTGACAGTGTAAGTCCCTCTAGACCTTTACCTCCTCCATGAACAACCTAGCAATATTTCAAATAGTGTCTGCGCCATCATCCTGGGGCCCAGCATGAAACAGAGGCCCCAAATGGCACATGATTGACACAGTGTTGACACACAGAAATACCATTTTTTAAAGGCTTTTTTGAGATGTAGGTATTGTTTGTTACTGCAGCATAACCTAGCCCCCTGTTTCAGACACAAAATAGGTAACAGGGCCAGGCATGGTGGCTCACATCTGTAATCTCAGTGCTTTGGGAGGCCGAGGTAAGAGAATTACATGAGGCCAAGAGTTGAAGACCAGTGTGGACAACCTAACGAAATCTGTCTCTATAAACGATTTTAAAAAAAGAGGAAACATAAAGTCAAATTAATTTAATTAATAATTATTTTAAAATTTCCCACTTTGTTAGGCACTATAGATTTAAAAGCTGGAAAGAGCTACTGGCCAAGAGTTTAGAGATCATGGAGGAGACAGACTCATGATCAGGTCAATTGAAGTTCAGTGAACAGTAAAAGTACAAAGCCTTGTGGGAGCACATAGGAGCGCCAGGCACTCCCACCCAGAGGGGTGTAGAGGGTGGAGGAGGCTGAAACTGACTCGGAAAAGATGCAAAGGAGAAAGCCAGGTTGGAAAGACAGGAAATGATATTTCAGGCAATGAAAAGAGTGGGAGTAATAATACGGAGAGATGAAGCCTTGCCTTGTAGAATGACAGCAAGTATTCTCCTTGTGAAGACTATGAAGCCTGCGATTTTCTGGGCCAAGACTGAGAAGAGGTGTGTATTTGGGACTACAGAACATAAGATGTAAACTTTAGAGTCCGTGGTTCCAGTGGATTTTCTGTAAAAGCCAAGTTAGAGCTCAAGAAAGAAAAGAGACAGAAATAACCAATAACCAAGCAGAGCTGATAGAAGGAACAATCTGTGATTCCTTCAGAATCCTGCCTAGTGAGGCTCCAATGGAGTAACAGCCTTCCTGTTCAGACTCTGACATCTAAAGGGCTTTCTTTGTCTCTAGAAACAATAACAAAGAGAAGGAAGCAGGGACAAAGCCATGCCCATGTGACGTCACTGTGCATGATCCTAGAAACTGGAAACCTCTTAAAGCCAAAGCGTATGCACGGATATCTATTCACTGGTTCTTTAACAAGAGGAGAAACCTGGCAGAACAGGAGTTTCAACTCACCACGTGGCTTTTCAGGTGGAGGGTCTGTTTGCAATTGTTTGAGTGTGGAACAAAGGGTGCACAGAGAAGTCACCCCAGTTTTCCTGAAACTGCAGCTCCTTACCTCATTATTGACTGGTAGCCTTGCACTCGAATGCTGATTCTTCTTAGTTAAATATATGACAGTTTAAAAAAAATGACTTCACTTTCTATTCTAATGAGATGTTAGCAATTCTGTTTCTTCTGCTAATTACTGCATATCTTCCTTCTGAAGACTCTCCTTCTATATATATATGTAATTATATATGTATTTATATACACACATGGATATATGTGTGAATATTTGTGTGTGTATACACACACGCATATACACACACAGATATGTGTGTGTATATATATATGTGTGTGTGTATATATATATATATAAAATGAAACTTTAATAACTGCCTCTTGGGAGAATCCAGAGAATCCATCATTGATAAAAATACACTTGCCTTGGGTTGGTGATTTTCTGAGATTTCAATTTCAATAGCTTCTTCCATATTAGGCCTCTTTCACTTCAGAGGAAATAATTATATCCAGGTTTGGCTCTGTTCAATGGGGCATGACTACACCAGAATGAGTCTCTTCCTGAATGGAAAAAGAAAATTGAAAAGAAAAAGACAAGGTCTGACACACCACACCCCAAATTATTTAAATCCATTTTCAACGAAAAGCTTGGTAGCTTGGTAAAGACGATGACCTTTGAAGGAAAATTCCATTGAGAAATCCCATTTCCCATGTTGTAAGTTTAGAAGAATAAATTGCACTCGAGGAGGAGGGGGGGAAGTTCCTTTCGACATTTAATAAAGCAGGTGGCCTCATTTGAATTTTCCCATTAGGTCTCCTGGAGCGATCTCAGAAATATGTTGGCCTTGCAAACTGTAACTCAGCCTTGGCTCTCTGTCTATAGGACTCACACTGTTTTTCATGAGCAGTAGAATTAGAGTCTGGATTACTTGAAACGTCCAGCAGAAAGTTATTTCTTAGAGTGTTGGATTTCTGATTTGCTATAGACTATTGAATAAGTTTTCTTATTTTCTGCAAAATATTAATAATCTGACTTTCTAGTAGGCAAATACCTCATCTCTCAGCCAGCCCATTTTTTTCCTCTCATCCTGTTATTCTTTTTCTTTTTTATATTTATATTTATTTATTTTATTTTATTTATCTTTTTAAATTTTACTTTAAGTTCTGGGATACATGTGCTGAACGTGCAGGTTTGTTACACAGATATACATGTGCCATGGTGGCTTGCTGCACCTATCAACCCATCGTCTAGATTTTAAGCCCCACATGCATTAGATATTTGTCCTAATGCTTTCCCTTTCCTTTCCCCCCAACCCTCTGACAGGCCCTGGTATGTAATGTTTCCCTCCATGTGTCCATGTGTTCTCATTGTTCAACTCCCACTTATGAGTGAGATCATGCAGTGTTTCGTTTTCTGTTCCTGTGTCAGTTTGCTGAGGATGAAGGTTTCTAGCTTCATTCATGTCCCTGCAAAGGACATGAACTCATTCTTGTTTTATGGCCGCGTAGTATTCCATGGTGTATAGGTACCACATTTTCTTTATTCAGTCTATTATTGATGGCATTTGGGTTGGTTCCAAGTCTTTGCTATTGTAAATAGTGCTGCAATAAACATACATGTGCATGTATCTTTATAGTAGAATGATTAATAATCCTTTGGGTATATACCCAGTAATGGGATTGCTGGGTCAAATGGTATTTCTGGTTCTAGATCCTTGAGGAATCGCCACACTGTCTTCCAAAATGGTTGAACTAATTTACACTCCCACCAACAGTGTAAAAGCTTGCCTATTTCTTCATATCCTCGTCAGCGTCTGTTTTTCTATCATAAGAGTCAATGGGGATGTTTTCATCACACATGCAGGGAGCGGGAGTTCTAGAAAGAGCATCTGCTTCTGATAGGCTTGGTGTTGAAGTCAGTCCTAATCAATCCAAATGTAGGCATTCCCTCTCTGTGTGATGGGGCAGGCCATGCAGAGTCAGTTGCATCCCTTTGTTTATTCAACCAATGACTATTGAAGGAACTTGGTGTGATGTGCCAGTCACGGCCCCTGCCCTCATGTGGTATACAATCAGGAGGCAGAGCGAGAGACACTCAAGAAATAATTAGGTCCATCATTAGTTCAATTGTGAAAAGTGTTACGCAAAAGAAGTATAAGATGCAATGAGAAGGTATATCAGACACTCATATGTATGGGTGCCCCTATACAGGCCAGTAATTTGGTATGTTTTCAAACTGATTAAAACATTTTACATTTTCTTTTTTTTTTTTTTTTTGAGACTGAGTCTCCCTCTGTTGCCCAGGGTGGAGTGCAATGGCGCGATCTCGGCTCACTGCAAGCTCCGCCTCCCAGGTTCACGCCATTCCCCTGCCTCAGCCTCCCGAGTAGCTGGGACTACAGGCGCCCGCCACCATGCCTGGCTAATTTTTTGTATTTTTAGTAGAGACGGGATTTCACCGTGTTAGCCAGGAAGGTCTCGATTTCCTGACCTCGTGATCCGCCCGCCTCCGCCTCCCAAAGTGATGGGATTACAGGCGTGAGCCACCGCGCCCGGCAACATTTTACATTTTCATTTAATGGAAGCAGGAAGAAACTAATTAGAAAAATACTCCATTTTACTAAAGGAATAGCAAACAAGCTCTTTGAGGGCTATGTGTGAGGGCAAGATGGATGTTGATGTAGGCAGGCACAGCTTCATGATGTGCTTTTTTATAGGGTTTCAGCAGACTCTTCAGAGTGACAGATTTACTGGGTGAGAGGGGTATAGACCTTCCGGCTACCTACCTTTCACCTTTGTTTAGAGTAGTGACCCAGTCCTAACTTCTGGGTTGGGTGCACAATGTCTTCCCATGCCATAGCTAGGAAGCATATAGAATGCTTCCAGAGCATCCCACATAGCCTAATGACTCTTATCTTTTATTTCTTGCTGCACCCATTGAGCCTATATGGCCATATGTTCCCATGTAATGTTCCTGGGGAATCCCAGCAATAACTGGGTGAGATATTTGAGGGATACTTGCAGATCATCCTGAAGTGGGGGAGGGAGAGAAAGAGCAAAAGTTAAATGAATACATTCGGTTACTGGCAATGCCACCTATCCATAACCCAAGGGGTGGTAAGAAATTATAAATTCTCAACTAACCTCAAATAAATAAATAAATAACTCAATAAAAAATGAATAAATAACTCAAATAAATAAATAAATGTATTTATTTAATTTTTGCTCTTTCTCTCCCTCCCCCACTTTAGGATGATCTGCAAGTATCCTGCAAATATCTCACCCAGTTATTGCTGGGATTCCCCAGGAACATTACATGGGAACATATCGCCATATAGTCTCAATGGGTGCAGCAAGAAATAAAAGATGAGAGTTATTAGGATATGTGGGATGCTCTGGAAGCATTCTAGCTGACGTAATAGACATTTGTGGAAAAGTCTTGAGGATCCTGAATTCATTAAACAGCTTCTTCTTTTGCCCTGGTTCCTCATGTTTTCTAGCAGCAAAATTACTCTGTCCCCTTGGTGCCTTGGAATGCTCCCAGCCTAAGCTCAGCCCACATCCAGACAGGCCAATGCTTTGGTAGCAAGCTGACCACACAAACTCTTGTAAACCGTGATAAAGTTCCTAGATATTTTGGCTATTTTAGCTTTTTATTATTGAAGAAATACATTAATTTTCTTTTTTAAATCAAGGGTGGTGTCTGTCACTTCCACATCATTTATCTCCCATGAACTTGAAGCTCTGTCCCTCCGCCCTCCTCCAACATGGCCACTGTCATTTTGGGATTCACCCCAGTCTTCCTGGCACATCCCTCTGGTGATTCCTGCCGCACAGCTGCACTGTGGCTCAGGGCAGGAGAGCAGCGTGTGCAAACTGGGGCCATCTCTGAGGGCTGGCCAGCACAGTTCCGGCCGTGGGACTCTGGCTTCACAGCCCTCTCGTGCCAGAGCTTCTGTGCAGCTCAGAGATGGTGCCAAGGCAGACTGGAGTGGGTGCGCGGGAGGAGAACACAGACACACAAAGGCCAGCTCCTGCTGTGCCAGGTCTCATGCTCTGACGCGGGGCCCCACTGACTGAGCACAAAAGAAGCCTTTCTTTCTGTCTCCATTTTCTGGGAATGGAGCCTGAATAGAGGCTACAGGACAGGAAATAGTTGATGGTGAAGGCTTAAAACATGGGCTTCGGAGTTAGTGAGAAGGGGATTTACATTTCTGTTCTCAAACTTACAAGCTATGTGACATTAGGCAGATGCCGACGGTCACGGAGCCTTAGTTTTCATAGCTATAAAATGGGGATACTGACATCAACCTGGAAGAATTGTGATAATTATATGACATGAAGCATGCAAAATGCTGAGCACAGAGACCAATGGCTATTAATTAGGACTGATTTCTCTGGGTTTTGCTAGATTGTTTGCATGTGACTGTCCCTCCTCCTCCAAAAGCACAAATGTTAGGAAGAATATTTGGCTTGACTGAATTGGTAGCAGAGTAGCATCACATGCTTGCACTGTGTGGCCCAGGATTACATCAGAGACATCATCTTCCCAGCACGCCTTACCACGCCTTCAAACAAGTGCTCCATCTGGCACAAAGACCAAGAAAAGTTTCCAGTCCCTTGAGGTTGGAGAAGAAAGCAACAGCAACGAAACAAGCTATTAATATTAATGTTCCAGGAAAAGAAGAAGAGAGAAAGGACACGGGCGCCCAGGAAGAATGACTCCATATGGCTTTGATGTGTTCATTTCCACAGGACGGAGAGCAGCGTGGAGAATACAAAATAGTGAGGAGGAGAGAAATGAGGAGCTGGAGGTGGCCTGGCAGCATCTGAGAAATTACATGAGCTGTAGGGAGTAGGTTTTGTCCAGACAAAAAGTCAGCCAGCCACACTGCCATCTGCAACCATCGGAGAATAAGCCAGAAAGGGAAAGGGAAGCCCGGAGTGTCCTGTTTGTTCCAATTAGTGGGTGTAGGATATTTTCTGTAAGCGTCTATTGTGCTAAACCCAGAGGGCACTGGCATTATTGAGACCTCTTCCAAGTGTCTCCTCTGTGGATCTCTTCAAGCAAAGTGCTTTATTCCCTCTGTTGAGATCCCGTTGTACCTCTCAGTTTCTCACATGTATATATTCTCCGTTGCATGAGAGCCCAGCCTTTGCAGTCTGAACTGGATTAAAATCCTATCTGCACCTCTACCTGGCCATGATACATTTGGCCTATTACTCCAGCATCCAGAGCCCCCGTTTCCTCATCTATAAGTAGTTTAAGTAGTATAATAAGGTGGGGAAGTAGTTTGCGAGGAATTGAAAAGAAGTAAGAGTGTACAGGACCTAACAACCGTGGTGGGTACTATAAATATTAGAGCTCATTCTCTTTCTTTCGCCCATACCAGAGACAGCACAGAGCAAAAGGGTGAAGGAATCTATGGCAAATGGAAAAATCTCAGACCAATATGTTACTAGCAGCACAGGTATTGCAGACCCTGTTGAAAAAAAGGGGCTTCCTCGGGAATACTGCAGGCAAAGCCTCCATACATTGAGTGAACTTTGAGCCCTTTGTACAGATAGACACTGAGAATACACTGCCAACCCAAATAAAAAAGATCTCTGACATATGAAGAAATATTCCAGCCTAGAGCACATGGGAGGTACAGCATTACATTAAAAGAACCTTTTGGAGAAGGTAAAAAGAAGAGGAATTGTGCAGCTTCAGATACCCCATCTCACTGAGCTGAGATGATGTCTGGCTAAGTGTTTCTATCATTTCCTTAGTGACGAGGAATTGCGGTGTATAGCAGAAGCCAACCAAATAATATCTATAGGCTATTGTACATCATAAAACTTCAGTTAATTGTTCAGTAAAGTCTATTTGCCATGTTTTACAATACTTTTAGTATTGTTCAATTATTTCTTTGATTTCCTTGGATTATCTTTTGATCATCTTTGTAGGATCTCATATTAAATTAATCTTTAGGTATTAAACTCAACATGAATGGACTGTACCTCAATATTTTGTTATCAACATTTTTTTTTTTTTTTTTGAGATGGCGTCTGGCTCTGTTGCCCAGGCTGGAGTGCAGTGGTGCTATCTCGGCTCACTGCAAGCTCCACCTCCTGGGTTCTCACCATGCTTCTGCCTCAGCCTCCCAAGTAGCTGGGACTACAGGCAGCCACCACCACGCACAGCTAATTTTTTGCATTTTCAGTAGAGATGGGGTTTCACCATGTTAGCCAGGATGGTCTCGATCTCCTGACCTCATGATCTGCCTGCCTCACCCTCCCAATGTTATCAACATTCTTTTTTCTAGAAAGAGTAAAACCTCATCGAGCAAGTCCCCTTAAGAATGCTACATTAGAGAAAACACTTCTTCAGGTAATCTTGGAATGGGGAAGACCCTTCTAAACACGAAGAGAAAATACTGACAAATTTGGCTATATAAGAATCGAACAATTTCTGCCCAAGAAAAAAGCATGAAGAATGACAAATGAAGGACTGACTTTCTCAACAGATAAAGAGCTATTGCAGATCATTGAGAGACCATTTGATGACAGAAAGAATAAATATGAACAGGTAAAAACACGAACAGACTGATCTATGAAAAACAAAATTGGCTTATAAGCATATGAAAAAATGCTCAGCATCACTTAGCATTAAATAAATAAAAATGATAATACCAATGAGAAAAGTTTCCCAGGTTAGATTGGCAAATATCAGAGTCTCATCTTATTGGCGAGGTGTGAAGAAATATATATTCTCATCAAGGATTTGTGCAAACTTTGGAGGGCAATTTGGCAATAACTGGTGAAGTTTTAAAAATGCTTGGTCAAGGACTGACATTTTAAATATTTTATCTCATTGATGTGTCTGAACATATGAACAAAGATGCATGCACACAGATTTTTTGCAGTATGTAATATAATAACGAAGACTAGATACAAACTCAATCAGAAAGAGACTGTCAAATAAATGATTGTTCACTTTTAAAATGGAATACTACACAGCTATGACAAAGAATAATGTGTGTGTGTGTGAGTGTGTAGGGTGTATGTGTACACATTAAAAGTGTGGGGAATTAGGAGTGTTTTTTTTTTTTTTTTTTTTTTTTGCGACGGAGTCTCACTCTTTCTCCCAGGCCAGACTGCAGTGGCACTATCTCAGCTCACTGCAAGCTCCGCCGCCTGGGTTCATGCCGTTCTCCTGCCTCAGCCTCCCAAGTAGCTGGGACTACAGGTGCCCACCACCGCACCCGGCTAATTAGGAGTGTTCTATTTTTATAACGAAGTTTCTTGTGAAATTAAGTTAAAGTTAGATAAATACTATTAAGCATTTGTCTTTTGATTTAAAGTAATTATTTCTAGCATGTAGGACAGTACTTTGCACATAATGTAAATACCCAAATATTCACTGAGTGTGAAAGAGTAATTTGGATGAAATGTTAAAAGAAAATATCTCTTTAATGAGATTAGACCCAATGAATACCTTCATGCCCTTCTATACCCATCTTTAACCTCTTTTACTGGGAGAGTAACACATGGAAAAGTACACGAAACAATATACAGTTCAATAAGTTATGACAAAATAAACATTGTATAACCACTAATCTGATAAAGAAATACAACATACCCTCTCTTTTCACCTATGAGTTCATGGATGCTTTGTCATTAGAACTTCTGTTTCCTTATCTGTAAATTGAGGATGTTGAAAATCATAACACAAATGTGCTTGTAATATCACATGAGATAATGTTACTATCGTGCTTATAAGTGATAGAAAGTTCTGCAAATGTGGAAGATTATAGGCCATTGAGTTTGATTGATGTGTCAGAGGTTGGTAGGTACCATCAAAGCCCAAGGGCATCTTGCTTGAAGTCATCCCTATGGTCCTTACTATCCTAGGCAGGTGTGATGTAGGGAAAACAGCTGCCCATTTATTTATGCTTAGCATTCCAATAATGGAACATTGCACATTTATGCCTAGTGTTCCATTATTGGAACGCTAAGCGTGTGGGAGTTATTTATATCCTACTGCTCAAGGTCATGACCAAGGTCTGATTTTTCACACACGTCTGCAATTCAAAAAATTGCAACCTCCGGCATAAATGGGTTAATGGACTTAACAGAATTAACTGGTGGTCAATATTATGTCACTGCCCTGAGAATAAACAATAAACCTTTCTTCTTATTCTGAATCTGTGAGTTTTGCCAGGGAGCAGAAGAGATAGAACCATGGAATCTCCTGGGAGACTCTCCGAGTGCTCGTTGGAATGGTCTACAATGACTAGGGGAGGAGTCACCTTGCAGTAGCCTCTAGGGATGTGGAGTGGTTTGCCTGCTCTGCCAGGTTCCTTTTAATGGCACTCTAGCTATGTGACCTTGGACAACTTACTTAATCTTGTGCAGCCTCAGCTACCCCATCTCTTTGAAGGCAAACTTAGTCTCGGCCTCACAGGGTACTGTGAGGGTCCTTGTGAGATAATCCGTGTAAAGTGCCCAGCGAGATGTCTCACTCAGCCCGTGCTCAGACATGTTTGCAGAGTGTTAATCTCTCAGAAGGAGCTGATTATCAACATTCTTTTGCCTAGAGAGAGGAAAGTCTATTTGCCATTTTATGCAGTTTATATGCATAGATACTATTTGGCATATTATACAGTAATAGATTTTACTGGACAATAATCTCACCAGATAATCTTGGTGGATAAGATTGCAGCACGTGGGCTACTTATATTCTTTAGGGCAGGAGAGTTTATGTGGATCTAGAGTGGAGTGGTGGTTTTATGACTCCTGTAGCACTCAGTTGATTCTCCATTGCTCCTGAATAGGTCTTTCTTTACTGATGACAGGGTCTCTCCATACAGTGACACATGGGGCTTGATGAGGGAAGATAGGGTATGTGAAGCTTATGTAGGGACAATGAGAGCAGGAACACTATTCTTAGGCTTTATGCTTGTTTGGGCAGGGAAGTGGAGGGCAAAGGGAAGAGAGAGGGAGAGAAAATGGCTCAGGAGTAGAAATGTGTAAAGCATGATTTGAGAACAAGAAACACTGAGATAGGGTGTTCTTTTAGGGAAATATTAGATGCCAAGGCAGAACATACAATTTGGGGTCTTGACCAGAAGCCTTTGTTGCCAGCAAAGGCATGAAGAATTTATCCTGCAAGTACTGGGGAACCATTGAACTTAAACAGCGTAGTGACATGTCTCAAGCACAGGAGGTAAAATTGAATTAGCAAATTAGCTAGAAAACAGGGATAGTTACTAGCTACAACAATTACTATGTTCAACTCAAGAAAAATCTCCTGGCACAGAGCCTCATGTACTTAACATATGCCTGCTGAATTTTTATTTCAAATATAAAATTGCTATTACTTAGATGTCATTTGGCCTCTCCAGCTTTTAATATAAAATGACTTTGCATTTTATTTAAATCTGAAGTTAAGTGACTATTTCTGATGCATAAACTCAGTCCGAGGGATGAAATGAGGTTAAATATCATAGTATCCATCCAACCTCCTTCCTCTACCTGCCCCTGCCCATCACCAAAGTCCTCTTTTCTGTAGGTGCTAGATGAAAATGGATATTCATTGTGTTGATGATGGAAGGCCTTCATGGAAAAGTACCACTGGGTTCCAGCTTAGTCAGCTGCATGATTTCATAGAGCATCAAGGCAGATGCTAATGGGAGGTTGGTGGAGAGGTAGTCAGAAAAGAGACTGACAGTGCAACTCAGAGAATTGGGGGGAAGGTTTAATGGCGAAGATGGAAATTCAGCTGGGCTTCTGTGAGTTTAGTTTCGTTGAGAACTAAGGGACAGGGAGAGACCAAAGTGGGAGAATGAATTAAAGCTGCTGAAAGAAGTCCTAAGAGTCAGTGTAGTATATGAGAAGTGCATGGACTTGGGAATCAGCCACAGCCAGATCACAGAACAGCACTGTGAGCTTGGGGAAGTTCGTTACGATTGTGTGCTTACCTGTAGAGATGGGGATAAAATAGGGTTTCTGTGAAGATGAATCAACGATAGGACATGAAAGAGCTTGAGACAGTGTTCAGCATGCATGCTTCTCTATGTTTCTGTTTTTTTTTTTATTGTTCCTTGTTCTCCTTTTAACTTCCATCACCTAAAATTTTGACACTGGTCATAGGCACCTATTTTTGTTGAAAATGTCACTGGCCTTCTGTTAGGGAAGAGTAACTCTTTATACTGATGTAGCACTTTGCTGTTTTGAAAGTGTTTTTATGGATATTACTATCATCTGCTCTTCATAGCGACTCTGTGAACTGCGGTCTTATCTTAGTTTTACAGCTGGGGACATTGAGGCTCATTTTTGCACAGCTAATAGTTAGTGGTAAAATCAAGTTATTTGGCTTTTAAAGTGCTGTTTTCAGCCGCAGAGAGTATAGAGGCATCTATGAGGACTCCCCTGCTTCTGGTTTCAATACTGTGTGTAATTGTGGTATCCTGGAAACCACTTTGGGTATCCTTTTAACCTGGTTTTCCAGATGTGTCTTGCCATTTGACCAGGAGACCAGGAAGATTAGAGTGAAATGAAAATGGAGACTGGGCCACCCTGCATTGGTAATAAAGTTTCTCCATGTTACCAATCTTTAACCCATAGCCATGTTACACTGAATTAATTACTAGCTACTAAGGATTGCTTCTAAGGCACTGGACAGAGGGAGAGAACTCTCCCTCCTCTATCTCTCCTCTGTTGCACATATATACATGCATGCCCCAGTTCTAGCATTAAAAGTTAGCAGGGATTTCAAGAGTTCCTCCTCTACATGCACGCAGATGGCTTGCTTATAGTCTTCTGACTCCTGTTCATTAATTTGATGTGCATTTTGTTGCCTGCTCAGTTTTCTTTCTTGATTCTGGTCATGCTCTTATCCCTGCTATTGTAAGAATGACAACTTCCAGAATTCTGTCTTAATTTAGTCCTGTCACAATTACAGCACCCCACCTCACTTTCCACTTCCGCTACTCTGCAGCCTGGGTTAAGCACCACTGTTGACACTTGTGGTTCTTCCTCTGACATGACATATTGACAGGCTCTATACCCCTGGCCATCCAGAGTTCCATGGTTAAGTATGGTGTAATGCTCTGATAGAGAATGAATGAATCTGGACAAGATGCCATAATGCAGTTTCACTAGTGGAGAGAGCCACCTCTCATCAGAGGCTTCTGCCTTCACAGAATATTGATGAGGTCCCCGCCACAGTGTCCTTGTCATAGGAACTGATAAGGGTGAGGGAAAAGACAAGTGGAGAGAAAAGTGTACATGAAATAAAATCTAGTTGACCACAAATCATTGACGTGTTATTACTCATGTCCTAATTACCTTCGGATGTTTTCCTTGTCCTTTAAGGTTTTATCTATCATTAAAAAATGAATTGTCTCATTTGTAGAGAACTGTGAAAGCTAATTAAAAACGAAACCAAAAGCCACAGATGTAATTATTACACAATGAGATAAGGATAACATTATCTGATGCCGTTTCATATACCAAAAGTGCATTTTAATTAGAACCCCAGGTGGTAACTAAGAAATCAGGTATAAAGACATTTTATCTTTACTGCCTATTTGCAAAATAATTGTGTATCACAATTATTGTTTGAGGGTATACACCAGATTTCTGGAAAATGTTCCCTAAAAGGAGGACTGTTCTTGATCTTGGCCCATACAACACAAATAAATAAACATAATTCTTTATCAAGACCAATGTGTTGAATCTGATATTGCAGGCATACAAGATTTAGGACCATTTGAAACTTGTAATCATTTTGTGTCAAAAGATTAGATTCATTCTTAGTTCTATAAAGCATAAATATGACATGTATCTGTAATGGCAATGAAATAAATATTTTAAAACATCTACTTTTGTCTTTACATATAATTTTATAATGCTATTTTATGACTGTGTGTGCATATAAAATACACAGTTCGTTTGAGTGCAATATAGCAAAATAACAGTAATATACTTGTACATATTGTGTACAGGTTGAAATGGTACAGAGGAATTGGGAAAGCTTTCTAGTAAGTAATTCCTAGAAGACCCTTTGCAGAATCAAAGACGTGTGCTGTCTCCATCTTGTGGATGGGAAATGGAGAGGGCAAAAGGGTCAATAGGGTAGAAGGTAATGGCACATGTATACCTATGTACCAAACCTGCACATTCAGCACATGTATCCCAGAACTTAAAGTAAAACAAACAAATAAACAAAAAACGCAGAGACAGAATTTAATTTTATCTGTATATAAGAAAACAGGTAATCATGAAAAAGCATTCTGGTTTTCCAAATTTCACTGAATGATAATCAAATAAAATTCTTGAAACTATAAAAAGCAAAAGAAGGCAAGCAGGAGAGTTTATCTCCTTTAACATCCATTGCTTGCCCAAGGCTAGTGGGAATGCTGTGTTAAGCATCACCCCTTGGTCCAGGGTAAGTGTGTCATGGAGGTAGTGGGTGATCAGTGTCTGCCATGGCCATAGGGGTGCTGTGGAGGGTGGTGATGAGGTGCATGTGATCAATTTCCTGGTTTTGCCAAATAAAAACCCTCAGTTGGAATCTACATTTCTGTGTTCTAACTTTAGTTACCTGTACCCCTTTTCCCCAGTGGCTAAATTGCTGTGTGACTTTGGGCAAGCTCTGTAACTACCCTGAATCACAGCTTCTCTGTCTTTCAGATAGGAACAATGATACAACTCAGTTCTCTTTGTGTAGCGCCAGAATAATCAGTCTGAAATTATTGGTCAAAACCTCAGATTAAAAAATGGGCACAGTTAATATGTGTTCTGTCTTCTTTTCTTCATTCAGTGTAGCATTTAGGTAACTCAAGACCAGGGACCCAAGAAAAAGGACAGAAAGCACAACTGGAATCAGTTTTGCAGCTTATTTATAATTCTCATTTAAAAACAAATTAAATAAAACATACCTCTAAATAAAGATAAGAATAAAGATGAACTTTGCTCAGAAAAATATTTATTCACCTCTGAAACTTTGAAAACTCTTCCTTATCAAATTTTTACCCACACTTTTAGCATCTATTAATGATCCTTTCCTGGTGCTTTCAAAATGGTGGGGTATTTTTTTTTTTAATTTTTTTTTATTATACTTTAAGTTTTAGGGTGCAAAATATCTCCCCAAATTATTCATCAATTACTTAAAGAAAAATGATAATATTACACTGAAACACCTGGCAAGATGCCACCTTCACCAAATGATCAAAGTGAGCATCACCATTCATGGGATAAACCAACATTATGAGGCTCCTGATATGATCTCATGGGAAGGACACAGTATCATTTTTATGCCATTCCTGCTAAGAACACGCATAACCTGAATTTAATCTACTTACTATAAAACACCAGACAAATCCAAGTTGAGGGGTATCCTACAACATAACTGGCCTGTTATTTTGTAAAACTGTCAAGATCAGGGAAAGACAAAGAAAGGCCGAGTAACCGATTTGGATTAAATGAGACAAAAGATAAATGACAACTAAATGCAACGTGTGATCCTGGTTTGGATCCTGAACAAAAGGGGAAAATTACCATAAAAGACATTTTTCAGACAATTGGTGAAACTGGAATATGGCATGACGACAGTAGTATTGTATCAGTGTTCAATTTTCCAATTTTGAAAATTTTACTGTGGTTATGTATGATAACATTCTTGTTTGTGTAAAATACACACTGAAATTTTAACAAGTAAAGAACAATTATGTATACAAAAAAAAATATTTATTCACCTCTACTGTTATAGACTGAATGTTTGTGTTCCCCCAGAATTTATATGTTGCAGCCTTAATACTTCACGTGATGGTATTTGGAGGAGGTAGATTTAGATGAGATCCTAAGGATGGGGCCCCCATACTAGAATTAGTGTCCTTATAAGAAGAGGAAGAGACTGGAGCTCTCTCTCCACCTTGTGAGGACACAATGAGAAGGGGGCCGTCTGCAAGCCAGGAAGATGAGGCCCTCCCTCGCCAGAACCCAACCATGCTGTCACCTTGGTTTTGGGCTTCCTGGCATTCAGAACTGTGAGAAATAAACGTTGTTTAAGCTACCGTGTCTTTAGTATTTTTCTGTAGTAGCCTGAGAAGACTATGCCAGGCTTTGTTATAAATATTTGAACTGCTACAATGAACACAGAAATTCCTGTTCTTGTGCAATTTACATTCTACTATGGATAGATAAACAATACACAAATACATAACATGATAAATACATTAATAGATAAACAAATCCATAGATATATACAATTATAGCAATAAAGTAGTGAAGTGACATTTAAAATGTCAGATGGTAATGAATGCTATGAAGTATAAGTCAGCAGGACTGGAGAGACAGCAGGTACTGGTAGGGAGGATGCTATTTCAGATAAGATGATTGGAGGAGTCTCTGATGGCTTGACATATGATCACAGATCTGAAAGAAGTGAGGGGGTTGACCATGTAGCTCTCTTGGAGAACACTGTTCCAGGTACAGCTATAGAAAATGCCAAGATTGTGTTCCCTGGGTTCAAGGAACAGGAAGGGAGGCAGTATGGCTTTTCCACTTCTGCAAGCTTTTCCATAAAAGTGCATTCTTGAGGTGTAGCCCATGTATTTCAGGGGCCCAGAAAAATCATACACTGGTGCTTATGGTCATGTCCTCATGTAGGAAATCAGAACTCTTTTGTTACCATTGTCAGTTAATTTTCCATGTTTGCCATTATAGATACATATTTAGACTGCGGTGGTGTTACTCTTGCCCTGTAAGTAAATAAATATAATTTATTATTCTTGCAGGGAATAATTTTTTTACTGTTTCAGAGTCTAATTTATTGCAGCAGTAGAAACAAACAGAAACATTGCCTAAAAGGTGCAATCTGCCAAACAATGGACGTGTCTCTGACTTATCCAGGGCAGTTTCTCCAGCAGGAGTGTGGAAACTGCATTGTAGTCATCCCTCTACCTCTTCATTTCCCTCCCTCTCCTGCTCTTCCTGGACAGTGCTTCTAGCTCATCCTCTTCAATGCCAAGAGAAGCCACTCTTTGCTGTGTTCCTACTGTGTGCTAGGGAGTGTTCTGCATATAGTCTATGTACATTTGCTCAGTTTTCTCAGTCCTTACAGGGGTGCAATTTTAGGAAATATCAAATAAGACTGACAAAATTAGGTGAAATAAAGCATGTAAGGTGTTTAGCACAGTGCCTGGTACATGATGTTTTTTCTCTGAGTGGTAGCAATTGTTATCACTAGTTATCTTATTTAGTCCTCCTAAAGAAATCTATGGAAGGGGCATTGTAATTCTCAACTTATGGGCCCAGGGAGTTCAAGTAACTTCTCCAAGGCCACTCGGTGAGTTTCAGTCTAAGTTCGGCTTTAAATCTCAGTCTGTCTATGCGGAAGCCTGTGCTCTTTTTCTTATTCTGTTGCCACTCTGCCCTCCATTTTCCTTCCATGTATAAAATGGGAATAAGATTCATATACAAGGCCTTACATCTGTACATCTACATATGTACATGAATATATGTCGCAGGGGTGTTTTGAAGATTAAATGTTTTCTATATGTAATTGAGATGGTAGTATTCAAATACAAATTAAGATATTATCTAGATATCTCAATATCTGATATTATTAAGATACCTATATCAGAAGACACAATGAAATAGAATTAAAAACAGTGAAGAGTGCTAGTCAGTCAATAGTTGTGATGAGGCACTAACAAGCTTGTGGGTAGTCAGAGAAGAAAATGATCCTGATGGGCTGATGTAGGTGGAAAAGCAAGCCAGGGAATGTGCTAGGAGGAGCAGAGTGTAGGCAGGACATCGCAGATAAAGAGCAGCACCCCACCTGTGCAAAGACCGGAAGGATGTGTGTGTGTGTGTGTGTGTGTGTGTGTGTGTGATTGCATGGGACAGTAAGGGGACAGCACTGTGTACAGGCTTCATAGGCAGAAAGAGGGGGATGCAGCCTGAGGTCTTTGAAGATTTGATTTTGGTATGTGAGGTCTTGTTCCTGTGTACGGGGCCTCAGTCAGGCATATTAAGTAGAAGATGGATGGGTGAATAAGATCATGTGGGATAGAACCACATAGGGGTCCTGAAGCAACATGTGCTGTGCAAATCTTATACATGCCTGTATTAGCCAGGGTTCTCTGGAGAAACAGAACTGATAGAATATATATAGATACATAGAAGGGGATTTATTATAGGAATCGGTTCACACAATTTTGGAGGCTGAGAAGTCCTGCAATCTGCTATCTGCAAGTTGGAGACCATGGAAAGCTGGTGATGCCATTTCCAGTCTAAACACGAAGGTCTGAGATCCAGGGAGTCAATGGTGCATGTCCCAGTCCAAGTCTGAAACCCTGAGGACTGGGGGTGGAACAGTGGGAGGAGATAGTGTGAATCCTGGTCAGAGTCTGAAGGCCTAAGAAGGAGGAGCACTGATGTCCTAGGGCAGGAGAGATGCACATCCCAGCTCAAGGAGGAAAAAATTCACTCTCCTTCCTTTTTTTTTTTTTTTCAGTCTATTTGGGCTCCTCAGTGAATTGGCTGATTGATACCCATCCACACTGGTGAGGGCAACTTTATTTACTTAGTCTACATTTGAAGGGTGAAGTGGAGCTTCTACTTTTCTCTGCCCTGCTTTCTTCCTCTCCCCTCCTCTCCTCTTTTCTCTTCTCTTCTCATGTCTGACTCTCTTTTATTCCTCTTTTTCTTTCTTCTTTCCTGCCCAGCTGACAAGGTAAGGACGGGAATGTCCTTCTGTTTAGAAGGTATACATGGGCCACAGTGGACTGAGAAGTGTCACCTCGGGTATTTCCAGATGCTTCTACGCCATTGTTTTCCCCAGTTATCCAAAAAGGAATTCCAGATCCAATGGAAGGAACCATTTCAGGATCACTTTCAAAGTCAAGCCAGAACCAAGATGGGAGTGGCATGGGATGCTGATGCTCTGTCTGCATTCTGTCAGAACCAACATTTCCATGCACAATGGCCAAATTTCTGATGACCAGTACCTGCATCTTCATGAGGAGACTGTCAGGCTGCTGGAGCCCACTGTGTCCATCCCATGATGGGGGCCTGACATCTGGGATGGGGGCAATAATCATTGACTGCTGGATGTGAGTATAAGCAGCTCAGCCTCCTCATCCCCCAGATGGAATATTTCTGATGCACGTGTAGCACACAATTTCCCATGTATCCTCTGGGCATGAAGCTACAGCTGTCTACTGTGGTCACTGACTGAACAATGCACTCCTTATTGGCTTCATTCTTCATCTATCCCTTTTCCATTCCCCTGCCAGGTCTCTGCACTTCCAAACTAAACTCACACCATTGGTCCTCTTCTCAGGCCTTGCTTCTGTGGGCATCCCACCTAGAAAAAGGGGTAGGATGTTAATGGCAGTCTCTTTAGATCTGACTCTGACATACACAAAAGTCTTCTCTGTTATTGCAGGATCCAGCTAAGCTCACTAGGTAGGAAACAAAATAGAAATGTGAAATCAAAAATCTAAATGCAGTTATAAAGAAAGTCTCTTGTGTATACCTCTCTTAGAACCAGCAGTGATTTGAAAGGAGAAACTGGCTGATTACTTAGTGCTTTAAAGAAGGGGTCAGCAAATGTATTTATAAGGGCCAGATAGTAAATACTTGAAGCTTCGCAGGCCAGACAATCTCTGTTGCAACTACTTAATTCTACCGCTGTAGTGAAAAGGAGGCAATCATAGGCAATATGTAAAATGACAAGTGGGGTTATTTTCCAGCAGAACTTTACTGACAAAAACAGAAGCCCAGATTTGACCTGCCCCTGGTTTAGATCCTGCCTATCTTCGTCTATTTAATAAAGTGTTCACCTTGCATTTAATTTCACCTGCTTCGTCCTTTGCCTTTCCCTCCCTGTCTCGACCATCCTTCCCACACATTTGTGTTTTCTGCTTGTACTTAAAGGTGCAGCCCAGGGTTTCTTCCTCTGGAAATTCCTCCTTGACCCTCAAGCCTGGGTTAGGGGCTTCTCATCCATTTTCTCCTATTACCCAGTGCTTACCTCTGTCTTGGTACTTACAGCCCAATTGATTATCTTTACATTTGCACATTTTTTAGTGAGCGGCCTTTCAGTTGTGACAGAAATCTATCTCAAAGTTGTTTCAATACCAAAAATGTTTTTTCTTCAGTTTGCATTTATTGGCTTTATGATTGAATTGCAAATATAAACCTAAAGCACTTTTAACTTTTCCAAAATCTGTTAACAGTCTTGCTTTACTGCAGCCCCTTGCATGACATGGGCATAATGACTCATGTCCCTGTTTGCCTGGGAGTGTTCTGGTTTACATCTTTTGTCCTCAAGCAATTATAAATAGTGCCCCCTTTGACTCTCATTAGTGCCCTGGAATTTGCAATAAATTATATGATCACCTACTTAATGACATGCTAGTCATATTTTCTAACTTCTTTGTCACTTTCAAGGACAAAGAGTTAGTTGTCTCCATTCATAAACTCATATCTCTTATTTTACCCCAGGCCCCCATTCAGGGGAGTCTGTGGCAACTTTCCATATGCTCATTCCCCTGCTCTGTCCTTGCTTCTCTGAATTTAGGAATGGGAAGGAAAGAGACAGAAAAAAAAGGTATTTCCTTTTATGGTTTTTCCTAGTTGTTTTTTCATGACCTTTTGGACTTGATTTTATTATTCTGGCTTGTAGTCCCTTCTGTGTCACAGGAGCATAAACACTGGCTGTCTTGTGGGGACATATATGGATTATATTTTTGGGAAGATCTCAAGGGGACCCATCTTATATAGTCAGCTTCCTTGCAAGAGGCCTGGTTGAGGCTCAACCTCTTCCCACTTCCCACCTTCATGGGTGGTCAAGCCCACAGCCTCTGGCTGCTGGGGCTCTCTAGACTGGCATGCAGCTCTCTTGGAAGACACTGGTAAGATGGTTTGAGATGGTTTAAGACAACTTCTGTTGTAGCAGCTCTGCCTGTGGAAATGTCATCTCTTCCTGCCAAATGGAGGTAGTGAGGGTTCCCCTTGGCTTTTCTTTCTTGGCCTTTTGGGTCTTTTCCTTTTGTTACAGATCAGCAGCAATGTTCTGTTGGTTCAGAAGACCAGAAACTCATACAACAGATCATCACCAGTTCCTAAGTGGTGGAGTAGTGATGGTGGTGGGAACAGCATGTTTTGTACAACTCTATCTTATAGGAAGAAAGGGGGCTGAATTTAGTTGAAAATTTTCTTCAATGTTGGGGGTAGAAATATGAAATCGTTGTTTTTTCATAATCTCTCTCTTCCAAAAGACAAATTTCCTTTTCTGTACCTAGTCGCTCCCTGGCATCTTGAAGAAAGTGGAAAGGTACATTAAAGGGGGATATAGTACACCCCAGGGCTTCCAGGGGGCTGTAGGGGAACTTAGCATTTTTTTGTTCTGTCTTCTCACATTTGTCTCTTCACAATTGCTCCTTACAGTTGGTTCTATCACAATTCATGGAAAATAGGAACATCTCTCACTTGACACTTCATACTACCATGTCACACTTTCAAAGCACTAACAGGCCACTGTGGAGCTGGCCTTACACAAGAGTGTGCTGGCTTCGGGACTCACTATGTCCCCACCCTTGAGTTCTTCTCCTTTTGCACTGGTCTTGTTCTGTTCTAGGTCCCAGGAGCTTTTTCCTTCTGGTGGAAGAGAAGGCACATGACTAATGACTGTCCCAGGTTTATATTATTTGCAGTTGCAGTTCTCAACCTAGAGGAGAACAACCTTTACTCTTATTTAATAGATATAGACCCCAGGGAATATTTATGATTGGTCCTGCTTAGATCATATATCCATGCTTTGGCCAAATACTGTGGCTAGGGTGATAAAGTGCTTGACTAGCTGGACTGAAGCTATGTGTTTATTTCTGTGATAGGAGTGGGGAGGAGATGATGTGACTGGAAGCTTCCCACCCCCACCAGGAATAATGTGGAGTTTTAAAATGGGGAAATAGCCATGACCTCAATGACAGGGACAGTGAACTGAAGAGGAACAGAAGAGAGAAAGACAAGTCAGTCCAGTTTAGATCATCTTAGATCAGCCAGTCACTTGCCAATCCACCCACTGATTACAAATCCATGAGTGAGCCTCAGTGGGGTCAGTACACCATGCCCAGCTTAACTGTTTTCAATCCACAGAACTGTGAGCTATATAGCTTGTTATTGTTTTGGAATGATTTGTTACTCAGCAAAGGCTAACTAATACAAGTACTGAGGAATAATATTTTATCACTTATTACTTCACAGATGTGCCACCAAATCTTGATGAACATAGAATTTTATTTTTGCTATCACTGAATACACATACACACACATGCACGCAGGCACACACATATGTATATATCACATATTGTTACTGCAAGATCTACTGTTAAGTGTTAAGCTTATGTAGGTTATGGAATAAGGTATCAAGATGGTTACAACTTGAAACATGAGGCAAGAGGCATAATATAATAAAAAATTGGCACCAGAGAAAAAGTGCAGACTTTCTAGAGCTTGCACAGTACGTTTGCTCATTAGTAGAAAAGACAGCATGGTCAGAGCAGTAAGTTCTACTGAAGTAATAACATAGTACTGAAGAATAGTCATCACGTCAACAGTGCAGATATTGTGGAGATTTTTATAGATCCATAGAGATCTCAGTGATTTTTGAGCCTCAACCAACACCTTGATTTCAGCCTCGTAAGACTCTGAGCAGAGGACTCAGTTAAGCTGTTCCTAGACTCCTCACCCATGGAAATTGTGAAATTAAAAAGTGTATTGTTATAAGTTGCTTATTTTGTGCTAATTTGTTATGCAGCAGTTGAAATCTAACACACAGGAAGAAACATTAGCATGGGGTAAGCTATTAACTATTCCTGAATTAAACTATAACGTCTATGGGGGCAGATGCTGTGTCTATCTATCATGATGGTTAACTTTTTTTTTTAGATGGAGTCTAGCTCTGTCTCCAGGCTGGAGTAAAGTGGTGCGATCTCGGCTCATTGCAACCTCTGTTTCTTGGGTTCAAGCAATTCTCCTGCCTCAGCCCCCTGAGTAACTGGGATTACAGGCACACACCACCATGCCCAGCTAATTTTTGTATTTTTAGTAGAGACGGGGTTTCACTATGTTGGCCGGGATGGTCTCAATCTCCTGACCTCATGATCTGCACACTTTGGCCTCCCAAAGTGCTGGGATTACACGCATGAGCCACTGCGCCTGGCCCATGATGGTTAACTTTTTGAGCTCTGGGACTGAATGCAGGCCCTGCCACTTATTAGGTGTATGGCTTTGAATGCTGTATCTCAGTTTCCTAATCTGTAAAATAGGAATTATAACATTATGGGAATTGAGGGGGAATAAATGTAATAGTCCATAAACAATGGTTAGCATCCCCTATGATGTATGCACTCTGTAAGCATTAGCTATCATATTCAGCTGAAATCACTATTGAATTTGTAGCAGGTGACACAGTGCCCATCTTTATAGGCATTCAGTACATATATACAGAAAGCAAGGAATGGATGGTAGACTGAGTAATTTGAGTGGCTGAAGAAATGGATAAATGGTGAATGGCTACCCGAGATATTCCATTCATGTTTCTTTTTCTTTTTTTAGAGACAGGTCTTGCTCTGCATTCAGGCTGGAGTGCAGTGATGCAATTATGGCTCACTGCAGCCTCAACCTCCTGGGCTCAAGTGATCCTCCCACCTCAGCCTCCCAAGTAGCTGGGACTACAGGAACACACCACCATGCCTGACTGATTTTAAAAGTTTTTGTAGAGTCGGGGTCTCACTATGTTGTCTAGGCTGGTCTCTAATTTCAGGGCTCAAGAAATCCTCCCATCTTGGCCTCCTAAAGTGCTGGGATTACAGGCATGAGCCACTGTGCCGAGCCTCAATTCATATTTCTTTAAAAAGTCACAGCTTTTATAATTTAAGCCTGTCGGTGCCTGTGGGAAAAACAGCCAAAGGAGGGCAGGGCTTGCACAACAGGCTGCTTGCTCTCCGGAAGTCATGACAACAGAAAACTCGTGCTCAGATGCATCACCTGGTGACTCTGACAGGGACCACATCTGGAAATTTCCAGGCTAGGGAAACACTTAGGATTTATCCTTCCTTACTCTCATCTTCTTTGTTTGCACTCGCTTTGTTCTCTTGCTGAGCCGCTAACTCACTGGCTAAGTGGAAACTCACATTTTCCTTCTTTCTCTTGCCCCCACAGACACCCTTGCCCTTGGCTGCATGAAAAGGATATGCTTGCTGAGCAGCAGGTATAAATTAACTATATGAAATGTAGTTATTTCATCCTGGATGTGATAGGAAGAGGGAGGAACAGAAGGAAGGTTTGCAGTGCTGAGTTTAGACTCTGAGAACGTGATCCAGATAAGAACCAGTGAAGTGATGCCTGTTTAATAAATATTAAGAACTGGTAGGCACTGGAGTCTGGGGATTTCAGCCCATACAGAACAGTTCTGGAGCTTTGCAAAATTTTTTTAATGAAGCACAAATTTCCGTCGCTCATGAGAGGCCCTAGATGCAGCTGTGGAATGGAGGAAAGGCACAGAGCCTGGGGTCAGAAAGCCTGTGGTGGAATCCTAGCTCCAAGTCCCATCCTCCAGGTGCAGCTGGGCAAATCACTACTCCTCATAATACACTGACATATTGACATGCGGCAAGCAGGGTTCCGTGAGAAAATAAAGGCAGAAGTCTGAAGACTTAAAAAGTTGTCTCTCAGTGGACCCGTTCCTCTCTCTGGAACTCAGCTTCCTCCGTGATCAAATTTGGGTGTTGTTCTGAATGAAACTGTTCTCCAAGCAGGCGGCCACTTCAGGGTACAGCACGGAGAACTCAGGGCTGTTGAGGGGGTCAGACTCTACTCCTCCCAACATTTACAATGGAAGCAGCTGAGTCAGATTTGAATCTATTCTACAGAATAGTCTTCCTGGTGAAATGTATCTTTCAGATTTTGATCTAAAGAAATTAGCCACTCCACTGGTTGATGACCTCATTCCCATCGATTCTCACTATATCCTCCTACAGTTCCCAGGATTCTTGTGATTTAATCAGGGAGGTAAATGAGAATTTAGGTAGAAGACCAAGGCAGCCACACAGTAGCATCAAGGTCGTGGAAGTTGAAACCAGAAAATTTGAGTTTGAGGTTCTACCTTGCTACTGACCAGACACATTGCCCTTATTGGCTTCTTACCCTCTTGCTTTCAGTTTCTCCCTTGTCTAATGTAATCCCAGCTTCCCATGAGTGCTCAAGGGGTCATGAGATGGATGTTCACAAGAATGTCCCACACAGTGCCTTGCTCCTGGTCTGCACAGGGAACAGGTGGGATTTGCTGGAATACCACACCTCTTGCTAGCTGTGTTATTAAATACCAATTCCTGGTGGTCTGGATAGTACAATCTGGTATTTAAAAGCATTCAGAGAGATGCTTGAATGCGGGACAAATACATATATCCCTGCTGTTGCTATGCTGACTTATGCAATACATCAAAGTGTACTCCAACAGCGGTGACTGTTGAAAAAGAGGAACCGGTAACCTCCCCTGGGCATCAGAGAGAGGGGCCTAATGACTTATTTTTTTTCTGCTATTCAGCTGGTTTATGCATTTGGCATTTAGCCTCAGCTCTGTACATGATATTTATCACCGCAATTAAGTTGGGGGCAGAAACATTTAGAATGGCTCTGGCTAAGGAACCGCCTGAGCTTTGTCGTTTTTATGTTGCAGAAACTGAGCACAAGTGTTGTGTCTTCCTGCTGATCTTGGGCAGGGCAAGACTTGCCATTTAGATGATAAGAGGAAGGCAAGTCTCTGTGATGGTAACAAGAATACACCAAAATAAGAGCTGAAGTCCTCACAATGTCTTTTCCGTACTCACTGTCCAATGAACGAAAGCGGGAAGGAACTCTTCATGATAGTGTTCACTAATTGATCTTCACTGAAGGACTTCTATGTGTTGGACGCTCACTGTGTCTTCTTAATCCTCTCACCATTCCCATGTGATAGGAAATCGCATTATTCCTGCTTTAGGTGAGTTAGAGGCATCCCAAATAGTCTAAGTTTTTTGCTTATGGCTTAAGGGGTTCAGTGAAGACTTTGGGTGTGCTGACAAAGAGCTGAATTTTGTATGGTAATCAGGAGTTGATATGTTGAGGAGAATGAAGAATCTTCAAGTGAAGTACGTGGCCATACTCTGTAACCTTAAAGAGCCAAGCGAATAAAAGGCATCACCAAATAATGTAGTGTTTCAGGGAGAGAACAACATGTTCTATTAAAAGTCCCCAAGATTCAGGAGTTGCTGGTGTCTTGTTCTAGCTCTAGACACAGTGTATTCATTTGTTTTCAACCCCATCACCTTCATCTGCCCCACAAAGAGAACATACCTGACTCTCCTTCCTGTCAAGGTATGATGTGCTGTGTTCAACTGCTTACGTGACATGAAACGAAAGTATTATGAAAAGCAGAAAGTGCTGGGTGCAGTGGCTCACACCTGTAATCCAAACACTTTGGGAGATGGGGGCAGAAGGATTGTTTGAGCCCAGGAGTTCGAGACCAGCCTGGGCAACATAAGGAGACTCCCATCTATACAAAAAATATAAAAAATTAGCCAGGTGTGCTGTCTCGTGCATGTAGTCCCAGCTACTTGGGAAGCTGAGGTATGCAGATCACTTGTGCTTGAGAGATTGAGGGTGCAGTGAGCTGTGATCAGTGAGTGAGCAATGAACAACAGAATGAGACCCTGTCTCAAAGAAAAAAAAAGAAGAAGAATTTACCAGATGCAGCTAATATTTCATCAGTTCTGTCTGTTCACTGGCATTATAAACCTGAATCCATGATTTCACCATTCACAGATCTGTAAAACAAGAGCCTCTTTGGTCTACAGAGTTCTACAATCTTTATGGCTTAGATAGTTGGATGGAAGCTATTTGCAGAACAGTTCTGTCCATTCGGTTCACGAGTTTTTGGTTATAGCCTGCCAAATGTCCCAGGATTGCACTAAGTATGTGTATGGATGAGGAGGTGTGTGGGAAGACAGAAAAAATACGGTAGCATTTAAAAGAAAAAGGGAATCGCTTTCCTGACACCACTGGCTCTTGGTTTCCCTCCTACTTTCCTCACCATTCTTTCTCAGTCTCTCATGCTTCTCTTCCTGCCCACACTTAAGATGTTGCAGCCCTGGGAAGACTTCATCCTTAGACCTTTTCGGTTCTTACTCTAAATTATGGTAATTCTTATTTTGCAAGAGTAGATCTCCATGGAGTACAAGAGAAGAGAACTTTCCTTTTCTTCCAGTTGCCCTTTCATATCTGCTCTGTGAGGCTCATTTTCCCCTGATCCTTGAATGAAGTCCAAAGCCATTCTCTCAATTCTGATCACTCTCCAATAGTCAATTGTCCTCTGGTAACTTTTAGTCACAAAAGTCTCATGAGAATAATTAACATGGCCAGTAGTAATAATCAGAATTCCATAGATAATTTGAAGTCAAAACTTTAGTAGTGTTGTACCCCTATGAACTTTAATAGGGATAGCACCATGTTTAAGAGGCCAGAGAAGAGACCCAGAGCCAGCAACTGAGATATGGGATTGAATGAGGGAAGCTGCATACAAGGCAGACCAGTAGTGGCAGGCTAGACAGGAGAACTGCAACCGCTTATAAAAACCATGCAACTTACATCACATTTTCACTTAGCACCCTCCCCCTACTAATCTCCACCTTGCAATCTTCGTTTAACCCAAAACAAAGAGCCTCCATCCCCTGGATGGCCTGCATTCCATGGAGTGGGCCAGCAGTTCAGGAGTTCCTCATGTATAAGGAATGAATCTCTGAGTTGGCCACTCCTGGATTCCTTAGCTTGAAATTCTTGAATACACATTATTAGACCATAGGGTCATTCTCAGAGTATGCTTAAGTTATGTTATTGCTTTTAAATGCATCTGCCATATGCGGTAAATTCTTAGGGTATGATTCAGGTTAAGCTATTGCTGTCAGGTGCACCTGCCATACAACTTCTCCCTTCCCCTCAACAAGTTCCTCCTTCAGGGTGGAAGTCAACATTAAGAAAGACTAATCCTCTTTCCTACCTTACTATTAAGCCCTTCTCTCTTCAACACCCATTCACTCCAAGCCTTGTGATCAAGTTTTTCTCTCTTTTTCTCTCTCTGTCTCTCTCTTTCTTCATCAGATCTGTGAGAGAAAAGATCAAAGAGAGAGGAAAACTCTTACCTGTATGGTACTGATGCATGCCTGGGCATTGACATTCTCTTGATTTAATCTATGCTCGATGTTGATTTTCTCGTAAGGTATGCCCAGGGTTCCTTGGAAATTCTATCGCCAGGATTGTGCCACTGTACTTCCAGCAGCATGGTGGTACCTCTGGAAGGCCACACATAGTTTCTATCTGAGCTGTTCTGCTGGTCCCTCTCTCTGATTGACATCACATCATCCCTTTGGATGGTCTTCTTAAGGAAGATTTAAGATGATTGTAGGGTGTGATCTCCCTCTCCCATGTAGCCCTCTTTTGATCCCCAAGAAGCACTCCAGCATCCTCATTCTTACTCTTGATGAAGTGTAGCTAACTCCCTATCCATAATCGTCTGTCTCTGTCCTGGTGCCTCAAGCTGATAACATAGACCCTGACCTTTACATTCCTGTGGACTGTGTCAGACAGGAGTCGAAGGTGTCCAAAGTGCACCTATTAAACTCTCTGAATAACTTATTTGAAGTTACTTTTACTCTTAAACTAGGAGGGGGTTTCCCCTTCTTTGTTTCCTTTTACTGGGAGGCACACACACACAAATGCGAGAATACTCCAACAACTTTCTCCTAAGGAAATTCTCTCTCTGAGATTTTCAACTTCAATTTTCTTATGCCAGAAAAGGGATATTAGGTTGGAGATTGCAAGCCATCTTCTGAAATTTTCTTTGCAATTCCTGCTTAGGTGATCTATCACCTTGCTTTGGGATATGAGGTTAGTTGGCACCTCATTTCTCAGGGTCTCAGCTGAAATGAGACAGAATGAGTCCTATTTCAAAATCCTACCATGCTCTTGCTCCATAAGCTCATCCCTTCCAATGGCTTTTGCTCTCTGGGGTCATGAATACCATGAAATACATAAAATCAACACTTTTTTAAAATCTAAGGACAGTTTAACCTATGTTAAGGTACACCAAAGATCTCAGATGGGAGTAGTTTTTTGGAAAGAAGCAGCTGTTCAACAAGCTGCCCCTGAGGTACCCTGGCTGAGTTAGTGCTGGGGCACAGAACCCGCTTATACACTGAATCCTCTTCGTAGAGGCAAGGACTGTCTTCTTTTCCTGCAGTCATAGTTTGTCAGGACATGGAAGTTTTTTTGCAGACCAACAAAGTCCTGTATAGTAGCAGACTTCTGCCTCTATGAATTGGCTATGGTCAAGGACAAGATTAAATGGACACTAGAATATTAAGGATTTACTCTAATTTCGTTTTAATTGTGATTTAAAATTACATGCAGTATATTCTTCCCTCTGTACCCCATTATTACCCTAACCAATAAAAAAATTAACCATACCTCTTTTTTATGAACTCCAGATCCAAATATCTTACTCCCTGATGAATAATTTCATCCAGATATTCCGAAGTAACTCAAACTTAACATAAATGAAATGGAAATTATGACTTTCCTTTTTTCCAAAATTTGTTTATTATACCACATGTCCTATTTTTAAAATAGACCTCATTTCCCACACCCCCAAATCCTAAATCCTAACTTTAACATTTTCAGGTAACATTTTTCCCTCCTACCCCACAACTGATCTGCTGCCCAATTCCAATCAACCTGGCCTTCTAATATGTTGGGAGTCTGTCCCCTTGGGATCCTTGTAACAACTCATTTTACATTCTCATCATTTCCTTTGGAAAACTGCATCAGCATCTTAACTGGCTTCACTGCATTTACTCTCACCTGCCATAACTCATTTTTCACAGAACCAACACTCTAACCGCTTTAAATCAAGTCTCCCTTACTTAAACTTTTCAAAGGTATTCATCGTCCCAGGCACGCAAAAGATGATTCTTGGGCAGTATGAGAAGAAAATATCATAGCTTTTATTTATATATTGTTTTTATCTTTTAGGAAAAAAATAAATTAAGCTTTATTTATTCTATGGCTTGACTTTGGGGAAGTCCTCACCTAGAAGTTGGGTCAATCCCTATGTGCTCAGGAATGAAAAATGGGAATTCCACAACATGGATGTCTTGACAGTGGTGACCTACTCATTCCCTGGTTTTCAGCATTCTGCAGCTCATTAGAGTTTATATGTGAAGTTATGTAGTTCATAGCCCCTTGTTAAAAAGACTTATGAGATTATTTGAGTTATTTTGAGATTTTATGAGTTATTTTAAATGGTGTGAGGCCGGGTAAGGTGGCTTGTGCCTGTAATTCCAGCACTTTGGGAGGCTGAGGCAGGCAGATCACCTGAAGTAAGGAGTTCGAGTCTGGCCTGGCCAACATGGTGAAACCTGTCTCTACTAAAAATACAAAAATTAGTCAGGCATGATGGCACACACCTGTAATTCCAGCTACTTGGGAGGCTGAGGCAGGAGAATCGCTTGAACTCAGGAGGCAGAAGTTGCAGTGAGCCAAGATTGTACCACTGCACTCCAGCCTGGGTGGCAGAGCGAGACTCTGTCTCAAAAGATAAATAAATAAATAAATAAATAAAATAATAAATGGTGTGATCTCTACAATATTACATTGAGAGATAAGCAATTTTTATAGCACAGATGTTATACATTTTCTATAGCAAAGAATTGAAAAGTATCGCGAAACCTGAAGATGGGTTACACGTTGCATTAGTCTGTTCAGGCTGCCATAACACAATTCCTCAGACTGAATGGCTTCAACAACAGAAATTTATTTTCTCACAATTCTGGCAGCTAGAAGCCTGAGATCAAGGTGTTGAAAGGTTAGTTTTTTTTTCCTGATGCCTCTCCCTAGGTTTACAGGTGGCCACCTCCTCCCTGTGTCCTCATGTGGCCTTTCCCTGTATATGCCTCCCTACTATCTGTTTAAATTCATGGAAGTACTCTAGTCATATTGGATTAAGGACTCGCCCTAACAGCCTCATTTTAACTTGATCACCTGTTTAAAGATCTTATCTCGAAATTTAAGATTATAATCTGAGGGCCTGGGGGTTGGGACTTTAACATACGAATTTTAGGGAGATGCATTCCAGCCCATAACACTTTTTTTTTTTTTTTTTTTTTTTGGAAAATCATTGGCCTTTTTATGATGAAATGTGGTGGTCAAAATAGGCTGGCACAGTGACTTATGACTGTAATCCCAGCACTTTGGGAGGCCCTGGAGGGTGGATCACTTGAGAGCAGGAGTTGGAGACCACCTGGCCAACACGGCGAAACCCCGTCTCTACAAAAAATATAAAAATTAGCCAGGCATGGTGGCGTGCACCTGTAGTCCCAGCTGCCTGGGAGGCTGAGGCAGGAGTATCACTTGAACCCGGGATGCAGAGGTTGCAATGAGCCAAGATGGTGCCGTTGCACTCCAGCCTGGGTGACAGAGTGAGTGAGACTCCTTCTCAAAAAAAAAAAAAAAATTATTCTACCTGCCATATATTTTGAAAAAAAATTGAATACTACACTTAAACTGTACACCAAACATCTGTTCCTCCAAGGTAAATGTGATGGTTTAAGAATGAGTAAAAAAAATAACTGTTTGTCAAATAAAACCTGTGCTCTGGAAAGCACATTTAAAAATGGGTGTCATATTATATAATGGGTGTCATATTACATATATATACATATATATACACACACGTGTATATATTGGACACTAGTAATTTAAAAAATAATTTACTAATAAAGATGTACTGTCATAACATTTGGAGATCACCACTCCAGAGGATGCAGATCCGAGTTCTCAGTATCTACAGAGACTCAATCTCTTGGCAGGAGTTTGGAACCTCTGCTTCCCTTGTCAACTATGAAGACTCTATCCCATGCTATCGGCTGGGCTCTTATTCTAAAATGGTAAGCATGTACAAAAAGAAATCTAGATGCGTGCTTGAATCTTGACAAAAATTAACTCGAATGGATCACAGACTTAAATGTAAAATGCAAAACTATGAAACTCCTACAAGATAACATAGGAGAAAATCTAGATGACCATGGGTTTGACGATGATTTTTTTAGCTATGACACCAAAGGCATGATCCATGAAAGAGATAATCGATAGCTGAACTTTATTAGAATTAAAATTTTCTGCTCTGCAAAAGACACTGTCAAGAGAATGAAAAGGCAAGCCACAGACTGGGAAACAATATTTTCAAAAGACATATGTGATAGACGATGTTACTTAAAATATACAAAGAACTCTTAAACATAATAAAAAAAAATCCCAATTAAAAAACAGGCCAAAGACCTGAACAGACACCTCACTAAAGAAGATATACAGATGGAAATCAGCAAATGAAAAGATGCTTCACATTGTATGTTATCAGGGCAATGCACATTAAAACAAAAATAGGATATCACTATACACTTAGAATGGCCCAAATCCAGAACACTAACAACACCGAATGCTGGTGAGGATGTGGAGCACCAGGAATTCTCATTCGTTGCTGATGGAAATACAAAATGGTGTAGCCATTTTGAAAGATGGCTTGACAGTTTCTTATAAAACTAAACATACTATGACCATGTGATCTGGCAATCACACTCCTTGGTATTTGCCCAAAATAGTTGAAAAAGTATGTCTACACAAAAACCTGCATATGGCTGTTAATAGTAGCTTTATTTCAAATTCTCAAAACTTGGAAGCAATTGAGATGTCCTTTAGTGGGTCAATTAATAAATAAACTGTGGTATATCCAGACAATGAAATATTGTTCAACACTAAGGGGAAATGAACTATCAAACCATGAAATGACATGGAGGAAACAAATGTCTATTACTCCGTGAAAGAAGCCCATCTGAGAAGGTTACATACTATATGATTGCATTATATGACATTCTGAAGAAAGCAAAACTGTGGGAGCAGTGAGATCAGTGGTTTCCCGGTGGTGGTGGGGAGGGAGGGATGAATAAGTAGAGCACAGACAATTTGTAGGGCAGTGAAAATACTCCATATGATACTGTAAGTGTGGATACAACATAGATTTGTCCAAATGCATAGAATGTAAACCCTAATGTACATTTTGTATTTTGTATGATAATGATGTGTCAATGTAAGTTAATTAATTGTAGCAAATGTACCACTGTGGTGGGGATTGTTGATACTGGGGAAGAATAGGTATGTGTGTGTGGAGGGACCATATGGGAAATCTCTACCTTTCCCTCAATCTTCCTTTAGGTTAGATTTAAGCTTAAATCTAATCTTAAAAAATGAAATCCTCAGCCGGGCATGGTGGCTCACGCCTGCAATCCCAGCACTTTGGGAGGCCGAGGCGGGTGGATCATTTGAGGTCAGGAGTTAGAGACCAGCCTGGCCAACATGGTGAAACCCTGTCTCTACTAAAAATACAAAAATTAGACAGGCAGTAGTGGTGTAGGCCTGTAGTCCCAGCTACTTGGGAGGCTGAGGCAGGAGAATCGCTTGAGCCTGGGAGGTGGAGGTTGCAGTGAGCCGAGATGGTGCCACTGCACTCCAGTCTGGGCAACAGAGTGAGGCCCTGTCTCAAAAAAAAAAAGATTAAAAAAAAAGTCCTTGAAAAAATTTTAAAAAATTAATCCCATGTATCTTTAATTCAAGAATGATGATTAAACTAGAATGTTTTATATTTTGAAAGAAGAAAAAATAGCCTGCCCAAGAACCACACCATAGTCACCAGCTGTGAAACTGGTTCCCGAAAAAAACTGGAAAAAAGGCTGGCTACATTAAAAGGGTTTTACTAAATTTATTGGAGAAGAGAAAGCAAAGGAAGGATGTTAATGAGGTTTCTGGAGTCTGGATAAATGCAGGTAATTATATGCAGGGGCTTTATTGATTTGGGAATGTAGGTGACATAATTCTTCAGGGTTGGTGGTCAGAGCTGGGTGGAGTTTTCAAAGTAAATCTTGAAGGGTCAGTTGCTTGATGTTATTTATAGCCCCAAGAAGGTGATCTATTGTAAGCATAAATTGAGCAACTCAAGTGTCAAATTAATAGGTTTTCAGCGAATTCCTTATATTAGTTTCCTCAGGTTGCTGTAATAAACTCCCACAAACCTGGTGGCTTAAATCAACAGTTTATTTTCTCACAGTTCTGAAGGCCAGAGGGGCTGAAATCTGGGTGTTGTCAGGGCTGCACTCCTCCCAGTTTCTAAGGGAGAATCTGCTCCTGCCTCTTATCTTCTTGTGGCTGTCGGCATCCCTTGGCTTGTGGCCGCATCTTTCTCCACTCTGTCATCATCTCACCTTCTCTTTTGTGTGTGTGTCTCCTCTAAACAACCTTTCTCTCTGTTTTATAAGGATACTTGGGATTGCAATTAGGTCCACACAGCTAATCTAGGATTAACCTCTCCTCTCAAAATGCTTAATTTTATCCCATCTTTTGCCCTGTAAGTTATTATCCACTCTTTTGCCATAGAAAGGAATATTTACAGGTTCCAAAGATTTGACACGGACATCTTTTGGGAGATGTTTCCGGTTGAATATCTATGTCTATCCGGAAACTCAGAATGTGGTCTTATTTGGAAATAGGATCTTTGCAGATGGAATTAGTTAAAATGAGGTCATACTGGATTAGGGAGGGCTGGAATTCAGTGACTGGTGTCCTTATAAGAAGAGAAAACATCCCAGCACTTTGGGAGGCTGAGGTGGGAGGATTGCTTGAGCCCAGGAGTTCGAGACCAGCCCAGGCAACACGGCAAAACCCTGTCTCTACTAAAAATACAAAAAAATTTAGCCAGGCATGGTGGTGTGCGCCTGTGGTCCCAACTACAGGGAGGCTGAGGTGGGAGGATAACTTGCGCCTGGGAGGTTGAGGATACAGTGAGCCATGATTGTGCCATTGCACTCCAGCCTGGGCAACCCAGTGAAATCCTGTCAAAAAAAAAAAAAAAAAAAAAGGAAAGAAAACAGAGACACAGAAACACACAGGGAAAACATCCTTTCATGGTGACAACAGATTGGAGTGATACACCTGCAAGCCAACAGATGCTAAGGCATGCTGGAAGCCACCAGAAGCCAGGAAGAGGAAAGAAAGGGTCTTCCACTAGAGCCGTCAGAGAGACCAGGGCCTGCCCACACCTTGATTTTGGACTTCTGGAATTCAGAGCTGTGGGAAAATAGATTTATGTTTTACTAAACCACCCAGTTTGTGGTAATTACGGAAGCCCTAGGAAGCTAATACAGGAAGGCATTTCTTGACTTACTACATTCATAAAAAACAAATTTCATCGACCTGGGAAACCGTTAGTGGAAAAGTCAAATGATATTAATAGAGAGCTTGGATTTGAAATCCTGAATCTGCATGGCTGACTCTAGTTCTCACCACTCTCATCTACAATCTCTATCTCTTGAAGACCATTCTTGCCCCCTAGCAAATCCAGTCTTTTCAGATGACTGAGCCAGCATGACTGGCATTGTAATTTGTTTGATCTGCACCCCACCTGAATTCACCTGAAGCTCTGGTGGGCAGCACCTGTGTTCTCTTCTTCTCTGCTGCCTTCTCTGGCATTTCAAACTTGTTCTGGCACAGGTAGCAGCAACCTGGAAATGCCTATGGGAGTAACTCTTGACTAATGAAGATTAACAGTTAGCATGTCAATGCCTCAACTTTTTTCCCTAGTGGCTTAATTCTGAGATTTTTTTTTTTTCTGAAAAACATTCTGTTTTCCTAATTCCTTCACTTATATTTCTTGTTATCACCTCCTATGTTAGGCCATTTTTGCTTTGCTATAAAGAAATACCAGAGACTGGGTAATTTATAAAGAAAAGAGGTTTAATTGGCTCATTGTTTTTCAGAGTATACAGGAAGCATGGTGCCAGCATGTGCCACTGATGAGGGCCTCAGGAAACTTACAATCATGGTGGAAGGTGAAGGGGAAGCAGGTGTGTCACACTGTGAGTGTGACAGCAAGAGAGAGAGGAAGGAGGTGTCACTTACTTTTAAACAACCAGATCTCGCATGAACTCAGAGTGAGAACACACTTATTATCATAAGGACAGCACCAAGCTATTCATGAAGGGTTCAATCCCGTGACCCAAACACCTCCCACCAGGCCTCACCTCCAACACTGAAGATTACATTTTTTTTTTTTTTTTTGCCCAGGCTGGAGTGCAGTGGCATGATCTCAGCTCATTACAACCTCTGCCTTCCAGGTTCAAGTGATTCTCCTGCCTCAGCCTTCCGAGTAGCTGGAATTACAGGTGCCCGCCACCATGCCCAGCTAATTTTTTGTATTTTTAATAGAGATGGGTTTTCACCATGTTGGCCAGGCTGGTCTCGATCTCCTGACCTCAGGTGATCCACCCACCTTGGCCTCCCAAAGTGCTGGGATTACAGGCATGAGCCACCGCACCCAGCCTGAAGATTATATTTCAACATGAGATTTGGAGGGGACACACGTCCAAACCATATCACCTCCCAAGTAGACTACACATCCCAAGTGCCTGTCTCAAGGTCTGCATTTGAGGGATCCCTGAGAGACCCAAACAGCATTGGACTCTGCCAGGTCCATCCCTCATTCTGTCTGTGGCCCCTCTTTCTCTTCTCCATAGAATGAGCTGCTGTGGCCTCAACTGCTGTTGCTGTGCCTCCTGGCCTGGCTCCTCATATTCCCCTGGCCCCCTTCACAGCATTTTACAGATATTTTTCACAAATTAAGAAAGAGGCAGCTTCTAAGGAGTCACACCTGTAACACAACCCATGCACCATTTCCCCCTTTCCCTCTGTTGGAGTCAGTCACGCAGGAAATTACAGAGACTTTCTCATTGGGTAACATTTCCAGCCTCTTGGCTATGCTAGAGTTCATATGATCATATTCCTAGTGGCTGATAAAAAGCTCTGTTTTTCAGCTTGCTTCAGTCCTTTTTTCCACATTCACCTTAAAGCCAAAAAATATATAGCAAATATAGCTGGGTTGAAGAACGTGACAATGCACTAGTTATTCTCTTTCCTCTTCAGATCCACCCTCCTCTGTGCCCTGGAGGCTGAGCATGTGTACTGCATTTCCCAGAATGCTTTGCCTTCAGGCATCTGGTTGGTTTCACCCAATGGACCTCCACATGTAGGGGTGGTCAGAGCCTTTCCCAGTTGCTATTCCCTGGGTGCTTCACCATTTCTTAATGGTGTTCCCATCTTTGGTACAAGGGATGTTCATAAAATTCTTCTTGGTTAAAACTTTCTGAGTTCCATTTATTTCCTTCCAGAATGCAAATACAATATAAAATTGTACAGACCAGTACAGTATAAAAACCACGCCACTTTCTTGTAATGTTGTCTGAGAACAATTACTTAGTGTTTGCATCTGTAAAATAGGCATTCTGGTACTTCTTTGTCAGGGTCATTGTGAGGGCATGCAATTAATATTGGTTTTACTTCTTTTTCTTCCATTCTGGCTCTCATGAAAAAAGCCACAGCCAAAAGAGGATTAGTAAGCTGAAATAAGCATATATCTTATCCCCCAACTTACATCACAGCATTGTTTTGTTATGTGTGTTTGTTTTATTTCATGTGAAAACAATTATTTTGTGTTGACTTTGACACTTTCTCTTGTCCTAACACCAACATTTTCAAAAAATACTGACATTTTCAAACAATGAAATTAACTGTTGCCCAATGAAATTAACTGTTGCCCAGTCTCCTTCTGATTGAGAGCCTGCATTTATTCAGCTTGGTGCAAATGCCTGAGAAAGCATGCTATTCCAACCAGTGGGAGAGGAGCCCAGTGGGACTGTGTGTCTGCTGCTCCATTCATTGTAGAAGTTAAAGTGTGTGTCTGTCTATAAAAATAGCTTGCTGGACATAACTTACACCCCAAACCCTATATCTCCATAAATAACCCCTGGCAGTTTCATTACAGCCTGGGGCACCCCAGCTAACACTGGCAGCTAACTTAACTCCAATCAATCTTTCTAATGCCTTTCATGGTTTGGTTTCATTAAGACCCAAGGCCATCACTCACCCAGTGCCTGCTCGGCCACCATGTTGATTTGTGTCTCCTTATTGTGTGGATGAATATGCATCCCAGAAGACCTGAGATTTCCTCAGGAAGACAGTGCTGCTGAGTGTTCCCTATTTATTGCTTAGTACAAGAATATATATTACCTTTTATTATATGCCCATTAGACAGTAAAATCTGGTGAGGGATTTCTATTGGAGGGTAGTGAGCACAATTACAAATTTGGAAATGACGTGAAATATACCCTTGCAAGGATATTCAATGATTTATCAAATGCTTTTTTTTTCTGGTGACATGGATTAATTCATAGCCTATGTGAGATCATTAGGTTCCCCCTTCCCCTCACACCCTTATTTCTGCTTTTTAGGCTTTGTTTAACTCTTATTTATGCCCCAGTATATAGCCAAGAAAGGGCCAATTTGAATGAAAAAGGGACTGCTCCTAGCTCTCTGGTAAAGTCCCAGCAAAACCAGTGCTTCTCTCTCATTTTTTGTGTAGAATTTGAGGCAAATATCCAGGTATTGAGGGAGAGAAGAGAGAGAAGAAATTTAAAAGATGCTTCTCTGACAGAGTAACCAGGAACTACTTCATCTGGCTGAGCACAATTACCTGCAATGTGGTCACCTCAGCCTGCCCCCTACACCGTTCCCTTATAAAATCTGGAGGCGAGAAAAATTGGTAAAGTTAAAGCTTCAACCAAGCAGTTTTCGATTACATAGCTAGAATTTACTCAGCAGATCCTAATGGTTCACACTAACCTTGGCAGGATCTCAGTGGCCATATTTTCACAGTTGACTTATTTTTGAATAATTTCTGTAACAAATTAGATATGGAAAGCTTTTCCTTGAACCTCAGTCATGCATTTTTTTCTCTTTCTTTCTCCTTCCTTCCTTCCTTCCTTTTTTTTCTTGCTTGCTTGCTTTTTTTCCCCCCTCTTAACATTATCCCTAAACCCCTCTGGAATTTTTATCATAAAGGCCACAGGAGATGTTACTCGGTGTTTTTGCCTTCAACTGTGTGTCCATAGTGGATTTTAATAGGTAGACCGAAGTAGGTTTAACCAGTGCTCACTCAAGGCATCATTGAGAGGTGGATGGAACTTATCTTTCCAGCTGTGTCCCCTCCCTCTAACTTCTCTCTTAGCTTGTGTCAGCAATAAACTCACTCTTACCTGTCACCTCCATCACTTCCAGATCCCTAGTGACCTTATGCAGTCTACTCGGTTTATTGCTTTCCACTCCAGTCCCTTGCCTCTATGCATCACACACACATAAAACTTGATTCGCATCAGTCTTTATAATCTCCACGACAAAAATGAAACAAATAACAACAACCGCTTCTAGTTAGTCCCTCTGCCTTCTGAATCAATGATTTATGACGTGTGTGTGTGTGTGTGTGTGTGTGTGTGTGTGTGTGTGGTGGATACCTTGGGATGATGGTGGAGAAATAAAATCAGAATCTCTGATAAGGAAGGATAGCTTGAAAGAGCATACTCAGCATTATGATTTTACATTTAGAAAATAGAGGAAAACTCTTTGTTTTCTTATATAAATTACAGAAAATAAAAAAGGCTTGCCAAAACCTGGACAGACTCCAAGAAAATATTTTATTTTATATAAAAAAATTACAAAGTGCAAAGGTGACTTAGAAACAGTCGGGAAAGAAGGAAAAGTAGTTATTTGCCATTGCACAAAGGAAGGGTGTGGTGTCACACTTCCTTGGAGAAGGGATCAACATTAAGAAGGAGGCTTATAAGGATTTCATTTGTCGATTTCACAAATGGAATCTGCTTAGCTAATAGGTTACACCTGCACTGTAGCCTGTCTGTAATGGAAGTCTGGTAACATTTATTAATAAAGCAGTTTGATGCTGAAGGCTGGAATAACAGAAGTGATGGCAAATGGGAAACTGGGCCAGTTTTCTGATTTGTGGCTTCAGGGTGTGAGAAGGTTTCTATCACAAGCTTAGAGATAAACAAAATGTCAAACACATGTCTTATTTCCCTTGGTTTAATATTTCTTGCCCCATGTTGAAATATAAGTATCCTTAGGAGCTGTAGTTCTTTTAGACAAGTCTTAGTCACTATCACCTCAGACCTGACAGGATTCTCTTTCTAAGAGAAAAATTATGTGGCAGAGCAAGGAGAGTGTATTAGGACAGTGAGCAACTGAAAGAGGGAAAAGGAGGTATCATAATTTGCGTTTTAGCGCCAGTACTTCCCAGCCCCTTGTATCCTTACCTGTTGCCATCTAACCTAGTGGTTCTTCTCTTAAAAGGGGTACAGTCAGGGGAAAATCTTCATGATGCTGGATTTGGTAATGATTTCTTCACTATGATACCAAAAGCATAGGCAACAAAAGAAAAAAATAGATAAATTAGACTTCATCAACGTTAAAAACGCTTGTGTATTAAAGGACACAATCAACAGAGTGAAAAGTCAACCCATGGAATGGGAGAAAATATTTTCAAATAATGTGTTTGATAAAGATTAATATTCACAATATATAAAGAACTTCAACTGAACAACAACAACAACAAAATGAAAAGTCCCAATTAAAAAATGGGCAAACTATTTCAATAGACATTACTCCAAAGAAAATATGCAAATGATCAGGGAGCATATAAAATGATGCTCAAAATCATTAATCATTAGAGAAATGAAAATCAAATTCACAGTGAGATACCACTTTACACTCACTAGGATGGCTAACATCAAAAAACTGGAAGATAACAAGTGTTGGTAAGGATGCAGAGGAATTAGAACCCTTGTGCATTGCTGTTAAGAATGTAAAATGGTATTCCTGCTCTGGAAATTGATATGATAGTTCTTTAAAAAATTAAATAGAGAAAAAGGGCTTCTGTCATGAGTGGCCTATGTAGGGCAACCAGATTGCTCTTCATGTGGAATTGACATCAAGAGCTTTCAGAAGCGTATTTTTTGGAAGTTGGGCAGCTGGTAATCATTGGTCTTGGCATCCTTATTATTAAAAGAAAAAAATTAAACAGCATTGCCGTATGATCTAGTAATTTCTATTCAGAATTTCTATTCAGGGTATACACCACAAAGATTTGAAAACAGATGACTCAAACAGATATGTGTACACCCATGTTCAGGGCAGTATTATTCACAATTGCCAAAAGGTGGAAGCAACTCACATATTTATTGGCAGATGAATGAATAAGCAAAACATGGTATAAACACACAATGGAATATTATTCATCCCTAAAAAGGAAGGGGATTCTAACACATGCTTCAGCATGGATCGACCTTGAACAAATTATGGTATCGGGGCAAAGAGGATTTTCCTTCCTCTTCCTTCTGAAAGCTTGGTAATTTGAGTCTATAAAACAAACTGACAATAGACAGATTAACAGGAGAAAAGGCATACAAATTATTTATGGGCAAATGTACAGGAATCACAAAATACAAGACTCAAAGAAGAACCAGATGACTGAGGTATTTATACTGTACTTATGACTTCAAGACCACTGTGTTCTCATGTCAAGTTTCACTGATGGTTCTGTCAGTAAAAATTTCACCTCAGCTCATAGAATGTTAAATTGAATGAAAACTTAGAGATTACATAGTCCAATTCTGAATGTGAAAACTGAGGTTCCTTCAAAGATGATAACCTCAGGGATGTTTCTCTTGACAGACTCTAAACTAGATGGTTCTAAGAGAATTACAGAATGATGAGTGTTCCTGCCCCTAACCTCTGGGTTTACTAAACAGAACATTTATTCTTGATCCCTGCCTTTTAACTGAGCCACACAAGTCTAGGACCCATAGAAGAGGAAATTTATGAGCCTATGAATCTTCATTTGCTGTTCTGGAGAGCATAATTATGACCTTTGATTTAGACGTTCCCCAGAGATGCAGCTGAGCTGGTGCTAATAGCCCTTAGCTATTCACTGGGATATCATTTCTTCCCATCAGGACATTAATTCCGAGGAATGCTTCGGTTCCTCAATTGGCAATTTCCATCACTCATTTCATTACTAGTAATTAATATTCATTAAAAACTCATTGGGCATCTAATCCTTCCCTATATTGTTTAAGTATCTATTGTCAGCAAGAGAGTTAGACTTGGAGCCCAAAGTTCTAGTTTAAGTTTTGGGTCATTTCATTCAAAATTTATTTATAATTCATGCTAATTATTTATCCTAATCACCTGATACACACGTGCACATGCACACACACACACACACTCCAAGAAACACAAAAACTAGGCCGAGTGCAGTGGCTCACGCCTGTAATCCCAGCACTTTGGGAGGCCGAGGTGGGCAGATCACCTGAGGTCAGGAGTTCAAGACCAGCCTGGCCAACATGGCAAAATCCCGTCTCTACTAAAAATACAAAAATTAGCTGGGCGTGGTGACACATGCCTGTTATCCCAACTACTCTGGAGGCTGAGTCAGGAGAATCGCTTGAACACAGGAGGTGGAAGTCGGAGTGAGCCGAGATTGCACCACAGCCCTCTAGCCTGGGCAACACAGTGAGACTCTGTCTCCAAAAAAAAAAAAAAAAGAAAGAAAAAAGCCAGGTGTACTAGCTCACACCTGTAATCCCAGCACTGTGGGAGACCAAGGCCGGCAGATCACCTGAGGTCAGGAGTTCAAGACCAGCCTCAAGACCAGCCTGGCCAATGTGGTGAAACCCTGCCTCTACTAAAAATATAAAAATTAGCCGGGTGCGGGGGAGGGCACCTGTAATCCCAGCTACTTGGGAGGCTGAGGCAGAAGAATCTCTTGAACCTGGGAGGCAGAGGTTGCAGTGAGCCGAGACCATGCCATTGCACTCTAGCCTGGGCAAAAGGAGCAAAACTCTGTCTCAAAAAAAAAAAAAAGAAACACAAAAACAGACTTTTGAAACAAAAGTACTCCATATTTTGGTATTACTTTAGTATTTTCTATTTGAGTCTACTCCACTTGATACTGTTTGAATCTCTTAGACTTCATTTTGTTTTTATTATTGTTTTTAATGGTAGTCAAAATCACTTTAACTGATTTTTAACCTACAGATTGGTAAACACTATACAACTTCACGACAAACAAAGATCAACTCTATATTTGTAAGTGCATTTTAAAAACAGCATTATGTAATTAATTCCTAGGAACAACTGCTATATATAGGTATATATAGAGAGCTAAATTTTGTTTATTTATCTGCTTTGGGTGTTGGTGGGCTTTGTAGGTGTTTTAATCATCATTTCACAAGTGTGAAAACTCAAGTTTGGAGAAGACTAAAGCCACATAACTGGCAAGTGGCAGAGGCTGGGTGGAAACCTAGGGCAGCTGACACCACATTTCATACCCTCTCTACTTTTCCATGCCACAGGCATGTCTATAAGTAAGGAGTTACTGTGTCCTAAAACAAAAAACAGGAAGTATTTTGAACAAGAACATTATATTTGATTGTACAAAAAAAAATCTAGGTTCTAAGTTCTTCCTGCCTAGGACTCTCATATGCTTTTCTAACTTTAGAGCTTGGTGGTATATCACTGCAGATGGAGATCTGTACATTTAATCCAAGAACAGAAGATGAGCTACACCTCGCTCACGTCCTTCCTGGTTAGTATTTTTCTCTGACAGTGGGACCTTGAAACAGCTGTGAGACAGTGTGCTAGTCTCCATGAAGCCTCAGATATTTTTAACACCTAAATTTCAATATTCTTATTTTAGCTTCTATCATTAGGAATACCTCCCCACACTCCTTTATGTCTCTCCAAAGACATCTATTAGTGAATGGTTATAAGACACGTTGCTCCTCTCTGTCTTTACCTGTAACCATCCGTCCTTGCAGTTCACATGCCTGCCATACTAAACTACTTGGAGCCGTCTGATTATGACTTGCCTATTACATTTCCCTTTCTTTGTATGTGCTATTTCCTCAGCCTAGAGAATCTCCCCCGATTTTTGACTGAAGCACTAGTTACTTCCCCTGAATCCTTCTCTAACGCTCCTGACTGATTTGTTTTTTTTATGCTTCCATTGTGCCATGTGTAAATATGTTATGCAGAGTTGATCATGTTATTTTATCATTTTGCAAAACAAAACTCTCTAACTACTACAGCTAAGAAATAACAATTCTTTATTCAATATCATATTGCCAAGCACTTGAAGCCCACATCGGTTGTTTTGCCTGCCCAGGTTCCATTTTGCCTACATCTGAAGACTGAGTCAGGGCTCTGATTTGGGGATCTCCTCCTCTTCCATTGACACAGTTGGTAGAACTGCGTCAGGCAAGATGACCCACAATCTCCTGGCCAAGAGCGAGCATATGATTCAAACTACACTAGCTAGATTATCTGTTTTTTCCTAGAATTTAAATCTTAAGTGGAATGACTGATGTATTCTCTTGGTACAAACCAATGGCAAATTAGATTGAATATCAAGAAAAAAACATAACCGTAATTGCACTACTTAACTCAAAAAGATATACATTTCTTTGCATAAAAATACCTGAAGCCATGGACATCAGTGAGTGAGAGTTTGGAATTTGACCCCACAACTCTCTGATATTTGTCCAATATCACCATGGGGCAATAATTCTAAACCACCTTAAAATATTTAAAACCTCTGCATAATTGAAAGGCACCATAAAAAGTTAAAAGACAAGCCACAGATTGGAGACTATATTTACAACACACATAATGAACAAAGAATTAGAGCCCAGAATACATAAATAAATTTTGCAAATCAATAAGAAAAAAAAGAACAACTAAGATGAAGAATCCACAAAGGATGTGAACAGGGAGTTCACAGTAGAGGAAATATGAGTGATGAATAAACTTATGAAAAAAATGCTTACTCTCACTAATTATTAGAGGAAACAAAACCATGGAGATATCACTTCATACTGACTGGCAAACATAAAAATGTATGAACAGTTGCAGGGGTTAGCAATGATGTTAGAGAAATCAAACTCTTTTTAAAATTAATTTTTTTGTTTTTATAGATTTATTGGAGACTTGGAAAGTCAGGAGAGTTCAGGGGTGAGGGATGAGAAATCAAAGTCTTATACACCAGGTCCTTGAGTAACATCTTTTTAATCAAAGTTGTTTCATTCAAGGTCATTTCATTCAAGGTCTTTTTGTGATAATGTTGATTTGATAAAAAATTGGATTTATTATACATCATTTTGTTTAAAGTTGCAATTTTCAAGAAGCTAGTTCTCACTTAATGTTCTTAGATACTGACTTTGAGTGAAACATTGTAGTGCTATACTAGCGGGAGCATTAGGTGATAAAATAGCTTTGCGGCACTGTCTATTAATGTTGAAGACATGCCCTTGTGCCCCAGAGAAATTCTTGCATATATTTAAGAGATGATATGTGTAAGTATATTTATTTCAGCATTGCTTTTAGTAGCAGTGATATGCTTTGGCTGTGTCGTCATTCAACTCTCAACTTCAATTTTATCTCCCAGAATTCCCACATGTTGTGGGAGGAACCCAGGGAGAGGTAACTGAATGATGGGGGCTGGTCTTTTCTGTGCTATTCTCGTGATAGTGAATAAGTCTCATGAGATCTGATGGGTTTATCAGGGGTTTCTGCTTTTGCTTCTTCCTCATTCTCTCTTGCTGCCACCATATAAGAAGTGCCTTTCACCCTCCACCATGATTATGAGACCTCCCCAACCTTGTGGAACCATAAGTCAAATTGAACCTCATTTTCTTCCCAGACTCGGGTATGTCTTTATCAGCAGACATTAGTCCATATAAAAACAGACTAATACAGTAAATTGGTACCAGGAGTGGGGTATTGCTGAAAAGATACCCAAAAATGTGGAAGCTTCTTTGGAAATGAGTAACAGGCAGAGGTTGGAACAGTTTGGAGGGCTCAGAAGAAGACAGGAAAATGTGGGTAAGTTTGGAACTTCCTAGAGACTTATGGAATGGCTTTGACCAAAAGCCTGATAGTGATATGGACAATAAAACCCAGGCCGAGGTGGTCTCATTTGGAGATGAAAAACTTGTTAGGAACTGTCACAAAGGTGACTCTTGTTATGTTTTAGCAAAGAGACTGGCAGCATTTTGCCCCTGGCTTAGAGATTTGTGGAACTTTGAAATTGAGAGAGATGATTTAGGGTATGTGGTGGAAGAAATGTCTAAGCAGCAAAGCATTCAAGAAGTTAATTGGTTGCTGTTAAAAGCATTTCATTTTAAAAGTGAAACAGAGCATAAAAGTTCAGAAAAAATGCAGCCTGATGATGAGGTAGAAAAGAAAAACCCATTTTCTGGGGAGGAATTCAAGTCGGCTGCAGAAATTTGCATAAGTAGCAAGGAGCCTAAGGTTAATCCTCAAGACCATGGGGAAATGTCTCGAGGCCATGTCAGATATCTTCACAGCAGCCCCTCCCATCACAGGCCCAGAGGCCCAGAAGGAAAAAGTGGTTTTGTGTGCTGGGCCCAGAATCCACATGCTGTGTTCAACCTAGGGACTTGGTGCCCTGTGTTCTAGTCACTCCAGCCATGGCTGAAAGGGACCAACGTACAGCTTGGGCTGTGGCTTCAGAGGGCGGAAGCCCCAAGCCTTGGCAGCTTCCATGTGATGTTGAGCCTGGGGGTACAAAGAAGTCAAGAATTGAGGTTTGGGAACCTCTGCCTAGATTTCAGAAGATATATGGAAATGCCTGGATGCCCAGGCAAAAGTTTGCTGCAGGGGTGGGGCCCTCATGGAGAACCTCTGCTAGGGCAGTACAGAAGGGAAATGTGGGGTTGCAGTCCCCACATAGAGTCCCTACTGTGGCACTGCCTAATGGAGCTGTGAGAAGATGGCCACTGTCCTCCAGACCCCAGAATTGTAGCTCCACCGACAGTCTGCACCAAATGCCTGGGAAAGCTGCAGACACTCAATGCCAACCTGTGAAAGCGGCCAGGAGGGAGGCTGTACCCTGCAAAGCCACAGGGGCGTAACTGGCCAAGACCATGGGAACCCACCTCTTGCATCAGCATGACCTGGATGTGAGACCTGGAGTCAAAGAAGATAATTTTGGAGCTTTAAAATTTGACTGCCTTGTTGGATTTCAGACTTGCATGGGCCCTGTAACCCCTTTGTTCTGGCCAATTTCTCCCATTTGGAATGGCTGTATTTACCCAATACCTGTACCCCCATTGTATCTAGGAAGTAACTAGCTTGCTTTTGATTTTACAGGCTCTTAGGAGGAAGAGATTTGACTTGTTTTAGATGAGACTTTGGACTGTGGACTTTTGGGTTAATGCAGAAATGAGTTAAGACTTTGGGGGACTGTTGGGAACGCTTGATTGGTTTTGAAATGTGAGGACATGAGATTTGGAGGGGCCAGGGGCAGAATGATATGGTTTGGCTGTGTCCCCATTCAAATCTCAACTTGAATTGTATCTTCCAGAATTCCCATGTGTTGTGGGAGGGACCCAGGGGGAGATAATTGAATCATGGGGGCCAGTCTTTCTTGTGATATTCTTGTGATAGTGAATAAGTCTCATATGATCTGATGGGTTTATCAGGGGTTTCCACTTTTGCTTTTTCCTCATTCTCTCTTGTTGCCACCATGAAGAAGTGCCTTTAGCCCTGTGCCATGATTATGAGACCTCCCCAGCCTTGTGGAACAGTAAATCAAATTAAACCTCCTTTTCTTCCCAGTCTCAGGTATGTCTTTATCACCAGTGTAAAAATGGACTAATACAAGTAGTTAGAAAAAAATCCAAATATCTAATACAAACTGCTAAATAAAATTGTAAATAACCAATGTAAATTAGTCAGGTTTCAGGTACAGGACCTTGAAATCACTCGGGTGATTTAAGTGGGGAGGGGAACATTTAAGGGTAGTAAGTGGCTTAGAGAATCCTTGGGGGAAGCACTGAAGAAATAGCCTAGAGTTGTCTGATATGGCCTCCAGAGTCACACCCCAGAACTGGGCCCCAACAAACAGCGGCTGCCTCCTCTGAGATCAGCATACCTCTGGCTCCAGAACCAACCTGTCACGACCACAAGCAGGAAGTTTCCAAGATAAGAAGCTGGAGCTGCTGATTCTAGAACGTGCTGCCTCTGCTGTGTGACCTGATCCTGCAGAAAGGATGCCCCTCTTGGCTGTTTCTCAACACCCACAAAGCTAGTGCCTGGACACTGGAATCTCTGCCATCACTGGTGCAGAAAAGCCACCTGCTCTGTCCTTTCCATCCAGCCTCTGCTTGCCAGCAGAAATGCAGAGCAGAAACACAGCATCTATCTCACGCCTTCCTTTTGAATCTCACACAGGTGCAAACTAAGCCACATGTACAGTACTACTTCTAAGGGAGGCTAAGAAATATAGTTGGGAGCTTTCTGGGCTTTCCATTACAAGTCACACTGGAAGAAGGATAGAATAAATGTTGAGTGCCAAAACCCGTATCAGTCTGTGGTGGATACTCAGGTCCTCTGCCCAGATCCTCTCTTCAGGCTGGCACCCAGCTTCCTCAGTGCTTGGATTGCCAGGGGCTGAAGGCTCAAATCTGGGAACTGTCCTTGCACACTGAGAACTGGCTCACCCAAGACTATGCTTCTTTCCAGGGCACAATTGCTAATGATTGGTTAATCTGGTGATACTAAAGACACTTCACCTCTATTTGGGACAACCCTGAAAGCCATCGCATTTCCAAAGCTCCCTGTGGGATAGGCTGAGACCCCTGCCACAGCCAAATCTCAGTTCAACTCTCCCTCTTCTCAGTCTTCCCCTCCTCACTTTATGTGTATCTTCCAAGAATACTTCCTAACAATCCTTACCATGGTCCATTTCAGGGTCTAAGAAACAAAATAAAAAGAGAGACAGAGACAGAGAGAAAACAGGAGCAGCAGGAGGAGGAAGAGGAGGAAGAGGAGGAGGGGAGGAGGGAGAAGATGGAGAATTATCTAGATCAAGCTTGTCCAACCCACTGCACTCAGGCCACATGTGGCCCAGGATGGCTTTGAATGCAGTCCAACACACATTTGTAAACTTTCTTAAAACATTATGAGATTTTTTTTTTTTGCAATTTTTTTAGCTCATCAGCTATCCTTAGCATTAGTGTATTTGATGTGCAGCCCAAGACAAATCTTCTTCTTCCAGTGTGGCCCAGGGAAGCCAAAAGATTGGACACCCCGATCTAGTTAATGGGCTATTACACTTCAATGAAAATGAGCAAGCTAAGCCTGGATGAGTAAATTTGGTTAAAACTCAAAATAAAAATGTTGAGCAAAAAAAGGCAAGTCGAGAAACAATGCCATATATTTTTTATGTATCCAAATATATAATAAAATAATAGAAACACGTATGTAAAGGATGAGTGTCATGACCGTTGAGAGACGAATATGGAATGAGAGAGGAATATGGAATGAGATAGGAGAGGAAACTCAGAGTACCTTCCATTGTATCTTTATAGTTGATTAAAACAAATATGAAACATGTAATTATTTGGTAGTCCTGGAATGTTGGGAACACAGTTTATAAATATATATAAATAATGTTTGTTTTCTATGTTTGTCTTTATGTTTTAAAAATGGTAAAATGTGAAGAAAAACATAAAAAGGAAATGGTTGGTCCTGACTCATCCTCATGTTGCATCCTCTAGGGCAGGGCATTCCTTCAGGCGCTGTGGAGCCTGGGACTGTTCATTTCCTGACCTTTGGTAATCAGTTCTTCAGTTATCTCTTTAATTCTTAGCAGAATATGTTTCTTTTGTTTCCAGTCAAAGGGCACTGATACATCACTGTATTAGATGTGTTACATTATTACTTATTTAAATAATAAATATAATAGTGAATGTAAAAATACTTTCCAATGCTAAGGAACAATTACTATTTACTGGAAGTTTTCAAGAGAGCATAATCTTGTTAATCAAATTCTGAAATCTGATGAAAAGGGGTCTTCAGGACAAGTAGATTTGATGATGTCATTCACTGCTTAAGAACCTTTCAGTGATAACCATTTGCCAGAGCATCTTAACACTGCATGTGAGGCTCATTACCATCTGGCCCACATTACCTTTTTGGAGTCATTCCCCACTCCCACTTCATTCTGTTTCTTTAGGTTCTCGCTCCTCCTCTTCCCTCAGTCTAGGCAGCCTCTCTGTTGAAGAAACTCTTGAACATTCCGAATGCCTAGCCCCTAATCCCATGGTTTGGAAGCCTTCCCTACCCTGCATCCCTGGTAAAAGGAATTCCTCTCTCACAGCACAATAGACATAGTGCTGGGACAGCTCCTTTCTCATTGTGCCAAAAAACCCGTGTGCATACAGGGACTGTGCCTTATTCACCTCGCCATGCCACAGACCCTGGCACAGAGCTGCTTCTCAAAATGTCAGTTCCCTCCCAGAGTGCACAGCTAAAACCAACAAGGAGGTCTCTTCTCTCCTAGGGATGGTCTCCTAGCCTCTCTTTGGTTACTGAACAGTAGGCCAGAGTGAGGTTGATTAGGGTTTCATCTGGGTTAACCAATCTCACACTGAAAAACACATAACATAAAATTTACCACCTTAACCATTTTAAAGTGTGCCATTCTGTGGCATTAAGTGTATTCACATTATTGTGAAAATATAGCTCCAGAACTTTTTAATCTTGCAAATAAACTCTCTACCTATTACCAAACAAGTCCCTAGCAACCAGCATTCTACTTTCTGTCTCTATTAATTTAACTAATTTATATACCCCTTATAAATGGAGATGTTTGAAAGCTCTGCTGCCTTCAGCCCTGAAGTTGTTCTCCATGATCTTCTGGAGGCATCCCAGGCTATGTCTCTGTAGATGCCAGACTTTACCCACTTGGTAAATAGTTGTCCCAGAATGACAGCACTCGGAGTCTTCTTTAAAAGCAAGGCTGGAGGAAACCTCTCACTTGTGGAGCACCTGCTGTGTGCAGCCACGTCTGTGCCTGGTGTGTTTATGAGCATCAGCTTGTTAATCTCATATTCTCCAGATGAGGTGACCGAGGCTCATAGAGGGGAAGGGACTTGATTAGAATCCCATACCCAGGAAATGGTGGGGACTGGGTCTGCCTAATCTTCTCATCCTTTCCCATTCCCCTATCTTGGGAGAGACATCTTGTACAGTTCTACTCCAGTCACTTGATTAAATGTCCCTGGAAACTTACCCTAGACTGTTATGATCCAAGGCAAAATGACAAATGACTAGAAAGGAATAGAAATCATCCCTTAATCATCTCCAAGGCCGTAAGATGCACGTTAATGACTTTCTAGGGAGGGAGGTACAGTGCTTTCAGAAGGCAGTCTCAAGTCTGGCTGAATACTATCAATAACAATAACAATAACAATAAAACAGAGAAAGCAGGGAGCATGTGGAGAGGGCTGGTGAGGACTTTGACACAGTCAGAAGTTCACATTCAATAAAGGATATTCATATTTCACATTGAATTTCTTTGTTAGCCCAGACACCTGCAGGTCATTTGGAGAGATTTTTCAGGTTACCAGCTTGATGGTCTTTTTCAGGAGGAGAGACACTGAGCACTCCCAAGGTGAGGTTGAAGATTTCCTCTAGATAGCCGGATAAGAAGACTAGGAGGGATGCCTAGAAAATGATTAGCATGCACATTTCTACCTGCCATTTCAGAACTGTGTGTCAGCCCACATTCAGCGGCTTCTTGTGAACTGAAAAGAGAGAGGTATTGAGACTTTTCTGATGGCCCCTCTAACATTGTAACACAGTAATCTGTGTGTGTGTGGGTGTGTGTGTGTGTCTGTGTGAGGGGGGGGGGTGTAGGCTTCTTCAGTTTTCCCCACTTTTTTCTCTGTCCTGACTGAGAAGCAAAAAGTATTTTGACCTGTCCAGCTGCATGATTTCCCCTGTCGGCTTGAACCCGAGCTGGGGGCTTGAACATTCTAAGGCCCTGATGAAGGTGTTTAGGTTGTTGCTCAAAACATTGAAAGAAACTAGCCTGTGGCTTTAGCCAGATCTCTTAAACCCTCATACAAACTCCATATCTCAACCCCCCGTGATGTGGACTTAATGAAGTAGAACATCTCTTTCGTTCTATGTCTGTTGTGAGGACACGCTGAAGCCCTCTCTGTGTGTAAATTCCCCTAATAAATGCTTTGGAATAATAAATAAATGAATACATGAATGAATGAATGAATGAATAAATGCTTTAGCCTGATCACCCTGTTGTTTGGTGCTTCTTTCTTTGGAATCTCAGCTGGCCCCACCTTTGAACAGTTTGGGGCTTTCCCCCTTTCAGGAACTCCCCTGCCATGGATTAAAGTAGACAGACCACTGTGTGAATTCTTATCCAACTGAGAGCTGCTCAAGCAGCGACTGAGTCTTACTTTTAATTATGGTGAAAGTGAGGATTAATCAGACAAACGGATTTTACTGGAGCCCTGTGGGATGCAGAATATTGATGAAGATTATGCAAGCAGTCAGGAAGATCTGCATGAGATTCTTTTTAAAAAATTCATGAGACGGTGGCTCACACATGTAATCCCAGCACGTTGAGAGGCTGAGGCAGGCGGATCACAAGCTCAAGAGATGGAGACCATCCTGGCCAACATGGTGAAATCCCATCTCTACTAAAAATACAAAAATTAGGCATGTTGGCACGTGCCTCTGGTCCTAGCTACTTGGGAGACTGAGGTGGGAGAATCTCTTGAACCAGGGAGGCGGAGGTTGCAGTGAGGCAAGATCTCGCTACTGCACTCCAGCCTGGCGATAGAGCGAGACTCCATCTCAAAAAATAATAATAATGAGAAAAATATAACATATTCTACAAGTATTGAATTGACAATATATACACATACATGTTTGTATGAGTTTTCTCATGGGAATACTTTCAACTACTTAATTAGCATTGGATAGGATGCATCCATTCATGGGATATTTGTTGAGAGCCTACAATGAACTAGGAAAACCTGGCAGGAAGACTAGAAGATGAACACTAAAGATGAGGAGGAGAGGGCACATTATCAGGGCACAAGGTGGTGAAGAGGGAGGATGCATTTGAAAAGAGGTTAGGACAATGCTTTTCAGAAAATGTTCTCCAGGACAGAATGGTTTATTTGGTGTTAAACCGTAGGCCCTGGAACCAAGTAGACTTGGATTCAGATCTCATCTTGGCAACTTCCTAGTTCTTTGCCTGGGGTTGTTATTTAAACTCTCTGTATTGTGATTTCTTCACCTATACATAGGAATGGTAAGAATATCCACATCATAAAGTTCTTCTAAGGGCCAATGGATAGGTTACATAAAGTTCTCAGCACAACGGTGAACATATAAAAAGAAGTCAGTTACAGTCCGGGCACGGTGGCTCACGCCTGTAATCCCAGCACTTTGGGAGGCAGAGGCGGGCGGATCACGAGGTCAGGAGATTGAGGCCATCCTGGCTAACATGGTGAATCCCCGTCTCTACTAAAAATACAAAAAATTAGCTGGGCGTGGTGGCAGGCGCCTGTAGTCCCAGCTACTCGGGAGGCTGAGGCAGGAGAATGGCGTGAACCCGGGAGGCGGAGCTTGCAGTGAGCCGAGATCGCGCCACTGCACTCCAGCCTGGGCGACAGAGCAAGACTCCGTCTCAAAAAAAAAAAAAAAAAAAAAAAGAAGTCAGTTGCATTATATTATTGTCATTCTCATCATCATTAATTTTACAACGAAAAGCATCCTGAGGTCAAATACGTTTGAGAAGCAAACTTTTTAAAAATGTTAAATAGAATTCTTTACTGCCAGAATTTACACATTGTACATCATGGGGACTGAGGGAGGATTGTAAAGAGTCCAATGCTTTTCCAATGTGTTAAGGCACAGACCTATCCTCACCCCCTCCAAGTGCCATTTTTTTTTTATCTGATGATCTTGCGTATTATACTCCTATAAATGCTAGTGGTCTAGGACAAAGTGAAGGTTTAGCTCAGAAGCCTATAAATAGTATAGGGTTCGGGGTGGGCAACTGAAAGACAGGAAAAGATGATAATTTCTGAGTGAAGGCAAGCAGGGAGAGGCATCTATGTCTGCTTATCTAGACAAGGATGGCTAGAAGTTGATTGGCTTTTGGACATCTTATGGTGGGAATTCTGCAAGACCAGAGGGACTGTTCCCTTGCCTCTGAGACAGTGGAGGCTGGTTGGTATTCATTCTGGTTATGCTTTGGCCTTCATGTAGACCAAGGAATCTCAACACTCTGTACTTTTTTTCACTTCTTATGTGTCCATCCTGTTTCTGTTCTCCCACACAAATAGTCTGGGCCAGCATCTTGGCAGCAGAGAATTCATTTGTTCACTCAGTCATTCACTTACTCATTTGTTCATTCTATTTTGCAACACATATTTCCTTCAACAAACTATTATGAGTGACTTACCAGGTGCCAGGCATAGGAATAGCTCCTGAGGACACAGAAGTGGAGAATATTCAGTCCTGGCTCTGAGGAAACACAAAGGCTCTGAGGATAGCATGTGAATTTCTATCTACCTGGGGAAAATCTCCATAAGCAACTATTCTAATAAAATATGATGTCTTCTATAATAATAGTAAATAAAATATTCTTTGGATGCATAGTTTCTGTGATCCCAAGCACTCACCAATGCTGTTCCCATCATGCTGTTTATATGCTAGGATCTTCAATGATCCCATACCCTTCACAAAGCCTTCTGGTTCCTGGGGTAAGAAGATTTCCATCTCCTTTCACTGAACTGTTATCAGCAGCCTATCTGACTGCCCCTACTCTTTCAGGGCTTGGATGTGAACTGCCCTGTATGTGACTTAACTCCTTTACAAAATTGTATTCTGGACAGCAGAAATTACATCTAATATTATATTTACATGTCTCAGAGCACAAAGATCTTATAATGCATTGTGATGATTTGAAAGTTCATCATACATTTTTTGACACTCCTCCCTTCAAGAGGTGAAGACTAATTCTCCCTATCTTGAGTGTGGACTGCACCTTTGCAACTTACTTCTATGAGCAAAATAAAGCAGAAGTGATAGTATGCAATATTAGAAACTAGGTCATAAAAGATAGTGTGGGTTATGACTTCTTTTTTGAATCAGTTTCTCAGAGAGGAAGCAGCTGCTACATCACTAGGACACTCAAGAGGTCCACGTGGTGAGAAATAGGCCTCCTGGCAACCATCACAACTAACTATCCAGTCCTGTGAGGAAGTCACATTGGAAGCAGTTCTTCCAGCCCCATTCAAGTCTTCAGGTCTTGAAGGTTTCAGGCAGCCCAAGCTGACATCGTGACTGCAACCCCATGAAAGGGCCTTAGCCAGAGCCACCCAGTTATGTCATTTCTAAGCTCCTGACCCTCAGAAACCATTAAGATAATAAGTGCTTGCTACTTTAAGCTGCTAAATTCTGGATAGTTTGTTATATAGCAATAGATTACCAAGAACCAACACACATGTATACTTGCTCTGTGAAAGAAAGAAAATATTTCTTAGGCCACCAGTGTCATCCATGTTGCTGAATCCTATGGATACTTTTTAGTATTTATTTTACTTGTATTCAGCCTCACTCAACACAGAAGCAGAAAATGTCTCTTTTCTCTTTTGCAAATTATTATAAAATGTTTTTGTATAAATTCAAGTGTTTCACCAATCCCATTTTCCTTCTTACCACCCCCAGAGGTAATTATTTTTTGAAATTTATATTTATTATCCCCACACATGATTATTATCTATCTATCATCTATCTATATTGATATATCTATCTATAGATATCTATCAATATATCAACATCTATCTATATATGGATTGATTGATAATCTATATTTGGCAGTTTATTAACATTGTTATGAATGACACTCTAGTACAACCTACTTTTTTGTGAGTGCAGCATTCTGACGTTTAATCTACGTTGACACATATAACACTGGAGCATTCATATTAACTGTTGTCTGGTATTCATTCTATGACTACACCATGATTTATTATTAGTGCTCCTTTGGGGGCATTTAGGCGTTTTCCAATTTTTCGCTTTTAGTAACATCACTGCATTGTCATTCTTGTGGATGAATATTTAACTCTATACATAAGAGTTTCTCTAGGGTACATATTTATTTTTAACTTTCTAGATATTATCAAGATAATTCTCAGAATTGTTGTACTAACTCAAGCTCTCATCTAATGTATATACAAAGTACCATTCTTCCACATCCTTACCAACAGTTTGTATTAACAGGTTTTCTTTCTTTTCTTTTCTCTTTGTTTCTTCTTCCCTTCCTTCCTTCCCTTGAATTGATGTAAGATATAATTTTTATTGTATTATTTATAGGGAAATTGAACATCAACCTGTGTTCCTTGGTCATTTATGTTTTCACCTCTATGACTTGTTTATTTACATATTTTGCTCATTTTTCTTTTCAGTCATTTGCCTCTTTTGGATTGATTGGTAAGAATTATTTATAAATGATGTATATTAATATTTTCTTAAATAAATGGATAGCTTGTCTGGGACTTATTTAAAAAAGAAACTGTGGTGTCTTTCCTAAGCAGAAATTTAAAATTTCAGTGCAGGCAAATATAGTCTTTACAGTTTAGGCATTTTGTGTCCAATTTAAGAAATCATATACTCCTTGGTATGAAAAGGTGGTTACATATTTTTGGATACACAGATTTTACTTTCTCACATTTAGGTTATTAATTCATGTGAATTTGTTTGGAGTAGGTATTATGCAAAGATCTTACTATTTTTCAAAATAAATATCATTTCCTCAGCCTTATGTATTGCATAGTTGATTCTTTCCCCACTGATTGACTGTATTCAAATATCAAAATGGCCACAGATCTGTTTCTGAAGTCTCTGTTTTATACCATTGGTTATTTTTATCTGTTAATAGGCAACTGCCACACTGTTTTAATTGTTATAAATTTCTTATAAAGTTTGATATCTTATCCTATAAATCATATTTGTCATAGATATTCTCGACACTTTTCTTGTATAAATAAATGTTAGAAACAGCTTGTTTTGTAAATAGCTTTTTGTGATTTTGACTAGAATTGCATTTAATCTTAGATCAATTTCAGGAGAATTGGCACTGCAATAATGTTGGGGTTCTCCATTCATAATGTGGTTATCACCAATTCATTTAGATCTTTTTAAATGTACTTATAAAGTTTTGTAAATTTTTTCTTAAAGAACTTGCAAATCGTATACTAGAAATGGCATTTTAAGCACATTTTAAGCCTTCAATTTCTTATATAACAATCGTATAAGATAGCAATTGATTTTATAATCAACCCCTTTTTCTTCAACTTTGATGTGCTTTTTATTAATTCCAATGGTTTGAAATATTCTGAGATTTTCCACTTAAATTATCTTATTGTCTGTTAAAAGCAATGGTTTTGGCCGGGCGCAGTGGCTCACACCTGTAATCCCAGAACTTTGGGAGGCCGAGGCAGGCGGATCATGAGGTCAGGAGATCCAGACTATCCTGGCTAACACGGTGAAAACCTGTCTCTACTAAAAACACAAAAACTTTATCCGGGCGTGGTGGCGGGTGCCTGTAGTCCCAGCTACTCGGGAGGCTGAGGCAGGAGAATGGCGTGAACCCGGGAGGCGGAGCTTGCAGTGAGCGGAGATGGCGCCACTGCAATCCAGCCTGGGCGACAGAGTGAGACCTCATCTCAAAAAAAAAAAAAAAAAAAAAAAAGCAATGATTTTGTTTTTTCCTTTCTGATCTTTATTCTTTTCTATTTTTTTGTCTTATTGTTCTGGCTAGAATATTCATTACAGGGTTTAATGGAAATCACAGAAGATATTCCTGACGTATTCCTAATGTTTTATTATAAAGTATGATGTTTCTGTAGGTTTATGGTAGATATTCTTTATTAGAACTTTATTTTCCTTCATAACACTTTATAAAATTTGACTATGTAATTATTTTTGACTATATAATAATTAAAACATAATATTTGCAGATTATTTTTGTAAGTACTTGTTTAATGATCACTTCTGTCTAATTTTGTTGCTGGAACATAAATAGGTTTAAGGAACTATTTAATAAAGAAATGAGCACACACTTAACTTGATCACCTTACACCTCTAATGAAGTTCTGGTAAAGGTATTTCCCCAGTCTTATCCCCTGCCTTATGCTGTGATGTTAAATTCATAGTTGAAAGGGGCCTTGGACATTATTTATTCTAAACCACTCATGTTTCAGATTGGAAGTCTGCAAATCAGAGAAGTTAAGTGACTTCCCTGAAGTTACTCAGACTGAGGTCTCAAGAAGGCTTTTATGGTCCTTCTTGAGATGACCCCTATCTACTTGAACAACTTCATGTTTCAGATACTCTTATCTTATGTTTCTATGAGTGACTTCAGTATGTCATGCTCTCTCTTTCCTGAATCTTCATACTTGTTTTTCCTTTTTCTGGAACAATCTCCTCATACCTACCCACCTTCCCTCACCTACTTCCTTCTGATCTCAGGTCTTAGTAAAAATATCACTTGCTCCAGAAAGTCTCCCATGACATGCTCACACTTGGAGTATCTATAAAACCTATACTTCTCCCATCATAGCGTTTATTTCATTTTAAGCTATCACTTTCAAAATTATCTACTGACATACTGGACTTAAGAATTCTGTGCAGAAAGTCGCCGCACCAATCTTGCTCACACTTTTATTCCCAGTACCTAGCCCAGTTTTCAGTGCTTAATAAATAGGCCAGCAATGAATGCACTTTCAGTCAGTGAATTTATATATTTTCCTTTATAAGAATAAAAGGTCTCTGCTTTTATTAGACTGATAAATATTCAAAACTCTGGTTGGAGATAAAGGCAGCCCTTGCTTGATATGGTAAATGTGTATCTGAAGAAGTAAATTGAATTACTTTTAAATGTTCTAAAAGAGATTGCTATTTAAAGGGTTTATTTAGTGGTCTTTTCATGAGGCAAAAAATGTAATTTTAAAAGTAAGCATTGCTTACCCTTTTAGCCTCTGAGACTATTGGAGCTTGTAGAGCCTCGGGGCGTTGACGGCATCTGCCTATGGCCGAGGGGGATGGAAGTAGCAGTTCTTGCTGGATGTGGGAGAAGATGAAACAAAATGTTTGAACATTAACCTCACTGGCATATTTTTGCAAAACATTTATGAGACAGATTTTTGACCTCTCGATAGAAATCAAGGATGCCAATCCCATTTACAGATGAGGGAACTGGGAGATCTTGCCCTTTTGCTTTGAAGAAATCTAGTATGGATAGGTAGTCCCCAAATTACCACATCACAGAATATCAGGATTGGAAGACATTTCTGAGATCAACTGGCCCAATCCCCACAGTAGAAATGGGGAAACCAAGGTCCAGCTGTAATTAACCTCACCAAGTTCAAAAAAATGATTTACTGATTGTCTGGACTGAAACACAGACCTTAGGACTCTGATTCGGATGAGCTCCCTATTTATGAACTGATTTCCTTATTCAGAAGTCGAATAATCTCAGGATTGAGATCCCTTAGGATGTGTGCAGCACCCTAGTTGAGAACATAAAGTGTGGAACTAGAAAGATCTGGATTTCAGTGCAAGCTCCCTTAACACCTCAGTGACTTTAGGCAATTTATACTATCTCTAGAAGTCTCACTTTCCTCATCTGCAAAAGAGTGCACAGTAATAGTATCTACATTATAGAGTGTGTACATCCCTTATAAGGTGATGTACACAAGAAGCTTAGATGAGAGCCTGGCACACAGCAGAAGCTCAGTAGTGGCGATAATAGTGATGATGAAGAGGATGGTGGTGACAATAATGATAATGAGGATGGTTTTAATGATGAATGGGCTTTTTCCTTTGTTACTTCCTCCTACCCATAGATAAATGGGCACATGTCCATCTTCCGTAATCTGAGATACTTAACTCAAAAAAGAACTGCAAATTGAAACAAGTGGCTAGAAAGAGGTGGTTCTAGGTGTTACATAGATAGCAATTACCTGCATTTAAGCTTGTTAAAAGTTAATGTGCTGCTTACAGCCTCCAATCCAACCGAGCTGATGTCTAGCTCCTGTCTAGAAAAAAACTACTCAAGAGAGACTTTTATTTTCTTCTCTTTTCTAGTTCTCCTCTCACCTCTGCTTTAAAAAATAAACAAACTCTTAGCACCCAAATTAATAAGTAAATAAGATGCTAAGAAAAGCCTTCATGTAAATCCAGCTCTCAGGAAACGTGAGAGGAACATTCTATAGGTTCTAGTGTGAATGATGATTATTTTACAGTTTTCCTCTCCTCCTTTCTGTACCAGCTTTGATCAAGACTAGGAAAAATGGGACACAGAGCTTCCAAGGGAGCTGATTTCTAGGACATTGCTGGTTCCTAGGAGAACATATTCTTAAGACCACTTTATTTTTCTAACAAAAAATTTCTGTTTCTGCTTCTCAAAAATTTTATAAGAATTTACTCTCTTGGCTGTTTCCCCATAAAACATCAGCTCAAATAACATGGAAAGAAAGAACAATATTTTGTATTATGACATTAGATTTGCGTGTAGCCACAGTCATTTGGAAAAGCATCACAAAATGTTAGAATGACTAAGGATGGCACTTAAGCTATGGTAACGAATTTCCACCTGAAATCTGAAAAACATTGTGGAGCAGCAACTCATTCATGTGCTACACTGGTCCATTCAGTGTGGCCCCAGATGAGAAAGACATCATCTAGGATAAATGTAACATGTAGTCATATAGACAGGCTTACCTGGCTGAATTCAGTGGTATGTATCACTAAAGCCTTGGCATTATCCCTACTTGGCTCCTGGCATCTCTTTGTATTATTTCATGCTGTCCTTGACCATATATAATCAGACTGTTTCTTGGATTGAGAACTGGTCTCACCGTTCTTACAGATGCTGGTTCTGGTGTTGCTTGATTGTGGATTTGATTCTCCTAAAGTTCCGCAGCAGGGCAAGTGAAGAACTGTTTTGTGTTCCAGCTGCTCCGTCAGTCTCATCATTTTCCAAGCATGTGCCCTTCAGCTCATCCACCAGGTTACTATCCCTTCTACTAAGAAGGATCCCAGGGAAGGCCTTCAGGGGCTCCACTATACAGGCAAAGGATGCATCTCAATCTAAAAGAAACAAGCCCTAGGAGGACCATCAAACAATTGAACTAAGTCACTCTTTCTTTTCCTTCCTTCCCTCTTTCCTTCCTTCCTTCCTTGCTCCCTACCTTTCTTCAGAATTTTCAGAGAGACAGACTGTTTTATGGAGAGCTGTGAGACATGAGAGAAAGGTTATGTGGAGTAAGAGGTCTGGGGCTGCAGGGGTGGGGGTTGGTCATCTTAAGCCTTGTACAAGCTGATAAGTAAGTAGAATAACAATTTTGAGCAAAACTAGAACAGACTAGATGCATGTAGAAAGGCAGAAATGACATGAAAGAGAATTGAAGTGAGAGCTTTCATTTGAGAAACAGAGAGAGTGGCCATATTGCCCGTGCCTGAATAGCCCCCTCAATGCCCCAGATGGACAATGGGTATTTGTCTTGGAGTCCCAGGAGTCAAATTCTATACTTTCAAACTCCCTTTCCTTCTTCCCTTCCCTTCCCTTCTTCTCTCTCCTCTCCTGTCCTCTCCTCTCCTCTCCCCTCCCCTCCCCTCCCCTCGTCTCCTCTCCTCTCTTCTCCTCTCCTTTTCTTTCCTTCTTTCCCTTTATTTTCTTCCTCCTTCCCTTTCTTCCTCCCTCCTTCCCTCTCTCTTGGTTAGGCTGAGTAGGTTTATTTTCTTTACAGTTATAGTGGCCTTTTCAAGTCCACATGTCACACACTTCCATGCACCATTTCTTTTCATATGTCAGTTCCTTCAACACTTCTGCCTTTCTTCCTCTATTACCTGGAAAGCCCATATTCACCCTTCAGAAATCTGCTCACATTAGTATTACAAAACTTTCCTCAGCATCGGCAGGCAGGGTAAGTCATTCTTTCCTCTTGTTTCTATCACAGGGGCATCCTGCATTGTGGTTTCTATAACTCCCAGCCCTGGGCCCCTTCACTTCTCTTCATGTTCCACTGCTAATTGGCAGATCTTCCTGGTCCTTTTCTCACATATTCTTCAGAGAGGGACTCTGGTTGATCACTGTGGATTGACCCTCAGTGCTCAGATTTCACCCTGAGTTGATGTGCTGTCCCCGTCCTCAGGAAGCTCTTCTATCCTTGTGCATCTTAATATAACTGTGCCTAACACTAGAATGAGTGTACCTCAAGTGCTTGCAACATACAATGAGTGAATGATGGTCCCTGTGGGGAAATAAAAAAAACCTCGAAATTATGATTTTCTTTAAATTTAAAGTTTTGTTTGTGGAAAAGTCTTTGTATACATTAGTTAGAAATTAACACAAGTAATAAAGAAAAGTTATGATAGATGATACTCATACAAATAAAATATTGCCATCCTTATGAAACTAAAAACTAAAAAAAACATGCAATAAAATAAAGTTCTACCATTATTTGTACTCATTATCAGTGAAACCAATTGTAGTAGAAGAAATCTATGACTCTAACAATTTTTCTGGGATCTCTTCTTTATTCAACTTGATAAATTGTTTTGTCCCCAACTACAACTATGTGGTTATAGTGGCAACTTCTGGTCTGAGGACTTCAGCTGGTTGATGGGGGTGGAAAATGTATCATAAGTTAAACCCAATCAAATTTTGTATTTTGACTTTTGTGGGGAGAGTCTGTGTGAGGGGTTGGGACACAGTCCTTTTTGGGTAAAGTTAAAAGAGATGAGTTCTGTGAGTCTCTAGCCACCATATTTTGTCCATGTTTGCCCTCTGCCAAAAAGGATCAAGTGTACCTGAGAGACAAAAGATGACCCAACCCCGAGAGAAAGAAGCAGGGATGAGATGTGGAGGTTTCCTGGAATGTTTGAGTGCTTCCAATTGTTTCTGAGACTACCTGCAGCTCAGCCCTTTATGCATTTAAATGAAGTTTCCAATCATTTACTTTTGTTTTAAAGCTAAACCCAACTCAAGTTGAGTTTTTGTCACTTGCTACCAATTGTCTTTATACAGTATAGTTGCACAGATGCCAATAATACTGCTGCATATCAAGGACAGAGTACTGGTTACGCTTGATCTCATTTCACAGCAATCTCTATCTATTTCTCACCAACTCAAGAACACATTTGAGAACACAAGATAACCACTTATTTGTATAGCAGTTGTATTAGTGTGTTTTCACGCTGCTGATAGAGCATGAAAATTTGCAAAGGAAAGAGGTTTACTGGACCTACGGTTCCACATGGCTGGGAGGCCTCACAATCACAGTGGAAAGCAAGGAGGAGCAAGTCACATCTTACATGGATGTCAACAGGCAAAGGGCTTGTGCAGGGAAACTTTTTTTTTTTTTTTTTGACAGAGTTTCACTCTGTCGCCTTGGCTGGAGTGCAGTGGCACGATCTCAGCTCACTGCAACCTCCACCTCCCTGGTTCAAGTGATTCTTCTGCCTCAGCCTCACGAGTAGCTGGGACTACAGGCGAATGCCACCATGCCTGGCTAATTTTTGTATTTTTAGTAGAGACAGGGTTTCCCCATACTGGCCAGGCTGGTCTCGAACTCCTGACCTCATGATCTGCCTGCCTCAGCCTCCCAAAGTGCTGGGATTACAGGTGTGAGCCACTGCGCCCGGCCTGCACAGGGAATCTTTTCAAACCATTTTAAAAACTATCAGATCTTGTGAGACACATTCACTATCACGAGAACAGCACAGGAAAGACCCACCCCCACAATTCAGTCATCTTCCACTGGGTCCCTCCCACAACACATGGGAATTATGGGAGCTACACGATGAGATTTGGGTGGGGACACAGACCGAAGGCATATCAGCAATTTTAGATACATATTAAAATTAAGTGGGAGGTATAGAGATTTCCCATGTATACCCTGTCCTCCACAGATGCATAGCCTTGCTCATTCTCAACATCCCCCACCAAAGTAGTATGTTTATTGCAATGACAAACCTGCATTGACACATCATCATCACCCAGAGTCCACAGTTTACATCAGTTTCACTCTTAACATTGTACATTGTATGAATTTGGAAGAACGTGTAATGACATGTGTCCATCATTTTAATACCATACAGAGTAGTTTCACTGCCCTAGAAATTCCCTGTTCCTTCATGTCTCCTTCTCCCCTAACCCCTGGCAACCCTTGTTCACTTTACTCTCTTCATAGTTTCGCCTTTTCCAGAATGTCATAGAGTTAAAATCATATAGTATGTAGCCTTTTCAGATTGGCTTCTTTCACTTAGAAAAATGCATTTACATTTCCTCCATCTCTTTTTATGGCTTGATAGCTCATTGTTTTTTTCGGTACTGAATAATATTCCACTGGCTGGATGGACTAGTTTATTAATCCATTCGCCTACTGACATATTACTTTTTAAACATCCATGATTGATCATGATAAGCCATTATGCTGTGTCAATAATGGTTTAGGTCTTGTAATTTACTATATGCGATAACCTGGGCTAAATCACTTCATTTATCTTTCATGGACTGTATTTCCTCTGTAAAGTGAAGTGCGGTGATTAGATGTCCTCTATCTCCAAGAACAAGTTTCCATGGTTATGTGAGAGAGTCTTCAAAAGTGAACAAAGGTTCTGAATCTAAACCATGGATTATCAATGGTCAGGGATGTTATCCTCCAGGGCTGAGGTTGTGGAGGATGTACAAAAAAGGAATCTGGAATATTTGACTTTTAAAGCTTTGCAAGATTCCCTCCCAATCCTTGCCCAATTTGATGTACCCAGTGCTGGATCCCAGGAGAAATTTTGAAATAAACACAATTTCTGGTTAAAAGAATAGTCCTGGAGCCGAACTGGTGTGGAGGAAACAGGCTCTGGGAATCGTAAAACCAGATGGGACAGTCTTTCTGGGCTCACACCCATGCTGCTGTGGCCTCCTGGTGTATCTCCCTGCATTTGTTCTCTTCATTCCAGTTTATCCTTTGCACAGTTACCAGGGCGATGTTTCTGAAACAACAAATCCGATGGCAACATCATTTCTGCTTAAAATTCTTCAGAGATTGCTTTTTGTCTCCAGGATAAGCCCAAACCTCTTAACATGGCATTCAAAGCTGCAAGTCCCCCTCACCATTTCTGCTGCTCACCACTCCCCACCTCCTCATACCTCAGGCTTGCAGGGCATACTGAACCGTTTTCTGCTTACAAATGACTAGGCTCTTCTTCACCTCTGCACCTTTGAAAAGGCTGTTTCCTCTGCTTGAGCCACTGCTCCTCCTCACCACCCTCCTCTCCATGCCCTGCCTGGGAAGCTATTCATCTTGCATCGCCGCTAGAATAGTACTTTCCCTACAGAGCAATCCCTCACCCTCTCCTCTCTCAGACATTTAGTCTCTGACTGTGGTTTCACACTTCCCCTGGTTTATTGCATTTATTTATTTGCATCTCTGTCTCCCTGCTTGTCTGTCAGCAACTGGGAGAGCCTGGTTCATAGTAGGTAGTCAGAAATGCTTATTGATTGCATCAGCAGAGGTAAATAGATGCATCTGAGCTATAGAATGAACCTAATTGTCTTCTTATTTATGCAAAGAGGAGCAGATTAAAAATTAACAAACATATCCATTCCCTAAGAAAATCTCATAAAGAAGCATCAGAAAATGCCAAGCATTCGGCCTTGGGGGTCATAAACCGGGCCCAGAATATATGTTTGTTTTGTTTTGTTTTGTTTTGCTTTCTCCAAACTGCTGGGGCCAATGACTTGTTGAAGCTGAACTATTTGGCTGAATTAGTAATGACTGTGCCTCACCTGGTGAAAATCAAAAGGCTGCAAATAAGTGCTGTGTCGTGAGTGTTAGCAGTGCTTTCTTACAAGCAGGATTTATGAAAATCTTAAAGGACTGAGGAAGAGCCACACTTACAGTGTGCGTGATATTCAGGTAATATTTTCAGAAGGGTTATAGCACTTCTATCAGTCATTCTGACACCGGATTTGATGGCCTCCGCCCTCTTCTTGCTACCTTCTTGTGTGATACACAGATAAGATATGGATTGGAAAAGAAGAAGAAGATGTTCCATGGCTCTGAAAAGAGGACCACGTATCTGACCTAAATTAGTCAAATCACTTCACTGCACTTTCCTCCTGACACCCTGGGTTGGGCTGGGTTTCCTCAGCTCTGCTCTCACAGAATTACACATCTCTCCATTTTAGCGGTATGCTCAGTTTGTCATGTACATTTGCTTATTGTTTTGCTTAGTGCAAGTATTTGCTTATTGTTTTGCTATTCCAGCAGACAGGAAGCAACATGTGGACAGGGACTACATTCTTAGTACCTAGCACAGGGTCTGGCACATGGTCAGCATGTCTTGCTGAATGAAGTGATGGATAAAAGACCCTGTTCAGATAGCATGTCTATGTAGAAGTGTGTGTAGGTATACGAGGTGGAAGCAGGGGAAACAGGAGCTGGAGGACATGTAATTGATGTGTGCCTGTGAATGAACATATATCTGCTTCATTTTGGTCTTGTATTGCAAGTCAACAATCTTCTGCATCCCAGCTTTGCCAGGTAATAAAAGCAAGCTGAAAATGCTTGCTGATATTCTTGGCAAATATTTCTCAAACTGCCCTTTCTGGAAGAAGAACTTGCCAAGATTTACTTTCCGTAGTCTATGTTATGAAAACAATAGATTTTAAAAATTGCTCTCCAGTAGAAATGTATGGGATCATTTGGAATACGCATTTTAAAAATTACACATCTCTTCCCTCTTCCCCTGGAGATGTACAAGCAAGCTCATGGCAAGTTATGCCCTCTCTGCTTCTCAGCTCAAAATCATTATTCCAGATAATGCAAAAGGTAGTCTCCAAACCCCTTGAGGACAGGGATTATGTCTCCTTTGCTCATCATTTCATCCTCTGTGCTTACAACAGTGCCTGAAACATGTCAGATGCATAATAAGTAATTGTTGAGTGAACCATTGAAACTTATTCCTGTCATCTGTATTTGTACTTGCTTTTATTGGTCTAGTTTGGATTTTTGGCTCTTTTGACACCTTGTCCTGTCTCCCTAGGATTTGGCTCTCCTCTTGGTTTCTCATCAGTTAATATCCTGGTGCTGCAGCCTGTTGCTTTCTCTGTCTGTTGGTGTGGTCTTGGCATCTCCCATCATCTTGAGAGACCACTTCCTGCTTTAGCTCTCTGGTTTCCTAGAACTGACATCTGCTCCTGCTTTTTGGCTCTTATCTAAATCTGAGCCCTATCTTTTTCTTCCTGAGGTAGGAGATCTGGAAAGTATTTAATGCTAATAGAGATACATCAAGGTGATATATCTCCAAATAGGGAAACCATTTGTCCACTTAATAACTTCCTTTAGTGGCTTTTGCAGGCAGTCAATTAAAAGTTGAAAGAACACTGGATAGTAAGGCACAGGGCATGAGTCCTAGCCTAAAGTCTCCTCAGGTGGTGTATTAGCATTTTCCAACCAACAGAACCAACAGGATATGTATGTATAGACATACCTTAGAGATATTGTGAGTTCATTTTCAGACCACTGCAATAAAGCAAATATTGCAATAAAGTGAGTCCCATAATTTTTTTTGTTTCACAGTGCATATAAAAGTTATGTTTACACTATGATGCAGTGTATTAAGTGTGCAATAGCATTTTTCTAAAAAACAATATATACACATACCTTTATTAAAAAGGCTTTATAGATTAAAAATGTTAATGATCATCTGAGCCTTCAGTGAGTCATAATATTTTGGTTGGTGGAGGGTCTTGTCTCCATTTTGATGATCTGACTGACCAGGGTGGTGGTGGCTGACAGCTGAAGTGGCTGTGGCAATTGACCCAAATATGACTACAATGAAGTTTGCCACATGGATTTACTCTTCCTTTTATGAAAGATTTCTCTGTAAAATATCATAGTATTTAATATCTTACCCACAGTAGAACTTTATCCAAAATGTGAGTCAATCTTCTCAAAACCTATATCTGCTTTATCAATGAAGTTGATGTAATATTCTAAACACTTTGTTGTAATTTTAACAATATTCACAGCATCTTCACCAGGAGTAGATTATGTCTCAAGAAACCACTTTCTTTGCTCATTCATAAAAAGCAACTCTTCATCTGTTCAAATTTTATCATGAGATTGCAGCAATTTAGTCACATTTGTAGGCTCCACTTCTAATTCTAGTTCTCTTGCTACTTCCACCGCATCTGCAGTTACTTCCTCCAATGAAGTCTTGAATTCCTCAAAGTCATCCACGAGGGTTGGAATTAACTTCTTCCAAACTTTTTTAAACGTTAATACTTTGACCTCCTCACATGAAACATGAATGTTCTTAATGGTACTTAAAATGGTTAATCCTTTCCAGTTTCCCAATGTACTTTGCCCAGATCCATCAGAGGAATTACTATCTATGGAAGCTACAGCCTTACAAAATATATTGCTTAAATAATAAGACTTGAAAGTCAAAAATATTTCTTGATCCATAGGCAATGGAGGCAATCAATGAATGTTGTGTTAGCAGGCATGAAAATAACATTAATCTGAGCTTCTCTCAGTAAACAAGGATCAAGTACATACCCATCCCTGTTGGCTGTAGCTCCTCTTACCCAAAAGCACCATCTACTGGCCTGTAGGTTACACCACACATACCAATATAAAACCTGCTGACAGAAGCGCACATAGCTATACAGCAAAGTCAAAAGACTCTACCCAATATTCTGTACAGTCACACCCCTGTAATGATAAAGGTTAGAAATAGTTTGTCTTGAGGCCATGTCAGAGACCTTCATGGCAGCTCCTCCCATCATAGGCCTAGAGGCCCAGGAGGAAAAAGTGATTTTTTTTTGGACTGGGCCCAGGGTCTCCATGCTGTGTGCAGCCTAGGGACTTGGTGCCCTGTTGTTCCAGCTGCCCCAGCCATGGCTAAAAGGGGCCAATGCAGAGCTTGGTCTATGGCTTCAGAAGGTGGAAGATCCAAGCCTTGGCAGCTTCCATGTGGTGTTGAGCCTGCACAGAAGTCAAGAATTGAGGTTTGGGAACGTCCGCCTAGATTTCAGAAAATGTAGTGAAATGCCTGGATGCCCAGGCAAAAGTTTGCTGCAGGGGTGGGGCCCTCATGGAGAACCTCTGCTAGGGCAGTGCAGAAGGGAAATGTGGGGTCAGACCCCCACATAGAGTCCCTGCTGGGGCACTGCCTTGTGGAGCTGTGAGAAGAGGGCCACTGTCCTCCAGACCCCAGAATCGTAGGTCCACCAACAGCTTAAACTGTGCGCCTGGAAAAGCTGCAGACACTCACCACCAGCCTGTGAAAGCAGCCAGGAGGGAGGCTATACCCTGCAAAGCCATAGCAGTGGAGCTGCCTAAGACCATGGGAACCCACATGTTGCATGAGAAGGACCTGGATGTAAGACCTGGAGTCAAAGAAGTTCATTTTGGAGCTTTAAAATTTGACTGCCCTACTGGATTTTGGACTTCCATGGGCCCTGTAACCCCTTTGTTTTGGTCAATTTCTTCCATTTGGAATGGCTATATTTACCCAATACCTGTACCGCCATTGTATCTAGGAAGTAACTAGCTGATTTTTGATTTTACAGGCTCATAGGTGGAAGGGACTTTCCTTGTCTCAGATGAGACTTTGGACTGTGGACTTTGCTGAAATGACTAATGCTGAAATGAGTTAAGACTTTGGGGGACTGTTGGGAATGCATGATTGGCTTTGAAATGTTAGCACATGAGATTTGGAGGGGCCAAGGGCAGAATGATATAGTTTGGAGGTCTCCCTACCTAAATCTCAATTTGAATTGTATCTCCCAGAATTCCCACATGTTGTGGAAGAGACCCAGGGGGAGGTAATTGAATCAGGGGGCCAGTCTTTCCCATGCTATCTTCATGACAGTGAATACGTTTCACCAGATCAGATGAGTTTATCAGGGGTTTCCGCTTTTGCTTTTTGCTCTTTTTTCTCTTGCCACCACCAAGGCACCACCATAAGAAGTGCCTTTTGCCCTCTGCCATGATTATGAGCCCTCCCCAGCCATGTGGAACTGTAAGTCCAAGTAAACCTCTTTTTGTTTCCAGTTTCGAGTATGTCTTTATCAGCAGCATGCAAATCAGACCTTTGCAAATCAACAAAGGTCTAATATCCAGAATCTATAATGAACTTAAACAATTAAATGAGCAAAAACCAAATAACCCTGTTAAAAGGTGAACAAAAGACACGAACAGACACACTTCAAAAGACATACAAACATCCAACAAACACATGAAAAAAATACTTCACTAATCATCAGAAAAATGCAAATCAAAACTACAGTGAGATAACATGGTCACAACCGCTATTACTAAAAAGTCAAAAAATAAGGTGCTGGTGAGTCTATGGAGAAAAGCGAATGTGTATACACTATTGTTGGGGATGTAAATTAGTTCAACTACTGTGGAAAGCTGTTTGGAGGTTTTAGAACTTAAAACAGAACTACTATTCAACCTAGTAATCTCATTACTCTGTATACACTCAAGGGAAAATAAATTGTACTGAAAGGATACATGCATTCATGTTCAGCACATCTCTATTTACAGTGGCAAAGCCATCAACCTATGGACCCATCAACAGTGGATAGAATAAAGAAAATATGTTATTGATACTTATACACTGTGGAATATTACATAGCCATGAAAAAGAACAAAATCATATTCTTTGCAGCAACATAGATGCAGCTGGAAGCCATTATCCTAAGCAAATTAATGCAGGAATGGAAAACCAAATACTGCATGTTTTCACTTATAAGTGGGAGCTAAACACTGAGTACACATGGATATAAAAAAAAGAACACTAGAAACTGAGGACTAAGTGGGGGACTACTACAGAGGGAGTGGGACAAAGGCTAAAAAGCTACATATTGGGTAATATGCTCACTACCTGGGTGATGGAATTGTTTGTAATGCAAACCTCAGCATCACACAATGTACTCATATAACAAGCCTGCACATGTACCTCATGAATCTGAAATAGAAGTTAAATTTATTTAAAAAACAATGAGATACTATTTCACACCACCTGGATGGTTATATTAAAAATGACAAATAATAATATGTTAGCAAAGGTGTTAGAAATCTGATTCTCTCATACACTAGTGGTGGGAATGTAAAACGGTGCACGTTGTCATTCCTCAAAAAGTTAAATATAGAGTTAGGATATAACCCAAAATTGCACTCCTAAGTATATACCCAAGAAAAATGAAAACATATGCCCATATAAAAACTTGTATATGAACGTTCATAACAGCATTAGTCATAATAGTAAAAAAGTCAACACCCCAAATGTCCATCAACTCATTAATAGATAAATAAAATGTGCTAAATCCATACAGTGGAATATTATTCAGCCATAAAAGGAATGAAGTACTGACGGATGTTGCAATATAAATGAACCTTGAAAACATTATACTAATGAAATAAGCTAGTTACACTAGACCACATTATATGATTCTACTTACATAAAATGTCTACTGGGAAGTCTATTGAAGCAGAAAGTAGATTGGTGGCTGCCTAGGGCTGAGGGGAGTGGGTTTAGAGAGAAACACGGAGTGACTGCTAATGGATATGGGATTTTGTTTTGGGTGACAAAACTTCTACAATTGATTATTGTAATGGATAGAAAACTCTGTGAATATACTAAAAGCTGTGGAATTCTACACTTGAAAGTAGTGCCTGGTATGACATGTGCATAATATCTCAATAAAGCCATTTTAAAAATTCCCCTCTAAAAAAGAACTTTTCTTTTGCATTAACAACTTGACTAACTGGATCAAGACGCCTAACTTTTGTCCTATTTTAGCTTTTGACATGGCCTTCCTCACTAAACTTAATCATTTCTAGCTTTTAATTTAAAGTGAGAGGTGTCTGGTTTCAATATTGCTCTGTCTCAGAGAACAGAGAGAATTAAGAAGAGGAAGAAAGATGGGAGAATGGGTGGTTTGTGGAGCATTGAGAAAACACAACATTTATTAAGTCTGCCATCTTATATGGGTGTGACTGATGGTGCCCCCAAATAATTACAATAGTGACATCAAAGATCACTGATCACAGATCACCATAATAGATATAATAGTAAAGGAAAGGTTTCAAAGGATCGTAACAATTATCAAAATGTGACAGAGACATGAAGTGAGCACACGCTATTGAAAAAAATGGCTCAGACAGTCTTACTCAATGCAGAGTTTTCACAGACCTTCAATTTGTAAAAAAAATGCAATATTTGTTAAGTGTAATAAAGTGAAACTACAATAAAAAGGTATGCCTGTATATAGAACGAGATTTATTTTAAGGAATTGGCTCATGAGATTATGGGTCTGACAAGTTCAAAACTTGCAGGGTGGGCTGGAGGCTGGAAACTAGGGGTGAGTCGATGCTAAGGTTCAAGTTTGAAGATCATTTGCTGCAGAATTAATTCTTGCTCAGAGAAGGTCAGTCTTTTGTTCTATTCTGGCCTTCAACTGATTGGATGCAGCCCACCCATTTTATAGAGGACAGTCTGCTTTACTCAAAGTGCAATGAACAGATTTAAGTGTTAATCTCATCCCAAAACACTGTCACAGGAACATCCAGGATAATGTTCCACCACATACCTTGTCACCATGGCCTTGTCAAGTTGACACATAAAATTAGGCATCATAACAAGTTTCCAAGTAACCCTGAGTTTCTGTTCCTTCAATAAAAAACAAGAAAACTAGATTTGATATCTTTCAACTAAATAAGAAATTCTGCATTTAAGAACAAGACTGATAGGACAGAGTCCTGAGATTTATTCTGAGATAAAGAATGTTCGAACAGTTTTACCTCTTTTGATGCCTGACATCTAATACACTAACTTATGCCTTCCGGGGAATCATAGATGGTTTTTGAAGGGGACCTGAAGACCTAGCTTTGAAAAGAGCCCACTTAAATTTTTTGCTAAACATGATTGAGTAGTATCTCCCTGTCTCAAATGACAGATAAATTACAATTTTAATTTTAGACATACTGCAATTTCTGTGTTGCCATTATTTCTTGACTCTTAATTTGTTCATTAATTTTCACAAGATTAATTGGCCTTTTGGGCTTTCAAATCAATATGACATTTTATCTCATGGCCTTTTCAAAACATGCTTTTCCTGGAGCAATTTATTGCAGATCATTTCTTTGAGGCTTGCCACCTTTTAGTTAGCCCTGCTGCATTGGACACAGAGAGCACGTTTTTCCCCTTTGCCCTTTGATTTTTCCTAGAAGGTCCAACATGTGACAAATTGCAGAGATTATGTGGCTTTTATTAAAGTACATACCTTGTGACCCTCTGAGAAAAGAAAAATGACCCAAGATAAATAAGGGAGTGTTTGTCCAGCATCCAGAAAAGGCTGCATGGAAAAGTTAAAGTGTAAATATCAGTATCACTGTTGAATATTTGCACAGCCCTTCATAGTTAACTGATATCACAGAGCAGTCTTGCAGATTCAAGTACCTAGAGGGCCAGGCAGGAAGTATAGGCAATGGGCTAGGTAGGTTTTAGGCAAACTGAAAAAATATATGCACACTAAAACCAGCTTCACCTGTTGCCAGGTGGGAGTGAAAGCCTCATGCTACTGAATTTTTCAATAAATGCCTGACATCCGAGATTCCGTGGTATATATCTTAATTTTAAGGGGCTGAAAATTTATTTAAAACATTTAAATCCTGTGAGAATCAACAAATTATGTCTGCAGGCAAGCTCCCAGACTACCAACAGCGAGTTTGTGTCCTCTCTCTATTTTAGAAATTAAAAGATTGAGATAATATACTAGCCTGTTACAAGAACACATTAAAAAATGTTTGTTTCTGTTCGATGTGTAATAGGATGTTAACCAAGGACTCTTCTTGCTGCCTCTGTTTCAGCAGGGATGTGAAGACAAGACATATTAGCAGAGGTGGACTTACTCTGAAACCGATGAAGGTAAAGAAAGCATCAGTGTGGATTAGAACCCTCAATTCCTTTTCCAAGGCCTTGGGAGAGCCCTTTAATGTGATTACATGATCATTTATTTTTGCAAAACTTACAAAAGTAATACTTTCTAACAGCAATGCGTTAGGATCACAGTCTTATTTCCACTTGGGGTTTTCTTTCTTTCACACCTCCCAAAGGATAGGGTGTTGTTATAGCGACTAGGGGCATTTTTTGGAGATCTAGGTAGAAGGATCCATCTAGTAAGACTCCTCAATCTCAGCAAAATTGACATTTTGAGCCAGGTAATTCTTTGCTATGGTCACTGTCCTATACATTGAAGGATGTTTAGCAGCATTTCTTACCTCTGCTTACTAGATCCTGGTAGCAACCCCCTATTCTCTCACCCACACAGTTGTGACAAAGTCCCCTGGAGAGATAAAATTGAACCCTCACTCCATTGAGAACCGCTGAACTAATGAGAAGTTGATTTGTGGACACAGCTAGTTTGGGTTGGAATATAATTACGTGGTTCCAGGTCACATTTGTGTTACAGTTTACATTCTCGCTAACAGTTTGAGTGTGGGCGTGGTTTTCACAAATACTTGACCTTCTCATAGCACCAACTCACATGGGTGCAGAACCAGGATGGCAGATCCCAGCACAGAAGCACATGGGATGAGGCAAAAATAAAAGTTGGAAATGGAACCACAGGCCTGGGTCTGTGGAAATGTTTTCCAAATCTTACAACTCTTGTGTGAAAGAAACTTGATGGAGACTTTCTCAGTTTTGGCAACAATCCTAGACATTTATATGACATTGCTAATAATGTGTTATGATGCTGAAAAAAATATCGAACTTATCATAATAAAAATGAATTCCAAAACAACCGTGCTAGAAGACTGGATTGTCTTTCTTTTCACACTGTTGAAAATGTTACAAAGTTGTTGTCTTTATAGAAAGAATCAAAGAGTCTATAGCTAAAATTAAAGGAAAAGGCATAATAGAGGAATGTCAGATAGTTAATAATGATATCACATTTTTTAGTTTTATGTTTGTAGTATTCATCAGCTTTCAAAAAATTTGTTTTGTTGTGATTTATGATATCATTCAAAAAATATTCTTTTAGTACATTGTTTTATACTATACTTTTATTTTTTTGTAAAGAAGAAAAATCTCATTCTAAATTATAAAAACTTCAGGACACTTAAAACTTAGATTTGCATCTGGATTTTAGATATCAAAATGAGTTGTGAGATAAATACTTGGAGTCTTTATAAAATAACTTTCTGGATAAAGCTACTGGTTCACTGTGAGCTCCTTCACATTTCCTCCTTCCTCTCCCTTCCCCATCTTCCTTCTCAATCCCCAAGGTGAGAAAAAATAGAATTCCACTTTTTACATTAAATGAAAAGAAATGCATTAAAAAGACCACTCAGAAAGCTTGATGCTTACTTAGCTCCTGATAGTGGGAGAACAATGGGGCAATACCTGATTGACTCTAAGCTGGAAAACTAAGAGAAAGTCAGGCTGGCTGGCTCTTCAGGCAACTGCAGCCAAGGTGAGGGGCCTGCAATGGACTGTCTACACTCAGAGTGTTTAGAGGTGTAGAAATGCATAAGCCAGATGTGGGCTGAGCACAAGAGAGAGCTCACATGCAGCTCTTTTACATCCTGTCCGGTAGGGCTACTCAGAAGTGTGATGGAGCTCCAAGGGAGACCATGCAGAGTGCTCTGAAAATCCCGGGGCTGAGGGGCCACCTCCAGCCAAGAAAAATGTGTCACCACATCACAGAAGTTCTATTAAATCCAGGGAAGAACTTTGAAGAACCTACAAGGATGCCAGTGAGACACAATGCCTATCTTTAAACACCAGCCAGACCCACATGTGTGCAGTAAAGTTATAGCAGTACTGGGTAAGTAAGAAATTTCCTGCGCTTCTTGAGGAATTCAAATTGTCTCTGTTTGCAGATGACATGATTGTATATTTAGAAAACCCCATGATCTCAGCCCCAAATCTCCTTAAGCTGATAAGCAACTTCAGCGAAGTCTCAGGATCAAAATCCATGTGCAAAAATCACAAGCTTTCCTATACACCAATAACAGACAAACAGAAAGCTAAATCATGAGTGAACTCCCATTCACGATTGCTACAAAGAGAATAAAATACCTAGGAATCCAACTTACAAGGGATGTGAAGGACATCTTCAAGGAGAACTACAAACCACTGCTCAAGGAAATAAGACAGGACACAAACAAATGGAAAAACATTCCATGCTCATGGATAGAAAGAATCAATATCATGAAAATGGCTATACTGCCCAAAGTAATTTATAGATTCAATGCTATTCTCATCAATCTACCATTGACTTTCTTCACAGAATTAGCAAAAACTACTTTAAATTTCATATGGACCCAAAAAAGAGCCCATATAGCCAAGACAATCCTAAGCAAAAAGAACAAAGCTGGAGGCATCATGCTTCAAACTATACTACAAGGCTACAGTAACCAAAACAGCATGGTACCGGTACCAAAAGAGATATATAGACCAATGGAACAGAACAGAGGCCTCAGAAATACTGCCACACATCTACAACCATCTGATCTTTGACAATTCTGACAAAAACAAGCAATAAGGAAAGAATTCTCTATTTAATAAACAGTGTTGGAAAAACTGGCTAGCCATATGTAGAAAATTGAAACTAGACCGTTTCCTTACGCCTTATACAAAAATTAACTCAAGATGTATTAAAGACTTAAATGTAAGCCCTAAAACCACAAAAACCCTAGAAGAAAACATAGGCAATACCATTCAGGACATAGGCATGGGCAAAGACTTCATGACTAAAACACCAAAGGCAATGGTAACAAAAGCCAAAATTGACAAATGGGATCTAATTAAACTAAAGAGCTCCTGCACAACAAAAAAACTATCATCAGAGTGAACAGGCAACCTACAGAGTGGGAGAAAATTTTTGCAATCTATCCATCTGACAAAGGGCTAATATCCAGAATAGAACTTAAACAAATTTACAAGAAAAAAAAAACATCAAAAAGTGGGCAAAGGATATGAATAGGCACTTCTCAAAAGAAGACATTTATGCAGCCAACAAACATATGTAAAAAATCTCATCAACACTGATCATTAGAGAAATGCATATCAAAACCACAATGAGATACCATCTCATGCCAGTTAGAATGGTGATCATTAAAACTCAGGAAACAACAGATGCTAGAGAGGATGTAGAGAAATAGGAATGCTTTTACACAGTTAGCGGGAGTGTAAATTAGTTCAACCATGTGGAAGACAGTGTGGCGATTCCTCAAGCATCTAGAACTAGAAATACCATTTAACCCAGTCATCGCATTACTGGGTATATACCCAAAGGATTATAAATCATGCTGGTATAAAGACACATGCACATGTATGTTTATTGCAGCACTGTTCACAATAGCAAAGACTTCGAACCAACCTAAATGCTCATCAATGATAGACTGGATTAAGAAAATGTGGCACATATACACCACGAAATACCATGCAGCCATAAAAAAGGATGAGTTCATGTCCTTTGTAGGGACATGGTTAAAGCTGGAAACCATCATTCTCAGCAAACTAATACAGGAACAGAAAACCAAACACCGCATGTTCTTACCCATAAGTGGGAGTTGAACAATGAGAACACGTGGACACAGGGAGGGGAACATCACACACTGGGGCCTGTCGGGGGTGTGGGGCTAGGGGAGGGAGAGCATTAGGAGAAATACCTAATGTAGGTGATGGGTTGATGGGTGCAGCAAACCACCATGGCATGTGTATACCTATGTAACAAACCTGCACGTTCTGCACGTGTATCCCAGAACTTAAAGTATAATAAAAACAAAACTAAACAAAAAAAAAAAAAAAAAAAGGAAAAAGTTTCCTGCTTTTTTTACCTCTCCTTTCTCCCCCAGTTCTTCCATACTCAGTTGCAGCTAGATGGTTGAGAAGAAGGTAGGGAAGAGCAAAGAGAAGGAGGCACATCTTTCTGCACTGAAGTCACCAGCCTCAGAGTTCATGTAGCAGGCTTGACTGTGTTTCCTCAGAAAGGCCTGCTTACAAGACTGGCCCTTGGCTAGTATCTGAAAACTAAGCTTTCAAGAGGGTTTCTGTCTCTCTAACTGATCAGAGTAGCTCACTGTGCCTAAAAAGTTTATGCAAACACTATGTTTTATGCTGAACTCATGCTTTATTTCTGGGAGACTGGAATTTTGGTATGTGTTAATTAGGGGGTGCCTATGTGATAAGCCTCCAGTAAAAACGCTGGAGCTGAGCCTCCCTGGTTAGCAAACTTTCACCTGTGTTGTTACCATTCATTACTGGGGCACTAAGCTCATCCTATGTGACTCTATTAGGAGAGGGTCATGGGAATTGAGTCTAATTTTTCCAAGATTTTGCCTTGTGCACTTTTTTCTTTGCTGATTTTGTTTTGTACCTCTTTGCTATAGTAAATCATAGTTATGAGTACCATTACATGATGAATCTTATAGGTCTTCCTGGCAAATCATTGAAACTAGGGGTGGTTTGGGGGAATCTCCTGACACAGGCCCTAGCTGTGAGGGTGGAGAGGAGTTTTACTTTTTAATAAAGATTAACTCTGTGATTGTTACAGTGACTAGACCCTTTCGGTGACTGAACTGACACTATATTTCAGGATTAAAGTGGGCAGAAGTGCCATGGGGCTGATCAAGTTTTCGTTCAGTGATACAACAACTAACCCCATGAAATAAGTCTAATGAGGTAGTAAAAAACAAAAACAAAATTTCATTCTGGTTACATCCCAGGAGGCAGGCTTGTTTGGCACCTCAGTGCTATGTGCATTATTCCATTGAATTCACATGGTAGCCATGAAAGGCAGGAAGGACAAAGGTTTCATCCTGCTTTACAAGAGATATGAGAGTACATGGTACATGAGAGTTAAAAAGACTTTCCCAAGTTCACATGGCAAAAATTGAAGTTCGGTTCTCCGATTCCAAGACCTGCCTGAGCTTTTTCCACTTTGTCACATTGACTGGTTACTTATTGTAGAGTGATGAGATCAACCCAAAATTCATTGTCCTATCCTCTAAAAATAAAAAAAAAATGACTTAATTGCTCCACCAATCTCTTTTCAAATTATCACTCATGTGTCCTTTGAGATATCTAACTTGTTGGGGAGCTTAGTTTGGACCGGGTCATCTTTCCTACTTCACCTAATGATCTTGGAGCAAACTGATCCATAAGAGAATTCAATCTGCATCTGTGCTCTCACAGGCACAGACAAGCCCTGGGCGGTGGTCTGTGTGTTTTTGTGTTTTTTGGGAGTGGGGGATAATTTTCTCCTACCTGAGTGACATGCTGAATGTGTTCCATCTGTTCTACTTTGATCAATAGATATGAAATCCAGTCTTTCTGCAAATACCGTCAGTTATGGCTCAGCTAGATTAATTTCACAAGATTAAAAACTGAACAAAACTTTCTCAAACACCATCTGTTCAACAATGAGCTCCGATTTTTCCAGGCACTGTGCTAGATATGATGGATGCAGTAATGAATATAACATAGCTGTTGGGCCAGGGTGTTCAGAGACTGGTGGAAAAGATAGACAAAAGAATAAAATAATGATTCCAGTGGGATGTACTATAGCAGGGTCAGAGAACAGGCTATTCAGACAGACTGCTGGCTCGGGGTCATACTCTAGCTCTTCCATTTTCTAGCTTTGTGAGTTTGGGCAAGTTTCTTAACCTTTCTGTGCCTCTGGTTTTTCATCTATAAATATTCAACTAACATCAACTGTAGGTGAAGCTATTCAACAATACACGAGCCAATGATATTAGTGGCTCTGGGTTACAACTGTGACAAGAGAGCAAGTCATTGCTATTAAGAAGTTCCCCTCTAATGTGGGAGATGCATAAATAAACAGACAGCCATTATAATCCACAATAAGGGTTCCCAAGAGGGCAATTAAGGGCTACGTGGGATCACATTGCTCCCTAAATGTAAAGACTGCTCTTTGTTAACTAATTGTTCTACCTGGTTACAGGTCCCATACAGAAAGAAGAAAGAGACAACCTGAATCACATTCAAAAGAGAGTCTCCACAATAGTGAGGGCTGCAAAACCATGTGACATGAAAACCAAGAGAATGAATTACATAGATTTGTTTAACCTAAGGAAGAAAAGATTCTGCACACGTGAGGGCCGATTTTTATTCCTCAGAGCTCTCTCCTTTGGAGGCTTCTTTGTTTGGGCCCCACTTCCATTCTTCACATTCAGCAGTTACTGGGAGACGACCTTACCATGGCCTGTCCCTCCCTGTTCATCCCAATCGCATCCAGATGCCTCTCTGACCTCATCTCCTAGTGTTCCTGTGTCCGGAATTGGTGGGTTCTTGGTCTCGCTAACTTCAAGAATGAAGCCGCGGACCCTCGCGGTGAGTGTTACAGTTCTTAAAGGCAGCGTGCCGGAGTTTGTTCCTTCTGATGTTCGGATGTGTTCGGAGTTTCTTCCTTCTGGTGGGTTCATGGTCTCGTTGGCTCAGGAGTGAAGCTGCAGACCTTCGCGGTGAGTGTTACAGCTCTTAAGGCGGCGCGTCTGGAGTTGTTCGTTCCTCCCGGTGGATTCCTGGTCTCGCTGGCTTCAGGAGTGAAGCTGCAGACCTTCGTGGTGTTATAACTCATAAAGGCAGTGTGGACCCAAAGAATGAGCAGTAGCAAGATTTATCGCAAAGAGCGAAAGAACAAAGCTTCCACAGTCCGGAAGGGGATCTGAGTGGGTGCTACCGCAGGCTGGGCAGCCTGCTTTTATTCTCTTATCTGGCCCCACCCACATCCTGCTGATTGGTCCATTTTACAGAGAGCTGAGTGGTCTGTTTTGACAGGGCGCTGACTGGTGCGTTTACAATCCCTGAGCTAGACACAAAGGTTCTCCACGTCGCCACTAGATTAGCTAGATACAGAGTGTCCACACAAAGACTCTCCAAGTCCCCACCAGAGTAGCCAGATACAGTGTCAATTGGTGCATTCACAAACCCTGAGCTAGACACAGGGTGCTGATTGGTGTTTACAAACCTTGAGCTAGATACAGAGTGCCGACTGGTGTATTTACAATCCTTTAGCTAGACATAAAGGTTCTCCAAGTCTCCACCAGAGTAGCTAGATACAGAGTGTGGATTGGTGCATTTACAAACCCTGAGCTAGACAGTTTGCTGATTGGTGTGTTTACAAACCTTGAGCTAGATACAGAGTCCCGATTGGTGTATTTACAATCCCTTAGCTGGACATAAAGGTTCTCCAAGTCCCCACCAGACTCAGGAGCCCAGCTGGCTTCACCCAGTGGACCCCGCACCGGGGCCACAGGTGGAGCTGCCTGCCAGTCCCCCGCAGTGCGTCCGCACTCCTCAGCCCTTGGGTGGTCGATGGGACTGGGCGCTGTGGAGCAGGGGCTGGCGCTCGTCCGTTAGGCTTGGGCTGCACAGGAGCCCACGGAGGAGGGGGAGGTTCAGGCATGGCGGGCTGCAGGTCCCAAGCCCTGCGCCGCGGGGAGGCAGCTAAGGCTCGGCGAGAAATCAAGTGCAGCGCCGGTGGGCCGGCACTGCTGGGGGACCCAGCACACCCTCTGCAACCGCTGGCCCGGGTGCTAAGCCCCTCATTGCACGGAGCCTGCAGGGCCGGCCGGCCGCTCCGAGTGCGGGGCCCGCCAAGCCTATGCCCACCCGGAATTCCAGCTGGCCCGCAAGCGCCGCGCCCAGCCCCGGTTCCACTCGCGCCTCTCCCTTCACACCTCTTCTGCAAGCTGAAGGAGCGGGCTCCGGCCTTGGCCAGCCCAGAAGGGGGCTCCCACCGTGCAGCGGTGGGCTGAAGGGTTCCTCAAGGGCGGCCAGTGTGGGCGCCAAGGCCAAGGAGGCGCCGAGAGCGAGTGAGGGCTGCGAGGACTGCCAGCACGCTGTCACCTCTCATTCCCTTCACACTTGCACTGCTCTGGCCACAAGGGCATCCTGGTGTTTCTTAAAGCCTCCAGGCCCATTTCCTCCTGGGGTCTTTGCATTTGCTGCCTCTTGTGCCAGTTCTGCCTCTCGCCAGTTATTCACTTACTTCCTCCCTTTCTCCAGAAACTTACTCAATGCCAGAGTTCCTCCTATGGCCCTTCACTGTTTTGTTTTGTTGTTTTCAGTAGATCATATCTGTTCCAACCTAGAAAGATAATTCATGTACTTATCTTTATTGTCTGACTTTCCCTACTATAACTTAAGTTCCATGAGAGCAACAAGATTTGTGTTGTCTCATGCTGAGTCCCAGAGCCAATGACATTATCTGACAGTAGGAGTCCCTCATAACATATATGTTGAGCAAAAGCAAACAAGAATGGATTTTATAATAGCCAGTGCTCTTGAAAGATTGAATTGGAGAGCTTGAGATGAAATGAGATCCCTATCATTGGAGGGGTTCAAGCCTACGTTGGAACAACCTTGGTAGCGATTTTGTAGAGAGCATTCGAGAATTGGGTGGTAATTAAATGTGTTTTGTTCTCTTGAATCACCGACAGAGCCCAGTTTATAAATAGATGAAGGGTAAATAGCACCATATTTTACAGAAGCAATGCTCTTTCTGTCTGGATCTCAGACTCTGCAGCTAACAGAGAGTACCTAATCGCCTTATGAGTTGGATTTAAAAATAATTATTGATTTGATTAAATATTTATAATTTATTTAAATGCATGTTAATTATTAAATTATGCTTAATGACTAAATCATTTTGCTAATCAAATATTTTTAATAATTAAAAATTAAACCATGCTGGCTTTATTTTTGATAAATCACAACATCCTAAACCTAATTTTCAGGGTCATATGATTTTAAAAATAGACACTAATTACACTGGTGGCATTTTACATTAATTGTATGACCCAATCTTAAATTGGCATCTTAAAAACTAGAAATATAAATTTCACTGTCAAAATAAAAACAAATACAGCAATCAGGATGTGTGTTCTGTATGGTCATTATTTTACATATATGATTTTCTTAATGGACAGATGACACTTTTTTTGTTTGTTTTGAGACGAGGTCTCACTATGTTTCCCAGGCTGGACTTCGACTCCTGGGCTCAAGTAATCCTCCCTCCTCAGCCTCCTGAGTAACTGGGATTACAGGCACATGCCACTGTGCCAGACTAAACAATGCTCATTTTTAAAAGAATATCACACAGTAGGAAAATAGTCATTTCATCATATCTTTTCCTTAATTTTAGACCACTGAAATTAAGTATTTTTTTTTTACCCACGCTTTCTATGGGCAGTAATCCTTGGCTCCTTCTCCTATGCCCCTTCAGAAACATTGAATTTTACACATTTTTGAGTTCCTCCCAATTTAAAACCTTCAGCATTTTCTCACCACAAAAGGACACAAAGTATTTTCTTAGTTTTCTGGGGCCTGGCTGTCATACTGTGTTACCGTATCTGCTCCATTCTCATTTCTTATACTTGAATCTCCATAAGACCCCTGTGTGAAAAGATAGGAAGGTATAGAATTTTAAAATTTTGGATTTTAGAATTTTCAAGTATCTTACATATCTGTAATTTACGGTGCGTGAATGTGTGCGTGAGTGTTTGTGTGTGTGTGTGTTTTAATCTCATTCCAGTTAGTTAACATTGAAGCATCCTTCTTGGCAATACACATTCTAAGTCAGTTAGCCTTTGAAAACCTAATCAGAAGCCTACAGACTAGTGGTGCTATTAGAAGGATGCGCTTATGTCATTGCAGTTGTGGTTTCACAGGTGTGTACTTATCTTCAAACTCGTCAAATTGTATAAATTAAATATACAGCTTTTTTTTGTACGTCAATCATACCTCGGTAAAGTGGTTTGAAAAAATGATTCAACTTTCTTCGTGAATGATCAACACTAGAGAGTTTATTAATTAGTATGAGAGTTGTTAGACATAATTTTTAAACTGGTGAAATGAACGGGTCCAAGAACTTGAATTGGCCAGATGGATTGTAAGGCCTCTGCCATTGCATGAACGCATTATAACAATCCATTGATGAAATTACTCTGCTTCAGAATAAATTTGTCAGAGTATATAAAAGAAAAGAGAACAGAAATGTTATTGAGCTAGTACAGTTAACTTACTTTTTGTTTCTTTACAGCTTTACTAATAAACATTTGAATATCTGACCAAATTTGCTCAGAGACTAGCTTTCTGGGAATATGACAGCCGGTAGAAAGACCCAAAGGGGAGACCTTGCACACTCACCAAACTCCAACCATTAAAAGCTACTTGTAGTTAACCCAAAATCTTTTAACTGTGAGCAACCACGTGGGCTAATGTTGATTAAGATATGCCCTTCAGATTCCCTGTGAACTTCGAAACGTGCAAAAATCCTAGCAGTTGAAGTACATGATAACTATCAGAAACATTTGCCAAGAAGTAAAAAAATGAACTATATGATTTACGCTACATTAAGTGAGCTATGAATTTTCTAAAATCAACTAATAGCTTATATGCAAGCAGCAACTATCCTTCAAATGAATTAGGTTCCCAGAATGTAATTGTATATGGGTCATTGAAATTCAACACCTTGTATTCATATAAATATTATTGTGAATGGTGGCTAAGTGTCTTATTTAGGCCATGAACCTGCCTAACATGATGTAAACAGAAATACTACAGCTACAAAGACAAATCAGCTAATTTAAGAATCTAACTACTAAATAATACCAAAATATGTAAGTCTTGATGAAGAAGAATAATTTTATTTATTTGAGTAATTGAATTCATTTATTTGAATATGAGCTTAAAAATACGGAGGATAGGATTTCTAAAAGAAAATTCTGGGCAAATTTGTGAGTTTAAATGTTGAGGACACTTAAAATTTTCTTTATAGAAAGTTTGAGTTAGGTTGCTTGGATGTTCAGAAAAGTAACAAACTAAGCGGGGAGATAGAAGTTCTTAAAATAATTGGATAAAACATGAAGAAGATGGGGAGGACAAAATTAGCTAAGAGGAATGCATATAATTATGGAAGAAAACATTTACCTGGGATGATATTAACTTAGCTATAACTAGAGGTAAAATGTTGAGAGAAAAAAATAAAAATGAAATAGTATGGTTTGGGTGATTTATCCTGAAAGAGAGAGAAGGGAGGCGATTGTGATAGAAAAAAACCTTCTAGGGAATAGATTTCTAACCTCATCACGAGGGCACGGTTCGCTGAAGACAACTGGTTGGTCCTTAGCAGCTACACTTGAGATCCCTGAGCCATGGGGCAGCAGCATGCAATGGTTCTCACCCTTTGAATCTTCATTTCTATTGCTTTGTGTTTATAAGTCACAGGTTTTCAATACATCTGTAGCACAACTTATTGTCTGCTCTCAAAACCTCAACTTTAAAATCTGGGGTCTTGTCCAGGCACAGTGGCTCATGCCTGCAATCCCAGCACTTTGGGAGGCCCAGGTGGGTGGATCATTTGAGGTCAGGTGTTTGAGACTAGCCTGGCCAACTTGGTGAAACCTCGTCTCTAATAAAAATACAAAAAAATTAGCCGGGTGTGGTGGCGGGCGCCTGCAATCCCAGATACTCAGGAGGCTGAGGCAGGAGAATCGCTTAAACCCTGGAGGCGGAGGTTGCAGTGAGCTGAGATCACACCACTGCACTCCAGCCTGGGTGACAGAGCAAGACTCCATCTCAAAAAAATATAATGAAAATAAAATAAAAATAAAATAAACATAAAATAAAATGAAATCTGGAGTCTTAACTTTTAGGCTCATTATTCATTTAATATAGACTCGAATTATAATTCATGAATCAAATTTCAATCATGTTCCTGAGAGAGTAACTAAACAATGCAAAACAAAATGAAGTAATAAAACCCTATTCTTACATAACTAACTTATGAACTAGTGCTAGTCCTTGTTTTAAAACATAATATAACACGGAAAGAAGGAAGTAACTTCAGTAATTGAGTACCTACTACGTGCCAGACACTGTAATGAGGATGTTCTTTATGCTGTCTGTCTTATTTAAATTCTGTGAAGATGATATTATTTTTTCTCCATTTTACAAGCAATGAAAACAAAAGCCAGATACATAATATAAAGCACGGACAGTCATAGAGTGAGTAAATGGTGGTTCTTGCATTCAAAACTCAGACTCTGTGCCATTATGCCATACCACTTCTCAGTCTACTAAGTTCTAACAGGTATCATATCTAAAGGAGGAAAAGATTTGTCACACTTAACATCAGAAGACAGGAGAATCAGTCACTTTTTAGATTTATCAAGTTGAATTGCAGGAGGATGGCAGTCGTTGAATGCTGTGTCTGTCATTGTTGCCTAATACCATGGCCAGACAAAAGTTCCATTCTAAATGATCCAATTGTCCCATAGAGATAGAAGCTGGTCCTGTCATAAACCAGGCTGGGAGCAGGCTCTATACCCGCTAACCAGCAGTGCCATTGTTGCTGATATCAAAGTTTCTATAAAGCCCATAAAGATCATGCCAATCTGAGAAATCACATGCTAAAGGAAATCATTAATGCACCAACAATTCTAGTATATTTTTTTTTCCAAGAGAAGGTGCTAACATCCAAAACATTGGCCAAATGCATTTCATATTTGTAGCTGTCTTGTGTTTACTTGAGCACAAGTAAAATCTTTCCATATGTACTGATGGGAGCCAGTTTTGATTTTCTGTTTATCTCTGAGTTTGCCTTCTGGGAAAAAAAAGACAGGTGTCTTTTCTATCATCAAAGGTAGTGATTATAGGAAATCAAATCCAAAAGTTAATAATAGGAATTCATTGCTACAAGTATGTATTGAATGATGCTCATTCTGTCAACAAAGGTGTATTAAGCACCTATTCTATACAAATCCCTCTGAGGATACAAAAAGAAAAAGATGGACTGTGCCTTAGAGAATTCCAGACTGCAGAAAAAGAGATGAAGACATTCACACACAAATAACTCTAATAGTGGGAAGAAATAAAATCAGCCCCATAAAAGAAGTACACATAAAATCTAGCCTGTTTGGTGTATTTGGAGTTTAAAAGGCAGTGCATGGGTTTTGGGGTCCAAAATATCTGAGTTAGAATCCTGGCTTGGACATTTATTATGACATTGGGTACACAATCATGCTGAATCTCAATTTCCTGTGTGTAAAATGGTTCCAGTGGCACCTATTTCACAGTCTAAGGTTTAAAGGGCAAAATGTATGCAAATTGCTTAATGCAGAGCTAGGCAGAAATTGCTGTTATAAAGCATGAAAAGATTCTTTTATGGAAAAGTTTCATGAAAGAAGTGACACTTAAACTGGGTCTTGAAGCTGGATGGAAGAAATGACATTATTAAAAGAGCAGAGATAGGAGAGCACACAGTACATTAAGGGAACAAAGTGGCTTAATTTCTTAGGAGTGGCATAATGATGCAGTAGGAACAGTGAGAACTAAAGCTAAAGAGATGGCTGGATTGTTAAGGTGTATTAATTTGAATGTTGGACTAAAGGGCTTTAGACCTGGAAGTTTCCAAATGATAGCCTATAGGTCAAACCAAACCTGCCACCTGTTTTAGTATGGCTCATGCGTAAGATGGGTTGTTATATTTTTTAAAAGTTTGGAAAAAAATAAAAAGAATATGAACATTTCATGAAATTCAAATTTCAGTGTTCATAAATAATGTTTTGTTTGAATGTAGTCAACTCATTTTTTAATATATTGTGTCTGGCTGCTTCAGCACTACAATGGCTGAAGACAGAGTTGAGTAGTTGCAACAGGCATCATCCGGCCCCCAAAGCTAAGGATATTGGCTATCTGATCATTTATGGAGCAAGTTTGCCAATCCCTGATTGAGAAGGTCTCTTGTAGGCAATGGGTCTACACTACAATTAAGGTTTTTGAACAGGGAGGTAATGAGCAAGGAGATGTTTACCAAATTAAATTTGCAGTTGAATTTGAGAAGAGAAGGTCAAGAGTCTGTGATACTTCAGATGCAGGTGATATAACTGGCCAAGAATGAGGGCAGGAAGAATAAAAAAGAAGGGGACTGTTGTATTATAGAAACACTTAAGGCAGCCACAAGCCTGGTCATTCTTTATTTCTGTGTGTCTCATGTCAGCATTTTCAATTCAATTTAAAAGCCTATATTATATATTAAAATCTTTCACCCACAAAACACCTACTCAGAGAAAGAAAGTGGGAAAGAATTCTGTTTACCCAGGGGAAGAAAGGACCCTAATGGGCTTAGTGGCCTAGCTGGGAGCAGCAGGTTTATGATAATGGCCCAAAGCAGAGGGAGGATTGGGAGATGCTCCAAGAGTTGAATTGTCTGGCATATTTCCTTCTGCATATAAACTGGAACTAATCCTCTAGGCAGACGTGGTATCCTGGGCTGCCACCATCCATCTTTTTTCCCCATGGAACGAAAATGCTTTGTGAAAGGAGGATATTTATCTCTATGGAACTGGTATAACCCTAGATGAGGAGTGAGTATTTTGGGATCAGGCGCTCAACTAAAAAGAGCCCAGTAACTAGCCCAGCTCATCTCTGTTCCAGTGTTAAATATTTTAGAGACACCAGACACTGGGACAGCATTAAATACAGACCATTATCAATAACAGACAGAAGAAATTAGAGAAAGCTTATCAGACCGAGGTGTTTTATTTACCACTAGTCATTTAAAAAATTATATTTGCATTCCATACCTTTTGGAATTTTTAAGTACAACAGAGTTGCTTCCCCATGAACAAATGATAATAATAAGATGAACTAAATGTCACATCAATATTTATGATTGCACAGATATTGTTATTATATATTTATAACACGATTGACTTTCCTTCAAAGGCTTCTATGGGCATAACATGCATGTGCATTGGATATCCTCTTACTTTCTGGATTTCAAATGCTGCATTTAGTTATTTTGATAAGTGCATTACTCTAGAACAAGTAACTTAATTTTTTTGTTGGGTAAATGTGGTTATCATGCAGCTCTGGAGGTGTAGTTGTACAAACTGATGGTTGGATTGTAATGAAAAGAATTATTGACTGGGCATGGTGGCTCATGCCTGTAATCCCAGCACTTTGGGAAAGAATTATTGGCTGGGCATGGTGGCTCACGCCTGTACTCCCAGCACTTTGGGAGGCCGAGGTGGTGGATCACCTGAGGTCAAGAGTTCAAGACCAGCCTGGCCAACGTGGTGAAACCCTGTCTCTACTAAAAATGCAAAAAATTAGCCCTGTGTGGTGGCATGCACCTGTAGTCCCAGCTACTTGGGAGGCTGACAGGAGAATTGCTTGAACCCCGGTGGGGCAGAGGTTGCAGTGAGCCCACATCGCACCACTGCAATCCAGCCTGGGCAACAGCAAAACTCTGTCTCAAAAAAAAAAAAGAAAAATTATCTGGTGATATGGCAAGTGGTTTTCTAAGTTGCAGAAATTAGCCTGTGGTTTTATATTTAATTTGTTCAATGCTGACTCTGCCATTTGCCAACCATTTGACTTTGGGCAAATGTAGTGTGCTCACTGATTGGCTATTTAGCTGCCATCCCCCTTCTTCCCTCCTACAAGCACCCAGTGTTTGTTCACATATGCATCTGTCATGACTCAGAGGAAAGTGGTATCATTTCTAGCTCTGGGAATGGCCCTTATTGTTAGCATTCTAGCACATATGTCCTTGAGCAGCAGTTATTGATTTAGGAGTCATCTTATAACCTGCGTTGTCCTAGACATCTTGAAGAGAAGAACAGATAGTTCATACCCAGGAGGAAGGAGCATTCTTCCCTATGCTGGACAGGAAAAAGGAAACATTTAGCTCAGATTGTCACCATGACCCATGTTTATGAACATCAAGGGATACAGGTATAAGATGAAGCTGGCACTTAGGTCCTTGTATGACACCTAGGGAGAGTTCAGCCACTGCACTCTCAGTTGCAGGTGATAACGAGTATTTCCTTATTGATGGAGTTTGAATAGGAGCTTCAGTTATTTACAACCAAAGCGTTCTAGTGGATGGTTAAAATGCCTTAAAACTAAGCTCACTCATCTTTAAGTATCTACTTCATAGGATTTTTTTGAGGATTGATGGAGAGTAAAAAATTGATTTAGCAAACACTCTATTTTATATTCCCCTTAGTAGACAATATAGTTCTCAGACCGAATATTAGATACTTCATCATATTTGTTGATTCACAGTTTATGTGAAATCTACTCTATTTGCCAACTGTTCACTGGCTTTGTTTTGATTTTCTCTGTGTTTCTACATTTGCTTTAGTACGTTTACCAGATTAGAGAATCATGGTGTCAGCATCCGTTTTGAGAAATGAACACTCCCCTTACTTCCCAAGCCTCTTTGTCTTTTACTGCTTCTTCCATCTTTAAAATAAGATGGAAAACTAGGAAACAGAGGTTATATTATTTTTCTAACTCTAGTGAAAAGGCTAGTCATATGAGAAGATAATTTTCACATTTTTTTTTGTTTGTCAGTGAGAATATTTTTACTTAGCATTGCTAGTTAGCAGCAGAGTTAACCCTACCCCCTATTTTTGGCCTTTAGTTTTGTTGGCCTGTTTTCCCACCTTATGGGGAAAATAAACCAATAAAACAATTCTGTGAGGATAGCTCTCACAATAAGTTATTGTTGGTTTTACTAATTTGCAGAATGTGGTTTGTTGACAGGGATATGTTAGTCTATCGTTTTTAGTCTCACCCTCTACATTTTTGAGCTGTTGTCTTTATTTTTTTTGCATTAGCATTTCTTTATTAACCCACATCTGGGGCCTGATGGTGGGTGTGTAATTGTAATAATGTTATTACGTTTACTGGTGTAGACCACAGGAGCCCAGGTGGCACAGTCTTGGATAATGTCTTTAATTGCTTTGTTAAAAGATATATATTTTTTAGACCTTTCATTAAGTAAGTTCTCTTTGTGATGTGCTTGTAACAATTGCCCTAGGCCAGTAGATTTCAAAGTGCTTTCACTCTAGGGATGTTTAGAGGTGCTCTAGGGAGTCATAGAGAAAAATGAGGTAGAAATCAAAGTCATGAGGCACCGGCTGGTGAATGCCTCCTAAGAACATATTTCAGCAGAGCCCTCTGTTAGTCATCACCAGGGGATTGGAAGTAGATTGAAGATGAAGTCTCTTTGCTAGTCTGGGTGTAAAATCATTTTTAAAAGTGCTATGGTCTGAATGTTTGCATCCCCTCAGGATTTGTATTTTGGTATCATAGCCCCCAAGGTATTAGGGTATTAGGAGGTGGGGCCTTTGAGAAGTGAGCAGGTCATGGGTGGAGTCATCATGAAAGGTATTAGTGCCTTTATAAAAGAGGCCCAAGAGAGCTGTCTTGTCCCTTCAGCCATGTGAGCACACAATGAGAAGATGGCTTTTATGAATCAGAGAGGGGGCCCTCACCAGACACTGAATCTACCAGCACCTTGATCTTAAACTTCTCAGCTTCCAGAACTCTACTGTGAAAAATACATTTGTCTTGCTCGTAAGCTACCCAGTTTATATTTTGTTATAGCAGCCTGAACAGACTAAGACAAAAGGGTATCTGGGTGTCTGATCAAAGTGAAACCAAGAGTTCTAGATGGATAGCAAGAGCTGGAGAGGTCTGACTGTGGAGTTCTGACTGCAGGGGACAGCATCTAACCCTTTTTCAAAATCGGCTTTGTGACAGGCCCTGCACTAAGCCTTTAAAAAACATTATTTCATTCAGTCCTTATAACTTCCTATGGGTGGGTATTATCATCTCTCTTTAAGTTTTGGAGACGTAAACCAATGGGTTCAAGGTGATTCTGCTTGTAAATAAAGAGACAAAGGATAGGACTGCCAGGCTTCAAAGCTACAATATGAGTTTTACAAGATCTCAACATGTTCCAAATTTGAGGACTGGAGTTTGCAGGCCTCTACTCTCTGGAGTGAGAAATGAACAGGAGCAGTGTAGGAAACTGTACAATGCAATGGAGATATAAGGCACTATAAGGAGTTCAACTTAAACAGAGAAACAACTTGCTTATCTAGCAGGATTTAGAGGCTAAGAGTATTCTCAATTTCTTTTCTTTTAATATCAGTGACAGAAGCATGCTGATGTCAACTGGCCAAGTCGTTTTTGTCTATTTGGTTATTAAATGCCACGTCCATGGTGAATGCTGTCATAGGCAATAACCTGCAACTAAAAGATAATCTCATATCCTGCCCCCCTGACAGTCCCCATTCTCATGCCTCTTCTCCAGACAACTTAGGATCTCATATTCCAATCTTTCTCCTTCCAGACCCCCGGCACACCAGCTATTCCATTTGCTTTCCTACATGTCCATATATTTCCTTACTTCAGGCCACTTCCCTTCTAATACAAACTGGATGTCCAGGTTCATTGGCCAAAGCTCTGTTCATTGGGCTAATTAACCTCATTACTATTCTCAGTGGCACCTCTCAATGGGTTTTGAGTTCAGCACCAATCCATTTTCATTATTCCACATACCAAGCCAACCCATCACTGAACCAAGCTTGGTCCTTTTCCTCCTTTGTCAGCTGGTCATAAAGTTTGAACTGATGAAAAGGCACCAGTGTAACAGTGGTGGGTAACATGGGAAAATGGGCCACATCCTCTTGGAGCTTACTTATACCTTATGAACATATTTGTCCCGATCCTGGATATACCATCCCATCTTATGATGGATCACTGTTGGCCTTCATGCACTTAGGTCTTTGTGAATCAATCTGGTGGAACCCAGCTCATGATAGGCATCTCTAGCCATATGGTCAGTCGATATCTCATGATTAGTTGCATGGTCTCTATTAGAGCCCATTAGCACACCAAGAGGTGCTCTTTGAGTGGTATATATTTCTCTGCTGCAAGTAGTCCACACAAAGTGGTAGACTTGGAATAAGAGGTCAAAAAGGGTCAAATAAATGAGCATATGAGAATATATCTCCCTATGCCAGCAAACCAACTAGTTTATTATGATTTTCAGGAAGGCTTAGAGCTCATCCTACTTACCAAAGTAGTAAGAAACATGCTAGTGATACGGCACCAGCATCACTTGACAAGCTCAAAGGCGTCTGTCTTCTAAAAGTTACAGTTCTCATTAGGAGGTGCTGTTACAGAACTGGAATCCTTAATATCAATAAATACTGAAGTATCCCCAAATAGTGGAAGCCAGTTAATAGCACTTAAGCATAAGAGGCAAGGTAAATGTAATTACTATTACAGAGGTAGCCAAGGGAACCTGACCAATAGAGAGCTATGTGATGGTTAATAGAACACAGTGCTCCTAGTGGCTAGAGTGATCAGCAGACAAGTGAGTTTCTTAATTTATACCATTACAATAAATCATGAATTGATAATCAGAAGACTGAAGACAACTCCACCAATTAAAAGTAATGGTTCTTTGCCCCATTTCTGGTCCTGAGCCAGTTCTCAGTCTTAGACTACATTAACTGAAGGAGAGGCCAGGTCCTCCAAGGACAAACATTCCAACATCAGAGTAAGTGTATACAGTAATGATTCCCTTAGTTCCACAGTATAGGGACCTATGGCCTTTACTTGAGTAACCATACATTGAAGAAATTGGAATATCCAGAACTTCTGAGGGCTATTAGACATATCGCAGCATATGGTACGATCATGGTTTATTGTTACAGTGAAAACATATGAGGACGAGGCTCCATATGAAGTCTTAGCCTGGGTTTATCTTCGTGGCCCCATCCATTTCAGAATGTATAATTGCAATGATCATACTTGGTAGTTGACAGAAATTTCATAATTCTTTTTTAAAAATATAATTTCAACTTTGGTTTTAGATTCAGGGGGTACATATTCAGGTTTGTTACTTGGGTATATTGTATGATGCTGAGGTTTGGAGTACAATTGATCCCATCACCCAGGTAGTGAGCATGGTACCCAATACACAATTTTTCAACCCTTGCTCTACTTCCTTCCTCCCCACCTCTAGTAGTCCCCAGTGTCTATTGTTGGCATCTTTATATCCTTGAATACCAATGTTTAGCTTCCACTTATAAATGAGAACATGCAGTATTTGGTTTTCTGTTCCTTCATTTATTTGCTTAGGATAATGGCCGCCAGCTGCATCCATGTTTCTGCAAAGAACATGATTTCATTATTATTATTATTATTATTATTATTATTATTATTATTATTATTATTTTGAGACAGAGTCTCACTCTATTGCCCAGGCTGGAGTGTAATGGCACAATCTTGGCTCACTGCAACCACCATCTGCCGGGTTCAAGCGATTCTCCTGCCTCAGCCTCTCGAGTAGCTGGGACTACAGGTGCACACCACCACACTAGGCTAATTTTGGTATTTTTAGTAAAGATGAGGTTTCACCATGTTGGCCAGGCTGGCCTCGAACTCCTGACCTCAGATGATCCTCCCACCTCAGCCTCCCAAAGTGCTGGGATTACAGATGTGAGCCACTGCACCTGGCAGATTTTATTATTTATTTTTCATGGCTGTGTAGTATTCCAAAATGTCATACTTCTTTCTTGACCTGTGGTATAAGAGCTATCATGCTGGAAAAGGGTGAGTGGAAGCTTATGACCTCCCCTCTCCCTGGACAAATCAGTAAGTCAAAACCAATATTGCATCTCAGGAAGAAAGATTAATTCCTCAGTGTTTGTAACTGACAGCGCAGAAAAAATTCTATAGGAAGCTCTGGAGCTTAGGCAGACCCTTCATAGTTGACATAAATTGAGGCAAGTCGGCCAGGTGTATGTATTTCCATACCAGCCACTCATTGACTATAGACAGTTCCCTGGGAGGGAGTGTAACCTTAAGTGAGACAGTTTCTTGTGGCCAATGTCAATTCCCAAAGCAGAAGAGAGCTGTGAATTCTTCATGCTAATATTCCTAACAGCTAAAGGCTAGGTGAGTTGGCCCTGCTAAGGGAAGCTGGGTGCAGCAGCAAAATGTATTTTACATAATGTCCTTCAATATATGCTAATTGCATTCCACCAGTGCTAGTTCATGATATATGAGCCAGTGCTGGTAGACAGGAAGAAATGGGCTCAGAGTAACAACGTCTGAATTTCCATAGCAATTTATTTAAGCAACAATTGGTACTTGTATATGTCTATCAGATACCTTAGGAAAGTAAGAAGGCTCAGATACTGAATTGGGATCTAGGGTAGAACAATAGTGGAGCAGGGTAGCTACAGGCATACACACCTCTGGCATGCCATTTGCATCTGACTTGTTCCTGCTCTAAACTGGAAAAGAAGCATGGATCTTGTTTACATCTTTTGCCTTCATTCCTCATGTTCTTTATCCCAAAGCTATCCCTGGATGTGGAATGAAACTAACAACTTAAGGTAGTGAAGAATTACGCCTCTAGAGTCAGACAGAAAGAGATTTTGGTGTTAACTCTGCCTTTTCCAGATGGGTGAACTTGGCCAAATTTACCAAAACCTGTAAGGCTCAGTCTTCCTATCTTAGCACTGCTGTGAGAATGATTTGAGTTATATTTATTATGGCATATAGGCCATGATTAGATTTTATTAAACATTAGTTTTATTCTTTCTACTATTATTAACAAAACTGGGCAATTATTTTATAGCCTCTTCATCTCATTATGTGACTCCAAATAAAATTGGGTTAAATAGAATTCCCAGGGCAGATTTAAAGAGCAAAAGTAGTTCCCAGAGAGCAACATATGAATCAGGAAAGAGTAGTAGTCCACCCTATTTGTATAGAATGTCATCATAATCCATCATCATCATTATCACACTTACATAGCCTTGTCATATACCAGGCATGGTTCTAAATGATTTTAAAATGTTTTATTTTATAATCTTAATCACAAAATAATGAGGTAGAAACTATAAATTCCTTTTTAAGATTGAGATGTTGAAGCATCTGGAGATAAAGTAATTTGGCCAAGATCAGGTATTTATTAAGAGGCAGAGCTGGGATCCAATTACGGCAGGCTGGCTCTGGAGCCCATATAGTTTATGATGCTGGTGGAAGAGGTTAAGGGGTTCACTGTCAATGTCACTGTGGACACTGCCAAGTGTCTACTCTTAGTTCAGGGATCTTCCACCATGTCTTGCAAAATAATTACCTCTGAAATTCTTAGCAAAAGGGCTGTGGGACCAGAAAGACAATGAATGTGGTGGGTCAGGGACAGTTCTGTGTGAGGCCTTGATGACAATCCTAATTGATCAAATAACCTCATATTTTTTTTAAAAAAAGTTTTTACTGTCCTAAATAATAGCTCAAGTAAACCAACAGAAATGAGTCCAAATTTATTCTTTTTGAAAAATTACTCCTTGGGACCCAGTGTCTGAAGTGACTTCAAGGCCAAAAAGCGTGCAAGCAGCTGTGTCTTTCTCTCTATATAGGAACCCTATTTTTAATTCCCCCCCCTTTTATTTCTTCCCTCATGAAATAGTTCTGGTGTCTTGGTCCATTTTGTGCTGCCACAGCAAAATGCCCAAGACTGGGTAATTTACAAATGACAGAAATTTATTTAATAACAGTTTTGGAGGCTGGGAAGTCGAAGCCTCTGATGAGGATTTTCTTGCTGCATTCTCATGTGGTGAAAGGCAGAAGGGCAAGAGAAAATCAACTTCCTGTGTAAAGCTCTTTTTTAAGGGCCTATAATCTCATCTGAGGGAGAAGCACTTATGGTTTGATCTCCTCTTAAGAGCTCTACCTCTTAATACTATCGCATTGGCAACCCCTGAATCTTAGAGGGGACACATTCAAATCATTGCCATCTGGGAAGAAAAAGACTGAACAAATTGTTACATAATTGATGAATTAATAAACCACTATTGTCTGAATTGATATAGTAGAGAAAATTTGTATGCTTGACCATGTACAACAAGGAGATGGTAGATCTGGGGAAGTCTTCCTCAAGGAAGTAGCATTTAAGCTGAGATCTGAAGGTTGGTAAGATATTACTAGGTGAATTCACCCATATATTGGAGTGAGAAAGAGTGTGGTATTTTTGAGAAAGTGCCTAGAATAGCTGGAATCTAGAGATGAAAAAACAAAACACATCTATTTAGGATGGAAAGAAATGAGCTTATATCATACCACAAGGAGCCTTTGGAAGTCATAAGAGTTTTTACCTTTATTGTAAGTGTTGGAAATCTATGAAGGTGTTGTAAGTGAGGGGTTACTTTAAAAATATATCAGATTTAGATTTTTAGATTTTAACTATAGCTGCAATGTGAAGAATAGCCTGGAAGGAAACTAGAGAGGCTATGGAAGCCAAGTTAGGAGGCGATTAGACATGAACAAAATGACTTGGGTTACGTGGCATGGGCAAAAGTTGAGAGATTCAATAAACATAGATTCAAGTTGATGATTCATTAGAGATAAAGCACAGGGAGAAGGAGGTGCCAATTCCAGCTCCCAGTTTTCTGGCCTGAGTAACTGGTTAAGAGATGGTGCTTGTTACTGAGATCAGTGGATAGGAGAAAGAAGCAGATAGGAGGAGTAAATCATGACATTGTATGTCTTTCTCTATGAAAGAGATTGCTGTTAATGAGAATTTCCATGTATTCAGTTCTACATTTTATTTGGATCTTCTTATAAAAAAGATATTCTGGAGCCTAAAAATGAAAATATTTTAAATCTCACACTTTACGGAAAATGGTAACATTTTGATGTAACAGGAGTAGAAACCATAAGTCATAAAATCGCAGATGTTTATGACAAAAATGTTTGTATTCCCAAAAATTCCATCCTTGGCTTTCTGTTCTACATGTCTTCCTGGATAAGCATATCTCCTCCCATGTATTCATTATCACTTGCATTTCAGTGATTCCCAAAATGCTTATCTCTAACTTGAAAGTCTATTGTTAGATGCAGATTCTTCTATCAGCTGTCTACTTGGATGTTACTCAAAGTATCTTAACCTTAGCACGTCTACAAATGAACAAATTATCCTTCCCCATTTACTCTTCTGTGTTTTGTATGCAGGTGAAATGATTTGCCATCTACCTAAGTCCCTACACCAGAATCCCAAAGAATTCAAGACTCACCTTCTCTATTTCACCAACTACATCTAATCAAGTCACCAAATCTTGTGGGATAAACTTCTTTTTTAATATTATTATTATTATTATTATACTTTAAGTTCTAGGGTACATGTGCACAACATGGAGGTTTGTTACATATGTATACATGTGCCATGTTGGTGTGCTGCACCCGTTAACTCGTCATTTACATTAGGTATATCTCCTAGTGCTATCCCTTCCCCCTCCCCCACCTCAAGACAGGCCCCAGTGTGCGATGTTCCCCACCCTGTGTCCAAGTGTTCTCATTGTTCAATTCCCACCTATGAGTGAGAACATGTGGTGTTTGGTTTTCTGTCCTTGTGATAGTTTGCTCAGAATGATGGTTTACAGCTTCATCCACGTCCCTACAAAGGACAGGATCTCATCTTGTTTATGGCTGCATAGTATTCCATGGTGTATATGTGCCACATTTTCTTAATCCATTCTATCATTGATGGACATTTGGGTTGGTTCCTGGTCAACTTTCTTAAGTATGTTTTATCTTAGCTCCCTCTTTTCCATTCCTATTGTGATTATTATGTCCAAGGTCTTCACCATTTATCACCTTAATGACAATGAGATTTCCCACTGGTGGTCATTCCATATGAATTTCAGTATTTTTTTTTTCTATTTCTGTGAAAAATTCTATGTGATATTGATAGGAATTGCATTCAATCTGTAGATTAATTTGGGTAGGATGGAGTTATTGACAATATTAAGTCTTCCAATCCATGAACACTGAATGCCTTTTCATTTTATTGTGTCTTCTTTCATCAATGTTTTACAGTTTTTATTATGCAAATCTTTAACCTCCTTGGTCAAATTTATTCATAAGTGTTTTGTTATTCTTGGTGCTATTTTAAATGGGGTTATTTTCTTGATTTTATATTCAGATAGTTCACTGTTAGTGTATAGAAATGTAACTAATTTTTGGCCAGGCGTGGTGGCTCATGCCTGTAATCTTAGCACTTTGAGAGGTCGAGGTGGGCAGATTGCCTGAGCTCAGGAGTACGAGACCAGCCTGGGCAACATGATGAAACCACATCTCTACTAAAATACAAAAGAAATAAGCCAGGTGTGGTGGTAGGAGCCTGTAATCCTAGCTACTCAGGAGGCTGAGGCAGGAGAATTGCTTGAATTCGGGTGGCAGAGGTTGCAGTGAGCCGAGATTGCGCCACTCCATTCCAGCCTGGGTGATAGAATGAGACTCCATTTCAAAAAAAAAAAAAAAAAAGAAATGTAACTAATTTTTCTTTATTGTTTTGTATCCTGCACCTTCACTGAATTTGTTTACTAGTTTAAACAGTTTTTTTTTTTTCTGGAGTCTTTAGGGTTTTCTACATTTAAGATAATGAGATCATGTCATTTCCAAACAGTGACGATAAGATTCTTCCTTTCTGAATTGGATGCCTTTTATTATTTTATTTTTGCCCAATTCCTCTGGCTAGGACTTCCAGTACTACTTTGAATAGAAGTGATAAGAGTGGTCATCCTTGCCTTGTTCCTCACCTTAGAGGAAAAGCTTCTAGTTACTTACCACTAAGTATGATGGTAGCTCTGGACTTTTCACATGTAGCCTTTATTATGTTAAGTTACTTACTGTTTATAGTTTGTTGAGAAGTTCTATCATGAAAGGGTGCTTATTTTTGTCAGTGTTATTCTGCATTTACCGAAATGATCATATGATATTTTTCCCTTTATTCTGTTAAATTGGTGTATCACATTAATTGATTTTCTTACGTTGAACCATCCTTGCTTTCCAGAGATAAATCCCACTTGGTTGTGGTGCATGATCCTTTCAATTTGCTACTGGATTAGGTTTGCTAGAATTTTGTTGAGAATTTTTGCATCAATATTCATCATGGATATTGACCTATAGTTTTCTTTTCTTGTGGTGTTTTTGTCTGGCTTTGGTATCAGGGTAATGCCAGCCTCATTAAATGGGTTTGGAAGTGTTACCTCTTCTTCAAATGTTTAAAGAGTTGAGAATGATTAGAATTAACTTTTCTTTAAATGTTTGGTGGAATTCACCAGGGAAGTCATCTGAATCTTGGCTTTTTTTTTTTTTTTAAGGGAGGTGGGAGATTTTTTTATTACCGATTTAATCTCCCTGCTGGTTATAGGTCACTTCAGACTTTCTATTTCTTCATGATTTAGTCATAGTAGATTGTATGTTTCTAGGAATTTATCCATTTCCCCCAGCCTATACAGTTTGTTGGAACATAATTGTTTATAGTAGTCTCATAATCTTTTTATGTTTCTGTGGTATCAGTTGTAATGTCTCCTTTTTCATTTTTCTGGTTTTATGTATTTTTATGTATTATTTTTCTTAAGTAGTTTCACCTAAGAGTTTGTCAATTTTGTTTATGTTTTCAAAAGAAAAAAACTCTTAGACTCATTAAATTTTTCTATTTTTTTCCCTTTTTAAAATTTATTTCTGCCTCAGTGTCCTTTTTAATAGTGTTTGCCTATGTATGATCAAGTAGTGTCTTGTTACACAACCATGAAGTGGCAAAGCCAGATCTTGAACTCAGGTGTATCTAATTCCAGCCACTAATCTATCTGGATTATTTTCACTCAGGGTGGAACAAGCTTGAAAACTAGGAGGCCAGTCAACAAGTTAGCTGCGATGCATTCAAGCACAGTAAGTACAGAGAAGGCCATGAGCAGGGTCAAAGGTTTCTAACAATGCAGAGTGTGTGTAAGAAAGAGTCTGTGTATAGTAAAGAAAGAAAATCACCAGGCCATATTCTCTCAAATCAACTTATTATTGTTATTATTCATCTTATTATTTTTCGAGACAGAGTCTTGCACTTTCACCCAGGCTGGAGTGCAGTGGTGTGATCTCAGCTCGCTGCAACCTCTGCCTCCCAGGTTCAAGCCCTGCCTCAGCCTCCCAAGTAGCTGGGACTACAGGCACCCGCCACCATGCCCGGCTGATTTTTGTATTTTTAGTAAAGACAGAGTTTCACCATGTTGGCCAGGCTGGTCTTGAACTCCTGAACTTCAGTGATCTGCCCGCTTCGGCCTCCCAAAGTGTGGGGATTACAGGCATGAGCCACTGTGCCTGATCTTCAAATCAGTTTTTGAACTTGATATTTCAAACTTGTGTCTAATAGATTTGGCCAAGTTCTGTTTTAGGATATCTGGAGAATGCTGGGATTCCTCACTTTGAAGAGCTTTACAATCTGATGCATTTGTCAGCATTTGAGTATGATCTCAACACATATCTCTGGGGTGAGTCTATGGAATTATAATATTACCTCTGATTGTTATGGTAAGCTCCCAGCACAGTGCACGCTGTACAGCAAGCCCTCAATTTGTATTTGTTCAATGAACATTGTTTTTAATTTACACAGGCTTGCCTGAAAGGGTAGGTGATGGTAGGTAAGGCCTTTTTGGTAGGGAGTGGGTACACATAGATATGTAATTTGGTCTCAAATTTTCTTTGCTATTTCACTTTAGGTGTTTAGTCGGTCTAGGTTTTGGAGTGTAATTGGCAGCACCATGGGTAATAGAGGGATAATTTCTTACATTGGCAGAAAGGCATTAACTAGCAAGTAAGAGAAAAATAAGAGAACAAAGGACATTGGGAGCAACCTTAGGCTATCTCTAGTTTGGAAAACTCAATTTGTTTTGTAAAACCCCTGACGATACACTTTCAGTTTTAGGCTGGAAACCCCTTATGGAAAGTGAAACCAGATAAAAATCAAAAAAGCTATAGATTCTGAAAGAATGAGAGAAGGTGCTTATTTATTAACCTCTCTCAAGAAATACTAATATTTTGAAATGTTTTCTGAGATTGGCACTGTTTGGGAAGGTAATTGAAAATGTTGTGTATAAATGCACATAAATCAAGATGTATTTCTACTTCTGGGATGTTTTTCAATGATGTTTACACATTTCAATACTTTAAAATTGAGGTATGATTATTAAGATACACAGTTCACTGAATTTTTACTATGTGCCAGGCCCTTTGCTGGATACCTTATAAATGTTAGCTCTCTTTATTTAATTCCTCAGATTAACTTACTGTCTTGAATATGATTTCCCTCAATTAGCCTTCTCTGTAGTAATATCTCAAGGCTGCCTTCTATTTGCCAACCCCACTTCACTCTTCCTTGTACGCATTTTGCAGAGATTTACTATGTCCAGCTGCACATCTCAACTTTCACATTTTATCTCAGCACCCTACACCCACCTCTCATTATCCATAGCTATACCCCAGTGACATACCTAGTACCTTAGTCATGCAATCTATTTGCCAAATGAATGACCATTTAAAAACCTTTATCTTCAACACTCCTCTTTTGTTGCAATGCCTACTTCCCTTTCTTACTTATTTGGGAAAAAGAAATTCCTGCTTTCTCCTCTTGGGGACTAAATGTTCCACAAGGTTTGGGTAATTCTTCTCTACCCAATAGGCAGCCTCAGAAAATGATTGGTCAGGGTAGAGGCATTATGGGAATTTTTTTGAAGTATAATCTGAAAAAAAACTTATAGAATGGGTAGGAGGCCAACAGGAGAGCTAAGCATTCATTCACTGCAGGAGTCCAGAGGAGAGGTAATAAAAACCTGAGCCAGGGACAAGACAAAAGGGCCAGTATCTTCTGCTGCTGATGTAGCTGCCACAGGGATTAGGGCTGGTGAGCCACGTGTTTAAGTCTCAGGTTCCTTAATGCCAGCTGTGTAGTCTTAGTCACATTTCTAAGCCTCAAGATGCCACATGTGCATGGTCATAGACACTTTCCTAGGATTGATGATGATCATTAAATTAGAGAATATTTGTAAAGTTCTTAGCACAGTGCCTGGGCATGTAGTAAGTACTTAAGTCTATTATCAGCTCAGGAAATAACTCTACCTAACAGGTTCTGAGGCATAAAAGTAAACAAGATTCATTCCCTTCAAATTTATCTTCTTATGCATGTATTTACTGAGTGCTTAGTATGTGCCAGTCATAGCACTGGACACCAAAGTCTCGGCAGGGAATAAAATGAAGTCTCCAGTCTTACAGGAGTCTTATTGGAGGGGCCAAGATTTGAGTGCAGGAGCTACAGAAAACAAGGAAAAATCATATATTTTATCATGTAGTATTAATGAGTGCTAACACTTCAAATAAAATAGCATAAAGGTGCAGATTGAAGAAGGGGATTAATTTCATTTATTTGTTTTATGCTTAAAAGTTTTAAGTAGCATGAAAATAACATTAATTTTAAAAAATTCAAAATTGCACATGGCATAGCACCTTGGGATGATTTTCAAAATTTCCCAAATTCAGGTAATGAGCATGCATGCATTTTATTTTTAATATTCATAAAATGTTCCCATGTAATCATTTTTATAAATATAATTTTAAATTTACAATATTCAATATCTCAATAGTATGAAAGATATGCAGGAGAAAATGAATTTTTCTTCCATGGTGGACACCTGTCCTCTTCCCATAGGATACGGCTATCTTGGCATGTCTTCCCAAACAGTCTATGTATGTGTTATCAGTACTTTCATTTTGGAAGTTTCTCAAAATTACAGCAAAGATGCAGATACAGAACAAAGACATTTTTCCTAAACCATATGAGAGTTTTCCATCCTATTCCTTATCACTCTTGAATTTTTTATTGCATGTTTCCCATATTTTCTATGCACAGGGCATTCTCTTATGTAACTAAAACATACCCATCAAAATTAGAGTTAATGATGATACATTACTGCCATCCAATCTGTGCGTGTGTGATTTTTAAAAAAAATTTATTTCAATAGCTTTTGGGGTAAAAGTGGTTTTTTTTGTTACGTAGATGAATTATATAGTGGTGAATTCTGAGATTTTAGTGCACTTGTCACCAAGCAGTGTACACTGTTCCTAATGTGTAGTTTTTTAATTCTTAGCCTCCCTTCTACCCTTCTCCTTCTGAGTCTCTAAAATCTACTATATCACTCTGTATGCCCTTGCATCCTCATAGCTTAGCCCCCAGGTATAAGTGAGTGATTTTCCACTCCCATGTTACTGCGCTTGGAATAATGGCCTTCAGTCCATCCAATTTCCTTCAAAAGACATTATTTCATCCATTTTTATGGCTGAGTAATATTCCATGGTGTATGTATAGCACATTTTCTTTATTCAGTCATTAGCCAATGTGCATTTATGTTTGTTCCACATCTTTACAATTATGAATTGTGTGGCTATAAACGTATGTGTATAAGTGTCTTTTTCATATAATGACTTCTTTTCCTTCAGGTAAATATCCAGAGTGGGATTGCTAAATTGAATGGTAGATCTACTTTTAGCTCTTTAAGGAATCTCCATACTATTTTCCATAGAGGTTGTACTAACTTACACTCTCATCAGCAGTGTATAAGTATTCCCTATTCCCCACATCCACACCAACATCTATTGTTTATTGACTTTTTAATAATGGCCATTCTTGCAGGTGTAAGGTGGTATCACATTGCTATTTTAATTTGCATTTTCCTGATGATTTATGATGTTGAGTATTTTTTCCATATGTTTGTTGTCCATTTGCATATCTTCTTTTGAGAAATATCTATTCATGTCCTTTGCCCACCTTTTGATGAGATTATTTGTTATTTTCTTGCTGATGTGTTTGAGTTCCTCATATATTCTGGATAATAGTCCTTTGTTGGATCTGTTGTTTGCAAATATTTTGTCCCATTTAGCGGGTTGTCTGTTTACTCTAATTATTATTTCTTTTGCTGTGAAGATGCTTTTTAGTTTAATCAGGTCCCATTTATTTGTTTTTGTTTTTGTTGCATTTGCTTTTGGGGTCATAGTCATAAATTCTTTTCCTATGTCGATGTCTAGAAGAGTTTTTCCAAGGTTCTCTTCTAGAAGTTTTATGGTTTCCACTCTTAGATTTAAGTCTTTGATCCATCTTGAGTGGATTTTTGTATAAGATAAGAGATAGGGATCCAACTTCATTCTTCTACACATGGCTTGCTAGTTTTCGCAGCACCATTTATTAAATAGGATGCCCATTCCCCAACTTATGTTTTTGTATGCTTTGTTGAAGATCCGTTAGCTGTGTGTATTTGGTTTATTTCTGGGTTCTCTATTCTGCTCCATTGGTCTTTGTGACTACTTTCATACCGGTACCATGATGTTTTGGTAACTATAGCCTTGTAGTATAATTTGAAGTTTAGTAATGTGATGCCTCCAGGTTTGTTCTTTTTGCTTAGGATTGCTTTGGGCTCTTTTTAGTCCCATATGAATTTTAGCATTGTTTTTTCTAGTTCTGTGAAAAAATGGTGTTAGTATTTTGATGGAAATTGAATTGAATCTGTAGATTGTTTGAGGCAGTATGGTCGTTTTCACAATATTGATTCTTCCAATTCGTGAGCATGGAGTGTATTTCCATTTGTTTGTGTCACCTGTGATTTCTTTCAGCAGTGTTTTGTAGTTCTCCTTGTAGAGATCTTTCAGCTCTTTGGTTAAGTATAGTCCTAGGTTTTTTTTTTTTTCAGCTGTTGTAAAAGGGATTAGTTCTTGATGTGATTCTCACTTTGGTCATTGTTGGTGTATAGCAGTGCTACTGATTTGTGTACATGGATTTTGTAACCTGAGACTTTACTGAATTCGTTTATTAAATCTGGGAGTCTTTTGGAGGAGTCTTTAGGATTTTCTTGGTATAGGATCATATCATCTGTAAACAATGACACTGAATTCCTCTTTTCCGATTTGGATGCCTGTAATTTCCTTCTCTTGCCTAATTGCTCTGGCTAGGACTTCCAGAACTATGTTGAATAGGAGTGGTGAAAGTTGGCATTGTTGTCTTGTTCCTGTTCGCAAGAAAAATATTTTCAACATTTCCCCATTTATTATGATGTTGACTATGGCTTTATCATATATGACTTTTATTATTTTGAGGTAAGTCCTTTCTGTGCTCAGTTTGTTGAGAGTTTTTATCAAAAAGGGATGGTGGATTTTGACAAATGCTTTTCCTGCATCTATTGAGATGATTATATGGTTTTTAATTTTGTTTTTAATTTTGTTTATGTGATGTATCACATTTATTGACTTGTGTATGTTAAACTATCCTTGAATCCCTGGGATGCAACCCAATTGATCATGTTCTTTTAAATGTGCTGTTGGATTTGATTAACTAATAGATTGTTGAGAATTTTTACATCTATGTTCAACAGGGAAATTGGTCTGTAATTTTCTTTTTTGTTGTTGTGTCCTTTCCTGGTTTTGGTATCAGGGTGATAATGGCCTCACAGAATGACTTAGGGGGGATTCCCTCTTTCTCAATCTTTTGAAATAGTTTCATTAAAGTTGGTACCAATTCTTTGAATGTCTGCTAGACTTCAGCTGTGAATCCATCTGGTCCTGGGCTTTTTATTGTTGGCAATCTTAAAATTACTGACTCAATCTTGCTGCTTATTATTGGTCTGTTTGGGGTTTCTATGTCTTCCTGATTTCATCTAGGAGGGTTATATGTCTCCAGGAATTTATCTGTTTCCTCTAAGTTTTCTACTTTGGGTGCATAAAGATAATCATAGTAGTCACAAATAAACTTTTATATTCCTATGGTGTTGGTTGTAATGTCTCCAGTTTCATTTCTAATTGAATCTAATTTCTCATTTGGATCTTTCCTCTTCTTTTCTTGTTAACCTAGGTAATGATCTATCTATTTTGCTTATATTTTCAAAGTATCAGCTTTTTGTTTCATTGATCTTTTGTAGTTTTTTGTTTGAATTTTATTTAGTTCTGCTCTGATCTTTGTTATTTATTTTCTTCTTCTAGCTTTGGGTTTCATTTTTTCTTGTTTCTCTAGTATCTTGAGGTGTGACATCAGGTTGTCAATTTGTGCTCTTTCTGACTTTTTGATATAAGCATTTAGCACTATAAACTTTGCTCTTAGCATGGCTTTTGCTGTCTCCCAGAGGTTTTGATAATTTTGGTCAGTATTATTCAATTCAAAGAACTTTTAAGTTTCCTTGTTGATTTCCATGTATTTGTGTAGTTGTTTGTATTTGAGAGTTCCTTTTGGAGTTGACTTCTAGTTTTATTCTACTGTTGTCCTGAGAAGATACTTTATATGATTTCAGTTTACTTAAATTTATTGAGATTTGTTTTGTGGCCTATCACGTGGTCTATCTTGGAGAATGTTCTATGTGCTGATGAGAAGAATGTATATTCTGCAATTCTTGGGTAGAATATTCTGTAAATGTCTGTTAAGTTCATTTGTTCTAGCATATCATTTAAATCCATTGTTTCTTTATTGACTTTCTGTCTTGAAGATCTGTCTAGTGCTTTCAGTGGTGTGTTGCAGTCTCCCACTATTTAGTATTGCTGTCTATCTCATTTCTTAGGTCTAGCAGTAATTGTTTTATAAATATGGGAGCTCCAGTGTTAGGTGCATGTAAATTTAGGATTGTAATAGTTTCTTGTTGGATTGATCCTTTTATCATTATGTATAGTGATATAGTGACTTTTTTTTTTTTTAGTGTTGCTTTGAAGTCTGTTTTGTCTGATATAAGAAGAGCTACTCCTGCTCACTTTTGGTTTCCATTGACGTGGAATATCTTTTTTTCATTTGGTTACCTTCATTTTGTATGAATCCTTTTATGCTAGGTGAGTCTCTTGAAGATAGCAGATATTTGGTTTTCAATTTTTTATCTATTCTGCCATTCTGTATATTTTAAATGGAGCATTTAGGCCACTTATATTTAATTTTAATATTGAGATGTGAGGTACTATTTCTTACCGTATTAATTGTTACCTAGATAGGTTTTTTTGGTTGTGTTATTGTTTCATAGACTCTGTGAGCTTTAAGCTTTCAAGAGGTTCTATATTGGTGCATAATGGGCTTTTGTTTCTAAGTTTAGAACTCCTTTTAGTATTTTTTTGTACTGCTGATATGGTAGTGACAAATTCCCTCAGCATTTGTCTGTCTGAAAATGACTTTATTTCTTTTTCATTTATGAAACTTAGTTTTGCTGGATACAAACTTCTTGGCTGACAGTTATTCTGTTGATGGAGGCTGAAGATAGGACCTCAATCCTTCTGGTTTGTAAGGTTTCTGCTGAGAAGTCTGCTGTTAGTCTGATGAATTTTCCTTTGTTAAGTTACCTGATGCTTTTGTCATACTACTCTTAGAATTCTTTCCTTCATGCTGAGTTTAGATAATCTGATGACTATATGCCTTTGTGGTGAACATCTTTTTGCCGTGAATTTCCAGGTGTTATTTGAGCTTCTTGGATTTGAATATCTAGATCTCTATCCAGGCCAGGGAAATTTATCTTAAATATTTCCTCAAATAAGTTTTCCAGACTTACTGTTTTCTTTTCTCCCTCAGGAACATCAATTATTCTTTGGTTTGGCCAGTTTACATAATATCATATTTCTTGGAGATTTTGTTCATTTTGTATTCTTTTTAAAAATTTTTTGTCTGATTGGCTTAATTTAAAAGTCTTATCTTCAAGCTCTGAAATTCATACTCCTACTCAGTCTGTTGTTAAAACTTTCCACTGCATTTTGTAATTCCCTAAGTGTGTCTTTCATTTCCATAAGTTCTGATTAGTTTTTCTTTATTATATCCATCTCTAGAAAATTCTTAATTCATATCCTGAACTTCTTTTTAAATTTCTCTGTGATGTTTTTCTCCTTTCTCTAATATCTTCTTGAGTAGCTTAATAATTGATGTTTTGAATTTCTTATCTGATATTCCTAAGGTTTCATTATGGTTAGGATCTATTGCTGGAGAGATAGTGTGATCTTTTGGGAGTGTTATGGAACACTGAACTGTCATATTACCAGAGTTACGTTTCTGGTTCATTCTCATTAGGCCAGACTATTTCTTCTAAGTATTCTTGAATTTATGTTTGATTTGGTTGTGTTTCTTTTGTCTGTTTTTAAATTTCTCTTTTCCTCTTAAGAATGTGACTTTAGTGCTTATAGTTAATTATAGCCTAACTTGGTTCTTGGTGCTTTCAGGGGTGAAGACTCTGTAAGAATTCCTTAGTTATAGAGAGTCTCTGATTTTTGGAGCTTTTCTTTTTTTTTTTTTTTGTTTTTTTTTTTTTGTTTTTTTTTTTTTTTGCTTTTTTTTTTTGTTGTTGTTATTTTGTTTTGAGACAGAGTCTTGCTCTGTTGCCCAGGTGGTGTGCAGTGGGGGATCTCGGCTCCCTGAAACCTCAGCCTCCCAAATAGCTGAGACTACAGGTGCACACCACCACACACACCTAGTTCTTTTTTGTATTTTTAGTAGAGACAGAATTTCATTGTGTTGGCCAGGCTGGTCTTGAACTCCCGGCCTCAAGTGATTCACCTACCTTGGTCTCCCAAAGTGCTGGGATTACAGGTGCTAGCCACCATGCCCAGCCTATAAAGAATCTTTGTATGATGGCTTTCACATATGCTGGTTGTAGTAGCAATGTGCTCTGTGTGTGAGCAAGTTTACTGTCTCCTATGGGGTTGGAATGCATTTATATATTTGTTTGTTTGTTTATTTATTTATTTATTTTTCCCCGATATTTTATTTACTGATTTGATGGTTTAGGCTTCAGGCCAGTAAGGGAAGTGTTCCTGGGTAGGAACCAGTTGTGGCTAAAGCAGGTTGGTAAATGCATTATCCAATGATGGACGGAGGTCCTAAGATCAACAGAGGTGGCTGGAGGAGCTCTTGGTGAGTCGCACTGAGGTCTTATCAGGGGGAAGGGTTGGAGCCACCTCAGCTCCCCCTATCAGGTCAGGAGGATAGTTATACACCCCTCAGACACACTCCTTTCTCAGTGTTCTGGCTATGCAGCTCAGACTGTCATCTCTTTTCATCTGTAGGAATGCTGATGTTCCAAGTATAGAAGAATTGTAACTGTCTCTCATGCAAGCCTGAACCTGGAGGGTGCTCCTCCTGTGAGGATGCAGTTACCCTGATGTGTTCCAGAAAGGCTGCCTATAGTTGAATCCATGCCAGCCTTCTGTGAGAGAACCTCCAACTGTGCTTGCAGTGGTGGACAAGAGGGGAAAGACATCCCCTTCTCCAAGACCCTTTGTATGCACCAGGGCTGTCTGACTGTTGGGTTAGAATTGCAGACTTTCCTTGCTGAGCCAGCACTGCAACTGTGCCTCTGCTGAAGGAAACTTCCCACCAGCAGAAAGATCTGGTGCTGAAGGCCTGCCATCTAGATTATTTTGACCCATTGGGTGTTCCCTTGATGTGGTGCACTCCTTCTAGGAGTGGAAGTCCCTGGGAGCCAGACTACTATGAGTGTTGTTGCTCCTCTGGGTCTAGCCACTCAGTGAAGTTGCCACACTCCAGGCTGGTGCTCGGGAGTATCTTCAAGGTATTTGGTGATGTGACTTTTCCTCAAGTCTCCCAGTAGTGGGGAGCAGCACTGGCTCTAATGGGGATGGCAGTGGAGTGAGGTAGACTATGGGAGATTTCTTCGTTATTGATAGACTTAGTGTGTTGGCTTTCTCGAATACCAGTAATAGTAATGAACTGGTCATTTGGACAGACTTAAGACCACCTGTTTAGCCAGAGTGGTGCAGGTGGTGCAGGCAGTAGTGATAGCTGAGATTGTGCAGCTGTTTTCTCCTTCCTGGGTGCAGTGTTATTCTACCAGGAAATGCTTCAATGGACTGTGTTGGTTGGCCTCCAGCAAGGAGGTGGCGCTTACAAAGGAACAGCAGCTGTGGTAGTAGCAATGAGATTTTTGCTTGTCTTATGTTGCCCAGGGGCAGTACTCTGGTTTCTTAGGCAATGAGTGGGGTCACAAAGCTCCCAAAAGTTTCTGTCCTTTGTGTTAAGCTACCAGGGAGGGTGGTGGGGCAAAGCCAGCGAGGGGCTGGGTCAGGCAGGTTTGCACTCTGAGTTTCCACGTGCAGGTCAAGCAGCATCCCCTGTGGGTGTCAGGGGATGGAGGCAGTTCTCAGGCCACTGGGTTGATGTTCCATAGGGGAGTGTTGCTGCTTCTGCTACACAGAAGAGTTCGTGTAGGAAGTGGGGAGTAGCAGGTGGCAGTAAGCCCCACACAGATCCCATGCACTTGGCAAGGCAGATCCATTCTCGCAGTGCTCCACTAGCAGCAATGGGCTAAGTTCCAGGTACCTGCACTCAGAATTCTCAAGTGCCCTGGGGCATAAACTTTCCCCACGGAAATAGCAACTGGGGCTTTCAGGTCATGACTCTCCCCATCTGCTGAAAACCTGGGTGCCCAGCTCCTACACTCATGGCTGCAGCCTGCTTTTCACTCTTCCTGACCCCAGCCCTGGCCAAGGGAGTTTGTTCCTACTGGAGGTTATATCGTGAAACCCAGGTGGGGGCTTCTTTGAACATGTGACCACTGCCTGAATAATTTGGCTGACCTCTGCAGGGTCCCTTGTGAAAAACAGTAATGAATGGCTTCCCTATAGTGACAGTGAAGATGAAGAAAAGTAGGTAAATTCAAGAAAAATCAAGAAGTTAATTTAAGTGCACTTTGTCACAGATCAATTATGGGAAATGTAGACGGCTTCAAAAATTGCAATTGCAGGTTTCTAGCTGGCATAATGAGATGGTGGTGTCATTCACAGGGAAAGGATACTCCAGAGGAGAAGTGATTGGGGGATTTAAGGTGGAAGTAGTTGCTGAGTCCAGATTTGAAGTTATTCATATGGGAAAGTAGAACAGCTTGCTTTTGACACATTTTAGACACTAAGTGGATATATTGATTAGTCAAGTAGATACAAGTCTAGGACTCAAAGATATGTTCTAGGCTAAAGATAAAAATTGGGGAGTCACTGATATATAGTTGGTTTTTTGAATCAAGATATTAAAAGATGAAATTTCCTAGAGAAATAATATAGAGTGAGAAAAGAAGGCACATGTCCCTGCTTCTCAAATAAGGGTACAAGAACTCCAGAGAAATATTCTCTGTATTTACCAATGTTCTTGAAGAGCAGGGAAAATTTCAAGTCATAGACACAGCTCAAATTCTTCAATCACCAGTTTTATTTAAATATTTGGGATGAGGGATATTATAGAGTATAACACAATGTAGAATTCTGTAGATTAGAATGCAAAATTTACATAAATCATAAGACTAAAGAAGAGAATTAATTTATCTGTTTGACACCGTTTCCTTGAGCTAAATCTTCAGTTCTTCAACCCAGGGTGTGAGAAGTCATTGGCAAATTGGTTAGGTCACAATTATAACTACTTATTACATAGTAGTTCTCTTCCTTTACCTTATGTGTATATAGTCAGTGATTTAAAAGTGGAAGGGTGAAAAGGACACAAATACATGAACATATATGCCAGTGTCATGGATTAGAAGAATAAATACTGTTAAAATGTCCATAGTATTCAAAATGATCTACAGATTCTATCCAATCCCTATCAAAATAACAATGATGTTCTTCACAAAATAGAAAGAACAATTCTAAAATTTATATGGGACCACAAAAAACCCTGAATAGACAAATTTTGAGCAAAAAGAAGAACGCTAAAAGCATCACATTCCCTTACTTCAAAATATACTACAAAGCTATACTAACCAAAACAGCATAGTACTGGCATAAAAAAATACACATAGACCCATGGAATAGAATAGAGATCCCAGAAACAAATCCACATATCTATAGGCAACTGATTTTCAACAAAGGTGCCAAGAACACACAATGAGCCAAGGACAGTCTGTTCAATAAATTGTGTTGGGAAAACTGGATACTCATATGCAGAAGAATGAAATTATACTCTTATTTATCACCATATACAAAAATACCCTCAAAATGGATTAAAGACTTAAATTTTAAACTGAAAACTATGAAACTAGTAGAAGAAATACAGGAGTAAAACTCCTTGACATTTTTCTGGGAAATGATTTCTTGTATATGACTCCCAAAGCACAGGCAACAAAAACAAAACTAGATAAATGAGATTATATCAAACAAAAAAAATTCTGCACAACAAAGAAAACAATGAACAGAGTGAAGGGACAACTTACAGAAAAGGAGTAAATATTTGCAAAGCATACAGCTGATAAAGGGTTGATACCCAAAATATATAAGGTACTCATACAATTCAATAGCAAGGAAATAGATAAACTAATTAAAAATGGGAAAATGACCTTAATAGACTTTTCTCAAAAGAAGACGTACGAATGACCAACAGGTATATGAAAAATGCTCAATGTCACGTATCTTCAGAGAAATGCAAATCAAAACCACAATGAGATATCACCCCACTCCTGTTAGAATGGCTATTCTCAAAAAGATGAAAGATAACAAGGGTTTGTGAGGATGTGCAGAAAAGGAAACGCTTACACACTGTTAGTGGGAATGTATATTAGTAAAGCCAATATGAAAAACAGTATGGAAGTTCCTCAAAATATTAAAAATAGAACTACGATATCATCCAGCAATCTCATTACTGGTTACATATCCAAAAGAAATGAAATCAGTATGTTAAAAAAGTATCTCTACTCCCATGTTTATTGCAGCACTATTCACGATAGCCAAGATATGAAAAAAAAAACCTAAATGTTCATCAATAGATGAAAGGAATAAAGAAAATGTGGTGCATTTACCCAAAAGGAATACTATGCAGCCACAAAAAGAATGAAATCCTGTCATTTGAGATGACATGAATAATCTGGGGGACATTATGTTAGGGGTGAAATAAGCCAGGGACAGAAAGACAAATACTACATGATCTCACTAATATGTAGAATCCAAAAAAGTTGATTTCATCAAAGTAGAGAGTAGAATGGTAGTTATCAGAAGCTGGGGTGGTTAGGGGGCAGGAGAAATGGGTAGATGTTGGTGAAAGGATATATAATTACAGTTAGATAGAAGGAATAAATTAAAGAGATCTATTGTACAACATGGTGACTATAGTTATCAATATATTGTATTCTTGACAATTGCAGAGATAGTGGATGTTAACTGTCCTCGCTGCAAAAAAGATAACTATGTGAAGTAGTGCATTTGTTAATTAGTTACTTAGGTTGGTGCAAAGGTAACTGCAGTAATTACCGCAAAGTAATTGCCATTAAAAGTAATGGCAAAAACCTCAATTACTTTTGCACCAACCTAATAAATTTAATTATTCCACAATATATGTGTACCTCAAAACATCATGTTGTAGATGATAATATGTACAATTTTGTCTTTTTATCTTTTTTTAAAAAAATGTTGGATTGGATTTCAAAAAAGAAAAAGAGAAGTAAATTCTCTCTGCTGCTCCTTGTAGGAGACCATGAGTCTCCAGACGTCCTTTCTCATTTGATTTACATTAAGTCTGTGATGCGGATTGCACTGTTTAAATGTGGAAGCCCTATGCAATACACCAATTGAGAGACTGGTATTTAAGAGGCTACCTGTGAATCCTGTGGTTCCAAAATTAGTGAGGTATTCCTCAGTGGAAAGTGCTTATTTTTTTTCTTTATTCTGCAAGAATTTATTGACCTTCCATTGTGTACCCTGGGAGTGCAAAGATAAATAAGGCACCATCGCAGTCCTCAAGGATTTCAAGCTTAATCAAGAGAAAAAATGCAAAAAGTATTTTTATATAGTATTATAAGTTGTGTTTTCGAACAGTGATTACATTGCCATAGAGAAACAGAGCAAACAATCATGTGTGGCATGGGGGTACAGGTGGAATTCATGGAAGGCCTCGCAGAACATAAATTTTTTAAATAATGGGTTAAGTAGAATACTGGAAGAACTGCACAGAGACATGATAAAGATTAGTGAATTCAGTGGTAACATGAGTCAGGGCTTAAAAGCGGTGAGGAAGAAGGGATAGGAAGCTTCGAGAACACAGAAGATTCTAAGAGACATGAAAAGGAGGTTGGACTTTATCCTGTAAGCCATGGATAAAAATGTGAAACAGAGAAGTAGCGAGATTAAATTTGAGTGTTAGAAATATCACCTTGGTAGCAAGTGGAGGAGGGGCTTGGAGGGAGAGCGACAGTACCAATAGTTTAGATGTGTGCTGTTCATATGGTAGCCACCAGCTACGTGTGGCTACTGAGTACGGGAAATGTGCTAGTCAGAATTGAGACGTTGTCAGTACAAAACGTGCTCTAGGTACTGACAAGAAAAAACTTTGAAGAATATAAAATGTCTTACTTATATTTAATACTGACTCGATTTTGAAAACAGTAATATTTTAGATATGTTTGGTTACACAAAATGTACTATTAAGAATTAAAAAAATAAAAAATAAAACTGGGAGAGAAGAATGTTCTGCTTTTGTGGCACATGCTTGGCATCTCCTAGAGCCAGCAGTTTTAGCAGGTGAGGGAGGGGACGACTGGATGAAAACCATACACCTTGTAAATGACATTCCAATCCAAATGCTTCACAAGTAACAGGATGGTAATACATTGGGTCTGTGAAAATGTAGTCTAGGTGTTTTCAACCTCAGACCACATTACTTCTTTGGAAGAACAAGTAGCAAGGAATTTGAACTTAGTATTAATGATTATATATATAATTAACACATATATAGCTCTTCATCTGTGCCAAGTTCAGTTCTTTATTTTTCTAACTTTAGTGAAGTATAGTTGACAAATAAAAATTGTATATATTCAAGATGTACATGATGTTTTGATATACACATACATTGTGAAATGATTTCCATAATCAAGATAATTAACATATCTATCACTTCACATAGTTAATTACTATTAACTGTGGTCACCAGAACATATTTATCTTATAACTGCAGATTTGTATCCTTTGACCAACATCTACCCATTTCCCACACTCCTAACCCCTGGTAACCACTCTTCAACTCTCTGTTTCTATAAGTTTAACTTTTTAATATTCTACATATAAATTAGATTATGTAGTATTTATCTTTTGTGTCTGGCTTATTTCGCTCAGCATAAGATCCTCCAGGTTCATCCATATTGTCACAAAAGACAGAATTTCCTTCTTTTTAAAGCTGAATAGTATTCCATTGTGTGTATGGAAGTGTATACACACATAATACATACATACATATATGTACATATCTATACCTATGTATCTATCTAGTACATAATTTCTTTCTTCATTTATTCACAAAAAGAAACTTAGGTTGTTTTTATACTTGGCCAGCCTGAATAATGCTGCAATGAACATGGGATTGCAGATATCTCTTAGAGATAATAATTTTATTTCCTTTGTATAAATACCCAGAAGTGAGATTGCTCGGTCATGTGATAATTCTATTTTTATTTTATTATTTATTTATTTATTTATTTATTTTTGAGACAGAGTCTCACTCTGTCACCCAGGCTGGAGTGCAGTGGCATGACCCTTGGCTCACTGTAACCTCTGCCTCTTGTGTTCAAGCAATTCTCCTGCCTCAGCCTCCCGAGTAGCTGGGACTACAGGCATGTGCCACCATGCCCAGCTAATTTTTGTATTTTTAGTAGAGACGGGGTTTCACCATGTTGGTGAGGCTGGTCTCGAAATCCTGACCTTGTGATCTGCCCGCCTCGGCCTCCCAAAGTGCTGGGATTACAGGCGTGAGCCACTGTGCTTGGCCTATTCTTATTTTTTATGGGGAACCTCTGTACTGTTTTCCATAATGGCTGTAACAATTTACATTCCCACCAACAATATATAAGAGTTCCTTTGTCTCCACATCGTCATCAATACTTGTTTTTTGACTTTTTAAATCAAGTTCAGTTCTTAGTTCTTTTCTTGAATTAATGCATTTGACCCTCTAACAACCCTATGACATGTGTATTCTTAATAGCATTTTCCAGCTGAGAAAGCAGGGACATAGGAGTTAAGTAATTGTCCAAGATCACACTAATACATGTGAGATCAAAGACTGAACCCAGAAAATCAGCTTCTGTGGTGTATTATCTTAATCATAACAAACAGCAGCCTCCTTGGTCGTCAGCTCCCTCCTCGTGACTCAGGGATGAAACATCTTACTAGAATAAAAGAAGAGAGGCATCCATCAACCAGCTACCTGTAACGCTAGTTCCATTGCTTAGTAATCCTCATTGGTAAGAAATATATATATATATATATGATATTATATACATGATATATATGATATATATATGATATATATGATATGATATACATCATATATATGATATACATGATATATATGATATATATGATATACATCATATACATGATATATATGATATATATGATATACATGATATACATGATATATATGATATGATATATATGATATATATGATATAGATATGATATATATGATGTATATGATATATATGATATATATGATGTATATGATATATATGATATATATGATGTATATGATATATATCATATCATATATATGATATATATGATGTATATGATATACATCATATATATCATATATATGATGTATATGATATATATCATATATATCATATATATGTGATATATATCATATATATGTGATATATATGAGATATATATGATATATATGATATATATGATATATATGATATATATGATATATATATGATATATATGATATATATGATATATATATGATATATATGATATATATATGATATATATATGATATATATGATATATATGATATATATATGATATATATGATATATATGATATATATATGATATATATGATATATATGAGATATATATGATATATATGAGATATATATGATATATATGAGATATATATGATATATATGAGATATATGATATATATGATATATATGATATATATGATATATATATGATATATATATGATATATATGATATATATATGATATATATATGATATATATATGATATATATGATATATATATGATATATATGATATATATATGATATATATATGATATATATATGATATATATGATATATATATGATATATATGATATATATATGATATATATATGATATATATATGATATATATGATATATATGATATATATATGATATATATGATATATATGATATATATATATAGAGAGAGAGAGAGAGAGAGAAAGAGAGCCTTATACTCATGTTCTCCCTAGTGATGATTACAATGTGCCATGCTTTGTATCTGCTCCATCACAAAAAAATGCTGTCATTTGCAAAAACATTGGTTATTCTGGAGGACTTTATGCTAAATGAAATAAGCCAGACAACAGGAAGACAAATACTACATGATCTCACTTATATGTGGAATCTAAAAAGTCAAATCTATAAACATAGAGACTAGGATGATGATTAACAAGTACTGGAGGTAGGAGTGGAAATGGGAGGATGTTGGTCAAAGGATACAGATTTCCTTTAGGTAGGAGGAATAAATTCTGGAGACTTAATGCAAACCATGATGATCATGGTTAATAATAATATTTTGAAAATCATTAGATAGTAAATTTTAAATGTTCTCACCACAAGACAAATGATAAGTATTTGAGGTGACAGATATGTTGATTAGCTTGATGTACTCATCCCACAATGTGTGCATATATCAAAATATCACAATATCCCCCATAAATATATATAATTTTTATTTGTCAAATAAAAATAAATTTTTGCCATGTTGAGTTTGGATATTAAAGTCAATTAAAGGAATTGTTATATCAAACAACTTTAGGCTTCCAGTGATAATGGGTAATTTTAGGGGAGGTGGAGGGAGAAAAAAATAGGGTCTGACAGACATCATCGCTCTTTCTTATAAGAACAAAGCTTTTTATCAGATGAAAACTGATATGGTTTGGCCCTGTGTCCCCACCCAAATCTCATCTTGAATTGTACTCCCATAATTCCCACGTGTTGTAGGAGGGACCAGGTGGGTGATAATTGAGTCATGGAGTGGTTTCTCCCATACTGCTCTTTCAGTAATGAATAAGTCTCACGAGATCTGATGGTTTGATAAGGGGAAACCCATTTTGCTTGGCTCCTATTCTCTCCTTGCTTGCTGCCATCCGTGTAAGACGTGACTCGCTCCTCCTAGCCTTCCACCATGATTGCAAGACTTCCCCAGCCACGTGACTGTAAGTCCAATTAAACCTCTTTCTTTTGTAAATTGCCCAGTTTTGGTTATGTCTTTATCAGCAGCATGAAAATGGACTAACCCGAAGACCAAAGCCTAATCAACCAGCATTTCCAAGGTTCTGACAAACAGCTATTTGTATCAGATTAATGCTGTATAACTTAATTATTTCTGCCACCTCCTGATACTTTAACTCCGGGGCAATGTGGTACATCAATGGAATGGTGATGAATAAAAGAAATTCATGTTCTGCTGCCCACTCTCCCATTTTAGGCTCTTCTTCCACCCACATATACACACTGTCCCTCTTGTATATAATTTTGATTGAAATCATATAAGACAATGATTTCTAGAAGCCACTGCTGTGAAGAGCAAAGCCGCAAAGGCACTCCAGACAGGATAATACTTGAAAGTAGCAGAAGTGCACATCAGAGGGATATTAACCTGGAGTCAGGTAACAGCAGGTTCAAGATCTTTTAAGCCATTACTTGCACTGATCTAAATTAAAAGCCCCTAGGAAAAAGTGTGCTAATCTAAAAACTATCTTATTCCGTCATATTTTTTAACTAGAACAAAGTCAATGAAGAGAATGAAACTCAATTCAAATTGTAGTAACAATCTGCATAGAGCAATGAGTAAGCTTGCTAACTTTAGATTTAGATTTGTCTGGGTTCAAATCTTGACCTTGGGCACATTAAGCTCTCACTTAAAAAGAAAATAACCTTGTTTTACATTTCTCTACATTCTTATTTTTAAGGTGTGATACCCTATTGTGGTATCAGATTATTAGGATAATTATTATATCCTAATATATCCCAAAGGATAGTATATCCTAATATATCCTATATTATATATATCCTATTATATATAGGATATATAATAATTGGGATATAATTATTAGGTTATAATATTAGCATAAAAATTATCCTAATAATAATTAGGATATAATATGATATATTAGGATATAATAATTATCCTGATAATCTTATACCACAGTAGGGTAGGAAATGTGCACACTTCTGTGTACTTTCGTGTGTGTCTGTGTGTGTTGGGGCTGAAGGATTGGCAGGCATGTGATCTTGAAGATGTTGTATTCATTGCTTTGGACCTGGAAATTATTCGCTAGCCTATGACATACTGCAGTGCTGTGAACATATTTCAGTTGTGCCAAGTTAACCATCCCCTTAGTTTTCAGGGTGACTGGTTAGGACCTAGAAGAGTCACACCTCATTGCAGGTCGCCTCGAGTTTGCAAGCATCTTTGTCCCTTGACCACAGTGAGCCATATGAAATTCTGACTTTTCTACTAGTGCTTTGATGTAAAGTTTGGGAAGCACTGCTATAGGCAGAGGGAACCCACAGAAGACTTTGTAAAAGAGAGGCACGTGCAAAGAGGCTAATGTGATGTGATGTATCTGAAGTACTTACTTAGCACAGTGTCTGGCTTATTGTAAGGCCTCAATTGAGGTATGTGTCTAGCTAGGTATGAGCTCATTGAGAGAATATATGTTGAAAAATATGTGTCATGAATTTAGTAATAGAATTAAAATCAAATTGCATATGTTAATTATAAGAGATTAGCAAACAATAGAGTATATAATTGTTTTTACAGCATTTTTGTGTGAGGCACATTAATGATTTAATTTGTTATGTAATGCTTAGTGTACACATAATTTTTAGTTTCTTTTTCTTTCCTTCTTTTTTTTTTTTTGAGACAGAGTCTCGCTTTGTCACCCAGGTTGGAATGAAGTGATACAATCTTGGCTGACTGCAACCTCTGCCTCCCGGGTTCAAGTAATTATCGTGCCTCAGCCACTCGAGTAGCTGGGATTACAGGTGTGTGCCACCACTCCTGGCTAATTTTTGTATTTTTAGTAGAAACAAGGTTTCGCTATGTTAGCCAGGCTGCTCTCAAACTCCTGACCCCAAGTGATCAACCCACCTCAGCCTCCCAAAGTTCTGGGAATGTAAGTGGGAGCCACTGCACCCGGCAAGTGTGCACATACATTTGAGGAGCTCTCAATGAATCACACCTGCTCAGGGGTTCTAAGATTTCAATTTGGGATCCGTTGCCATAAAAATCAACAATGATATAGTCCACATTCTTCTATCCCTACACCATTTCCTGGTCTTTTAATAAGAATTATGGATGTTGGGGAATTTAGAGACAAATTAGAAATGATTAATTTTCTTAAAAATATTAAATTCTAGTGGGGGGATTAGATAGATACATAAGTAATTGTGATGTATGATAGAAAGTGCTAAATTCCACATGACAGACACAGGAACAAATGCTATAAGAATATACAGAAAGAAATCCTGTAAGAGGAGAGAGAAATCCACTCCATTTAAGAGGATCTGGAAAGGCTTCATGGAGCATGTGTCAGTTAAGGCTCTTTAGTTACTAGCGACAGAGAACTGAATGAAAAAGGGCTTAAGAAAAAAATAGAAGATATGGACTTTCACTATTAATATTCCATGAAGAGTTGTAGCTTCAGGAATATTTTGATCCGGTTGTCATACACCTAAAACCAGTGTTTCTCTCTTCCTTTTCAGCTTTGCTTCCTCTGTGATGGCTCTATTCGCAGACAATCTCTCTGCTCACTCCAATATCCTCCCAGGGGCAAGTTCGGCAAAAAGGAGAAACATGTTTCCAGCTGGGTTTCAGACAAATCCTAAGATTCACCAGGAATTTGGCCAATTTGGTCAAATGTCCACCCCTTGGGAATTACTATGATGGAACGATAGACTACCTTTCTTCCCTTAGGCTTGGTTTCATGCTGTGCTCTACAGCTCATGAACTGAGAGTGAGGGGCATTTTTCAAATAGGAAAGTGGGTTCTATTTCTAGACAAAAACAAAAAAACAAAAAACAAAAAAAAACAGTATTATTTGCAGAATGGCTACAAAAAATCAATAACTATCCATCAAAGGGTTTGATTTTTTATCTGGGCCTTGGAGTATAGGTGAGATCAGAAATGTTGAGAGCAAAGTAGTGTGAAAGTGAATAAATAAATTATTGGCACACAGATCCTGTTGCAGAATTCTTGTTGGGTGAAGTCATAGTCATAACCCTCCTCCAAAGGCACATTTCTCATGCCCTTAGTTCCTTCCACTAACGTTCTCCCATTTATGTCATGAGAGGTAGCATAAAACTCTGAAGCTGCGCCACTCAAAATGACAATGAATTTAGTAAAATTTACAAGTGAGCTCTTTAGGCTTAAGTGTCTTTGTATGGTCTATCATATCAAGGGGCAATCTGTGAGACAAAAAGGTACCAGGAAGTTCCATATTTCAGGAAGAAAAGGGTGGATTTTGTATCATATATCTCCCTATATCCAGTATAATGCTCAAGAATGATGAAAATGATGATGATAATGACAGCAATTAAGAGTTTTTGAATGCATCAAGTACCGTGCTAAGTGCTTTGCATGGATTATTTCATGAAGTCTTTATAACACTACAAGGTGAGGGCCATTTTTACCTCTATGTTATAGGTGAGGAAACCAAAACATAAAATATTAAATATATTGACTAAGGAAACAGTCAAAGATCAGATCCGGGATACAAAACCAAACTCTCATCTCTATACCTCCTCTCCTCCAGTTCTGATTCTTCTTTAATCTTAATCTCAGCACCTATGTAAATCAAGTAGCTCAAATCAGAAACTCAGAACTCATTGTTGACACCAACCTCTCCTTTACCCTATGTAGAGACTGCTAAGTGTTTCTCAAACTCCACATACCATTTCTCCTAGACCCACAACTGGGCTACATTTTCCCAAATTCCTGGCAATTAAAGACCATAAGACTGAATCTTGGCCAATAGAATGTGGGTGGAGGTGATATGTATCTCCCACGGTCCTACACCCTTCCGATCTCTCTCTATATCAGTGGAGAGGGCTTGAGGAGCGAGCGTAAGGTCCCGAGGTTGGACTGTGCTGCAAGGTGGCATGGTTCCCTAGATGACATCCTAAGGCAAACCCACATTGCTAATGTACGTTGGAAATACATTTCTATTTTATTTTTCTATTATTAAGCCGGAAATACATTTCTCTTATGAGAAGCTACTGAGATTTTAAGGTTCATATGTAGAGACGTTAGTCTATCATGATTAATACATCCACCCTGAAATCTATTACTAAAAATCTATCCTGAATATATCCAGTCTTCTGATTTCCATGCCTCTATCCTAGTCTAAGTTACCACCCACCATCCCTTGTCAAGATTGCAGCAGTAGCCACTCAAGGTGTTTCTTCTTTTCTTTTTATTGGTGACAGAGTCTGTCACCCAGGCTGGAGTGCAATGGTGCCATCTCGGCTCACTGCAACATCTGTCTCCCAGGTTCAAGCAATTCTCATGCTTCCGCCTCCACAGCAGCTGGGATTACAGATGGGCAACACCACGACTGGCTAATTATTTGTATTTTAGTAGAGACAGGGTTTCACCATGTTGCCCAGGCTGGTCTCGAACTCCTGAGCTCAGACAAATCACCCACCTCGGCTTCCCAAAGTGCTGGGATTACAGGTGTGAGCCACCGGGCCCGGCCTTAAGGTGTTTCTTATCACCACCCTTACCCCAACTACATTTTCCATATACTTGCAAAGGTAGACCTTTTTTTTTCCTTTTTTAGTAAAAATTGTATTCAGTGGTGAAATGATTCTGTATGATACTATAATGGCAGATAGATGAAATTACGTATTTGCCAAAACCCATGGAACTGTACAACATAAAAATGAACCCTAACATAAAGACCTCAGTTGATAATATTGTAACAGTAATGGTTTATCAACTATAACAAATATACCACACTAAAGCAAGATGTTAATAATAGGGGAAGCTGTGTATAGGTCAAAGGAGAAGAGGTATATGGAAATTCTCTGTACTTTCTGTGCAATTTTCCTGTAAACCAAAATTGCTCAAAAATGGAGTCTATTAATTTTTAAAAATCTGGTTATATCCTTCTTCTGCATAAAATCGTTTAATATCTTCTCATTGTTCTTAAACAAAACACGGTCTATGTGGCCCTAATGGCCTGGCCCCTCCATGTGCTTCCAGCCTCATCTCCCACACTTCACCAACCTCACTGTGTCCCTGACACGTAAACCTTCCATCAGTTCTTCAAAAGGGGCAAATGCTGTTTAACCAGGGCCCTGCACGTGCTGTTTCCTCTGATTGGGCATTTTGTCTCTCTTCTTTGTCCCCTCAAACTTCAGTTTTCAGATCCAGCAACACCTCTTCCAGAGAGGTTATTTTCTCACCATTCAGTAAATCAAATTCAGTAAATCAGAGCCCCATTATTTTCTCTCACAACTCTCTATTCCACTATAGTATTTATGGTGGATTACAAAATGAGAAATATTGTTTGTTTTGTTCCCTTTGCAAAACTTAGTAGCTAGTGTGGGAATTGGAATACAGCAGATGTACAACACAAAACAAAATAAGAAAAGCAAAACTTATATTGGACTCATGATGTGCCAAGCAGGTTTTCAATTATCTTATCTATGTTAACTCATTAAACTTTCCTAGCAACCTTATGAAATAGATACCATTAGCACGTCCATTTTCCAGATGAGTGAACTGAAGCCAGAGATGTTAAGTCACTTGCTGAAGACTTCACAGCTTGCCAGTGGTGGAGTTGGGATTTGGTTCCAGTATGTGTGGCTGTGGTGTCTGTCCTTTTAACTAGTGTGACTCTCTATCACTGACTAATAAATGAACAAACCAATGAAGGTAGCCGGTGCTCCTAACTTCTCATTAAACTGCCTGCCCTGTTCCCTGAAATTCACAGAAATGTTCATGACCATTTTTACTTATGTTTTTTTGCTCTTGCTCATCAGTTTATATTCCAAGTCCAAAGCTAAAAACTTCTCGTTATCATTATTTCAAATCTTCTCTTATGTTCCTTTTTTTTTTTCCAAAGGGCAGCTTCTTTTTAAAGTCTTTTGGCTAAGTGATAATAAATATATTGCCTTTCTCTCAGTAGAGTTTTGGGTGAATGGTATTCTGACTTTAGAGGTGATCAGTTAACTTTAGGGAGTAAAGAAAGATAAATCGATGTGGTCCATATTCAGCTACATTCTTCAGTGGATTATTACTTGAAGATCAAAGCTGGATTAATGAGGAAAAAAAACCTCCAGAAAACACTAGAGCATTATTGCATTTTGAGCCCATGGAACGCATTTTTCGTTTATTAGCTTTGGGACTTTCTGCTCATATTCTGTACCTGAAAATGTAGGAACATAAAGACAAAGGCAAAAAGAAAGAGCAGATATAATCAAGAAAAAAATGAGAATCTGTATAATACAACTGAAAAGGCTCATCTTTAAATTTAGTTGTAGAAACACAGGCAATAGCATTCAAAAAGGTATCAACTGACTTGGAATAATATGATCCATGGGCTTAACTAAGAACTTTGCCACAGGGAAGCCATACACATAAGCGGTTGCTGTATAGCTGTGATTTGAATTGTCAGTCCCCTCTGGGAGCCCAGAAGATTTTAAAGAGAAACTACAGTTGCTTTCCATCAGCTTACAGCATACAGGCAATTGCTTCTTTAAAAGATATATCTAAATAAACTGTCAAGATGATACGTGCTTTTAAAGGAATGTTTGTAGAATGTTCAACACAGCTACGATTCTTTCTGGTACAATTCAATAGCAGTTCTCAATTTTCTTTGAAGGGAAATATGCAGGATATAAAGAAACCCGCACTCTGCAGAGATGATAAGTGCAGTTGCCAGATCGAAGTAATATTTTTAGTTATGGTTTTAGTATATTAAATTATATTTTTATGGTGAATTATTGTTCTGGTTAGTTCATTGAGCCAATATTAATGTTAGCATATGGACTTACTATCTGGGCATTTATATAAATTATCAGAATGGAGGTCATTAGGGGAAGACAAAGAGAGAGTCACACAACATTAAGATTTTTAAAAGAATGTAGACATAGAACTAGGAATGTTGAGCTGTAGTTTTGGTACTAATCAATGAGCTGTTGGATCTTAGATAAAAATTAATAACTTAATTTTTCCTGCCCTCATTTATATAACTTACAATAATTAAAAGTAACTCAGTTGTTGCAGGGTTTTGATGATATAGTGTACACATATATGAACTAGCTGTGTAATCTTGAGGAAATGGCCTTTTTCATTTATTTGATAAATATTTATGGGATGTTTACCACGTGCCAGGTCTGTGCTTGGCCCCCATGATATGGTAGTATGTGTATACTATAGTGCATGCTGATGTCTACAAAGAGATACATGGTAGGTCCTCCTACAGTGTTTATGATTTACTAAGGATGAAAAATTTTAAATGATTAATCCTGCTAATCAAGGTGTAATTATATCCTGAGCTCAAGACTTGTCAGGAAAGGGACATGGTCCTTTAAACCATGAACAAGGGAACTGACTAGTATGGGGAAGGCAGGGAAAGCTTCCCTAAGGAGTGTCCTTGAGCTGAGATCTAAAGGAGAAACAGGAGATAACAAATGGAAAGAGAGACTAGCAGTTCAGACTAATGAAACAGCATATACAAAAACCCTGGGGTCAGCAGAATGGTGACTGGTCAGCTGAAAGAAGGCTGGGTTCCTGGAGGCAGAGTGTAAACTACAGCAAGTTTTCAGAGGAAAGCAAAGGTAGAATAAAAAAAGTCTTGCAGGCAGCATTTGAATTTTGTTGTTCTTTCCAGTTATAACAGGAATCTCAAGCTCCTCACTTAAAAATGGAGGAAATGGACTTAAAGAGCTGATTATGCATGTAAATCACACAAGGCTTAAGTTACATTAATCCATCTTGAATTACTATAAAGGAACACCTGAGAATGGGTGATTTATAAAGAAGAGGTTTATTTTGGCTTATGGTTCTGCAGGCTGTACAGGAAGCATACTGCTGGCATCTACTTCTGGTGAGGTCTCAGGAAGCTTACAGTCATGGCAGAAGGTGAAGGGGGAGCAGGCACATCACATGTCCAGAGAGAGAGAAAGAGCAAGAGAGAGATGGGGGAGATCCCACTCTTTTTAACAACCAGATCTTGCATGAACTTATCACCACTCGTTACCTTGGGGAGGGTACCAAGCCATTCATGAGGGATCCATGACATGCCTCCCACCGTCCCTACCTCCAGCATATTTCAATACAAGATTTGGAGGGGACACACATCCAAACCATATCACCGATACACAGTAGGCATGTAATAAGCAATTCTCTCAGACCATGTTCTGAACTATAAAAATCTTTCACTATTAGGCCCACTCTTCACCAAGAGGTTCTTATTTTATGCATATTTACAAAGCCTGATGCATTCTCATAAAACATTTTTCTTCCCTACAGCTGCAATAAATGGTAAATAGCAGGTTAATACTACCATCTTAATATCTAAAATTAGTAGTCTGTGGACTATTTGCCCCCCAAAACTTTTCTCTATGTCTCCAAGAAAATATTTATAATTGAAATATAATACATGTAGAGATGTGCACAAATCATAGCTGGACAGCTTGATGAATCTTTACAAAGTGAACAGGTACATGCAACCATCACCCAGATCAAAGAATAGTATATAAGCAGCACCCTGGGACCCTCTTCATGCCCCCTTCCAGTCACAGCCTTCCTTCCTTCCCAGTGGTAATCATTATGCTGTTTCCTGCTATCACTGATTCATTTTACCTTGTTTGGAACTTTAAAAGAGTAGACTCATACAGTATGTATTATTTTTGATAAAACTTTTTTTACTCATAACAACATTTGCAAGATTTTTCTGTATTATTGCATGTAGCAGTAATTTATTCATTTTCATTATTTCATAGTATATATGAAATATATATATAAATATATATATATATATAGTATGTATTCTGCCATGAATACATATAATTTATTTATCTGTTCTAGTGAGGATAACCACCCAGGAACATTTAATAAATATTTTCAAATGAGAAAATGAATACATTTCTCAAAGACTTACTCTCTTCAACTGTAAAACAAACTCAATAATAAAATCAAAACTTACTCTGTAAGATTGTTGTGAGTATTAAATGGAACAAAGCATACAAAATGCCCATTCAGTGACACACAGTAAGTCTTCATAAGTAGTATCTACTTATAATTATTTCAGGATTTTTTTTTCTTTTCTTTTCTTTTTTTTTTTTTTTTTTGTGAAGGAGTCTCGCTCTGTCGCCCAGGCTGCAGTGCAGTGGTGCGATCTCGGCTCACTACAAGCTCCGCCTCCCGAGTTCACGCCATTCTCCTGCCTCAGCTTCCCGAGTAGCTGGGACCACAGGCGCCCGCCGCAACGCCGGGCTAATTTTTTGTGTTTCTAGTAGAGACGGGGTTTCACCATGCTAGCCAGGATGGTCTCGATCTCCCGATCTCGTGATCCGCCCGCCTCGGCCTCCCAAAGTGCTGGGATTACAGGCGTATTTCAGGAATTCTTTTATAAAAGATTTAGAAAATGGGGGAATGTCCACAAGTGAAAAATGCTACCTTAACTCGAAGTGGCTAGAATAAGGTTCTAGAATTGTGAAGAAATCAAACTAAAATAAATATGCAAAATACTGTCTGTCACACCTTGTACTTTTTAAGCTAATTTGGCCCATCCAAGTACTATGTACATGATAAACGATGAAGTCAAGCTATAGATGTTTAAGCACTTTAATCACCTTGGGCTGTTCCTGTCCTCCTGACTTTGCACTTGTTCTATCTTGTTTCACCAGGCTCTTGACCCTCACATTGTTTCTTGGTTTCTGTACCATCCTTGCTATTTGGTACCAAACCATCTTGAATTTAAAAAATTTATACCTGCTGCTCCTTTATGTCTAGGACTGTATTTTATTCTGCAAATTCCTCCTACTTCTGGTCACCATATCCAGAAGTCTGAAGAGGGTTCAGATAGTTGTGCTGAACATATATGGGGCATTCGATATATAGACATTGATTGGCATATTGCCTGCAGATTTGAATCATGGTAAATAGGAATTAGTGGAAGCCTGATTATAGATGAATGCCACAAAGTCACTGAAGTGACCCTTCGGACACTGTTTGCTTAGCGTATCATTGATTATAGAGAGAAATTATAACAGCCCCAGGATTGCTGTGAAGGGCTAATTCACACAATGCTGTCACATTTCCCTGACTCCTCTGTTCAAGGGCCATATCCAGTCAAAATTCTTACTGCAGAGTATGCTGGTGCCAACAAAATCTCCGAGTCTGGCACAGAGCTCTCCTGTGAATATAGTGAATCCAGCTACCTGGTGGCAATCTCTACTTAAATAATCTGTAGAGAGTTGAAACTTAACATGTCCAAAGTACAACTTATTATCATGCCTTTTATCATTTCTAACCATTTCTCTCATATTCACAGACTTCATGGCACCATCATGCATTTTGCATCTTCAGTCAGAAACCTGAGCACTGTCTTTGACATCTTTTGCAACTTACCCATCACATCCTATCAATCATCAAGACCTGTCCATTCTGTCAACTAAATAAACTTAAAAATCTGTCTACTCCTATCCATTCATACTCAGTTTTCTTTGAATGCATAATTTCCAGTCCACAATAACATGTACAACTTTCAATTAATTTTCCTGGTCTTTTTTACTTGATCTCTCTACTCCTACTCGGGAAGACTCCTATAGTCAAAGGGGTCTTTCTAAATGTCATATTTGATCATGTTAATCCCCAGCCTAAAATTCTTTCGTAACTCCTTCTTGCCATTTAGATGAGTCAAGCCAACAATTTAGCATGGACTGTAGATTCCTTTGTAATTTTGTACCTGGGGGTTCACCACTTGCAACGTTCTCCATTCCAGCCATTCTAAGATATTTGCAACATGACATTTTAACATTCATCTCTGGACAGTTGCATATATTCTGACCTCCACATGGAATATTTTTCTTCCTGATTCACCATTTCCAGACTAGTCCTAATTATCCTCAGGTTTGTACTTCTGTATTAGCTCCTCCTCCAGTACCTTATACTTACTCCTTCAAACCAATTGTTGACTTCTTTGAAATTGATTGTTTACTCATTTGAATCCTCTCTAGACCATAAACTGATTGAGCATAGTAGTCTATCTTGTTTTCATTTTATGACCAGCATTGAGTGCAACACATGGCATAGAGTACTAGCACAAAACATTTGTTGGATATATGAGCAAATCCATTAAAAGTTAATGAAAGATGTGCTTATAGGAAAGTATTCAGCAGCTGCCATTTTATTTTATGATAGCAGTATACTAGATGTCAAACCAAGAGTATCTCAGTATTTTTTTTTTTTTTGAGATGGAGTCTCGCTCTGTCACCCAGGCTGGAGTGCAGTGGCACAATCTCAGCTCACTGCAACCTCCACTTCCTGAGTTCAAGAGATTCTCCTGCCTCAACCTCCTGAGTAGCTGGGATTACAGGCGTGTGCCACCACGCCCGGCTAATTTTTGTGTTTTTAGTAGAGACAGGGTTTCTCCATGTTGCTCAAGCTGGTCTCGAACTCCTGACCTTGTGATCCGCCTGCCTCAGCCTCCCAAAGTGTTGGGATTACAGACGTGAGCCACTACGCCCAGCCTCAGTATATTTTTAAAACATACACTTATTCGAAGTTTTCCTGAAAGAGACAGATAACCTGATAAATGCTAAATGCTAATGGAGTACATGAAAGTAAATATCACACTCCAGGCAAGCCATGTTTTTCTTTATAAACAGAGATGGACATAATTAACCCAATATCATCCATTCATTCTTTCCATAGACATTTACTATTCTCAGTAAAAATCCAAAGACCACAAAATTTGAGTTCTCTTACTGATATTTGGGATGTAACACTAACTTGTAGATATTCTTATTCTCTCAGTGTTTGGTGGCTTATAGCTATCTAGGTTAGAAGAGAAGGTAGCTGTGAAGTAGGGTAAAAAATAATACCTGTATTTTGCCACTTACTTAGCTGAAGGACTTCAGATATGATTTGGCTCTGTGTCTCCACCCACATCTCATATGAAATTGTACTTCCTAATGTTGGGGGAGAGACCTGGTGGGAGGTGACTGGATCATGGGGGTGGATATCCCTCTTGCTGTTCTCATGAGATCTTGTTGTTTAAAAGTGTGTTGCACTTCACCCTTCTCTCTCTCTCCTACTCTGCCATGTGAAGAAGGTACTTGCTTCCCTTTTGCCCTTCTGCAATGATTGTAATTTTCCTGAGGCCTCCCCAACCATGCTTCCTGTACAGCCTGCAGAATTATGAGTTAATTAAACCTCCTATCTTCATGAATTGCCCAGTCTCAGGTAGTTCTTTATAGCAGTTTGAAAACAGGCGAATACAATTTCCTATCAATTCTAGCAACAGAAGCATCTTCTTTTGCTTCCATCTACTTCAAATGTCATCTACTTGTTTCTACTTTCTATTACCAGCCAAGCCCAGGCCACTGTTATTTGTCACTTAGCCTTTCCATTGACTTTGCTGTTTCTAGGCTTGTCATAATCCAATTTATTCTCTATCCTTCAAATAGCTAGGGTGATCTTTTCAGAGGGCAAATTTGATTTTGACACTGCTCTGTTGGAAATCCTTCCATAGCATCCCATTGACCTCAAGATAAAATTCAAGTTCTTTATTGTCACCTAGGAAAGTGTGCCAGATTTGGTTCCTGCTACCTTTTCCCCTTCAGATGAGGAATTCCACATTTCCTTTCTTTCTTTTGTTGTATCCAGCTACACTGGCTTTTTCTTCGGTCTTAGGTGAGCAATGCTCCAAATCCCAAAGTAGCTCCTGTTGCTGGTGAATAGTGCAAGCTCCTTATTATATAGCCCACTGTCTTTCACCAGGGAGGTCACAGAGCTCCCACTGCATTTCACCAGGGACCCCCACACTCTAGGAAGATAGCAAATCCTAGAGGGAACAGCTCAAAGGCAGACAGGCCTGGGTTTAAATGCCCACATAAATGAAAAACAATAATATAAATAAGGAGACTAAAACATACTCACTATTATTTATTATTTGTATAGGGACTTTACTAATTGGTTTTCATTTATTGTCTGTTTTTGGCCTAAAAACTGCTGTATCTTATATTTATTCCTATTTGATACATAGAGAATGAATATGCAAAGAGGATAAGTATCTTGGCCATCCAGTGAAATAGGCAAAGGGAGGGTTTAAATCTTTCAAGTAGCCAAGGTCTGTGACAGATTCTAGTGACAAGATTCTAGTGACAGAACTTAACTTCTGTCATATATAGAACATTTCCAGGATATAACAAAGTATTTAGTGTGCTGCTTAGCGAACACTAAATTTTTACTATAAATAATTGTCCTTTCTGGAAGGAGCCAACCCTGTTTCTTCTCTGCCGGACTACATCCTTTTCATGGTTCAATGTTTACACAGCTTTTCTCAATCCCTGGTGTCACACCAATCATCCTCTGACTGACTCTACCATTAATTTGGCCTTTGTTTTGTTTTGTTTTTCATTCACCATGTAGGATCACAAACTCCTGGAGAGTGCTGGCTGCTTTTTTATGTTTTTCTGGCATTTCTCTCTGGACCTTGCATAGTGCAAAGCAATTGCAGACCACTCAATTCCGTGCCGGTTGAATGAATGTGTTAAGCCTCATAAGGATCAATCTTCTGACCTTGAACTCATTAGTACTGCACTCTAAACAGCTGAGCTAATGAGTTAGACTAAACAGTTAATTTTTTTTTAAATAAAGAAGTGCTTTGTGAGCCCCATTTATTGAATAGCCCTATGTCTCTTAACTAGGGGATATTTTTCCACCAGGAGACATTTGCTCATGTCTGGAGAAATTTTTGGTTGTCACAAAGTGGGTGGAGTTGGTACTAGCAATTTGTGTGTACAGGTCAGGGATGTTGCTAAACATCCTACAATGCACAGGACAGCCCCATCAACACAAAAGATTATCCAGACCATCATGTCCATAGCACCGAGGTTGAGAAGCCCTGGGTTAGACTAGGTTATATCAATAGATTGTAAAGCTTACATAGATTTTATCAGTTTATAAATATGTAGTATGAATCTATGTTGCAGCTTGCTTAGACTGCATATAAACGTATGAACAATAGCACAAAACCTGTATCTGCTAAATATTTTTTGAATCAAATTTTCAAAAACTACTAGGAAAGCTCATGTGTAAACTTCATTAATTCAGAACTTGAGGGAAAGCTACTTCTTACAGTGTGATTTGTATTACATAGGCACCCAGTTTTATGATTTGGCATAATATAACAATAATTCAATGTGTCAACTTACAAACTAATGCTCAGAAGATTTTAAAAATAGTTTTCATAAATTGATAAGAATCATCTGTTACTTACATGTTTTTATAGTCAAAGGATTGATGATAAAGTTTTAAAAAATATTTTGAAACTTATTATAATTTTAATACCTCACTCTCTTTTACCTTTATAATTTCAACTAAGAATTGCAACTCGTGTATCAAAGAGCATAAATTCCAAGTTAGTGGTATTTAAATTAATATATTATTTCATGATAACATTATGATCACATAATTTTTATATTGAAGTATAGTGCAAATGAAACCCACACACACATACACACACAAACAGAACAGCTGATGTTTGGATAGAGGCTAGAAACAGGGTCATGAAGATGGAACACTGGCTGTAAGAAAAGAATAGGATTACAAACAGGGATTCTTTTTTTGAGAGGTTGAACTCGTGTACCTGCAATGAAAGAATTTTTATATGTTATCCTAATATCTAAATTTTAAAATAAAAGTCAAAATAAATAAAGTTTCTCAAAACCAGAAAGATCATTTTTCATGTTAAAGAAAAGCATGTCTTTCCTGGGTCATTTGCACAAAGATTCCAAGAGGGAATTGGAAACTCTAAACGAGGCATCAGAAACATTTTCACATTCAGCCTTTCTCTTAAGCCATGTAGCTCCTAAGAGTTTGTAGGAAATTTGTCTAAATTTCCATCCCGAAGGTTGGAGAAAGTTGTGAAACCTCTGCCAAAGATGAGAAGACTGTTATAAAAAAGACATCTGTAAAATGATGAGTTATAACCCAGAACTGCTCCAATTCTGAATCCCTGAAGACTAGGGATACTTTGATGAAATTAAAATGATAACACTTTCCGGCAAGCAAGACAAAAACGGATTTTACATTCTTCTCAGAGAACCTACTATAGACAGATACAATTGTGGCAGTTTGGATCAAAAATGGAATTAAACACATACGTGCATATTACCAGCAAAGTTAACTCGAATGAAGCCAATATTTCCATGGTTAAGTAGGTCATCCCTCTGATTACGGCAAGAAGGCTGTGATTAAAAAAGAACAACTGATTTGTCAGGCTTGATCGCTGATGACTAATTGCTAAAAGAATTCAACCATTTCAATTACCATGAGATTTCTTTATAACATTACCTGAAATAACTGTGCCTTTTGAAAGTGAGACTAATTCTAATGGTATCAATAGCACTTTTGCAATGTAAAAAAAAAAATTAGCAGATTATTATGAGAGGCACCCTCATGCAGTGTGATGAGTACTGGAGTAAGAGTAGGGCTCAGACAACCTGTGTGCTGTTCAGCTCTGCCACTCACAAACTGTGTGGCCTTGGATGAGTCACGTGACTTTTATGAACATCAGTTTTCACATGTTAAGATGGGAATGATAATGCTTATTCCACTTTGAGTTTTGTTGATGGAGAAAATATTCAAATTCTAGGATCAGGAAAATAAAGAACAGTGGTGATATGGTTTGGATCTGTGTCCCCACCCAAATCTTGTGTTGAATTGTAATCCCCATTGTTGGAGGTGCGGCCTAGTGAGCCGTGTGGATCACGGGGCTGGTTTCTTGTGGTTTAATACCATCCCCCTTGGCGTTGTTGTGGCAATAGTGAATGAGTTTTCTCTAGATCTAGTTCTGCAGCCTCTGCCCCCAACTTCCTCCTGCTCAGGCTATGAGAGGTACTGCTCCTCCTTTCCCTCCTGCCGTGATTGAACGTTTCCTGAGGCCTCCCCATGCTTCCTGTACAGTCTGTGGAATGTGAGACAATTAAACCTCTTTTCTTTATAAATTACCCAGTCTCAGGTGGTTCTTTATAGCAGTGCAAGAATGGACTAATACAGTTGGTGATGAAGCATTGACAAGAAGACTAAGACAAGCTTGATTCTGAAAATGACATGTATTTTCTTTGGAGGAGAGTGAATCCAAGCCGATTCTCACATCTGTATTCAACACAATTTCTAAACTTGAAGAGATACACTGATATTATTGAGGGTATGGGGGCAAGATGTCCACTCTATGGAAGAGAATGCATACTAGACTTCAGTAGAGTACCTGATGGAGGAACTAAACTGTGAACCACACAGGTAGTATATGCCTACACTCTAGCTGCAGGCAGATCTTGAGTACAAGTTGCTACAAGTCACATGTGTATGTTACATACTTGGGTGGAGGAGAGAAATGGAATGGGATTTACTTGGAAGATCTTATCTTTTATTATTTAATGACTATCCACCATTCTACAATGATCTCCCATTATAGATCCCCTCCCATCATAAAAATAATATTACCAATTATTATTGCCATTATATGTTGGTCACTATCCATATATAAACTTCCTTTAATATTGACAACAACTTTGAAGTATGTAGTATTACTTGCGTTTTACACATGAGCAAACCTTTGTTCAGATAGGCAAACTGATTTGACCAGGTCCCCACAACTACTAAGTAAAGGAAGCAGACATCAGCCCTAGGTTTGCCTGAATCCAAATCTGAATTTTCCTGGCATTCTTTTCATTCTTTTCATTCCCTGTATAAAACTGGAGAAGCACTCCATGTCCAGGTTGGACTCCAAGCTTGGCATTGTTTCTAATGATGAATGATGGGCAAGGTTGCCTTGTAACCCCAGCTTCTCAGAACACTAGCTTGGTGACCACCTGGCTGGAGTGATTTATTGAAATGTATCAGTTCTTGTTTCGATGCACTTAAGTGCGTTGCCATTGTACCTTGGGGTAAATAGAATGTGGATGAAGAACGGCCACGGCAACCACCCATGGAGTTGTTTATGTCTTGAAGCTGCAGTGCATGGCCCCCAGAGGGCTCTTCATCCTGTTAAGGTTTGCTGCGGGTGGTAGAGGCTGGGGAGGGAGATGGAGGGATGAGCACTTACCTATCACCATGGAGACAGGGATGCTGATAAACAGCAGGCATCCTGAGGAAGCAGCATCTGGAATAGCAGTATTGCATTTCTCAGAGGGCCCTGGTGAAGCCGACCTTTTTCAAAGGTTCCATAAATAATTTACAATCCATCTCCAAAATTAGTCCCCATGCTTTTTTCTTAGAACCTGCAATTCTTTTGGCAGTAACCAGATTCCAGCTCAAAACTTATTGTAATTCTTAAAACATTTTCACCTTAATAAGCCCTTTGGTTGAAATCAGATAATGATGTGGCTCATCTACCTTTAATAGCGGGAGTGGACATTTGGTGGATTTATGTTTGCATTTGAATTTCCTTTGAATAGCAGTTTATGGTTCTTCGAATGAAAGCTTCCCCCAAAGAGCCTCTATTTTCAGCTGTATTTAATTAAACCTTTAAGACTAAGCCTTCCCATCCACATTGAAACCCAACCAAATTTTTCGGATAAAAAGTGAGGGAGAAAGTTAACTAGCATGAGTTGAAAAACTTATTTTAAAAATAGATTTTATTTATACGTTCCAACAAAAGGTAATACTTACTTTATACGGCCTTTTCAAGAATTAAGTTGTGACGCAGATGTGGCAAACTCAAAAGTCTATAGGGGACAAGAAGATAGTATCATTGGTGACATGAGCTATGTGCCATGTAACAGGGCAGAGTGGGACCTGGAGGAAACTGCAGAGCATGTGTCTAACCTAACATAGGTATTTATTACTCAGCTTTGCCATTAAAAAAAGAAAAAGCAATCAGAAAGACAAAAATGGCAAAAATGCATGGTAAAATTCCCCCATTTTAAAATGATGACAACTAATTTTAAAATAATGGAACAGCTAGTGGTTAAAAAACATGCCAACATACAAAACAAACATGTCATGCGCTTCCAGTTTGAGACCTCAGTTGATGTACATACCTTAAAACCTTAGCACAGTGCTGGCACCTAGTAAGCTGTCAGTAAAAATTAGCTATTCATATATCTATATGAATATATATATATAGTATATAATAAAGTAAAAAATGTATACTATATAATAAAGTAATATATAATAAAATATATAAAGATAAAATATTCAATAAAAATTATATATAATTATATATAAGACTCATATATATGAATATATATATAAGTATTCATATATATTTTTGTACTTGAGATACTGAGAGTTTTGTACTTTTTTCCTCATTTATGGAGGGGAAACTAAGGCTCAAAGAGCTGAGCTGGTATGTGACCTACGTGTTTCTGATCTTGAGTCTCAGCTACCCAGCAGTGGCTGGTAAGAGTGTCATTAACAGCTTATGCTTTTTTAATGCTGACCTGAATTCCATAATTTTTTTAAACAAAACATTACTTTTGCTGCTTTTACCACTCTTGTATTGCATGTCTGTTTTAAATTCAGAGAATTAATAGGCAGAAGCTAATAAGACACAGAAGTGTCTTATTTATTTATTATTAAAGGAAAAAGGCTTATATGTGGAAATCTCAATTTAAAAAAAGAAAGACCCAGAGGGGTATTCTGGATTTACTCTTTTTAGGCCGAACTGCTTGCACTGTGACAGTTGCAGGATCTGAATTCACAGTTGTAACACTTTTTTCTTATCTTCAGAGAAAATAAGTCTCAAAAGACTCTTTGTGGCCTCAGTCTAAATTCTGGGTTCCCTAATGCTTTTTTACTTTAAGGATAAAAAGATTTCAAACAGACAAAAGCTTCCTCCGTTCTTGGTATTGCTTACAAAGCAACAACCATGAAGGTAATATTTCATGTTTTTGCATCTTTATTTTTGAGGTCCAAATATGTCCATATTCTAGTAAGGAGAACCAAGGAGCAAAATCAAGGTCAGTGAGATGTGAGTTAATGACCCAGGAAGTAGAACAAGGTCAGTGAATGCAGATAAGTTATTGATCTAGGAAGTTGAAGTACGTCAGTAAAATAAAATGAGAACTATGACCCAGGAAGTAGAAGGTGGTCAGTGAGTGAAACATGAGCTTGTGACCTAGAAAATAGAATCAGGTCAACAAAAGCAAGACAGTGTATTAGTTAGAGAGTAGCTATTGGAAGTCAAGAATAATGTTTTCTTTATTTCTGTGTCTTTATGCCAAACAAAGGCTGGTAACATCAGGAGATTATTTGAAGAAAAAAGAATAATTTCTTTTCTTAAGGCAGAGTCTCACTCTACTGTTTAGGCTGGAGTATAGTGATGAGTGATGTGATCATTGCTCACTGCAACCTCGAACTCCTGGGCTCAAGGGATCCTTGTGCCTCAGCCTCCTGAGTAGCTGGAACTACAGGTGCTTGTCACCACACCCAGCTAATTTATTTTATTTTTTTGTAAAGATGGGGTCTCACTATGTTACCCGTTACCCAGGCTGGTTTTGAGAGTCTCGAATGACCCTCCTGCCTTGGCTTCCCAAAATTTTGGGATTACAGGTATAAGCCACCACGCCCAGCCATATGATTCCTTTTAAATTAAACTTTGTAGGTTCTCTGCCTCTTTGCAGTTGTCAAGCTTTGGGGATTTCCTTAACCTCTTTCTGCCTCAGTTTCTTCATTTGTACAATCAAGATAATAATATGGCTTACCTCACAGGTTGTTGTGAGAATTAAATGATGTATGTGAATGCTTAGAATGGTGCCCGATAAGTATTCAATAAGTACTTATTTTTATTATCATTATTAGTATAATCTTTATTACCATTATTATTCTCTTTTAAATATTTCAAATTGCCTTTCTCTTTCTTAATGAGCATATTCTGTCACCTACTGGTGTGTTTCTCAATTATCTACTGGCTTCTTTATTGCATAGAACCATCCACTAGTTATTAATTAATAGACAGCAAGGGGGTTCTTCATGAGACAGGCTCTCTCCTGCTGTGAAATACTATCGAAATCACATCTGCTAATTCAGTAGCACCGAGCCCCAAATTCCCAGGGCATTCTCCCAGAGTAAATCTATGATAAATAAATTGATATCAAATGAGTTGTTTATTTCCTGGTAAAAGGAACATGGGAGAGTAAGGGATATTGGTTTTGTTTTATAAAACAGATTGTCGTGCAAAGGATAGCTTTAAATCAGAGATTGTGGGTTTGATACACATAATGCCTGAGGGAAAGAGAAATCTCAGCCTGTTTTCCTTAGCATCACTTGACAGTTGAGTGGAAATTTCCTCTCTATTGTATGGACATAAGTATGATGAAAATCATGTCTACTTGGCTTGAGGTTCTTATAAAGATGAATTTGGGTAGGAGCTATGTATTAATAAAAAGCACACTGGATTTCTTCCCTCCATCTCCATAGAGGTCTGCTTTTGTGACCAATATCTTTTTTTGTTGTTTCCTTATTGCTTTTTATTGCTCATTGATGTGCATTTTAACAAAATCTGTATTGCTTTATTACAAGGTGAGATTTTAAGTCCCTGGCAAAGCAGAAATCTATATAATATAATGTATATGTCTAGCTTTGATAGCCTGGTTTCCACTGATTTGCTGACTACTTAAACTACTATACGGTTATTAAAGCAGGGCCACTACACACAGTGCATCCCTAGCCCCTGCCCCAAATTTCTACTTTCATAAAAAATGGTTTGGGAAATGCCATTTCAGCAGAATAATAACCATTCTTTCTGTGTGTATGGTGCTCTACAGTTTCAAAAGCTCTTTCCCACACAGTTTGTCATTTGATTTCCATTATAAACCTGTGAGTCCAGCAGAGCATTATCATTTCTATTTCATATATAAGGCAAATAAACCTGAAAGAATATAGTCAATTCATAGAAGGTCACAAAGTGACAGTGTGGGGATTTGAACTCAAGAATATATGACTCCAGGGTCCTTGCTTTGTCCTCTATTCTCAGGCAGAGAGAAGTGATTTCTCAAAAACCAGTCCATTCATTAGAGTGCCTCTTTTTCTAAAAGGATCTGTATACCGAAAGCATGCTTAGAGGCACAATCTGAGCCATGAAATGCAGTATTTTTTATCCAGAGTGCCTCTGATCTTGTTCTGGTCCTTTACCTTTTTAAAACTGTTATGGAAAAAAACGCAAAAAAGTGTGGATTCTTTCTGGGTTCAAGTTTGTTAGGACAGAAAATCATCCAGAGGTCACTGATGTTGCTGGTCACTGGTGAGGTGGAATAAAGGGGTGAGGAGTTAGACCTGGGTTTGGGTACTGGAACCACCTGTTTCTAGTCGTAGTATCATAAGAAATCTCTGTAAGCCTCAAAGTATTTATCTGGTAAATGGGCACAATAACAATATGTGCCTTATATAGCTGGCATGAAGATTAAAAACTTATTTTCTATAAACTGCTCAGTAAAGAACATTGTTTCACAACCACTTAAATAAATTATAGTTACGGTGACTATTACGCCAATTTTGTCATTGCTATTTGAATGGTATAATACAGGGAAATAATCCTACTGGAAGTGCCTCAAGCACATTTTGCCTTTGGGGGTCTTACACATCTTTGGTTCTTCAGACATAAAAATGATGAGTAAAGAGAAGGATACATGATAAGTGTTTGCTTTCATGCCCTCTATGCCCCATCTGTCCTTGTACAAAAGCTAATCATAACAGTTACCACATTCCTTTCAATAAATTCAGTTTATTTCAACACATGTTATCTGAGAGCCAACCGCGTGTCAGTCACTGAGGGGAGAGATGGAGAGGACATGGGTTTCAGCTTCAAGAAGTTAATGGTTGAAGGAGGATGATGAAAAACAGATGTCTTAGAACTGTGCTTCATGTACAATTATGTCTGTATGCCCAGAATAATATGAAAACTATTTAGGGTCATTATGACATACCAGGGGCTTAGAAGACAGTGAGAGGAATCTTTAAAGCACTTTGACATTAACAAAGTATAAACAAAAAGTCAACAAGAGATGAAAGATAACTCTGAAGTGGATTTCTGAAGTTAGGTTGCCTTAGTCAGTTCCTGCTGCTGTAACAAAATGCCTGAGACCGGGTGATTTATTAGGACAGAAATATATTCCTTACAGTTCTAGAGGCTGGACAGTCAAAGTACCAGCAGAACCGACATCTGGTGAGGGTTGCTCCTTGCTTCCAAGATAGTGCCATGTTACTGTATCCTCACATGGCAGAAGGGCACGAAGGCCGAGGTAGTTTCCTCTAGCCTTTTTATAAGGGCACTCATCCCACCCATAAGAGTTTTGCCCTCATGACTTTATCACCACCTGAAGGCCTCACCTCTTAATACTATCACACTGGAGTTTAAGTTTTAACATATGAATTTTGAAGGACAAATGCATTTAAACCATAGCACAGGTCATGGGATGCTATTGATAAGATGTGGGCATTATCTTATAGGTTAGAGGTCATAAAGGCACAGAACATGGGCCACATACAGCTCATACAGATTTTGATTGATCTCCAAGATCTTTTAAAAATGAATTCACATAAATATGAAAGCCTACTTCACTTAGAAATCTCAATGACCATCATCTGGAGAAATCACTCAACCCACATTTCAACACAATATCAATTAACTGGAACTAAAGTATGGCTACCTACAAAATACCAGGCACGCTAAGATTTGCCACAGTTTCTATCAGCCCTTTTAATTACACTTGGCCTACTGCACTCATTTTTACTATGTATTTGATACCCACAGGTGTATGAGACTGCCTAATACTTCCTCCATCGTCCAGTGCTTAACACGCATATAAAACTACACCTATCAGAAAATTTAATGTCGATCTCTTTACTGCAATGAATGAATACTGCTTTACAAAGAGCCAACAAATTGCTCCACTCCCCAAACACCAACGTTCTCATCAAATCATCTCTATCTGAATGCAGCAGATTAGAATAAGGCTGATAGGCAGGTTACAGCAAATTAGTAGCAGTAATGTTGGTACTACTTCTTACTGCTGCTGATAATAGCTAACATTTATTTAAGTTGACACTATGCTAATAAATTTACATTGATTATCTCAATTAATGGTCCTACAAAAGCAGTTATATTATTACCCCCATTTTACTGATGAGGAATATGGGGCTTAGAAGTTAATAAAATTGTCGGCAAGGTGCAGTGGCTCATGCCTGTAATCTAGCACTTTGGGGGCCCAAGGCAGGCAGATAAGCTGAGGTCAGGAGTTCGAGACCAGCCTGGTCAACATGGTGAAACCCTGTCTTTTTTGAAAAATATTTAAACAATTAGCTGGGCTTGGTGGCATGTGCCTATAGTCCTAGCCACTCGGGAGGCTGAGGAAGGAGGATCGCTTGAACCTGGGAGGCGGAGGTTGCAGTGAACCAAGATGGTGCCACTGCACTCCAGCCTGGATGACAGAGCAAGACTCTGTCTCAAAAAAACAAAAACAAAAAAAAAATTGTCAAGGTTGGAGGATCTTAAACACACACACAAACACTCTGTAGTGCTGCATACTAGAGGGAAAATCCTCCCAGGTGGTACTATGAGTAGGAGGGGAAAGGCAGAAACAGGAAGAACTGTGATAGAGTACATATACTGGGGCTTATGATGTTTGCTGTTTTATATCTTCAAAGAAAATATCATTTTAGCCCAGTTCAAACCTATTCAATGACAGCTGCTTGATAATTGGTCTAAGAGTTGTACAAATAAACCTGCCACTCAGCTATAGACCTGTCTATAGCTGACCACTGTAGCTGACAGAACCTATTAATAGTGATCTATAAACTCTGTCAATAAGTCTGAAAGAACTTCTAACAAAAAAAACCCAGAAAGACCAATTTGAATAAATTGGGGGACAAATTTTTAGATAAAAGAAAGGGAACATTATCCTGAAAACTCAGAAGAATAAAAACCTTATGGATATTTGAGAAAACAGCCTGGTATTTTCAGCAGGATGTGAGAAAATCTTGCCTCTCTGAAACAAAGGCAGAGTCCCATAAGGAAGAACTGGTTAGCAGAAAAGATGGTAGGATGAGATGAAAATATGCAAATTAGTGAAGTAAAAGATGGCTAAGAAACGGAAAACACTGCAATAGCACAATTAAAATAATTGCCCAAAATAGAAAAAATAGGAGGAAAAGTCAGAAATTCTGCTTCCTGAATGGCAGACTATGAAATTCAGACTAACCTTCTGTTGAAAAAAATATTTTAAAAAATGGGCAAAATGTTTAAAACCAAAAGTATTTGCACATTTATTTGAATGAATTTTAGGGCCAATAAGGAGATAAAGAATTAAAAAGCCAACATTAAAGAATATAACAAAATCTTGAGAGATAGTTTTGGCCTTTAGAGCCATTTTTCTTTCTAAAATCCTCCCAGTTTGTCAAAAGGCAGATTGGGGTAGGGAAGCTGAAATGAGATTTCAACAGCCTCATGGGTTTGTAGAGGAAATAAACAAACAAACAAACAAACAAAAAATGTGATTTCAGTACTTGTTAGTGATGTGTAGTACTCCATTCAGGTCTTAGAATGTGACCATACTGGCTACATCCTATGAATAAAGGTCAATAGATCAACCTGCAAAGGGATTGAAGCTGAGTTTTGAGTTATTTAATAACTGATACTAGATTAAATTATTTCTGAGTTGATCCTCTAGGTTTATGCCTTCTCTAGAAGAAAGTAAATCTCCTAAGGCTGAATTTTTGAATATATTTTTATTTAGACAATTCAGTGCTCAATAGAAAATTAACAGGATTTTATGGAGTAAAATCACATGATATAAAATCAAGAGAAAAAATGAACAACAAAAATGGATGCAGAGATGACAAATATAATAAAGCTGTCAGACATAGATAAAACAAATAAACAACTCTGTTAAATATGTTTAAGAACGTAAATATAGGATTGATAATTTTGACAGGGACTTGAAAACTATAAAAAGAAACCAAATCAAAATTGTAGACATGACAATATATAGTAACTATAAATAACTTAATGTATTATGTGTTAAAGAGTTAAAGAGCAGATTAGACGAAGCCAAAAGTAGAATTAGTTAACTAGAGGATAACCCCCAAAGTTATATTATATTTTATTATATCCAAAATAAAGCATGTAAAGACAAAAGAATGAAAAATCCAGAAAAATGTGTAGCATACATAGAGAAGCTAGCAAAAAAGTCTTATGCACATATAATTGGAGACCCAGAAGGAAAGGAGAGGGAGGGGAAGGGCCAAAAAACAATAAGAATTTTCTTAAAATGACAAAATAAATTACAGATTCAGGAAATGTCTAAATCTCATGCAAGATTAATATAAAGCAAACCACACCTAGGACCATGATAACATGACTGCTAAAAACTAAGGGCAAAAATTAAAATCTTAAAAACAAAGTGAAGTGAGGGAAGACATATTAGCTTCAGATAACCAGCAATAAGACAGCCTATTTATCAGAGAAACAAAGAAAGCAGAATACGAAGGAATAATATCTTCAAAGTACTGAAAGAAGAGGATAGCCAATCTAAAATACCATACTTAGCACTGGGTGTGGTGGCTCACGCCTGTAATCCTAGCACTTTGGGAGGCCAAGGAGGGCACATCACATGAGGTCAGGGGTTCAAGACCAGCCTGGCCAAATAGTAAAACCCCATCTCTACTAAAAATACAAAAATTATATGGGCATGGTGGTGTATGCCTGTAATCCCAGCTATTCAGGAGGCTGAGGCAGGAGAATTGCTTGAACCCAGGAGGCAGAGGTTGCAGTGAGCTGAGATGGCACCGCTGCACTCCAGCCTGGGTAACAGAGTGAGACTCTATCTCAAAAAAAAGAAAAAACAAAAACAAAATAACAAACACAAAAACATACTTAGGAAAAACGTCCCTCCAAGAATTAATGTAAATTTAAGATCTTTTCAAAGAAGCAAAAATGAAGGAAATGTATCACCAGCAGAATTTGCACCAATACAAACGCTAAGAACAGTTCTTCAGTGTAGAAAGAAGATATGTTATATGGAAGCTCTGAAATGCAAGAATGAATAATAACATCAAAAAGAATAAATGTACAGGTAAATGTAACATAATCTATAAAAATTATTTGATAGAGTTATCAAATAATGAGAACACACAGCTTTAGGAATGTGGACAAAATTTTTTAGTCAGCCACATGTGAAAGAAAACTTCTGCAGCCAATAAACATGTAAAAGTGTTAATCCTCATCAGTAATCAAGTAATGGAAATTGAAACCAAAATGACATGTCACTAAACACTCATTAGAATATTAAAATTAAAAGGGAGACAGTAGCTAATTGTTGGTGAGATTGTGGAACAATAGGATCTCTCATACACAGATTTGGAAGTTAAAGTGTAGAATCATTTTGGAAAACAGTATTGACAGAGCAGAAACACCATCATCTTGGACAAACACTGCCACTTTAAGTTCCAGCTCCCTTTGTAGTTTCATGCATTTTAAGAAAATCCTTTCTCCTCTAACTACAAGCAGCCAGAAAGAGCAGACAGTAAAACACAGATAAGACAGCTCGGGCACAGAGGGAGGTTGGGGTAAGTCTCCTGGGTAACTGCCAAACTTCACCCTCATACAATATGCCCCAGTAAAACAGTGGGCCTTAATAAGCACATTCCTTTTTTTTTAGGTGCGCTAAGATAGGGAAGCTAAAAGCAGATTTAGGGGTATGCCTGTAACTGCAGAAAAATGTATGGGAACAAACACACAACTCTCCCTCCCAGATAAGCACAACAGAAAGACACAGAAGCAGTCCAAGCCTCTGATAAACTCTCCCACCCTGTATCCTTAAAAACTCTTAGTCTATAAGAGAGTGGGCCTCTGATCTATCTCGGCCAGAAGCTCCTCTCAAGTTTGTTTTCTCTAAAATAAACCTGTCTTGACTAGTGAGCCACCTTTCATGTTTCTTTCCTCTTTCTTTAATTCTTACAAGTATAACATTATGAAAACTGAAGAGTGTCATGCTTTATGACCCAGCAATTCAATTTCTTTACAAATACCTAATAGAAATGTGAGCACATGCACAACAGAAGACACATTCAAGAAGGTTCTCAGAAGCAATACTTGTAATACCCTAAACTGAAACAACCCAAATGCCCATCAACAATGACATGATGTGGGCACTGTGGCTCATGCCTGTAATCCAAGAGCTTTGGGAGGCTGAGGTAGGAGGATTGCTTGAGGCCAGAAGTTTGAGACCAGCTTTGGCAGCATAGAGAGACCCTATCTCTAAGAAAAGGAAAGGAAAGAAGAGCAGAGGAGAGGAGAGGAGACGAAAGGAGAGGAGAAGAGAGAGGGGAGGGGAGCGGAGGGGAGGAGAGGAGAGGAGAGGAGAAGAGAGGAGAGGAGAAGAGAAAAAGCCAGGTGTGGTGGTGCTCACCTATAGTCCTAGCTACTAAGAAGGCTGAGGCCGGAGGATGACTTGAGCCCAGGAGTTGGAGGTTACAGTGAGCTGTGATTGCACCACTGCATTCCAACCTAGGTGACAGAGCAAGACCTGAGACCCTGTCTCTAAAAACAAGCAAACAAACAAACAAACAAAGATATGATAACAAACCATGACCTAGTTGCACAACAGAACAGTGTAGATCAGGGATCAGGAAATTACAGCCTGTGGGTCAGATCTGGCCTACTATTTTTGTATACACATTTTATAGAAATACAGCCATACTTATTTTACATATTGCCTATGGCTAATGGCCCTCAGGTCTGCAAATCCAAAAATGTTTACTGTCTTCTTTACGGGAAAAGTTTTCCAAAATAAACAAACTATGGCTACATTTGTTAACAAGTATGAATGTTACAAATAAACACTTGAGCAAAAGAAGCCAGACCAAAAAAATTACATAAATATTATGCTTTAAACCGTATTTCTGGTCTCCTTTCCCTACTTCTCCCAGAGTTTTTACCATGTTAAAATGTAACCCTGTTCTTCCAGTTTCCCCCTACAAACATCTATGTTTCCACATCCAATTCATCAGAAATCTCATTGTGAACAACATTAAATATCCAGCCCCATGGCTCTACCATTCGGATTGAAGTCATCATCATCTCTCATGAGGATGATGATGTAATAACCTTCTCACTGATGTGTCTCTTTCTGCCCTTGGCCCTGTGCACAGCAGGCAGAGTAATTCTATTAAAAATCAGATTTGCTCATGGTATTCCTCTACTCAAAACTCTTCACTGCCTTTCATTCTTATTCAGTACAAAAGCCAAAAGTTTCACTCTTACTAATGTGGCCTTTCTTTATCTGGCTTTTGATTCCTTGCTGGCCTCATTTCCTACTACTCTCTCTCTGGCCAGGGTCTTCCTGGAACACACAAGTATTCTCCTGTCTCAGGACCACTGCACTTGCTGTTTATTCTGTCTGGGAGACTCTTTGAGGTATCCGGTTGGCTCACTCTCTCAGCTACCTGCTGTTTTTACTCAAATATTTCCTTCTTAGTAAGATCTTCTTTTCTCACCCCATTTAAAAGTTCAGTTTCCCTCTTCTGACCCTCACTTTCACTTTATTTATCTCCAAAGCATTTGGCACTTTCTAAAATATTCTCCATAGCTCTATTTTCTTTTGTAGGCTCCACAAAGACAGATATTTTTGTTTGTTTGTCTCTCTTGTTCTCTGCTGTATCCCCAACACTTAGAACAATAAATGGCATAGGGTAACACTCAATATTTATTAAATAAATAGGGAATTAACTGAGAAGTTATTCTGGAATGCTAAAGAAAAAACAAGTGAGAAAACCACAACAGAAATAAATATGAAGGACAAGGAGGGGAGGTCTGCTCTAAAGGTGCAAAAGTTCACAAAGGAAGAAAAAAAACCAAAGCAACTGCAACATGGGCAAAAGAGACATAATTTTAAAAGACCCTCATAGGAAATTAGATTAGAAGGTAATGACAAAAGTGCTTTTGCTTCTTTGATGAAATCAGTGAAAAAAAGACGGATTCCAGCAGTATTGATGTACCAGGATAAAGGAAATTTTGACAAGCACTCTCAGCTAAGAAAAAAGGAGAGAAACAAACAAAACAGGTTACTAACAAAAAGCACAAATCAGTCTGACTCAGACTTCTTCACTATCAAAAGCCAGAATGAAGAGGAGTGACAGCTCATGAGTTTGAAGAGAAGAAGGTAGTGACCCAAAATCTTTACACATGTCCCAGCTATTTCTCATGCATGTGACAACAGAAATATATTCACAGCTCTCCAACAGCTTAGAGACAGGCAAGCCATGGATCCTTACTGGAAAAAAAAATTACATGAAGAGATGACTATAAAATAAATTCAAATTTAAAAATATCAAGACTAGACACATAACAACATAAACATACCAATATCCTTTGTCTTTATCATCAGGGTAACAATGCCAAAGAATGAATACAGTCGAGCAGAAAGAGCAAAAGATAGAACATCTGGGTGCGAATCCCAGCTCATTCACTAATTAATGTTGTGACTTTGGACAAACCACTCAAGCTCTTTGAGTCTTAATTTTCTTATTTATTAAGTTAAGAAAGCAATACTTAACTCTCACAAGTTGATTGAACAGAAAAAACTAGATAACGCATGTATGAGGGATTTGTAAATTACTCTAAAAATGTCAGTACTTATTATTATTCCCTACTGGCTTATGCATTTTTCAATTAAATCCTCACAGTGGCTTCCACTTTTCAAGGGATGGGCATATCCACGAACAGGAGAATTGTTGTGGAGCAGTGAAGATAGCTCAGTGTATGCAGAAAACATAAATCTTTTTATTGTGGGTCTCAATTACCACATTCCAGATCTCTTTGCAACACCATGACTAGCATCACTTATTTCTATAGAATGCTTAAGAATTGGATCTGGCTGGGCGCGGTGGCTCACGCCTGTAATCCCAGCACTTTGGGAGGCCGAGGCGGGTGGATCACGAGGTCAGGAGATCGAGACCGTGGTGAAACCCCGCCTCTACTAAAAATACAAAAAATTAGCCGGGAGCGGTGGCGGGCGCCTGTAGTCTCAGCTACTCAGGAGGCTGAGGCAGGAGAATGGCGTGAACCCGGGAGGTGGAGCTTGCAGTGAGCCGAGATCGGGCCACTGCATTCCAGCCTGGGCGACAGAGCGAGACTCCGTCTCAAAAAAAAAAAAAAAAAAGAATTGGATCTTACCCTTAAGCCTTTGTGAACGCCTGTATTAACAAGTCAGGTTACTCTTTACCGGAATCTATACCTCCTACCTGGAGCATGCTTATTTATTATTCAGGTTATATGTACTTGCTCTCATCCTAGCTACGGCTGCCTTGATCTTGTGTTCCAGTCTTTCCAACCTTTGCTCAAATCCCTTCTCTGCACGGTCTTTCCTCTTATCTCCAGACACCCATCATTTTTGGTCAGCCCCTTTAAAACCTTTAGCGTAAACTACACAAGCACACTATTTGCAGCTTAATCATATTCTTTACTATCTTTCATTAGAATTTAGTATTGTGTTGGTTACATTTTTCATGAACATTTATACCGGAATTGCAACTAAACTATCACTGATGTCCATAAAAATATGTACACTGATCAGAACAATGTTCATGACATAACATTGAGAAGAAAAAGGAAGTAAAATTATTTGTACCATGTGATCTACACAAAGTAAAAATGCTAGCAAAAGATTAGAAAGAACTGTACTTCAGGTTGACAGCAGTTATGTCTGGGACGTAGGATTAGGACACTATTTCAGAAAATTGGTTTTATGGTGCTATAGTTCTTGAGCTATTCCAAGTGATCAAATGTTTAAGAAATTCTACAAGTGAAATCCTCCTCTTAAAAATTCATATCACAAGTAAAATTATTAAGTAATGTAGCATCATTCAGCTAAGATAATTGTTTAAATGTATCCTCAAATACAATTCTCTGGAACACATTTTGGAAACTAAACATTCCAAAATTTCCCTAGTGGACATAAACTATTTGAAAAAATATTTTTGTTTAAAGTTTTTTATATTAACAAAGTAACATATCGTCTTTTGAAGCTGTAGAACAATGCAAAGTTGTATTTAAAAATTAATCTTCTCTTCCCATTCCATTTTGTTTCCATTCCTAAGGTAAGAAATATTAGCAAGTTGATGTGCATTAATTCATTTCTTTCCCCACAAAACAAGTATAAATGTACTAATGCACAAATGCTTAGGACTTGAGTTATTTATTTTACAAATAAATTATTTACAAAAGCAAGATTATATTTACACGTTTTGCAAGTTTTTATTCTCATCTAACAAAATTAAATAACTATCTCTCAAAGTCTAACTCAGCCTTTCAATTAGCTGGATAATTTTGCAGAGTAATATGCCACCATTGATTTACTTATTTTTCTACTGATGGATATTTCATTTGCTTCTATTTTGTTTTTAACACAATTAATGATGCATCTTTGCACAACCACATTTACTTAGAAGCAATTTTATTTTTATGGGATCAATTCCAATACATAAAATTCCTGAGTTCAAGGACATATATTTATTTTGACTTCAGTAGATAATGTCACTAAAATCATTACTTTTTATTTTAGTAGATATCGTCATGAAAATCACTACTTTTCAATATTGTGACAGTCACATTCTCTCTTGGCAAATATGCCCATTTCTCTACATCTTTGCTAGCACGTGATGCTATTATCATTTTTATTTTAGTAGTGTAATGTAGAAAAATTAAATGCTTGTATTTTCTTAATAATATTGCCACATACATATATCCATAAATTAATAATTCTTCGTTTTTCTTGGTTTTGAACTTGAAAAAACTGTATCCCGTTACAGGTGTTCTTTCACAACCTGATTTTTTTCCACATTGTTTTTAAAATCCATGTTGAAAATCATAGCTATGATTCTCATTTTCACAGCTGAACAGTATTTCACTGTGTGGATATATTTAATTAATTTATCCATCTCCTTTCAATGGACATTAATGCTGCTTCTATTCTTCCTTCTCTTTATTTCTACTAGCATCAAGACTACCATAAAGATTCCTCGGAATATCAATTGATATACATGCTCCATGTCTATAAAGCTCCATAATTAGGAGTAAGGTTACTAGTTCATAGGATATACACAATTTCAACTTCATAATTTTATTTAGCAAATTCTTTTCTATTGAATTTTTTGATCCATTTATACATTAGAGGCTTTTATTTTGTTTTCTTTTGTTTTTTTGAGATGGAGTCTTGCTCTGTCACCCAGGCTGGAGTGCAGTGGCACGATCTCGGCTCACTGCAACCTCCGCCTCCTGGGTTCAAGCGATTCTTCTGCCTCAGCCTCCCGAGTAGCTGGGACTACAGGCTCACGCCACCACACCCAGCTAATTTTTTTGTATTTTTAGTAGAGACAGGGTTTCACCATATTGGCCAGGCTGGTCTCAAACTCCTGACCTCGTGATCCGCCCACCTCGGCCTCCCAAAGTGCTGGGATTACAGGCATGAGCCAGCCACCGTGCCTGGCCTATATTAGAGTTTTATACAAGTTTTTATTTCCCCAAATTCTTTCCTATACTTGGTGCTGTCAGGTTTTAAACATTTCTGAAAAATGTGTTGGTTTCTAATGGTCTATCACTACAGTATCTCATTTTAAATTTTCATTTCCCAGATTTTTAACAGGGTGAGACTGGAAAGAACATCCTTTTATGTTTCTTAGCCTTTCGTGTGCCCGCTTCTTGCAATTGTCTGTTTAAGGCGTCTGTGAATTTATCAATAAGATATTTGCCATCATTTACCTACTAATATTCTAGAGAATTATTTGTCTTTTACACCTGTGGAAGATACTGGTTAACAGTTGGGGGTTGTCTTCACTTTGTTTAATAAATTTTGGTAGAGTTACTCACTGTTCCAGTTTGTTTGAGACGGAGGGGTTTCTTGGGACACAGGACTATAAACTGCTAAAACGTGAAAAGCCCCAGGCAAACCAGGGCAAGGTGTTCACTTCGTTTTCAATGACTACACATTTTTAATTTTGACAAAATTGAATGTACTAATCTTTGCATTTATGGCTAGTCTTTTTTGTGTTCCAAAAATAATGCTTCATTTCCTGGATCAGAAAAGAACATATCTTGTAACTTACTGTCAAAGTTTATCTTTCATATTTAAGTCTACAAACATCTAAAATAGAATTTTGTGTATATTGTGATATAAGAATGCAATTTAACACATTTTAAAAGTTTATTTTATTAAGGTATTGTCTACATAAAGTCCATCCATCTTAAGTGAACAGTTTTGTCAATTTGCGGAATTATATACAGCACTGTAACCTCCACCATAACCAAGATACAGAACAATTCTCTCACCTTAAAGAAGTTTCATTGTGAGACTTCACTCCCAGCCCGGTGGCAAACACTGATCTGATTTTCATCCCTTTAGTTTTGCCTTTTTAAAGATTTAATTCTAATGGAAGATAGAGTATATAGTCTTAGATTTGACTTTTTTCACTTAGCACTGTTTTGAGATTGATCATGGATTTCATTTCTTTTTATTGCTAAGTGGTATTTCATAATATGATATGTCAAATTTGTTTATCTTTACCATTTGATTAGTTGGCACCATTTGGATTTGCTATTTTCAGTCTGCGTCTATTATGAATAATGCTGCTATGAATATTCACATAAGAGTTTGTGTGTGCATACATTTCCATTTCTCTTAGGTAAATACCTAGGATGTATGGTAAGTGCAGGGCTGACCTTTTAACATACTGCTGTACTGTTTACAAAATGGCTGTGCCACCTTTTTTCATACCAGCAATGTCTATACACTCTTTTTGGTTCATCCAAGAAATATTTTCTTAAGCTAGTGTTAAAATGATTTCTTCCATGTTTTCCTCTCTAAGTGTTAATAGCTTTAGCTTATACGTTTAGGTCCCTGATTCATTTCAAATTTATGTGTATGGTGTGAAGGAATTGTATGATTTTTCTTTCTATTTTTGTACATATACACAGCAGTTTCATCACTGTTTTTGGAAATGCATACTTTCCACTCTTTAAAGAACTTGGCACTTACGTGGAAAATCAATTTTCCATATAAGTGCAGGTCTATTTCTGAACTTTCCATTGATTTATGGATCTATCTTTGCTTCAGTATCTCTCTGTCCTGACTAATGTAGCTTTATATTGCCTTGAAATCAGGTTGTATGAGTTTTAATTTTTTTTCCAAAATTATTTTGGTAAGTGCTGTGGTCTGAATGTTTGTATCCTCCTAAACTTCCTATGTTGAAAGCCTAATCACTAATATGATAGTATTGAGAGGTGGAGCCTTGGGGAGGTGATCTCATTTTGCAGGGGAACCCTCATGAATGGAATTGACATCCTTATAAAAGAGACCCCACAGAGCTGATCATCCCATCCACCATGGGAGGACACAGAGAGAAGGCGCCATTTCTATGAACCAGAAGGCAGCCCTCACCAGACACTGAATTTGCTGATTATCTCCAGAAATGTGAGAAATAAATTTGTTGTTTACAAGCTGCCAGGTTGACAGCATTTTGTTATGGCAGCCCAAACAGACTAAGACAGCTAGTGTAGATCTCTTCCTTTTCACATAAATTTTTAAATAAGCTTACCAATGAAAAAAAAATCTTGTTAGAATTTTGATTGGAATTACCTTGGATCTCTAAATCAATATGTAAAGGACTGCCATCTAGGCAGTGTTGACTATTCCAATAGTTATCTCTGCATTTGTTTAGGTCCTTGTTACTTTTTATTTGCAATGTTTTGAAGCTTTTGTTGTATAAGTATTAGGCATTATTATTAAATTTTCCACTAAGGATTTTTAATACTATTATAAATGAAGTTCAAAATATTTATTTTCTAATCACACATTAGTTGAATATAGAGATGTAATTGATTTTTGTATATTGGTATTGAATTCTGCAATCTTGCTAAAATCATTTATTATTCTAGTGTATGTAGATTTTTAAGGCTTTTTTGCATACATGGTTATATAGCTGGAAAATGAGGACTGTTTTGCTTCTATTCTTCTAATCCATGTGGGTTTTATTTCTTCGTGTTGGTGGTGGCATTTGACTTCCAATATAATTTTAAATAGAAGTGGTGAGAGTGGATTGTCTTGCCTTGTTTGTGATCAAACATTGGGCTTAAAGTATGATGTTAAATATTATGATAGTTCTAGGTTTTAACAGATGTTCTTAAATTGAGTAAGTTTCCTTCTATTTTTAGTTTGCTGAGTGTTTCTGTCATAAAATGGTGTTGAATATTTTTAAATGCTTTTTCCACTCCATTGATATAATGATGTGGTTGTTTCCCTTTATTCTATTATTATGATGAAGTACATTGATTTGTTTTCAGATTTTTAATGAATTTTGAATTTCTTGTCAAAAAACTCTTGATCATAGTATCTCTTTTTCTATGTGGTTGGATTTGATTTATTACCTTTTTAAAAGGATTTTTATATTATGTTCTTGAAGAATATCGGTCTACAGTTCTCTTTTAATGGTCTTTGATTTTGAAATCAGAATAATATGGGTCTCACAAAATGAGCTGGGAAATGTTTCCTTCTTCATTGTCTGAAAGAGTTTGTCTGAGATTGGTGTTATTCTCTGAATGTTTGACAGAATTCATCAGTGAAGCCATTTAGTCCTAGAGTTTTTTATGTATAAGATTTTCAATTTCAGACTCACTTCATTCAGGTTTCTTCATATTTTGATTTCTTTGTCATTTATTCTTAGTAAAGATTTTTTGGTGGCAACTCAGTTTATGTTTTTCTCAATGTCTTTATTTTATCCTCATCCTTCAAATAGAGTTTACATGGGTAAATAATTTTAAGATATTGTCTTCTCTTCTGATTCCTATTGTTTTTATTGAAAATACACTCATAGTCAAATTTCTATTTCTCTTCCTTTATCATTTGTAAGCTTTTCAAATCTGAGTTTTTATCTCTGTAGCCAAGTATAAAAAATTTACGATTGGATTCTTATTCTGCATCTTTGGCAGGAATATCACAGGAGTAATGCCCTGTTCCTTCTTTTCTTGACTTCTGTTAAATAATGCCCAATTTCTATTTGTTATTTTACTCTTGATTCGCATTTTGCTTATTTCATTAACATGGTATTATCTTCCTCTCCGGAATAAAGTTTCCTTTATAATTAATATGTATTTTGTGGGGAGTAATTTAGAACTACATAATTATCGCATTCCTCACCAAACTTTCCATATTTTCACTTGCTTATTAATATCTATGTGGATTCATAGCTTCCTATTTTATTCAATGTATGACAATGCGCTACTACCATTATTTATTTTAATGCTCCAGTTGTCTTTAATTTAGCCAGTGGGCATCCCTTCAAGTTGGCTTCTGTGTCTTTTTGGTACATCCCATCCTTCTTTGTGTCTTTCCTTGCTTTCTGGCATCAAAAGATGTTTCAGGCCCATCGTATTTTTTCATGCTTCAGCTCTGAATCAGCCATTTCTCCAATGAACCCTCATTTTTTTTAAATTTTTATTTTTAAGTTCTGGAGTACATGTGCAGGATGTGCAGGTATGTCACGTAGGGAGATGTGTACCATGGTGATTTGCTGCAACTATGAACCCATCACCTAGGTATTAAGCCCAGCATGCATTAGCTATTTTTCCTAATGCTCTCCCTCCCCTGCCCCTGCCCTGCCAGGTCCCAGTGTGTGCTGTTCCCCTCCCTGTGTCCATGTGTTCTCATTCTTTACAGTGGAGAATGTTATGTAGAAGTCCTGCTCTGGGCCCTTTCACGTGTGCTCATTACTATTGGAGTGTCATTAGCCCCAGGATTTCCCAGTAGACAGAACAAGGGAATAATATGTGTGTATCCACAGGCTCACATATATGTATAAATACATATACACACTTAAATCTATATTTACTTTTCTATCTATACATACTAAAAATTGTAAATATTCTGTAGGCAGAATAATGGCTCTCCAAAGATGCCCATATTCTAATTCCTAAAACCTGTAAACATGTTAGTTACCTTATGTGGCAAAAGAGACTTCAGGTGGTAGATGGAATTAAGCTTGCTAATCAGCTGCTCTTAATAGGAAGTTTTGCTGGGCGCAGCGGCTCATGCCTGTAATCCCAGCACTTTGGGAGGCCGAGGCAGGCGGATCATGAGGTCAGGAGATCGAGACCATCCTGGCTAACACGATGAAACCCCATCTCTACTAAAAAATATAAAAAAATTAGCCAGGCATGGTGGCAGGCATCTGTAATCCCAGCTACTGAGGAGGCTGAGGCAGGAGAATGGTGTGAACCAGGGAGGTGGAGCTTGCAGTGAGCCAAGATTGCACCACTGCACTCCAGCCTGGGTGACAGAGCAAGACTCTGTCTCAAAAAAAAAAAAAAAAAAAGAAGTTTTTTTCCAGAATTATACAGGTACATCCAATGGAATCACAAGGGACCTTAAAAGTGAAAAAGGAAGGTAGTGATGCAATGTGAGCATGCCTCACCTGTCATTGCTGGCTTTGAAGATGGAGGAAGAGGGCACAATCTAAGGCACCCAGGCAGCCTCTAGAAGCTGAAAAAGGCATGGAAAAAAATGACATCTTGCGTTTCATAAAGAAATGCACCCCTGCCAACACCTTGATTTTAGCCCAGTAAGACCTATGTTAGATTTCTAACTTTCAGAACTGTAAAATAATAAATTTGTGTTGTAAATGATAAAGTGTGTGATAATTTGTTAAGGCAGCAATAGAAAAATAACACAACATTGATGTTTTAATTCCAATTCCATAGCCCATATCTATTCCAATTTTCTCCTGTTTTGTATTTATAACTACTCTTTCCAACAGTAAGAATTCTGTTTCTTATTGTTTTTAATAAACTTATTTCATCAATCTCTGGGTATATAAACAATCTCCCATCCCCACCTCCACCTACCTGTAAGCGTAGATTTCCTCTACGCTCAAGTTCCGACACTGAGTCACCTTCATGCAAAGATGGCTGAGTCCTGCTCAGTCTCTGACACCACATGCTGGACTGCCCCTTAATGGGCATGTCTTCCTCACTCTGCTTGGGCTTTCCTTATCAATATCGAGTTCCCTTTCCCCCTGCATGAATGCCTTCTCACCCTGCTTAGTTCTAACATTCTGTGCAACTATTTCTCACTCCCTCAATCTACTGTCTACCTTGGTTTGTCCTAACTGATGGCTTTTCAGCTACATTATTCAGAAAAGGTAAGTTAAAGAAAAGGAAAGCAGGAGAGAGAGAAAAAGGAAAGCATAAGGGAGAGAAAGAGAGGCTCTTTTTTATATTTTCTGGACAGCAGATGTTTTACTTATTTTATATTTTCTTCACTCTGTGTTGCATTTTCTGTAATTTCCTTGACTTTATGTTCCAGTTTTCTAACACTTTCTTTAACCATGTCTCTCATTTTTTAAATTGGTTTTTGTTTTGTTTTCTTTTAGTTTGCATTTCCCCAATAACCAGTGGAGTTAAGGATAGTTTATTATTTTTTAACACTTACTGGAATTTTCTCTTCTTAATTGCTTAGTCAATATTTGCTGCTCAAATTTCTATTGAGTATAAAACATTCTTTCTAACAATGGCTATCTCTGAATGATTACACTATGGTTGGTTTTATTCTCTTATTTATAACAATCTGTGTTTTCTAAACATTATTTTATACTTGCATTCACCATCAGAAAATTACTAAATTTCAAAATAAAATAATTAAAAGTAATTCTATGACTTATTTTATACTTTCTTTTATGACAAAAACAGAATGACAAATGTTGAAAAATGAGAAAGGATGGGATTTATTCTCTATCTCCTAAATAACTGCATCACCCCTATAAGCTTCCATTTTCCTTCTTCAAAGCCAGTAATATAGTTTTATTACTGACTTTAGAATAATAATTAAAGCCTTTAAAATGTTCTATATCCAGAGATGGATGATGTTTGATTTTCATGAGGTCTTCTGAGAATGTTACTGCCAGATTGCCAATGAAATGTCAGCCTTTTCATGAAAGGTATCACATTACTTAATGGATTCAACCTCTTGTCCCTGGCATTCAATAGATTAATTTTGTTTTTATTGGTTTCTGACCAACACCATCCTCAATACTTGAAGCTACACACTGCCCATAAAGGATTAATTTTACGCAAGAATATCACCAAGATTAAAAAATGGGGTGGGTGGGGAAATAAAAAGGAAGTAAGATATAGAGCTCCAGCTGAAGTGATCAATAGTAATCTACATTTCACTTGTTTTTCTTCTCACTTCTCTCACTATCCTGTCGTCTCTGCATATCTCTTTTTGCAAATTATAGCATTGTTTTGGTTTACAGGCAACTCAAATTTTGAAGGTGATTTTAGCTAAAAAAAAAAAAAAAAAAAAAGAAAAGCCACATGGGGACCATGTACTATGCACTATGCTGTTGAGAAGTCAAGGACAGATTCTAGAAAACAAGAGGTAGAATGGGGAAAGGGAGAAGCTGGGGGTTGGCATTAGGCACACCTGAATCCCAGCTCCACTGCATCCTGCCTCCATTACCTTGGGGCACTTATTTAATCTTTGACCACAGTTTCCTCATCTATAAAGTGGTGACTAAAATTAACTGAGTAATTCTTCATTAATTCAGTAAGTATTGCTTGAGCGCCTACTATGTGTCAGTAACATGAGCTATTCAAAATATTGAATCAGAAGAAAATGGCACATTCCAGGAAGTCAATAAACGCTAATTTCCTTCCCTTATATAAGAAAATATGTACAGAGGACATTGAAATATAATTTTCGGTTCCCTGATGATAACTTTAAACTGAAATTATTCCATTATTGATGCATTAAGTTGAGTCTTTATGGTGAAAAGCAATATCTTATTACGTGGAAATTGACTTGTAAGTTTAATAAGTAATAACATTCACAGCCTCGAAAATCCTAGGAGAGACACGATGCAGAATGTAATTGAGATGTTCTCTGTCAATTTATTTAGTGGCCATTGAGAGGTAGGCATGAAGTTTTAAATAAAGTGTTTTGCACAATACCTTGCATATACCAGACAACCCAATATTTGAAATTATCATCATCATCTTACTCACTTAAATAGGATCCTTTCATCTGAAACCCAGAAATGATAAAAGAATCATGTAATCAGTGTTTCTTCACTATCAGTCTATTACATAACGTGATAAACAATAAAAATCACTCACTCTCATGCACCACACACACACACACACATGTTCATCTCAAAATTATGATATATTTTCTTTGGTATTGCGAGGCAGTAGTTCCTGAGAATAAGCCTCATTTATAATCACTGTATTTGCCATCTGCTTCCACCAATTAAGATACAGTTTGTGATTTAAAAGTGGTGACTTTTTCCCAAATATAAAATTGTATCTGAATATTAATCCAATTTTTTTCTGAACAGGTAGCCTGAAGAATCACTGAAATGGCTAATTTCCAGATATTGGGAATCTGGAATTCGAAGCCCAAAGAGGAGACAGGACCTGCCCAAGTATACACAGCTTGTTGTTGACAGAACCAGAACAACACACAGTTCTCTTTTCTTCCAGAAAAGTGGGGCTGGTTCCATTTCTCACTCCTGTCTTCCTTTGGATGGAGGAAAATGATAATGAAACCTAACATAATGCCTATTTCAACTTCAGAAATTTTCCTCAAATAATTGAATCAGTAGGTTTGAGGCTTCTTGGGAATCATTATGTTAGACCTGAAACAGAAATAGCCAATCCCTTGGTTGAAACGTGTTACATTTAAATTGATACTGCTTTTCCCCAATGTGCAATTAGAAAAGACAAAGACCTACTTCTGTAAATGTTGTTAAGGGAAAATGGAGCAGGTGTCTCCTTTCTTTCATTTCTCTGGGTCAGTTGTACTCCTGAAGTCTCTCTCTGTTTAGATGTCTATTGTTGTTCTCGGTTGCCAGGGATGATTCTCCCAGTGGCTGCTGAGGATTGCTTTAGGTGAAAAGATAAATTCACATGGCCAGGGAAAGGGGCAACCTCAAATGTGCCAGACACTTCCCATACACTGGCTCCTTCAGGCTTCACAACCACACTGGAGGCCATGCATTATGTTTCCTGTATGTATTATTTCATCCATTTATCTAATAGAATATTATTTAATGTCCATTAAGTTCCAGCACTGTGGAAGCAGTGATGAGACTGAATAAAAGAGACACCGTCCCTGTCTCTGTGGATCTTGCTTTCTGGCAGAAGAGCTGGACAGTAAATGAATAATTAAATACAATTTTCACTGTCAACCCCATTTTACAGATGAGGAGGCCGAGGCTTAGTTGGTTAAAGTACCTGGCAGGAGCCATTCACCAATTAACCAGGAGAATGTAAGTTCCACAGCTTGCCCATGTTCCACCACACTGACCCTTAGCATTATGTTTCTGGAGAGAATAAACAGAGAGGAATCTCAAGGGGTCACTTCCTTTCAGAACACAAAGAGGGCTGAGCTATCACCAACAAACACAGGCAAATGCAGAGCACCAACAGCCTGAGGTAAAAACCACCACAGGATACTCACAGTTTCACTTTTTTTTTTTTTAACAGAACTCCTCAGTAGCCTTTTAATTTTATTTTATTTTTAATAGACTTTATTTTTTAGAGCAGTTTTAGGTTCATAGCAAATTTAGGCAGAAAGTACCAAGAACCACACATGATGGCTTCCTCCACCATCAACATTCTGGACCACAGTGGTACATTTGTTACAACTGATGAACCTACATTGACACATCATTATCACCCAAAGTCTATAGTTCACACAAGGGTTCACTGTTAGGTGAGTGAACCCTAATGTGAACTGAGTGAACCCTAATGTGAATTATCTCTTAAACTAGGGTTGCATATTCTATGGTGATACAGTTTGGCTTTATGTCCCCACCCAAATCTCATCTTGAATTGTAATCCGCACATGTCAAGGAAGGGAGGTGATTGGATCATGGGGGTGATTTCCTCCATGCTGATCTCATGACAGTGAGTGAGTTCTCATGAGATCTGATGGTTGATAAGCATCTGGCATTTCCCCTGCTTGCACTTCTCTCTCCTGCCGCCATGTGAAGAAGGTCCTTGCTTCCCCTTCTCCTTCCACCATAGTTGTAAGTTTCCTGAGGCCTCCCCAGCCATGTTAAACTGTGAGTCAAATAAACCTCCTTTGTCTATAAATTACCCAGTATCAGGTAGTATCTTTATAGCAGTGTGATAATGGCCTAATACATATGGATTTGGGCAAATGTATAGTCACATGTATGGACCATTATAATATGAAACAGAGTAGTTTCACTGCCCTAAAAATCCTCTTTACTCCACCTATTCATTTCTTCCTCCTCCTTGATGCTGGAAATCCACTGATCTTTTACTATGTCATAGTTTTGTCTTTTTCCAGAATATTGTAAAGTTGGAATCTACAATATGTAGCCTTTTCAGATTGGCTTCTTTCACTTTGTAATTTGCAAGTTTCCTCCATGTCTTTTGATGACTTCATAGCTCATTTCTTTATAGTGCTGAATAGTACTCTATTGTGTAGATGTGTAGCTCTGTACAATTTTAATTCTGTTTGCCCCAGCAATTATCTTTGCAATTAAGAGCACCAGCTCAACTAAGGGGAGTTTAAAAAGAAGACACACACAATAAAATCTAAAAAGATATGAAATAAAGAAAAAGGGAAGCAATCTGAAAAGGGAGAGTGCTGGGAGCCCAAGACACACATTTTACACATTACATAAATTCTGAGAGCCTCAAATTTCTCACCTGTGAAATGCCTGTGGTAATAGTAAGAGTCACTTCATACTGTTTCTATGGTGAGTAAATAAGCTGAAATATGAAGTCATCTAGGAGGATGTTAGGCAACAACAGGTGTGTATGAGTCAGAATTCTCCAAAGAAACAGAACCAATAGATATATATGGAAAGGAGATCTATTGGGGGTATTGGCTCACACAATCAGAGGCAAAGTCATAGAGATGATAGGCTGTCTGCAAGATGGAGAACCAGAGAGGCCAGTAGTGTGGCTCCCAGGAAAGCCTGTAGCATGGCTCAAGGCAAGTCCAAAACCTCAGAACTGGGGAAGTTGACAGTGGAGTCTTAGTGTGAGGCTAAATGCCTGAGAACCTCAGGAGACCATGGGTTCAAATCCCAGAATCAAGAAGCCAAAGACCCTGGAGTCTGATATCAAGGGCAGGAGAAGAAAAAGGCATCCCACTCTGGCAGAGAGAGAGAGAGAGCGAGAGCAAGAGAGAGATGAGTATCCCTCTTCTTCTGCCTGCTTTTTCTTAGAGGGGCTCCCAGCCAACTGGCTACTGCCTGTTCACATTGAGGGCAGGTCTTAGTTCACTGACTCCCATGTCAATCACCTCTGGAAACACCCTCACAGACACACCCAGAATAACACTTCACCAGCCATCTAGGCATCCCTTGATCCAGTCAAGTTGACATCTGATATTAACCATTACAAGGTGTTTCTTTCTTTGCTCTTGAACATAGAAAACAGTCAATAGTGCTTTCTACACTATGGTTAAGGTACGTTCCTGTAGCCTTTACTTTTATCCACATGATGTTTTGCTTGTGTTAAGAAAGATCTGCTATTCCCTAGACTAGACCCTTTTGGCATTTTTCAGACTAATGCTCTGGGGTGCATACGTTGTGCAGCAAACGTATGGCATATTTTCTCAAATTTAGATAAAGTTACTTTTGCTTCAGTGTACTTATTGCAAGCTTTTTTTTTTTTTTTTTTTTTTTTTGAGATGGAGTCTTACTCTGTCACCCAGGCTGGAATGCAGTGGTCCAATCACGGCTCACTGCAAGCTCCGTCTGCCGGGTTCACGCCATTCTCCTGCCTCAGCCTCCTGAGTAGCTGGGACTATAGGCGCCCGCCATCACACCCGGCTAATTTTTTGTATTTTTAGTAGAAACGGGGTTTCATCGTGTTAGCCAGGATGGTCTCGATCTCCTGACCTCGTGATCTGCCCGCCTCGGCCTCCCAAAGTGCTGGGATTACAGGCGTGAGCCACCGCACCCGGCCACAAGCTTTTATTCAGAAACTTTTACGCATTCATTTCCCCTGATAGGCTGAGTTTTTAGAAAGCTCATACTATATCTATATTCCTCTTCATGTTCCTGGTAAACAGCCTGCTACATATTGGATGCTGATTAAATACTTGCTAAACAGAGAGTAAACTTAGATTATTAAAGTCCAATGCAGACTTAATATAAACATCCTAAAAATATCTTTTTTTCACCCCATACTGTAATACTGGGTTTCTCAGCCTCACCACTGTTGACATTTTGGATGGGATAATTCTTTGTCATAAGGCTGTAAGCTGTTTAGCAGCATCCCGGCCTTTATCCACTAGACACCAGTGGCAATCCCTCCCCTGTGCTGTGACAACCAAAAACGTCTCCAGACACTGCCCAATGTCCACTGGGAGGCAAAATCACCCCTGGTTGAGAACTGCTATTGTAAGATAACTTGTTAATCATCTCACCCACCATACATTTCCAATTAAACTTTTATCCCCTCCACAAAATATCCTGACTTCCTTTTCTTATTTAGTAGTATGGACTCCCTGGACTCCCAATGACTCAAGCTTAAAACCCCAAAGACTTCTGTGACTTCTTTTTGCCTTTGTTTTCTCACATCAAATCAGTGGTTAAAAGTCTTGAAAGCTCTACACTCAGGCAGCTAGATAAAATAGTTAAATTTGAATTCCAGAGAAGCAGCAAGTAATATTTTTGTGTAAGTATGTTTCAAACGTTGCAGGGGAGAGGTAAACTAAAAAAAGTATTTGTTGTTTATCTGATATTGAAATTTAAGTGTGTGCCCCGTGTTTTTATTTGCTAAGTCTGACAGTCCTATTCTATGCCTAAATTGCCTCTCAAATTCGTTCAACTTTTTCTTTTCCTGAGGACAACATCTTAGCTCAAGCCTTAATTACCATTTGCCGGGATAGTTCTGATGGTCTCTTTATTCATCAGCAAGCTTTTGGCTTTAAGTGCTATGAAACCTTGATGCTCCTGGCTAAAATGATAAGAAAATTTATTTTCTCTAAAACAACACATCCATAGTGGTTCTAGGCACAACGGTAAGATTGCAGCTCAGCTTCTCTGCAATCTCTTGGTTCTTTATAACTCATGGGTCAGTCTTGCCCACTGACTGGTCCTCTCTTCTATGTGTTTCTTTTTTTATTTTAGTATTATTATTAGCAAAACTCCCATATGTCTCCACAGGCCAAAACTCTAACACGTGTCCATGCTTAATCCATGCTTAAACCAATTCTTGGAAGGACCTCTGGAATTATTTTGGCTAAGCAGGATCCAGTTCCTGAGGCTTGGGCTAACCTCCTCTGCAGTACCTGGCTGTGTAGAAGAGTGAGGAAGCCAGAATGAAACTGAGGATTGATTTGAGAGGAATGGGGTAGGGAGATGGGATTTGGATATGTAACTGACACTGCATTACAGCCTCCTAACTGGATTCTCTACTTAATGTTTCTATTTTTTCAAAGCATATTTTACTTTGCTGCCATTTATCTAATGAACATTTGTTGAGTATCTACTTCATGCCAGATACTGATAGATAAATTTTCCTAAGACACAAATCTCTGCATACTCTCCCACTCTGAAAGCTTCAATGGCTCTCCCTGGCTTATCTAATTAAATATCCACTTGTCACCTTGTCATTCGAGGTTTGAATCTTATGTTCTTCGTGACTCACGCTGTGCTCAGTCAAGAGGCACTCAGTGTTTTCTAAAGATGCTGTCTGTTTTTATGACTGCTTTTCCTTATCCTAATTGATCCTTTAAATGGTAAAATGCAGCCGGGCGTGGTGGTTTACACCTGTAATCCCAACACTTTGGGAGGCTGAGGCAGGCATATCATGAGGTCATGAGATCAAGACCATCCTGGTTAACATGGTGAAACTCCGTCTCTATGTACTAAAAGTACAAAAAATTAGCCAGGTGTGGTGGCGGGCACCTGTAGTCCCAGCTACTAGGGAGGCTGAGGCAAGAGAATGGCGTGAACCCGGGAAGCAGAGCTTGCAGTGAGCTGAGATCATGCCACTGCACTCCAGCCTGGGCAACAGAGCAAGACTCCATCTCAAAAAAAAAAAAAAAAAAAAAGAGTAAAATGCCACATAACAATCAACCAGATTTTCACAGCAAATATTAACTGTGATATTAACTGTGGGATTTTATAGATGTCCTATATTAGATGGCAGAAATTCCCTTCTATTCTTATTTTTTGTGTGTTTTTATCATGACCAGATATTGAATTTTGTCAAATACCGTTTCCACATCTATTGAAATGATCATGTGGTTTTTGTTTTTTATTCTATTGATATTATATGTTACATTAATTGATTAATTTACATATTAAGCCAATGCTGCATTTCTGTTATAAGTCTCACTTGGTTGTCATACACATTGTTTAAAATATGTTGCTGGCTTCCATTTGCTATAATTTTGCTGAGGAATTCTGCATACCTATTCATAGATATATTGATTTACAGTTTTCTTTTCTTGTAAAATTTTTGTCTACTTCTGATATTAAGGAAATTTTGGCCTCATAGAATGAGTTGGGAAGTGTTCCCTCTTCTGTTATTTTTTGGAAGAGTTTATGAAGTATTGATATTAATTTTTCTATAAATGTTTGATGGAATTTAACATTGAAGGCATCTGAGCCTAAGCTATTTTTGTGGGTAGTTTTGTTGTCATTGCTGTTGTGTTTGTTTTGTTTTTTAATTAGTAATTCATTCTCTTTACTTATTATGGGTCTATTTAGATTATCTTTTTCAAATTGAGTCAATTTCAGAAATTTGTCTCTTTCATCTAATTTGTCTAACCTATTGGCATACACTTGTTCATGGTGTTATTCTATAAATCTTTTTATTTCTGTAAGGTTGGTAGTAATGTCCCTTCATTTCTGATTTTAGTAATTTGAACCTTCTCTTTTCTTTTTGGTCAATCTTGCTGAAGGTTTGTCAATTTTGCTTATCTTTTCAAAGAACCAACTTTTGATTCTGTTGATTTTTTTCCTATTGTTTCATATTTTTTATTTCATAAATGTATGCTCTAATTTTTTACTTGTATAAATTTATGGGGTATAAGTGAAATTTTGTTACATGCATAGATTACATGGTGGTGAAGTCAGGGTTTTACGGTATGCTTCACTCAAATAATACACATTGTACACATTAAGTAATGCTGTAATCTTTATTAGTTTCTTCCTGCCACTTGGTTTAGGTTTAATTTGCTCTTATTTTTCCAGTATCTTAAGGTGGAAAGTTGGGTTATTGATTTGAGATCTTTCTCATTATTATTTTAATACAGGCAATTATAGCTCTAAATTTCTGTCTAAGCACTCCTTTAGCTGCATTCCATATGTTCTGGTTATGTTATATCTTCATCTTCATTAATTTCAAACTATTTCCTAATTCCCCATGTAATTTTTCTTTGATTAATGGGTTATATAGGAATGCATTGTTAAATTTCCACATAATTTCTAGTTTTTCATGTTCCTTTTCATTATTGGTTTCCAATTTCATCCTGTAGTTCTTAGAATCAAATTTAAATTTAATTCCTTTAAGATTTATTGGGGTTTATTTGGGGAGGGGGGCTAGAATATGGTTATTCCTGGAGAATATTTATGTGCACATGAGAAGGATATATAATTTGATGTTGATGATTGCATGTTGTATAGATGTTTGTTAGGACCAGTTGGTTTATTTGTATTCTTCATCTTCCATTTATTTGTTGGTCTGCTGCCTAGTTGTTCTATCCATTATTGAAAGTGGATTGTTATAGTTTCCAAGTGTTATTATTAAATTCTTTATTTCTTTCTTCATTTCTACCTGTTTCAGTTTCATGTATTTGGTGCTCTATGATGAGGTACAACCAATACTTTAAAAAAATTATTTAAAATTTTTTTATGGATACACAATATTTATGCATATTTATGGTACGTGTAATATTTTAATGCAAGCATACAATGTGTAATGAACAAATCAGAGTAATTGAGATATTCGTCACCTCAAAAATTTATCATTTCTGGCTGGGCATGGTGGCTCACGGCTGTAATCCTAGCACTTTGGGAGGCCCAGGAGGGCAGATCATGAGGTCAGGAATTTGAGACAAGCCTGACCAATATGGCGAAACCCCATCTCTACTAAAAATACAAAAATTAGCTGGGTGTGGTGTTGCGTGCCTGTAATCCCAGCTACTCAGGAGGCTGAAGGAGGAGAATCATTTGAACCCAGTAGGTGGACGTTGCAGTGAGCTGAGATTGTGCCATTGCACTACAGCCTGGGCGACAGAGGGAGACTCCGTCTCAAAAAAAAAAAAACAAAAAACAATTGAAAACAATTGATCATTTCTTTATGTTAAGAACATTCCACATCTACTCCTCTAGTTATTTTTGAAATATGCAATAAATTACTGTTAACTTATAGTTAAACTTATAGTTTAAATTTATAATTAACTTATAGTTAACTGATGTTATATTATAGTTGCCCTATTGTGCTTCCAAACACTAACTTTTATTCCTTTTAACAATATTTTTACACCTAGGGCAGGAACTCATTCTCAGTGAAATCCGGGACAGGATTTCATTTACCTTTATGGCTGAATGATATACCATCAGGTATATATACCACATTTTTGTTATCCATTTGTCCATTGAGAGAGACAGGTTGATTCCATATCTTGGCTATTGTGGATAGTGTTGCAATAAATATAGGAATGCAGCTATCTCTTTAATATACTGATTTTCTTTCTTTTGCATATATACCCAGGAGTGAGATTGCTAGATCATATGGTAGTTCTATTTTTAAGCTTTTTGAGGAAGCTCCATAGAGTTTTCCGTAGTGGCTGCACTAATTCACATTGCCACCAAGGGTGTACAAACATTTCCCTCTCTCCACATCCTCGGCAGCATCTGTTATTGGTTGTGTTTTTGATAATAGCCATTTAATGGGCTGAAATAATATCTCCTTGTGGTTTTGTTTGCATGTCTTGGTTGATTAGTGATGTTGAGCATTTTTTTCATTTTTCATTTGTATGTCTTCTTTAGAGAAATGTCTATTCAGATCTTTTGCCCATTTTGTAAATAGATTTTTTATTGTTGTTTTGGGGTTTTTGTTTGTTTGCTTTTTGCTACTGAGCTTTTTGAGTTCCTTATATACTCTGGTTATTAATCCCTTGTCAGTTGAATAGTCTGCAAGTATTTTCTCCCATTTTGTAGGTTGTTTCTTCACTTTGTTTCCTTCACTATATTTCCTTTACTACCTTTTCTTTGCTGTTTCCTTTTCTATGCAGAAGCTTTTTAGTTTGATGTGATCCCATTTATCCATTTTTGCTTTTGTTGACTGTACTTTGAAGTCTTACTCAAGAAATTTTTGCCCAAGACAAATGTCCTGAAGCCAATACTTTTTAATAAAAGAGAATAGAAAACCTTAGAATGTATTTTTTGCGGTCCAGTTAAGCAATGTTTGAGTAAGTATTGTTTTAGTTTTGTGTGTGGGGGGTCTGTGTACATATTTTGATGTAAAATATAATTTTTATTGTAAATTGTCATCAAAAGCATTTGAAAGCCATGACTGCCAAACCCTAGTCTTTGCCTTTGGTCTGTCATAGCCTGTATGAAAATCCCATCCCACTTCTCTCCTTTACCTGACCGCCCTCTTCATCAGTGTCAGTTTAGATGATACTTCCTTGAAGAGGCCTTTCTTAATTCTACCTGACAAGACGAGTTAATTCTGCTGCATACTCCCATAGCTCCCTGGACTTCCTCTATTGTAGAGCTTACTAGAATGATTTATCTCCCTCTCCTTCACTCTACTGTAAGGCATGTGCGGGTGTGGATCATGTAAATCTTATTCACTGCTCCATTTCTGGCAGCAAGCAGATGCTTGGCAAGTCATTCGTGTTCAAGGAATATTTACTGAGGGCATAATGGAAGCACAGGATGGTGAAAAATGATACCTTCTATGTTATCAAAGACTGATAAATAAATATATTTATGAGAATTTACTGTGTGTTGGGCACTGTGTTAATTGCTTTACATGTATTATTTTATTTAAACATAACAATTTCATGAATGTTTTATGGCTGTTTTATTTAAACATAACAATTTCATGAATGTTTTATGGCTGTTTCCATTAGACAGAGGGAAAACTGACCCACAAGTAGGTAAAGTAACTTTTCCAATGTTACACTGTACTATTTAGTAAAGAGCAAAGCAAAGATATTAGGAATTGGAGAAAAAAGAGGAATTTAGGAAAAAGGGATGATAGTGGACCGGAAAGGTCAATGAATGCTTATTATAGAAGAGAAAACTGTTTGGGGCCTTGAAGAAGGCTGAAATGTGGGGCAAGGTGATGAGGCAGGTGAGCAGCCCATGCTTAAGGGCGGGGAGTGGGGAATTAGAATTCCTCTGATGGTTCGATTTTCAAACGTGCAAACTCTCAGCACAGCATCAACACATAAAAATAAAAAATTAAATTAAAAAACTCCCTTTCAAGCTAAGCAAAGCAAAACTGTATTCGACTCCGTTCCTTCTCACAAGATCATTGGCAAGTAAGGCAGGCAAGTGGAATGACAAATTAGGATAGCTATCTGGTAAAGTGTTCCTTGTAATGGACTAAATTCACCTCTGGGTTTTAGTGTTGAGGAAATATGAAGGCATTGCACCATCTAGTGGTTCTATTGGACCCACAGCTATTTTTTGCTTTCTCTGTTGGTTGTTACTGACGTTCTCTGAGACAATGCAGATTCTAGCTTGCTGAAGGATCAGGATAAATCTTTGTCCTTCAAGATTCTCAAAGACTGTGGTGTGTTGATAAAATAAAAAAATGAATCAAGCCTTTCAGGCACTACGGTGGATGCAGGTGTCTTGAAAGATCTGCTTTACTGCTACAAGTGCATAGAAAATCTTAGGTAGATTTTACAAGAAAATTATTGGAAATGGTGCTGATCTTAAATTCAAGAGAGAGAAAATATCTAAGAATTAACAACAGAAATAGATCTCAATGCCAGAGCTGTGAGCCACAGCTCGGGTCAGGATGGCTCAGGTTATGAGAATAAGTTGTTTCATTTGTTCCATTTCTTGGTTTTGATTAATTTTTTATCTTCATTATGGCTTGTATTTTGCTGCTTTTTGAATGCCTGGCAATTTTTATTGGATATCAGATGTTGTGAATTTTACCTGATAGAGTACTGCTATGGTCTTAATATTTTTAACTACCACCCCCGCCCCACCATCCCATTCATGTATTGAGACCTAATTACCCAATATGAAGGTTTTAGAAGGTGAGGACTTTGGGAAGTGACTAGATTATGAAGGCAGAGCTTCATGAATGGGATTAGCATCCTTATAAAAGAGACACTGGAGAACTGCCTTGCCCTTCCCCATGTGAGGACATGGAGAGAAGTTGCCATTTCTATGAATCAGGAAGTGTACCTTCACTAGACACCAAATCTGCCAGCACCTTGATCTTGGACTTCTTAGTCTGCAGAACTATGAGAAATAAATGTCTATTGTTTATAGGCCATCCAGTTTATAGTATTTTTTTCAAACAGCAACCAAACAAATTAAGACAAGTACTGATATATTTGTATTTCTATAAATAGTATTGAACTTTGTTCTAAGACCCAGTTAATAGCTTTGACATAACTTGATCCTTTTGGGTTTTGCTTTTAAGTTTAGTTAGGTAGGACCAAAGCAGTGTTTAGTTTAGGGCAGGTACTATTTTTTTGTACTATCTACAAGCCAAGAATAGCTTTTACATTTTTAAATTATTATAAAAAGAAAAAAGAATATGCAACAGGGACTCTATGTAACCCTCAAAGCTTAAAATATCCACTACCTATCCCTTTATAGAGGAAGTCTGCTAGAATTCATTTTCCCCAGTACTAAGACAAGACCCTTCTTAGTACTCTAATAAATTCCCTATGTATTATGAGGGTTTTCATTCTCATTCTTGATGACTCTTACAAAGTCTGCTCGACTGTGGTATATGTCAAATCCACTGGCCTGCCATTAGCCAAAGAAACAACTAATCCCATCAAAAGTTGGCAAATGACACTCATAGATGTTTCTCACAAGAAGACATAAAAATGGTCAACACACATGAAACATCGCTAATCATCAGGGAAATGCAAATTGAAACCACAGTGAGATACCACTTTACTTCTGCCAAGAATGGCCATTATTAAAAAGTCAAAAAACAGTAGATGTTGGCATGGATGTGGTAAAAAGGGAATACTTATTCACTGCTGATGAGAATGTAAATTAGTACAGTCTCTATGGAAAACAGTACAGAGATTTCTTAAAGAACTAAAAGTAGATCCACCATTCAATCCCACTACTGGGCATCTACTCAAAGGAAAACAAGTCATTGTATCAAAAAGACTCCTGCACATATGTTTATTGCAGTACAATTCACAGTTGCAAAGATATGAACCAACCTAAGTGACCATCAACCAATGAATAGATAATGAAAATGTTACATAATTGAAAATCTAATTCAACATATACACCTAGATTAAACAGGAGAGTCATTTAATGCAACGCTAACTTTGAACCTTCAGTATATGATTGCAGTTTCTTGTAATGATGTCCATGAGTTACCAATAATTTTTGTTTTAATTTGTTTATGTTTTGGTAATAATTTTAATAATTTTATATAAGCTTATTCATAATTTTAGTAGAAATCTTGAATCATACTATTATTAGGAGAGTTCAGAGTGCACATTTATATGCATGTTTCCACAATTTCAATAATAAGAGATAGAGGCAGAAAACAAACAATGTATTTGGGCACCCATGTTCTTCCAAGCACTGTGTAGAACTCTTATATTTGTTCCTTCTTTTCATCCTCACAGCAACTCTTCATGGTAGGTATTATTAACTGTTTGATGGATAAGAAATTTGAGTTTTACAAAAGTTAAGTTGGTCATAATTCAAATTTTTGGGAAATGGCGAAGCAGGACTTAGAGCTCATGTCTGTCTGACCTGAGCCCTTGATCTTACCTGCCATGACATGATGCCACCACAGCAATCAGAGAGGGAAGCGGAGTCAGCAGCTACATATAATCAGCAATGTACACCCACAACAGTCCTTCCTTACTCATTCATACATGTTGGCCATTAAGAAAATGAGATCACTTTGGATGAGAAAAAGTCAAGACTCTGGGCTCATGGCAACTCATGATTCTCCTCTGAAGAAAAATCCAAATTTGATATTCACACTTTCTGATTTACTAGCACTGAAAGTAATGGTCTGGTCAAAGCAGTAATTTGGAATTAGTTCCTTGATTAATGACAAAAATATTATGAAAAAATTAAATGTTCTATATAAGAAGAGCATTTAATGGAAGATTCTCAAAAGAAATGATTGCTCACAATCAATCATTTTAACTTAATCTAGTTGCATCAATTGTCCTTACTATTAAAAACAAATTAAGCATAAAGCCTAATAATCCTTTGTGTAGTTTGTCCATAGTACAGTTTGTCCTAAATGTCCTTATGGACATTTGTTGTTTCCAGTTACTTGCGGTTATAAATAATGCTTCCTTTGTATCAGCTTTTGCTACAAAAGTGCAAAGTGAATATATAACTACAACTAATTTAACTACAACTCAATGAATATTTAAAAGGTCACCAATTGTTTATAGTCCTTAAGGCCCAGCTTTGGAACTTATACACTGTCACTTCCAATCGCATGCTAATATTCAAACAAGCCTCCTAGTCAAGCCCATGGTCAGGCCCATTGTCAAAGGTGGAGAACTGCTCCACTCATGATGGAGTCATGTGGACACGGGGAAGGCTAAAGTGTTAGGGTGAGTTACCTAGCCTTGGGTAACATTTTGTCAAAGTGTGTTTGAAATATATTTCTGGAAGTGGGACAGCTGGGACAAAAATTAAGTGCACATGTAATTTTCTTAGATATTACTAAATTCTTCTATTGAAATATTTTTAATTTCTACAGGCAATAGATGCGATTGTTTTTTCACAGCCTGTCTTGTCAGCCAGTATAGTTTTAACTTTTATTTCTCTTCATAAGAGTAAAATTAATAATCCTTTTATGTATTTAAAGCCATTTACATTCCTTTTTTGTGTGAACACTTTGTATCTCTGGCCCTACTTAAAAAATTCATAAGTTTTTGGCCTTTTACTTATTTATCTTAAAAGTTTTTTATAAAGAAAAGGACCAGTTTCTTCATAATATACATGGCAAATATCTTTTGCAGGTTTTTTACTTGGTTTACTGCATTTTGTCATACACAGGTTTTAAATTTTTATTTAATCCGATTTATTATTTTCCTTATTTCTGCTGGATACTGAGGTATAGTTGGGAAATTTTTCCCCATTAGTGAATGGAGAAAAACTTCACCCATATTGTCTTCTCATACTTATATAAGTTTAATTCTATTTTAGAGTTTAATTCTCACCCTTAAATTTTTTATAAATTTATAATTTATTCTGTTTTAAATAATACAATATTAACTTTTAAAAAATGTCTATCCAGTTATCATACTTGAGATGCTGCTTTTTAAAAATATTACTAAAAGTCATATGCAATCAGATCTGTTTCTAAATTTTCTACTGTGTTCCACTGGTATGTCTGCCTATTCGAGTGCCAGAACAAGCTTTTCATTATAGAGGCTTTACGTTTAAATGTCTGATGAGCTAGTTCATCCAATACTTATAATGCTTATTTATTTCTGTTCAGAATTCACTGTTTATTTGCATTCATTATCCATTATGGTTATATAACAATTACCACAAACAACTTTGGGAGGCCGAAGTGGGCGGATCATGAGGTCAGGAGATTGAGACCATCCTGGCTAACACAGTGAAACCTTGTCTCTACTAAAAATACAAAAATTAGCCAGGTGTGGTTGTGGGCACCTGTAGTCCCAGCTACTCAGGAGGCTGAGGCAGGAGAATGGCGGGAACCCGGGAGGCGGAGCTTGCAGTGAGCCTAGATTGTGGCATTGCACTCCAGTCTGGGCAACAGAGTGAGACTCCATCTCTAAAACTATATATAAATAATATATATAATACTATATATACTATATATAGTAATAATATACTATATAATATAAAATAAAAAAATAAAATTACCACAAACTTGCTGGCTTAAAACAACATATATTATTTTCTGCAGTTTCTGTGGTCGGAAATCTGGGCATGGCTTAGCTCAGTCCTCTGCATATGGTCTTACAAGGCTACAGTTTAGGTACTGCCTGGGCTGCATTCTCATCTGGAGTCTTGACTGGAGAGGAATCTGCTTCCACTCTCACTCCAGTTTTGATAGCATTTATTTCTTTGTTTGTAGGACTGGAGGACCCTGACTTTTTACAGACTATTTCCTGGAGACTGCTTTCAGCAAATAGGGGCCACCCACAGTTTCTAGAAGCATCTAGGAACATTTCCATGTGGCCTTTCCCAACATAACAATTTACTCTATCAACTTATCAAGGATACTGTTTAGAATATGTCTGCTAGACAGTCTTACATAATGAAACATAGTCATTCAGTGACATCCCATCATCCTTGCTTCATCATTTTGTTCAGAAGCAAATCACAATTCTCACCCACACTCAAGGGGGAAGATCATACAAAGGCATGAACATAAGGAGGCTTGGACAGCAGAGTACTTACCTCCAGAAAAAGGTAGCATTTTTATCAGACTTGTTTTAAATTTATAAATTAACTTGAAAAGATCAATTTTTTAAAGAGTATTACATTTTTCTGTCAAAATACAGAGTATATTTTCTTCAAGTCATATTTTTTAAACTTTCAAAAACATTTTATAATTTATTTCATATAATTTTGAACATTTCTTCTTAATTTATCCATAAATATTTTATTTTATTTATGTTTAATTTTATTTACTATCTACAATGGGTATTTCTTTCCATTATAATTTCTAATTGTTCTTTTTATGTATATACATGACATCTACTGATTTCATTGGTTAATTCTATTTTACGCTTCTCTTCTAAAAGTTGGCTATAGGTTTTGGTAGTTTTTCTACTACTTCTTTTAGATTTTCCCAAATACACAATCATAGCTTCTATAAAAAGAGATAGTTTTACCTTTTCAATTCCAACTTTTATGCCTCTAATTGCATTCTTTTTTTCTAATTTCATTGGCTAGTACTTCAACAATAGTGTTAAAAGTAATAGAGATTATAGCCATCTTTTTAGTTCACGACTTTAATGAGACTGAATTTAATGTTTCCTCCATTAGGTAAGATGACTGTATCTTAATTTTATCATTAAATATTCCTGAATTCTTGTCTCATTGAATATTTTAAATATAAATGTGTTCAATTTTTTCAAAATACTATTCTATATCTAATAAAGTTTTTCTCCATAGCTCTATTAATATGATGGATTATATTAATGAGTTTCTTAATGTTAAGCCATCTTTAATTGCTGGAATAAATCACCCTTGGTCATCATGCATTGTTTGTTAATGTGCTAATAAGTTATGTTTGCAAATATTTTATTTAACATTTTGCATCAACATTTAGAATTTAGACTTTTCTCTAGATTCCTTTTATTGTATAATGTTTATCAAATTTGTGGATCATATTTTCCTTCAAAACTAATTTTAAAATTTTTGTTTTTCTTTTTAATAGCATTGGGTTTAAATCTGAGTTTTAAAGATTTAGAAAAATTCTCCTGCAAAACTATCTGGAGCTGGTGATTTTCATGAGAAACCCTAACTATATTATCTACTGCTCATAAATATTAAGGTTTTTAGACTATGCCTTTACTGAGGTCAATTTCAGTTAATCGTACTTTCTGAAAATTATGTATTCCATTTGGATTTTGCAAATTAATTACAATGATTTAAAAAATTTTTCTACTTTGATGGCTTTTATTTCTAACTTTGTATATTTATATTTACTCTTTTTCTCATTTGGATTAGTTAGTTGGTTGTTTATTTTTTGTTATTTTTATTGCTTTACAAAAGAACCAGCTTTTAGATTTACCTCTTTATGAGTTTCACTATATTTTTTCTAACTCATTATAATCTGATTTAATCTTTATTTATTATTTCCTTCTGCTTTTTTAGTGGTTTTCTTTTGAACTTTCTGAGTTGAGTATTTATGTTATTTTTTAATTTTTTGCTTTTTATTGATATAAATATGTTATACTATACAATCTCTGATAACTGCTTTATCTCATAGAGTTAACATCATGCAATCATTATAATCATTTTTCAGAAATTTTGAAACTTTATCTCTCTCCTTGAACTAAAAATTGTTTATAGCATATTTTTTATAAATTCTAGATAGAAGAGGATTTTAGCTATTTTACTAGTTTTTTAGTTTTATTGCATTATTATAAGAGAATGCTGTTATTATTATTTCATTTTTTTAAGATTTATAGAGGTTTTACTTGGGAATTAAGATGTCTTTAGTTTTTGTAAATGCTCCATGTGTACTTTTTAAAAAAGCATCTGCCTTTTTGGTAGACTATATATATTGTACACACACACACACACGCACACACACATGCGCACACACACACACACAGAGATTACTTTATTGGTTATGCATTTATCTTTATTTAGATCCTCCTAGAGCCAACTCCAAGATAAGGTTTTGTGTGTATGTAACCTATATACAAGATCATCCCTGGAAACAGGAGTGAAGGACTAGAAGGAGTGGATGAAGGAGAAATAATCAATGTAAGAATGTGTTATTGAAGGTGCTACTTGAGGGAAATGGGGTTCAATGCTCACCAGCCTTCTTTGAGTATTTACAATGCCTCTTACAGTAGCATACTGCTGGGTGAGTGCTAATTAGCTGCAATGTTGAGGGTTACCCTTAGAGGCAGTGCTACCATGGAGTTAAGGAGGCAGTGCTTTTTGACTGTGCAGATGTGCTTGCACTGGGCTCTTCCTAGCATCTGGATGTAGAATCCCTGGGGCAGAAAGTGAAATACATTGCAGATACATGCTTGAGGCAAGATAGTGTCAGCAGGAGTTGAGTCAAAGCCCATCTGGAACTGTGTACCACCCATGTCACTGAAATTAGAGGGGAGATGGAGAGCTTTGAGTTGGGACACAGGTAGCATGAGAAACAGCTGATCAAGTCTTAGATATACTTGCTAATTTTTCGTCTGCTTCATCTGTGTTTGCTTAAGATATGTGTGTTAAAGTCTTCGGCTATTAGTCTATGTCTGTGTGTTTTCTCTTTTATCTCATTTAGACAGTGATTTATGAAATATGTTACTATATTATCAGGTAAGCAAATTCTAATAGCCATAATTGCTTTACAGTAAATAGTTGCCTTTAGCACTATAAAGTGACTTTTAATACTTTTGGGTGTAAATTCTATCTTGTTAATTATCAAGATCGTGACCCTTTCTTTCCTTCTTTATTTTTATATTTTGCATTAGCCTAGTTTTGCTTTTTACTATTTTTGTATTTATTTATTTATATTTTATTTTTGAATAGGCTTCATTTTTAGAGCAGTTTTAGGTTCACAGCAAAATTGAGCGAAACGTACAGAGATTTCTCATATACCCCCGACACTCCCCACCCCACCCCACCCAGACAGCCTCGCCCATTATCAACATCCCCTACTACTACATTAACACATCATTATCACCCAGAGACCACCAAGCGATCACTCTTAGTGTTGTACAAGCTATACATTTGACAAATGTATAATGATATGTCTCTACAATTACGGTGTCATATAGAATTGTTTTGTTTGTTTGTTTTTTGAAATGGAGTTTGACTCTTGTTGCCCAGGCTTGCGTGCAATGGCATGATCTTGGCTCACCACAACCTCTGCCTCCTGGGTTCAAGTAATTCACCTGTCTCAGCCTCCTGAGTAGCTGGGATTACAGGCATGCGTCGCGACGCCCAGCTGATTTTGTATTTTTAGTAGAGACAGGGTTTCTCCTTGTTGGTCAGGCTGGTCTTGAACTCCCAACCTCCAGTGATCCACCTGCCTCGGCCTCTCAAAGTGCTGGGATTACAGGCGTGAGCCACTGCGCCTGGCCCCAGAGTCGTTTTATTGCCTGAAATACTCTTTGTGTTCTGCTATTTTAGCCTTCCCTACCCACAACCCTTGACAACCACTGATCATTTTACTGTCTCCGTAGTTTTGCCTTTTCTGGAACGTCATCTAGTCGGACTCATATAGTATATAGTCTTTTCAGATTGGCTTCTTTCATTTAATAGTATGCATTTAAGTTTCTTCCATGTCTTTTCATTTCTTTTTAGTACCGAATGATATTCCATTGTCTGGATGTACCATTCTTTAATTTTTAACCTTTTTGAATCTCTGTGCTTTAAGTATGCTTCTTATATATAACATAATATTGTATTTTGCTTTCTTAACTATTCTTAAAATATTTTCTTTTTAATCGGTAAACACATTAAATTTATTGACCTAATAATATGATGATATGTTTGGTCTCAGTTCAGATATTGCATTATATTATATATATGTACATATAGCAATATTTAAATATGTAATAAATGTTATATATTTGTATTGTTACATCTAAAATATATTTATTATAAATTATACATATTATTTGAATGTGTAATATATAATTATCTTTATATATTAAAGTCTCTCAGTATCTTATTTATTTGCTCTCTTTTGATAAATCTTTTATTATTTAGAAAGGTTTATTTGTTTGTGGTCATAATTATCTTTCCCTCATATTTTTACATCATACCTTAGTGTCTTCCTTTTCTTCATTATTGTATATTATTTTCCTCTATGACACCATTTAAGTTAGCTAGTACCTTCTTCTTTTTCTCAGCATCTAAATTGAAGTAAGACTCTTTTATGCCAAATACTGCATATGGTCACTAGCAAGTTTATTCTACTTTTCATATGCTTTCCCCATTTCCCCCCATTGTCAGATAATTGCACTGTATCTAAATTGTCAGAACACATAGCCATTACCTGCTATGCCTGTCTCAGTTTAGCCATTGTCTAGTCTAACACACACATGCACACACACACACACCCCTATATGTACACACATACCAACACCTACACATCAACACACACACACACACACACACACACTCCTATATCCATCTCTCAAATACGAGCATGTGGGGATGGATCTCTCTGCTCTTGGGTCTCCTCCTTAACTCCAGTAGTGTACTGATATTTAATTGGGTGGCAAAACTATGAACATTTTCCCGATTTCAGAAATTTCTTCTCTGTATCAGGTTGCCCAGAGGATAACATTTCATTCTTGTCAATTAAGTTTAAGAGAATTCCTTCTAACCAACTAGGGTAAGAGCCACTTTTGTTGTCCTCCCTCCTTAACTTACGAGCTAAAATTCTCTATCACCTTGTGAAAAACCAGAGAAAGTCCTTTGATTCCTCACACTTGTTGTTCAAAGTATTCTGTTTCTTGCCTTTTTGTCTATAAAGTTGGATAACTTTTGGCTTACACTGGAACATCAGCTTCTTGCACGATTACTGTTTCAATTCAATCATGGCCGTCATAATTGCTAACTGCTAAACAAATTATGATTGTGACATCTGGATGCAATAAAGATTATGAAAGAAAGTAATGTAAAAGAGAGCTGGCAGACGAAAAAAGCAGTAGAATGTTCTACAGGAAGTGATCATTGATTCGGATATGAATGAAAATGAAAAACGTATATTTGCTGTTTCGTTAGACAGAAAGTGATGCTGGGTGGCTTAACATCTATTCTGGTGTAGAACTTTACTCCTTAGGGGAAAAAGTTCAGCTATGGAAAGAATCTTTAACGTGCCCTCATCAGACAGATGTGAATGCCAAGTCTTACTACTGTTCACGACATAATCTCACTGCCCTATCGTGGGAACATCCAATTTAAACAATTTGCATATTTATTTTCTAAATAAGAGACCATTACTATGAAAAGCAAAAATTTTTTTGGTGCTGAGTGATAGGAAAATGTACAAAAATGTTGCTACATTCAAGCCATCATCTGTCCAATATAGCACTTGTCAAAATACGGAGCATAAAGAAAGTTCAGAAATAAAACCAGTTACCCTGTGTTTTATAGCTCACTGGATCAAATGGCTGTACTATTGAAACAGGAAGAGTTCCCTTGTCCCCCTCTCAGGGCGCAAGATGTGGGTGTGGCTCGCTTCTTTGGTGCCCCACTACTCATACCTCTAGGGGAGCATGCAGACGGGCAGGCTGTGGGGCTCTGACCCCACAGCAGTGTCTAGGGGTGAATGTGTATAGCTGAAGCCCTGTGGGCGTGTGTTACAGGGTGCTCTTATAGCTTAGCCATCCATAGGCGGCTTGTGTTAGTCAGCTCTATTAGGCCCCTGCCTTATTGCAAGGACAGAAGGATTTCTGTAACCCGAGGTTCTTGCCTTGGTGTACCAGAAGAATCGGATCGCATGTGGGCTTGGAGAATGAGTGCAAGGTTTTATTGAGTGGAAGTAGCTCTCAGCAGATGGGAGAGGAAGAAGGGAGATGGTTTTCCCTTGGAGTCAGGCTGCTCGGCGGCCCGGGCTCTCCTCTGACTGCCCCAGCCAAACTCTGCGTTGTTCTGCCGGTAGGTGGCCTGCTGGCTTGCTGGTGCCTGCTGGTAGGCTCCTCTCGACGTCCAGCTGCCTGTGTATCTGCCTGCTAGGGTCTGGGTGTTTCTATAGGCACAGAATGGGGACGTGGCAGGCCAGGGGAGGTCTTGGGAAATGCAACATTTGGGCAGCAAAACAAAAACTCCTGTCCTTACATAGGTCAAAGGGCACAGGCCAAGGAGTGGAGCCCTAGCCAGGGACCCCCGTCCTCCTCTACTCATCACTTCCCTTCCCCCTTCCCTATCATTTAAAGGTACCACTCTCTTCCCTTCCCCGCACTTCCCTTCCCCGCTTCCATATCACTATGAATTGTTTTCTTTACCACGGTCAAGGAATGCATACAAATTTTTTAACCAGTAATGTGATTTACTTGAGAACCCCATTTCCAGTAGTGATAAAGGGGACACAATGAGCTTAATTTGCAGTAAGGGGGGTTTTCCTTTCGCTTCTAGGACAAAAGCCTCTGTCTGAACCAGATGAGGTAGATCGCACTCAAGTGTGGAAACACATTGCAGAATATGCTGGCTTCATTTCTCATCGCATAACACCTGGCAGGGTCCAGAGAACAATTTGTTCTCCAGCTTATTACTGTAGAAGCTAAACATTCCCATTTTGTTCTCACTGAATCCAGGATGTATGGAAACTTAGGTTTGTAGCTAACGTAAGGTCTTTAGACATCGTTCTATTCACTAGGCAACGGACACACCTTCCAAGGTCTCTATGGAGCTGCCTTTCCTAACTTACATAGGACTTGCTGTTCTCTCTCATCTACTTTGGCATGCATTACAAAATGCTTTCATCGTTACTCTTTCATGAGTAATGCCTTCATTTGCTAGAAAGCTCACTGGGGGTAAAGAGTGTGGATTCTGTATGTTTCAAAACAGGCTTCGGGTTTACGCTTTCAGTCATAATTTGGTCCCAGCAGTATTGCTTACTGGTTCTGTGTACTTGATCAAAGAGCCAGTCCTCTATTCAAGTTCACCAAATATCAAGCAATAGATGAGTTTCCATGCTACCTTTAGATACCAGTGCTGCCATTAGCACCTAAAAGTAGCATGGAAACTCATGGATATTCCCATTACATATGTGAAATTATCCACCTGCATTTTTTAGATGCTATGCTAAATGCTTTACATATGTCAATCCATCTATTTTTTTTTCTTTTTTCTTTTTGAGACGGAGTCTCGCTCTGTCACCAGGCTGGAATGCAGCGGTGTGATCTTGGGTCACTGCAACCTCCACCTCCCGGGTGCAAGTGATTCCCCTGCTTCAGCCTCCCGAGTAGCTGGGACTACAGGCGTGCACCACCACACCTGGCTAATTTTATTTTTTTCCTTTTTTTTAGTAGAGATGGGGTTTCACCATGTTGGCCAGGATGGTCTCAATCTCCTGACCTCGTGATCCACCTGCTTCAGCCTCCCAGAGTGCTGGGATTACAGGCGTGAGCCACCACGCCTGGCCCTGCCAACCCACCTTATCATCACAATTAGTTTATGATGAAGCTACTATTATTATCTTCCTTTCAGTGATGACACAGTGGCAACAAAGAGATTAAAGTGAGCTGGGATTGAACCCGGAGAGTCTACCCTTTTTGCTCTTGGCCACTATGCTAAACCACTGTGGGAAACCACCATGCAGAGTGACTGGCACACAGAAAGTCTCCAACAAGCCTCTGTGTATCTCTCACAATAATAGTTTACAAGGTATGACTGAATTGATAGACAAAAAACCTGCAGGCTGAAGCATGGTATTTTTTAAAGGGTTGTCTGTGGGCTACACACATCAGAATCTCGGATTTGACTTCGAACCTACTGAATCAGAAACTGTGGGGACTGATGCACGGGAAGGCTCATGTTTTGACTATCTCCTCTGGCCAATGTTTTAAACACTAAAGCTTAAAGCCTTTCAATGTGGTTAAAAAATTCTGAGCTGGACATCAAAACATCTGGGACATGAATAGCTCTGTACAATTTGCAATTTGCTTTTGTGTGTGTATGCAAAATAATGTCAAAAATATGTGCATATTTTAAAAGTCATTTTATTGTAAAATCCCAGAGAAACATCTTAGAGTCAACTTCTAAGTATAGCCATTGCAATTAGTAAAATGGTTTGTGGTGGGAAAGAGGAAGTAAGCAGTACTTTATCAATAACCTTTTTTTTTCTGCTGGATATAAGCTTTATGGAGTCAGTAACCAGTCTCTCTTACTCCCTGTGTCTTCTAGCCCACATATAACTGACATTTAATGATAACTGTATAATTGAGGAAAAGGATTCCCTACAATGGGAAAGAGTTTTCCAAGCAATATCCAACCTAGCCATTGTACTTTTCCTGCCTAAAGTCAGATAAGTCTATAAAATGCTTCTTATCAGGGCCAAACATTTTTATAATGGCTTCCACAGGCAGAAGGAATTTATCAGAGCAAGTTTACACTAAAAGACCTTTCAGAATGTCTGAATTCATCCAGATTTTTATAGTGCCAAATAATACAAATTAAAGGTAAATATGCACACTTACATAAAGAAATTCCACAAAGTTCTGGTAATTAGCTTATTAGCTCTGAGATAGAAAAGTGGCAGATCAGGTGTAAACCTGAAATGTGATGGTGCTGAATTAGGCAGAGAAAGAGAAAGAGGAGGGACCATTCAGTCAAATGGAAGAAGGTAGTGTCCTAGTAAATTTGTAAGAAGGGTTGGTAATTAACACCATGATATGGTTTGGCTGTGTCCCCACCCAAATCTCCTCTTGAATTGTAGCTCCCATAATTCTTACCATGTTGTGGGAGGGACCCGGTGGGAGATAATTGAATCACGGGGGCAGTTTTCCCCATGCTGTTCTCGTGGTAGTGAATAAGTCTCACGAGATCTGATATTTTGTAAGGGGAAACCCTTTTCACGTGGTTCTCATTCTCTCCTGCTGCCGCCGTGATTGTGAGGCTTCCCCACCCACGTGGAAATGTGAGTCTATTAAACCTCTTTTTTGTTATAAATTACCCCAGTCTTGGATATATCTTTATCAGCAGCGTGAAAGTGGACTAATACACACCACATCTATATTATAGTTAGTCCTAAAGTTATATGGATTATAATTTGCTGTAAATATGAGCTTAGACCAGATGTATGCAGGAGCAGCTATTTATGTAACTTTAACCAACAAACTGCCATCTGCAACTCATCTTCTCATTAACCAAACCCATGGAACAGTGGAAAAGAAGGGGAGCTCACCAGCCTGGATAACTCGATTATCCAAGCAACCCTGGTGATCCATAGGATGATGATAATACCCAAGATAGATGTGTCAAGTAAATATCTTTTGAAGAAGGGTATTTTTTTGAAGAAAGTTTGATAACTTGTTCAAGAACACAGCTAGTAAGGAAACAATATTTAAAAGAGGGAGTTCCTCACATGGGAGGGTGTCCTTTGGATCACAGTACAGTTTCTATTAACAAGCAACGTGTTGTTACTGTGTGAGGCTCTCTCAATCCCAGCGTCCTGGTCTTTAAAGTGAGTGAAGTGGAATGGGTGGGTCAACTTCAACGTTCAGTGAGGACGAATTCTATCCTATAGGGCTGGTCTCAGCACCCATTACCAGCAGAGGGCGCCAGAGCCCTTTGAAAGTGGGTTTTTTTTTTTTTGCCAGTCAGTCTTGGCATCAAATTTCTCAGCCTGCATGAATCAAATTATTGCTTGGGGGTGGGTGGAGGGAAGTGTCACGGAGTTATCTGACTCCCTCTTTCACTTTCTTAAGGAGGGAGAAAAACCTCTTTTCATTAAATTGTAAGAGATATGCCGTCACAGCGTTACTTGTTAATCAAAACAGGTTTCCCAAATCCAAATGCAATTAAAACCGAGTTTTTAGACCTTTATCTCCTTCCTCCTGGGTGTGTATCCCCCTGTGGGAACTCCTGCTGGGAACACTGCTTTGGAAACACTAATACGTGTTGCAGGCCCGTGAATATGGCACCAGAGAAGACGGAGGAGGGAAGCTGGCCTGTCAATTAAGCGAAAGGAATCTGAAACAGGAGAACAGACACAGTGGCGTTCTGCAGGGACAGAAACCTCTGCCAGGGAGACTCGCCCCACACGCTAATGGCAGATTCAGTCTCTCCTGTGGTCTCGGTCGAAAGAATCGCTAACCAAGAGCCACCAGCCAAATTCATGGAGAGGTTTTTTTTTTTTTTTTTTTTTTTTTGGAGGGAGCTATTACAAAGCAGTGCTGACATAGTGTGAAGTGCATGTCATACGGTCTTAGAAAACATCACCAGCTTCATTCGTTAATACTTAGGCCTAACTGGGACATTCCAGAGAGGTAAATTACTCCTTTGCAATTATTCTTGTAGTATTTTTCACCATGATGTTAGATATTTCTGACTCAAATGAGTATTTCTGGGAAGAATTGTTGTTTGCAGAAATAAAAATGTCAGCCTCTTCAATCTTTGCTCATTTGAAAACCTTTCTCATGTGAAACTGAACTGAGAGAGGAAGACAGCAAAATTAAGGCATTTGCTCTGCTCAGGACCAACGTAGAGAGAAGTTGCCCTTCGCATTACTATCACTTCTCTTCCAAAGGTTGGTTTTCAAGGGTAGTATGGGAGCAGGAAAAAAAAAATGTCATCTGCCCCAGTTTCGGGAACACGTAGGGGGCCCAGGGCAGTGGGATCTAATGTGAGACATGAAGGATGAGGCTGACTTAGCCAGGCATAGAGGGATTTGGGACACATGTTCTGGACTAGAGGAAGCGACACCAGCAGGGCTTACAAGGGAGATTGTGCTCTCAGTATTTGGCCCACTTTTCTGGGAAGGTGATGCCACGGAGAATGAGCACTTGGCTATGAATTAAATCAATTTAGTAACGTTTCCAATGTGAGGTATGAAAGAATTTGGTCAGGTAGAAATAGTGTATTCCAAATGAAGAACTGGATGTTGGATCAGGTCTAAAAAGAATTTTCTGCTGAGGTGAAATCTAGTGGGGGACAGGAGACTCAGAACTATTTCAAAACCCAAAGGACAATAAATATTCAACCCACATTTCTGTGCAATCTAATATAGAGAGTAGGAAGGAGAGAAAAGGAAGAACGCGATCCTCAATTCGGTAGGTTTAACGGGGGCAATTTTCCCACTTACCCATAATGGCAGCCTATTTTCTAATTAACGTGTTTAACTTGAGATCTCTTGTTTCAGGTGTGAATGACAGTAGGATGCCCTTTGCCAAGCCTGGGGACTTAGGCCATGTTTTCTTGTAGCCTTAAACACTTGAACAGCTCACTAGAAAATAAAAAGTCCAAATTTGAAATTCTTCCATTTCTTTCTATCTAAATTACCTGACTCCAGGGCATTGTGAATGCAGATGAAAGGGCATCATCACTAAAGGGATGTGATATAAGAAAGATCCAAAGAAAAGTCCCAGGAAATGGAGGCGTGTGCATCTCTGTGGTTGCTACTTTTGTGTTTGGAGTCTGAGGAACTGGCGTGGGATGGAGGTAGGGAGGGTAAGGGCCATCTTCTAGGGGGTTCTGGAGGGAAGGGGTTCTGGTAATGTAAATTCCCTGGCTGTAGAGTTGAATATTTGAGCTTTAATGGAATTATGGGTGTCCACAACTCAAATCCTACCTGTGGTAAAAGAAGAAATGAAAGCCCGGAGAGACTGAGAGGACAAAAGATTTTCCAGAATCTCTTTTCATGTCTCAACCATTATTGTCACAATGAATCCCAAATGTATCATTCCTTGAGTTCTCCCTACACTCACAGCATGAAGGCCTTGTAGACACAAAGCTGTTTAATACACAGTCTCTTTAAGGGGGCACAGCGCAGAAAATTCATGAGAAAAGTATTCATGAGAGAAATAGGCTAGACACCATTCGATAGAAGGGATTTTGTCTTATTCATCCCAAATTCGAAGTTGCCACAGTAATGAACTAGGTACTGTGGAAGGACACAAGGAGGCGATATTTGTGTTGGAGACTTAGAGATGGCAACAGAAATGGCTTCACAGAGGCTGTTCTAGCAGAGCTGCAATGAGACGTGAAAGATGTGTAAGAACATGAGAGAAGGAATGCAGGGAAGGACATTCCGGGAAGAATTCATATGTACATATTGTTTGGAGGACTGCTAAGCAGCTTCACAGATGGGGGAAAGCATAGGAGGAGTTTCAGGAGATACTGGAAGAACCACGGACACAGACTGGGTCAGGAAGGATTTGGAGGGAAGTCTTTGGATGTATCCTGTAGAGCTGTGCTTCTCACATTGTCTGTGGTACAAGACCAGTTGTGGTTGTTGTTCTTACCCCAACCGTGCACCGATTAAGCGTATGGAGTTGGCCCCACAGGTGACTTACCATGTGAGTTCCACAACACCCTGGGTAGACTCTGTTTAATGACACCAGTCTACTTACCACACATGTGGATAACATGGCGATGTCAAATGTCCATATATACTTCCAAATGCTCTCTCTGCTTTTGTACTTATCTTTCAGGGACAGGTACAAAGTTCACAGGCTGGTGCCCTTCCGCAGACCATGCTTGGAGCAGCATGACTGAGGATAAGGAACCACTAGGAATATCTAAGCAGGGAAATAACTTCATCAAATTTTGCCCTAGGAAGGTTACACTGGCAGCAAGATGGAGAAAGGTTTTTGGGCAGAGACTGAGTCAAGGAGACAATTCAAGACACCAGAAGCATCAATGCAGACAAGAGATGTGAGGATCTGACCCGGGGCCCTGAATATCCTTAGGGAGAGTAGATTATGCATCTAAGAACCATTTCAGAGACAATGCTGCGCTTGTTGAGTGTTGAGTATATGAGAAGCGGGAAAGGGAAGATTCAAGATTTCTGGCAAACTGTGGGCATTAAGATCCCATTAACTGAGGTTTGAGCTTGGGGCCTTAAAAGAGGATCCTGAAGGCCAACCTAGGGTAGGGGAAAGCCCACATGGCTAAAGGAGCTTTTCTCAGGACGGAACAAAGATAACACAAACTTTGAGTCAGAAGCAGCTCCAAACAGCCAAATTGGTGCATGTGTGTGTATATATATTTGTATATGTTTTCAACTTGGTTGTAGCAATGCAGTTTTGCCGCAGAACATTCCTCTGTCCTAAAGTCATGGGCAGAATCACAGATCTGTCAGTGTAACCTTATCCCAGCTTCCTGTTTGAGCACTTCCTATCTTTTCACAGACTCAAAAACAAGCCCCAGCTGGTCTGATAAAATGGAAATTACTCGTAAGTGCAAAGTGACACTGGACCCGCTCTGCCACACAGAATGCAGTTCTGCTGTTGGGAATGGAGGGAGAATTTGGAAGGGAGGATTTTGGGGTGTAGGGGAGCTTGTAGCCTGGAAGAAATGGTTTGTGTCTCCCATTTACTTACCCAGTAGAAGGAGAAATGATTCCAAGGGTCTTCTTGAGTCGGCTGACACGTGCCCACTCCCCCGCCCCACCCCCCAACACACACAGACACCTCTGCACATCACACAGCGCAGGTGTTCCAACCACCTGTCATTTTCCAAATGTGTCTCTCTCCTGTAATGATTGCTGGGCCCCCAGCCTCATGGAGACAAACTTCCCCAACCTCCACCACACCCATAGACAAGGCCTGTTTTAGACTGTCAGACTGAATATGGACTCCAAAGTGGACACTGAGCTAGGGGACTGCATCTGGAATCCCTGTAACCAGGATAGTGCTTGGCACATGGCAGAAGCTAAATGAATGGCTGAGGAGCAAATGAATGGGGCTTGAATCTGGAAACTGCCCCCAATCAGGGATTCCTCCCTTCTCCTTCCTTCCCATCTTTCCTACTTCTCTCTCCCTCTTCCTTCCTTTATTTTTTCATTTTCATTTAATATATGTTTACTGAGCACCTACCATGTGCTAGAATCTGTTCTAGATTCCAAATAATCCTTGATAAATAAACCAGACAGGATTCTGCTTTCTCCCTGGATCATATAATTTCTGTAGTTTCAAAGTTGGAAGGATTCTTAAATGTCCTTCAGTCCAGACCCACTTTCTGCCCACATTATGGTTGCATCCATCTATACCAGCCCCTATCCACTAGCCACCTGGTCTTTGCTTACATATCTGTAGTGACGGAGAACTCACTACCTTTGAAAGCAATTACCCTTCACTGGACCATTTTGACAGTGAGAATGTTCCTCTTTCTGAAAAACCTAAATGCTAACAGTTGTTGCCTTTGTGTAGTGGAGTGATGAAAGATTTGGGTTCCATCTTTTCTGCATTTTGGTTTTTTCTAATTTTTCTCCAAAAGAATGTTTTGTTTTATTAGAGAAACTGTAATTTTGTTAGATAATTATTGAAAAGCATTTTGTAAGAAATAATTTTGAAATTCTTCCTTGGAAATTTCTCAGACCATGAGCTGAGAACTCTCTCCATGTAGCTTCTACAGATTGACCCCAGTTTTGTCCAGAGGAAGCAAGAATAAGCTTATACTTTTTTTTTCCTCTTTTAGCATTTAATGACCTCTGTCCTTTTAGGATGTAGTTGCTTATTTTGCTGCCAGTACTTCCAAAGTGTTTGGCTTACTCAGCATTACTCAAAGTTTATTCTAGCAAGTGAGGCTTGCATATATTTCCATATTTTTAAGATGTGGATCATTCAGTCTCTCCTTCACTGAAGATATTTGATTTATATTTGTTGACTTTACATGCTATTTTCTGCTTTGGCAGTCATGACTATACTAGAATAGGATGTTCTGAGAATTTTGGGAGGCAGGGTACCATATTGGTTAAGAGTATACATTTTGGAGTCAGGGATATGGGTGCAAATCCAGGCTCTATTAGCTTTGTTGTTTTCAAACAGTTATTTAATATCTCTGGGTTTTGGCTCCCTCATGTATATTATGAGGATAATGATGTTCGACTAACATAACTGGTGTGAGGATTCAACTTGCTAAGATACAAAAGTGCTTAAAATAAAACAGATAAGAAGGGAACAATAGACACCAGGGCCTACTTGAGGATGGAGGATCAGAGGAGGGTGAGGATCAAAAAACCACCTATCAGATACTATGCTTATTACCTGGGTGACAACATAATATGTACACCAAACTCCTGTAACACACAGTTTATCTATAGAACCAGCCTGCATATGTACAGCCGAAACTAAAATAAAAACTAAAGAGAAAATAGAACATGTGCCATAATTGGGTCTTACTTATTCAACAAAATTCCATTCATTTACATATTTATTTCTAATTAAGTGAATAAACATTGATTTCACAAATAGATTTTTGAACCCTTTTATTAACCAAGATCTCTGCTTGCTCCCGTCCTCCCAGGCATTAAAGACTATGCTCTTGCTATCTCCTAACTGGTTGGTTAGGTTCTACCTGAGAGCAGACATCCCACTAAGTGTGAGTTTCTTGGTGTAGACATCAGAAAACTTACAACTGGCTTTATCATGGTCCTCATCTGACATCTCCTGATTTGGACAGGAAGACAAGAATCATCCGAGAATCCAGGAATTCAGGCAGGAAATGGGAAAAATTCCAGATGGACATGAGAACAGCCCAAAGGAACTTTCGCTAGTTAAGAAAAGGCCCCTGTAATTTTCAGAAGGGAGATCCTTTACATCTTCTGTCAGATTTGCACCGTAGTATTTCACTTTCTTTGGTGTAATTGCCAATGGTATTGTGCTTTTAACTTGTTTCCAAATGTTTGCTGTCAGTATAAAGAAATGCAAATGATTTTCTGTCTTGATCTTGTGCTCTGTGTGGTTCTAGGATAATTTTTATTTTTGGTAGATTCCTTGGAATATTTTATTTCTTCCTTTCCAATCTGTATGCCTTTTATTTATTTATGTTTCTTTCTTTATTGTGCTTGCTTGAACTTTCATGACTGTGTTGAATAGGAACAGAGAGGGTGGATGTCTTGGCCTTGTTCCCGATATTAGGGGGAAAGCGTTGAGTCTTTTCACCTTTAAGCATGAGGTTGCGTAGGCGTGTTGCAGATGTTCTTTCTCAAGGTGAGGTCATTTTCCTGTATGTCCTTGCTGCTTTTCTATCCAGTCATTCTGTCATTTGCCATGAGTTGGATATCAGAGTCCCTAAGTATCATTTTGGAATTGTTTGTTTCTCCTTTCAACTCTATCAGTTTTTGCTTCATTTATTTTGAAGCTCTGTCGTTTGGCGCATATGTGTATGTATGTATATATATATGTATTTTATATTTAGGATTGCTACTTTTTCCCTGGCAAATTGAGCCTTTTTTCATCATGTATTGTCTCAGTTGTATCTTTCTTCATTTTCTTTTTTTACTATATAACCCATTTTTTTTCCACTTTACTCTGATAAACCTGTTTTCATTTAAGATGTTATTAACATCAGTGTGATATATGTCTATTCAATTTGATTTGAAAAAATGCTTTGGCTTACAAGCTCCACAAACTTAATGGAAATCAACTTAACAAAAGGCAGAGTTAAAAGATTTACATATCTGGGAAGTTCAAGAAGGTAGCTCTAGTTTTGAACATAGCTGGATTCAAAGACAAAAAATTCATTTAGTCTCTTTCTTTCTGTCTCCCTCTTTCCTCCTGCTTTTCTGTGTTAGCTTATTCTCACTTAAATCTTCTCCATACACTGTCCAAGATTATAACACATGCTGTTAGCAGTTTCAGATAAGCCAGATGGTCGTTTTTGTCAATGGCTTCAGGATTTTTCTGGCCTGCGTCATGTCCTCATGTCTAAACCAATCCCTATGGCCAGAGAAATGGGACACTGTGACCAGTTTGAGTCATGGTCCCAACCCTGTGTCATCACAGGCTGGACCATATAAGTGACCAACTCAAAAAGAACATGGTGGTGGTTGGTGGGGTGGGGATGAATTTCTAAAAGGGAAATATTATGAGAGATAGAAGTACCCCAAATCTTCTAAAACATCCTGAAGTCAAAAATTACTACCACCCAATATGCAGCTGTTTATTGTATGCCTCAAGTAAAAATGATTTGAGTATTCAATGAGGCAATAGTAATGAAAAGCCAGTTTGTTTCAAAGCTCTGGTTATGTCACTTGCCTGGAAATATTTGCAAAGAAATAGGAACCGTCTTCTATATTAACTTCCTCAGCTACCTATTATTTTCTCTTGTTCATTGTCAAGCAAAAATAAATGAAAGCAAAAACCTTTGCCACATGAGTTCAGGAGGGAGGTAGGATAGGAAGTTGTATTAGTCCATTCTCATATTGCTATGAATAAATACCCAAGACTGGGTAATTTGAAAGGAAAGAGGTTTAATGGGCTCACCGTTCCTCATGGCTGGGGAGGCCTCACAATCATGGCGGAAAGTGAAGAGCAAGCAAAGGCACATCTTACATGGTGGCAGCCAAGAAGAGTGTGTGTAGGGGAACTCCCCTTTATAAAAACCATCAGATCTCGTGAGACTTATTCACTATCATGAGAACAGCACAGGAATATCTTGCTCCCATGATTCAGTTACCTCCTACCGGGTCCCTTCCACGACACGTGGGGATTACAGGAGCTGCAATTCAAGATGAGATTTCAGTGGGGACACAGCCAAACCATATCAAGAGGCAAAGGAAAAGACTGGAATGATTGGTTGTCTGAGACACTTAAAATCCTGGGAGGTTGTTCCACACATCAGGAGTAACACAGACACTGACATTCACAGGCAGGAAGCATATGGCAAGAATGAGTAAAATCGGAATGGAAGGTTGTTGAGAGGAAAAATGAAAGAAGGTTGAAGAAATTTCAGGAAAGGAGAAAAGTACCAATTAGCCTATGTTTAAGGAGCCGTGAAGGACCGCACAAGTTTATATGCAAAAACACAGCAAGGAGACCACTCTGCACCTCATTATCTTTACCCTCCCTTTTCTTACTGCTGCCCTCTGGCCTCCAGTTCTCAGCCTCCCAGTCCCAGCACAGCCTGATCTGTCCCATCTTCAGTGGGCACCCATCTCCATTGCAGCACATGCTCCATTGTACTGTAATTACCTGTTTATGCGGCTTTCTCTACCATATTACAGGTGCATTTTTCAAGGTCAGTAACTAGACATTATTTATCTTTGTGACCGCGATATAATAAAGCTTTTTGGACTAATGAGTAAATTATGATAGGAAATTTTCAATCCCATTACTTGTAATAGCAGAGGTGGTCATTTCCCCTAGTGCACTGTTCCTTTTGATTAAGCCAATGCTCCAGTTTCAGGGAAAACTAAACTTTCCTTTTGAAGAATGATTTCTTTTAATAACCGATGTACAAAACTCTGATCATGAAATCTTGGCTAAACATGTAGCTCTTTAAGTGCAGCAGGAAATTCATATCTGGGACCTCTCGATCCTCTTCTCTCTTTTGCTTTTTTTTGGTGGGGGCGGGGGGAAGAGGCCCTGTTGTATGATACAGTAGCTTGCCGTGCCAGCAGTCAGGGTGAGAACTGCTGGCTTCCTTGGAACGGCGTTCTCTCCCCCACCCTACCTCTGAATCCCTAATTGACACGCTCAACAGCTGTACCACACTGCTGCCCACATCCTTCAAGACTTTAATGACTGTTTGCAGGACTCTCTGGCCTGCTAATTGTGCCTCTCCTGTTACTCATCTCTCACGAGTGATACTGACATTGTTTATGAGTCCAGGCATTACAGATCAGAAAGATCCTCAATCCCAGACCGCCCTAGGCTGATTTGCTGGGAGTTGGAAACCTTCTGGTATCTCATTCCACAAAGGAAATGATATTCTCCCAGGAGCACTAGTCCCGGCCACCCTGCTGTTGATAACAACCCTCACTTTCATCCACGGGCTTCAGGCCCCTCCTGCGTCCTTTCCTAGCTTTTAGTAACAGCAGCAGCTGCCTAAAGCCGTATAATTTCTCCTCGTTGTTCTTGTCCTCTTTCTATCTGCAGTTTTGTTGTTGTTGTTTTAAAGGAGCCTACCTTCCTTAAACTGCTTTCCCAATTTGAGGCCAAAAGATTAAATCGCCTCCGGGTAATTCGGACACACCAGCTGTTACTGCTGGCTTCCCATGATCGTCAGTGACTTCATTGAAAACATATGTGTGATCTTTCAACATATGCACAAGTGGGGGGGAAGAAAAAAAGCTTGCTCCTGGAAAAAAGTTCCCTGATGTGTCACTAGGTGCATACACATGATGAAACAGGATCTCAGGACAGTCATTGCAAATGACTCCCTGGCCCCTCTGCTTCCTTTCCCCTGATTTTAGAGCCAAATTCCAAAGCTTTGCCACACAGAGAGTAGAGTATTTGGGCTGTGCAAGCATAGAGCTCTGGAGGAAGCAGGAAGCGTGAGCAAGGCTGGGCCACCCACTCAAGGCCCGTGTCGCTGTTTTTATCAGTGCAATTGCTGCATTTCTAGTAACTTCATTTCTCAGAGCAGTCTCAGCACTGTTCATGCATTCTTTCAGCAAATAGACACTGGGAGATGTCCTGCAGATGGAGTGGCTTCTTTCAGGGGGCTTCCAGTCTAGTGGGGGAATGAGGATTTGCAAAGGTAAATAGAGCTGTGAAATGCAAAAGTGTTGCTGTTATGGGGATTAAAACAGAATGACTTATCTAGTTTGGAGTGAAAAAGAGCCAGAAACACCTCTTTGAAGAGCAGCTGATTCTAAAGTTATATTTGGTGCATTGAACATTATTAAGCTTTTACAAAACCAGTTCCGGGCCGGGTACGGTGGCTCACACCTGTAATCCCAACACTTTGGGTGGCCAAGGTGGGTGGATCACCTGAGGTTGCGAGTTCAAGACCAGCCTGACCAACATGGAGAAACCCCGTCTCTATTAAAAATACAAAATTAGCCGGGCGTGGTGGCGCATGCCTGTAATCCCAGCTACTCAGGAAGCTGAGACAGGTGAATCGTTTGAACCCAGGAGGCAGAGATAGCAGTGAGCCAAGATCACGCCATTGCACTCCAGCCTGGCAACAAGAGTGAAACTCCATTTCAAAAAAAACAAAAACAAAAACAAAAACAAACAGTTCTCATGCTATGTGTTGCAAATACAAACATAGAGAAGACATGGCATCTGCCTCCTCAGCCACTCCGTGGTAAAGAGAAATGGAACTGTTCAGTAAAAATAGATTGTTATCAATCCTGTGATAGAGATAAACCAGGGGCACACATAAGAAAGACAGTTAATATAATCTTGAGAGATCCGAGCAGTTTGAAGGAAGTACTCCCATAGCTCTCAGTCTTGAAGGATGGGCAATACAATAGTAATAGCACCTGACAGGTATCGAGGCCCCGTGTGTGTCAGGCAGTGTTTTACTTGCTTTCCATGCATTGTCTTGTTTAACCATGGCCACCCCTCTAGATAGAGTTAGTACTGGTTGACCATCCCACATTCCAAAATCTGAACTCCAAAATGCTCTAAAATGATCCTGGATGAAGAAATCATTTGACCGTAATCTCTCCAACTAGCATTATTGGGTTAATTGGCCAACATTCCTTTCAGAGGAATAAATTAGTTACTTTCTTCATGGTCACTTTTATATGTGCAAATGACCTCTGCCCTAGAAAGAGAGGGATGGTTAGAACAGTGGCCAGAGGGTGAAGAAAGTTCAGGTCCCATCACTTATTAACTGTTTGACCACATGTATGTAACTTAATCTCACCAATTTTTCATTCCTGCCCCTGTAACTGAGGATAGTACTATCTACTGCCTATATTACCCAAGATTATACATGTGACCCTGCTTTGCAAACAGCTAATTGAAAACTGCAGTACACATGAAAAGGTGATTATCTAAAAATGCTCAGTATTGCAACTTCAAGAAAAAATATCTTCCAGAGTTGAAAAGCAGAAGTGTTAAGGATTGGGTGGAAATTTTGCTTGGAGGTATCAATTTCTAATAGGGTCAGGTCTGGAAAAGAGTAAACCCATGAGTCTTTTCTTCTGGCTTCATAAGCCTGATCAACTTGTCCTTATGAAACTTTTAAGATTCTTGTAAGCTGATTTTTCAGTATTTTTTTCTTTCTGCTCTTCACCTAGTTAAGCCCCATTCAGTCTTCATATTTCAGTTGAAATATGCATTCCTGCATGCATTCCTTTATGATTCCCTCCTCCCACAACCAAGTAATGCCCCGCTAACCCATGGTCTCATAACATACAGACTTCTTTTTTACACAAATCTTTTTATAATCATTTAGCAGTTTTTTATATTATTATACTTTAAGTTCAAGGATACATGTGCAGAACGTGCAGGTTTGTTACATGGGTATACATGTGCCATGGTGGTTTGTTGCACCCATCAACCCATCATCTACATTAGGTATTTCTTCTAATGCCATCCCTCCCTAGCCCCACACTCCCTGACGGGCCCCAGTGTGTGATGTTCCCCACCCTGTGTCGAAGTGTTCTCATTGTTCAATTCCCACCTATGAGTGAGAACATGCGGTGTTTGGTTTTCTGATCCTGTGTCAGTTTGCTGAGAATGATGATTTCCAGCTTCATCCATGTGCCTGCAAAGGACACGAACTCATCCTTTTTTATGGCTACACAGTATTCCATTGTGTATATGCATCACATTTTCTTTATCCCGTCTATCATTGATGGGCATTTGGGTTGGTTCCAAGTCTTTGCAATTGTAAGTAGTGCTGCAAGAAACATGTGTGTGCATGTGTCTTTATAGTAGAATGATTTATAATCCTTTGGGTATATACCCAGCAATGGGATTGCTGGGTCAAATGGTATTTCTGGTTCTAGATCCTTGAAAAATCACCACACTGTCTTCCACAATGGTTGAACTAATTTATACTCCCACCAATAGTGTAAAAGCATTCCTATTTCTTCACATCCTCTCTAGCATCTGTTGTTTCCTGACTTTTTGATGATTGTCATTTTAACTGGTATGAAATGGTATTTCATTGCGGTTTTGATTTGCATTTCTCTAATGACCAGCGATGATGAGCTTTTTTTCATATGTTTGTTGGCCACATAAATGTCTTCTTTTGAGAAGTGTCTGTTCATATCCTTCACCCACTTTTTGATGGGGTTGTTTGTTTTTTTCTTGTAAATTTGTTTAAGTTCTTTGTAGATTCTGGATATTAGCCCTGTGTCAGATGGATAGATTGCAAAAATTTTCTCCCATTTTGTAGGTTACCTGTTCACTCTGATGATAATTTCTTTTGCTGTGCAGAAGCTCTTTAGTTTAATTAGATCTCATTTGTCAATTTGGGCTTTTGTTGCCATTGCATTTAGCAATATTTTTAATGCCTTTCCTCTTAACTACATAGTATTCTTCACAGGGGCAGGAGCTGTATCTGTTTAGTTCGCTTCCACATTTCTAGTACCTATTGCAGTACCTGAGATGAGTTAGGTGCACAACAAATATTTGTTGACTTCATTTAACACTAGACTAATTTTTTTTCCTAATCCTTAACCTTGATATGATCTTTCATACAGTAGCTCCTGCTATATTCTTCTAAGAATTATTAAGGATGGTAACTTTGGAGAGGAAGTCCTAATTTAATGCCTGCATTCTACTGAATGGAAAACTGAATCATAAGAAAGGAAATGATTTGTTGAATATGAACAAGCTAAATAGTGCTAAAAGCTCAGAACTCAGTTTGCTGACTCCTAACTCAGTGTTCATTTTGTGGGAGCATGTTGTGTGAATGGCATTTCCAGAGTTTCTGAGTGTTACTCTATAAGTCAGGGTTAGCTTCAACTATGTGCCAGGCAAAACCCCAAAATACAGTTTAGTTTAAGATGGAGGTTTACTCCTCTCTTAGGTAAGGTCGGAAGGGGTTGTATTCAGGACCAAAGTCTTCCTAGCTTTTACTCTTTCACGCGTGGCTTCCATTCCCAAGTTTATCTTATTAACTAGGCTGGCACTTCCAGCCAGCAACCAAGGAGAAAGGGGAAGGCAAGAACAGCTCCCTCCCATTAAGGACATTCCAGGAAGCCACCACCAGCACGTTGCTCACACCCCACTGGGCAGAATGTGTCATGTGGCCACGTCTAGTTTCAACAGAGGTGGGAAAATGTTCATGTTTATTTTAGGCAGACATGTGCCCAACTGAGAAAATAGACTTCTGTTACTGAGGATGTTCTTTTTTTTTTTTTTTGAGATGGAGTCTTGCTCTGTCACCCAGGCTGGAGTGCAGTGGCATGATCTCGGTTCACTGCAACATCCACTTCTTGGGTTCAAGTGATTCTCCTGCCTCAGCCTCCCAAGTAGCAGGGATTATAGGTGCTGCCCATCACACACAGCTAATTTTTGTGTTTTTAGTAGAGATGGGGTTTTGTCATGTTGGCCACGCTGGTCACCAACTCCTGACCTCAAGCAATCTGCCTGCCTCGGCCTCCCAGAGTGCTGGGATTACAGGCGTGAGCCACCATGCCCAGCTGGAAGTTCTTCTTTTTAATCTCTGAGTAGGATTTGCCAGGGCTGTAATAAGAGTAAAAAAAAAAGAAAAGAAAAGAAAAGAAAAGAAAAGAAAATCGGAATACTTGGAAGTACTCCCATGACATGACAAAAATTTCACATATTTTCCTCCCATGACATTTCAACATGTGTTTTCTCAGGAGAGATATGTGAATCTGTGAATTTTGCCTCTGGATTGACTCCCTTGTGGATTGGGTAAGTGTGAAACTGAAAATTCACAGCACTGGTCTCATAAAATATTTTAGTTTTCTCCATTTATACATTAACTCACTAATTCATCCATTCATTGACTGAACACGTATTGAGGGTCTGCTAGGTGCCAGGCACGCATTCAGTTTCTAAGTGTTAAAGCTGGATGAACACATCCTGACTCTTCCACTCTGCAGGCACCATGCTGTAACCAGGTGCTGACTGAGCTGTGCAGCAACCATTTGAAATGTTCTATCATCTCAGCAATCTTAAACTTTAAAAGCTAAGGCTGGATTTCCTAAGAGAGGATTACATTGTTTTTTAAGATGCTGCCCCTATAAAATGCTATCTTGCTTCCTTAGGGTGGGCCATATTGCAGGGTAAAAGGACTTTTCAGTTATGTGTGCTTAACCTGGGGTCTGGCACAAAGCAGGCTCACATGCAAAACTACTATGTTGTTCTATTTCTTTGAGCACGTGCCAGGCACTTTGGTTTATGGAATCACATTGAATTTCTCAATTGCTCTTTGAATAATCACGGTTCCATTGGGGTAAGTTGAGGAGCCTTGGGTCCCCCGACCTCACACAGCCTACCTCAGTGACCTCGTTCAAACTACCTCAAATATCAAGCAACGTAAGTAATTTCACTGTGCTTGTTCTTGCTACCTTCACAATTACAGACTCAAGGAAGATCCACCAGACTGTCTTCAAATCAGATCAATACTTTAGTCTTACGAAAATTCTAGTCCTGCCACTGCTGTGAACAGGTGTACCACTATGCCTGATTTACAGAGGAAGTAACAGAGATCAGAGAGGTGAATGGCTTCCTTAAAGCCACACAGCACATAAGTGACAAAGCCAGGATGCAAGCCTCCTGCCATAGGTCCAGTTTCATTTTTCCCCAGGAATACTGTCTGAATGAGTCAATGAACTCTCAGGCAAGAAGATGAATGCTCAGGCCTCGTGGGAGCCCCCTTGAGCTCTGTCCTTGTTTCTACAGAGCTAATTGTGTTTGGGCAGGATGCAGATTGCTAACATCTGTGCACAGCCAAGTGTCTCTCAAACTGGGGCAATTAACCACTTGGAACTTTAGAGCAGAACCTCCTTTTAAGGTTTTTTGAGTCCAGCTCCTTTCTGTTACAGTTGAAGAAATGGTACAGCAAAGTCCCCCATGGTCACACACAGTGACCATGTGACAAGAGCAAGACGATAGCCCAGATCTCCTACCCACTGCTCCAAAGCACTGTTTATACCTCACTACATGGAGAATGAATAAAGAAGGGAGTGGATTCATAAGGTAATCATATGAGGATGTGGATCACATAAGCATGTGTAATCATGGAATACAAGGATCTTTTGTTCACTGTATTTAGAGGTTAATGCGTAAGAGCTGTGAAAATGTTCAATTAAGGCTTACTGTTAAGTGATGGGAGGAAGGACAGACACTTAAATCATTTCTCACTCTCTCTGGAAATAGATATGAATAAGCCACTCCATTTTCACCAGAAGTGGTTCACACCCTAGTTGTTATCAGTTACACCTTAACTACCCTAGCCAGTGATCATTTAATAAGGATTAGTTGATAATCTGTTGAATGGAGGCAGGTGATGTCAGGAGGAGGATCATGGGGCCTCCTGACAGCCCACTTCATAATATTTCCTTGATGCTGGTCAGGCTTCTCAAAAAGTGTTCTTTGTGCCAACATCATATGGCAGAAAGGTCACCTAGATTGGAATCCTGGTTCCATCATGTGCTACACTCACCCCAGGATTTGAGGCACAAGTTAAACCCAGCTTCAGCTACAGGAAACCAGTGCTGTCTAGAAGATGCGTGACAGTAGGGACCCTGTCTCTCTGTTCATCAGTGTCCTCAACATTGAGTGCATACTGGACATAATAAGCCTTTAATAAGTTCTTGTGAATAAACTGAGACTTGTGAAAAACACTCAGAATAAAAGGTACTGGCAGTGAGAGTGAGAGTCATTAAAAGCAACTTTCACAATAAAGAGAGTAAGGGAGGAAGAGGCTCATTGCTCAGGGCAGAAGACATAATGCTGACAGATGACAGTGAGAAAACAGCTGTATTCATCTGGTAAAATGTGTCATCTCTGTCAAGGAGAACGATCTTCCGTCTGGAAAAGGAAGAACGTGGAGACAAGGATACGTGAGGAAATGTGGTGAAAGCACAGAGTTCAAGATGCGGAAGCTCCATGTGAGGTCAAGATGCAGAAATAAAAAGAGCTGATTCCCACGGGGCAAGGATAGATATTTATGAAAAGACACACAAGCACTGCATCAGGTATTTTAGGGATGCTACTGAATTCCTTTCTCACAACAACTCTGGAAGACAAATATTATTATATCTATTTTACAGCTGAGGAGACTGTGGTACAAAGAAAGTAAATTATTTGCCCATGGTCACCCCCTTGAATACATTATTCAATAAGAGACAAGATTGAAAGTCACATCTAAATCTCATGCTTTTCCTGCTAAGAATTAAAAAAACAACTGTAACTGTGAGTAATCTCAGAGGAACTGCAGAGATGAACTTCAGGGGACTGAAGATGGACAAATTCAATGTTAAGGAAGAAAAGATGAATGCTACGGTGGACATCTAAGTCTGATATTTGTCCCCAAGAAAACTACAACTAATAATTATGTATCTATATATCAAGATATATCTATTTTATTTCATCACTTAAAGAAGGAAGCAGTGATCAACAAGAAGTAGTATGGGTTACTTAAATATAAGAAGAACTGATGTCAAATTCACCTTTTCTGATGGAGTGTCAGGCTAGCAAAGGATCAGGTGCAACTGATGCCATGTGAGTCAATTTCAGTCAAGGACGTGGAAGTTTCCTTCAGAAGATTTTGGAGGAAACACTTGAGAAATGAAGCCTAGAAGATAGTAAACTTCAATACATATGCATTGGAATGGGGCAGTCTTTAGCTATCCACCATATCTGTCTGTTCTTGGTGTTATATATAAAATTTTGATGTTGCAAAAGAAATAGCCTTTGAATATAAATTAAAAAGAATTTTAATAAATTTTTAAATTAAAAATTAAATATTTAATAAATTTTATTAAATAAATTTAATAAAAGTTAAAAAATTAATAATTTTTTTTAATTTTTAGCAAGGCAAGTTATTTTTATATAGAAGGGTGCGCCCTTACAGGTGGAGCAATGGTGAGTGCACACTTGGACAACGGAGGGGAAGGGGATTTTATCCCTGACGCACGTGGCCCCTGCTGCTGTGTCATTTTCCTATTGGCTAGGGTTAGACTGCACAGGTTAAACTAATTTTGATTGGCTAATTTAAATAGAATGACAGGGTGAGTGCTTTGGCGGGAGTCAGGGCAGAACAGGTAGCAGGTAATTGGAATGAGTTAGGGTGGAGCAGGTGATTGGAATGTAGGGTGGAGCAGGTGAGTTAGGGTGGAGTAGGTAACTGGAATGAGTTAGGGTGGAGTAGGTAATTGAAAAAGGTTGCTTTACAAGGAAGTTAAATTTAAAAGTAGAAGGCAAAGAATTGAACATACTGACATATTAATTTTTTGAAAAGAAATTTAGAACTCATATCTAACATTGGCCTCTTTGATAAGCATTTAATTGCTTGATTGAGATGAAACCTGGGTTTGTTAAAATGCCTAGTGTCATGGGGTCAGGAGGATCAGCAACTAGGAGCCTGGGATCAAGGCTTCAGTCCAAGGAGAAACAAGGGTGATAGGAGTGGACTCAATCATTAAGAAGAGTGGTTTAAGACAGGGACACACTCTAGAAGTGGTAACGAGAGTCGGTATTGTACCAAGCTACAAGTTAGAGAGTGGGGTCCAGGAGTATGAAATGAAGCAATTGTAACAGTGATGGATCAGGGCTGAAGCAGTCAGCAAGGTTAACTCCAAAGGGTGTCTCCTGAGGAAATCACACTTTACCTAAGGACAATATCCATCAGAGTTTTAAAGGATTGCTGAGCCTGCCAGTTGGCAGTGTGTGTGCATGTGTGAAGACACATGTGTGTCTGGGGAGAGAGTCATGTGACTTGGGATATGGGCATTGAAGACAGGCAAGAGTTATATTTAAGCCAGATGAAAAAGAAATTGCCTAGAGTGATTTATTAGGCAATAAGTTATTAGATCATCAGTGGGCTCTTATGTGGCAAAGAATCTGTTTGTTTCTTCATTTTACTTATATACATGTTTGCTTTTCATGTCTTTCTTCCAAAAATGTTTTGAAGTCACTAAAAAGTATTCAAAATTGACTCTGTATGGATTCAGAAGTCAGAACTAGGACAAATGGTGAATATTATTAGAAATCCATCCTGCCAGACACTGTGGCTCATGCCTGTAATCACAACATTTTGGGAGGCTGAAGCAGGCCAGGATTTCTAGACTAGCCTGGCTAACATGGTGAAACCCCATCTCTACTAAAAATACAATAATTAGCCGGGCGTGGTGGTGCACATCTGTAGTCCCAGCTACTCGGGAAGCTGAGGCAGGAGACTCGCTTGAACCCAGGAGGCGGAGGCTGCAGTGAGCTGAGATTGCGTCACTGCACTGCAGCCTGGGCTACAGAGCCAGACTCTGTCTCAAAACAACAACTACACAACAACAACAACAACAACAAAGGAATCCATCCTAACCATCAGAGCTTCAAAACAGTGGGTTAGCTTGCTGGGCAAGCAGTGACCTCCCGACCCTGGAAGTATGCAGATGCAAGGTGGCCAGAAGTGATGTGTGCACACACACACGCACACATACACATGCTCGCATTCTCCAGGTGATTTGAGGAGTGGATTCATTTGGCCTACTAAAATGCCTTTGGTGCAGTTTCTGCAAATATTTAAGTTTGATCATTCTTTTATATATTTTGTTTTCAATATCTTTTTTTTTTTTTTACATAGCAAGCACAATATAATTCCAACAAATTTAAGACTTCTGGTTCCAGTCATTAATGTCCTGTGCTGCTAAACCCAAGCCTGTGAAGGTAAAACTATCTTTTGGGACTATAGCTTAGTCACACCTGTTTCTGAAACATGTAGTGTTTTGTGAAATCATAAGTGTGTTCATGAGTGGATTGTGAAATAATCTCCAATTGCTTTGGAAAGAAGACTAGAAACGCTGGCAGAGCTGGGAACAAAATACACAATAAGACTTTCTCTCCAATGCCCCAGCCCCTTGCTCCCTGGTCTGCACTATTCTGCTTATACAAACCTTTTATATTCCCTGGTCCCTGCTTCCATCTGTGCAAACTGGACTGCCCTTAACTACTCTCTAGCTTCTGGGGAAGAGGGGACACTCTAAAAGGCTACTGATGCGACTGGTGGAGGCATTTTACATTACATTCAGGGAGTTTACGTTCAAAAAAAAAAAAGGGAAAAAGAGATAAAACATGGCTCCCTGCTCCCTGTCCAACCAAGGACAAATCAAACAGGTAGGAAATTACGACCATCAAACTCTCCCTTGGTCTTTAAAGTCATGGCCAAAACTTGGACTCTGCTATTTCTCCCAGAGTCAGGTTTGTAAGTGCAAGAAAATAGATGACACTTCCTGGAGGAAGCCCTCCCCGGAGTCCTTTGAAAGTTATTTTTTTCTTCCTCTAAGCTTTGTACAAGCATCTTCTGAGTTGTCATTCATTTCCACGCTTGTCTGTCTTTGAGAAACAAAGAAACAAAACCCTTGGAGCAGACACCCCGGAGCAAGGCTGCCTAGGTCCAAATCCTAGCTCTGCCATTAACTGACTCTGTGGTCTTGGGCCATTCACTCCTTGGCACAGCAGGAATGGTAACAGTGTCTAACTCACGGGGTTGTCTTGAGAACCTTCATGAGATCATGAAGCAGGCAAAGCACTCAATACAAGTTAGCTACTGTGATGACGGAGGCTAATGACACGGGCTCTGGAATCTGACCTGCCTGGGTTCAAGTTCTTTAGGTTTGTTACAGTGCTCCGTAGTTAACCTTCTTTAGTCTCAGTCTTCCCTGGGTATTAAATGGGAATAATCACAATCTCTATCTCAAAGGCATTGCTGTAAATATGATGTGAGGCAAGTGCCTCGTTTATAACACTCGGGAAAATTTGCATGCTGGGCTCTGAGGTTTTCCAGGGTAGTGACTTGTTCTAACTTATCTCTGTACTTTCATTACCTAGCCTGGGGCTGGCACATAGTAGGACCTATTGAATTTATGAACCTTGACTCTCTTGGCTGACAATCCTCCACGACCCTCCCTAAACATATACATACTTGTATAAACACCATACACACCACACATTCCCACATAAATATACAACATACACCCAAGACAGACACAAACATCACGTGTACCATACACGAAGCACACAGACACCACACAATCACCAGGCACACTCATATACATAACAAACACACAACATACACACATAACACCATGCACACATACATCCACAATATACGCATGCCACAAACACAAAAGCACCACATATACCACACACAACACAAATACATGCATATACCTGTATATGCATACACAAACACCATATTGGATACACCAAACACCAGACATACACATTTATACACACCACATGAACATACCACACACACACACCACAAACCAAACACCATGCACATACACACGTACTGCATACATAACTCTCACCCCACATACATACTATACACACATGCACACACGCGTATGCACCATTTACCTTTCAGCTGCTCTGTTGAGCTGAAGAAAGCTAGGCCAGTTTCAGGGATACAATTCAGCTCCCAGGGCCTGTTGCAACAAGCATGAGGTCTTTCATCAGCTGTGGCCACCTCCCTAGAAAGGCATTCGGAATGAGTTTCAAATTCGCATTTTGGCCTGAGGAAAAGGGAGTGAAGTTATGACTTTTTCCCCTTCTGATTGTCAAATAACACCATTAGCCCAGGCCAAGAAGCCATTTCTCCAAGTAGAGATATAGATGAGGCTGGTTATTCTTTCCAAAATTCTGCAATGCTCCAATTAATTCCATGTGTATGCTATAGTTAACAGGCATTTCTTCCTGAGAACAGAAGATGGTATACTTTAACTACATTTCAGAGAGGCCAGAACGTTGGGCTGGAAGGTGTGCTAGAAGAGTGTCTTTCTTGTCCAGTGGGTCTGAAACTTTACTGGATTTTAAAATCCCCAGAGCTCATGCTGTTCATACATATTACCAGGCCCCAAACCTCAGAGATTATAATTCAATAGAGGTCTAGGGTGGTGCCCAGAAATCTGCCTTTTGGATAAGTAACCTAAATGATTCTGATTCAGATGACACTTGGAGAAACACCAGAATCCCTTATTTCTTAGCTAGGGAAAACTTGATCACAGTCATAAAATAACTGACTCATACACATAGTAAGTAGCAAGGCTGGGACTAGACCTCAGGTCTCCTTGCTTTGAGTGCAGTGCTTCTTAAGTAATTGACTTCATTTCATCTTCCTGCCTTTAGTTCTCCAAGCGTTATAGAGTTGGTTGGTGGCTGAAAAAAGCACTGAATTTGTCTGAGAGCAGACAAGGCTTTTCTGTGGTCAGTCTTGTTCCTCTAGGAACAAGAGGTCTCCTGTTGACTGTCACCAGTTGTCACATAAGGCCACCGGTTGTCACATACTTAATTCTTAACCATGCTGGACAGATTACAATTGCAAATTATTTAAAAAGTGTTTCACCCTGCTCAGAAGCCAGACCTATTGCTTAAAGCTACACGCCCCAAATCTTCACAGACTTCCTGACTGCTTAGACCAGCTGTTAGAAAACTCCAGCCTGTAGGCCAAATCTGGCCACTATCTGTTTTTGTAAGTAAAGTTTTATGGGAAAACAGACATAGACATTAATTTATATATTGCCTATGGCTGCCTTTGTACGAAGTTGCAACAGATCATATGGCCTGAAAAGCCGAAAATATTTACCATCTGGTCTTTTACATAAAAACTTTTCAACCCTTGGCCTAGATTGTTACTTGGGGCCCTCCCAGGGGCCATGGAGCATACATACGCAACAAAGAACTTCCATGAAGCCCTGTGATATATTCTACAAGGTCCCTTTCTACCCATAGCCTAGCCTTTATTGATGAAATCTCAGCAACCTAATGACTACCTTTCTGAACTGTCTTGGTCATTTCGGAGGCTAATAATATTTTCATTAGATGAAGGGAATTTTACTTCAAGGATTTTGTTGAAGGGTTTATTATATGAAAGTGTATCCTAAGTCAAGCTCCATGAGACATGACAGCTTCTTTATTAAGCACTGGGTATCTCTTCTCCCCTCACCCTTCTGCATTCTCACCTACTGTTAAATATGGTTAGTTTTGCCCTAAGTTTGCATGGGTTGGTCACTTTCTTCCTGGATCCCTGAAAGCAGGCCTAGAACAGCTGGGCCAAGGGCTGAGGGCCACTTCCAGAAGCAGATTCTTCTCCCTTCCATTTCTGTTGTTGTTGCCCAGCAACAATTTGAGAGGCCCCAGAGAGATTCCAAAGGCCTGAGGACTTGGCACAAAATGGTTTGTGAGCCATTATTGCGAATGATCCCTGAATTACATTTTTCATTGCACCTTTCAATTTCACATATGCTTGTATACTCACATACTCCTGGGAAATTCAAATAATTTGCACAATAAGAAGAGACTTGGTGTATATATTCTTTGCCAAAGAGTTTTTACTGGGAGACAAGAACAAAGTATGACAAAAGGCTGTCATCATAATATGTGTTTCTGCGGGGGGAATAATTTCAAAACTGCTTTTATAGGAAGACTGATCTGATGCTTAAGCCCACGAGGTTTGGAGTTAAAGCACCTGGCCTTGAAATAATACTACTGTCTATTTTATAGGTTGTTGTGTCAATGAAATAAGAACCTTTATTTTGTAGCTTAAGTCAGTACTCTAAGAAGGCTGTCATTATTCATGGTGATGATAATATTATGTCCAGAAGGATTAAATTAGGGCATTACACGTGTATTTTTATAGGTACACGAAGTCAGAAGGAGAGTTTGGAAAGTGATCAATTAATTGCATCTATAGCCCCACTTACTGGCTTCTTGTTATTCTTGACCTTATCCTGTAATTTGTAGTCTCTGCCCTCTGCCTTTGGACAGAGTTCTGCTTTTCCTTGATCACTAGGATGTTACCAAATGTGCCTCAAGTAGATGCTTACAAAGATCTTGAGTGTCTCTGCATCTCCTCTTGAGTGAGCTTGCTTGGATTTGGAAACTTGCCAACTACATGGAACCAAGCCTGGACTAGTGTGCTGGAGGATGAGACAAGGCATTGCTGAATTGGCACAGCCAAGGTCATCCAGCACCAGGCCACCCTCAAATATACGAGCTAGAAGGTCAGCCACAGTGAGCATAACTGCCTACCTAACACTCAGCTGACCACAAATGCACGAGTGAGTCCAGTCAAGATCAACCAAACCTAGTCCAGATTAGCAGAACTTCCCAGATGATCTATAAGTTCATGAGATGTAACACATGGTTGTTATTAAAGCCAGAACATTATGAAGTGATTTGATGAACAGCAATGTGTAACTAATAAGAAAGCGTATACAGTATCTATTTAGTACTAGTAAATGATTAATGCAAGAAGAGAATTTAAACTCTTGTGGGATTATTAGATGCTTTTCTTCCGTGTACAAATGGTCATGGTCCAGAAGCCTAGAAATGAAAACCATGTTCAACTTAGCAATTGCTTCCTTTGTTATAAATACCAGCTCAGTCCATAGAGATGGTTAACTAATAAATAAAGCAATGGTTAGTCAATTAAAACTGAGGATCTATTCTGAGTATTTCCCACTGATTACAGAAATGAAGTCTCCTGGAAAGGAGCACACCTAATTCAGGCTAAAAATAGTACAACTAAATATCTGGAAAACAGGACATGTGTTTGAAGGAAAATATTCAACCAAAAAAAAAAAGTGGTTTTCTTCTTTTATAGACAACACTAATTTCCTGAATGCTTGTGTCAGCTTTTTGGTGACAAGAAAGGATGAGTAAGACACTATTATGGTTTAAAGTACAGTGAGAGAATAGTAAATTTACGAAGGCAAAAATGAAAAGCAGAAAGCGAAGATGATATAGGTGAGTGGGATGTTGTCATCAGCTTTGATGCTATGATGCTTTGTGGATGATTCAGCTCTGGATGATAAGGTTGAACAGTTCTGTACCTCCTTGGCAAAATTCCAGTGTTCTGAGCATTGGAAAATAAAAGCAGTAGAGAAAGAGCTGCAAGTGTTCTCTCACAGTAGACCTGCAGCAAAATTGTGAGGTGCAGATTGTTGGAGTTGGTAGACAACTTGTGAAAGGAATCAGAATATGTTGTAGGCAGTATACAAGCATATGTCATTCATCCATTTATTCATGCAGTGCTATTATAAGATACAGTATGAGCCATAAGGGTGGCATAAAGTTTTCATCTATCTGTCAATTTAGTTAAGATATTTATTGAGTTAGATAATGTGCTAGACATGAGAGATACAAAAATGAAAAGGAACATGGTCTCTGTCTTACAGGAATTTACCAGCTAGACAGAAGAGACAGGGAAAGAAACTGATGGCATTGATCATACTGAACGCCATCATGAAGGAGGTTTGAGATACTGCTTTTTCCTCTCTGTGAAGTCCTGAGTCCATGGAAAGGCCGAGGGGAGAAACATCGGCAGCAACATGGCAGCTCTATTAGTGATGGAAACTGGATTGGGAAATGCGATATCACATCTGTCACCTAGAGGTTTTGGCAACAATATTTCGGCCTAGAATTCAGTCCAGCACATTCAGTGTACTGTGCTTACCCAGCTTCTGGCAGAGTGGGACAGCGGAAGCTTCCTGGAAAGGAAGAAGCTCTTGTTACCCGGTGGAAAGCAGATCGCAATGGATACTTCCTGCAGTCAGTCAAGCTTCTGAAAGTAGAGGATCAGGGAGGAGCTAAGAAAAGCAGCGGTCAAGATAAACTAAGCCCCTTATCCCCAACCCACAAATAAAATGCTTCAGTCTTTCTTCCATGGGAATGAAGTCAGGGATACAGAAAGAAACCAAATATGTTTCTCTCAGTGGTGTCTATAGAAAAAGGAAGTCAAAGAGAGATGAGGGTTCTCCCCTAAAGTCTGAGATAACACAGCAGGAGGCCCTAACCTAACCTGGATTTGGGGATCAAAGAAAGTTTCACCAAGGTGAAAACACATTCTTCTGGCTCGGGAGGAGTTGTAGAGGTGAGAAAACCGTGAGTTATTGGGCTTCAGACAAGACAGTGATCAAGAATGGGTTCACGAAAGAGGCATTATCTAAAAACAGTCTTGGTTGGTAGATATATTGCAAAAACTGAAATGGCTTGGCAAGCTCATTCAGTGCAGAAAACAGTTACCTGTCATATAATAGGAAAGCCCATGTCCTAGGAAAATGAGTGCCAAATTCAGCAAGTCTTTGGAGAATGTATAAGAGTGTGGGGGATAAGATAACAACTCTGTTTGGGGCCAGGTACTGGAGCATCTAGGATGCCAGGATGGTGAACCTGTTTTCTTTTCTTCTTATTCTTTTTTTTTTTTTTTTTTTTTTTTTGAGATGGAGTCTTGCTCTGTCACTCAGGCTGGAGTGCAGTGACGTGATCTTGGCTCAGTGCAACCTCCGCCTCCCTGGTTCAAGCAATTATCCTGCCTCAGCCTCCCGAGTAGCTGGGATTACAGGCATGTGCCACCATGCCCGGCTAATTTTTGTATTTTTAGTAGAGACGGGGTTTCACCATATTGATCAGGCTGGTCTCAAATTCCTGACCTCATGTGATCCACCCACCTTGGCCTCCCAAAGTGCTGGGATTACAGGCATGAGCCACCGCTCCCAGCCTGAACCTATTTTCTTTATACTCTATCACACCTACCTGACCCCACTGCAGGATTCCAGTGACAGGTGGTGAGGTCCTGGTATGAAGCAAGGGAACTGGGGAGACGGAGAGAGGAATACAAGTGCATAAAGCAGGAAGGCCAGGAAGGCAGAATCTATGGGAATGATCATGATGGGGATTACTGAATGAAGACCAACAGTGAGACAGTAAGATGTTTGAGGAAAGGGTGATTTAAACAGAAACTAGAACATCAGTGCCATGGAGACTAGTCTTCAGTTCTCTGAATGCCCAGTTTAAGGAACCAGCATTCCTTTAAAATAGAACTATTCAGAAGACAGAAAAGTGGGCAAGGCATAAAGATGTGTTGAATCTATACTTAAAGATTATGGCTAAGTTCTGAGAGTGGATGAAATCTCTCTCTCACACACACACACACACGCACACAGTAGTAGAAAAAAAATAAAAAGAAGGTGGCCAAGGAAAGCAGCTTGGAGAAACACCCCTTCTTAAAGGGCAGGGGCAAGCCGAGCATCCCTCAAAGGAAAAATAGAAGATACAGTTAGTTTGAGAGATTTCCAAAGTGTAGTGTCACTGAAGTGATGGACGTTAGATAGACATTTACCTGCAGTGTTGATATATTGGCATGGATACACCCTCAATTTTATTTTTCTCCAATTTGGCTTTTCTTCTTATCTGCAAAATGGGAAGCAAAATTTCTGCTCCAGTATTTGGTGACTGAGAACCTGAATATTTAAGGATAAAAAGAATAATATTTTTAGGTATCAAATTAGCTATCAATTGATTTTACTTTACCATTTCTACCTCCTGCATCTGTCTGCTAGTTTAACACAGGGAAGGGGCAGTGGAGGGATGGGTGCTCTTTGGGGGAAGGAGGATCTCACACAGGGAAAGACTCCCTCTCTCTGAGCCCAGAGGACTGAGAAGGATGTCAGAGATGGAGGAGAAAGGCAGCTAGGGCTGTAACTACATCTCCTGCTCTCGAGGGGGAGATATGCTGACTACATTGGGGGACTATATGGGGCAAAGAGCTCTAACCCACCTCTCCACTAAGGACTCACAAAGTACACCAGAAGGCAGAGAAGCCAACATATGGAATCCCAGCATGGTTTAAGAGGATGGACTGGCATAGAGAGAGGGTTTTATTAGCAGGCCTGAGATTCCTTAGGTGACATACAGCAGAAAGGAAACTAGGTTTCTAGCCCTTGGGACTGCAATGGGCCCACTAAAGTGGGATTGAGGAGATCCTTCAAGAGACACTGAGAGATGACCTCTGGGGTCAGTGTTGCTGTGGGGGTGTGGCATGACTCAGAGAGGTCTGTATTTCATGGTGTCATGCCACCTAGAAATAATTACTCCCTCTGATTTATGAAAAGATCAAGTTCTTGCACTTAGAGCAAGGGCTTACACATGGTAGGAAGGTTCTTCAATTTGACTTCATAGCATCGTAAATTTCCCGATATACAATGGCTGTCTTTGTTTCCCCTTCTTCATCAGATCCCTTGCTGTAAGACATAGGTTCAGCCTGATCCTGGCTTCTAACTTCACATCCTGTTTTCTGGCCTTAGTAGAGAAGTAAGAGCTATCCTCACATGCCACTGAGGGACTCACACGCAATCTAGAGCAGGAAGCACTGTGCAGAGCTAACAGCAGAGACCCAGGAGTCAGACTTCCTGGACTGGACGCCTTGTTTCACGTTTCCTTACTTTGTGACTTTAGGGACTTTAGGGACTTTTCCTTGTCTATAAAATGGGGTAATATGAGTAGATAGCTCCACTCAAAGAGTTGTATAAGGAAGAAGATAACTAGCCATAAAGTTCTTAGCATTAGAGTGACTTGCTATAATTATAGTAGAGATTCTACAGATGTTAGCTCTGTTATGTTTCACAGAAGCTTCTACTACCCTGTTGGCATACACAAGCCTAGGACTAGAGTAAGTTTTGGACTTGGACAAAGTGAGAACTGAGGAGGATTTTGGTGGAGGGCTAAAACGGGTGGTGGAGCCATTGGTCTCAAGTGGGCTGAGAAGAGTTCATTATTCAGGGATGTCAGCATCAACAGCACTGAACAGCCAGGGTTGAAGCAAAACCAAGCAGATTTGATGAGGTGCCACCCAACACACACCCAAAGATTAGGCATGAGAAGCTGCCCTCCGCTTGGCACCATGGGGTCATGCCAGCTGTATTCCTGCACAGCCAGGGAAGTGCCGGTGAGAAGGAGACCAAGAAAAATAGCAATGATTTCAAAGAGATGGCCTTAAGTATAGAAAAATGATTTAACTATTGATAATATTCATTTTTCAGTTAACAGGGAGTACCTTCAGTATTTTTCTTTAAATATTTAGCAAGCTGGAGTGAGGGAGAGTAAAACAGTAGGGAAATAAAAGAGCCACACATGCTTTCCACATTGAAATGTAACATAATTCTATGTAAGTTTGAGCTCTGATTTACCAAAATCCCTAGCCCATTGCAATCTCATGATTAGGACGGTAAGCCGTGTGGAAGATGGGTGCATTTTGTATTGTTTAGTGCTTGATTTGATGTCTGGTGAATAGTACGTATTTGATAAATAATATGAGAAATGAATGTTTCCTTCCACTGTTTAGCATATCCACTTTTAACCAAGGGCCCTAGCAAAATGTGGAAATATTGACATTTGGTTTGGGGTCATCTTCTTTCTCCCTCTCCAATTCTATCCCTCAGAATTTCTGTCTCTGTCTTTCTGCAATCAACTTTAAATTGGAAGAAAGGATCAGAGTCTCATTTACACTAACATAAAAAACAATGTAATATGTCATGTCTCCAACAGACGTTTGTTCATTAACTGGTTCCAATCCTTGGCCTTGGGGTGGTGTTTCTGCCATGGAGTGGGATCCGTGGGAGCAGTTGGAAGGGAGATCTTCGGTAAGTTGAGAAACACTCAAATTATGCCTCAATGGCACTGAGTGATTCTGCTTAGGTGAATGTGCTTGCTCCAATAGTAAGCTTTGCCTGTAATAACTAACTAGTAATACAGAGGTTTTCATGGCAGACACAGACAACACTCTCTCTTAATCCCCAAGAAGGGAAAAAAATCTAATATTGGAGTTTTAAATTTCCACTCAAAATGAGCTTTTTCGTTTTTTTTTTTTTTTTAAGTCCAGTTTCATTGCTTCCTTCTTGTGAATGAAAGATCACACAGGCATGGGTTTCTGAAGGTTATCTATAGTTTTGCCTAAAATGGTTATCATTGGAGCAATGAAATAGTGATAACTGCAAAGCCTGAATAACATTATAGCATTATGCAAAATGAAGGCACTTTAGAAGAATAAAGGAACGATGACAATGCAAATCAGAGCCAGTGAAGGTCACACATTTTGCATAAAGTGCCTTGCAGTCTAATTCATGTGAACTTCGCCTGAGAGGAAAGTAACTTATTAGAGTACAATGCTTTTTCAAAGAGCATTACTGCAGAGCCCTGGATCTGCTTACACATCCCACAGGCGGCTGCAAGAACTCGGTGAGGAGCTGGGTATAGGCATAGCTGAGCTGAAATTATAGAACCTTTGTTCAGAAATAAAATATCCCAACTTCATCACTGTACTCAGGCTGCCTTTCTTAACCCTTTGATGGCTGAACTGAATGAGAGTTGCTTAGGGAGCAGGGCCAGGCAGTTATTTAAGGGCTGCCATGTTTATTACCTCCTTTTATTCTCAAAGTAATTTGAAACAGAAGAGTTGATTTTTGTCCTTTTTACAATTTAGGATATTGAGTCTCAGAAGTAAAATAATTAGCTTATGGCACGTATAGGTGTTGTAGCTGACATTCAAGCTCTGTTAGATCCTGAGGTCCGAGGTTATTTCACTGTATCATGCCATCTAGAAAGAATTACTGTTGGTGCTTTAAGAAAGGATCGAGTCTTTGCACTTAGAGCAAGGGCTTACACATGGTAGGAAGGTTCTTCAATTTGACTTCATAGCATTGCAAGTTCCCTGACCTCCAAAGTCTGTCTTTGTTTCTCCTTCTCCATCAGATCCCTTGCTGTAAGACATAGGTCCAGTCTGATCCTGGCCTCTAACTTCCCATCCTCTTTTCTGGCTCAGTAGAGAGGATAATGCTTTGCTTCATGATGCCGTTCAGGAATCCAAATGCAATCTAGAGCAGGGAGCACTGTATAGAGCTAAGAGTAGGGACCAAAGACTCAGACTTCCTGGACTGGACCCCTTGTTCCACGTTTCCTTACTTTGTGACCGTAGGAAATTATTTTGTCTATAAAGGAGGTAATACAGATAGGTAGCTCCCCTCAGAGTGGTGTGAGGAAGAACATAATTTGCCATTTAAAGTTCTTAGTATCATGACTTACATTGTAATAAAGGTTCTATAGATGTTAGTTCTGTTATGTTTTACAAAAACTCCTACTACCCTGTTGGCACCCTCAAGCCTAAGACTAGAGTACATTTTTCATCTTAATCAGAGCCAAGAAAGAGTTTCTGCTATTACTGCAAAAAGGTTTTCTATGTGGCCAGCCTTGCACAGACTAGCCGGATCATTAGACTCACCTGAACTGCTAGGTCAACAGGCAGAGGCTGGGTCCTGCCTTGGAAATCCAATCTTCACTGCACATGAAAACTTGGAGGGGTTTAAAAAATATATTGATATCTGGTCTCCACCCAGGTGCCACCCCAGACTAGCTAAAGCTGCCGGGATTGAGAACCACTGCACCATAATTTTAAAAAGCAGACTTTATTTTTTGATAAGGCAAGGACATCAAGTTCAAGTCTTCACTGAGGAGCTTTCCCTTTAGGTACTGGGTGTAAAACTCTATAAATAGAGCTCATTTGGTTACTTTGACATGGTTGCAGATAAATGACTGGGGCAACTGGAAGACCTTCCTGCCCCTAGGAAGGGAAACTCTTTTTGTATAATTTACACACGTAAATACTTCACAGAATAATACAGGAGAGGATAGAGGTATTGGTAATACTCTAAGTTCTATAAGAATTCAGTAGAGAAAAAGAGCAGATGTGTTAAGAAAGAGAGTAGGTTTTGTACTCCAGATGGTCTTCAGTTCAAACCAATTTTCCACTTCAAACCAATTCTGAGACTCTGAAAAAGTTATATACTACGGAGGATGTTAACTGTTTGGCAGGATTGTTGTGAGAATTATCAATACTAATTCAAATATAGCAAAATGTCTGGTTTATAGTAAGCATTTAATCAATGGTAGCTATAATTTTTGTGGGCTGAAGTCTTCCAATATGGTTTCCTGGATGAGCTCACTCAAAAAAACTTAAGCCTTAAGGAATGAGAAGTTTTAATATTCTGTTTGCCATAAAAGCAGAGGAGAGAGAAGAAGAGGCTGTAACCAAGGCACTGAAGATGGAGAATTGTGATCTGATGGGATGGAGGTGTTAGTTACCTGCTTCACACCCACTTCCACCTTCTTTGGATACAACAACTTTTGCAATGTGCTTGATCCCAGGTGACAAATCATGATTGGTTAGTTGAATTAAGTCATGAACACCTTTTCCACCTTTATTTTATTTTATTTTTATTTACTTATTTTCATTTTTTATTTTTATTTTTGCCTTTCTTTTAGGTAAGGGAGTTGATGGAACCCAGTTCAGACTAATGAGAGTTAAGGGGAAGTCGGCTGGTGGACTGAGAAGTTTTCTTTCTAGATAAAAAGGACAGATATCTCATTCCCTTTTTCTTCTTGCCTTTATTTAAAATTGTGGCTCTTGGAGCTATGGGACCCACTCTAGGAACCATTCTATAACCATAAGGGGATAGCAAAGAGGATAAAAAACCAATTTACTAAAAATGGTGAGGTTGAAAGATGGAAGAAGGAGGTGTTCTGATAGGTATCCTTGAGCTGCCACATACTTAGGACAATCTATTTACACAATTCTTATTATATAAGGGAGAAAAATACAATATGGTCATGTATTGCATTAGGATGATTTGGCTGACAGTCATAGATGACAGAGGTCCTGTAAAATTATAATACTGTACTTTTACTGTATCTTTTCTATGTTTGGATGCACTAACAATAACCGTTGAGTTACCATTGCCTACAGTATTTGGTATAGTGAGTGACATGCTGCACGGGTCTAGGAGAAATAGCATATGCCATAGAGCCTAGGCATGTAGAGACTCTACCATCTGGATTTGTGTGAGCACACTCTGTGATGTTTGCACAATGACAAAATCACCTGATGACACATTTTGCAGAATGTATTCCCATCCTTAAGTGATGTATAACTGTATTTATATAAGCTACTGTTAGACCAATATTCTTTTATTTGCAACCCAAAGCATTCCCAAATTTTATACACATATGGCTAAAGCATTGATAATATCGCTTCCCTTCTCCTCTCTAAAGATCAGCATAGTTCATCCTATTCGTATAGTTAACCTCATAGGTCTAAGAAAAGAAAGGCCTACAAAAACCCTCTTTTGATGGAGAGTTGGGTAAGATACAGAGGAGAACTTGTTCACCTAGAGTATTTTTTTTTCCCTAGGAAGCACCTCTCAAATGTGTCTATCTGTAATACACATTTCTTCTATAGATTTTAGAAAAGGCCACCGAAAATCTAGCCAAGTTAGAATGAACACTACCTACTTGAGACGAATGATTCATCCTATTTCTGGAAATCACAACCATGTCACCCAAAGGAAGAGAGCCAGTCTATTGTTTTAATACAATGTGAAGCATTCCCAACAGTTTGCTCCGTGCCCTTCTCCAAACCCTAAGAGTTAAATTCCTCTGATGGAAACCCAAGTGAGCTTGTGCACTCTGAGGGGATTGGGGTCACATTTTCTAAAGGTAGATGACTCCTTTGTCATTTCAGGTGTAAGCTATTGTACATGAGCACCACTGTGCATGGCTGTTAGTACAAAATCTGCTTCTGTCAAGTTTCAGGGAATATAAGGGTATGAATCATACTGAAATTGCATATTCTCATGAAACCACCATGAAACCACCATGTTTGGTGTAACACACTGCCCATTGTTGCTGCTCAAACATCAGAGGTTTTTTTGTTTTTTTTTTTCTCCTCCTGATCTAGGATTAGCCAGAACCATGTGTGCTGATTGATGGAGGATGTGGATATCCCACAATATATTCTACATGGCCTACAAAGACAGAAGTGCTCCAATTTTTCTCCCATCCTGATGTCATAGTGCTTGAAATGTCAGCATTCCTTTGCTTTTAGTTCTTCTCTAAACACACATGTTGCTATTGTAGGAGGTATATTGATGAGTTTACACTAAGGAACTAAGGTGTAAATGGTTAACTTCATTCTATTCTCTTGTCTGGTAAACCCAGATGAGTAGAGGCAGGAAGTTTTAGTCATACTACACTCTATATTCTTCTTTGTGCTACAAACATGACCTATACTTTTTTTTAATCTGGATTCCTTTGATCACTATGTTCTTGCATGGACTGTGCTTCCTCTCCCATCTTTATCTTCCAACGTGGTCTTGACCAGTCAGTGTTTAGCTCCATAACTCATGTGTTGGTTAATTCATTCACTGAGTCACTTGTTCAATTCTCACCATCCCAGCCCTTGTGGAGTCTAGAAAGAGACATAGAGGTTAATCAAAGATTCACACTATTCAATATAGCATTACCACCCTTGAAAGCATTATAATGAAGGGCATTTGGTGCTATGAGAGGGTATTGTAGGGGTATTTTCCCTGGTCAGGGAAGCAAGGAAGGGCTTTCCTAAGGAAGTGAGGGTTGATCTATAACTGCAAGGGAAACAAGGGGTTAACTAGGCAGCCATAGTTGGCTCTGGGCACTCATAGGATTGTGGATGGTTAGGAAGATTAAATGAGACTGTGAATGCCTTTAGTAGGGTTCCCAGCACATAGTGCATGCTCAATAAATGGTGACTGTTATGGTTACTGGTATCATAGTTTTATTGATTGTGAAATGCAGCCATATTCAATAGTATAACCTTTTAACCTTTGTCAAGGTACGCTAAAGTCTTCTAGTTATAAGGCCTGCCTCATTCATGACTTCAAAACTCATGAACTCATTTTCTGAACTCAAGAACTCCTTTTGGGGGGAACTCAATTTTTGTGTCACGATATGGGAGGCTGAAAAGCCAACTGGACTGATGCCTCAGGCAAGATATTAGTCTCATTTCCTTTCCCTGCCTCCTAAGACATGGAGTTTTGGCTTCTGACCTCTATCATAAATTGAAAAGTAAAAATCTTACTTCAGTGTTTATCAAAATTTTAAATGTGCATTATCATTTGACCCAGCAAGTCTCCTTGTAAGAATCTAAACTTATACAAAGACATATAAGCCTAAAAAAAGACAAGGGCAAGAGTGTTCATTTCAATATTTATAACAGCAAAATATTAGAAATCATTTAAATAACCATCAATTTGGAAATGGTTCTGTACATGTCTATGTCTTGTTTATGAAAGACTGTGCAGGAGTTAAAAACCATGAGGTAGATCTTATCTAGTAAGTCCAAGGAATATTTCAAAGTAAAAATGAAATGTCACATGTAGTGTGATCCTATGTATGAAAAATAAATTGAAAAGCAAAACAATATGTGTGAATAGTGTGATGGTCAACAGAGTATACTCCGATGTTAGACTACCTGGGTTCAAATCTCAGTTCCCCCAGTCCTAATTGGTTAAGTTTGGGCAACCATTTAACCAATCTGACATCAGTTTCTTTATCTATAAATATGGATAAAAATAGTACATACCTCACAGGGATGTTGTGAAGGTTAAATGATTCAATAGGTAAAAAGTGCTTAGAACACTACTCTGCTCTAAGGGCTCACATGTGTTTATTATTTTTGTTGTTGTTTGTAATTTTTATTTTTATTGTAAATCAAGAAATTATTGAATATACTTATAAGGTACACAGTGAGGTTATGATTTATGAATACAATGTGGAATAATTAAATTAGGCTCATTAACATATGCATCACCTCAAACACCATTTTTTGTGGTGAGAACATTTGAAATACACTCTCTTAGCAATTAAAAAATGTATGATACATTAATATACATGAATACTATATTTGCCACATTATACAATACAGACTCTCCTTGACTTATGATGGGGTTATGCCCTGGTAAGCGCATTGTAAATTAAAGGTCAAAAATGCATTTAATGTTCGGAAATGGTGGCTCCCGCCTATAATCTCAGCACTTTGGAAGGCAGTGGAGGGCAGATCACTTAAAGTCAGGAGTTTGAGACCGGGCTGGCCAACACAGTGAAACCCCATCTCCACTAAAAATACAAACATTTGCCGGGCATGGTGGCGCATGCCTGTAGTCCCAGATACTCGAGAGGCTGAGGCATTGAACCTGGGAGCTGGAGGTTGCAGTGAGTCAAGATCGCACCATTGCACTCCAGCCTGGGCAAGAGATAGAGGCCATATCTCAAAAAATAAAAAATAAAAAATAAGTGCGTTTAATACACCTAATCTGAAAATCACAGCTTAGCTTGGACTGCCTTAAATGTGCTCAGAACACTTCTATAGTTGGGCAGAAACATCAGGCAAGACAGATACGGTAAAGATTGGTGGTTTACCCCCGTGCATGGCTGATGGGAAGCTACAGCTCACGTTGTCACTCAGCACTGAGGGAGTATTGAACTGCAGGTCTCTAGCCCAGGAAAAGATCAAAATTCAAAATCTGAGATATGATTTCTACTGAATGTATGTGGTTTTTGGACTGTTGTCAAGTTGAAAAACCTAAGTCAGGAACAATGTCTATCTCAAAGAACAAAAACTATTCTTTTTGGCTGATTGAGGCTTTGTACCCTTTGATCATGGTCTCCACATGTCTCCCATGCACCAGCTTCAGGTAAGCACCATTCTATTCTCTGCTTCTTTGAGTTCAATTATGTTAAATTCCATGTATGAGTGTGAATATGTGGTATTTGTTTTTCTGTGCTGACTTATTATTTAGCATAATGTTTTTCATTTCTATCCCTGTAGTTGCAAATGACAAAGTATCTTTCTTTTTTAAAGCTGCATAGTATTCCATTGTGTATATGTACCATATTTCCATTATCCACTCTTTGGTGATGGACACTTAGGTTGATTTTATAACTTGGCTCCTGTGAATAGTGCTTCAGTGAACATGGGAGTGCAGATGTCTCTTTAACATACTGATTTAAAAGCTTTTGGGGCCAGGCATGGTGGCTCACACCTGTAATCCCACAACTTTGGGAGGCTGAGGTAGGCAGATCACTTGAGGTCAGGAGTTCAAGACCAGACTGGCCAACATGGCAAAACCCCGTCTCTACCAAAAAATTCAAAAATTAGCCAGGCGTGGTGGCAGGTGCCTGTAGTCTCAGCTACTTGGGAGGCTGAGGCAGGAGAATCGCTTGAACCCAGGAGGTAGAGGTTGTAGTGAGCCGAGATCATGCCATTGCACTCCAGCCTGGGTAGCAGAGAGAGACTCCATCTCAAACACAAACAAACAAAAAGCTTTTGGGTAAATACTCAGAAGTGGGATTGCTGGATCATATAACAATTCTATTTTTAGTTTTAAGAGAAACCTCCATACAGTTTTCCATGACAGTTGTACTAATTTACATCCCCACAAACAGTGTACAGGTGTTCCTTTATTGTTACTGTTATCATTATTAAATATATATGTAAGTGCATAGAAAAAAGGCTATAGAAAGACTGCAGATTTTCCAATAGATTCTGAATTAAGAAAAACAGGTGATACCTATGCATTTATCGTAAGTTCCCATTTTATTTAACCAAGGATACAAAATGTAAGGGAGGCAAGCATTACCTCATGTTGCTCATCTTGTCATGTCTTTTGTTCTGGGGTCTTGAATCCTCATCAGAGCCAAAAGCTGAAGGTGATACTCTCCACCCAGGTTGGGCTCTGCCATGTTGAGATGACAGCACTGAGAAGGTGCCTTGTGGGAGAGCTTTATGATTCCACAACTATGGGGTGGGGAGAACTTACCTTTAACAACCTGAATGTTTGGGTTTCAAGGGAGAGAGTTTGCAAACTTCAGGCTTTCCTGGATGACAAACTGAACTCAGTATTAGGAAGGCCACGTTCTCCTGCCAGAGGAAGCAGAGTGGATACCCATGTGTCTTTCCAAAATAGAATACTGTGTGTAGCTTTCCAGCGATTCAGAAAGCCTGTTTCACCTCATTCTGCCCCTATCCCTACCCCATACCACAGCTCTGCTTGTATCCTTTTTTTCCTGGGTGATTTTGGCATTGAGTTTGACCCAAGGACATAAGTCAATTTTTCTTCTCCCATCCACTAAATTGTTAATTAATGGTGGGGAGAGAAGTGGGGGCAGGAGTTGAAGAATTGGGGGATTGACTGGAAGAGGGAAACCCACAGAGGGAAACTTTCAATGGTTACTCCTTATACTTCTTGGTGGTTTGAAGTGTTTGCAATGAGAAAATATTCATGTAGTAGTCACCTGTGTGTGCTTTTTACATATAAAAAGTTCTTGCTGTCTTTATATCATCTGTCTATGGAGGATGACCTTTGGGTGGTGAACAGGGTAACGAGAGGTCAAGTTCCACAGCTCCTTTTCTCATTATAACAGAATAACTTTATTTGCTTTAAAATTTTTAGTATGCAATTTTTCACATACAGAAATGTAGAGAGACTATTATAATGGACACATGCCTTGGTTTAACATTTACTAACATATTGCTGCATTTGCTTTATTTTTTGTTTGTTTGTTTTGCTCAGTATTTTATTTTTTTTTTGAGGCAGTCTCACTCTGTTGCCCAGGCTGGGTGCAGTGGTGTGATCTCCGCTCACTGCAACCTCCGTCTCAATGGTTGAAGTGGTTCTCCTGCCTCAGCCACCCCAGTAGCTGGGATTACAAGCATGCACCACCACACCCAGCTAATTTTTGTATTTTTAGTAGAGATGGGGTTTCACCATGTTGGCCAGACTGGTCTCGAACTGCTGACTCCAAGTGATCTGCCTGCCTCGGCCTCCCAAAGTGCTGGGATTACAGACATGAGCCACTGCACCCGGCCTGCTTAGTATTTTAGAGTAGTTTATATTTTAAAGCAAATTACAGATATCACATTTTAACCTCAAATATTTCAGAATGCATATCTAAAAAGTAAGGCTATTATCTTACATAACAATAATACAATTATTATACCCATAAAAATTAACAGTAATTTCCTAGTGGCATGGAAGGCCCAATCCAAATTCAAATGTCCTTAATAGGCCCAGAAGTTTCCTTCATAGTTGATATATTCAGACCACACACTGCACTGGGGAGTCTTTCGTGGTTTTCTATAAGGCCTCTGGAGGGCATCAGGATTATGAGGGCTGCCTTGGTCCTCAGCCGGAAAGAGGCAGTTGGAGAATGGCCGTACTTTCCTGGGTGATGGTTTCCCATGGCAGAAGCTAAGGCACCTGGCATTCTTGCTTAATGACCAAGAACCAGAACAGGAACAAGCCTGTGATTACTGATTGACCTGAGCTGGGGATTGTGTGACCAATATGCAAATCACATGCAAATCTGAGAAAACTCCACCGCTCCCCTTAAAGGGGTCAATGAAAAGTGAAGAGCATCTATTAGATTATTGCATCTATTAGGAAAGAGAATATGTTCTTAAATTTGTGGAATTGAGGCTTTGTTGGTTTATAGCACTTTTAACTTCACTTTCCTTCTCCAGACAAGTGAATTTGGCAGGTTATCAACGACCCTCTGCTTTAACTTTGAAACTTAGGTTACTTGTCCTCAGCAGAAAATCTCCTTAGCAGATCAGTGCCATTGCCATACATGCACTGCTCTGATTGCCTTAGGACTCCCAAATTCAAGCCCTAATTCTGCCGATAACCCCGTATGAGCTTCATTCCAGCTTTAAAAATCACTCACATCCTCTGGAAAATGAAGGGGTTGACCTAATGATCTTCTAGTTGATTTCTGGTTCTAAAGCTCTAGGTATCCCTGTAAAGATTTGGCTTTTTTTCTTCAAATGTATCTCCTGGAATCTGATGGAAATTGGAAATTGAGGTCATAGATATTCCTTCAGTGTGCACTGCTGGAAAAAAAAAAAAAAGGAAAACAGCAATCCTCATTCATTTTACTAGCTGTCTCCTCATAATTTTTTTCCCAGTTTTATTTTTTTTGTTTTTGTTGATGAGAAAGATTATTAATAGGACACTTGGATGCATTCATCCAAATTGAAGTTTTGATCCCTTTGAATGATCTTAAACACATGATTTTAAGAAAGTCTTGTGAGTGTTCCATGGCCGAACCTGATAACTCAATACTGGTTAAGATACTGGAACAAAACCAAACACCCTCAAAGATACAGGATTAGAGAGAGGACTTGGGTGTTTGGAGGACCTGGGTGTGTCAGCTTCCTGCACGATGTGCCAGTTTCTAACTTTGAACGCTGACAGGTGAAGGGAGAGGACATTCCTTGAGTCCTTGCCAAGAGCCAGGCCATACATGCATGGCTTTATTTAAACCACGACTATAAAAAGTAAATATTCTTAATCCCATTTTCCAGATAAAGAAACTGAGGTTTAGAAGACAGTTTTAATTACCCACTCAAGGTTACACAGAAACGAGCATCAGTGGATCCTGGCCCAGATGTGGAGCCAAAGCCCTCCCTCCTTCCCCTTCTCATTATCTGCTCTCCTGTGGTCTAATTTTCCTCTAAAAATGATCGACGTTGATGCTGGTCAAGACTAAGAGAAAGTGGATACAACAGAAGTGGTGTCTGAGCTATTTTCTTTCCAGGTGTTGTTGTTGGATGCTTGATTTTTGAGCTGCAGTCTTTAGCAGCCAAGTACAATTCTGTTGCTTAATATTCATGACCTAAGCTCTCAGTTCTCCGTTAAGTCCAGGTCTTCATGCCCATACTTGTTCTACAGGGAGAGCTTTTCCCCTTCTTTATCTGGGTACCGCTTTCTCATTGCCCCCTTCGAGAGCTGCCTCTGACTCCTCAGGCTAGGCCAGGGCTCCCTGGTGTGCACCCTCCTAGTTCTTGGGCCTTCTCCTTTTGAAGCATGTGTTTATATACATGTAGTTGCTGTTTAGTATGAGACAGGTTGGTACGGAGCTTCAGTAAGTTTCTGAGTTCAGATCCCAGGCTCCCTTACTTACTGGAGAGCCTGGGATCTGAACTCAGAAACTTATTGAATCTCCATACCAACCTGTCTCGTGCTAAGCTGCTTCTATACAGCTGTGGACCGGGTTACTTAACCCTCATGTGCCTCAGTTTCCTCATCTGTGAAAGAGAGTTAATGATGGTACCTAATATCCATAGGATATTGGTGAGGATTATATCAGTTAATTCATGTGAAGTCCTTAGAACAGTGCCTGGCGTGTAGCAAGCACTCAATCATTGTTAGCTATCATTATTTTGTCTTGCTTTCCAGTAAACAATAGTTCTACTTGGGTGGATACTATAAATATATCTGTCTCATTTACTGTTGTATACCTGGTGTCTGCAGGCATTGCAGATACTCAAAAAGTATCCATTTTATGCTCTAATTTCAACCTTCCTGTATCATGCCCTACTGAATATCTGCCACATGCTAGGCCAGATGAATATCTGCTGCGTGCTAGGCCAGAATATCTGCCACATGCTAGGAGCTTTCATATGTATGATTTCTCACAACTCTCATAAATTACTTATTATTGGCATAACCATTTTACTGTTGAGGAAATAAAGGTTCAGAGAAGCACACTGATCTGCTTTAGGTCACACAGCAATTCAAAAGCTGGGGTAGTATTGAACCCCATATCTGGATGACTCTGGGCCCAGTGCTCTTTTCTTTCATCTAAGCTGCCTCTTTGTGCCACAAAAGGACAATGGACCTTATGTAAACCCTATGTAAATAGGAGGTTCTGATTTCATGAAACCAAAGCCAAAGCAAAGTAAGCAGAAGTTAACAAAAGAGCTACAGTCATCTGATATTTTATTTTTTTCTTTTAAAAAAAGATACCTCTTCCTTCTTTCCTAGATACCAAAAGCAATGTTGATTTCTGAGCAGAGAACAAAAATCATGAAGGCCTCTTCCATGGAGTTCACAGATTTCTGTGTAGAGGACGAAACACCACTTTGTAATGCTTATTTGTTGGTAATTATGGTGGACCTCTTGAGCACTCTGAACTGTGAGAATTCGCAGCTTTGGACCATTAAGCTAGAAGACCTCTGAAGAACTGTTGCTATCTGTACCAAATTAAGAACAGTGTATTTCAATGCTGCTCAAAGTTTAATGTGCACACGAATCACCTGGGAGCCGTATCACAAAGGCTGATTCTAATTGAGAGAGTTTGGGGAGGGACGTGAGATTTGACATTTTATTTTATTTTTATTTATTTATTTATTTATTTTTTGTGGTGGAGTCTCACTCTGTCGCCCAAGCTGAAATGCAGTGGCATTATCTCAGCTCACTGTAACCTCTGCCTCCCAGGTTCAAGTGATTCTCCTGCCTCAGCCTCCCGAGTAGCTGAGATTACAGGCATGCACCACCACATCTGGCTACTTTTTTTTATTTTTTGTATTTTTAGTGGAGACGGGGTTTCACCGTGTTGGCCAGTCTGACCTGGAACTCCTGACTTCAGGTGATCCGCCCACCTCATCCTCCCAAAGTGCTGGGATTACAGGTGTGAGCCCTTGTGCTCAGCCAGATTTAGCATTTTAAACGAGTTCCCAGCTGATGCTGATGCTGCTGGATCAAGGACCACGCTCTGAGAAGCAAGGGTTTATGGGGCTTTCTTGGACTGCACTCTGGCCAAACGCAGTGACTCCAGTAAGGTGTGGCCTTTGCAACCACAGGAAGAGCAGAAGTCTGCTGTGGAGCTGCCTGCATCCAAGTCCAGCTCTGCTGCTTGATGGGAATGGGCCCTTGGGACAGATTCTTCTCTTGGAATCTGAGTGTTCTCAGGTATAGACGGGTGTTCTGGGTGTTGGAAAGAAGCAACGATTGGATGCAGATTATCTCTAAGGGCCCTTTCGATTCTAAGATTGCATGACTGCCTGACTTGTTCTAATGACTGCATTGAAGTTGAGATGTGTGTTTGTATGTGTGTGTGTGTGTGTGTGTTTAGGAGGGAGTGGAGAGGAACTTGGAATCTTATGAAAGAGACTTCTAGGCAGTTGCTTTGGAAACCATGTTTGTGATAAAACTCCTTTGCTTTTTTTTTTTTTTTCCTCCTTTGTTGTCTAGTCCCATTCCACCAGGTGGCCAAGAGCATTTTGTATAAAATACTCCATCTCTCATGCTCCCCATCTCCCTGGATTCCATGTTTTCTTTTGAATTTGTATTCTCTGGCATATTTAGGGCTTTTCGAAGTTTTTCGTGTTACTATGAACATTGAAGAGACAAAGGAAAGCAAGAGGAAAGGAAGGGAGGAAAGGAGGAAGGAAAACTTACTGTTCCTCTGTGCTTATTAACACAAAACTTTATGGAAACATGTTCCATCACACAGTGTTATTGGCATTGGACTTATTAGGTTGGTGCAAAAGATATTGCTGTTTTTGCCTTTAAAAGTAATGGCAAAAACTGCAGTTATTTTTGCACCAACCTAATATTTCCATCAGGTGGGATTTTAGGAATATTATGAAAAAAAGATGTACCTTCACAAGTATATAGAGCCTACCTCTCACAGGTGAGATTGTCATACTGACCATAGTCACGTTTTTGGACAATCTGTCAATGTATTAATACATTCAGGGCTGATTTGGCATCAGGGGCCATGGAAGGTGTCATAGGAGGTACAGAGGTTCATTGTACGTGGAACCACGGCTCTCGGCATGGTCGGGTCCGCTCTTGAGAAAGAGCCAGCAGACATATAAAATAGGTAGCATATCCTTGCCCTCTCATGAGATAGTCAAGCATTTCTCCCTCCCACTATTGAATGCCAGGCCTAACCTCATGCCCCTTGCTCCCTACATCATATCCAACCTTGCCCTTGATCTTCATAGGTCCTGGCCTGGTTCTCATCACTTCGTCCTGATATTCTGTCTTGGCACTCAGGATGAATGTTTAGACTCTGCTTGTTTTTCTCCTCCTTGACTTCAGTTAGATCACACTGTCTTTTGGGCTATACTATTCTAGACCACCTGAAAAATCTCCGTAAGTCAACACTGCCCTGGGGGCCCCTGCATCCTATAACCTCATGGGTCAGTGTATTACTTTCCTATTGCTGCTGTAATAAATTATCACAAAGGCAGTGGCTTAAGGAACAACCTTATTATCTTACGGTTTGGAGATCAAAAGTCCAAAATGGTTCTCAATGGGCTAAAATCACGATGTCAGCAGAACTGTTTTTTTTGTTTGTTTGTTTTTGTTTTTGTTTTTTTTTTCCACTGAGATGGAGTCTTACTCTGTTGCCCAGGCTGGTGTGCAGTGGCATGATCTCAACTCACTGCAACCTCTGCCTCCTGGGTTCAAGCGATTCTTCTGCTTCAGCCTCCTGAGTAGCTGGGATTACAGGTGCCTGCCACTGTGCCCGGCTAATTTTTGTATTTTTAGTAGAAACGGGGTTTCACCATCTTGGCCAGGCTGGTCTCGAACTCCTGACCTCGTGATCCACCCGCCTCGGCCTCCCAAAGTGCTAGGATTACAGGTGTGAGCCACCACGCCCGGCCAGAACTGGGTTCTTTTCGGAGGTTCTAGGGCAGATTGTTTCCTGGCCCTTTGCAGTTTCTGAAAGCTGCCTGCATTCCTTGGCTGAAAGTCCCCCTTCTCAATTTTCAAAGCCAGAAAGGGCCCAGTGAGTCTTTCTCATGGTGTCATCTCCCTGGTTGTAAACTTTATGCCTCCTTCTTCATTTAAGGATCCTAGTGATTACACTGGGCCCACTGCCTATTCTAGTATAATCTCCCTACCACAGATGCAGCTGATTTACAAAGTTGATTCCATCTGCAACCTTAATTAGCCCTGGGAGAAGATTCCACTCAGAGTTGGGCAGGAGGTAGCTTGAGAGGCAACTGGCCAGGGAACGTAAAAGAGGGCTCAGAAGCATTCTTGTCTTTTTACTATACATTTGCTCTCACCTACTTCACAACTTTGGCAAGAAGTATATCTTGTTGAAAAACATATTACTCTGAGACTACAACAGAAAATTCAATATGTAGCAATTGCCATCAAAAGGACAAAACAAACATGCATTAAATATTTAAACTACAGCATAAGAAACATCTATTATTAAATGCAACATAGGTTATCAGTGCAATAAATAACGATAATGAATAGTTCTCAGTGTTCTGTAGGAATGAGCTTTATGTCCAGCAATGAGCTGAGTATTTTACATACAGATTATCTTTTAATTTTTAAAACAACTCTATGAGGTAGGTGCTATTGATATTTACTTTTTAATTTTTTTTTTTAGATGAAGTCTCGCTCTGTCACCCAGGCTGGAATGCAGTGGCGCGATCTCGGCTCACTGCAACCTCCGCCTTCCAGGTTCAAGTGATTCTCCTGCCTCAGCCTCCCAAGTAGCTGGGACTACAGGCATGTGCCACCATGCTCAGCTAATTTCTTGTATTTTTAGTAGAGACAGGGTTTCACCGTGTTAGCCAGGATGGCCTTGATCTCCTGACTTCGCGAGCTGCCTGCCTCGGCCTCCCGAAGTGTTGGCTCATTACAGGCATGAGCCACCACTACTGGCCTGATATTTACATTTTTAAACAAGAAAATATAGACTTAAAGAGGCTTGGTATGTTGCAAAAGGTCACAAAGCTGTATATGGTGAGGAGGAATTTGAACCTGGGTTTGATTCCATCACCCGAACCCAACCACTAGGCTCCACTGCCACTTGAGGAGTTCAGTGGAGAGAACAATCAGTGAGACCTGAGTGGCTAAGAAAGCCTTCCTGAAGGTGGTGATATGTGAACACCCATTTAAAAGGCTGCTCCGCTGGAATCCTCTTAAAATCTAAGACTAAAGAAAGAACCAGAACTTATTTACCCTAGAGCTACCAAAACCATGACACCCCCAGGGCCTGCCTGTGCATTAGGGCAATGTGTATTAATGAAACATGCTGCTTTTATTTCAACTTCCCACTTCCACCTTGGTGAGGGAATTAAAAAAGAAATCACCTTTGTTTTCTTTAGGCCTGTAGATTGGCCTTTTTTTTTTTTTTTTTTTTTTTAGCCCTTCAAGAAATATTCCCAAGCATGGCCAGAAGAAGGTGTGCTTGGGTGTAGGGGAAGGACAGGTGGGACGTGCTCAGTGTGGGATATGCTCTCAGCATGCTTTAGGGGCTGTTTTAAGGAACATAAATTAATAAGGTGGAAATTACTTGTATCCCATTAGACTCTGCAGATCACACAAGTCATTCATTCCTTATTAATCATTCACTTAGTAGGCACTATGAATATGGAAATGAGCAAGACATGGCCCTTTTGAAGATCTAAGAGTCAAAAGAAGAAAATAAATAGAAATCATCTGATATGAACAAACGCAGGCACAGTTATAGCAAACATGTATTAAGCACAGACAAAGCATCAGGTGGATTAAACACGTGGTGCTGATATTAATCTTACATTGTAGATAATATTATTCACGTTCCATGAAAGAAGATCTAAGGTTGGGGTTGCCCAAAGCCCCACAGCAAGCAAGCAGATTAGTTAGGATTCAAATGCAGTCCTGCCTGACTCCAAAACATACTTTGTACTAAACCACGTGATACCCCCTCATAGCCTTCTGGAGCAGGGATCAGCAAAGTTTTGCTTAAGGAGCCAAACAGTAGATACTTTAGGCTTTGCCAGTGAAGAGACAAATGAAAGATGTTATGTAGATACATATATATTCATTTAAAATGAAACCAGTCAATAATGTAAAAATTATTTTCAGCTCACAAGCCATAGCAAGGCAGCAAGCAGCGTTTTCCTATAGACCACAGTTCCAGGGCAATTTTTCTCTTCCATATTAATTCTTCCATATTGTATGTAGTGTGTATATATATGTGTATACATATATATGTGTGTATATATGTGTATACATATATGTGTGTATATATGTGTATACATATATGTGTGTATATATGTGTATACATATATATGTGTGTATATATGTGTATACATATATGTGTGTATATATGTGTATACATATATGTGTGTATATATGTGTATACATATATATGTGTGTATATATGTGTATACATATATATGTGTGTATATATGTGTATACATATATATGTGTGTATATATGTGTATACATATATATGTGTGTATATATGTGTATACATATATATGTGTGTATATATGTGTATACATATATATGTGTGTATATATGTGTATACATATATATGTGTGTATATATGTGTATACATATATATGTGTGTATATATGTGTATACATATATATGTGTGTATATATGTGTATACATATATATGTGTGTATATATGTGTATACATATATATGTGTGTATATATGTGTATACATATATATGTGTGTATATATGTGTATACATATATATGTGTGTATATATGTGTATACATATATATGTGTGTATATATGTGTATACATATATATGTGTGTATATATGTGTATACATATATATGTGTGTATATATGTGTATACATATATGTATATACGTATACACATGTATACACGTGTATATATGTGTATACATATATGCATATACGTATACACATGTATACACATGTATATATGTATATATGCATATGTGTATATGTACGTGTATATATGCGTATGTGTATATATACTACATATACTTATAGAGATGTTTATATATAAACATGCAATATGTATATTATACTACCTATCTACATATACAGTATGTGTATATCTCCACATATACCTTATCTGACATTCTAATGTGTGTGTATACATATTGTTACTTCTGCTAGGATGTGATATCTTTGAAGAAAAAGATCATCTAAGCCACCTTTGCTTCTCTAGAGAGTGCTACGTAAATTCTTGCCCATAGTAATGCCTAATAATGATAGTGTTGGAACAGGTGTAATCCATTATTATTTACCGAAAAGACTCCATGGAGAAGGCCATGCATATATGTTTTATATTGCACCAAGTCACTAATTCTGTGTGAGGATAAGATGTGGTTTTGCTGCTTGAAGTGGTTTTGGGAAAGGCTCTAGAATTTCAGAAGCTGATTGATTTCCAGGCATCGTGACTCCTGGGCTGAGAAGCACAATAGTTTAATGCTTAAGTTCCTGAGTTTCAGAGATTCACAGATCTGACTCCTAATTTTTTCTTCTGCTACTTTTCTTTCTTGAGAGGGCATGGTTCATAGGTTACAAATATCTGTGACAGTAATGATGAAAAGTTCATATTCCCTGTGTTCTTCCTGTGGTCAGGAACTGGTACGGTAGCTTACATGTATGAAATCATTTAATTCTTACATCAACTCTCAAAGGTAGGTCATATCATTGTCCCCATTTGTTAGAAAAACAGAGGCACAGAGAGGTTAAGTAATTTGCTTAAGATTACACAGCTAGGAAGTGTCAGAACGAGATTCAAACCAGGTGAGTTGGCTACGGAACCTGTACTTTATTAAAACTCCTATGATATTTCTTCTCCAGGGAAATTTATATGAAAAAGCTGCAATTTTAATAGAACTGGAATGGAGTTTCCCAAACCTTGGGTTTGGAACCTACGGTGGCTCTATCTCTGATCTTTTTCTCTCTAAAATGATGAGCACGATAAAACAGCCACATCATCTGCTTAGAAAATATTTTTATTTTTTAAAAACTTCATTGAGCAAGTGGTAGATGCTGTTGGAGTGTGGAACTCCACACACCTTTCTGTTCTTTCTGTTCTTCTATTAGCAGTTAGTTAAGTCTCCCCTCATGGAGACTTCATACTTATAGTGGTTTAAGGAGTGAGAAACCATGGGGTGTTCAAAGGAGAGCCATTGTGGCAAGAAGTCTAGAGATAGTTATGGGCAGGTGATCAGTCTAAAGAAGAGAAGACTCAGGGCCCATGGCAGTGACCCCCAACCCCCTGGCAGATGGATGCTTCACTGAGGCAGGCAAGCATCGTTGTTAAGACCTTCATTGTCTCAGACCCAACTCCACACACTCAGCTGTGTGCATCAGGGGGAACTACTTACAAAGCCTCACTTTGTTTATTAGCAAAATGGAGACACTAATACAAATTCCAAACCACTAATTTGCATATCTAAAATCCCCAAATACCTGAGAACAGAAAACATTTTCATAAGCCCATCACAAACTCATCTTTGACCTAAACTGGCATGAGACGGGAGACTGGAGACTGGAGACTTACTATGATATTTCTTTATCCCACACTCTGTGAATATGCACATGTTTTGTTGCAAAATATTAATGTGTTTGATTACAGCATGCTATCCCAGACCCTGCTGGTGGGGTTAAACAAGATACAATACATGTACTATATATTCTTAAATAATAAAAATAGTTATGGATTTCAAAATTTGGCCTCAAAAGTTTTGGATAAGGGATAGTGGCCCTGTGCTAACTACCTCATTAGGTCTTGGGGTGGATTAAGTAGAATAAAATATGGAAAGGGCTTAGCAGAGTTAGTAGCACATCATAAATCAACAATAAACGTTTCATTTCCTAAATAGCTATTACATTCTATGAATTAGGTATATTAGTTGAGCAGTTTTGCTCTATTGTCCCATTGATTTTACTCTTAAGAATACTGTAATACAACTTTGTTTAGAGTCCTCCACTATTGTCTCCCGAGATTTTTTTTTTTCCAAGATGCCTTCTGAATGTTTTGAATCTGGTGCTTTCATGATTTTCAAAAAATTTCCATAAAATTTTTTTAAGACATAGAAGGCTTATATTTCCTTATTCCAAAGGCTCTTAAATAGTTTGACTGAAATATTGAGAGAATTTTTATCACACTACCTGAAACAGCCTGTCTCACACATGCATAAGCAACAACGTCGTGTCTGCTGCCCAGCCAAGCACAATCAGAAGTGTCTTCAATTGTTACGAATGTTCACAGATACAATGTAAACACATATGCATCTTTAGAATAGATGATTTGCAGTGCTGTACTACAAAAAGTTGTATCTAGATGGAATTCAAAGACCACCTACAGCATGCTGTAAAACAATAATAAAATAACACTTTCTCACAAGTAGATTTGTTCCAAAATGGATTGGGCTATGTTTGGTATTATTAAATTCCAATTCTCCAGCAATGGGGACTCTTGAGTCTGGATAAATGCTTATTGGGCATATTGTAGCTGGACTTCAAATTTCACAAAGCATTGTGCTTGAGATGACCTTTGAGAACCTTCTAACTCTCAGATTCTATGACACTTGAGGAAAGAAGAGACAATCTAAGAGAATGGGGAAACGCAGATGAAACATCCTTGACCTCCCAGGTTTTGCTTGATTCTTGGAATATTCTCTTCGGAGGGGTTGGTTTTGAAGGTCGAGTGGAGTTCACTTCAGTCATATATTCTGCCCTGCTTCTGTCCAAAACACAAAGTATAGGAAAAAAGCATTGAGTTGTGAAACAGAACTATGATAAAGAAAAAACTTTACATTTCACATAAAATTGTTAGATCAACTTGGCAACATATGCAGAAACAGTGCGGAAGCAACTCAGTCTTTAAATTAGCTACTGCTAATGCATACTGGCATTCTACGGTGAAAAGGGTTTAAGAGTGAACACGACACACCCCTTCACCTCTTTCCCTGCCAGAGCTCTGAATCGACCAAGAGATGCAAGGGGGCTGATAGTTGGAGGATAGAATGCCAGCTCTATTACTGACAAATCAAACACTACAAAGCAAAACTACAGTGGGCTTTCCAAGAGTCCCCAAGAATTAGTCTGGCTTTTCTGTCCAGTCACTGAAAGGGCTGAAAAAATCAAAACAAGACAAAACCACCATAAATATCTTTCTCCTTGAGGTAGGACCTTTACCTACTGGTGGAGAACACAGGTGCTCTCTGCAAGCCATTACGGCCTATAAAGAGGAGCACTATAGAATGCTCGTCTTCATCCCAAACTTTACAGTTAGATGACCTCGAAGGCCCTCTATGGAGAGGAGTAAGCAGGTGGACAGCGGTATTTAGGGAAAATCTGTCTTTGTGGAGAAGTTCCCTACCTAATTAACCTTCCCTTGTTTGAAGCCTTTTTTGGTGGGACCTGGGGGTGGAAGAGCCCAACTCATTTATCGTTTGTCCTTTGGAAGCATTCCACTCTCCTAAATGGAATTGTATATTGCACACTTTCACATACAAATTGTACAAAAGCCTGACCCTTATGTTTGGAAGAAGAGAAATAATGTATTCTATTAAAAGGAGCCCCCCCCATTTAATTGCACAATGATGTGACAGTGAAGCACCCCTAGAGAAGTGTCCTTTAGATACATCTGTGCAGAAGGAACTAGCTGCGTGAACTGGGCCAAGTCATGTCACCGCTCTTGGCCTCATTTCCCTTGGGGATTAAGCCCAGTGGGGCACTGGAGGCTGCCTTGGTCCCTTCCAGCCCTCACATTCTCTCACACTCGGCTCTTCTGCTTCCAAGAACAATAATGACTGCAGAAAATATCATTTTGCCTTAGATTGTGATCTTCGTGACTTCATCTGTGTGAACAGACAAACAGTAACAAAATAGCTGAAGCATAACACAGGATCTAAGGCCATGTCCAGGGGCCCTTCCTTAAAGCCTCCAGTTGAGATAAACTTTTAAACAAACAGCATTTGTGTGTCGAGAGAGGTGGGAGAAGGTGGTACGGTATGAAGTGGAGTCTTTATTCAGGGTCTAAGCTCTCGTTTCCTGGGACAGTGAGAACTTTGTCTTTTTGGAAAGCTTGCCTGAAGTGTTTGCCTGTTTTATAGCTTGAGGTCAGGGAAGAAGAAGAAGATATATCTGAGCCGCTTCCTCCCTGAGCCTTTCATCCCTCCGTGCTACCTAAGTCTGCAGCCTCTGCACCCTTTGGCTAGATTCCTGCTCAGGAGAACCAGGTCAACTCACACACATGTGCACATACACACATACAAACACATATGCACACAACAGAACAATCGCACTCCTTTCTACCACTGAGATGAGGCTGATTCCCCTGTGGAGGAGGGGATGGTTTGCTACATGGACCTCACACAGTCCTCACTCCTTAATGACATCCTTGCCTCACCTGGCTTCACTGCCCCTCTCTGGAGGCTGCTACAGTACTGTGTACATTTCCAGTCTACTTTCTTTGCCTGGAAGGGTGCTAATTTTGTTTTCACATATGCATGGCACTTCTAGTTCATAAGCTCTCTGAATGCAAGGCCTGTATCTGATTTACTTTTGATTCCCTGGTCCGAAGCCTTAGTATATAAAGAGCCATCAACTCGTGATTTTTGAATAAATTTCAAATTAAGGAACATAGTAAACACCTTTTGGGATCTCTGCTTATCTCACAACCACCTCCAATTAACTGCTCATTAGTAGGGGTGGACGTCTGGCAGCCGTGTTTCAACTCTCTAAGACTGTGTATGAGCCAATCAGAGTCCCTCTAGCAGGTTCAGAGAGAACGCTTAGCCTTTCCCACAGCAGGAACGGGGATGTGAGGTGGCTGTCCTTCACCAAGTCTCCAGAGAAACAATGTAAGCTCTGCAGAAGATACAGAACTGGGCCGGGCGCGGTGGCTCACGCCTGTAATCCCAGCACTTTGGGAGACCCAGACGGGTGGATCACGAGGTCAGGAGATCGAGACCACGGTGAAACCCGTCTCTACTAAAAATACAAAAACAGCCGGGGGCAGTGGCAGGTGCCTGTAGTCCCAGCTACTCGGGAGACTGAGGCAGGAGAATGGCGTGAACTCGGGAGGCGGAGCTTGCAGTGAGCCGAGATCGTGCCACTGCACTCCAGCCTGGGCGATAGAGGGAGACTCCGTCTCAAAAAACAAACAAACAAAAAAAACGAACTGAAGACCTTTTATTAACAAAAATAATGCAAGGTTGTTATAACAAATCAGACCACGCATACTCATATGATGGAGGAACCAAAGTTCGAGAATGGCTTAAAATATTTTATAAAAGAAAAATAGGAAGCGGGTAGGGGCTTATCCTACCAGATTAAAACAGTGTGGTAGTGAGTATAAATACGGTATGTTGGCAGAACAGATAGGATCCAGCTACATATAGGCACTTACTCGATAATAAATGTGCCACTTCAGTGGGGAAATGACAGATTGTTATTTTCTTAATGGTACAGAGACAATTGATTCCACATTTGGATGAAAAGCTAGCTTAAATGGAGTATAAAAATAAATCCATATGAACTAAACATAAACATAAAATCATTATTAAAAATAGTATTAAAGACTATTTTTATACTTTGAGGTGGAGGCAGCTTTCTAAGCAAGATAGAAAACACGGAAGCTATAAAAGACAAACTATTAGCAGCTTCAGTTACATTAAAAAATTAATAATTTTTAAAATTGGAAAGAGATCCCATAAAGAAATAAGCCAGGTAATTATTAGAAAGTATTTGCAACTCATATGATGCACAAGAGGATATTATCCCCAGGATGCAAGGAGTTTCTACAAATTGAGAACTAAAAGATAGACAACCGAACAGAATAATGAATGAGGGCATAGTTTTAAGTCTCCCTCCCTCTCTTTTTATAAAACACTAATTTTTATTCAAAGCAGTAAGCAAAAGTTGAATTTGTTCTGTGTCCTCTATATGTAAAGTCCATAAAGTTCTTCGGGAATCATCTCCTTTTAAATATGAGCTGCTCAATTTCGACACTGAATTCAGCTAACGTATATTAACCAAGAGAAATCAAGAGTGCTTTGAATTCCCACTCAAATTCATCTGACGACTATTTGCCCTACCACGCAGGGCTTTTATAAAGCCCCAGGAACGGGGTGTGCAAACAGTGGTACCTAACTCAATTATTTCTCTTCCACCTTTCTTTTCTTTCTTTCTTTCTTTCTTTCTTTCTTTCTTTCTTTCTTTCTTTCTTTCTTTCTTTCTTTCTTTCTTTCTTTTCTTTCTTTTCTTTCTTTCTTTCTTTTTTTTAATTGACTAGGCTTCTTCAGCAGCTGTTTCAAAGGAAGGGAGGGAGGAAAGTAGGAAGGAGGGGATGCAGGCAGCCTGGCCGAATCGGTCCATTCTGTTCCTGGTGCAGTTCCTCCTCTAGCCACATGATGGCGGCATGAGCATTGCCGTACTTCTGCGCTCTCAAGTCTAGCGCTTTAAATCCCCGGTTTTAAAGCCAGGGGCGCCTGGGTGTGTTTGTGTTTGTGCCTGCAAGTCAAGGCCATGCCCAGACTTAGCACTCTCAGCTGCTCTGTAATGCAAGTCGACAGGAAAATCTACAAGGGCTTCACGGTTTTCTTTCTAGAAAAATCCCAACAAGGGTTTGATAGTAAAAAGTACTTGGTAGTCATTTTCAAATAGGGGAGAATTTCCTGAAGTATGCAGCATCTGCTCTGCCGGGTTTGCAATCTGTGCACAGGTATTGCAGTTAATGAGCCACCGGCTTGCCGCTTCCAGGGCCAGGCTGGAGCAGTCAGCTGGTGGAATGATGGGAACTGCAATCGGCAGCTCTGCACCAACGTGCCCCGGGTTGGAAAATGTGATTTGTGACAGAGAAGCTTGGGAATAATAATGAAAACATAATTGCTCCAGGCTGATTGCTCTCTTTCAATTGCAAAGCCGTCTCATCTCTTGTGAGAGGAACTGTAGTTCTAAGCGTTCATTTCTCTAGAACAACTAGAGGCACACCCAGCAACTGTCCTTCTGCCCCCAGTGAAACTTGGATTTTTTTTTTTTTTAACTCCAGAGAACAGCTGTCCCCCAAATTCAGGAAGAATCCTACTTAATTCATCTCCAGGATGCCTGGGGCAGCTTGTCTGTTTAAGCAGAATCTCCCAAGTCATGAATGTGGCTTTGAAACCTACTAGTCCCATCCTCTGATGCCTGGGACCAGGCTATTATATTGTTGGGTTGGTTTATTGTTGTTGTTGTTGTTTGTTTTTGCCTCATGAAAATAAAAAAAATTAAACCCCTGCGTATGAATGAATTTCCATCGATTTTTCATTTGGTCATCCTACAGAGGAGGCAGAGGATGTTGACACAAACTTACAGACTGGGACTCCAGGGATCAGTCAGATGAAATGCTATGTCCAGAGTCTTCATTTCCCAGCTCAGTGGTGGACAGCAGAGGACTCTAAGGTGGGTTGCCCTGATTGGAGTCCCCCTTCAGCCACTTTAAGTTAACGGATGTCTCTGAGCTCCAAGTTCCTCATCTGTAAAATGAAGAGAAAGATGTCAATTGCTTGGGTTTTGAGAAAGACTGAAAGAGATCATGGATGTAAAATACTTAGCGTGGGGCCCGGAACCTCTCCTGTGGCTGGGAGTGAGAGGACATGTTGCACATTGAGAACCTCTTTACACAATTGCCCATCCTCCTAGCCCTGTAGTCTGTGCAAACATTTCCATGCCAATCTCCACGGTATTTGTGCAAGTAATTCTTCCTGCCATGGGGCTTCTCTGGCTGACTTCAGAATGTTGCTCAGCTTTAAAGGATGGACTGACAGGTTAATGCTGGCGGAGGCACCCTAACCAAAGGGGGACTGGATCTGTTGGATAAATGCATCCGCTCTTCATTTCCCCAAGGGTGATGGTTCCGAGACACGTCTCAAAAGAGGGGGACGCTGAGCCACAGTTACTCCCAGGAATGGCCCAACACATAGCATATTTCTACATTCATGTTTCTTTTTCTTGTCACTCAGCGGTGCTTCACTCTTGTTCCTTAGAATCACCTCCCAAATGAACTACCTTGACATGCCCTGACCCAGTTTCTTTATTTGGAAACCCAGGCTAGGACAGGAATGAAGAGAAGCCAGACCTTCTGACTCGAAGGTTAGGAGTCTTTTGATTTACACACACATGCGCACACACACAGACACACACACTTTGTTTTGTGTCCGTGGCAGGCAGGTGGAGGAAGGGGGAGTTTGGCCAGCTCTAAGGTCTTTCTAGATCATCCCATACGTTGCTGGGGACCTCCAAGGGACAGACAGTGTCTTCATCAGGTCCTTTAAGGACACAGGTTCCTGTGCATTGATGGCATTAGTGCTGAAGCCCAATTGCCCCAGCAGCAGCAACCAGCTTTGATCTGGGGCTGGCATCAGGCGGTGCCAGCAGATGTCTCCATGATGTGATTTAAGGGCACCATTAGACTCTGCCATGCACATATATTATATGGGTGGGGTGGCACTCTAACCTTAGGCTGTTTGTCACACTGGGGTAAGTTGGAACTTGCAGCAGGGTAGGCAGTCCTGGGTGAGTGCCATGTGCCCACCCCCACTTTAAGCTACCATTTATCCATGATCAATTATGAGTCAGCACCACACTAATACTTCTATGCCCATCAGTCCCTTCTCAACCCAGGCTTTACAACAGAATCACCTGGAGCACCTTTAAAAGTGACAGTTATAGTCCCCACTCCCCTCCAACCCCATCCATTCTGTTTTAATTGGTCTGAGGGTGTGGCTTGGGCATCCATAAAGTTCCTCAGCTAATTTTCATTTGCTGTCAAGTTTGAAAACTGCTGATACCCAGTTGTCTTCTTTATCCTCACCCCGACCTTCCTAGGGAAATATCTTTACCCCTCATTGTTCAGGATGGGAAGCAGAGAATGTCTTGGAGAAGTTAAGTCACCCAGCCAGTTAGCTGTGGAGCAAGGATTCAAATGCAGGTCTGACATGTCAGGCTCCAATCAAAGTACTATTTGCCAAATTTTCTTCTAAAAATGCCAAGGCAGAGTGTGTTCTTCCAAGAGAGGATGTTAGAGTGACCAGAAGCAGTCTGGAAATTTCTTGAAAGTCTCAAACTTCATCTTAAAAACTCTTTATTTGTTTTGGTAAAAATGGTAAGATTTTACATTATTTTTGACAAAGTTGATATTCCAAGAAGACGGGCTGGGGTCGTTCATACCACACTGTACTTGCAGGGGATTGTATACACTGGTGTGAGCCACTGAGCCTGGTCTATACACCGATGGACAGGAGAGGACTGGAGGACATGATGAGGGGATAGACGTGGAAGAAGGAGAAAGCAGAACTTGGGGAGAAAGAGTGATGGGCATCTGGGTGCCCTCAGGACTGATTCTGCTAATATTTCTCACCATATATCTTTTAAAAAGTTCTTAGCTTTGGAAGATGCAAGCATTCAAGATTGGTGTAAGAGCATGGCTCATAATGTAAATTTCACTTATCCCATATTTCAGAGGTTGACAATTTATTTATTTATTTATTTATTTTTTTGAGATGGAATCCCGCTCTTTCACCCAGGCTGGAGTGCAGTGGCACAATCTTGGCTCACTGCAACCTCCGTCTCCCGGGTTCAAGCGATTCTCCTGCCTCAGCCTCCCGAGTAGCTGGGATTACAGGCACCCACCACCATGCCTGGCTAATTTTTCTATTTTTAGTAGAGATGGGGTTTCGCCGTGTTGGCCAGGCTCATCTGGAACTCCTGACCTCAGGTGATCCGCCCACCTCGGCCTCCCAAGACAAATATTTTTAATAAAGGGTTAGATAGTAAATATTTTGGCCTTGTGGCCCATGTGGTCTCCATCACAGCTATTCAACTCTTGCTATAGCATAAAAGTAGCCATAGACACTACAGAAATGAATGGGCGTGTAGCCATGGACACTACAGAAACAGGCAGGTGGGATTTGGGCTGTGGGCAGTAGTTTGCTGAACCCTGTGCTTAGTTTGCTTACTTATAAGTGTGAGTTAGATAATTAGCTTAACTCTTGATCTTCTCACTTGATTTATCTATAAAATCTCAATGTAAAGGCTAGACTAGATAACCATAACAGCTTCTGGTTTGCTCTGGGAGTACACACGTGCACTTGTGTTGCTTGCCTCCCAAAATGGATTTGGTTTCCAGTTAAGGCACTGAGACTTGGCCAGGTACAGTGGCTCATGCCTGTAACTCCAGCACTTTAGGAGGCCTAGGTGGGTGAATCTCTTGAGTCCGGGAGTTCAAGACCAGCTTAGGCAACATAGCAAGACCCCCCCTCTCTAGCAAAAAATACAAAAAATCAGCCAGGTGTTGTGGCATGCACCTGTAATCCCAGCTACTTGGGAGGCTAAGGTGGGAGGAATGCTTGAGCCTGGAAAGTCTAGGCTGCAGTGAGCCATGATTGTGCCACTGCACTCTAACCTGGGTGATGGAACAAAACCCTGTCTTTAAAAATTAATAAAATAAAGAGACACTGAGGCTTTGAACAGTTTGGTCTGATGCTTCACATCTAAAAAGCAGAAGGCCAGAATTTGCACCCAAGCCTTTTGGTAACTAATGCCCAGATTCTTTTCCAGGCTATAACCATGTTTCTAAGCAATTGTTTGAAAATACTTCTAGCCTAGAGATCTATGAGGTTACGATTTCATTTACCTTCTCTAGCTGGATCTTTGCCCAATGTGTGACAGTGCTAAAATATACCAGGCAAGCCACTTTTAAACAAATAACGTACCTAGGATTGAGTCTATCCATCTGAGTGCATTGACTTGGCATCCTGTAGGCAAATATCAGGAGACCGATCTCTTTTGGGACCCACCTCCTTCGTCAAAAAAATATTTGGCAATTTGTCTGAAGCATCTCCTTATTTCTGCTCTTCCAGCTGTCTCCATTATTGCAGGGTCATGCAAGCACTCCCAGAGTGCAATCCCACCAACAGCGGCCTGCTAAATGCAATAGATACACTCCCCCTGTGTCATTGGCTTTAAATGGCCACTGAGGAAATAGCCAGGAAGCCAACAATCACTGTGGCCCAGATGCCCACTCACCCTGTCACTCATTTCCCCTCTACTTAAATTTCAGCCCAACATGTATTTATGTGTCCAATCATTCTAGGCATCCAAATGAAGAATACAAATGTGCCCTCTGCCTCACCCTCTAGAAGCTGTGGTGCCAGAGCCTGTGCTAGGTGCTTAAATATATTCTGTCCATTATGCTATTTAGTTCTTCCAGCAGCCTTACAAGGTAGAGATTATGATCTTCATCCTACATGTATAGAAGATGTGTGCTAAGGTAGCGTCCCTTCTCCTCAGAGAGCTGGGTACGCTTGGCTCAAATCTCCACTCTCGTGTGTGGGGACACTTAAGCCCTCCCCTGAGATTGTCGTGAGGTTGTTGGTGGGTACACCCTCCGTACTTCCTCTGTGGTACACTCATTGTTTAGATTTTGGAATGGATGAATTAAAAAGGAATCAGACAGTCAGATACCAATGGCTCTTAAGTCTCTGGGGTCATAGATCCTTTTGAAAATCTGGTTAAGGTTTAGCAGATTAGAAAACACATGTAGTCCGGGCACACTGGCTCACGCCTGTAATCTCAGCACTTTGGGAGGCCTAGCGGTGCAGATCACCTGAAGTCAGGAGTTCGAGACCAGCCTGGCCAACATGGAGAAACCCTGTCTCTACTAAAAATACAAAAATTAGCCAGGCGTGGTGGCAGGCGCCTGTAATCCCAGCTACTTGGGAGGCTGAGGCAGAAGAATTGCTTGAACCTGGGAGGTGGAGGTTACAATGAGCTGAGATCGTGCCACTGCACTCCAGTCTGGACGACCGAGTGAGGCTCCCTCTCAAAAAAACAAAACAAACAGAAACGACGTGTAATTATCTATAGTTTGTATACTGTTGCAGCGGGTTCATGGACAAAATTGAGTATGTGTGAAATGTAGGTTAGTATGCTAGACACGGAGCTACTGCTAGCACCTGGTAGACCCTTGGAGCAGATGCTTCTGGAGCTGACCCCCACTACCCTGTTCCTTATCCCCTTGCCCTTACCACAGTGCACACCAGCCCCAGTGTCCACCAGCAACTCCTGCATTTCTCTGTCTAAGGGCTTTCTTTTAGAGCAAGATTTGCTGCCATTGTGATGACCTGAAGTGATAAGGAATGAATGCCCCCCTGAGAAGAGCCCTCAGTCAATGATTGATAATGTATGCATACCCCAGCTCCCACTCCCTTTAGTGAGGCCAATCCCAGGCACATGTGCCACACTGTCTCTCAGTTCACTCAGTCGGATTAAGCTCCATTGCCCACACTGGTTGCTGGCTCAAGGGTTCGTCTTTTACTGGCTACCTTCTTTTTCCCCACTTTCCTACCAGTGTACCCTTAATTGCCAGATAAATTAGTTTAGTTGCACTGAAATCTTTGTTTCAGAGACAGCTTCTGAAAAACCCAAACTAAAATAGCACTCAATAGTTTTATGTAGAATGTGTTATTCCTTGTGCTATATGAGTTTTAATGGGTATTAATTTTACAGGTGGGAAAATATGACACATACACACAGTTACAAGCTCAGAGGTCTAGGGCAAGGTGGATGCTAAGCTCAGCTGGGATCAAAGTCTTTTTACCCAAAGACTTGCCCTCTTTTTCATTTATCGAGACAACAAAACTACTAGATGTCATTGGGTGAGACATTGGGCATACACGGGACAGTGAGTGAGATAAGGTCTCTCTTTATATGCAGCTCACACTCTGAAGAGAGGAGAGAGACAATAAGCACATATAACATGAAATAATATTTTGATGAGGATTATCAAAGAAATATACAGGATAGTGTTAAAACAATTAAAATGGGGGGATCAGCAGTATAGCGAAGGGTAAGTGGTACAACCTTGGATAGGGGTTGAGAGAAGTCCTCATGCTCCTGGGTTCTTCATCTCACTTCATTGTATTTTCATTCAACAAATGTTTACTGAACTCACACTATGTACCAGAAAAGAAAATGGACAGAATCTGTATTCTTAGGGAGTTTCCAATTGCAGAAGAGCTAGGGAATAAACAAATGAGGGAAACACCAGCTAGTAATAACTACTTTGAAAAGAAGAATAATAGGTGATGAGACATAGCATATTTTGTCCTTTTCCACTGAGGTTCCCTGAGAAGATTAAGTCCAGCTACTCTGCTACTCTGATGCATACATAGGATATAATAAGTTAATTTCTATGCATCTAGAATGGTACTGGTTATGTACAAACCCTTGAAACAACTGAACAACAAAAATCCAGTTACTAAAAGTATGTGTTGTGTTCTGTGATTCAGATGAGCAATACCAGTTGTGAAAGGCTATCAAAGGGGGAGGTATTGTTTAAGCAGAGCTCTGAATGTCAAGAAGCCAGGCTGGGTGTGGTGGCTCACGCCTTTAATTCTAACTCTTTGGGAGGCCAAGGTGGGCAGATCATGAGGTCAGGAGTTTGAGACCAGCCTGACCAACATGGTGAAATCCCATCTCTACTAAAAATACAAAAATTAGCCAGGCATGTGCCTGTAATCCCAGCTACTCAGGAGGCTGAGGCAGGAGAATCACTTGAACCCAGGAGGCAGACGTTGCAGTGAGCCAAGATTGTGCCACTGCACTCCAGCCTGGGGGACAGAGTGAGAATCTGTCTCAAAAAAAAAAAAAAAAAAAAAAGCCGGCCCTTGAGGGTCAGAGGATGGCAGGTATGGGGTAGTGGGAAGGGTCATTGCAAAGCCTTGAGGGCAGAGTCTGGCTTGGGTGCTCAAGGAACAGAAAGAAGCCAGGTGAGGCTAGGCAGGTGGATGAGAGGAGTGGGAAAAGAAAATGGTGCCAGAGAAGTGCGAGAAGGTAAATTATGGAGAACCTTATTACCAAAGTTAGGAGCATATATTTTATTCAAAGTGTGGGCAATAGTTTAGACACAGCCAATAATCAAAGAAGGAAGACCAGTTAAGATGCTACTAGGACATGTAATTAGGAGGTGCGGTAGCTTTATCCAATGTGGTAGTGGAATCAACAGGAATTACTGATGAATTAAATATGAAGGAAGAAAGAGAAAGCAAAGATAACACCTGGCTTTATGAGTGGCAGATGAAGGGTAGAGCCATTTACTAGGATAGGAAAGACTAAGAAGAAACACATTTGCAAAAATAAACTCAAGAATTCTGTTTTGGTTATATTACAATTGAGGTGACTACTTGAATCCAAGCAGTAACATCAAATTGACTTCTGAGTATGTGAGTCTGGAATCTGTAGAGAAAGATCTAAGAGTCTTCACCATGGAGAGGATGTGGTCACCTAAAATGACATTGACGGTCCTGTAGGACTTATTGCCTGGCTTAGCATTTTCACACTCTCAAGATGGTCCTGTTTTGGCTGATTGATTACATCCTTGTTCTCTGTGTAGAAAATATACATGGCGAAGTAAAAGGAGTCTAGGGAAGACCCCAGGACATCACAACACATAGAGGCTGAGGAAAAGAGGAGGAGCACAGGAGATTGAGGGAAAAAATAGTCATTGAGGTAGGAGGAAAACCAGAAAAACATGGTGTCACACAGACAAAGGAAACATGTTTCAAGAAGACAAGATAAGCAAGTCAAATGTTGCTGGAAGTTCAAGCATGCAAAGGACATCCATGGGATCCGTACATTTCATCTGCTGGAAGTCATGGTTCCAGGGGATGGGACCGTGACACTCTATAGGACACAGAACAACCTGGGCCTGCAGAAATCTAGGCTATAGCATCACAGATGAATTAAGGACGGTGTGCGGTGTACGTGGAAAGGCCATGGAGTATTTCGTTTTAGCATGCACAGAACAACTGAGACAAATTTAAATTTCTTGAGATAAAAGAACAATGCCTTGTCAATGACAGTGGCTGATACTAAGCTTAGAAAACATAGACATTTGTTTCAGAAAATAGAGAGCCTCCAAGGGCTCTGGCTTCCCAATAATGTTCCTATTACTGTTATTGCTACTATGTGTTACTACTTCCACTACTGCTTCTGCACATCATTTCTTCTAACTCCCAGGCCAGTGCTGTTTTCCGGCAGATGATGCTGTCTCAGCAAAGCTTCCTGGCTGGTTATATAAAAGGCAGTGTGGGAAAGAGTTAATTGGCAAACAGAGTGACTACATTTGCAACCCAAGAAGGCCTGCTGTGACTTGTTATCTGCAGAGCTAAGCAGCTTGCTGTACAAGTGATATTCGAAGCTCATTGCTGTTAATGCTAGTGGGGCCACTTAACACCTCCCCGTAAATGGTCTCAAGATTAATATCTTTCCATTTATTTTATGTTATTTTTTTCCCTTTGGAGAGAAGTCTTTCCTCATTTTTCGCCTTCAGGAATCAGAGCTGAGAGAAGGTCAAACCCGGGGTGAGATGCGAACCTGACAGTTCCTTTCAAACTTCTCCCTGTGCAGCATGAATCATAGAGTTGGAGAATTACTCAGCAGAAAGGAAAGTGCATGGGCCTTGGAATCACAGACCTGTGTTCAAATTCTTAGTAACTAAATGAAGGAACTATTTAATTCATCTCAGCATTATTTTCTTTTCACTTGTTAAAATGAAAAGACACAATGAAATCTGTATCTGAGGGCCTTTTTTGAACAACTCACTCTAATATGGCTTCTACTCTCTCCACTGGATAAAACTAATCTTGAAGTGCATGTTCATTACAATTGATGCACATTCTTGCCTGAAACATATTTCTGTTACCTCATGCATTCCCAGTTTTCTTTCTACCACCCTGGTTACACTTGTTCAGTCTTCTGTGCTAGCTTTTTCTCCTCTATCTGATCTCAGAATATGAAAATAAGCCTTCTTCCCTCTTCTTAAACACTCTCTCTAGATAATAGTCATCATTTCATTAAACACCATGCATGTGCTGACAACTCTCAGATTTATCTCCATAGCCTAGATGTATCTTTGGAGATATGGTCTAGTTTGTCCACCTGCCCACTTGCCATCTCCACTTGGATGCCCTTTAAACATCACACACTAACATACCTATGAATCTTGAGCTTCTCCTTAAAAAAACCATTCTACTCCAAGTCTACCACATCTCAGTAAATGACACCATTACCAACGTTATGACCCCAATTAAAAGCCTAAGGTTCATAGTAAATCCCTGTCTTCTGCCCTCCATATAAAATACATCTGTACCTCATGAGGATCCTATATCCAAGTGATATGATTTGGGTTTGTGTCCCCACCCAAATCTCATGTCAAATTGTAATCTCCAGTGTTGGAGGAGGGGTCAGGTGGGAGGTGATTGGATCATGGGGGTGGAGTTCCCTCTTGCTGTTCTCCTGATAGTGAGTTCTCATGGGTTCTGGTTGTTTAAAAGTGTGTAGCACCTCCTCCTCTCTCTTTCTCCTTCTCTGACCATGTAAGGTGTGCCTGCTTCCCTTTCACCTTCTGCCATGGTTGTAAGTTTCCTGAGGCCTCCCAGCCATGTGCCCTGTAGAGCCTGCAGAACTGGGAGCCAATTAAACCTCTTTTCTTTATATATTACCCAGCCTCAGCTAGGTCTTTGTAGCAATGCGAGAACGGACGAATATACCAAGGATATCTTAAATTCATCAATTTCTCTTCATCTCCACTAGTACCTCCTAGGAGGCATATTTTTCATTTTCCCCTCCAGATCCATTTTTCAGCCTTCTCCAACCTGCATGATTCCTTGGCAGACTGAGCTGTATATACTACTATCAATAAACTCCCCAGCCTTTGGAGCAGCTAATTGGATTTAGCTAGTGGAGAGTACTAGCTGGAAATTGGAGAGGAGAAAACTGCGGTTGGAGTGTGTGTTCCATGGGCTCCTCTCTTTCAGGATGGCCATAGACTTACAGGGATCCTCCATAGAAGGTGTCATTCCTGTCAGGAGACAGCCTTCTGTCTCCATGTTCTAATTAGCCCTCCCTCTACTTGTGCCTCTTTGCCCTGTGTAGTAATGGCTCTCCACTGGTCGTTGTCTGCAAGGAACTGCACAGCTCTCTGTGTCTTTCTCACATCCTGCCTTGCATGATCCCTGTATTTAACACCCCCGAGCTATCCTTCTTTGAAAATGCTCTCTATTTCCTGCTGGGAGCATGACAGTTTCTGTTTTAAGTATTCTGTATTTTTTATTTGAGTCACCAAAAAACAACAAAAAAACAAAAATCACTGTCCTAATTAGCCTCCTACACTTACTAAAACCAGCCTAATACAGTCACTACAGCAGAACTGAGTGGTCATTTCAAGACTTATATCATTTCACTTCACTGCTGAAAATATTTAAGAAGCTTCCTTTTGCATTACAATAACCTCCTTATTAATGGAATTAAGTCCCTTCATGATCTGGCCCCTGCCTACTTCTCAAGCATATTTTGTGCTCTTCTATGGCTTTGTTTTTTGTGCTTCAGTCATGCAGATATAATTAAATTCTTTAAACGACTCCAAGCTCTTTGCTGCCTTGTGGATTTCATGCAAGTTCCTATTTATGCCTAGACTCCTTTCCTCACAGAGAACATGCATTTTTGCCTCCTCTTATTGCTGAGGTTTCAGTTTAGTTGCCACCTTTTCAGAAACACCATTTCTGACACCCATCCTAAAGTAGTTCTTTCTTCATCATTCTTTGCCATGGCTTTGTGTTATTTTCTTTCATAGCAGTGACTTCATTAATTATTATTTATTATTTAATTATTTAATATATGTATCTCTTCGGTACACTGTAAGCATAACTCCATTGTGGTGGTGGTGGTGGTGGTGGTGGTGGTGGTTTTTAATCTCACCCCGTTATAAACTATGTCTGTCATATAGTAGGAGCCTGATAAATATCTATAGATTGAAGGCATTGTTCAGGTGCAAATACCTGGCTCATTGTATATGTTTGTTTATTGAGCATGTACCATTTACCAAGTGCTTTATGATCCCTGAATGTTTGTTAGTAATATTAATAAGATAATCAAGTCCACTCTTTCTTCAGGTACTTCTGGTTATCATGGATGGATTTTTGAGACATAATTCATAATTCAAATATTTAGGGTAATTAATCAATTGATTTTCATAATGGGGGGGCATGTAGGGATACCTGTTCTCTAATTGTCCTATTTTCTAAATACCAATCAAGTTTGATGAGTCAGAATACAGAGAATGAAGCAAATTTACCCGCTTACAAGCTTGGGAAATAGGACCTGTTGGTGGAAAAGAGTACTAATCTATTCTAATAGATACATATTGTTATATTTTAAGAATAGTTATTATTCATATTAAAGTGGATTCCAGCATAAATAAATAAAGGCTTTTGGATAGATTTACAATCTGAGACTTCTTTGCCTAGTGGTATTTATCTGAATTAGAGGAATAGTACTAGGAAAAAACCAACAAGCCTCTTGGACACTACTATTCATTGCACATTTGAACCAAGACAGATAATAAACGCAAATAGATATAATAGTTAAATAGCACCTGTTAAATTTTTAGTTAAAATTTTTTTACCTATTTGGGTAATGAGAAAAATTATAAGTGACTCCAAAAGGACTTAGATTAAAGCAAGTGTTGGGTTTTTTTCGTATAAGTTTCAGATATAGGAGAAAACCTTGAGTGGTTGTCTTTTGTGGACTCATGGCATGTGGGGTGGGGAAACAGAAGAAGCAAAATAGCACCATTTTATAAGTGAGGCAGCTGAGGGTTATAGGGATTACATGTTGTCCAAGGTCAAAACAACCTTTCTGAGTTGGAGATGAGGACGTGTACCTGAGTACCTGCCTCCTGGTACCATGATGGTCAGATTCAGAAGTCCCCTCCAGGCCCACATTTCCATTTTCTTAAATTTATGTTCAGCAACACTTTATACCATGTGTGGTGATTTTAACAAGGTGAATAGTTAAACCTAGGAGTCCTTTCATATCCCTATTCTTACCTTGGCCCCATAGCATCTTCATTAAGTTGGTATTTTGGTTAAAGTGAGACTCAGAGAAGAAAGATCCCTGCTTTTTGGGAATGTAAACTCGTACAACAGTATGGCAGACAGTATGGAGATTCCTTAAAAAACCAAAAGTGGAACTACCATTTGATCCAGTAATTCCATTACTGGGTATCTACCCAAAGGAAAATAAGTCATTACATGAAAAAGACACATGCACATGCATGTTTATGGCAGCACAATTTGCAATTTCAAAAATATGTACTCAACATAAATGCTTATCAACCAATGACTGAATAAAGAAAACATGGGATATATACACCATGGAATGCTACTCAGCCATAAAACAAATAAAATTATGGTCTTTGCAGAAACTTGGATGGCCATTATTGTAAGTGAAGTAACTCAGAAATGGAAATCCAATTATCATATATTCTCACTTATAAGTGGGAGGTAAGCTATAAGGATACAAAGGCATATAATGGAATGGACTTTGGGGACTCAGGGGAAGAGTGGAAGGTGGGTGAAGGTTAAAAGACTAAACATTGGGTACAGTGTATGCTGCCTGGGTGGCAGGTGCACCAAAATCTCAGAAATCACCACTAAAGAATTTATCTATGTAAATAATAACTACCTGTACCCTGAAAACTACTGAAATAAAATAAAAATTAAAACTAAAAGAATGAAGGTACAACAACCATACACAAAAAAATTTACCAGCTTTCCTGTGGTCACACAACCAGAAAGTGACAAAATAAGGCCTCAAATTGTGGGTGTGCTGATTCCAGTTCTTATTGTCTTTTCACTTTTTGGTGTAAAGCCAGTGAAAACAGCACAGGTCTCTGTTCTCTTTCTTTCTGTTTTGAGTCAACAATTTTCTTTTAACACCTGTAACAAAAGTGTGGTACCTTATTTCTCCCTAAAGGCCGAAGGTTGATGCCTTCCTCTGATGATTGCCACAGGCGGTCATCTGTTATCACCTGCTTCAGTGTGGAGCCACTTACAGAATCATGAAAAGAGAATTTACCCTAAAGGGTCTTGCTCAATAAAGGTGCCGAGAAGAGGGAAGTGAGAGGGAATGGAGCTTTTCCCCACTGTCTTTACATAATTACTTTTTATAGGCAATGTTATAGCAATGTATAATTACAGGCATATAATGATAACTCTTGTTCTCAGGCCCAGAATTCAGGCTATGAGGTTTTGCATAAGTAGAATCTACCTTTCAGTGCTGTGTAGAGGAGAGGAGTTGGGAAAGATTTTGGAGGACACAGACTTGGGTTCAAAGTACAGCTTCATCACCTGCTGGCTTTGTAGCCTTGGACACAAAGAACATCTTTGACTCTTGCTGCTTTATTATCTCAAAGGATACCTCAATAGGCTTTTGAAAGTTTAACTGAAGAAATGTATGGAAAATATATAATAATGATATAGTAACTAAAATCAAATAGACACTCTAAAAATGTTTATTTCCTTCTCCTTCTCCATCTGATCGTGAGTAATACAGACTTTACCATAACATCTGCCAAGGGCAATGCAAAAGAATCCTCTTTTCATCTTGAGAGGCAGAAGGCATGCATGTAGGGGATTGCTAAAAGTTGTGATGCTGTAAGCCTATCCAGAAAACCAAAGGCCAGTAGGTTAATGCCCCCTGTCCTCAGTGAAGCTACAATACATGATACAATGAGAACATTCTGTATGGTTTGAAGCTGAGAAGTTTCAAGCTAAGATAATTAATATGAATTGGCCAAAGTACACCCAAAGTAGGATATGAGTCAATTGAGATCCCAGACTTCTGGCCTAGACAAGATCTATTCAAATCCAACTCTATTGGCAGAGTTTATTTTATTTTTAGGACCTATTTTTCTAAAGATTTAAAATTCTTCTCTAAAATCATAACCTAGTCCTTCTTATTTTCTTATCTAGTTTCTCCCTTTTTTTAGGAATCCCTTTAGGCCACAACTTTTGCTCAGGTGTAATAATAATGTTCCTCCTACTGCTAAAAATAATAATGGTCAATATTAACGCAATAACGATATGTGATCATTTATATTATGTAATCTATTCATCAATTTTATAAGCATATAATAGCATTCCCACTTTACAGAAAAGAAACTGAGCTTATAGAGGTAGAGTAAATTGTCCATGGTCATTAGAGTAGATGGCAGGGCACTTCTAGGTCTGTCTCATTCTAAAACCCATATTCTAAATATACTTTTATATTCTAATATACTATCTTCATTTCAATTGTGTATACATTAAATGTCTAGCCTCTTTTTCATACATTTAGGAGTAAATAATATTGCTTTTTTAATATATTGAATTCTGTCCCTTAATAATAACAACAGATTTATAGTTTCTATGAGTTTTCCAAAGATGAAATGGCTGCTGACTCATCTCCAGTTGATAACTCAAATCATCATACACTTAACACATCCATGGCATCGTGGCCTTCTCTACCAAACCTGTTTCTGCCCAAATCATACACTGACATGTCATAAAATGGCACCATTGTTAACCTAGTGTCTTAGGTGAGAAATTTGGGATTCCTTCTTACCACCTCGGTCTGTTTCACATGTCACATTCTACAAATCAGTAAGTCCTAATGCTTTTACCTCTAAAATCTTAATTAATCAACATTTCTCTATTTCCATTGCCACTGATGTTCTGAGCAGAGGTTGGAGCACTCCTGGATAGAGGTGTCAGAGAGGGTATTTGAGAATTAGATGTGGAGCTTATTCAATGGGCTCTAAATTCCCCTCAAATTATGAGACTTCATGAACTTATCTTCTCTATTGTGTGTAACTCTCAAAAGGAGGTATTTAAGGGCTCAATGTGGCAAATGTAAGAAAAGCATCATCGATAGGAACATGTAGATAAGCACTCAGGCAGCTGTGGGCTGGACTATTTTGTGGAGCGGGTTTTTTGTCTGTGTGGTTTTGGCTCTCTCTCTCTCTCTCTCTCTCTCTCTCTCTCTCTCTATATATATATATATATATATATATATGTGTGTACTTTAAATTCTGGGATACATGTGCAGAACATGCAGGTTTGCTACATAGGTATACTGTGCCATGGTGGTTTGCTGCACCCATCAACCCGTCACCTACATTAGGTATTTCTCCTAATGCTATCCCTCCCCTAGCCCCCTACCCCAGGACAGGCCCCGGTGTGCGATGCTCCCCTCACTGTGTCCATGTGTTCTCATTGTTCAACTCCTGCTTATGAGTGAGAACATGCAGTATTTGGTTTTCTGTTCCTGTGTAAGTTTGCTGAGAATGATGGTTTCCAGCTTCATCCATGTCCCTGAAAAGGACATTAACTCATCCTTTTTTATATGAGGAGCTTTTTTTCATGTGTTTGTTGGCCACATCAATGTCTTCTTTTAAGAAGTGTCTGTTCATATCCTTCGCCCACTTTTTGATGGGGTTGTTTGTTTTTTTCTTGTAAATTTGTTTAAGTTCTTTGTAGAATCTGGATATTAGCCCTTTATCAGATGAATAGATCACAAAAATTTTCTCCCATCCTGTAGGTTGCCTGATCACTCTGATGATAGTTTCTTTTGCTGTGCGGAAGCTATTTAGTTAATTAGATCCCATTTGTCAATTTTGGTTTTGTTGCCATTGCTTTTGGTGTTTTAGTCATGAAGTCTGTGTTCTGAATGGTATTGTCTAGGTTTTCATGGTTTTAGGTCTTATATTTAAGTCTTTATTCCCTCTTCAGTTAATTTTCATATAATGTGTAAGAAATGGGGTCCAGTTTCAGTTTTCTGCATATGGCTAGCGAATTTTCCCAACATCATTTATTAAATAGGAAATCCTTTCCCTGATGCTTGTTTTTGTCAGGTTTGTCAAAGATAAGATGGTTGTAGATGTGTGACATTACTTCTGAGGCCTCTGTTCTGTTCCATTGATCTATATATCTATTTTGGTACCAGTATCATGCTGTTTTGGTTACTGTAGCCTTGTAGTATAGTTTGAAGTCAGGTAGCATGATGCCTTCAACTTTGATCTTTTTGCTTATGATTGTCTTGGCTATACGGTCTCTTCTTTGGTTCCATATGAAATTTAAAGTAGTTTTTTCCTAATTCTGTGAAGAAAGTCAATGGTAGTTTGATGGAGATAGCATTGAATCTGTAAATTACTTTGGGGAGTATGGACATTTTCACGATATTGATTCTTCCTATCCATGAGCATTGGAATGTTTTTCCATTTGTTTGTGTCCTTTCTTATTTCCTTGAGCAGTGGTTTGTAGTTCTCCTTGAAGAGGTCCTTCACATCCCTTGTAAGTTGTGTTCCTAGGTATTTTATTCTCTTTGTAGCAATTGTGAACGGGAGTTCACTCATGATTTGGCTGTTTGTCTATTATTGGTATACAGGAATGCTTATGATTTTTGCACATTGATTTTGTATCCTGAGACTGCTGAAGTTGCTTATCAGCTTAAGGAGAATTTTGGCTGAGATGATGGGGTTTTCTACTGTACACTTTGGCTATCGTGCAGTCATTTGTAGATGACGTGCAGGTAATCTTTCCAAACCGAATTCTAACAAAACGGCAAGCATCCGGAGTCTGATCTGTGTGGGAATTCCAACTCTGTCAGAAGTGTGCATGTGTCACCTTGGGCTCCTTAGCCTCTCTCAGACATAATTTGTTCATCTGTCAAAAAGATGATTCCTACCTCACATAGTGAGTGGACAAAATGAGATCATAATGCTGATGATAATAAAGATAATAATGTGTATTTATTTGTTTATTTCAAGAGCATTGCATGTCAGATAAGTGACAAGGATGGAGAGCACAAGAGAGACACGGTTCCTATCATTGGGGAGTTTATTATTTACAGTGATAGACAGGTGTTAAACAATACTCATACAATGCTATGTAGACAATCATTCTAATAACAGGTAAGACTCATCGGCACCTTTGCTATGCTAGGTAGTCAAAGTGTTTTACATACGTTATTTCATTCAGTCCTGTGGTAGACCTCCGAGGTAGACACTGTCATCACCCCATTTTGTAGATAAAGGAGCTGAAGCACCAAGAAGTGAAGTAACTTATCCAAGATTTTTCAACTACTAATTGACCAAGTCCAGATTTGAACCCAGGCTGCCTGGCTCTTTACAATCTCCTATTATACTGACAGCGTCAAGAAGGCAAACAGTAGGGCACTGTGAAATAACATACTAGGGAAGCTGACATAGATTGATTAGGGTGTCTGAGAAGCCTATCCAAGGAAGTAACATTTAAGATGAACTTTAAAGGATAAGTAAGAGCCAGGGCAAGAAAGTTTGGAGCAAATACTTTGACACGGGTGTGGAACAGACATAGATCAGGTGGGAGGAACCTTGAGAATGAGAGGGGGACCAGGGCAGGGGAAGCTGCAGAGACCAGCAAAGGACCAGAACAGGCAGCACTTTAGAGGCTGTGCCAGGGACTGTGGATTTTATTTTAAGAGCAAAGAGATCATTGCAGATTTTAATCAGGTAATGACATGATATAATTTTCTGAGATCTTGGTAGGTATTGGGTATTACGATATGCTGGGTATAGTAGAGTAGATGGCATCCTATGAAGATTACATTTCTTAAAATCTCACAGGTAGTATGTGGCTAATGCAGAGTTTACTATGAGGCTAACCTGTTTCCACAGCCTTAACCTTAACCGTGCTTGGTCCTGTATAGGGTGTACCGTATATTCTATGTGATAAATACCTCTAATCTACCATCTGGTATAATTCCATCCAGTCCTATTGCTTTCAGTCCCACTCTCATGCCAATGACTCCCACATTGATATGTCCAGTTCCAGTCTTTCCTGGGAATTCCAACTCAGCAGTTGGCTTGGTATCTCTATTTGTATGCTTATTGGCATCTCAAACTTAACATGTGAAAATATGAACAACTGATTTCCAGTTTTCAGTGGCGGCTTCATTATTCCATTGCCCGGGTTATATAGTTGACTGTCATCCTCCACTCCTCTCTTTAGTGCCCCAAAAGCAATCTGTCAGCAACTCACATTGGCTCTACTTTCAAAACATAGCCCCCTCCCCTTTCCGAATGCAAATCACCAGCATCTCTCCCCTCATTCTTGTTAAAACCTCCTCATAATTCACCTGGCTTCCACAGTTATAAAACTGTTTTGCAGCTTTTCCTCTTAGAGTGAAAGACAAAGTTTTCACCGTGGTCTATAAGACTGTACCTGTTTTATTTTTTTTATTGCTCATTTGTTTACATCTAGTCTGTGAGTACTTTCATGCTGTAACAATACAGTTGAGTGGTTGCAACAGAGACCATATGGCCCATGAATATAAAATATTTATTATTTGGCTCTTTGCAGAAAGAATTTTCTGATTCATGCTCTATGTAATCTTCACATACTCCCCAAGATATGCACACACATACACATACTTCTCTGACCTCGTATTCCAACACTCACATCCTTTCCTACTCTGTTTTAGCTACATTGGCATCCATGCAATGTCAGAAACTTTCTCAGAATGTCCTTACCTCAGGGAAGTTTACTTGCCTTTCCCACTGTCCGGAGGACCCTTCACCCATGATCAAATGCATTCATCCATTCATATGCAAAGCTCCCGAGCTTCCTTTCAAGGTTTTTGCTCAAATGTCATGTGATTCAAACACTCTCTTCAGGTTTCGCTGGTTTAAACAAAGAAACAAACAAACAACACCCTCCCCCATTGGTCTCTTTCATTCTCATCTTGCTTATTTTTCTTTGTACCCCTTACTTCCACTGACAGTGTGTAACTTGTATATTCTCTGTCCCTTGACTACAATGTAAACACCATGAAAGCAGAGACTTCATTTTATTCATTCCTTCATCATCTGTGACTTGAAGAAAGCCAGGTATGTAAATGCTCAATTACTTTTATGAATAAATGAATGCATGAGAAAATACTTGGACCGTAGTAGAAAATGTCAGCATAAGTTCTAGAATATTCCTTGGGTGCCTGTCATGTGCTAGGCACTTACTGAACACTTTCACATACATTGACTTCATGTTTAACCTCTCACAAACCTTGGTAGGAAGGGGCCCTTGTTTCTCTTCTGTCCTTTCCATTAAAAAAAAAAAAAAAAAAAGATATCCCTGAAACAATGGGCTGTGAAAGCTGTTGTGTACTGAGGGGCAGGAAGAGGCCATGTCTCCGGAATACTCACAAGTGACAATTTCTGAGGTCTGAGCCACTTCTTCCCTCCAGGTGGCTGCTGAGAAAAGCACTATCTCTTTAAAATAGCTCACATCATTAAGATGCTAATAATAAATCATAGTTATGTGATTTTTCCTAAAAAGATTAAAAAGGACAAGCCCCTTATGAGGCAAAAATAAATCCTTCCCCAGAAATCCAGTTCCCGCCACAATGGGCATCCTGTTTACTATGCTCTCAATAATAGAGTCCTAACTGGAAGATGTCAGAATGAAATTAAAGGTCAAAGCACATATGGGTGTAGCACTTTTGAATTTTTCTTCTTTGTTGAATACCAAATACAGATATGCATCTCAAAACACTGCCTAGAGCCAACCTTCTTTTTTTGTTGTGGCAAAATATACCTAACATAGCATTTAACATTTTAACTATTTTGAAGTGTATAGTTCAGTGGTATTATGTACATTCACATTGTTCTGAAACTGCCACTACTGTCCACCTCCAGAACTTCTTCATCTTGCAAAACCTTAACTCTGTACCTGTTAAACCATAACTCACCATCCCTCCTTTCCCCAGTCTCTAGAAACAACCATTTTATGTTCTGTCTCCATGAATTTGATTACTCTAGGTACTTCATATAAGTGGAAACATATAGCATTTAACCTCTTGTGACAGGCTTATTTCACTTAGCAGTATGAATTCAAGGTTTATCCATGTTGTAGCATGTGTCAGAATTTCCTTCCTTTTTAAGGCTGTGTAATATTCTATTGTACACATATACCACATTTTGTTTATCCATTCATCTATTGATAAACACTTGCATTGCTTCCACCTTTGGACATACTGTGAATAATGCTGCAATTAACATGGTTGTGTATATATCTCTTTAAGACCCTGTCTTTAATTCCTTTGGGTATATAACCCAGAAGTGGAATTGCTGGAACATATGGTAATTCAGTGTTTAATTTTTTGAGGAACTGCTATATTGTTTTCTAATCAATCTTTTATTAAATTTGCCATAGGTAAATTTTAAAATCTAGATTAAAAGACTGGCTTTGAGAAATGTTACAAAAATAACAAAAGTGCTAGTCTTTCACCCAGTTTCATGTCTCATGACTTAGTCACTGACTTCCCAGGTTGCCCTAAGGACCACTTTATTGTTACACTAGGGTGCAAGCATTCTGTCTTTTTTTCTTGTGTTTTGTTCCCCAAGTGAGTCAACTGAGGAAGCCAAGAAGGCTGAGGGAACAACGCCAAGCTTTTTGTAATTCTTCCTTCCCTTTTCTCCTAAAATCACCAGCTCAATATTATCTGACCCAAGCCCGAGAGCTATGTATCAAGGCTATTTACTTGTAACCCATCTGTGACCCTGTAAACCTCTGAAGGGGCATTAACAGACCCTGACAGACCAAGGCTAAAGGGCTGGAATCATACAATGTTAAATTATGACCTGGATTGGAGTATTGCGCCATGTGAATGTCTGCACTTTTTGGAGTTATGAGGAGAGCCCTGGAAATGGGGATTAGGCACAGCATCAGGCTCTATTATATGTTCTACTCCTAGTTTATTTAATACGATCTTGGCCAAGATACTTAACCTTCTCTAAGAGTGGATAAATTCTTCTCTTAATGCTATGTTTAAATAAATAGTAGTGATATGGTTTGTCTCTGTATCCCCACTGAAATCTCATCTCGAATTATAATTCCCATGTGTCAAGGGAGGGACCAGGTGGGAGGTAGTTGGACCATGGGGCAGTTTCCCCCATGCTGTTCTCATGATAGTGAGTGAGTTCTCACAAAAGCTGATGATTTTAAAGTGTGACACTCCCCCCCTTGATCTATCTCTCTCTCTCCTGCCACCATGTGAAGCAGGTCTTTGCTTCCCTTTCACATTCTGCCATGATTGTTAAGTTTTCTGAGGCTTCCCCAGTCATGCAGAACTGTGAGTCAATTAAACATTTTTTCTGTATAAATTATCTAGTCTCAGGTAGTATCTTTATAGCAGTGTGAAAACAGACTAATACAGAAAATTGGTACCAGCAGAGCAGGGCACTTTTATAAAGATACCTAAAAATGTGGAAGCAACTTTGGAATTGGGTAATGGGCAGAGATTGGAGAAGTTTGGAGGGTTCAAAAGAAGACAGGAAAATGTGGGAAAATTTGGAACTTCCTAGAGACTGGTTGAATGGTTTTGATCAAAATGCTGATAGTGATATGGACAATGAAGTACAGGCTGATGTGGTCTCAGATGGAGATAAGGTACTTATCGGGAACTAAAGGAAAGGTCACTCTTGCTATGCCTTAGCAGATAGACTGGCAGCATTTTCCCTCTGCCTTAGAGACCTGTGGAACTTTAAACTTGAGAGAGATGATTTAGGATATCTGGCAGAAGAAATTTCTAAGCAGCAAAACATTCAAAACGTGACCTGGCTTTTTCTGAAGCATATAGTTATGAGTTCACAAACAGATGATCTGAAATTGGAACTTATGTTTAAAAGGGAAGCAGAACATAAAAGTTTGGAAAATTTGTAGCATGACTATGCAGTAGAAGAGAAAAACCCATTTTCTGGGGAGAAATTCAAGCCTGCTGCAGAAATTTGCATAAGTAATGAGAAGCTGAATGTTAATAGTCAAGACAATAGGGAAAATATCTCCTGGGCATTTCAGAGATCTTCAAAGAAGCTCCTCCCATCACAAGCCTGAAGGCCTAAGAGGGAAAAATGGTTCTGTGGGCTGGGCCCAGGGCCCTTTGCTTGATGCAGCCTTGGGACATGGCACACTGAGTCCCAACAGCTTCAGATCCAGCCATAGCTAAAAGGGGCCAAAGTACAGCTCAGACCATGGCTTCAGAGGGTACAAGCCCCAAACCTTGGTGGCTTTCATGTGGTATGGGCCTGTCAGTTTGCAGAACACAAAAGTTGAACTTTGGGAGCCTCCACCTAGATTTCAGAGGATACATGGAAACACCTGGATCTCTAGGCAGAAGTTTGTTGCAGGGGTGGAGCCCTCATGGAGAACCTCTACTAGGGCAATGCAGAGGGGAAATGTAGGATTTAAGCCCTCACACAGAGTCCCCACTGGGGCACTGCCTAGTGGAGCTATAAGAAGAGGGTCACCATCCTTCTGACCCCAGAATGGTAGATCCACAGACAGCCTGTGCTGTGTACTTGGAAAAGCCACAAGCACTCAATGCCAGCTGGCAAAAGCAGCTGTAGGTGCTGTATGCTGCAGAGCCACAGAGGCAGATCTGCCCAAGGCCTTGGGAGCCCACCCCTTGCATCAGCATACCATGGAAGTGGAACATGAAGTCAAAGGAGATTATATCGGAGCTTTAAAATTTAATGAGGTCCCTGCCAAGTTTTGGACTTGCATGGGACCTTGGTCCCTTTGTATGTCCAATTTCTCCCATTTGGAACAGAAACATTTACCCAGTGCCTGTACCCCCATTGTATCTTGGCAGTAACAAACCTGTTTTTGATTTTATAGGCTCATAGATGGAAGGGACATGCCTTGTCTCAGATAAGACTTAGGACTTGAGCTTTTGAGTTAATGCTGGAATGAGTTAAGATGTTGGTAAGGCATGATTGGCTTTTAAATGAAAAGGGACAACAGATTTGGGAGGGGCTAGGGGCAGAATGATATGATTAGGCTTTGTGTCCCTGCACAAATCTCATCTTAAATTGTAATCCCTACGTGTCAAGGGAGGGTCCTGGTGGGAGGTGATTCGATCATGGGATGGTTTCCCGCATGCTGTTCTCATGATAGTGAGTAAGTTCTCATGAGTGCTGATGATTTTAAAGTGTGGCACTCCTTCCTTCGATCTCTCTCTTTCTCCTGCCACCATGTGAAGAAGGTCCTTGCTTCACCTTTACTTTCCACTATAACTGTAAGTTTCCTGAGGCCTTCCCAGCCATACAGAACTGTGAGTCAATTAAACATTTTATTTTTATAAATTACCCAGTCTCAGGTAGTATCTTTATAGCAGTGTGAAAACAAAGTAATACAGTAGTTTCCTAGAAGCAAATAAAATATTACTCAGAATCACAAAATATGATATATACAATAGTAAAAATTATTTCCTTTAAAAAAAGATGGAGGCTGGGTGCAGTGGCTTATGCCTCTGATCCCAGCACTTTGGGAGGCTGAAGCAAGTGGATTACTTCAGCCCAGTAGTTTGAGACTAGCCTGGGCCACATGGTGAGACCCTATCTCTACTAAAAATTTAAAAAAATAGCTGAGTGTAATCCCATTACTGGGAATGTACCCAAAGGGTTATAAAGACTATTCTACTATAAAGACACAGGCACATGTATGTTTATTACAGCACTGTTCACAATAGCAAAGACTTGCAACCAACCCAAATGCCCATCAATGATAGACTGGATAAAGAAAATGTGGCACATATACCCCATGGAATACTATGCAGCCATAAAAAAGGATGAGTTCATGTCCTTTGCAGGGACATGGATGAAGCTGGAAACAATCATTCTTAGCAAACTAACACAAGAACAGGAAACCAAACACTGCATGTTCTCAGTCATAAGTGGGAGGTGAACAATAAGAACACATGGACATGGGTAGGGGAACATCACACACCAGGGCCTATGGGCGGTTGGGGGGCTAGGGGAAGGATAACATTAGGAGAAATACCTAATGTAGGTGACGGGTTGATGGGCGCAGCAAACCACCATGACATGTGTATACCTATGTAGCAAGCCTGCATGTTCTGCACATGTATCCCAGAACTTAAAGTATACATAAAAAACAAAAACAATAGCTGGGCATGATGGTGCATGCCTGTAGTCCCAGCCACTTGGAGGCTGAGATGGGAGGATCACTTAAGCCTGGGAGGTCGAGGCTGCAATGAGCCATGATTGTGCCACTGAATTACAACCTGTGTGAAAGAGAGAGAGACTCTCAATTTAAAAAAAAAGAGGGGAAGAGATTGAGGGTCAGAACCTCATGGACTCATTGTCACTCATTTCATCTCTTCTTGGCCCAACCTTTAAAGACTTCTGTAGCTCCTTGTGGTACTCTAGTGCTTAGTAGAACTTAGTTAAGAAGCCAGTAAAATAGATATCTAGCTATTGATATCCAGCTGTAACATGCATGGCTTGAAGTTCTTAGAGACCCCAATATGGAAGTTTCTTTATGAACTGGCTTTCTAAATTCAGTTTATAAAACAGTTGTTCATCAAAAGTCTAAAGATGCAATAATACATCAATGATGATTCCTGCCATCTGTTGGTTGTGGTCAAAGCTGATGGGGTTTTACTCTGATTCACTGCTTTGTTTACAACTATTTAAGTTTGTCAATGTTTTAGAGATGAGAAAACTGAGGCTTAGAGAAGCTGTGTGATTTGGCCAATGCCAGCCTGTATGTGGAGGAGCCGGCATTTGATTCTAGGAAAATTTGTCCTTGCAGCCTATATTTTTAAAAATTCCACATGATAGTCACCTTTTAGAAGCCAGAAGTTGATAAGTAGAGAAGCTTTTGTATACAGCAGATATGAGAGGCAGGAGGTACATCCACTGGACTGTCCACCACCATTGTCCCAATACCACTGTGAGAGGTGCCCGTCCCTGGCCAAAATCACCAACCTTGTTCCCTGCAAAGAACCAAGTCTCCTGGGCCAGCCCTGTGCAGAGCTCTTCAGCAAGTTTCAGAGATTAAAGTGATTCAGTTAAAGGTTCAGAGCTACAAAACAATTTATTTGGTCTAAGATTGGATCTTTGGGATTGAATTCTCCATCAATTTCCACATCTCTTTTATTCCTTCTTTTTGCCTCATAAGGGGCTTGTCCTTTTTAATTACACAGGTGCTTCTTCTTCTTTCTTATTTCCTTCCTCAGAGCTCCCTGCAGAGATTTTTGCCACAGTTGATTGATAAGAAGATATTGATTCCAAGGTCAGAGTTCAGAAATATTCTTATAAATGAATCATCTTGTTAATAAAGGGTCACTCAAAGAAAAGGTTCGAGGATAGAGATGTTGCTGAAATCAGAGCTCTCAGCAGTTGTAGCAAGAGAGATAAAATGGCCCAATGTCCCATGCTCAAGAAAGTAAATTAAAGGAAAGGAAAAATAGAATCAAAATTACCATTTATCAAGCATCTATAATATGGATGCAAGAGTCCTGCTTCTACAATACAAACCTTATGACCTTGGGCAAGCTTCTTAACATCCCCAATTCTCAGCTTCTTCAACTGTAAAGTGGTATCATTAACATCTTCAAAGGCTGTTGTCAGGATTAAATGATGTATGTAAAGTGCTTTGCACAGCTGCTGTCACATAATAAACAATATAGAAATGGTCGTTGTTAACTAGCATTATTGGAATTATTTGTGCTTTTGTTTTACCATCACCAGTGTCCTAAGTGATAGGCATCAACTAGAATTCTAGGTTGGAAAATCATAAAGCAAAGATATTACACAACTCTTGCTTGTTGCTAGTGCAATAGTGTTTCTCTTTATGATTTACATATGAAAAACAGACCAAGTGATGGCTATTAGAAAAGGGAGGGATGTAGAAAAATAAAGCCAGCTGAGGGGCAGAACTTGTGCATTTTGCAACCATCCTCAGTTTAATGTTTGGCATTCAATCCTCATTACTGACTATGTATGGCTTCACAATAAATCAAGAGTGTGCTATATGAGAAAATGAAGATTTATACAAAGCAAAATTGAACAAATGGTGAATAATTGATTTAGCTGACCTGACAACACCCACTTATAAATAACACAGAATGTTTTACTTTGGCAGTAATTTAGTTTTCTGGGCATCCTGACTTCTAGCAATTCTCTATAGCGGCCCAGTGCTTTCTGACTTTCCCATACAGAAGAAAAAAAAACTTAGATCATGAGCTCTGTCCTCCCAGTATCACCCTGGCATGATCTATAGCAAGTATGGTTCACATTAGACATTCCGTGAAGAATGTACCGATCCTTTATTTAGTCCTCTGATTTAAGAATATAGTTTGGCCTCTACATAGCAAAACTTGAGACATATTTAGTTAGGTTTAAGAATTACAGTGTTTACCAGTCTTATAATACAGTCTTAAGAAAAAAGTAAAGTAAAATAAACAACATAACTATAAAATAAACCATATTGTGTCATTGTTTAAAATGCCTTTGCTGGCCTCTGGATATAATACATTTCATCTTAGAACACATTAGTGTAGGAAGCATTTATTTCCAAGTTTATTATCCCAAAGAATGGTATAGATGAATATACAAATCCTTGGGCATATCCACACCAAAGGCTGTATGAATTCACAGATGGCTTACTAAACAAGATACAGAAGCAAATGAGGACATTTTGGCAGACATCTTTGTAGCATTCCAGAATCATAGAATATTAGGATTGAAAGTGTCCTGAAGAGATTATTCTGTTAAACCTCTTGATTATAGGCTCAGTTTCATTCAATAAACATACAGCGAACTTCTGGAATGTGACAGGGATTAGGCTGGGATTAGGTGATGGGTATGTTTAGGGAGGGGAAATGAAAAGAAAAAAAAAAGGCAAAGTGTCTGGCATAAAAGAATTTCTGTGCTACTAGATGCAAAATTTGGGTACACATGGACCGAGGCAAGTACCATGAGGTTAGTGTGAATAAAGTAGTAAAGAAACAGTTGAAGGGGAGACAACTCATTCATATTTTTAGCTTGGCCAGCACAATATCATTCTTTTTTTTGTTCCAAGGCAGCATCTTGCTCTGTTACTCAGGCTGGAGAGCAGTGGAACAATCACAGCTCTCTGCAGCCTTGACCTCCTGGGTTCAAGTGATCGTCTTACCTCAACCTCTCAAGTAGCTAGGATCACAGGTGTACATCCCCATGCCCAGTTAATTATTTTTTATTAAAAAAAATTTTGTATGGATGAGGTATCACTATGTTCCCCAGGTTGGTCTCTAGCTTCCAGGCTCAAGTGATCCACCTGCCTTGGCCTATCAAAGTGCTGGGGTTACAAGGATGAACCATCACATTCAGCCAATATCATTCTTACATGAGCTTCACTTTACTTCACTCATTCATCAAAAATCTATTGACCATCTTCTGTTAGCCAAAATACTGTGCCTGAGTACTTGGGGATGCTGAATGCAGTAGTCATGATCTAGCTTTATCATGGGTCTAAAGTCTAACAAAGAAGGTTGATATTTGGATAGGAAATTGTGGTGTTGTGAGTATTCGGAAATATTGTGTTCCCTGCTCAGATAGACCTGTATGTAACTGGCCTGAAATACTGTAGGAAGACACAACCCAAACAGGCCAGAGAATTATTCTCTGTTTTTGGTCCCTCCTACTTAAGTCGGAGAGGTGAGGCATATGAATGAGAAGATAATTAGCTTGTCTTTATTTAAAAAAATAGACTTCAGGCCAGGTGCAGTGGCTCATGCCTGCAATCCCAGCACTTTAGGAGGCCAAGGCGGGTGGATCACCTGAGGCCAAGAGTTTGAGACCAGCATGGCCAACATGGTGAAACTCTGTCTCTACTAAACTACAAAAAAGTAGGTGGGTGTGGTGACAGGTGCCTGTAATGTAATCTCAGCTACTCGGGAGGCAGAGGCAGGAGAATGGCTTGGACCTGGGAGGTGGAGGCTACAGTGAGCTGAGATTTTGCCATTGCACTCCAGCCTGGGCAACAAAAGCAAAAAGCTCCATCTCAAAATAAATAAATAAAAATTAAATATAGACTTCAAATAAATATGAGTTGTGCTAAATTTTGCTTGGCAAAATATATAACTGGTAAACTGAAGAGATCATTGTAATTTCTTGCTACAATTTAGTGCAGTGGAATACTTTCCGGCCTGCAAATCAGGGGTTCTGAATTCAAGTTTCAGCTCTGCCATGGAAGTAGGTGTGTATCCATACTGGTAGGGTCTTAATTATATTGAACCTTGGTTTTCTTGAATGTGAAGTGAGGAAGTTACTCCTGCTAAACTCTAAGTCTGTTCTTCTTTTGACAAACTCATGACACGGAAAGGCTCTTTGGCCCTGTCATACAATTAAGCTGGAATATATTTCTAATATATGCTTCAGAAAGAGAGCCAGTTGTATTGCCTACAAGTGTCACATTACTGATATTCTGTTAACACTGATAATGCATCAACTCCCAATTTTTTGTTTTCATGTATTTGAACAACCAACATTTGAAAGGCAAATCTTCCAACAAATCATATCCTAAAGTTATTTTTAATTACCAGCGAGAAAATGATTGCAGCAGTCTGCATGGGCTTTGTGCATGGGTTTGTCATTTGGGGTTGTGTGACATTAAGGATCTTTATAACCCTGGATCTCAGTTTTCTTGTCTTAAAAACAGGACTGATTATAGTGTCTGCGTCATTGGGCTATTTAGCATAAATAAGACATGTAGTATAACCATGGTGTCTGGCATATGGTAAATTCTTAATGATTATAGCTCCTAATGATGTGGGCTTTCCAGCTGACAGTGTTGTACCCTCTCTTGAGTTCCTTTTTTATTGGATTGATTTCTACTCACATAGGTGGAGAATGGTAAGCCTGGGACTTGAACCCAAGCAGATATTGGAGACTGTACTCCACTCACTTCACCGTCTCTCTGATTACTTTTAAAAGTTGATGACTTTTAAACTTTAAGACTCATTGACAATAAAATAAAATTTAAGAAAAAAGCTTATTAAGAAAAGACCTATTGATAATATGAGTCTTTGAAACTCTTTTCCTGGTGGGCTTTATATTCCTGTAAAGGACTTTATATACCTTTATAAAGGTATATACTTTATATACATTACATTGTTAACTCTTATTCCACCCATTAATATTAGAAATATAACAATTCTTTTGCTTTGTCTTAGGACCAGAGTTATAGTCCAATTAAGTTTTAGTCATGATTGGACATTAGAATTTCAAAGTACATTTGAGAAACATTATTAAAAAGGATAACTTTTGGAAAGCTTTTCTATACCTGAAAGTATTGAGTCCTCATCTTTTATGTATTAACTAATTAGTGTATATCAGAGGTCTCTGATTTCTTGTTTGCATAAAAACTAACTAGCTTTTTGATTTAGAGGAGTGAGTTATTTGAAGAGTATGGTGGTGAAACAATAATAGAAGCTAGTGTTTGTTGAACACATGTACCAGGCACTTTTATAGTTTATTTTATATATTATAGATATTTTACTTTACACATTTTGTTACTATTTTTATAATAATCTTGCAAACCAGATATCATTATATCCATTTGACTGATTGCCCAGATTGAAATCAAGATTAACCCATCTCCAGAGCTCAGCAACTTTCACTTCCACTTTGCCAGCCCAGAGTGGAAGGGAATGATGTTTACAGGAGCAATGGAAAGGAGCAGCCTTGCTCTAACTGGCTAAAAAAGTGTGTGTGTGTACTTGTATCTGTATGTGATTATTTTTGTGAACTAGGATATTGTATACATTCAGAAGATAATACTATTAAAATGAAACAGGTCATGAGACTTTTTGCAAAAAAAAATTTATATAAAGAATAACTATTCCATTATAATTAATTTGGGAAATCTTCATTTTGATCTAACAGGTGAATTTAAATGAGCTAGATGCACATTGTGCTTTTACTCATGACAACCGTGATGGTGTCTCTGATTTTGCCTAGCAGGGGTGTGATCAGACGAATGAACATACAAATATTGTGAAAGAAAGACTGGCTGTTAAAAGTATAACAACTTACATTCATGTAGAACTTATTTATTTGTTTATTTATTTTTATTTATTTAGTTTTTTGAGATGGAGTCTCGCTCTGTTGCCCAGGCTAGAGTGCAGTGGCATGATCTCAGCTCACTGCAACCTCTGCCTCCCAGGTTCAAGTGATTCTCCTGCCTCAACCTCCCAAATAGCTGGGATTACAGGTGCCCGCCACCACGCCGGGCTCATTTTTGTATTTTTAGTAGAGACGGGGATTTGCCATGTTGGCCAGTCTAGTCTCGAACTCCTGACCTCAAGTGATCTGCCTGCCTCAGCCTCCAAAAGTATTGGAATTACAGGCATGAGCCACTGCACCCAGCCCCATGTATAACTTTAGTAATCTTACTATTTCAACTTCACAAGGGCACTGTGAAGAAGTCATCTTTTCATTGTCCCTATTTAATAGATGAGCAAATGAATTTTAAGAGAACTTCAGAGCTTGCCAGATTTCAAACAACAAGACACAGAATTAGGACCTAAGCCTTAATCTTTTGGTGCCAAAAACAATGTTTCATCTAGCCTACACTGTGTTTTGGTGGAGTAGGTTGAGGAGAGGGTCTCCAAGAGTTTTTGGCAGCAATAACCAGCACAGGCAATTATTTGCATAGCAAAAATAAGCACAGATTGGTATTCCTTTGATGTTGTCAATTTTTAAGCAAGTACTTAGGGTCACTTGAAAACAAAATTTAAACTACCAGATGTATCCCTTGCAGTTCATGATCTGATGTTTTTTGCTATTGCATTTAAAAAATTATTTCATAAAGTTTACAAGTAAATGAAATTTATGCAAAATTCATTGAGCATATATTATTTGCAATGGAGCTCTCATTTTAGAAGGATGAAGATAAATGTATGAATCATTATAATGGATTTGTCATGTTTTAGAATATTTACTATGGATGTTGTGGGAGAATGGATGACTTCCTTCCTCTTGAGGCTGGTATTAAAGGTAATCTTTATGCAGCTGAGGATATTTAAATTGGGTCTTAAGTTGGAAAAATCTGTAGGCATTCACCAGAAATGCTTAGGGAAAACTGAATTCAGGTTGAGAAAAAAAGCATTTGAATAACATTAAACTGAAAAATCAAGGGATTTTTTTAAAAACAGTAAATAGTAAACAATTCAATGTGTCTGAAACATAGAAAATAAATAGGAAATGTATGTAGACATAATTGAACAAGAAATTTGGTATTTAATTGTGAGGAGCCTAGTCTGTCTTGCTGAAGAGTGTAGAGAATATCCTATGAGCACTGGGAGGCCATTGAAAATTTTCAAAAAGGAAGTGGGATGACCAGATGGGAGCAGGAGAAATATTTCATTGGCAGCAATGTGGAGAATGCACGAATAGGCCAAAAGCAAACAAGGGCTGATGCAGCAATTCTGTCAAGAGATGGGAAGACCTGGGGCAGTGGCAGGGGAGATGGAGAATATGCCCCCAAAGAGAAACCTAGCTTTGTGGGAATGTTTTCGAATAGCTTTTGTAGATAGGATTTGTAGCTTCCGTCTCACACTACATATGTCTTCCTCAGAAGAAGAGCTAAGAATATTTCCTTCCCTCCTTCCTTCCTTCCTTCCTTCCTTTTTCTTTCTAGACAAATTTTTGCTCTGTCACCCAGGCTGAAATGCAGTGGCATGATCTCAGCTCACTACAACCTCCACCTCCTGGGTTCAAGCAATTCTCTTGCCTCAGCCTCCTGAGTAGGTGGGATTACAGGTGTGCTCCCCAATGCTTGGTTAATTTTTGTATTTTTAGTATAGATGGGGTTCCACCATGTTGGTCAGGCTGGTCTCGAATGCCTGACATCGTGATCCACCCGCCTTGGACTCCCAAAGTGTTGGGATTACAGGCATGAGCCACTGTGCCCAGCCTGATTTATTTTTTAAAAAATACAAAAGAAACCAGCCCTCACTATAACCAGTGAAGCAGTTTGAAGCTATGAAAAGAATAGCTAATAATGTTCCCCCACACCATCCTTTTCCCCCGGGAAACCAATATTAACAGCTTGATGGGTATCTCTGCCTCTGTTTTCAATGTTCTTGCAAAACATATAGACATATGTTTTTGGTGTTTTTCATTAGAAACATCAAATTCATACACAATTGTCTATGATTTACTTAATTTCTTTATTAAATATCTCACTTTTAGAACACATTATGGACATCCCTCGAGGGTAACAGATAGAAGTAAAACTCACCTTTTTAGATAGCTGAATAATATTCCTTGCATGGATATGCCACAATTTGTGCAGTCTTTTTCTTATTTATGTATTAAGTTTGTGTCTTTTTTTCTCACCAGAAACTATTAAATGATATTTACATATTTTTAATTATATTATCTAAATAATGGCTACAGAAGTTTTAAAATAATCATTTTGCATTTTTTACACCTTGAAAGGACCTTACACATGTCAACCAACCTCCTAATTTACAGATGAGGAATCAGAAGTATTGAACAAGGCAGCGAAGCGCTCACCGTCACATAAATAGTTTGGTAGTTCCTCTGGAGCCAGAATCCAGTTTCCTGAGAGCAAACTAGCCCTGTTTTCACAGGGGAGGTATTTATAGGGAACAGAGATTTCGATTCCTAAATGGCTGGGGATCTGTAATCACAAGGAATCCACATTTAGAACTGTTCTTCCAGGCCTGATTTTAATCACAAGTCTACCCTTCTTTTAGCAAACAAAGCCTCCTTTGCCAAAGCCAGGGCTAAACTCACTCCAGCCTTCTGGTCTGAGGAAGTGCCCTTTTATCAAATGTGTGGGGTTTCCTGGTTGGGGGACAGAAGGCACCTCCTCTTCCCTTCCTTGCATAGATCCCTTTGACCTTTTAAACATCCTTGGAGGCCTTGTTTCACTTACTCTCTTATATATACAGCCTCCAGGCTTCTAGGAATGGGTAGAACAACAACAACAAAAATACTCAGTGTTTCTATTCTGAAATGCTAAGTAGAAAAAGAGGCAGAAGACTGGTGACCTTTTCCTTTAGTTATTTCCAGACCTGTCTAATCTTTAGAATCATTCTGAGAGCTTATTTACAATACAGATTACTGATTTCAAATATGACTTTCCAGGAGAGACACCAAAAAAAAGCAATATTTTAAAATACATTATTTTAAGTTTATTATTTAGAAACTCAGCCAGGCATGGTGGCTCATGCCTGTAAAACCAGCACTTTGGAAGGTGGAAGTGGAAGGATCACTTGAGGCCAGGAGTCCATGATCAGCCTGGGCAACATAGCAAGTCTCATCTGTATATTTAAAAAAAAATTAAAAAAGGAAAAAATTACACACATACTAGCATGCAATACATATATTTTTTTCTGAGTTCCCAAGTTTTTCAATGATTAGCACAGTTAGTGACCTGTGGACTGAGTCTAATATTGCTGTTTTCTCAGTGAGAAAGTTGAGCTCTGGAAATGCTCTACACCTTGCCTGAAAACACACAACAATGGTCCTGTGGCAGAGCTGGGACTACTCCCAGTTTCTCAGGTCCCAGGGCAAAGTTCTTCCTTTCAATTGACAAACATAGATTTCTTTTAAAACAGAGAAGATGATTTATCTTTGTCAAAATGCCATTGTGAGAGGATGTAAGAAAAAAATACAAACTAGACAAGTGCTCAGGTTTTCACAGTGTTGGACAGAAGCAGCATTTCTGATCGGCCTGATTGGGGTGCAGGAAGGTATGTAGCCAGAAGCCCAGGGACGTATGGGGGCCACAGGGTCTCACCCGCCTATTGTATTTCAAAGGCTGGTGAACGGAGAAAGCTGTTGAGGTAGAGGTCATTTCCATTCATCTCTTAAGCATATGAAAGACATTTAGAGACTGAATGATTTTCAGTCCCTCTAGGTTTGGGAATTAAAGGTAAATATGGTGTGGAAAATGCCTTGGTCTGGCTTTAAAGGCTTGTGTGAAACGCTTCCCAAGGGGGGAGCTGTGGGTCACTAAGAGGTTGCTGCTCAATAATGCCCATGATTGGTTGATGGTGTGCAGCTCCCTCTGAAGTGGCAATCAGTCAGAGTGACCACTGCCCTTTCGCTGCAATTATCAATGGTCCGGCAATTTCCCTCAATTTTAATCAATTTGGTTTCTGAATAGCTCTTTTCTTTATTTTAGACAAAAGAGGCAAGTGTTCTTGATCAGGATGCCCCTGTGCTCCCTGGCAGCTCTTGTTTTCTTTAGGAAGCCGTTTAGAGACCCTGTCCACTATTAGGCTGTGTGGAAGGCCTGAATCTCCTTTCATTAGAGCAAGATTCATTTTGGCTGACATTCTAGCTGAGCCCAGCCCACTGTGATCAGCATGGTGACTGCTGGGGGTGCAGTGGAATGGGGGAAGTAAGAGAGAGGTGGGTATAGAGAGAGCTATGGTATGAAAACAGACTTAAATGATTGGGACTATTGGTGTCTATTAGGGTTGCCAGTTACAATAAAAGACTCAGATTTCAATTGAGGATAAATAACACTTTAATGTGGGACAAATTTATACTAAATTTTTTTCATTGAGTATCTAAAATTCCAATGTAATTCGGTGTCCTATATTTGTATTGGTTAGATGTGGCCACCTCAGTATGAATAGTTAAGGGTAGAGAAGCAAATCAGATCAAAGTCCATGAAACTAAAAAGCTGATGGGAAGTATAATAGTATCAGTGGTGACCTAGCACTTTCATTCATTCATGAGTGCATTTGTGTATTTGAAGATTCATTGATTTAGTAAAGATTTATTGAATCTTGTTACATAGTCAGTATTTTGATGGGGGTATTAAGATGAACAAAACAGGTAAGTGTGATTGAAGATGTGCAAACCAGTGTTATGATGCAGTATGATAAGCATTGATACAACAAATGTAGATACAAATATGGTTATTGGCGCTTGTGCTTTTTTCCATTCATCACACTAGAGGGATGATATGATTTGGCTGTGTCCCCATCCAAATCTCATCTTGAATTGTAGCTCCCCATAATTTCCACATGTCCTGTGAGGGACCTGGTGGGAGGTAATTGAATCATGGGGGTGGGTCTTTCTCCTGCTGTTCTCATGATAGTGAATAAGTCTCACAAGATCTGATGGTTTTATAAAAAAGAATTCCCCTACTCACGCTCTCTTATGTGCCACCATGTAAGACGTACCTTTGCTTCTCCTTTGCCTTTTGCTATGATTGTGAGGCCTCCCCAGCCACGTGGAACTGTGAGTCTATTAAACCTCTTTCCTTTATAAATTACCCACTCTTGGGTATGTCTTTATTAGCAGCATGACTAACACAAGGGGTATGACGAACAATGGCTGAGAGCTCAAGCCAACAGTGCTTTAGAATATACCAATCTTTCTTTATCAGGAATCTTTCCCATTTTATCATCTTCTTCAGACCACATTCAAGATAACTCTTCAGGAAGTAGGTTGAGAGGGTGAATATCAAATACCTGTATACTCTATTTGTAAAATAAATGTAAAACTGAAAAGCATTCTAGGTTTACAAATTGGGTCATGACCTTCAATATATTCCACAGGTGTGTAAGAAACAAACAAAGGAATATGTGATATTTCTACTTAAAGTTTTCTCTAGATAGAAGTCCCAAAGGCATCTTATTAAAATTAGTTTTTAAACTGGACCCAGACTGCTTGCTTGCCATTTTATTTTCTGCAAAATATTATACTACCTTTCTAGTGTGCCTCATTCTCTCTGTACTCCCCAATCCCACATCACATCCATGAATACATCCTTTTCAAACCAGAGTCAGAGTTACAAGAAATGAGTACAGAAAAAATGCAGTTCAATCGGATTTTTTTTTTTTTTTTTTTTGAGATGGAGTCTCACTTTGTTGCCCAGGCTGGAGTGCAGTGGTGTGATCTTGGCTCACTGCAGCCTCTGCCACCCAGGTTCAAGCAATTCTCCTGCCTCAGCCTCCCAAGTAGCTGGGACTACAGGCACATGCTGCCATGCCCAGCTAATTTTTGTATTTTTAGTAGAGACGGGGTTTCACCATGTTGGCCAGGGTGGTCTTGATCTCCTGACCTCGTGATGCACCTGCCTCGGTCTCCCAAAGTGCTGGGATTACAAGCATGAGCCACCAAGCCCAACCTCAATCTGATTTTAAAAGTGTTCAGTATGTATTAGTTGCTGCAGGCAATTCAGAGATGAACAAGGAACAGTTTGCTTATCTTGTTAAATAAATTTAGAGAGCAGTAATGGAGATAAGAGAGTCCACTGGGGAGTCCTTGCTTCAGACGCTTGCCATGCTCCAGCTGCCTTCGTTGGGATTCCCAAACAGACACAATCCACTCCCATAAGAAATCTCACTAGTGCCAAGTGTGAACCCAACATCTCAGCCATGGGTGATTGGAGTGTATGTTTGCTTGGAGTGGATATGTAACTCAAGGACAATCGGCCAGCAGACTGCAGGTGGCATAGAAAGACTGGCCAGTGGATACAGTGGTGACCACTGTGACCAACAGATTTTCTCCCTTTGAAATAAGCAAACAGCAATGAAGAAAAAGACAGAGGAGTGGTTGAGCTAGGGTGAAGAGTCCAGGCTCAGAGGCCCCACAGGAGAGGCACAGGCACGGGCAAGGCTGTTTGACTGACCAGGTGTGCACACTGTCTATGCGAACAATGGCCTTGGGATCTGTACAATAAGCTTGCTGGGATCACAAGTAACCTTCCGGTTCCTGAAAGTGTTTCCATCCCTCTGAAGCCTAGAGGTGTGAACATCTCTATCCTTCCTGGAGGCCTGACTGTGGAGATGCTCTGGGTTCCCATGAGACATGGTTGAGCTCCCTGCTTTTCTTAAGGCCATACCTTTTCTTACAATAACGTTGTATGATCTTAGGTAATCCAAGGGTGGCCTGTGCTTCTTACAAGCAAAAGGTCAGACTCACAAACCCAAGCCCAATAAGATTATTACGTCATAAGGCAATGTAAGACGTCTGCTTAGAGCAGAAGGTAAAGAATCTGAGAAATACAGTGGAGTGGAAGGCCAGTTTCTGCTGGGAGACTTAGACACAGCCTCATTAAAGATGCAGCATCTGAAATGGGCTCTAAAGGAGGGGTCAAGAGTTTTCTAGCAAGTACCTCCTAAGAAAGTAAATAAAACCATATGCTTGTAATAAAAGCATTCCTCTGCCCGCGGAGTTGAAATCAGATGTTCAGATTTCGACTCACTAAAACACGTGCATGTGCATGCACGCATACACACACACACCTGGCACTTACCCATCCCATATCTCCATTATGAAACACCTTCATGTCTTTTCATTTGCTCCCTGCAGAGAAAAGATATGGAGGAGAAAGGAAGCTAAGAAAACAATCAGATAGATGGTGATTGAGCTAATATCTCACCTTGTCCCAGTTGCTTATGTTACCACATTGAAAACTCAGAAAAATTCGCTAATATCATGCTCCCTTTTTATAGGTGAATTAACTGAATCAGAATAGATGTGTGATTTGCCCAACATTACACAAACATTAAAGATATGAGTTTCTTCCTTTTTAACTAAAAAAGGTAAAGTAAAAACAAAAAAAGCAAAACTTAAAAATTCAAGTATTATCATATAAAACCTGTTCTCAAACCACCACTCCCGCCACCTGCCTTTATGCCCTGGACCCAGGTCCTCTCACTGCTTCTTGGTGGCTTAGGACCCACCAGAGCCACACTTTACTGAGACTAAGACTTCCTTCTAATAACCCAGGATCTATGACAATTTTGACTCTCAACCCCATCTTAAAACTTACCTGCCCTATGCTTCATTCCCTGAGATTATTGCCAAAAAATTGATTGTGAATAAGAAAATCGAACACTGAGATATTAATAAATGATGATCAAAGTATAATCCTTTCTATTAAAGTAAGTTAAAATGGAGACCAGACCTGAAGAATCCTTCAGAGCAGGCAAAGCCAATTAGACCTCACAAGTGATCTTACCTTTGGTTTGTAAACATAAGTGAAACTTAAATAGGGCATTGCTTTTTGTTTTGTTTGTTTGTTTTTTTGAGACAGAATTTCCCTCTTGTCACCCAGGCTGGAGTGCAGTGGTGCAATCTCGGCTCACTGCAACCTCCTCCTCCTGGGTTCAGGTGATTCTCCTGCCTCAGCCTCCCGAGTAGCTGTGACTACTGGCATGCACCACCATGCCCGACAAATTTTATATTTTTAGTAGAGATGGGGTTGCGCCACATTGGCCAGGCTGGTCTCAAACTCCTGACCTCAGGTGATCCACCTGCCTCAGCCTCCTAAAGTTCTGGGATTACAGGCGTAAGCCACCGTGCCCAGGCCCAGTTGGGCATTCTCTTATCAATTATATTAAAGGAAAATGAAACTGAAACTGAAGGCTAACCGGTCAGAAGCCACCAACTCACTTACATAACTGGGAACCTGATAGCAGTAAAGACCAAATAAGGTAACTGTATAATAGTAATCTATCAAATATTTTCTTTACTTTACTTCCATATTCATCCTATAAAAGCCTTTCCCTCAGATTCCCATGATGGACCCCACAAGTAACTTCTGATTTGGAGCTGCCCAATTCATTAATTTTGTTTGCTCAAATAAACTCAATTTTAAAATTTTATTGTGCCTCAATTTACCTTTTAACACTTCTCGAGACTGTATTGCATTTTATCCTGGAGAAACTGTTTGATAACTCAGCATATCCCTAAGAGTGAAATTCACCTTATCAGTCCAATAGTTTGTTGTTTAAAAAAAAAAAAAAAAACGGTCTGGCAGATACTCATTGGAGCCTACAAAGTGCTCCTGAGTCCAGCCCTAATTCTTTTCCTCAGAAACTACTATTCATTTCTCTTCAGCTTTTTCTTATAAATACTGGGACCCCCAAATACCAGATTCAAAGAGAACAATAAAATTTTCTGAACCTGTCACATAGTCCAGTTTTATATACAGCACCCTTTTTTAAAAAAAGTGAAATTAGTATTTGTGGACTTAATATGAGTTTAAGCTATATTTTGAAACTGCTATAGTCATAGGTTGACTAAACAATGTTTATTTCCTCAACAACTGTGGACTTTTGTAGCCTTTCTTCAGTGGTATAAAGGTACTGCCCCATATCAGCTTGCAAAAGTTGATAAATTCGTAGAAAATTTGTGACTGGTTGACTCCTTCCTCTCTTGCTTCCTTCCTTCCTCCTTTTTTTCCTCTTTTCCTTCCTTCCTTCCTTTCTTCCTTCCTCTCTTGCTTCCCTTTTCTCTCCCTTCCATCTTCCCTTCCTCTTTCCCTCCCTCTTACCTTCCCTTTCTCTTTCCTTCCCTTACTCCCTCTATTCCTCATTCCCTTCCTCTTTCCCCCCATTATTTTTCTTTTATTTTCCATCTTTTCTAATATTTCTAATATATACTGGGTATTTTGGCAGGCCCTTTACATAAAACCTCATTTCATCATTATAACAACTCGCTATAACATTTTAATTCAATTTTTACAAATAACAGAGGCTCAGAGCATGTATTTAATGCCCCAAGAAAACACTACTGCTAAATAGTAGAAGTGGAATTGAAAAACAAATCTGTCTTGTTTGGAAGCTCATATTCATTCACAAATCTGTACTGAAACACACACATGATAAAAACAAAAATAAAGAAAGCAAAAAGCTAGGTTGGTGATTCCCAAACAGACTAGCTCTGCTTCCAGATGTTGCCTTTGAAAGATCTGTTACTGGATGACAGCATGTCTTCACATTCCCATCAGACTTCTGCTTCAGAAGAAATGTATTAACTAAAGTTAATAATGAGGATGAGAGGGGACAACCTGCTCTGGCATTGACTGAGGCACAAGATCTCACTGCCCATCAGAGAAAGTGAGATGTTTTAGCAGGGTGCTCCACAAGAGGTTGCTCTGTCTTGGTAGGAGATACTGGGTACCGCCACATCCCTCACCAACTGTTGTCAAAATATCAACTGGAGATACAATTTGGAAATGTTCACACTTTTTTAATCCTTTTGTTTCTCTGAGGTTGCTTATTTCCCTCTCTGGACACTGTTTTACTAACACAAAAGCTCTATAACTCAGCTCTTAGAACACCGAACTCTAGTGAGTTCAGGATGGATGATTCAGAAACATCTGGATTTAATTTTCTTCTTAACAGACATGAGACTCGAAATTAGGGGAAAATGTTTTTGGCAAATTTGGGGAGATTGTCAAGCCCCAAACCAAACTTAAAACCTAAAATAGAAAAGGATGAACTCCTTTACCCATCCAGTCAACACACATTTATTCAGCAGGTGCATCCAGGTGGCTGGCACCACCCTACATGCTAGGAAACAGTGCACAAGACAAGTAAGCTAGACATGTCAGCAGCTTGAGAGAGAAGATAAATTCATAAACCTAGAAATAAGCAGGACAATTTCATATTTGGATAAGTCCTGTGAAAACATAAAATAGGGTCTTTCATAGAGCACATAGATTATGAGTGGTGGTATCATTTTGGGTTGGGTATTTAGGGAGGGCCTCTCTCAGGAGGGAAGCCTTGTGAAATTCAATGACAAGTGAATCTCTTCAGAGCTCTCAGTCTTCCTTCCACACTCTGCTTCATGTCTTTGAGTCAGCCTATCCTGGTTCTGTTGATTCCCACTCTAGCTATTTTTCCAATACTTCATTCTCTCTCTGGCATGCTAAATCTCCACTCAGACTTGACTTCAAGGTCTAATCTAAATGAGGCAAAAAAGTAGGGCCAAAAGGCATGACCTGGTTAAGATCTTGACTTTCCCTCTTAATAGTGTTATGTCATATATACATTTAACTATACTTGATTAAATTTTACAATTTGACAAGTTTTAACTTATTTATGCACCTGTAAAATCATCACAAAAATGGAGATAATGAACATATCCATCACTGTCAAAAGTTTTCTCCTATACCTTTGAATTTCCTCCTTCCTACCTCTCTTTCTATCCCCGAAACCTGTAACCAGTAATATGCTTTCTGTCAATAAAGATGAGTTTGCATTTTCTTAAATTTGATATAAATTGAATCATATACTTTATTTTTTGGCCTGGTTGTAAAAGTGCCAAATTGTTTTCCAATGTGGATGTACTATTTTATATTTCCACCAGGGGTGTATTAGAATTCTAGTTGCTCCTCATGATCACCACCTCTTGGTACAGTGAGTCTTTTTAACTTTAGATATTCTAGTAAAGTTGTAGTGGCATCTTACCATGCTTTTAATTTGCTTTTTCCTAACTACTAATTGTGTTGAACATATATTCATGTGCTTATTTGCCATATGTATATCTTTTTTTGGTAAAGTGCCTATTCAAATTTTTACACCATTTTTCCTTAGGATTTTTGTTTCCCCATTGAGTTTTTAGAAGTTTTTATATATGCTGGATATATGTCTTAGATATAACATATGAACGTATTTTCTACCAGTTGTGGCTTGTCTTTTCACATTCTTATCAGGGTCTTTTCAAGAGCAGAAATTTTTAATTTTGAAAACAAAACTAACATTTTTTAAAATTTTGCTTTTCATATTATATCTAAGAAATCATCATCTAATCCAATGTGATTTTTTTCCTATTTCTTTTAACTTTTAAAATAATTTTAAGTTTTACATTTAGGCTTATGGTCCATTTTGATTTATTTTTCATATATCGTATGAAGTATGGATTGAAGTTCACTTTTATGCGTATGCCTATCCAATTATTCCATCACCATGTGGTGAAAGACTATTCTTTCTCCTCTAAACTGCTTTTGCGTTTTTATCAATGGTTGTTGGTATTTGTGTATATCTATTTCTGAACTCTATTCTGTTGCACCTGACTACTTATTTTGAAATCAGTACCACACAGTAACGTTTACTGCAGCTTGAATAGTTAACTCTTGAAGTTGGGTAATATAAATCTTCCAATTTTGCTCGTTTTAAGAGTTGTTTTTGCTATTCTAAGTCATTTGAATTTTATATAAATGTAATAACCAGCTTGCCAATTTCTACAGTTCTGGAACTTTCTGGAATTTTTCTAAAATTAGGTTGACTATATAGATTAATTTTCAGAAAATTAATATCTGCACAATGGAGCATCTTCCAATCCATAATATGGTATATGTTGTCATTTGTTTAGTTCTTTAATTTATTCAGCAATGTTGTCTAGTTTTTAATGTGCAGGAGGTCTTAGACATCTTTTGTCAGATATGTAACTATTTCACAGTTTTGATGCTATTTCAAATGGTATTTATTGTAGTGTCAATTTCAGGTTTGCTAGTATATGTAAATACAATTTATTTTGTATATTGATCTTGTATGCTGTGACCTTGCTAAATTAACCTCAGTTCTACTGCCTTTTTTGGTGGAGGGAGGGAGTAAATTCTACATAATTTTCCATATAAATAATTTCATCTTCTGGGATTAAAAACATTCACTTTTTCCTTTTCAGCTTGTTTTTCTGGCTCCTTTTCCTGTCTTATATTACCTACTGGAATCTTTAGTACAATGTTGAATAGGAGCAGTGAAAGGAGGGCATCACTGCTTTGTTTCTGATTTTAAGGGAAAAGCATTCTGTCATCATTTAAATATGATGTTATCTATGAGTTGTGGTAGATGCTCATCAAATTGAGAAACTTTCCTTCTCTCTCTAGTTACAGAGAGTTTTTACTGGAAATAAGATTTTTTTTTTCTGAATCATCCTCTTAAGTGATACTGACCTGTAGTTTGTATTGTTTTTGCTGTTATTTTTAACCAACCAGGCAGACAGCACTGATGACCTGTAGTTTTTTATTCTCATAATACTTTTGTGTTCTTTGGATATCAGAGTGATGATAGCCTCAGCATAAGTTGAGAACTGTTCATTCCTCTTCAATTGTTTTAAAGAGTTTGTGTATTTTTTTAATGTTGATAGGATTCTCCAGTAAAATTGTCTGAGAGTAGCATTTACTTTGTGGGAAAGTTTTTAACAAAAAATTATTTTAAAAACTAGATATAGGGCTATTCAGTTTCTTTCTGTTCAAATGAACTTTGGTATTTTGAATGTTTTGAGGAATTTGTGTATGTTCTCTAGTTTATCAAATTTATCAGTGTATGAAGTTGTATATAATATTTTATTTTTCCTTTAATATATAGAGAATCTATACTGATGTCACCTCTCCCATTTCTGATACATGTAATTTGCCCTCATTCTTTATTTTCTGATTAGCCTACCTAGTGGTAAATTAATTTTATAGACCTTCTCAAAGAAGCAGGTTTTCATTTTATTAATTTTCTTTATTTTCTTTTATATTTTATTGACTTCAGGTATGATTGTTTCACTTCTTCTGTTTCATTATTTTTGTTGTTGTGTGCATGTGTTTTTGCTCTTTCTTTTCTAGTTTCTTTTGTGGAAGCTGAAGTTATGATTTGAAACTTTCTTTTCTTTTCTAATATAGGCCTCTTGTGCTATGAATACCTGTCTAAGTGCTGCTTTAGCTTCATCTCACAGATTTGATAGGGTGCTAACAATGTTTTCTTTAAGCTCAAAAGTCTTTTTTATTTTTCTTTTGATTTTTTTTCACTGGCCCATATTTATTTAGAAGTTTGTTATTTAGTTGTTACATATATAAAATTTTTCTAGAATTTTTTTTTGAGACAGAGTCTTTCTTGCTCTGTCGCCCAGAGCAAGAAAGTGCAGTGGCGCGATCTCGGCTCACTGCAAGCTCCACCTCCCAAGTTCACGCCATTCTCCTGCCTTAGCCTCCCGAGTAGCTGGGACTACAGGTGCCTGCCACTACGCCCAGCTAATTTTTTGTATTTTTAGTAGAGACGGGGTTTCACCAGGTTAGCCAGGATGGTCTCGATCTCCTGACCTCGTGATCCGCCCACCTCGGCCTCCCAAAGTGTTTGGATTACAGGCATGAGCCACTGCGCCCAGCCCTCTAGAAATATTTTGATTAAACATCTATGTTAACTTTTTAAAATAGACTTTACTTTTGAGAGCAGGTTTAGGTTCACAGCAAAACTGAGTGAAAGGTGCAGAGTTCCCATATGACAATGGGTATTGACAAATGTATAATGACATGTGTCCACCAGTACAGTATCATACAGAAGCATTTCACTGCCTTGACAATCCATTGTGCTTTTCTTATTCACACCTCCCTTCCTCCTAACCCATGGAAATCACTGATGTTCTTACTGTTTCCATAGTTCTATCTTTTCCAGAATTTTGTATAGTTGATATTTTACAGTATGTAGCCTTTTCAGATTGACTTTTTTTTCACTTAGTGATATGCATGTAAGGTTCCTCTATGTCTTTGTATGACTTGATAGCTCATTTATTTTTATCTCTACAAAAATTCATTATCTGAGTGTACTACCAATTATTTATCCAGCTATCTACTGAAAGACATTTTGGCTGCTTCCAAGTTTTGGCAATTTTGAATCAAGCTGCTGTAAACATTGTGTGCTGGGTTTTGTGCAAATGTAAGTTTTCAACTCATTTGGCTAAGTACCAAGGAGTTTGATTGCTGGATTGTATGGTAAGAGTATATTTAGTTTTGTAAGAATATGCCAAACTGCCTTTTGAAGTAATTTACCATTTCTCATTCCCACAGTAATGAGTGAGAGTTTCTATTGCTCCACATCCTTGTCAGCATTTGATGCAAATGTTTTGGTTTTTGGCCTTTGGCCATTGAGATAGGTATGTAGTGATATTTCTTTGTTGTTTTTATTTTCAATCCCTTAATGACATAAGATGTTGAATATTTCTATATGTTTATTTGCCATCTGTTAATCTTCTATGGTGATGTGTCTTTTCAAGTCTCCTTTTAGGACTTTTGCACATTTTTAATAGGTTGTTTATTTTCATATTGTTGAATTTTGAGGTTTTGGGGGGTTTATTTTAGATGATGGCCTTTTTTCAGATATGTCTTTTGCAAATATTTACTCCAAGTCCATTGCTTGACTTTTTATTCTCTTGACATTGTCTTCTGTGAAGCATAAGTATTTTTAAAATTTTAATGAAGTCTGTTTTATCAACTTTTCAATGGATTTTATCTTTGGTATTGTATTTTAAAAGTCATTACCATATTGAAGGTCATGTAGATTTTCTCTGTTGTCTCCTTGGAGTTTTATAGTTTTGCATTTTACATTTAGGTCTATGATCCATTTTGAGTTAATTTTTGTGCAGCATGTAAGGTCTGTGCCTAGATTCTTTTCATTTTTGTTGTTGCTTGTGGATGTCCAGTTGTTTAAGCACTATTTATTGAAAAAAGAAAACATATTTTCTGCATTTTATTGCCTTTGCTCCTTTTCAAAAATCAATTGAGTATACATATTTTGGTTAATTTATTTGCCCTTTATTTTGTTCCATTGATCTATTGTTTATCCTTTTGCCCATACCACACTGTCTTGATGACTATAGTTCTATATTAAGTTTAAAGTTGAGTAGTGTCAGTCCTCTCATTTTGTTCTGTGCCTCTTGCCTCTCCATATAAACCTTAGAATCAATTTGTTGACATCCACAAAATAAGTTGCTAAGATTTTAATTGGCATTGCATTGAATCTATCGATCAATTTATTGATCAAGTTGGGAAGAACTGATGTCTTGACAATATTGATTCTTCCTATTTATTACTTGAAATATTTCTCCATTTTTCTGGATCTTTGGTTTATTGTATAAAAATTTTATAGTTTTCTTCATGTACAGCTAGTGCATATTTTGTTAGACATATTTTTTTTGAGTGTTAATGTAAATGTATTATTTTAAATTTCAAACTGTTCTTATTCATTGTGAGTATACAGACGATTGACTCTTTTATATTAAGAATGTACTCTGCAACCTTGCTATAACTGCTTATTCATTCCAGGAGATTTTGATAGTTCTTTTGAATTTTTTTTTTTTTTTTTTTTTTTTGAGATGGAGACTTGCTCTGTCACCCAGGCTGGAGTGCAGTGGCAGGATCTCAGCTCACTGCAGTCTCCGCCTCTGGGGTTCACGCCATTCTCCTGCCTCAGCCTCCCAAGTAGCTGGGACTACAGGCACCCACCACCACGCCCAGCTAATTTTCTTATCTTTTCTTTTTTTTTTTTTTGTATTTTTAGTAGAGATGGGGTTTCACTGTGTTAGCCAGGATGGTCTCAATCTCCTGACCTTGTGATCCGCCCGCCTCGGCCTCCCCAAGTGTTGGGATTACAGATGTGAGCCACCGCGCTCAGCCTGAATTTTCTATGTAGACAATTATGTCATCTGTCAACAAAGAAAGTTTTATTTCTTCCTTCTCTATACATTTTTATTTTTCTTGACTTATTGCATTAGTCAAGACTTCCAGCATAATGTTGAAAATGAGTAGTGAGAGGGAACATTCTTGCTTAGTTCCTGATCTTTGTGGTAAAGCTTGTCTTTCTTTCCTTAATAGGTGTTTCAAAATGGAATGCATAATATATTTTACTGTAAAAGAAGTTCAATGCTTTAAAATTGTTGTCACATACCAAAATATCTAGTTTAAAGCTTTTCATATAGCATACATTAGGTAATGTTTATTAAATTCATTATCAGTAGTTCACATCCTAATTACTTTCTCATATGTCTATTAAAAACACAAGTAGTTCATTTTGCTGATCCACAAGAAGCTTCAATGCTATGAATTGACTGTAATAGCTGCAAGATCAGTATCTAATCCCACTCCTCCCCAACTCCCCTCTCCAAATTATTTATTCTAAATCAGAGTGAGAATTTGCTTCAGATTTAATACACTCAGGAATGAGTTTCAATGCAAAATGAGACTCAAGTTACCAAGATAGAAAATCAGAGCAAACTTGTTTATCCTTTTAGGAAAAGACATTTGCCAGAGGAAAGGCTCTTCAATGATTCAAAATAACTTTCAAGAACTGATGCACTTTTATTGATTCATTTGGTTTATTGATTTAATTGGTTAAGGGCTTAAAAATACCAAGGATATTTCCATTCTAGGCATTCTACTACAAGATAACACTCCAAAAAGCAGTGAAAACTAGGGATACAGACAGAATTTTGCATTACAAATGTGTGATGTAAATATACGAGTGAAGTGATAGCTCTTGAATGTGAAAAAAAAGTGTCCATGCTTTTCAAATGTGGAATCAATAATTTAGGTACACCAGAGTCTATGAAATACAGAAGAAAAAAATACCTGCCTTTGGGTACCAGATTTTGTGCTAGGAATTATTCATGTGTTATGTCTTTAATCTTCCCAGCAATCATTTTGTGAGATAAATATAATTTTCCTCGTGTTTAGATAGGATAGCTGAAACAGAATGGGTAAGTTGCTTGACTAAGGTCTCATAGCTAGAAAGTGGCAAAATCAGAAAACGCAGAAAATACTCACTGTATATGTGCCAGTGATTGTGTTAGAATATTGAAAGGTATGATTTTGTTTCGTCCTCGCATCAGCCCTGCGAGATTGATTTACAGTATTTTGCAGATGAGAAAATGGTGACACAGAGAGCCCAAACACATTATACAGTGTCACGTGGCCAGCAAAGTCAGCATCAGGATTCATCTTCTGTCCTCTGTGATAACTAATTGTACCAGGAAAGGAAAACATATGCCAGAGAGGCTTTGTGTGGGAGCTTACGTTTAGGCTGGATCTCAAGAAAAGCCTAAACATTATTCTCCAGAGTTGAAAAGAGAGGTTTGTGTGGGAGGGAGATCTTAGGCTGAGAAAGCCCAGGGATCACTGAGGAAGCTGCCGCATGATGCTCTCACAGATGGCCAAATGGTTTGTCCAATATGCCTCCAGGTGAAGGAATAGCAAACTATTTCCTGACCCTTTCTGCTAGAGTAAATGGAGATCTTACTTCTCAGGGGTCTGGATGACAGTTGTGTTTTCAAAGTGTAGACTAAAACTGATGTGATTTCTAAGCCTACCTGAGTAACTTAAGGCAAGTTATTAAAGCCGTCGAAGTCTCAGTTTTCTAATCTGCAAAATAGGGTTAATATTAATACTTATTTCATCACATATTGGTTGAGAGGAGATTGGGTCACTCAGGGACTGGGGCAAGATAAAAATCTTTGGATTGGATGCTATTTAGTGACCTTTCCAATTCTAAACTTTTCCGATATAAAATTTGACAAAGTATTGAGTCTTTAATGATGAAAACCTGGAATTAAAGAAATTGTTAGTAAGTACATTGCCTAGCATCTCTCATAAAACTTAACTTCCTAGGTAGCTGTATCAAAGATGGACCCATATTTTTTGCATTCAAAAAAGAAAAAGAAATCTAAACCTACTGAGCATTTACTGCCAGGCAGTATTCCCTTCACTTTGTATTCATTATGGTTTTTAATCCCTACAAAACACATATGGCAAATATTATTCATATCATTTTGCATTTAAAAGAAATGGGACTAAGAAGTAGAAAAACTTTCCCCAAGTTGCAAAATTGGCAACGTGAGAATCCCAGGTTTGAACCCACATCTGTCTGACTCCAAAGTGTTTGCTCACTATCCTGGGCATGTTAGATCTACTCTAAAATGAGATCAGTTTCTCTCCTCCAGGCCCTACTTGAACAGACCCCTAGTCTGAACTTGAGGAAGAGAGAGACTTCCCTTCTAAAGACGTCTGGCCTTCCAGCGGGAGGTGGGTATTGTTCCTTAGCATTCCATAAACTGTGTTCTAACCTGCCCATATCCTGTCACTCCAGCTTCCTTCCCTTGCTGATAGCTGGGCTGACTGTAAGCAGCAGCCCTGATATGCACTTCACTTGCCTCTTTGCCCAGTGGATACAATGATCCTTGACAGAAAAGATTTATGGGATTCCCACACTTCCAAAGAAGCACACTCCAGTTGTGAAACAAAGTTTACTGACTCTCCTTAAAAATCTTTTTTTACCTAAAAAAAAAAAAAAAAAAAAAAAATTAAACCAAAAAAATGAGGGAAGCCCAGATGTGAAGTAAAGTTTACTGACTCTCCTTAAAAATATTTTTTTACCTAACAAAAAATAAAAATTAAGCAAACAAGCAAAAAAAGAAAAGAAAAAAAAAAAATGAGGGCAGCTGAAGTGCTTGGTCCACACCCTTTAAAGCAGACACTTACTGTTCCTTATGCTCCAGTGTAAGTGACTTCCCTTTTCCTTTCTTCTTATCGCTTCCTTTTAAAGTGTGCCTGGAAGCATTGCAAAGGGGAAAGTATAAACAATGTCAGGGGTGGTGCTATATTTAAAGGAAATTTAGGTCTTGCATCCTGTCCTTCTCTTAAAAAATAAATAAATAAATAAACTCTCAAGAATTCCTGCACATTTTGTACCCTTCCCTTGGTGCGAGTTTATTTACATAGTTAGATAACCAGTTTAGCCCAGATAATCTCAGAGCTGACTTTCTGACTTTCACATTTATAGTGAAAAGCTCCTAATCTCAGCCTTCTGGACTAACCGCTTATCCCTCTAACAACTGTGTTTTTAAAAATGCTTCCAGGAATTTCCTCTTTAACATTCCCCCAAAAGGTGTAACATCATAGGGGTTGAGTTAGAATGACTTTCAGAAATGAAAGGAAAGGTGTTAGGAGTAAACTGGAGACCCATGAGTAAAATCTTATACTTACGGTTTGTTTGACTTTCAAAAACAAATGTTTTCAAAAGATGTGATCCAACATTTAACAATTAATAGATGTCACATTTTAAAATCTGGCTTTTTAGATTATTTTTAGAGTGGAAGATATGGCAAACTTGGGCTGGCAATTCTACCTGACAATAATTAGATGGAGTAGCCACTGCCCCCGTAGGAGAGGTGAATCTTTCTCTTATATTTCTCTGTGTTTCCAATATTAAGGCTCAAGTCCCCTATGTCTGTGTCACCAACATTGAGGCTCAAGGCCAACAGCCCGTTAGGTCATTATATTGCCTTTGCATTGTTGTTGCTATATTTAAGAAAATTATATCTTATGATTGTATCTGTATGACCTTCAGCAAATGACAACCTCTTGAAGTGGTGTCATTGTCTGGGGTAAATACCTGAGTTTCGTTGTCTCATGGCCACAGAAAACAAAACAGTGAGGTTCCGAGTGGAAGTTTAATAGGTGAAAGAAAGAGAAGAGCTCTCAGCAGCAAAAAGAGGTCCCAGAGACATGGGTTGCTGGTTCCGCAGTGGAATGCAGAGAGTTTTATAGGTGAGCTTGAGGAGGCAGTGCCTGATTTACATAGGGCAGGAAAGATTTGGTTGGACCAGGTGTGCCATTTATAGGGTGTGAAAAGGCTGGCTACCCCCACCTTAATCTTTTATTATGCAGATGAGTTCTCTATGTGGTCAGCACCATGTTGCCTGTTTCTTTACTGTACACGTGGTGGCAAAAAAAAAAGCGAAGATGGAGTCTCCATGTTGAACATACCTGGCCCCCAGGTAACCCTTTTCTATTAGCACAGTTGCCAGCATTCACCTGTACAAGCTTCCAGCTTGCTTATCTATGTTTGCAGGTCAATTTTTCAGGCTGCTCTTTTTTAGGAAAAAAGTTTTGGGGAAAAAAAATGCTTTCCTTTTGGGTTTTTGTTTGTTTGTTTTGTTTTGTTTTGTTTTGTTTTTTTGAGACAGAGTCTGGCTCTGTCGCCCAGGCTGGAATGCAGTGGCTCAATCTTGGCTCACTGCAAGCTCCGCCTTCCGAGTTCACCCATTCTCCTGCCTCAGCCTCCCGAGTAGGTGGGACTACAGGCACCCGCCACCACGCCCGGCTAATTTTTTCTATTTTTAGTATAGACGGGGTTTCACCGTGTTAGCCAGGATGGTCTCGATCTCCTGACCTCGTGATCCTCCCGCCCCGGCCTCCTAAAGTGCTGGGATTACAGGCGTGAGCCACTGTGCCCGGCCGTCATTTTCCTTTTGTTAAAAGGAAAATTTTGCTGAAGACTCTGTTTCCCTTACTATCCCCCCAAATAATTTATTTCTAGCTCCTGTATCATACTCTGAGACTCAAATTTCTCCTAAATAAAATGGAATAATAGTAGTAAATATGTCCTTTGGGTGTTTTGAGGCTAAATGAGCCAATATATGTAGTGTTTAGAATAGTTCCTGATACACAGTAATTGCAATAGATATATTATTACTCTTATTTTGTTCAGAATTTATTGAGAGTTATTGTTATTGAGAATTTCTGATACACAGTAATCGCGATAGATATATTATTACTGTTATTTTGTTCAGAATTTATTGAGAGTTATTGTTCAGAATTTATTGAGTTATTGAGAATTTTTGATACACAGTAATTGTGATAGACATATTGTTACTGTTATTTTTGTTCAGAATTTATTGAGAGTTATTGTTGACTAAGAAAATAAGGGTTTCTAATGTAATCTCTGTCTGCCCGACTATATAGTGTTTATATTCTTGGTGACTTAACATTTATGAGTGAGTATCTCATTACTTCATGATATTTTCTAGGGCATATTTATGGAAAGATACATGTAATATTATTTTAAATTATTTTGTTTTTTCCCTTTATAATACTTTTAGAACATAATATCAAGATTGTTTTAAAACGTATGTGTGAGAATATATTATAGTACACATAAAATTTCTTTCTGAGAGTAAAGATGCATTACAAAATACTTGATCTGAAAAGAGCATGTGGGTTTGATTATGTTGAGTACCTTGGTCTAGTGTTTTCCACACATGGCCTAATTACCCTCTCTGACTTCCTAGAACATTTAAGGGACTATTTTGGTCAATTCTCTGTCTGACTTTGCAGCATTTAAAGAAAGACCAGTTTTATGCATAAAGAGAATAGCGATTATCTAATCAAATCGGAGTGACTAAGTTATAGCTTTCTAGAAGAGTAATGCTTGCTAATTGACAACCTTCAAAAGAAGAGAGAAGCATGTCTCAAAGGAAAGGTTCTAAGAGATTTATCCTTCTACTGCCTATTAACTGGGTTTGTGGCTCAAGGTTTAGGAAAGAGTCATCCAATATTTCATGCAAATCCAATGGTAGCTCTTGACACCAGAGTTCATCTCATTCCAAGTGTGATGAAAAAATATTGGAGGGTTTCAAACAAGTAGTTAACTGGAATTATTATACTCTTAAAAGATCACTGTAGTTGCTGGAAGGCACATAATCCTCAAGGAGGAAGGCAGACCAAGAGGAGAAGCAGAAAGATCAGTTAAGAAATACTATCTCAGATGAGGAGTGAAACTACAGTGGTAGCAGGGAAGGTGATGAGATTTGGTCCAATTAAAAATATACTTTGAAGGCTGAACAAAAAAAGTATGCTGATGGATTAGATGTAGGAAGTAACAGGCATCTAGCTGGCTCTTTTGGAATCAAGCAATAGCAGGAATGGTGATGCTATTGACTGAAATAGAGAACACAGAAAAAGAAGCAGGATTGAGCATGTGAATTCAAGGGTTCCATTTTGAACATGGTAAATTTAGCAGCCCATTGTTATCTGAGTGGAAATGCAGCTGGATATGTGAGTCTAGACTTTCTGGAAGAGGTCAGGTCTAGAAATGTGATTTGAGAGTCAGCAGTGTATTGGTCCTTTTAAAATCATGATCTTGGATGAGATCTCTAAGAAGTGAGCACAGGGACTTTCTAATGTTGAAAGATTTAGGAACATCGGGAGGATCCAGCAAGGGAGAAAGAGGAAGAGACCTAGATAGACAGGACAAAAAAATTTGGAAGTATGGATGTCTTGTAGTGACAAACATGTTTTAAGAAGAGAAGGTAATCAGTTGCGTAAAAGACAACTGAAATGTCAAGGAAAATGATTGTTGCGAATTCATTGTTGGATTAAGCAAAATGTTTCTTAAGCTATTTCTTCTAGGTGTTTTAAAATGTTCACTATCACGTGTCTTAAAGTGGGACTTTAAACATATTGGTACTGAGCACTTAGTTAAGGTTTTTAATCTGGAGGCCTGTGTGATTTTATTCTGGGAAAATTTCTCCTATTATTTCGTGAGTTTTTTTTCTTCCCCTCCACTTTCTCGGGCCAGTATTTCTGGAATTTCTATTATTCAGATGTTCAACTTCCTGCACTGATTTTTCTAATTTTGTTTTTTCTCTTATTCTCCATCTTACAATATTTGGCTCTACTTCTGGGAGATTAGTGTGACTCAACTCTTTTAAGTGAAAGAGAGTCGGGTGTGGTGGCATATGCCTGTAGTCCTAGCTACTTGAGCGGCTAAAGCAGGATCACTTGAACCCTTGAGTTCAAGGTTACAGTGAGCTGTGATCATGCCAGTGTACCCCAGCCTGAGCATCTCTAAAAATAATCAACAGAAGATAAATAAGTAGATAGATAAATAATAGATAAATAAATAAATAAAAAATGAAGGAGAATTCAGAGTCTGATAACTGATAAAAAGAATAACCTGAGGGATCCATTTGCTTTACTTACATACTTTACAACAATCACTTCCAACATTATACCTCAGATCTGGGCTAATACGTAGGAGGGTGTGCACATCCTTTGGCAATCTTTAGTAGGATTTTGAAAGCTTAGCAGGAAGAGAAACATACCTGGAGGGGAAAAAAATGTACCCAAGAGATTTACTTGTCTTGTGGCCACAAGTTAAAGAAAACTTCTACCAATACCAAACTAAATCCCAGAAGTTCTTCTGATCTCGGAGGAATTTGAAAGAAGGCATTTTACTGTGGGTTACTCACGTGCTGATAAGAAAGACAGACATAAACAATTATATTCGCAAGCTCCTTAAGGCTTTGATGATCAGGGGATGCCAAAATTGTTACCATGCCTGTTCCCTGCACATTCAGCTCTTGACTCTTACCTTATCAGGTGTTTTTCTAGATTTAAAGTTTTTTTTTGTTTGTTTTTTGTTTTTGAGATGAAGTCTCACTCTGAAACCCAGGCTGGAGTGCAGTGGCACGATCTCAGCTCACTGCAACCTCTGCCTCCTGGGTTCAAGCAGTCCTCCCACCTCAGCCTCCTGAGTAGCTGGGACCACAGATACGTGCAACCAAGTCCAGCTAATTTTTTGTATTTTTGGTAGAGATGGGGTTTCACCACGTTACCCAGGCTGGTCTCCATCTCCTGAGCTCAAGCAACCCACCCTCCTCAGCCTCCCAAAATGCTGGGATCATAGGCGTGAGATACTTGATTATCTTAATTTTCTGGTATCTTGAAGTACTGAAGTGTTATGAGTTGAGTTCATAATTTTATGTAACTCCTTCTACCATGTGCTAAGTACCTTGGTACTGAAGAACAGACGACATGATCTTCATCTTTCAAATCTATAAAAACATTTAAAACTGGAGAAGGGAGGAGATAACAGACAGCCATGGGGTTGGTTGCAAATGGGGTATGGGACTGGTAACTATCATGGTTTTAAACGTTATGTGTAAAGGTGTAGGGAAGGGGAGAACTCTCCTTTTCATTCTAAGATATTATTGTTCTGGAAGGGTAAAAGGAATATATATATATATATTTTTTTGAGATGGAGTCTCACTCTGTCACCAAGGCTGGAGTGCAATGGCACAATCTTGGCTCACTGCAACCTCCGCTTCCTGGGTTCCAGCGATTCTCCTGTCTCAGCCTCCCGAGTAGCTAGGACTACAGGTGCGTGCCATCACGCCCAGCTAATTTTTTGTATTTTTAGTAGAGATGGAGTTTCACCATGTTAACCAGATGGTCTCGATCTCCTGATCTCGTGATCCACCTGCCTCAGCCTCCCAAAGTGCTGGGATTACAGGAGTGAGCCACCACGCCCAGCCAAAAGGAACATTTCTGCATCACAGTGTGACCAGATGTTTACAAACATATTGCCTGCACAAGATCACAAATCCTGTCTATACCTGGTTCCACTCTTTTAAAGGGACAATAAGAAGAAAGTACTAGAGGCCAGGAGTGGTGGCTGACGCCTGTAATCCCAGCACTTTGGGAGGCTGAGGCAGGAGGATCACGAGGTCAGGAGATCAAGACCATCCTGGCTAACGTGGTGAAACCCCATCTCTACTAAAAATACAAAAAATTAGACGGGCATGGTGGCACGTGCCTGTAATCCCAGCTACTCAGGAGGCTGAGGAAGGAGAATGGCGTGAACCTGGGAGACGGAGCTTGCAGTGGGCCGAAATCGTGCCACTGCACTCCAGTCTAGGCGACAGAGCGAGACTCCATCTCAAAAAAAAAAAAAAAAAAAAAAAAAAAGAAGAAGAAGAAGAAAGTACTAGAAATCAGATTTTGTCTCGTAGTTGCAGAAGAGCAGTTGTACCAGACAAATCTGTCATAAATTGTATGCTTTCTCACATCCCCTTCCAACTGAACTTCACTACCCATGGCATCCTTCTTTCGAAAGAACTCTAGACTGTACTTGGTTCAGGGCCAGCTAATATTAAAGGGGGTGGGCAGGGATCCAGTAGCAGCCTATATTTAATTACAAGATGGATTGATAGAAAGGATGATAGACAATTACCAAATACCAATCAAAGTCACTTTCCTTGTGATTCAGCTGACATAAAAGAGGAATTAGTCAACTGAGGGCAATAGATCAGATAGGCAAAGAGAAGACATGCTGTCATTGGGCCTTTTTCTTTTTCTTTTTTTTTTTTTTTTTTTTGAGACAGCGTCTCACTCTGTCACCCAGGCTGGAGTGCAGTGGCGTGATCTCAGCTTACTGCAACCTCTGCCTCCCGGGTTCAAGTGATTCTCCTGCCTCAGCCTCCTGAGTAGCTGGGACTACAGGTGTGTGCCACCACACCCGGTTAATTTTTGTATTTTTAGTAGAAACAGAGTTTCACCATATTGGCCAGGCTGGTCTTGAACTCCTGACCTCGTGATCTGCCTACCTCGGCCTCCCAAAGGGCTGGGATTACCGGTGTGAGCCACTGTGCCTGGCCCATTGGGCCTTTTTCTTATGATTTTCATGACTTTTTGCTTTGTAAATAGTAACAGCTTAAGTAACAAATGGATTTGATTAATTCCTTTGTCTCAATATTCCCATCTTCTCCTTTACAAAAGTCTTCCTCCAAGACTTAGTTGGGAAGTAACCAAAATACTTCATTTCTCAGTTTTCTTTAAAGTGTTGATTTGACTTCTATTCTCCCAGGAGCAAGATGAGAGGTGGTCTCTGAGTTGATTACCAAGGTAGGTTTACTTCAAAGTGACTGAGAGTTGAAGATCAACATAGGTTCATACAGATCCAGATGTGCCAAGCTTGGGTGGACTTTCTCTCCCTTTCTTTATTAACAGCTTTGATGATGTGCCAGGTAAAGCTGTCTATAGCCATTAGCTGCTTTGATGACATCAGACATATACTACCTGGCAACCTCAACTCTGCATTCCTGGAAAATCTCAGGAAACTTAAAGGATCATCTAAAAATTTATTTTGTGTGTTTTGGGAGTTTGATTAAGAATTGTGGGTCAAACATCTATCTTTCAGATGAGGCCAATAACTATATTCTAATTTTCTCTTCAAAGCCACAGATACTCCAAGCTAAGGACCAATGCCAGCAATTATATGTGTATATATACACACACACATGTGTGTGTATTTATATGTGTGTGTGTGTGTGTATTTGCGGAATTTGTATGAGGGCTTTCCATGTTTCAGTGGCTATGGAAGAGAGAAATAGACTAGGCTGGGACCGATGGATCTCAGGTTTTAACCCATACTCTGCCACTGTCTTCATCACTTTGGACAAATGTCTTCTCATCTCTCAGTCTTCTATTTTCTAAATTGGATAGAATTAGATGACTGGGGTTGAAAGACTTCTCTAGAAATGAGGGTGCCCAACTGCCTTCATTTTAGAAGTGAGAAAACTGAGGCTTTGTGTGGCAAGCTTTTGCTGGGATCCAAGAATGCTCATAAGCAAGTTTTTGCCACTCAGCATTCAGTTTCCATTCCTATGGTGACAGCATTCCAGTCTCCTCTAGAGAGCCCCATTCCCTCATTCTCCAACCAGTAAAAGGGGCTAACTGCAGTTACTATTATTGGAATGAACATGTGGCTCAAGCCTGCTCAATCAACATGTTTTGTGTCCTCACAGTTTCTCAGACCTTGTGACTTGAGGGATGAGTCATGACTCAAACTAGACAAATGGGAGCCAATGAAACACAATTAGAAAACTTTGCTTTAAGAATTGAACAATGAGGTGTGTGGTTTCTACTGGAGTGCGAGAGTAAAAGTGGAATCAATTAAAGCTGTGCTTCAATCAAGAGAGGAGGTTCTACTTGAAAATGGAGCCAGATAACAAGTGACAGAGTGTGTTGTGAGAGGAAGATTGAGTCCTGTAGATATAATTTGAATCCCTGGGCCCAACTTAAGCTAAATGTTGGAGCCAGTCTGCCCTGGTTGGAATCACAACTCTGCTACCAACAAGCTATGTGGCCTCCTTGAGCAAGCCACTAGACTTCGGTATGTCTCAGTCACCTCACTGAGGTGAATAAAGATGAAGACTGGAAACTTGCCTCATAAGGTTGCTGTAATGAATACACAATTCCATACCCAAGTGCACCATGTGCGTGTGTATGCACAGCGCACACACACATAGACACAGACACACACACACAGTTACCCTTATTATGACTGGAGTTGGCAGTTGTATGAGCCAGTACGTTCTATATTTTGCTGAACACAGTTTGATCTCCGACAAAATTAATCCTCGAGTTAGCAGCAGATCTTAAAACCAGGTATTCTGACCCACACTTCAGACAAATTAATTTCCCATCACTATAGTGATGCATCAAATTAAGGCATTGGACTGTACAGAGAAGCAGTCCATATATTCTCTGAGTTTATTGAACTACATTTCAATTAATGTTAAAGTCTAGGTATTCAATTCTGGGAACTGCTGTGGATTTTGTTAGGTGTGACGCTACTGTGTTACTGAACAGGGAAATGGCCTTTCTTTTTTCTTTTTTTATAGATACACACTGAAGTATATAAGAGTCAATGTTATAAAAATCTGTACTTTATTTTAAAGTAATTGTATTAGTCGGGGTTCTCTAGAGTTGACACTCAGTATTAACCATCACAGTAATTTAGCAAAATCCACAAAACAAGACAAAGCAAATATGACAAAATGCTAGTAACTGCCATTCCACTGAATGATGGATAACTGAATGTTTATTATAAAATTATCTCAACTTTCTTGTATGTTTGAAAACCTATATAATGTAAACCTTGATTACAGTTCCTGACTGAATTATTTGTCTTCCCCATTTCAGTGTAGGCACCGTAAGGGCAAAGTTGCCTTGGTTACTGTTGTATTCCCAGTGACTGTAATATAGTACCGGCTTAATAAAGACATAATTAAAGGTGAACAGGTTAGACCTTGTTAGCTGAGAGGAACTTCAGGCCATCTATAACTGAAGATGTGGGTGCTCTGCCACATCCTCTCATCACCAGTCATTCCTGTGCATGCTGACAGCTTTCTACTGCAGACATCTGGGACTTCTGTCCTGAAGGCTGACCTCAGGGCACTCAGCCTCTACAAGGGGCTGGCCAGATGTGACTTTCCCCAAGAGAAGCCCTGAACCAATGATAAGCAGAAGTTGGAGGACAGTCATTTTAGGTTTCTTGTCCCTCTATTGAAACAATCTGTGGCTTATTCTATATTGCTTCTCAGAGATTCCCAGGGCAATTGAGCTCAAATGGCCCACTGCATCTCCCTGCTTATGAACCCACTTTCCTTGGTTTACTTCTCTCCTCAGTCTCCCATCTGTACTCCCATACCTAAAATCACTTCCGAAATAAACTACTTGCCTCCAAATCTGTGTCTAAGATACAATTTCCAAGAGACAACCTGAGACAGAACGGTAAAGAAGATCAAGTCTGAGCAAGGTCACCAAAAGTAGATATAGAGAGGAAGGATTGGCTGGAAAAACTTTCTGGATAGACTAAACTAATAGGAGAACTTAGTCTCCTGTTAGCATGGGGTGATTTAGAGGAAGACATTTCTCCCCGAATATATCCTATGGTTTGTGCAGGTCTGACCAAGTCAGTCAGTTGACTTTACTGGACATTGGGAAAAACCCTGTGCTCATCACCAGCTCCACCACTTCTAGAATAAAACAACTGAGCTATTCCACTTTCAACCCCCCTTTCTGCCTTCTCCGTGGAGACATTTCTTGGTGCTGGTTTTTGAATCATTAGCCAAGTATTCTTTTCCTCTCTGCTTGGTGACTTTGCAGTACAGTAAAGACATATGCTCCTCCCTGAGAGCCAAACCTAAATTCCATCCTGGCTTCTTCGAATGCCCTTGGATGAAAATAGACATTCCTTTCTCCTACAATCTTTGTGTATTCTTTTTTTATTAGACATGCTATGTTAAATCCATTAATGAAGCAGTTATGCCTATGAAGCTCCTAAATTGTATCCAACTCAAAGCCCCCATAAGATGAAGCACAAAGCTGAGAAAAAAATAAAGTTGCCCTAGCTACCCATTGTCCATGGGGTACGATATAATCTGCTTAGTCTGACAGTCAAGGACCTCAATGACGTAAAGTTCCAGAAGTACTGGAGAAGATCAAGAAGATCTAAATTTGATTTCTAACATTTTCACCACCCTCCTCGGTGGTTTTGAATTCATGCCCTGTTTCATTAGCTCTCCAAACAAATAACAGCATGCACAATCCATAAGAATACAATTCTTAATTACCCAGGCAAATGAGAAGCTTGTTGCTCATAGGAGAATGATGTTAGAGGGATTAATGAAGCAAGTAATAAACCTTTACTTCTTATATTTCCAAATACTCTCCCTGAATTATGCTATAAATCTTCTAGCTACAAGGTATGGAAATTCAGCGTACCTTTGACTTATCTTGCTTAACCTTTTCTCAAAGCTCTCCCTAAATCCTACTGTTTGTACCATCTCAGTTTCTCTAACTGGTCTCCCTGGTTCCACACACACCCTCCTAGTAGCCCCTACTCCTATCTCTGTTTTATCCTGCTGCCAGTGGATGGTTCAAAATGTGAGTAGTTTTACATTGTCTCTGGTTTCCAAAGATTCAGTAGTTTCTCCACTGAATTCTACTTTGTTCCTTGGTAACTAGATTCAGCTTCATTTCTCTCTTCAGTATCTTGAATCCTATACTTCATCCTTACAAGTCTTGAAATGTTCCCTCAATTTTCCTTCACTGTGCCTTTGCTTAAGCTGGTTTCTCTTCTTGGTGCCCTTCTCAAATATATATATTTGTCAAAGCCCTAAATATTCTTAAGGTGTTGCTCAAATTTTATTCCATTCCCCCAAAATCATGACTTTTTTTAACTTATAGTACCATAGCACGTGGTTTCTCTATAACGAAATTTACAATCTTGTTTCCAAAAGATTTTGTTTCTGTTTTCTTCATTTGCTGGTGAGTGTTTAAAAGGCAGTTGCTGTTTTATTCATTCAAAATCAGCCATTAGCTCTTAGAACTGTGCTCTGTACATAGCAGGGGCTCATTAAATGAAATCCCTAAGCATAACCGCGGGGTAGGGCGAGGTTTGGTTCTTGGAAATGTAAATGACCATAAGGTAATACTGACACTTCTGACCCTTTCCAATCTCTCCTCTCAGAGACCAGGAACTGCATTTGGATTTAAAGAAACAAAACTTTCTGGCACCTACTGTGGTGAGTAGCTTCTGACATGACTCTCAGTGAGCTCTTCCTCCTGGTGTTCATGTGCTTGGGTAATCCTCTCTGAGTGTGAAGTGAATCTCACAACTCACTTCTAATAAATAAAAGATGGCATAAGTGATGGGATGTCACTTCCATAACTACATCACAGGTCGTGATGTCCATCTTGCTAGCATTCTGTCTTTGGTTGATACTCTATTCACTTGCTTACTTGTTGCTAAGTTGTAAGGCGATCTGTGGAGAGACTTACTTAGCAGTGAACCAACCACATAGCAAGGCCTCTGACTAAAACCTTGCAGGGACAGAGGCCTCAGTCCAACAGCCTATGAGAAGCTGATCCTGCCAACCACCGTGTGATGGTTGATGATCACATGGTGGTTGATGTGATCATGAAGGATGAATGTGATCATGGAGAATGAAGAAGCCAATCCTTTCCAGTTAAGCCTTGAGGTGATTGCAGTTTTGTGAGAGACCCAGAGACATAGAATCTTGCTAATCTGTGTCCAAATTCTTGGCTTAAAGCACTGAAATAATAAATGCTGTTGCTTAGAGCCACTGTGGTTTGGGGTAATTTGTTATGCAATAATAGATAACCTAGATATCTACTTTTGAAAATTCTGCCCACCGTGTTCATTCTATCAGGACATGCTTTCTTATTGATGAATGGCCAGTGGCATGGATTTAATTATCCTTCTCTCTCTCTGTTTCCATTCCAGGGCTTTGCGTAAAGATTCTTAGTGCTTATTAGCATGGTTTATAAATTTAGCTTCACAAAGCTAGTACATAATTATGCAAAACTAGGACTTTAATAGAAAAGAACTTAAAATAAGACTCAGTGAAAATATATTAATTGTAGATTACTTAATAGTTTAGGTATTTTGTGCGGGTAACTATTTTCCCAATGCTACAAATAAGGAAAATGAGAATAACTGAAGACACTTGCTCAAAAGCACACATTCAGCAAGTGTTAAAATTAGATGTCAAGTTCAGACATGTGCACTGTCAATAGCAAGCTCTTTCCCCTAAACCAAAGTCCTCAACTGTGGCTATACATTGCAATCACCTGAGGAACACTAAATACATATCGAGAGAGTCTGATTTAATTCTTTCAGGGTACAGCTTGGGCATTGGGATTTTAGAAACCACCCAGGCAATTCTAATATATAGCCAATTTGAGAAGCACTAGGTACATCTCTGAGCCTCCCAAATTTTGTTCATATCCAATGGTACTTAATTACACTCTGTGTTTGTCACCTGATTCTTGAATTTGAAACCAAGCCACTTGAATTCTTTCTGAAAAGAACAGACTTTCACCAGGACAGAAGAATCTGTTGAGTACACATTGTGGGGAGAAGCATTTTTAGGTGAGGAAGAAACAGAAGGGGAGCAATCAACTCTGACCTTGAGTTAGTTACACAGTCATTGAATGACGAAGATTTTATTACAGACCAGGACACTGGTCAGCAGTTTTCCTACATCTTATATAGCTCTACTATTGACTCATATTTCACGTGTCCTTGAGTAATGGTCATTTCCCTTGAATGATAGTGTTTTAGAGTTAGAAAAGAATCTAGAATTTAATCTTTTTATGTACAAGGAAACTGAATCTTAAAAAGGAGAAATGATTTGATAAATGCCACACAGCAAATGAGTGGCAGAACTGGATCTAGTTTACATGTCTATACTCAGACTGTGGATCTTTCCACCACACAAGAGCAAGCTCTTTTTGATTAAATTCTAGGTAGGTAGGTAGGCATATGTTTTATTTTCCAAAAATATGGAACTGAAAAAGAATTTCAGGCCTTTTCAAACCCATGCTCTGTTTCCTCCTGCAGAGTGCCAGATTTCAGGAATGTTTCATTTGCTGTTCTTTGTGCCTGGAAACTCTTTCCTTAGGCATACTTTATTGCCATCGTCTTCGCTTCATTTATTATTTGCTCATATGTTGTCACCTTAGCAGAGAGGCCTGCCCTGATCACTCAATATAGAACAGCAACCATCCCCCAGCACTCCCTTCTCTTTGCTCTATTTTTTCTATTGCTTTTATCATCAGCCAGAATGTATTTTGTTCAATTATTTATTTCTGTCTCCTCCGCTCACCTTACTAGACTGTAAACTGCATAAGTAAAGGATCTTTGTCTGGTTCTTTTTCTACTGTACTCCTGAGGCCACCCTGAAGGAGGCCCTCAATAAACATTAGTTGGTTAAATGTATAACTAATAGTAAGATCTTCAAATATGAACCATCCTGAGAATGAATAAATTCAATGTCAAGAGACACATTCAAGTACAGTTTCAGTTACCACCTAACAGGGATCGAGAAAGTGGTCTTCAGACACAAATGAGAAATCAAGTCTGAAGACTTCTAAAATCCCTTCCAAAACGGAGAGTCTATAATGTAAAAGATTACTTCTCCAAACAGAATACTCATGGTTTGCTGGAATTTTCATGGATTCTTTATATAAGCACTTAATTCATTCAATATTTTTTTGTTCATTCAAGGGATATTCAGTGAGAAGCTGCTTCATATGTGTTAGATACAATTTTTGCATGAAAAATGCAAGAATCAAGTGGTGGCTCTCATGAGCTCAAACCTTCTTCTCCATTCCTGACTTTTCATCTTTCTCTAAATATCTCTCTACTTTCAAGTATTCCTTTATCATTTTTAGAAAGTCAAATTCAGCCTAACTGGTGACCACTGGGAAAAGTAAGAGTAAATTTGTAGCATAACTTTATAGTGTATGAGGTTCCGAAAGTCATATAGCATTCATTCCTATATTTTTTGCAAAGCAACTCATAAGAAAGGCAACCACGTACCATCACTCCCCAAGGTGTCGTTCTTTTTAAAATAAAGGAAAGAAGGCTATATCAGACCCCTATTGTTTTATTTCTTGCCCTTGGGTGACTGAGCTATAATATGACTTGGTGAGAATTAAAGACCAGAAGAGAGTTATTTGAAGTATTAAAGTTTTCTTGGAGTTACTTCCATTGGAACCATTCTCCATTGCTCACTCTGGAGGAAAGACTAGAAGTACATTTTTGTATTTTTAACCACCAAACCTGACCCTTCTTAGGCATCTTCTCAGGGACTTACTTCAAATCATCTTCTAAGGTTTTTATCAACAAAAATTATCAACGTAACAAAGACTGTGTTGGACCTTGTGATTATGAATAATATTTTTTAAATATCAGCTTTACCAAGATACAACTCACATACCATAAATCTTACCCTTTGAAAATGTAAAATAAAACAGTTCCGAGTACGTTAACAGAGTTGTGCAACCATTACCACTATCTAATTTCATAAAACTCTCATCACCTTGAAAAGAATCCTGTACCCTTTCTTATCACTCTTCCTATTATGCCTTCTCAGCAGTTGTTGGCAAACAATAATTTATTTTCTGTCTCTAAGGATTTTCCTATTCTGAACATTTTATGTAAATGGAATTATAGAATATGTGGTCTTTATGTCTTGTGTCTTTCATTTAATGTAATGTTTTTAAGGTTCATCCATGTTGTAGCATGTATCAGTACTTTATTTTTATAGCCATATAGTATACCATTTTTGTATAGATGATATAACACTTTTTATTTCTTTGTATAGATATATAACACCTTTTATTTCTCCATTTATTAACAGGTAGTCATTTAGGTTTTTTTTCACATTTCAGCTACTATGAATAAGGCTACATAAATGTTTTGGATAAGTTTTTATGTGGCCATATGCTTAAATTATTCTGGGTATAAACCTAGGCGTGCAAATGCTGGGTCATATAGTAACTCTGTGTAACCTTTTGAGGAATTGCCAAACTGTTTTACAAAAAGACTGAGCGTTTGATGTTCTCACCAGCAATGTATGAGGATTCCATATTTTTTACATGCTTGCCAACGCTTGTTATTGTTTATCTGATAACAGGTATCTTAAAGGGTGTGAAGTTGTATCTCATTGTTTTCATTTGCATTCCCTTAATAGCAAATGATGTTGAACACCTTTATTTATTTATATGTATATGATTATTGTCCATGTTCACATCTCCTATGGAGAAGTGTCTGTTCAGATCCTTTGCCTATTTTTTTTTTTTTTTTTTTTTTTTTTGAGACAGTCTTGCTGTCACCCAGGCTGGAGTGCAGGAGTGCAGTAGCACGAACTTGGCTCACTGCAAGCTCCGCCTCCCAGGTTCACACCATTCTCCTGCCTCAGCCTCCTGAGTCGCTGGGACTACAGGTGCCCACCACCATGCCCGGCTAATTTTTTTTTTTTTTTTTTGGTATTTTTAATAGAGATGGGGTTTCACCGTGTTAGCCAGGATGGTCTCGATCTCCTGACCTCATGATCCACCCGCCTTGGCTTCCCAAAGTGCTGGGATTACAGGCATGAGCCACCGCACCTGGCACTCCTTTGCCTATTTTTAAATTGAGTTATTTGTCTTTTTTTGTTGAATTGCGACTGTTCTTTACATATTCTAGATACTAATCCGTTATCAGATATGTGATGTGCAAATATTTTCTCTCATTCTGTGGGTAGTCTTTTCACTTTCCTGATGGTGATTTTGAAGATCAAAATTTTTGAGTTCTGAAGAAGTCCAGTTGCTCTATTATTTTTGTTTTCAATGCTTATGTTTTTGGTGTTATATCTAAGAGTTCTTGCCTAATTCACAATAACCAAGATTTATTCCTATATTTTTTCTAAGAGTTTTATAGTTTTAGCAGTTACATTAAAGTCTATGATCCATTTTGTTAATTTTTGTGTATGGTGTGAGGTAGGGGTCCAAGTTCACTTTTTTATATGTGCTTATTCAATTTTCCCCAACCATTTGTTGAAAAGACTGTTTTTTACTCATCAAGTTCTCTACACTCTTGTTAAATGTCATTTGACTATAAATATAAGGGGTTGTTTCTGGACTGTTAGTTCTATAACATCAGTTTATATGTCTATCATTATGCCATTGTCACATTGTTTTGATTACTGTAGCTTTATAATAAGTTTTGAAATCAAGAAGTGTGAGTTCTCCAACTTTGTTTATTCTCGTTTAACATTGTTTTGGCTATTCAGGGCTCCTTAAAATTCCATGTGAATTTTAAGATTTACACACACATTTATTTTCAAAAATGCATCTGGGATTTTGATAGGTATTATGTTGAATCCATAGATCACCTTGGGTTGTACCACTATCATAGTAATATTGTATCTTCCAACTGATAAAACTGGGATGCTCTTTCACTTTATATCTTCCTTAACTTCTTTCAGTGAATATTTTTGTAGTTTTTAGTGAGAAAATCTTGTACTTCTTTTGTGAAATTAATTCCTAAATTTTTTTGATTCTTTTTGATGCTATTTTCTATAGAATTGTTTTATTAATTTCAATTTTATATTATTCATTGTCACTGTATAAAAATATAATTGATTTTTGAATGTTAATCTTGTGTCCTGTGCACTAACTGAACTCATTTATTAGTACTAATAGTTTTTATAGATTCTTCAGGATTTTCTATATAAAACATCATTTCATCTGCAAATAGAGATTGTTTTAATTCTTCCTTTTGGATCTTGATATCCTTTCCTTTATTATCTACCCTAATGGTCCTGGATTGAACCTCCAGTAAAATGTTCCAGAGAAGTATCAAAAGAGGAAATTTTGTCTTATTTATTGTATTAGGAACAGGCCATTCAGTCTTTCACTATTAAGTATGATGCCAACTGTGGGTTTTTTATAATGGTCTTTATTAGGTTGAGAAAATTCTTTCTATTTCTAGTTTGCTGAGAGTTTTCTCATGAAAGAATATTGTTTCTGTCAAATTATTTTTGTGCCTCTTATGATCATGGGTTTTTTTCCTTTGTGCTATTAATATTAATATGGTATACTACATTGACTGATTTTCATATATTAAATCAACTTTTCATTCCTGGGATCCATGGTGCATAATTTTCATATGTTGTTGCTCACTAGTAATTTTCTAGGGATTTTCGCATCTGTGTTCAAAAGGAATATTGGTCTATAGTTTTTTTCCTTATGCTGTTTTTTTATCTTGTTTTAATATCAGTGTAATCCTAGCCTCAGAGAACAAGTCAACTAGTGTTCCTTCTTCTCTATTTTTCTGGACGAGTTGTGAAGAATTAGTGCTAGGTCAATTCATATTGTCCAGCCAAGTGACAGAAAGAAAAAAAGGATGAAATAATAAAAAATAGAGTCTCAGACTTGTGAGACACCATCAATTGTAATGATATATAAAGCCCTACTAGCTTTGCATTTTCACCTAGCAGTAATTAACAGGGTAAATAACAGTTATAGAAAATGTGTACTTTCTTTCACTTCCATTCTACAACTCCCCATTCTTTAACATCAGGCAATTTTCACTGATTGTTACTGCCTAGCTTCTGTGGGGACTTAGTTTGCAACCTCTGAAATAGAAGAACAGAAATAAGGAGAAAGATATTTTAGAAAGGGAAAACAGCAGAAACAAAGAATAAGGGGTAAGAAAGTGTATGGCTTCTTGAGTAAGAGTAAAGATGGATTTGACTGAGGAGGAATTTTTGTAGGAAGGCAATAGTAGACATTTCTGGGAAGAATAACTGGAGCTAGGCTGTGGAGAGCATAGATAGCAGTGCTTTTACATAAAATTTTGGAGCTTTCAATGTGTTTCAAAGAATAGAAATACTAAGTATCTTATTTGATCTCTACTGGCACTCTGCAAATGAGGATTATGGTTGTTATTACTATTATTATTGTTATTATTACTATTTTGAGACAGGACCTCACTTTGTTGCCCAGGCTGGAATTCAGTGGCACAAACATGGCACACTGCAGCCTTAAAATCCCAGGCTCAAGAGATCCTCCCACCTCAGCCCCCCAAGTAGCTGGGACTACAGGTGTTTGCCACCTCACCTGGCTAATATTTATATTTTTGTAGAAACGGTGTTTCACTATGTTGCCCAGGCTGGTCTCAAACTCCTGAGCTCAAGGGATGTGTCTGCCTCAGCGTCTCAAAGCACTGGGATTATAGACGTAACCCACCAATCCTGGTTTATGGTCATTATTTCTAAAATGTGGAGATTAAAGCTGAGAGTCGCATAGTCTGTCAATGGCTAATAGCAAACAAAACTGGAAACACAATTGAGATCTCTCTGTCTAGCCCACTGCTGGTAGACAGACAGACTAGCCATCACAAACAAGCTGTACATGGGCCATAACCTTGATTGTTTTGTTCTCTGCTTTCTTCTTGGCACCTAGAATAACATGTAGCACTTGGATGAAAGAAATAATTTTGAATCCTGAGAAGCACAATAAGCACAATCTGCTTATTCTATGGTGAGTTATCATTGGCTCTCTCAGGGGTTTACAGCACATGTAACTCCTGGAAGGTAGAAAGACTTAACCAGGTGCAGCTATTTGCTTCAGCTTCACAGCTCCTCACATAAGCTGAATTGGCTCATTTGTTGGGAATGTTCTGCTTCAGAAGATACCAGAGACTGGGCTCATCACATGACTTTATAATGAGGAAATCTGACTGACCTTCAAGATGGTAGTAGACAGGCTGGCCATTGGGTGGGGATTGAAGACCATGGTGAAAGGCAGTTGTCACTTGGAAAACATACTCTGTTTTCAGATCATTCCTAATATAAGATGTAACTACTATTTGCTTAGGAAGGAGAATTTGTCCTGAAATTTATTCCTTCTGAAGAGTCTTTTTTTTTTGTATAGAGTCTCACTCTGTTTTCCAGGCTGGAGTGCTGTGGTGCAATCACTGCTCACTGCAGCCTCAACCTCCCAGGCTCAAGCAATCCTCCCATATCAGCCACCCGAGTAGCTGTGACCACAGGTGCACGCCAACATGCCTGGCTAATTTTTAAATTTTTTTGTAGAGACAAGGTCTCCTTATGTTGCCCAGGCTGCTCTTGAACTCCTGGGCTCAAGCAGTCTGTCTGCCTCAGCCTCTCAAACATCTGGGATTGCAGGCATAAACCACCACACCCGGCCTGAAGAGATTCTTGAGGCTTTGTGTCAATGTATCAGATCCCCATCTTTATATTTGTGAACCATTTCTGAATGATTGGATTTAGAGTGTGGCATTATAAAAGACTATAGAATTTTCAAGGCCCAAAACAAACAAAAAAAAAATGTATTTTGTTGACTCATGAATTAGAGGACATCTAATCGAGATTTAGCTTGGGTTCTTACACAAAACACCAGACAGAGAATTTAGAGGCCTGGATCTTATACATGTTCCAATATAATGACCCTTAGCTGGTCTTATGTCTGAGTTTCAGGGTTCTTCCATGTAAAAACAGGGGTGGAGAATTCCTAAGGATCTTCCAGGTTTACAGTACACTTACTTGTATTTTGCAATGTTTCCTGAGAAGCTTCAAGTTCTATGATTGATCTTGTTGTGAATGTTGTTACTAATTCCAGTTGAAAGAAATATGAAAGACATATTTTTACAGTAATCTCAACAGGTTCCAACCAAATTTGATATTTGCTCTAGTGCTCTGGCAATACTTTGTATATAGCATCTTGTAATTTTTAAAAATAACATGAATTACTTAATTTATTTAACTTTTTTTTTTCTACAGTATCTCTTAAGGAGGCCAGATAGGAGGTAACAAGTTTCCATTTTTATATATGAGGAAACACCCTCAAAGAATTTCAGTAATTTATGAAAAATAATTTAACTAATTAATGGAAGAAGTGGAACCAGAACCTGGGTCATCTGATGGATGGCCCAGAAATTTAAAAATTATTATTAAACAACTACTTATATATACATATTTTGCTGTGACATCGTCTTATGGAACCATAAGACATGTCCTAATTCTCCGGAAGCTTCCATGTGGTACATCTGTAATCAAATAATTTGAGTAAATTGTGTAAGAGCAATAATTAAAATGGGAATGTGAATGAAGGGAACACAGAACAGAGAAGAGCACAGTCCCACCTGGGGAGTTCTTGAATGGCTCAAGTAAAAGAAGGCATCTGACTATGGTCTTAAAGAATGGATGAGTCGGCCAGGCAAAGTGACTCATGCCTATAATCCCAGCACTTTGGGAGGCCAAGATGGGCAGATCACCTGAGGTCAGAAGTTCAAGACCAGCCTGGCCAACATGGTGAAACTCCATCTCTACTAAGAAATACCAAAAAACTAGCTGGGCGCGGTGGTGCGTGCCTGTAATCCCAGCTACTCAGGAGGCTGAGGTAGGGAAAAAAAAAAAAAAAAAGCATGAGTCAGCCAGGCATAGGATGGAAGAAGGAAATTTTCTGATGGAGGGAACGACATGAACACAAGTACAAAGGTCAGAAACAACTTTTTCTATGCAGGGAAAGATAGATGCTTCTTTATGGAGCATAGATTGGAAAGTTGGGATTGGAGTGAAGGGAAACTAGAAAGGTAGCTGGAATCAGATCATGAAAGGTTGCTTTTACTTTGTAAGCTGGCAGCTTTTCCTGGAGGATGTGGAGGGAAGCTATTGAAGGGTTTTATGTGGTCGCATGACTCGGTCCCATTTGTAGATAGCTCACTATTGTGGGTGCATAGAGGTTGTGAGAGGAGGCAAGAGAGGAGGCAGGGAATTCAGTTTGGTGGCTTTAGCACAGGATGGAAAATGCTCAGATGTTCTTTGGAGAGAAAGCAAGCAGTTAATTGGAAAACCAGAGGTGATCATCTTTCCAGGGGAAAGTGAGCTATTTTCCCTCAGTACTTGGTAGCTTAAGGTTGTGCACACTACTTCTCTTAGTGTTGTGAATTACAATCAGATTTCCCATTGGAGTAAGCTAAAAATATGCTGTAAATAAGATAAAGCTAATGCTACCAAATAAAATTGGTTGACTACTGTAGTTTAGGCAGCGAGCAAAGCCCTTTACATTCATTATATTATTCGGTATTCTCAGCAGTATTGCAAAGTAGGTATACGTATCACAGATGGAAAAATTGAGGCACAAAGCCAATAAGTTGCCTGCTAAAGATCTCGGAGCTAGTGTGTGATCAAGTTAGAATTCAAGTGTGGGTTGGTGGCTGGTTGCAGTGGCTCATGCCTATAATCCGAGCACTTTGGGAGGCCAAGGCAGGTGGATTGCTTGAGCTCAGGACTTGAAGACCAGCATGGGCAACATATGGAAACCCCATCTCCACAAAAAAACACAAAAATTAGCCAGATATGGTGGTGTGTGCCTATAGTCTCAGCTACTTGGGAGGTTGAGGTGGGAGGATGGCTTGAGCCCAGGAGGCAGAGGTTACAGTGAGCTGAGATCACACCACTGTACCCCACCCTGGGCAACAGAGTGAGACTCTGTTTCCCCAGTCCCCCCCAAAAATACAGGTTAGACTGTTTGCTCAAATGTAGCTCTTCATTGCAACGGGTCTTGAAGTAAAAATAATCAAACTTAGAGTAAGAATGGAGGGCACAGACCAATAAGAGGAGAGGATAGGGTGTGGTGCAACGTGTGTTTCCTCAGTGCAGCTCAGTGGCAGCAGTAAAGACCTATGGCTCACTGTAGTCAAAGATTCCAGTGTTCCCACCAGGAAAAACGAAAAGACAGACAAAGCTACAGTTCCTGTCTGAGTCCTACAGTGATGATGTGAAACATTTTTGCAGGCTTGGATGACAGGCCAGTGAATGGGGCTGAGAAACTAACTCCGCCTCTTTTACTGCTGCATTCCCTTTTAGATTTCTTATATAAACTGTATATTCTGTGTCCATAGGTTGAAGACCTTTGTTACTTAGAACCTAGATTTGGCCAGGCGCGGTGGCTCATGCCTGTAATCCCAGCACTTTGGGAGGCTGAGGTGGGCAGATCAAGAGGTCAGGAGTTCGAGACCAGCCTGATCAACATGGTGAAACCCTGTCTGTACTAAAAATACAAAAATGAGCTGGGCATGGTGGCACGCACCTGTAATCCCAGCTACTCAGGAGGCTGAGGCAGAAGAATCGCTTGAACCCGGGAGACGGAGGTTGCAGTGAGCAGAGATTGCACCACTGCACTCCAGCCTGGGTGACAGAGTGAGACTCCATATCAAAAAAAATAAAAAAATAAAAAAAAACACCTAGATTTTGGGGAAACTTTCACAAATGCTTGTGTCTATCTCAGTAGTGTTAATGAGTATTGATTTGCTATGGGCAAAAAAAAAAAAAAAAAAAAAGGAAAATAATCTACCTTGGAACTCAAAGCCATCAACTTGACTGATATTCTTTCTGGATTAGTTTCCATCATCTCTCCTCAGCCTGTTGCCTGGAAATGAGGGAAGGCAGAGGAGAAGATATTTTAGAAGTGAAAAAATATACTAGTCATAATTCAGACTATTATCCCACTAAATTAAACCTAAATGTTTATAAAACACCAGAAAAATCTAGGGTATTGCTATCACTTTTCAATAAAATTGATTATGTGAGCTCCCTGAGGGCAAGTGATAGGTCTGTCTTGTTCACTGCTATATCCTCTGTGCATAGAATTGTGTCTGCTATATGATAGACATTTCAGAAACATTAGTTGAACAAATGAATTAATAAAGTTCTCGAACAACCTTCTTCCTACATTCAGATGATAGTTGGCTTTACTAATTTTCAGAAACACATCAAGAACCTGTGATGCTTATCAAACAAGGGAAAGCCTGTCTATGAAAGAGCGATTAGGTTGGTTCACTGGTGTTCCAAAAGTCAGAGAAGGGACCAGTTGATGCAGACTCCAAGTGGGCACGTTTCAGTTCCTTAAAGGAAATGTTTGACAGCTACAGTACAGCAATCACAGAATCATCTGCCTTAGGATCTCACAAGAAGCAAGTTAACTTACAGATCAAGTTAGATGAAGACTGAGAATTGATCCTTGGATTTGACAAAATGGAGATCACTGATGACTTTGTCAAGGTGGTTCTAATGCGGCAAACGTCTAGTGAGGGCGAGTATGAGAAAATCTGAGAGAAGAGAAATTGGGTAACATTTAGGATTCTGCTTTAAAGGGGAACAGAGAAATATAGAATAACTGGAAAAGAAGGGTGGGTTTAAGAGAGGGGTTTTGTTGTTTGTTGTTTGTTTCTAATGTAGAAGAAAGAATGTTATGATTGTAGGCAGGTGGGAATAATTCATCAGAGAGGAAAGTTTGATGACAGAAGAATGTGTTGAATTATTGGAGTGACCCCCTTGGATAAGTGATGGAGAAGACGCACAATTCCACTGCACAAGCTGAAGGGGTGGTCTTATCCTGGGGCATGGACAGTTCATCTGTAGTTGTGATGAGGGAGACAGATATCCATCACTGAGTCTAGATGCTGATGAGTGGGTGGATGTAGTGGCTGGCGGTAGTGGAAATTCTCAACAACACTCATTATATGTCATTTCATCATTTGGCTTATGTGTTTTTCTCTCCCATTGGGCTACAAACTCCTTTGGGACAGTGGCTTAGACTTATTTACCCTGTTTTTCTGGCAGTTTTTAGTTACTTGGCATTTAATAGATACATTTAAGTCTAAATGTGACTAAAAGGTACACCTGCATTTTCTGAATACTTGGCTAATACTGGAAGTCTCCGGGATATAGAGGTTGTGGGGGGTATGAGAATGGAAAAGGTTTAAAGACTAATTCCAGCAGTGTTAGTGAAAAAAGAATATGCATTGCAGCTGTGAAAAGGCTGTGACAGGAGCATTAAAAATGTAGGTGGAGTACAGATTTTATGAAATCAGTAAGCAAGTTTTATTAAGAGCCTCCCAGGACCCAACCCTACACTCTGTACTGTTGGGACTTGAAGAGAAGAATGATGTAGGATGGCTCTTGAAGACTTTATAATCTGCCTGTTGTGTCAAAACCTTACATAACCAGGCAGAAGATCACATGGCCCTGACTCAATTATTCCAGGTTATTAGCTAATAGTGTGGGCTCTGAAGTAAAAAATGTCTGAGATTGAATCCAGGCTTTGCCAGGTTGTCATTGAATAAACCTGGATCAGTTATTTTGTCTGTATCTCAGTTTCATTGTCTTTAAAGTAGTAAAAATAGTTTTCACTCATTGTAGGCTTTTATGAGGATTAAATGAGTCAATATATGTAAAACTGAGAAGTGGACACATAGAAGTAACCCCCGCATGTTAGTCACCACTATATTTAAAGGAATAGGTGTGGGTATGTACGGGGCAGACAAGAGGTATGATAGAGAAGGCACACTCTAGAGTGACTGTCTGTCTTCACCTGATTCCACCCAGTGGCTATGTCCTTCTTTCTTCTTGACCCCCGGCTGTGTTGAACCGCAGAAAGGGACTTGTTGACTGAAGCCAGAACAATCAAACTCTCTCACTTAAGAATTTGCCATCAAAATGAGAGACACAGGAATTGATGTTAGTAGGAGCTGAGTCACATTTGTAGCATCAACTTTTATCAAAAAGGCCACAGACTCCTGGTACTGAAGTCCTTGTGATTTCCTCAGCTTGTTTTTCCTGAAATTCAAGTGTTCAGTTTCTTACTTAAGTCTGTGACTACTCCATTTCCAATAAATCCTTTGTCACCTGAAGAGCAAAAGTTTTTTGTTGTTTGTTTGTTTGTTTTTGCCTTGCAAGCAAACAAACTTTTGCATATGTAAATAGATTCCAGGCTCAATGGAGCTCCCGAAGGGAGGGTACTGTACCATGGAGTTTTCAACTCTTAAACAGGCCATGTAAGTCATTTATTTGTTCAGCCAGCATTTAGCGAGATCATTCTGTTTTAGCATTGCTACATATTAGGACTACATGGATGATTCAGATGGAATTTCTGCCTTCAAGGAGCTTGAGTTTTGTAGCCAAGAGATTTCTGTGCTAGATTCAGAAGAAGAAGGGATCACGCTAGTTTTATGGGTTTAGGAGGAGTGAGTGGGTTTCTGGTGGTACCATCAAGTATTACTGAGTCTGGACAAGAGATGTGATCTTTGGGAACACGATTGAGTACCCTTCCAGTGAGCTGTCAAACTCCTGCCTTTATACCTCTCTTCTTAAGCACTTACAAATTATTCCCTTCAAAACGAAATTTGGAAGTCGAAATCTTTGGGGCTGGTGAAAATAATACTACAAACATGCTATTCCATTCATTTGTCAATGGAGGTTAACATACATCTCTCCCAGTTTTGTTTGTTCAATTTTAACATTGTAGCAAGTTTTAGTATCATATTTTCAAGTGGAAATAATTTCTCCACTGTCTGCTCTTCTTTTGTGGTGGTTGGGGGCATACTTTTATCCTAGTTAATCTTTTCAGTTTCATTTCTCACTGTTCCTCTATAAACACTGGGACTCCCATAATCATACTAGCATTCCTTTCATACTCCATGATTTTTTACCTCCATGCCTTTGTTAATACAGTCTCTCCCCACCCGCTGAAAGAATGTCGTCTTCTCGTGACTTTATGCATAAATTACACTTGTCTTTTTCAGCAGAAATGTTGCATACTCCATGAAATTTTTTTAACACTTTTCAGCTAAAAACTTCACTTTTTCGAATTCCAAACGTGCCGCCTGTACTTCTTTTTACAAATTTTATTACTTGATGCCTCATGTCGTAGGTGTTATCTCCAACAGTTATCTGCCTCTCTAAAACTGTTGGAGGACATTGTTATCTGCCTCTCTAAAACTGTTGGAGGACATTTACGCAGAATGTTCTAGAGGCTTTGTCTCATCTCTCAAAACAGTAGCCCCTGCTCAAGGCGTCTTCACAGAGCTTACTTCAATTTCTGAAACTGAAAAACAATGCATATTTTTCTAGGTCCTGATATGTGAAATGTAGACTTTCTAGCTGCTTTGATAGATAAGGTAGAGGAAAAGATGTATTTCCAAGAAGGAGTGAGGTATATGAGCCTAGGTCATTAGGGACAGACAGGCAAAGATGCTTCAATGACTGAGCCAACATGGGGGAGAGGGACAAGGAGGAAGAAGAGCAGGCTGGGTTCCAGAGGTGACAAATCAAAGTAGAAAATGTGTGATGGGTTGGGTTTCCCCGGAAACAGCTGATATGGACATTAGCATGCAGGTTATTTCTTAAGGGCTGTTTCTGGAATTAATACTTGTGAAAAGGAAGGAAAGGAAGCGGGACTGGGAAGTGGAAGATGTTGTGCTGTTATGCAGTCTCAATGGAATCCTCAGCTGATCTTGCAGGAAATTCCGAAGATGAGATAACCCTTCAGAGCTGTCCTGAGTTGTGTCAAGAAGGAAGGCTTTCTCCCCAAGCATCAAGCATCTATTAGAGGTAGGCTACCCCAGGAAGGTGCATGTCCTCTGGCAAGATGACATCATTCCACAGACAGATGAAATGTGACAGCTTTTGGAAGTAGGCTGCCCCAAGAAGGTGCATGTCCTCTGGCAAGATGACTTCTTTCAACAGATGAAATGTGTCTGCCAGCAGCACTTTTAGCAGCTGGAATAGTAAGTCTTTTTGACTATGGGAGGAGGACCTGGGCAGTGCATCATACTGTCCAACACAAGGTCTTTGTGTGCCTAGGGACAACGCAGGTAACTGGAAGCCAAATTGATGAGGCTATAAAATTAGCATTCAGCTTCTGAACAGTGGTTCTAAGTAGCCTCAGTAGGCCTTAGTTTTCATACTGACAATCAAAATTATCCTATGAGTTGCAACCTCTATTTGGGTATGAAAATGCAACTTTACTTGGTGGTCTATTTCTAATTGGAACAATACCAGACAATCTAGTGATATGTGCCATCACATTTTGCACATAGTATATTATTCAGTAAATGACTGTTGAATGAATAAGTGACCAAGTAAACTTTTTGAGTTACTGGAAAGCGGCATACTCTGTTCTATTTTATGAACCTCTCCTTAGCACGTTTAAAGTCTCTTGCATTTTCTTCTCCATTTCAATCCTGGTTTCTACCAGGGCTGTCCAGTCTTCATGGTCTTATGCCTTGGTTTATTGCCTTTTCTCTTTGGATTTGTAAGGTACCTTTTCTATACAGCATCTCTTTTCTTTGGCATTGAAGAGAATATTGCTCCATTTTCTTTTTGCTCCCAAGGGGTGTTTGTATGTGTGTTTGATCTCCAGAACCTTGCTCCTATCCTGGAATGAAAGTGTCTGATTTACAACATCCCATCTTCACCACCCAGGCACAGATAGATCCTTGTGAAAACTCAAATAAAAGTATATATAAAGGAAGCGGTCTCTTTGCAATGTCTTTTGGCCAACCACCTGCATCTTACTTGAGCCCTTCCTGCTTGAATCAAAGCCTTGTGTGGTCTAGGGCTTGTTTCCTGGCTTTGGTAAAATTCAAAGATTTGGTAAAATCCAGACAGAATGAGAAAGTCACAGATACAAAAGAGGATAAGTTAACTTGAGGATCAAAACAGGTAGTTCTAGGCAGTCATGATCCAAGATGAGTGAAAAGGGGTGAATTAAAAATTAATTAACCTTCTGTAATCTGCAGTTTCCTCATCTATCAAGTAGAGATAATAGTATCTAATTAATATATGCTATTAGGATTAAATGAAGTTATATATATTTTTTATAAATGAATTTATAGATATAATTATATATATAGACACTTAACATAGTACCTGTTGAGAAGTCCGTCTTTAACAAGTGGACATTTTATTGTTTAATACAGATTGTTATTATTAGAATTCAAGGATGGGGAATACAGCAATGTATTAAATAAAATAGAAATCTGTTTAGAAGCATTTAAAGACATTGGCAATAGTAGCAACGACAAACTGGGCTTCAAGTCAGCAGAGGACAGATTTTTTTAAATATGTTTATCAGTCAAAGAGATGAGGTGCTGGACTGGGACTCAGGATAACTGGCATCTAAGCAAGCCTCTTCCCACAATGATTTTGGGCAAGCACTTCAACTTTCCAAGGATTCATAGAATCATATTTTAAATAATAGTATAGAATAGACAGTTATTGCTCTCCAAATATTTAATGTGCTTCTCTGTATCCTTCAGCTTTCCTCACAGTTCAGTCACAAATAGCACTGACCAATGAGCTGTGTTTGGAAGTGATGTGTATATTCTTAAGAATAGATGTGTGGCAAGGACAGAAAAGCAAACACAGCATGTTCTCACTCATACGTGGGAGCTGAACAATGAGAACACATGGATACAGGGAAGGGAACATCACACACAGGGGCCTCTCGGGGGATGGGGGTTGGGGGAGGGATAGCATTAGGAGAAATACCTAATGTAAATGATGAGTTGAAGGGTGCAGCAAACCAACATGGCACATGTATACCTATGTAACAAACTTGCACGTTGTGCACATGCATTAAAAAAAAAAAAAGAATGGATGTGTGGTCTTCAGGTTCTTTCTTTCCCTGCTATGGTGAGTATGGAGGGTATGGGTTGAAATCAAGTAGACACAAAATAGGACCAACTTGAAATACCTGAGTTACCACATGGAAGAGAGGTGCCCTAGGGCACTACTGTACTTTCAGTGTGAGCAATCTATTATGATAATAGTATATGCAAGTTTTCATATTAAGCCATTGAGATTGTATCCTATTCTGATGAGCATAAATGGCATAGGATTAGATTAAGCTTGTCCAACCCATGGCCCTTGGGCTGCATGTGGCCCAGGATGGCTTTGAATGCAGCCCAACACAAATTTGTAAACTTTGTTAAAACATTATTTATATATATATATATATATATCTCCACATATATATATATATTTTAGCTCATCAGATATCATTAGCATAAGTGTGTTTTATGTGTGGCCCAAGACAATTCTTTTTCTTCCAATGTGACCTGAGGAAGCCAAAATATTGGACAGCCTTTAATTAGATGATACCCAAGATTTATTCCAGCTGTAATAGCTCTCATTCTGACCATTAGGATGAATGGAGAATGTGAACACTGTGTATAAACATAGCTCTGTCATATTTGTGCTCACTACAGAACTTAGGAGCCACTTTATAAAGGTTTTATTTTATCACAGGTGTGATGATTGGGGCCATGCCAAGAGTTTTGACCTTTCTGTTTTTTTAAAACACATATACATGTGTGTGTACATGTATGTGTGTTATATTGATGTGAACAAAGATTTCTATTACTGCTTTTAACCAATTTTTCTTCTTATATACTCAAAGTGAGATTAATACACAATGGCTCATGGCACTAATTTTAAAAAAGTAATACCAACTTAGTGATAAGGAAAGGAAAGTGGGATAAAAAAAGATTCAATAAGGCAAGTAATTAAATGATATCGCTTTTTTGCATTTAAATTCTAAAATAAGTAGACATATATGACTGTGTATAATTACAGTGTTATGCCTAAAACAAAGATCATATAAAAATATTCACAAGTTTCAACTGATGGCAAAGTTAATCTGAACTGGAAGTATACATTTCATCAAGAGCAATCACAATACGTAGACATACACACATATCCTCAAACTGCAAATCTATGTGAACGTTAACTATATTAATAATAGTAGAGCTAAATAGCTAAGAGATTGAGTTCTGAAATAAAACATTTTACTACCTGGGTAAACTTACAAAAGTTATTTACTATCTCTAAGACTCAATTATCTAAAATATAAAAAAGTAAATAACAGTAGTATAATACTAGGACCTATCTCATGGGGTAATTCAGAGAGGATAATTGCTAATGATCTATGAAAAGTGCCTAACATAATGCCTGGCATAGAGAAAGCACTAATAAATGTCAGCTATAGACATAGTTAAATCACCTCAAAGAGAAAAGTATACCTTAGGTAATACAAGATTGTTTATCTTTCTGGCTAGCAAGACCATGTGATCTGAAGGATGTAAAGTTACTTCTATATTGATGTGGTATTTTGTACCAGATTACTTTCTAACTGGAGAGTTTTCTATAGAGCTAAATACCTTGCCATAGTCTGAAAGTGGATATTAGTTCCTACCTTTCTCCACCCAGCCCTTCAGAGACATCACTTACTTCTTGAATGGGGCACGTTACACGTCAGATCTACAGAAAGGTCCAAAGGGGTGAAATGACTGCCTTATCTTCACTTGGGATTTTCTTTCGTAAGTTCATAGTGTATCTTTTTTTTGTCATTGAAAATGGATCTATTTTCTAAATGCTTAATGATGTGTAAGAAATGATCTTTTACCTATTGCACACAGTAACTGAAAAACTGACTAAAATTAGGATTCTAACATTAAAATTAACACTAATCGGCCAAGCACGGTGGCTCACGCCTGTAATCCCAGTACGCTGGGAGGCCGTGGTGGGTGGATCACGAGGTCAGGAGTTCGAGACTAGCCTGGCCAATATGGTGAAACCCCGTCTCTACTAAAAATACAAAAAAAAAAAAAAAAAAAATTAACTGGGCGTGGTGGCACATGCCTGTAGTCTCAGCTACTCAGGAGGCTAAGGCAGAAGAATTGCTTGAACCTGGGAGGCGGAGGTTGCAGTGAGCCAAGATCACGCCATTGCACTCCAGCCTAGGCAATACAGTGAGACTCCATCTAAAAAAAAAAAAAAATCACACTAACCAAAAGAAAGATTGAGTAGCTATATGAATATCAGACAATGCAGACTTCAAAACAAGAAATATTGCCACATGTGAAGAGAGGTATTTAGAAATAATAAATGGGTCAATTCATTAATAAAATACAACAATTCTAAGTATATGTGCTCCTAAAACCAGAGCATTGGAAAAAAATGAAAAAAAATCTGATAGAACTAAAATGAGAAATAAACAAATCCACAATCATGATTTCTCTTTTTAAGTTCTATCTGATTTTGAAAAAAAAAATCTGATTGAAAAAGTATACAAGTAAATGGGGTTAGACATTTAACAAGTAATTCTGAAATAAATGAATATTTATATATCACTCCTTACACAAAAATAAACTTCATAGAGATATTACAGATATAAATTTAAAAGTAAGAACTATAAATATTTTACTAGAAAGAATAGAGGAAAACCTTTATGACCTTGGGTTAAGCATGTTTGGTAGACAAGAGGCAAAAAGCTCTAAGCATAAAGAAGAATTTTGTGATTTATTGAACAAAATTATTTTTAAAAATCCAGTCATCAAAAGATCCCATTAAGTAAATGAATGTGCAAGTCAGACTGAAAAATTGCAAAATATTTTATTGACAATAGACTTGTATAAAAGCTAGATAAAGAGCTCCTACAAACCAATAACAAAAATAAAAACAACCCAATAAAAATGGACAAAAGTTGTGCACAGACACTTTTTAAATAAAAACATAAAAATGGTTAATAAGCACGTGAAGTTTAACATCATTATTTATCAATGGTGTGCAAACAAAAATCACAATTAGACAGCATTTCATACTCCCTATAGTGGCTAAGATTAAAAAGGCTGACTGTATCAAATTATGGCTAGGACGTGGAGCAACTGGAATGCTTAGACATTGCTGATGGAAACAGGAATGTCACAGTTATTGTCATGCAGCCATTCTACTCCCTGATACTTACCTAGGAGGAATGAAAAAAAATGTGACTACAGAAATATTGTCTAAATTGTTTCTAGAAGCCTGATTTTTAATAACCAAAACCCAGAAACAGATCAAGTATTCACATACAGGAAAACAGATAAAGAAATTGTGGTATAGTCAAACAATAGAGTATTACTCAAAAAGAAATTAGAGTAAATTGGTTATACACATTTAACATGAATGAATTACCAAAGCACTAAATTGAGTGAAAGGAGGCAGATATAAGAGAAAAGATAATGTAGATTTCATTTTTATATGAAATCTCCTAACAGTCAAATCTAATCCATGTTCCCAGAAATCAGAAACCAGTTCACAATTCTTTCCTTTGCTAATCCTATTTACTGGTAATCTTACCATATACAATTTTCGTATAGCGGACTTTTTCTTTTTGTAGTTCCCATTTCAACTCCCTTCTTTTTTTAAGCCTGTTTTTAGATTTCTACTAGATACTTTAAAACACTTATTGAAAGCTGCTATCTAATAGATCCTCAATCTATGCAATCATTGAATTTGCTTCTTATCTTGATTCTTTCTTAGCTTTACCTTCATGTTTCTTAACACTTCAAGTGTCTTATAATTGTTAGTGTATGTCAGGTCTTATGTGTAAATAACTGTAGAGACTGAAGTAAATAAGGCTTTTCCATGGAAAGGTCACACATTTTCTTTTCAAGGCTGCTCATGCAGAAGCCTGAGTCAATCTTGCCTGTAGTGGGGCTGAGTCTGGGCTTTATGTTTGCTTTATTTAGATTATGAACACCACTGGCTTCTAATGATTTCAGATCAGAATTAGCAACTTCTTCTCACCTGGCTGGGGATCTGAGCACCAGGGAGGCTCTGGAGATCTCTTTGTGGTTTATAATCCAACCGCCAGTTTTCTAAATATGTAAAATATCTCTCTGCATTACACTCTGCCAGATTTTTGAGTTTCTGGGGAGTTCCCCCCTTTTCTCAAAGATGTCCCTGGCTTTCTGATTTCTTGGGAGATTAATCTCTTCCCTGCTGTCTTGTTCAGCCTTTAGAGGCCGGTTCGTGATTTGACGGCCTGGAGAGTCCCCAAAGGAATTCTCTCTTTCCCCAACTCCGCTTTCAGCATCTTCTGCCCTGCACTCTGCTCCAATCTTTGTCATCCATTGCTTCATACTTTGTGTTGGCCTGAAGTACTCAAAGAGGTTTCTCAGTTCTCACCCTGAATGCCTGTAGATATGTCCAGACTCATTGTGTGGCCAGAGTTCCTTGAGATTGCAAATCTCCACATCAGCTCACTCTGCCATTAAAACTTCATTAAACCTTGAGATGATTTCTCCTTCTCCATCTATGGTGAATTCTGCCTTTTGCCAGACAATACAGATAAAAGCAACAGAGGCGCTCTTCTTATTTAGAAGAGTTTGTTATTCTCTGGAATTTAGTTCATTTAGACATTCTCATCCTCAGATTTCTAATGTGTTCTTTGATCTTAACAGCTATAATTTTGCAGTTTATTCTGCTTCTAGTGAGATTGACAGATTCTTACTCCTTTTTTACATCCTAATCAAAAGCCTACACTTTCATATTGCCACTATCGTTATTTAATGTATTACTACCCAGGTTAGGTGTTGTCAAAGAATGGCCTGCATGACAAATCCAACTACCCCTGTGTTTCTATATCCTTCAAGCTAAGTCTGGCCCTTTATATGAAATGTTCACTAACCCCCAACCTAGACTATGACATGTTCTGTGTCATAGGATGGTTTTATCTTTCCCGTTTAAAAGAAGGATATTCATTTTGTAGTGTGTTTGCACACATGGAGCAGGAAAAGGAATGTTGTGGAGAGAAGAGAAGAATGTGTGAGCGGGACAAAGAGATTGTGCAGGCCACACATGCTGTCTTTGGGACAGCTTTCCTTTGGCTTCAAATTAAAGAGGCATGTAAGAGCTGTAACATCTCTTTGACATGATTTTCTGGAACAGTTGTTTTGGCATTTGGACTGAGGATATAGTTTTGGCCAACCAATGTTGTCATATTTTGAGGACACTTTATCTCTACCATAAGGAATCTTAGTCCTGAAAGCCCTTTCTCAGTAACAGTGGTGCTACAAACAGGATTAACTCTGTATGTACTCTGTGAAGAGAAGTCACTGGCTCAGCATCCCAGTTAAATGACTTCATGTCTGGGCTTACCATAAATGCCTGCTGTTTTGATGTCTGTGCTGCCGAGATGGGGTCCTGACAGACACAATGCCCCTTTATCTAAAGCCATTCAAATCCTTTTTCCTGTCCCCTTCCTTAGTTATCTCTGCTCCAGATGACTAGGTGATGGCTGCTGAAAATAGAGTAGAGAAGAGGTCACTGTCACTGTGGTCAGGAGCACATCATTTAAACGTGTGAAAGGGAAGCTTGAAATCTGTCAATTCCATATTCCTCACTTTGCTTTCTTGTGCTTATGAATATATATGTCCACAATCATTTGCTATGTTTAAGAAAGCAGGAAGACCAGGTACAGTGTCTCACACCTGTAATCTCAACACTTTGGGAGGCCAACGCAAATCCAAGGAGAATTGCTTGTGCCCAGGAGTTTGAGATGACAGTGCACTATGATTGTGCCACTACACTCCCGCCTAAGCAACAGAGCAAAACCCTGTCTCTAAAACCAAAAAGAAAAGCGAATTGTAGCTTTTCTCCTGTCACCAATTAATGAATGTTTGCTGAGCATTTATTAAGTGCTAGGACTTCTGGGGGATGTTGCCTTCTAAACCTTCCAATATTCTTGTTGCCATAATGGCTGTTCATACACGTCTTTTTATACATCCTCATCGCATCCCTATAAGTCACCAATCATTATTATCATCATGATTATCACCATTGTTAATTTTATTTTCTAAATCAGGAAAGTAGGACTGAGAGAGAATTAATAAATTGTCATGTGTTATAGTTAGATATGTATAACTGGAACCCAAACCAGGTCACCAGATTCTGGATCCTGAATTCTGGATTCCAGGTTCTAGCTTCTGCACCACAATTGATTCTCAAACCTATAACTTACTCTTGGGCATACTTTTTTTGGCTGGGCGGAGGGTGGGGGGGGGGGGCAGGGAATGACGTCTCATTCTGTCACCCAGGATGGAGTGCAGTGGTGCGATCTCAGCTCACTGCAACCTTCAGCTCCCGGGTTCAATTCTTGAGCATACTTTTGATGAAACACATGGCAGGGTTTTCACTTTTTATTGGCTGCGAGTATACCACAGCTCTTAGAATAGATGCATTCTAGCCATGCTTGTAGAAGCCCCTTATCTAACATCTGTCCTTTGGAGCTTCAAGAATGGCTCTTTGTCAATGCCAATGAATTTGCAACCATGGAGGTTAGATCCCAAATTAATTCTTGGAATACTTCAGGAAGGAAATAGGCCATATGATTTCCAATAGAATTATCAGCACAACATAGCACATAGATGAAAGAGTTGATGACTAAAAACAGTCGAAGTGTAAATTTTCTGGTAATATTAGGGACTCATTGAGGACTATGGATAAAAGTCTGCTTAGATATCATCTCATCATATTCCATTGGTTTTTGGATAATGGATCTGAAATTCAGAGCAGTTAGGCCAAATGTCCAAAATCATTTACTTGTTTATGAGGAGACTTCATCCCTATTTTCTATCTCAAAGTCCATACTCTTTCCATAGCACTACATTGATTACACAACTGCACAATACTGTGCAATTGTCTCTTCTGCACATTTAACTTTCATAAATGAAACCGTATTCAGCACCTGTCAAAAACAGACAAAAGGAAATTGACAATTTTCAAATGCAAGTACCACCACCCTGACTTAACTCCACGAGCATGTCCTTGCGTGAGCATGAACTGTGAGTTATCTGCTTTCTCCTTGGCTAATCTTCTATCTTCTATCTCTTGGCCTCACTGTAATATCATACAATTTGTTAACTTTTTTTTTTTTTTGGTACAAATCTAAGCCCAGTACTTCATTGCTGCTCAAAGAAACAGCAATCTCTTTGAAAACTGAAGAAAAAAACTGGCTTAGACATCTCAGAATTGAGTATTTTAGGTGCTCTGGGTCAAAAATTTCCAATAGATTTTCAAGGGAAATTGATACAAAACACAGTTTTGTTTCTTTGTATTGATTTCAGAATGAAATCTTTGCCTCTCCCTCATTTCATTTCTAGTAAATGGGGTTTTATAATTTTTAAATTAACAACAGCCCCTTTCCTCCAGCAAAGTATAACTCAATCTTCTTAAGGGAAAAATATATTTATTAAATATTGAATCTTATTTAAGTGCTCCTGTCCTAGACATAATGCTTTCTTCTCTCTCTGTGGTCATAATTGTGAGTTTAATTCATTTGGAAATTCATAATATATATTAGTCCATCTCACTTTGGCCTGATCTCTTCTTTAAATCCTTTTTTGCTTGTGGCTTATCTCCTCCACATCTAGACTTTAAGTTACTTGAAGGTGTTGTACCTTATGTCTCATTTCTGTAGTGTCTTGCATACTCAAGGCAGCCAATAAATACCTCTGTTAGAACACATATCTGGAAAGGCACCTCCCAATAGAAGTAGTATCCCAAAAGAATGAAATTTTTCCTTTTGTTAAGCACTTCAGATACATTATTGCAAAAATGCTAAGGGCTAAACATTTTGAAGAGAAAGGGATATCTCAAATATAGAAACTGAGGCTGGGAGAGGATCAGTGAGCTGCCACAAATCAGGCTGCTAGTAAGTGTGGAGCAGGCGTCTGATTGCACCTGCCTCGTGCCAGCACAGGTGTTCATGCCTCATCCGCTGATGGATCTGTGCCACTGCTGCTTGCTGAGAAGAGAGGTCAGGCAAGCCTTTGCACAAGCCGTTCCCTCTGCCTGGGACATCTTTCCTAAGCATTATTCATTCACCAAGATCAGGATTAAATGTCCACTACCTCTTGAGGTGGAACCATCTTCAAGCAAAATTTGCCTTTCTCTCCCCTGGGCTCATATCTGTACCTTGTAAGAATGCATGAATTTCTTTCACTCCATCATAGCCTTCATCAGCCTTGGTGGTAAATATTTGTCTACTTGTCTGGTTTTTTTTGTTCATTTGTTTGTTTTTTCACTGAAATGAGAGTTCTTTCAGGATAGAGACTGTGTTCATTCAATCTCCCTACCACCAACTCTAGCAGGTGTTTAATTTACATAATGAATTAAATTTCTCCTTTTACTATATGAGTACCTTCTCATGACTCCATTAAGGAAAAGAACAGTTCAAACCTTCCACTGGTCCACAAGATGCCTCACTGCTGTATAGACTCTAAAGTCCGGTAGACCTCAAAGATTCATTGAGTTTGACCTGGACATTTGGAGATTGAGAGGCCATATCTCTACTGCTGTATTTTCTCCCATTAGAGAGGATAAAGGAAGCCAGTCATTCTTTCAGACTTTGCTTTGTGAGTCTCCAAAAATGCTGCACACAAGCTTGTAAATGATCTCACCTCCAAAGCCCTGATGAGCTAGCTAGAGAGGATTCGTCTCTGAGGCACTGTTTGTAATCATTAAATAGTTTCTTAGGTCTACATCCCAAAATGATCTCACCTCCAAAGCCCTGATGAGCTAGCTAGAGAGGATTCATCTCTGAGGCACTGTTTGTAATCATTAAATAGTTTCCTAGGTCTACATCCCCAGGAGAGTTCCCTTGCACAGCCCTACAAGTTTCCAAACAGATAAGGGGTCATGAATTATAACATAGATGAACAGACAAGCCCTTCAATCACTGGCATATTTACTTCCTTTTTCTACAGTAGAGAGAAGTAGACCTCCCCTAGCCAAGATAATTCCCTTGACATTTGCATGTGCACAGCTGGCTTTGGTGGCAGCAAGATGCCTTAGGCCCTAAGCTTTGAAGGAACTGACAGAGAAAGTGAATTCTCTATCGTAAAGCCCTGTTAGACCTTTGTAACCTTGTGGAAAGGTGAATGATTCTGGCCTGTGGTCTATGGCAATGCCTAGGAAAGATGTCCAGTCCCAGCAGCTTAAAGCCAAAGGATGAGTGGTCACAAGATTCCAGGGACCTATAGCTTTGAAACGCTAGGGCTACAAGGAGCTTTATAAACTCTCATTACTTCTCTATATCCAAGGCTTTAAGATAATGTTGATTTCTCCTTTTCCTTTCACACCATCATAACCAATCAGGTACTAACCCCTCGGGACTGGGGACTCATTTTTGTTTGTTTTGTCTTTTCCAGTTTCCTCTCTCTCCTCTTTTCTTGTCTTCATTGCCCACAGTATGTGTTAATTTTCTAACTGAGCTCCCTGTCTCTGGTGTCTCCCTATATCCCCTTCCAATCTGTGTTCCACACGCCTGCCATTTAGCCTCCCAAACTACAGCAGAATATTGAAAAAAGAGAAAATAGTTTGAGTTGGACATACATGGTAAAGCAAATCAGGAAATTTGCTTTACCAGGTACAAGTCCCTTGACTTCTAGGTTTCAGTGCTTCTATCTGTTAAAAAAAAATAAAAAAATAAAGCAGTATGTTCATGCCTGTAATCCCAATACTTTAGGAGGCCAAGGTGATGGGCGGATCATGAGGTCAAGAGATCGAGACCATCCTGGCCAACACAGCGAAACCTCATCTCCACTAAAAATACAAAAATTAGCTGGGTGTAGTGGCGCATGACTGTAGTCCCAGCTACTCAGGAGGCTGAGGCAGGAGAATCGCTTGAACCTGGAAGGCGGAGGTTGCAGTGAGCCAAGATCGCACCACTGCACTCCAGCCTGGTGACAGAGCGAGACTCTATCTCAAAAAAAAAAAAAAAAAAAAAAAAAGTATTTTCCCTAAGAGTACCATTGTAAGATTAATATCATGAATCATGAATTTCAAACAACTAGCAGGATGTATGAAATAATGTGGATGCTCTGCTCCCTTATTAAACTAATAACATTATTATGCTAACCATTCCCCTCCTTAAAAAACCACAATGACTCCCTATGTATGAAGACATACGTATATACACACAATTGCAATGAAAGGTAGTATATCTTTATATGTTATACACACTTACACAGCTTTCTATATCCTGGCTACGACTTCTACATTGCTAGTAGAATAAAATCCAAACTCCTAACCCTACATTCAATTCAAAAATGAGAATCAATCCATCTATCTCTCTAGTTGTTCTTCCATTCTGCTTCTTCAGTACCAGATGCTTCACCCAAATCATACAACCCACTGAGCCTCAGGCTATCTCTTTTCTATGGCTTAATTTTTGCTATTTTTTTTTCACCTTGAAGGACACTTTTCTTGTGTCAGAGTATTAAAATCAGCCCCATACTTCAAGGCCTCTTGCAGATTCCTCCTCCCTCATAAACTCAGAGTTAATCACTCTGTTGCTGAATGATATTCATAAATTATCTAACATTTCTCTGGCTTTTGTCATTTTCCTCCTTGCATTGTTGTTAATGCATACACATACCTGTTCTGTCCTTCAGAGCAGCTGCTGTGTTTTATTTAACTTCCTACCCTCAGAAGCAAGTATAGTGAATGGCACCAGCGTATGTACCCATTAAATGTTTGTTGAATTGAATAGAACTAAATTAAATTATTAGATCTTGAGCAATTGTAGGGTACATCTCATGCCTTTTAATCTTGTTGTTACCCTTCTCTAATGCTGCTAAGCTTCTGTATCCAGAACCTGTAAGAGAGTTACAAGGGTTTCATGGACAGCTGCAATCTTGGAAGGAACCTGGATGCTCTTCACTTCACCAGTGGACCCTGTGGAGTGACCCTCCTCCCTATGGAGGGCTCAAGATGCCGCCTTTCTGTTCTAATCTATTATGTACCGGGGCAGAACCACAGACTTATCTGCCATTTCACTCTGAGTGCAAAGAAATGACCAGAGATTCTTGATTGGTGCAGTAATAACAAGAATTTCCTAGAGAATTACCCTAGAAAAAATGTCTGGTTTCTTACCTAAAACTTCACAATCCACTTAAGAAACAAAGATATTTTCTTCTTCTCATGTTACATTTATTCACAGTCTGAATTTGCCGGGAGGCTGGAATGATTGCCAAGCCTTGTGCAGCTGGAGTGTCACACAGTAACACGTGAAGTTTACCATTTCAAGAAAGAAGTGGGGATGACAAATTCTGTTTTTTCTGGGGGCCAAATAAGAATAAGTGCTCTTTTATTTTTAGCAGAAGAGAATTTGGTTAAAAGTAAGGAAGACCTGTCAGATAACAAATTGTTTAAGTATGCAAAAAACATACAAAATGAGTAATAAGGTTTCTTTATTATTGCTAGAAAACATTAGGATTTATCTATTCATCTACCTGTATGATTGGCTGCATTATGAAAATGTGGAAATAGACCAGGAACCTCTATCAATTCTTATATGTCATAATAAGGTTATAATAATACAGTACAGTATAGTAGTCATAGTTTCCTCATCTGCAAAATGGAGAAGTTAATGAAATTATATTGACTGCTATATTTATTATTTTATTTATTGGTAGAAATAGACTTAGAGTTGCATGTTTTCATACATATCACAAGATTATGTAACATACAGGAAAAATAAAATTATTCATGCAATATACTTAGTGTACTCTCAATCTCAATATACTTAGTGTCTTAACTAAGGGCATATAGTAAACCCTTAGTTAATAAATGATAATTGAGGATGAAGATGGAGGAGGAGCAGGAGGAGGAGGAGAATTGAAAAGATGGCTACATATATAAAAATTGTTTTCTAAGGGACGTAGCTGGGGTCTCCTGTATTCAACATGGAATGAGAACATGATCGTGAACTTACTAGCCATATTATTTTGGGAAAGTTACTGAAATTCTTTGGATTTTGGTTTTGTCTGTAATTTTGGGGTGACATTATGTACCTCACAAGAGGTTATAAAAATCCAATGAAAAAACATAGCACAAGTTTTGGTACACACTAGGCACCTCTACATGTATCTAGAAATGAGTAAATGGTGGAAATTTGAATTCTCTTTATCCATTCCAACAAATGCATAAAATGATAAATAGAGTCCTCAGCATAAATGCATTTGTTCCACTGGTAAGCCCAGACACAGTCCCAGCCCTACATTTGGAGCAAGTCACCACTCCTTTCATGGTATATTTTGACAAATACCAAGAAGTTCCTTCCATGTCATCATGAAATCTCACTACTAGCAGCTTTCTACATGTCATTATCCCTCTCTCTGTGAGCTTTTAAATTAAATGTAAATCATCTTATTAAGTGTCAATATATCAAATTTTTGGTGCCTTAGGAAAGGAAAATTCTTTCAGTGAGCAATTATTAAGCATCTCTTTATGTTCCAACCTCTGCACTAAGAAGAAATTCCTGGTTGCTTTCAAGATTCAGAGCATGTACTGGTGTTCTGGAAAAGTTAGAGGGGCTAAGCATTGAAACAGTAACGGGTGTTCCCAAAGCTGCGACCTCGTCTTTATTAAATGAATGAAGATCCGTGGCTTTGGGTGAGGCAAAAACATTTGGCACAGTGAGGTTCCCTACAAATTCTTAATATCTATGGGCATACAACCCACTTAAGGTTTACTATTGCTCTTACATAGCATTTTTCTGTAAAATAAAACAAGTAATGTAACCTAAAAGAAAGTTAAGAATAATTGTCTTTTATTTTAGATATTTCTAAGAGTGCTGAGAAAGTAAGAATGTGCCAGTATGTAATACTTCATAAACCTAACTATCCTGAGGGAATGCTTAAACACGTGCATGCATGGAAGCACTCCTAACTATGCATGGCAGGCAATAAGAAGCCATTGAACTTGCAATGTCGAAGATATTGAGATGTCTTTGCAGATCAATTTGCTGTCCTGCTGAACTCTATTTCCTGCCTGTTCTTTGATTCATGTGCACTTGCCCGCCCACAGAAAGTTGCAGAGCTTCCGATCCTTTGGATTGCTGGCACTTGGGACAAAGAAGTGCTTGTTTTTTTGCTCTCTTCCTTTTTACAATGCACTTCCCCCACCTCCAAGAGTTAACCTGCCCTACCAGAGCCAGGGAGAAGGAATTAAAGAGAACATGTAAAAAAATGGGAGGGTGATGGCTGTGCCCAGATTTCAGCTTTTGTTCTCATCTTAGGCCTTAACTGCTTGCTCCAATAACTTTGAGGAATTGGAGACAGAAGAAGGAAAGAATTGGTACTTGCTGATGTTATCGAGATCTTACCCACCAAAGACACCATTTAGGACCTGGCCTGCTCAGAATTACCTTGTCCTATAGGTCAAGTGCACCAAAAGGGTTGGCCACAGCTTAACAATTAATTAGCTGGGATTCTTCTCAAGATATCACACGTAATGGTCAGTTCTGACAAAGAGCAACTCATTCCATCAGTCTCAAACTGGTCTACCTCCTTTCAATCAACTGCACAGTGAGAGGCCAGAGGGATCCAGGTATGTGCTGGAGCTGGCTTGTGCAGGTCCTCAAGAGCTGATTGTGAACACTCAGTGTACAGTGATGGTCAGGGAGGTTGAAATGAGCCACCAAGGGAGTATTTACACCATGAGAAACAGCACACACACAAAATTGGGGCTTTTCTTTTTTCTTCTGTTGCATTCCCTCTCTCCCTCCCTCCCTTCTTACTTTCTTCCCCTCTCTCCCTCCCTTTCTTTCTCTCTCCTTCCCTCTCTTCTCTTTCTCCTTTTATTTATATATAATGTTCATCTATTTATCTATCTACACACACACACACACACACACACACACACACACACTTGCCTAAAACCCTGTTATGCTGTGGGCTGGACTAGGTGCCTTTAAAAAAACAAACAAACAAACAAAAAAAACCCAACATTTTTTGCTTCCCCATAATACTCTTTCTTTTTTAATTACTTCTTAGTCACATGTGTATTTATTGGTTCTTCAATTCTCCACCCTCACCCTATGTTAAGCTTCTTGATGGCAGGAACTTAGCCTTATGCAGTACATAGAAGGCTCTCTCTCGCTCTCTCTCTCTCTCTCTCTCTCTGTCTATATATATATATATATATAGACAGAGAGAGAGAGAGAGAGAGCGAGAGAGACACACACACATACACACACACACACACATTTTTTGCAGATAGGAAGAAGGATGGAAAGAAGCAAGGGATAGGATTTTGTGGAAGTTCCATATTGCTAATTATTGAGTGGGAAATATCCCTGGGCAATTAAAATATGTACTTGGATCTTTTAGGCCAGTGTTCTGGGAAACAGGTGCACAAGTCTTGATGTTCTGTATGTGACCCAGATGGCCCACATGGTCCCCTGACTTGGATCATTTTTCTCCCCTCAAAGGGCTTCCTTTGCTTCAAAGGGCTTTAGATTCATGTATGAGTTTTTTTTTTTTTTATTGCTGCTGTAACAAATTACCACAAGTATAAGTGGCTTAAAACAACACAGATTTTTTTATGTTGCAGTTCTGGATTTCAGAAGTATAAAATTTAAGTTACAGGTAGGACTGCATTCCTCCTGGAGGCTCCATGGGAGAATCTGTTTCCTTGCCTTTCCCAGCTTCTAGAGAATAACTACATTCCTTGGCTTGTTGTCCCTTTCTCTATTTTCAAAGCCAGCAGTCTAAACTCTTTTTTTATTGACCTCCTGCCTCCGTCTTTTAAGAACGCTTGTAATTATGTTGGACCCACACAGAGAATCAAGGATAATCCCAATATCCTTAATTTCAACACATGCGCAAATTCCTTTTACCATGCAAGGAGACATAATCACAGGCTCCAGGGATTAGGATGTAGACATCATGGGGGCAGGGAGGGGCACACATTTTCAACCACAAATGGGCAATTTTCTTCCCTATTTGTTAAGACAATAGCAAACGAACCAAACTGAAAGGCCACAAAATGAGCAAGAGTACTTTATATACTGTAAAATATTTTGCTCAGAGAGCCCCATGATGATGGAGATTATTCCTTTCTTTTTATTTGGCCCTGTCTCCTTCCTGTGGAAATCAGATTGATTCTTTAGACATTCTCTTGATTCCCTAGACATCGTAAGAGCAAACCACATACTAATCTCTCTTTATCTTCATTAAGTGGACACTCTAGAAGGCCCTCACTTGGCTAACGACAGCTTGCCTATACAGATGTCTTCCTGGGCTCTCTACAGCACACATTCAGGGCACGGGTCTTGTAACTGCCCAGTGGGTTCTTCTTGCCCACTGCCTAGACAGAGCCTATTTATCAAGACAGAAATTGTAATGGAGAAAGAGTAATTCATGCAGAGCCGGCTGTGCTGGAGACCAGACTCTTATTATTACTCAAATCAGTCTCCTCGAGCATTTGGGGATCAGATATTTTAAGGAAAGTGTGGCGGGTATGGGCTCGGAAAGTGGGGAGTGCTGATTGGTTGGGTTGAAGATGAAATCACAGGGGATGGAAGTGAGTTCTTTTTGCTGACTTCTGTTCCTGGGTGGGATTGCAGAACCGACTGAGGCAGTTCCAGGTGGTATCATCTGCTGCATCGGAATGAAGGGTCTGCAAAATATCTCCAGCACTGATCTTAGGTTTTACAATAGTGACATTACTCCCAGAAGCAATCTGGGGAGGTTCAGACTCTTCAGCCAGAGCTTGCATGGCCCCGCAAACCATGATATCCAATCTTGTAGCTAACTTGTTTGTCTTGTAAAGGCAGACTGGTCCCCAGGCAAGGAAGGGGTTTTTCGAGAAAGAGCTATTATCCATTTTGTTTCAGAGTTCAAACTATAAACTAAATACCTTCCCAAGGCTAGTTCAGCCTACAGTCAGGAATGAACAAAGTTTAGAAGTTAGAAGGAAGATGAAGTTGATTAGGTCTGATATAATTTCCTCAGTTAAAATTTTGCAAAGGCAGTTTCAGTCTTAGATGCCCTTAGGAGCCAGACAGGTAGTATAAATGAGAGAAACTGGCCAGGTGCAAGACACAGGGAGTGATAGGGACTGTGTCTAATGAAGAAGTCTTTCTCTGCACAAAAGGTTTAAAGTTGAATGTTGTCTTAAGCATTATGACAGCCAAATGAAACATGGCAACGGGTGGTATATTGTCCTTGGTCCAGCCATTTGATTCCAGTGGGAGAGTCTGGGTGAGGGCTTTATTTTTATCATCTCTGGCAGCTCCTTTTCTGCTGATTCCATTCTCCAAAAAGAATGTGCACTCATTTGAGGCAGAAGCCTCTATGTCTTCATAATTTTCTTATCCTCTTTCCCTTACATCTATATTTTTTTTCTAAGAAAATTTCCGCATGTAGCTATTTCATTAGATGATACATAGAAAATTCTCTGTAAGCCAGCTTCGGTGCCACAATCATCAGCTAATACCCAAAGGGCTGTGGCAATTATCTATTTTGTATTCAGTTATTTATCCAAAATTTACTTAAATATATTTATCATTTTATGTCATCAGTTCTGGCTGAAGTGTTGGTAATCTTAACCCTTACTTCTTTTCCACTGTAGATTTCCTAACAAGGAATTTTATCCAAAAGGAACAATGGCCAGATGAGAATCAAATTCACAATTTAGAAGTATCTGGAAGTAAAATACTTAATGACAACTTACTTGAATGTAGATTGAGAAAACATGAGTTAAAATAAATCTGCTTATGTCTTCAGATACAAATGAAATCTCTGGCTTCCAGATTCCCATGAGTTGAGGTTGATTGGCTGCAAGTGGGCCCAGAATTCACTCATGCAACTAACTCCACAGAGTAGAAGGAATAACCAGAAGGCAGGGGCCAGACACTGTAGAATTACCTTCCACATAAACCCAAAAAGGGAGATGTTTAAGATTATGCAGGGGACTTAAACTTTAAGACAAAGCAACACTGCTCACTAGTAAAACATGGCTCAATGAATGTTCTGGGCTCTGACAAATTACATTTATAGCCCAGTTTAAGGAGGAGTTATCAAGGGACATGTAGAGAAGGATGTGGTGAGTGGCAATGATATATCCCCATTCCTAATATTGTAATATTTACCAAATTCTAGTCCTTTCTATATGGCAGGAACAGTTCTATGAACCTTATCAACATTGTGTCTAATCCTCTGTATATCCATAATATATTGTGCATATGTGTTTCCGCCACTGCACTCATACAAGGCTAGATTCTTAACAGGGCACTTAACTAATGTTTACTAAATAACTATAATGCTTAGAACAAGAAAACTTTAACTATGCTGGGCTGTGTGGATGTTATTTGAGAAAGCCCTTAATCATTGTACCAGATTCCAAGGGCTGCTGTAACAAATTATGACAAAATTGATGGCTTAAAACAACAGAAATGTATTCTTTTTCTTTTTTTCTCAAGACAGAGTCTCGCTGTGTTGCCCAGGCTGGACTGCAATAGCACAATTTCAGCTCACTGAAACCTCTGCCTACTGGGTTCAAGAAATTCTCTTGCTTCAGCCTCGCGAGTAGCTGGGATTACAGGCGTGTGCCGCCACACCTGGTTAATTTTTGTATTTTTAGGAGAGACGGGGTTTTGCCATGTGGCCAGGCTGGTCTCGAACTCCTGACCTGAGGTAATCCGCTGGCCTCGGCCTCCTAAAGGGCTAGTATTACAGGCATGAGCCACCGTGCCCGACCCAGAAATGTATTCTTTTGTAGTTCTGGAGATCAAGAAGTTTGAAATCAAGGTGTCAGCAAGGTTGGTTCCTTCTGCGGCTCTGAGGAGAGAGTGCACCCCATGGCTCTTTCCTAGTTTCTGGTGACTGTCAGTGAGCCTTGACATTCTTTGACTTTTAAAGATGTCACTACAATCTCGGCCTTCATTTTCACATGATCTTCCCCTCTATGTCTCTATGTGTCTCAAATATCCCTCTTTTTTTCTTCAGTCTGAATTTAAGGCTCTTCCTAAAAAGCCAGGATAATCTCATCTTGAGATCTTTAATTACATTTTCAGGGACCTTATTTCCAAATAAAGTCACATTCACAGGCACTGAGGGCTAACACTTGGACATATCTTTCTTGGAGACACAACTGAACCTGAAACAGACAACAGTCTTCAGGGGCAGTTGAATAACAGCCAGTGAGAGAGACTCATTCCTATTCAGCTGGGCTTAGCAATGATCATGGGGGCATGCATTTTTAGATTTTAACTTTTGTTGTTTTTTGAGACAGTGTCACTCTGTTGCCCAGGCTGGAGTACAGTGGTGCAATCTTGGCTCATTGCAACCTCTGCCTCACAGGTTCAAGCGATTCTCATGCCTCAGCCTACTGGGTAGCTGAGATTACAGAAGTGTGCCACCACACCCGGCTAATTTTATTGTATTTTTAGTAGAGACAGGGATTCGCCATGTTGTCCAGGCTGGTCTCAAACTCCTGACCTCAAGTGATCCATCTACCTCGGCCTCCCAAAGTTTTGGGATTACGGGCGTGAGCCACCTCACCCAGCCTATTTGGGTTTTTATATCCAAATACCACTAACTGGAGACTGTCTTATTTCCATAGAAGACTTCATCTTAGATAATAGAGAAGTGACATTGCTAAGATAAATTCTCATGATTGGCTAAAGCCTGCTGTTGTGAGCATATGTAAGTCACTTGTGATGGTTAATTTTGTATGTCACCTTGACTGGGCTAAGGGATGCCCCAATGGCTGGTAAAACGCTATTTCTGGTGTGTCTATGAGAAGAATTTGGAAAGAGGTCAGCATTTGAATCAGTAGACTGAACAAAGACCATCTGTGCTTACTAATGTGGAGAAGTATTATCCAATCCCTGAGGACCCCAATAGAACAAAAAGATGGAAGAAAGGTGAATTCTCTCTCTTCTTGAGCTGGGACATGCATCTTCTTTTGCCCTTGGTCGTCGCAGCTTCTGGATTTCTGACCTTAATATTCTAAGGCTTATACCAGCGCCCCCACCACTTGTTCTCAGTTGTTCGGACTCAGACTAAATTGTACCACTGGATTCTCTGGTTCTCCAAATTACAGATGGCATATTGTGGGACTTCTCAGCCTCCATAATCACATGCGCCAATCCCCATAATAAATTTCTTTTTATATATCTGTACGTATTCTTATGATTCTGTTTCTCTGGAGAACTCTGACTAAACAACAACAACATCAACTAAATTTTTTGAGCTTCCACACTCTCATTAGTATAATTGGGAGAAAAATATGCCCCAGAATTATCTGAGATTACAAACGTGAAAGTACTATGAAACCATAAATATCTAATACAAGGAATGGCCATTTCCTCCAACGGTCCTGTTGATTAAATTCAATTCCAATTTTCAGCCTTCCTCATTGACCTGCTGCAGAATAAAAGAGCCTTTTTATATTAGAAGGAAGCTGGGCCTGGGCTGGGACTCAGACACACAGATTTCCCCAAACTGTCATTGAGTCAATAAGAGTGATTGACAGCAGATGAGCTTGCAGCTCACGATGACCCAAGCGTCTCTCTTTTATCCTGGATGCCTGACACCTTGCCAGTCACTCATCATTGGTGATTCATCCTGTGGCCTTGAATGTGCTTCCTCCATTTGACCCCTATGCATCTCCACCTGTTTATCCTGACATTCACTACTTTCTCCTTACCCTTCCTGCCTCCCACCTGAACAATGACATCAAGGCAATGATGGCAGACAGCAGCAGTTGGGTTGCCAGGTGATAGACTTCTGAAATGATTTCTCTTCTATCAATGCCTCCAGCAGCTTTGTCTTCCTGTGTGGCTTTATCTCTCAACACAATCATACAAACAAAAACTAGAAAATGTCTTTAATGCTGAATTAGAGGAGACATTTGCATCAAAATGATCAAAAAGCGTTCCAGATTATAAAGGATTTCCTAGAACCTGAATGGCATCAAAAAGTCTTTTACTGACAGCAATGGCATAAGCTCTGGGGCCAGATGGATATGGGTTCAAAACTAGACTCTACCACTTGGAAATTAAGTGGCCTTGGATGAGTTAATGTAATGTCTCTGAGCCACGGTTCCCTCATTTATAAAATGTGAATGAAAAATCATAGAACTTTCCTTATAGTTTATTGTGTAAGTGTCTACTGAGTTGTAAGCCCTCAATAAATGTTTGTTCAATGAATGATCAGGTAGAGATTGAACAAGGCAATTCATGTAAAATACCTGACGTGGTGCATGGCACAAAATAAACTGTCAATGTGCGATGGTATTACTTTTACTTATAGCGCACATCTTAGTCTGCACAAAATACTTAAGACTGGGTAATTTATAACATTATACATTTATTACTCACATTAATGGAGGCTGGTAAGTCCAAGATTAAGACACTAGTTAGTTTAGTGTCTGGTGAGTTCCCAGTCTGCTTCTAAGATGGTGCCTTGTTTCTGTGTCCCCCAGAGGGGAGGAATGCTGTGTCCTCATGTGGAAGAAGGGATGGATGGGCAAAAGGGCCTAGCTAGTTCTCTGCAACCCTTTAGGACATGATTATAGCCTAGTCATGTCTTAAAGGACCCTCCTCAATGCTGTTGCACTGAAGATCCAGTTTTGCCCTGAATTTTAGAAGAGACAGAGACATTCAAACTATTAGAACACCACTTCATTCCAAGAATTGTCCAGGTCTCTTCCTTATACTTTATTGTCCCTTCCTTGTCATAAGAACTTTGCAGAATAATTAAAAGTATAGACTCCAAAGCTAGATTATCTGGATTTGAATCCTGGCTAAACCAAATTGGGCTAGATATCTAACCTTCCCTGTGTTTGTTTCCTCACAGGCATAATGAAGGTAATAATATGTGTTTCATACAATTGTGAGGATTCAGTGAGTTTATTCATGCATTAGGCTTACAACAGTGCCTAATAGATAATACTCAATGAAATTAACTTGTATTTGTTAATTATTATTGGAGTTTCTGTAGTTTGACTCTTGGAAAGTCCAGACACAAGGAAGATTCCTCCAAAGGCATTCTCCTTGGCTCTTCATTGTGTATCACTTTGCATCCTCCGACTGATCTCTTTATAAGTCTATATTGTATTGTTTCCCTGGACTGTGACTTACTCCAACAACTAAGGTCATGCTTCTTTCCTCTTTCCCTACTGCTCCTAGCATACTGCTGGGGTACTTTGATATTGCGTCTACTTTTGAAAAGTCTGTGTTGCAGAATTGGCATAAGATGACATCTTTTAAACGACAAAGCTGTAAATCTTGCAGGACTTTAGCTATACTCTCATATACCTCTTCTCTTTCGTGAGTGAAAAATGTAAAGGGGTTGGAACTTGACCACAGACACCCGGTTAGTTAGCAGCTGATTCTCAAAACCAGGTCTGTTAACTTTTAGCACAGCACTTTTTTTTCACCCATGAGTGAAACAGCTATTTAGAAAAAAAAAAAAAAAAAGAGATTCCCAGCATATGGATCCTAAAAACTTGCTTTAAAAATGTGAAACCATGATCCTGGTTTTTGGAGGATAAGAGCCATATTTTGCTGGATATTCACCTGAGCAAATAGGAAATATGAACAAGTCTGAAGACCTGAGAGGACCTTTTGCTTTTCTTCTCCACCTGGTCCAGGTACAAAGCGAAATGTGGCAATGCAAAGAGAGTTTAGCACGGTAAAAAGAAATAGGTAATATTATAGGATGCATTTGCACGGGTCAGGAACTTGGCTGCTGCTACTCACTTCTCTTTGTCCCTTGTCTACTTTCCATCTCAGGGACTCAGTTTCTTCGTCTGTTAAATAAAAGGATTTGAACTGGCTGTGTTCCAAATCCTCTTCCCATTCTAGCATTCTGTGAGACTAGCTATGAATGAATGCTAAGTAGATAGTCTGTGCACAAGTATTTCATTTACTATTACCTCATGCTCCAGCCAGGAGGTTCTGTATTGCCAAAATTATTTTCATACAATGCCTCTCTTTGAGTGACACATGGGTAACTGTTAAACATGACTGTAATGTGAGAATATGCGTTAAATTAGGGTAAAAACTGCCTCACAATTTCCAGATGTGAGTATTTCATAATGTTGTCATTTCTCTTTTTTCTGTTCAGATGTTCAGCAAATGGAAGGCAAATGGCCGTAGGAACCGTCTCCCTGCAACACATTTCTTTCAGCTTGCTTCAACCAATTTCTTCTTAGGGATTCACATGCTCTCTGAGGGTTCACCAAAGTAAAACCGTCTCTTAGAATATCTCAGCATGGTGGCAATGCCTCCCTTGTGTATTGCCTAAAATATTGGCTCTTATGTGACTTTGAACACTTGAAAACACAGACAGCCTGGTGGTAGATAGTATTTACCCAAATTAGAGAAATTAAACTCTGAACTGTTCAAGTTTTAAGCAATCAGTTCCAGTTAGTACACACTCAATTCCAACCTTAAGCATCAAAGAGAAAAAGTGATTTAGCAGCGAGAGCTGCTGGTAGGCAATCAACATAAAATATACATAAGTGCCAAAGCTGAATATTGATCAGGAGGTTTTCTTTTGCCTACTGTCTATCAGCTGTGATACCTAAAGGCTGTTTCTTTTATTAGACGAGACGGGAAAAGAGGCAAACAATTTCAGAAAGAGATTAAATCTCCTTTGTATGGTACAAGAAGGTTATAAAGCCATAATAGAAAAGCTATAAATTATTCTACCATTAAAATCGTTGTTGCCTTAATCTTTTTTTTTTATTATTAAAGTTAATACCAAGTTCTTTTGTTCTGGATACTTAGGAGAAAATGTGCTTTCCCTTAGAAGCTAATTCATGTGGCTGGGCTGAGCTATGTAACCCCAGGGGATCATGGTTTCTATTGTACACTACACATTTATTTATCAGATAGAATGTGTGGGATGGTGCCCTCAGAAATGTGCAATGGAAAAGCCATACCAAATCGGAATGCAAACACGGGATGAAAGGGAATGTGAATCAACACAAAATATGTGTATATATAGACATGTTATATATTTGCTGATTAGGAGAGCCCTAAGAACTATAATATAAATAGGAAAGTAGGGCTCAAAGAAGTTAAGTAATTTGCTGAACTAAGCAGGGTGGCCTAACTTCTGTGACAAACTGCAATAGAAACTCAATATTTCAGCATGGTACAGTATCTATTTCTTACTCACATCATGATCTGATTGGAAATAATGGCACTCCAAGTAGAGATTTGGAGACCCAGTTCCTTCTGTCTATTGGTCTGTTCCATGGCCTCAGAGGTCTGCAGAGGATACTCTGCTAATGCAGACAGGGAAGAGAAGAGAGCCCAAAGAGTCTTCTGAAAAAATCTGGGTAGAGCCAGGCTGGAAGTGACTGGTCTATATCACAACTGCCTAAATTCCATGAGCTGGAAGTCTGTCACAAGCATCATGAATCTGCAGGACAGTCTCTGTGTGCCCAGGAGGAATGGGAAATGGGTTTGGGAACATAGTGCCAGTGCATTGTCTTTGCTACTTGCTGCCAGAGTTACCAAGCAGATTGGGAATTTCTTCTCTGTAGCTTCAAATTCTATCCTTTTTTCCACTCCACAAAGCTCTAGAATTCATCCTCTGAAAGATTTTTGACACGGATTACAATAACAGCAGTGCTTGAGGTCAAACAAGGGACTGAAATATCATCTAGATGTTTCTAAAATGTCTCATTTGGATTTATATTGACACAAAGTTGAGTATTTGACTGAATTTTCCAGATCTCATTCATGTTTAATTCAGACATGACCCAGCAGTTGCTTGGAGATATTTGGCCTGATGGAATTTATAATGCAATGTAATCTTAAGAATGTTCTTGTCTCTGCCCCTGTTGCTTTCTCTCTCTAAGGCCTCATCTTTGAGATTTTAGCTATTCCCGTTGTTTCAACTGTAAATGCCATGTGGTCTACTCTCCTGTATGTTCATATTTTTAGCACCTCCTTCTTCCTCTCTTCTCAGCTAGAGGGCTCATATTTAACCACCTGCTGAGCACCTCCTCAATGTCCCACATGCTTTTTTTTTTTTTTTTTTTTTTTTTTTTTTTGAGACGGAGTCTCGCTCTGTCGCCCAGGCTGGAGTGCCGTGGCGCGATCTCGGCTCACTGCAAGCCCCGCCTCCCAGGTTCACGCCATTCTCCTGCCTCAGCCTCCCGAGTAGCTGGGACTACAGGCACCTGCCACCACGTCCGGCTAATTTTTTTGTATTTTTACTAGAGACGGGGTTTCACCGTGTTAGCCAGGATGGTTTCTATCTCCTGACCTCGTGATCCACCCGCCTCGCCTCCCAAAGTGCTGGGATTACAGGCTTGAACCACCGCGCCCGGCCCCCACATGCTCTTATTAACATATATAACATTGCAACTTACTTTTTTCTTACAAGACATGTCTATTTTGTTTTAATTTTTAAAATATTTTTTAATTTAATTGATGAAAATTATATATATGGTGTACAACTTGATATCATGTCACCATTTTGGAATGGCTAAATCAAGTGAGTAAACATATCTATTACCTCACATACTTTTTTATGGTGAGAACATTTAAAATCTACTCTATTCACAATTTTCAAATATATGATACATTATTATTAACTATAGTCACCATGTCATACAATAGGTCTTCTAAACTTATTCCTCTTGTGTAAGGAATTTATATCCTTTGACCAACATCTCCTCAATCCCAATCCCCACTCCCCAGCTCCTGGTAGCCACCATTCTAGTCTCAATCTATGAGTTCAGCTTTTTTAAATTCCACATATAAGTAACATCATACAATATTTGTGTTTCTGTGCCTGGTTTCTTTCACTAAACAATGTCCTTCAGGTTCATCCATGTTGTTACAAAGGGCATGCTTTCATTCTTTTTTAAGGCTGAATAGTAAGTATTCCATTTGCTAGATCAATATCAGGAAGGTTTTCCCTAATGTTTTTGCTAGTAAAACATTGCTGTAAAACATAGTTTTGGATAGTTGTAAGTGTATGTTTTTTAGTTTCAGGTCTTACATTGCAATTTTTAACCAATTTAGGGATGATTTTTATATAAGGGGTGAGAGAAGGGTCTGGTTTCATGCTTCTGCATGTGGATATTTCATTTTCCCAACACCATTTATTGAAGAGACTGTCCTGTCCTGATTGTATATGTATGTTTTGGTAACTTTGCCAAAAATCAATTGTCCATAAATGTGTGTATTTATTTCTGGGCTATTTGGTTACATTGACCTATATGTCTGCTTTGGTGCCAGTACCATGCTGTTGCAATTACAATATCATTGTAGTAGATTTTGAGGTCAGGTAGTTTAATACCTCCATTTCTGTTCTTTTTGCTCAGGATTGCTTTGGCTATTCAACATTTTGTGTGGTTTCATACAGATTTTAGAATTATTATTTTTATTTCTATGAAAAATATGGAAATTTTTATAGGAAATGCATTGAATCTGTAGATTGCTATTGGCAGTATGGGCATTTTAAAAATATTAATTATTTCAATTCATGAACATAGAATTTATTTTCATTTGTGTATTTTTCATAAACTTTTTATGGTGTTCATTATAGAGATCTTTCACCTCCTTGGTTAAACTTATTCCTTGGATTTTTTAATGTTATTGTTAATGGGCTTGTTTTCTTGATTTGTTTTATGGATAGTTATAAGTGCACAAAAATGCTACAAATTTTTGTCTGGTGATTTTGTATCCTGCAGCTTTACTGACTTTGTTTAGTAGTTCTCTTTTTTGATGGAATCTTTAGGGTTTTCAAAATATAACATCATCTTTAAACAACGACAATTCTACTTCTTTTTTTCCAAACTGGATGTGTTTTTATTTCTTGTTTTTGCCTAATTGCTCTAAGACTTCCAGTGCTATGTTGATTTGAAGCGGTAAGAGTGAACATCCTAGTCTTATTCCTGAACTTAGAGAAAAAGTGTTCTACTTTTCGCCATTGAGTGTGATATTAGCTGTGGGCGTATCATATATGGCCTTTGATGTGTTACAGAACATTCCTTCTATAGTTAATTTGTTGAGAGCTCTGATTATGAAAAGATGTTGAATTTTGTCAAATGCCTCTTCTGCATCTATTGAGATGATCATGCAGTTTTGTCCTTCATTCTGTTAATGTGGTATATCGCATTTATTGATTTGCATACATTGAACCATCCAAAACCCAGGACCTGATGACTTCATGACTGAATTCTAGCAAACTAGATAGAAGTAATGCCAGCTCTTGTCAAACTCTCCCAAAAAATTGAAGAGAAAAGAATACTTCCAAACACATTTTGCAAGCCTCACCTTACCCTGATATGAAAGCCAATCAAGGATGCTAAGAAATAAAATAAAATTATAGATTATACTCCTGATGAACATAGATGCCAAAATCCTCAACCACACACTAACAAATCCAATTCAAGAGCACATTAGAAGGATTATTCACCATGATAAAGGGATATTTATGCCCGGCAAAACATGACGTTATTTTCATATTTTTTTGTATCATTTGAGCTATCAACTTACGATTCAGGTTTCTTGGGACCTAAGACTTCAACAATTAAAATCCAGGTTTTGTGGGTCCTAAGGCTTCAACAATTAAAAACATAATAATATGGCATTCTGAATACTAATTCAATTCAAAAGTAAATATTTAGAATAAGGAAAGCAATTAAAACAAATTACAAATGAAAAAACTTGACAAACATCACATGTTTGTTAACTGTCTGACACAACTCAGCTCTATAGTATTTTTTCTTACATTGTGTTCTCTGTATAAAATTATCTATCTATCTATCTATCTATCCATCTATCTATCTATCTATCTATCTATCTATCTATCTATCTATCTATCTTTCCTAGTCTTATTTCTAGCATTATTAATAGCAGTTTGCTGTTGATATTAATAGCTTATTAGAGTCTTTTCAGCTTCTTAATTCATGGATATGTTATAAAAGTTTTATAAATATTTGTCAAACCTGAAAAACTTCTATCAAAGTTCTTTCACTGAATTTCATATTTTCTTTTGAAGTGACTAATATTAAATGCCCTTTAAATTACAACACGTGTTCTTTTGGGGAGATGGAGTTAAATCTTTTTTTAATTTTTATTTCAATAGTTTTTGGGGGTAGAGATAGTTTTTTGTTACATGGATAAGTTCTTTAGTGGTGATGTCTGAGATTTTAGTGCACCCATCAACCAAGCAGTATATACTGTGCCCAATATGTAGTATTTTATCCCTTACCTCTCTCCCAACCTTCCTCTGCCCCAAGTACCCAAAGTCCATCATATCATCTTATGCCTTTGCATCTTCATAGCTTAGCTCTCACTTATATGTTAGAATATACTATATTTATTTATTTATCTATTACTGAGTTACTTCTCTTAGACTAACGGCCTCCAGTTCCATCCAAGTTGCTTCAAAAGACATCATTTCATACATTTTCATGGCTGAGTAGTATTCCATGGTGTGTATATATGTATATGTGTACACTAGTTTTTTTATCCCTTTGTTGGTTGATGGGCACTTAGGATGGTGCCATATCTTTGCAATTTTGAATTGTGCATGTGTGTGCATGTGTTTTTTTCATGTAATTACCTATTTTCCTTTGGGTAGATACCCAGTAGTGAAATTTCTGGATCAAATGGTAGTTCTACTTTAGCTCTTTAAGGAATCTCCATACTGTTTTCCATAGCGGTTGCACTAATTTACATTCCCACCAGCAGTGTAGAAGTGTTCCCTTTTCACCACATGCACACCAAAATCTACTGGTTTTTGCCTTTTTAATTATGGCCATTTTTGTAGGAGTAAGATGGTATTTCATTGTGGTTTTCATTTGCATTTTCCCTGATGATTAGTGACGTTGAGCATTTTTTCAAATGTTTGTTGGCCATTTGTATATTTTCTTTTGAGAAATGTCCATTCATGTCCTCAGCCCACTTTTTGATGGGATTATTATTTTTTTTCTTGCTGATTTAAGTTCCTTGTAGATATGAGTCCTTTGTTGGATGCATAGTTTGAATTGAAACACTTGTTCATACCAGTAGGAGCCCTGCCAAGGGCTTAGAAGGGTTTTATGCAAATGAGAAGCCCCAAAGCTTAGACTTCATTAGCTTCATCTTAAATCTAGCTATTTGAGGTAAACCCTTGTTTACCTGTGTTCACCCTCATGCTGTTTACCCACAAATAACCAATTGCCCAAGGACTTTTAACATGTTCTTCATGGTGGATCTCTGTCTCCATTATGCTACCCTTTTTAAAACTTTATTATCTTGGACGTGAACCATTGCAAACTTCTAAATTTCCCACTTGAAGTCTTTGTCCCCTTCTTGTCATTCTGAAAAATAATTCCAAAGGAATTATCCCAAAATGATTTCAATTTTTAAAACACTCTTCTACTTATTAAATCACATCTAAAATCTTCTACCTAATTTTTTGGGTCATATGTGATCTGGACCAAACTATTCTTTCTAGTGTGATCTACTATTTCACTCTAGTCTAGAGATTTGGACTTCACCTAAGCAAGGTTTACTACTATGCCATTTATTCTACCTTGAACATGGTGATTTTACTTTCTATTAGAGGGATAAAATTCTCAGCATCTCATTAGGGCCTGGACCTTTGAGAAATGAGGAAGTGTCTTACACAGCTGTTGGAGTGTTCAGATGTAGCTCACCTGAAATCTGATCCCTTTTCCCTCCTTTGATTTTCTCTGTGGTCCTTATGATAACCATATTCTAAGTATTCTACGTTGCTTATTTGATTTTTTGACACTTGATTTGACATATCAGCATATGGGAATAATGAGACTGTTGTGCTACAAAGTTATAATAGAGATTAAATGAGATATCTAAAAAATTGTTATGTCCTACAAAATACCCTTATTAGGACAGGTACTTGAGTAGAAGGCCTTTCTCTGGATACCTCAGAGGCAGCTGGCTGAGTACGTCTGCTGTGCTTTTCTTTACACAGTGTGGAAAGGCCACTGAGAATCTCTGATGACATGTGCTATGGAAAAAAAATTATTCATGTTTTAATTGTAAACTCTAAAATGTTCCTACAGAACAACAACAGTGACTAGCAGATTCCAAAATTTCTAATTTTGGAAATAGAAAGTAACCTGAAGATCATCATTTGAGCTAATTTCACCAGACAGGAATTTGATTTAAAATTTGTTTTATTCCTTGCCAACTTTGCCCCTGGTATAGTCTAGCAAGACTTCTCTTTCCTTCTTGTCTACTTGTTTTTAAGGGGTGGGTACGGAGCCTGTTTTTCACTCTGGGAAAGATGCATACTTGTGCCAGAAGGTAAATGAGGCCAGCTTCACTAGCGGTTTTAGCGTCTTTGAAACATAGCCAAGGCTGGATCAGAACCAGAATAAGAATTTCTCAAAGCTGCAACAGACGATAAAAATCCAAAATAGAAACTACCATTGTGATGCAAAGAGGGAAGCAGATGCAATTAGCACAGGAGCATTCTGGAGGGAAAAAGATGAAGTGCTGAAATGATTTCAGTGGGTGCTTCATTGATTCCATATTTAGGCATCAGGAGTAGTGGTGCCGTAGCAGCCAGGAGTCATGACCAGATTCCAAAGAGGGGTCCTTGTCTCCAGTCCTGGCCCAAATCTTTCTTTTTTGGAGATAACGGTTGAAGGTACATTGTGCAATGATGGATACAGAATCCTAGAAATGACAGTTAGGGCATTAACTGGTAACAGTTATGTAACGGTAACATCCCTACCCTTAGTACAAAAGGTGAGTTGACCTCAGGTAATACGAAGAAAAAAAAGACCAACATTTATTAAGAGGTGTTTAGCATAATGGTTATGGGCATGGGTCTGGAGGTGGTTAGTCTGAAGCGAATCCTGGTGCCACTATATAAGAGCCATGTGATCTTGACCAAGTTATTAGGTTGGTGCAAAATAATTAACCACTAATGGCAAAAACCACAATTACTTTTGCACGTATTTTAAATTATGAGCATCAGTGTTTCCATCTAAAAAATCAGCATAATTATTGCAGTACCTCACAGAGCTATTGTGAAGATGGTTAATTAATCATTGAAAGCACTTAAAACACTAAGTCACTATGCAAAGTTCCTTGCCTAAACCACCTACTTCAATCCTCACAGTTCTGAGGCAGGCTTCACTCTCCCCATTCCATGGATAAGACAGTTAAGGCTCCCAAATCAATGACTAACGTGGTTTGTTGTCTAAGACCTCAGGAGAATATTATAGACTGAGAGGCAGCTCTAGCACAGAGTGGAGATGAGGAGTCTTACAAGGGAAAAAGAAACACTTAAAACAGATTCGTTTCCCCAAAACCACCCCCTACTGAGCCTCTGACTCTGGGTTTTTCTTTCTCTGAAGAAAATTTAGGAGTTTCTTCCCAATGGATTTCTACTCCCCACCCCTCCCCCACCCTCTGGCATCCCTCTATCACAACAGTGGCTCAGGACGATTCTGGAAAAACAAGAAAAATTGTAAGAGAGCTCCTTCTTCCCTCGGGAAAGCTCTCTCTGTAAATGAGTCAAATGGGAATGAGGCTGGTTAGTGAACAATCGTCGTAAGAGGGTCACTTGAATTTCTAGCTTGCAGGCTTTCTCGTTTGTTTCTAGCTATATTTCAAGAAGTCTGCATTTGTAAGAGAATTCCTAAGACCACAAGAGTTAGAAAGGATGTGAGGCATCATCTAAACAAGCTTCCATAGTTGACAGATGAAAAAGCTGAGGCCCAGGAAAGGAAGGAAATTTCTTAACAGCTTTCACAGTTCCTTCAACAGCAGAGCTCAAAACTAGTGTTCTCACTATCATTCACCACTTCCTTCCCTTTCATCAGACTGAACTCTTGGCAGTTCCCCAAATATATTGTAGCTTCTCAAAAAATCTTAGCTTTGACACATAATATATACTCATCCTTAAATCCCACATATATTCCCACTTTTCATGTTTTGGTTTTGCTTTGCCTAACACCTCATCCATAGTACTCATATCAAACATCATTTCCAGGGAAACTCATCTCTTATTTGCTCTCACAATAGCTCCTGTTTATCAACCCCACAATCTGATTTTTTTATGTCTTTGTGTATGTCTGCCTTTCCTGGAGGAAAAAGAACACATCTATTTTGTTCGTCATTCTATTCTTTGTCTCTTGGCATCATCATTGGCATATTAGTACGATGTCAAAAATATTGGATGGATGGATGGATGGGTGGGTGGATGGATGGATGGATGGATGCTTGGGTGGTTGGGTAGATAAATAGGTGAGTGAGTGGATAAATAGATGAATGGGTAGGTGAATGAATGGGTGGGTTACCAAATGGGTGGGTGGATGGATGGGTGGGTGGGTGAGTGAATGGGTGGGTGGTTGAATGGGTGGTGAATGGATGAATGGATACATATATGTATACATGAATGGACATGTAAATTTTCCTTTGAATGTGTAAGAAATTACCCAAAACACTACAAGTCTCAGATAACATGAATTCTTTCATGATTCCTGCAACACTTTTTATAATACTATTTTCTATGTGATTTGCCTAGCTTATGATCCCCTGATGTTTCTAAAAGCAGGAAGAAATGTGTAATCTGCTCTAGTAGCAGGTGGAAATTAAATGCCCCCTCACTGTGTGCTTTGGTTGAAAGTTTTTAGCTCACTATAAATATTTCTTCTCAACACCTTTACAGCCCATGGGTATATGTGTGTGCCTGTACACTTACTGATTTATCTCCTTAGACCAGCAGGAGATAAAAAGATAGCAGGAGAACTGTATAGGATTCACAAATGGCCCCTTGGACAGTCAAAAGTTTAGTGCCTTCACATGAATATATCCTATTTTATGGGGAGCCAATGAGGTCTGGCAAGCTCTAATGTCTGTTTTGGTCAAATACTACTATAATTTAAAATCACTGGTATCAGGAATTCCATGTGATGTGTGCAGCAGCTCAGCCCTGCCTACCTTTCAATTCTGAAGCAAGAAAGAAATGATGCTTCTGGGTTCTCTGAGTGACAGAACAGTAATAGACTGTTGCATTTTGAATTTTATATTTGCCATAATTTTGATTTTTTTCTTCTCTGACTACTTTCTTTTGTAGTCTCATCAGCTCAGAAGGTCAAAGTTGAGATACTTGTCAAGACAGTCAAAGTGTAGAACAATGAGCCTATGACAGAAGTGAGGCATGATATTAATTGTACATTAAGCTTTATAGGTTTTTGGATCATCCATCCCTCTGACAGTGGTAATAGGAATCCTGAGTGCTATTATATTTCCTTCACAGCAAAGATTATAAAAAGCAAGAGGAATTACATGTGCTTCTACCGCATCTTATCAGCACTCAGACAAGGTTTACTAATATGTATAATCACAATGACTTCCAAAGGTTCCACCTTGGTACTTCTGTTAATTTAATTCTATGTAACAGACACTTACTGAGCATCTAATAAGTGTCAGGCATTAGGCCTAGTGCTAGGGATAGAGAAATGAATACACAGATGTGGACTTTGCCAGTAAAAATAAGAAGTAGAGTTGTGTGCAGTGGATTTATATGTTTTAGGCTAAATATGGACTTTTCCTAGAAGAGGGATTCAGATGGCATTTCAGTTCACATTTAGTACTATTTGTGTGACTTTGGGCAAGCCTGTTCTCTCCTCTAGGTTTTACTTTCCTCATTCCTAAGCATAGCACATTTGAGCACAAATATTTCAAATTTCTGTCAATCTTTGGGTATCTTAGAATTTGGAATTTATTCTGTTGGAAAAGTATCTGCTAAGGGTGAAACTGAGACCTGAAGTCTTAGTTGAAAGAGTCTGAAGACATAGCAGTGAATCCACACGCTTGAAGTAGCACATATATTGGAGGCTGTTTCTTGGAATATCATGGGAAGCAGCACCCTTTATATTGTCACCATTTCATGAGGGGCTCCACAGAGATTCTTACCACCAGGCTTATATCAAAGACCTTTACCCTATTCTTTGAAAACGAATTCAGCGGGGAGGAAAACAAATCAATTGTAACTCATAAGTAGCTCAAGAAACCATCCCTCATCTCTTGATGGGTGTTTTCCCCCAGTGCCTTAGGACCAATGTGGTCTATTTTAGAAAAGTTAAAATGCTAGATTTTTCCTTATCATGCACCAAGTGAATCCTTATAATCAATGGGTCCAATTTTCAAGAGTTTTAAATAATCACATTGAGTACTCCTAACTATTCATTGAAGATTCTGTAGATAAGAGATTTCAAGTGCAGCAATCTTAAGAACCTATGTATAATAGTTATATATCTGATTCCATTCTGTGGAGGTTAAAATTATAAGATAAACACAGTGGTTGTACGACTAACATTCACAAAAGCATGCTCATGAGTCTCATCCCAGGGTTTTGTGAGGAGATATTTTTCCCACTTACTTAAAGAAAATCATATGTTTTCTACAGCTTCCTGTACACTTAGATTCTTCAAGTATTGTAAAGTGAGATTAGCCAGAGAAACAATAGATTTGGTGAATGGATAATTGGCTGGGGCATGAACTAAGAGTCAGACAGGCTTGGGTATGAAAGTCACTTGAACCCCCTAGTAACTGAATGGCTATGGTAAGTCATTTAACATCCCTGAATCAGTTTTCTCACCTGTATGGTAAGGACAACACTAGTACCTAGTTGGATGGGATTTGGGGAAAGTTAAATAAAATGTTTCTGGAGAGTTAAAAAAATACCAATGAATTATCAACAGACAAAAAGCTTACACATGAGCTGACAATACAAGATCAATTTATAACTTCAAAAATAAATAATCCATATTATTTTCTTTGTTAAGAGTATGGACCAGTTGCAGTCATTAACTGTTAAACTTTCCTTGCCCAGGTTTGGTTTTATTGGCAGTGATTTCCAATCCTATTTTCTTCATCTGGAGAGCAAAGACTAGACTAAAGACAGAATCCTTTGACCTTCTGCTGTGTATCGTGGTCTTTCTTGTCAAAGACCACAGAGAAAGGCTGAAGATAAACATCTGGTCTTTTCCCAGCATGATCCCTTATATTTTCACTCAGTTGGTGCAACCCAGCTCCTATTCGAATTCTAAAAATTCTGTGTAAGGGGTAAATTAGTGCTGCTCCCAATGTGGTCCAGGAATGGTGGTAGTGAGCACCATTTGGTTGTTGTTGTTGTTGTTTTATTTTAGATTCAGGTGGTACACGCATAGGTTTGTTATATGGATATATTGTGTGATGCTAAGTTTCACACTTCTAATGATCCTGTTGCCGAAGTAGTGAACGTGATATCCAATAGGTAGTTTTTCAACTGGTGCCTCCTTCCCTCTCTGCCCCTTTTCGAAATCCCCACTGTCTGTTGTTCCTATCTTTGTGTCTTTATGTATCCAATGTTCGGCTCCTACTTGTAAGTGAGCACATACTTTATTTGGTTTTCCATTTCTGTGTTAATTCACTTAGGAAAATGCCCTCCAGCTACATACAAGTTGCTGCAAAAGACATGATTGCATTCTTTCTTATGGCTGCATAGTATTCCGTGGTGTGTATGTACCACATTTTCTTTATCCAGTCCAGCATTGATGAGGACCTGGGTTGATTCCATGTCTTTTCTACTGTGAATAGTGAGCTGCCATTTGTTGTGAGTCCATGAGATAAGCCCAGAAATTATATTTAGAAACTTTATAGCAATGTAATAACAGAATGCTTTTGTTTCTATTGAATCTAGTGACACAAATTTTGAGTTTGCATTTTAATACCTTTTAAATTTAATTTTTCTAAAAATGCATTTCATTATACTTTATAAAAGCATTAAACCACAATCAACTGGAATTTAATTTTTAAAAACCTGATTATTTAACTCAGATAGCAAGAAAAGCCCTGCTGTAAAACAACATAGTCATGTCATTTATTATTAAAACTTTTTGCTATATAATTTCTCAGATCATTTTTTTTCTGTTCAAAATATGTTGTGTAGAATTCAAGTTTAAATTAGATAAAATCAACTAGGCATGGTGGCTTATATCCCACGGTGGCTGTAATCCCAGCACTTTGGGAGCCTGAGGCAGGAGGATTACTTCAAGCCAAGAGTTCAAGATTAGCCTGGACAACATAACAAGACCCTGTCTCCACAAACAAAAAAAAATAAAAAAAAATTAAAATTTAAAAGGGAAAGAAAGAGAGAAAAAAGAAAAAAAAATTAGCCAGGCCTGGTGATGTATGCCTATAGTCCTAACTACTTGTGAGGTTGAGGTGGGAGGATCACTTGAGCCCATGAGTTTAAGGCTACAGTAAGCCATGATTATGCCATTGCACTCTAGCCTGGGTGACAGAGTGAGACACTGTCTCAGTCGATCACTCAATTAAATAAAATCTTGTGATACTTCAGATTTTAATTTTAATAAAAATAGGTAGAGCATATCAATATTCTACTCCCTGGTGGTGATATTTGGCTGAGTATCTTTGGGACTACCAACCATGGTAAGAAAGTTGAGGAAATTCTACAGGGTTATAGGGGAAATATGATATGCCCACCATTAATCATCATAGGAAGCCGAGGGTGCTAAAAATGAAGTATAGACATAAGTATGCCCGTACTTATACAAAAGGCCAGGTATGAGAGCTCCTACTTTTAGTTAGGAGAGGAAGAATGAAGACAGGGCAATGAAAATGGGACGGATTTCACCAGAGGCATAAGTCAGGACAAGGGTTCCAGTACCCCTTAAAAACATAATCATGTAGACACTAAATATATGTATCTACACATGTATGAAATACATCACTAGAATGTCTACTTTTCATTTTAGAATATGAGAGTTAAAAGGAATCTAAGAAATCATCTAGTTTAAATTTCATGCTTTACATAAGTGAAAAACTAAGCCCAGCCCAGTGAGTTGATTTGCCCAAAGTCCAGCGAGAAATTGCACGTGAAGACATCCAGCAGGCAGAGAGTATGCTGTGTCTGCCTTATCATTATCTAGTCCATGCCCACTGGACTGGAGCAGTGTTATCTGAAGTTGGTCATAGGTAGTTGTTCATGTTTAAAGGATGATATAAAAATGATAAATTTTGCAGGCTATTGGAGAGGCAGCATGATATATTAGAACATGGATTTTTTTCTTTTATTTGCATAGATTTTTAGGGAACAGGTGGTATTTGGTTACAGGAGCCAGTTCTTTAGTAGTGATTTGTGAGATATTGGTGCACCCATCACTCTAACAGTATATACACTGAACCCAGCGTGTAGTCTTTTATCCCTCACCTACTTCCCACCATTTCCCCCTGAGTTTTCAAAATCCATTGTATCATTCTTATGGCTTTGCATCCTCATAGCTTAGCTTCCAGTTATGAGTGAGAACATATGATGTTTGGTTTTTCATTCCTGAGTTACTTCACTTAGAATAATAATCTCCAGTTCCTTTGAGGCTTCTGTGAATGCCATTAATTCACTCCTTTTTATGGCTGAGTAGTATTTCACGGTATGTGTGTGTGTGTGTAGAATATATATATTCTACACACACAGTAGAATATATATATATACATATACACACCCACACACAGTCGCTTGTTGATTGATGGACATTTAAGCTGGTTCCACATTTTTGCAATTGCAAGTTGTGCTTCTATAAACATGCGTGTGCAAGTATGCTTTTTGTATAATGACTTCTTTTCCTCTAGGTAGATACACAGTAGTGGGATTGCAGGATCAAAAGGAAGAACAGGGAATTTGGTTCACATTGTGATCCACCATGTTTTGACCTTGGACACACTAACCAACCAATCTAATCCAGTTTTCTCATGTCTGGAATAGGTATTATAATTAGCGTTGGCAAAGAAGTTTTTAAAAATAGTATTATTTAAGGACATGACCCAGAGTGAAGCTGACCCTGAATAAGCACTATCCTGTTTAACAAGCTCATCCACGGGCTTAGCAGAACAGTCAGGCACAAAAAGCATTCATGTCTCCACATTCCCAATCTGGCCTTTCTGCAGTAGCATGCGACTTCTCTTTTACCCCTTCCCTGTTGGCTGAATTTCCCACTTCGTCATGTTTATTGCAGGATTGTAGCAGCACAGTCTGATGTGCAGGAATAGCCAGAGCAGGGTAGGAATTTGGGGACACGGGGACACACACCTTAAGACCTAACTTATTTCCTGCAAGAAAGATGTTTCAGTTTCTAGCCTCTTGTCATTAGAAAATGAAGGTAGGGCTTGTCTAGCATGAATTCAGTGTTTCACCTGATTGATCCGCTACCAATAGGTCAAATCATTTATTGGGCACAAAAGTGTGTCTTTTCTTAAAACAAGGTAACTGAAAGATCAAACTACCATCTGGAAATATAAGGTGGGCTTTCAGCAGCCCAGAAAGCATTGCATTAGCTTCATCCTTCATTTGGTCCTGCCAGGAGAAGTTTTGTTTGCCACTTGTAGTACAATATGTAGACGTTGTCCATAGGTGCTATAACAGAAATAACTTGATAAAAGTCTGAAGGCCTTAAAATATCCCTGAGGAAGGGAATACACTGCTCACCATTCCATGCAGGAAGCTTATGCCACCTCTTTGCAGTTCTTGTTTTGGGGCAGGGGAGGGGTAGAGTAGGAAGAAGGTGGACTCGATGTCATTGGCACATGCCTTGCATACCAGGAACCCCTGATGACCTTTCATTCCTCTCACATTCCAGGTCTCCTGCCTCTCGCTGAGCCACCTTGCCTTTAGAAATGTGTGTTGATTGAGAGCCACAGCTGGGAACATTGTTGGGTAGTTCACGATGCTGTTTAATGTTCAAAGTCATCCTTTGAACCTTACATTGAACTCTGAAGGGTGAAACCTTGAGAAGGCTGGTTTATGTGGCTGCTTCCTCTCATTCTCTCCACTATTGTTGGCAACACTATCTATTACCCTGGGAAGCCATTCCTACTTATGTAGGATATCCTGTTATGTGCCCAGATTCTGTCTTTATAATTTACCACTGGCCACAAATAGAAAAGGAAGGAAATGGATATTCATTTAGAGCTTACTTAGCACAGACCCTCAACACACATTATCTCATTTAGTCTTCATGACAATAGCACAATGTGGAGATTTTTATTCTCATTTTACTTCTAAGGGAATTAAGGTCTTATACATTGATTTTATTTTCCCAAGGTGACATAGCTAATAAATGCCTGAACCAGGAACAAAATTCATGTTTGTAACTCTAAAGTTGGTCTTTCTGTTCGATCATGCTGTATCCTAAGAGAGAAATTCCTTCTAGGTAGCAACAAGCATGAACAAATAGGTCTTTTTTCTCATTTGACATATATTTCAATATACAAGTGAGCACATATTTATATGTATACGTATAGGATTTATATGTATAGGATCTGAAAACATAGTGATGAAATAATAAAGTTTCTCTCCTTAAGAATTTTTAAAATACATATACATATATTCAGACATATAAATAGGAAATTACACTTCATGATGAAATGAAACCAGTGGTGTGATAGGGGAAGTTTGAGGAGATAGAAGAACACACAGAAGGGGCATCTAACTCAGGATTGGGAAATATTTCAGGAAGAACAGATATATGAACAGAGGTCCTTAGGAAGCATAGGCATTACCCAGAAGATGAAATGAAGATGAGGTTTCAATAAAGGGATCAGTAAATACAAATACCTGGAGATAGTAGAGAACTGTGTATACTGGGGGAAGTGAATGTTGCTCTATATACACTGTATGGGAAGAATTGTTTACCAGCACATTAGTGCACCAGTCCACAACTAGATACCAGGTTCTGCAGAAATGAGTAAGCCACAGCGCCTCTCCTTTGGCAGTTTATGCTTTTTTGGGAGAAATAGACATGCAGAAAAAATGACTGTCCCAGCACACGCTAACATGCCACAGTTAAAACTATCCCAGAGAGGCCGGGCGCAGTGGCTCACGCCTGTAATCCCAGCACTTTGGGAGGCCGAGGCGGGCGGATCACGAGGTCAGGAGGTAGAGACCATCCTGGCTAACACGGTGAAACCCCGTCTCTACGAAAAATACAAAAAATTAGCCGGGCGTGGTGGCAGACACCTGTAGTCCCAGCTACTTGGGAGGCTGAGGCAGGAGAATGGCATGAACCTGGGAGGCGGAGGTTGCAGTGAGTCGAGATCGTGCCACTGCACTCCATCCAACCTGGGAGATAGAGCGAGACTCCGTCTCAAAAACAACAACAACATCATCAACAACAAAAAACAACTATCCCAGAGATAGGGTATACTAGAGTGAGAAGAGAAATGAATTTATACATGTCAGGGAAGGGATACAGAATCAAAAAGTCTTCAGAAAGACTCTGAAGACTTCTGAAGACTGAACAGAATTTGAAGGGTTGAAGAGGGACCCACCAAGGAGGGAAGCCAGGAAAGTATATTCCAGAAAGACATGGCATTTTCAAAGGGAGTCCATGTAGGATGCTTTTCTTAGAGGTTTGCAATTAAATCATTAGTCATCTCCTTTGGTGTATTTATTTGAATACATTCTTCACCAGGCAGCAAAGAGGATACAAGATGACATCAGTGTGTTCTTACTAGAAGTTATAATTCCAGTCCTTTGAATGTTCCCATCTGACTGGAAGTGAGTAAAAAAAAGAATCTTGAAGAAAACAAACTTTTAAAGGAAATAGGCCCTCTGACTCCACCAGCGTTGGACTTGGAGTCAATTATCACAAAATGCTAGGCTCTATAAAAATCAAGGGTTCTATCTACTTACCTTTTTCACTTCTAGGTTCTCCACACCTAGCTTAGTGTCTGGCTCCTAGTACATGTTCAAAATATTAATTGAATAAAGGAAAAAGTAAGAGTAAATTTTAACCTTGTAGAGGTCCAGTTTTCTCATCTGGAAAAATTAGATGTTGTCTGCTGAACCACGTAGTATCTGGACTCAGCCTGAATTTGAATCCTGCTCCTTACCACTCATTTCCCTTTGAGTAAATTAACTTTTAGGTAACTTCTAGACCCTCATCTGTAAAATAGAGTTGACATTAGCTCCTCAGAGATAGTGAAGATAAAATATAGTTTTATATAAATGACTTAGAACAGGTCTGGGTGCATATAAAGTTCTTAGTAAATATTAGCTAATGTTATAATAATTCTTAAAAGATTATTTTCCAAAAAAATGGTAAAATTATAAATCTCATACAAACATAAAAGTGAATTCATGTGAAAGATTTTATTTAACTCATTAATGTTGAGACTAATGAGGTGTTACAATCAGTTCAAAGGAGATTCCAAAGTACAGACACATTTATAATCAGGAATGTTGAAATTAATGAGCAAAGGGAGGAAAGACTAACCTCTTGCACATTGGGGAGGGAAATCAATTGAATCTTCACTGGATAAAATTGATAAAATTTAACTGTCTATGGACAAGAATCATTTTGCATTGCCATCAGTTGTCTATAATGTACAGAGTTGTAAAACAGCTCCCATAGAAACAAAATTAGATAACTGGGAAGAGTGTGATATAGATATTACATTGTTTTCCATTGAGATAGAACATTTCTCTATGTTGTTACTATTATTACATACCTAACACCATTAATGTAGGAGTTACATGAGATTATAATGTAAAGATGCTATGTAAGCAGAAATGATTTTCATTTTTTTCTACTTTTGATACTGGTCCCTTTTAGTATTTTAATATCATTATTCTTTTTTAGCGTATGTTTGAGAATTATTAATATATTTCCTTTTAAAAATAATAGTTTTTTTGCTTCTTTGATTATAAGAATATTATATGTTCAGGGCAAAAAAATAAATCAGTCAATATAAAAAGGTATAAAGGAAAAGGTAAAATCAGTAATCCACCATCAAAAGGTAACCATTGTTAATACTCTCATATATATATATATTTGGGAGCAGACTACACGTTCTGCTTTGTAATTTGATTTTTTCACATTTGATAATTCATCATGTACATTGTATTATGTATCATGTGTCATGATACAATTTATCATGTTATTTTATTTTTATTTTTATTTTTTGAGATGGAGTCTCTCTCTGTCACCCAGGCTGGAGTGCAGTGGTGTGATCTCAGCTCACTACAACCTCCGCCTCCAGGGTTCAAGCAAGTCTTCTGCCTCAGCCTCCCGAGTAGCTGGGACTACAGGCACCTGCTACCGCACCTGGCTAAGTTTTGTATTTTTAGTAGAGACAGGGTTTCACCATATTGGCCAGGCTGGTCTCGAACTCCTGACCTTGTGATCTGCCCGCCTTGGCCACCCAAAGTGCTGGGATTACAGGCATGAGCCACTGTACCTGGCCATATTTTTACATTAGTGAAATGTCAATGTATTTTTAAAATAAATAAATAAATAATATTTTCATGTGTTTAGAATATTTTATTAAGCCACTCGACAACATTTGTCAATCAGTAGTAGCACAAGCTGATTTCTTTGTCCTGTACTGGCTCTTTCCATTTGTTCGCTCAAAAAGAAACACCAGACATGCAAACAAGAATTTGCATTTTGCCAGAGACTTGATCTATGTGCCTGGGCAAGTTTAATCTCTCTTTTCTATCTCTTCATTTCCTTAGGGGTAAAGTAGAACTTATTGTGGTGAAAGTACAAAGCAAGTTTCTGAGATTGGACTCGAGCAGCTTACAGATCAAAGATCCCACTATTGGCCTTATGAAAGCTGAAAATCTCTGGGTACCTGATGCTCCTTCAGCCATCAACAGATATGACCTCTCCTCTAAGAACCTGAGAGGAACAATAGGATAAATAGCAAGGAACAAAATGTGATCACATCCCATCACAATGGGAGTTGTTACCAAGTTGATTTGTCTCCTCCACGTGATGTGTCTGCCTCTTTCTTACATGTCAGCTAGCTCAAGAGGTCCTAAAGCAGAAACATCTGATTCACCTATCTCTTGTAACCATCAAAGTGTCTGATGCATAATAATTAATGTTATTGTATAATGAGTGAATGAACAAATGACTATAGTGAGGTCAGTTTTCACTCATGATACAGCTCTCAAAGAACCTGACGGTCGGGCGCGGTGGCTCACACCTGTAATTCCAGCACTTTGGGAGGCTGAGATGGGCAGATCACGAGGTCAGGAGATCGAGACCATCCTGGCTAACACAGTGAAACCCGGTCTCTACTGAAAATACAAAAAACTAGTTGGGCGTGGTGGCGGGCACCTGTAGTCCCAGCTACTCGGGAGGCTGAGGCAGGAGAATGGTATGAACCTGGGAGGCAGAGCTTGCAGTGAGCCGAGATCACGCCACTGCACTCCAGCCTGGGTGACAGAGCGAGACTCCATCTCAAAAAAAAAAAAAAAAAAAGAACCTGACTAAAAGTTCCATAATTTCCTAACTGAAGGAGCTTCCCTCCTCCACCTGCGGTCCCCAAACATATACCACCATCAACTGAACCTCTCTGACTAGGAAGAAAAAAATGCGACCTGAACTCTTCCACTTTCTACCACCTCAATTATCTACTTCCGTTCAGTGATTGAAGATCGAAAACGAATTTGATTACCACAGACTTTTCTGTTGGCTCTTTCTTTCCTTCTTCCTCCTTCCTCCACTCCTGATGTTCATACTCTTCTTGCTTCTCCCTTTGACTACCCAAGATCCTCCTAGGGAACCTCCAGTGCCCCTGCTTGCAATCTATTCTCTACAAGGGGCAAGGGCAATTACTGAAAAGCTCAGATGTGACTATGCTGTTTCCTGATTAACATTTTATGAATAATCTCTTTTGCGTATGGCTATAGTTCTCAAACTTGTATCAGAATCACCTGGATATGGAATTAAAACATCGATTCCTAGAACAAGCTCTCAGTTTCTGACTCAGTAGGTCTGGGGTCAGGCCTGATAATTTCATTTCTGACAAGTTCCTAGGTCCTGTGGATCTTTTGAGAACAACTATTTTATGATAATAAACCAAATTCTTCAGTGAGAAATTTATTGAGCTGTTTAGCATATTCTTGTATTTATACTAAATCAATTTACCTTTCTAGATTAATCTTCTAGTACTTCTACTATTTCTTCTCTCACTGAGGCAAGCATGGTTTTCCTTCTAGACACACCAAACCAACAGCTATTCTCTATATATTCCTTATTCTTTATCGGTTCTGCTTGATATGTAATGTTCTTCCTCATCGACGTTAATCTGTAAAGTTTTGCTTATACTTCACGACCCAACACAAATAACCAAAATTAGTTTTGAAATAATCTTGAGCCCTCTATGAGCTACTTCTAGCTCCACACACCAAGATAGAATAACTGACAACATTCTCTGTCTATTCTTCATTCTTCCTCCTCCATAAAGTCCTAAATTAGAGATGTTCATTTCTATGCCAATGTACTTAGCTCAGTTATAAAGTCCTTGAAGGCAGGAGTTCTTCCGTCCTTTTTTCCTCTTCTCTCTCTTTCTTTCTTTTTCTTTATAAATTATATAAGCTAACCAAGTAACAGAATGAATGATCCTAATAAAATATTTATGGAATTTAGTCGAATTTAAGATACACTTTAGTTTAGGGATGAGCTATCAGATCAGTTCCTGATATCATTTATTCTCCTACATGGGCATTCAGGGAAGAATTAGGTAAATAGTTGGGCAGAAATAGAGTCACAAGAAAACTTTTTTTTTTCTGGTCAGGTAGTCATAACCAGAAGTGGTTTTATAGGAGCAACACATGTGAAGACAGAAGTCATGACTGCCAACTGGCTCCTTAATATCTGCGTTAGGATAGAGGGCAAGGTTAAATGCAACAAGTACTACTACTAAAAGTAATATGTTCATATGTGAATACATATCATTGTTAAAGTCTTGATATACATCAAGCCCTGTGCTACATACAAAGTAGAGGCCATTATATGTGGAACAATCAAGAATGTCTAGCTTAATCAAAAAATCATATTTTTCAAAAACATACCAGGAGTCACAAATTTTCCAAGGATTTCTCTAAATTTCTTGAGAGTCAAATGAGTCACTTTTAAACTGTCTATGGTGTCATGATCTTGATTAATGTATTTTATTCAATTGTTAACATATCTAAGCCAGATGTTCATTTGTAAATGCCTTTGGATAGTATTCAAGGAAGTCGCTTTCCTGCATCTTTTGTAATATTTATAATTTTACCTTACAGCTGATTTTTTATCATTCAGTAGAAGTTTTAACTCATAAAAGTGAAAATGTATCTTAATAATTAACTTCAAACGTAAGATTGACATTTCTTTCACCAATCTTTGAATAAAGAGCAGAGTCCTTGCCTTTGATAATGAGCCCATAAAATAGAGTTATGTGTCATCTTTCTTTCATAAGCCACACCCATAATACAGTAATACACTTATCTGTAATTTTTAGTTCTTTTTCTGAAAGGAAAGAAAATGTAAAAAATATAAACAGCAATCAAAAGACAAAACCCCTCAAGAGTCTATGTTCTCTCCAATCTATTACAATAGTGTTGCAATAGTACTTTTGGGAGCATTATTTTTATCAACCCTTCCAAAATATTGACTTATCAAAATCATATTTCATGTGTTTACATAACCTTTTATTAATCAGTTAATTCCAGTAGAATAAATGAGCTTGGGAGTCAATATGACTGATTCTTGGCACACGTAAAATTTAACTGCTAAGGATAGAAGTGTAAGGGATTACTAGAAACTGGCCCACTAAACACCAGCATCAGATTATTGTAGAACTCAGAGTGGCTTGGAGAGCAGTGCTGGAGGTCAGTTAAAAGAACTTCAAGGCAGAAAATCCCAGGCTTATGAGGATTCAACTTTAGGGTGATACAAAAGGAATTCTCAATAGAAATTGTACTTTGAGTACTGATACAAACATTCTGCTTTTCACTTTCATTATAGTATTCAATAAAGTATGAGAAGTTCAACACTTCATTATAAAAAAAAGTGTCATGTTACATGATTTTGCCAAACTGTAGGCTACTGTGAGTTCTCTGGGTACATTTAAGGCAGGCAAGGCTAAGCTACGATGTTCAGTAGGTTAGGTGTATTAAATGCATTTTCAACTTAACATTATTTTCAACCTACAATGCGTTTATTGGGATGTAACCCCATTGTAAGCTTAAAGGCATCTGTACTTCACATATTAGCCTCAGGACATTCCTATGAGGTTGGTGTTATTATTTGAGAGTGATGATTCCATTCTCTCCCTTTCAGTGTTTCTCAGTAGGCACATAAAATAAGAACTTTTGTCTTCTTGGAAATATTAAGAGTATGCTAAAATCCTTAGTTTTCTCTCCCCTATGTACTCACTCTACTCCAAAGGGCACTGGTATTAGAGAGATTAGCCAAGGAACCCTGAGCACATGCAGCCTAACTCTCTTCTCCAATCTCTTTTAGATCCAGCCACCTCTTGGGATGCACACGTTTCTCTTCAACTGCATGATGTGAACTGCGTCACATGGTAAGAGAGCTCAGCTATTGATCAATGGCTTTACCAGTCTTTAGTTCACTCAAATCTAGGAAAGGAGCTGACAGCCTATTTTGTCTTGGGGCCTAAGCAGGGTTCTCCATTCCAGATTCACCAGCAAAGGTCCATTTCTTTTCTTTCTTTCTTTTTTTGAGATGAATTCTCGCTCTGTCGCCCAAGCTGGAGTGCCGTGGCACCATCTCAGCTCACTGCAAGCTCTGCCTCCCAGGTTCAAGCAATTCTCCTCAACTTCCTGAGTAGCTGGGATTACAGGTGCCTGCCACCATTCCTGGCTAATTTTTTTGTATTTTTAGTAGAGATAGGGTTTAACAATCTTGGCCAGGCTGGTCTTGAACTCCTGATCTTATGATCTGCCTGCCTTGGCCTCGCAAAGTGCTGGGATTACAGGCTTGAGCCACCATGCCCGGCCGGTCTGCTGTCTATTTCTTAATTGGCTCAGAACTTGAAGGAAAAAATGGTGTAATGAATATTATACAATGTCAACCTTATTTTTATTCTACCCACCATTTTCTTCATAGCTTAGGTGTATTATCTTATTTTATTTTGAAAAATCCCAAAGAGGTGGACACTACTATTGTTTTAATTTTACAGATGAATTTAAAAATAGCAGAGATTAGATTACTAAAGTTGAGATTTATATAGCTGGTAAGAAAGAAGACTGAAATTTGAATCTATTATTCATTTGTTCAGTACTTTAGTATTGGACTAAAATACCGATAAATTCATAAGTCCACTTTGGTACTATACTTGTGCTTGCTGGAAATATATGCATAAAATAGTTATAGTTGCTATCTAAGTGAAATTTATAGCTTAGAGAGGGAGACTATATTAATTATATATTAATTTAATTATCATAAAAGTAGTTATGTAATTACAAGCTGCAATAATGTCTTCAAAGACCATTCTCTTAATCACTATAGTATTACTATCTTGCCTTGACTTTGAGATTTTCTAGTGCTGGAATTAATATTATTTCATCTTTTGTTGTCTTGTTGAAACATTCCATCATTCTTATTTGGTTGTTTTATTATGATCAACTGACATATAAGCAGACCTGAAAACCACTTGCTTGGGAAGATCATGATGGAGATTCTTGGAAATCTCCTTGCTATTACTGGTCCCCATCCTACTATAGTATCATCCTTTAAGAGGGACAGAATTGTTCCTAACATCTAGATCATGAAGATGAATTCTCTAAAAGAGAATTTTAATTACAGAAAAAAATAAAAACTTAGAGGTCATTCATCTGAGCTTGTTATTATGTTATAGAAAAAAAAATCCCAAAGGCTCGGGGAGATTAAATAATCCATTGAAGATCACATGGTCTATAGATGTAGACTATTAAGATTGGGACAACAGGCTCCCAGTCCAAATAACTGCAGTATCTTTTAAAGCATTAACTTAAGTTCTCTAAACATTGAATTTAGCTAAAGTCAGATCCACTCCTAAGAAGAAGTTGTGGTAAAGCAAAATTCTCAGTGTTCTTTAATTGACAGATGAGAAGAGTAACACAAGGTAGATATTTAGTTTTACCCTTGGAGTAATTGCCCAGTATGAAATCTCAAGTATATTATGTGATTTTTTTCCCTCCTTTGTTGAAGTATAGAGAGTAGTTCTTTATAAGAGAGATAGTGAATTAAACATACTTCCTCATTGGCTCAGCTTATTCATTTGTGAAAAGAGGACAATGGTATACAACCACTAAGGATGTGATGAGAATTAAGTGATGAAATGTATGTAAATGATTTAGCACAGTACTTAGTACGTATAAAATATTCAGTAAATGTTAACTTGTGTAGGTGCGTTGTTGTTGTAGCGCTGTCTTCTCACTATATTCGAATGTAGAGTTTCAAATTAATCATTTTAATTTTCAATACGAGGATGGGGGACAAGGAAGGAGGAAATGGTGCATACGTTTTAACACAAAGCTCCTGATGGGAATTCAACTGCACTTCAAAACCAACTTCTTTGAAAATCACTGCTTTACAATGGATTTAATAGTGAAAAAAAAAAAAAAAAGAAAACCACTGCTTTATTCTTTATTACATTTTCATATCTATTTCTGTGTCTCACCTGAACTTTATATAAAATGTGTTTAAGAGTTGGTACACACAACAGTTAGAATTATCATAATTTGGCAAATGAGTAAACAGAATCAATATTAGTAAATGCAAGAGTGGTCTTGTCTAGACTTCAATTTTCTTTAGCCCTAGTCAGCTTCTCCTTTCTAGATGGTAGAACCAAGCAAAACACTATCTTCATTTCAGCCCCCAGGCAAAGCTTTTCAGTTTATGGAAAACTTTCCCCTAGTCCATTCAAATTCTCTGGCCACCCTCGCCAACCCCTCATTTCCATTTTGATTTTTCTGACTTCAGGCCCTGCTTGATGAAGGCAAAATGTTTTCCCCAGCAATTAGTTTAGCAGAAACTTCACATTTGATATTGTGGCAGACAATGTTTCATTATGCTCTCTTGATCTAAACAGAGAAATCACTGTTCCTGAAGGTGGCCAAAGCACACTCCAAAGGGTAGGGTTACTGAGTTACAGCCCAAGAATGGAGACCACAAGGGAGGCTAGACTCCATTGAGAAAATGCATCAGCGAGTGTGGGTACATAGGAATGCTTAACAAGAGATTTTATGATCAGCATCAATAGATGTGTGTTTTATGAATAAGAAGAATAAGGGTATTCATGTTCCTAAAGTGCTTCAAAATCTCTGGCTGAAATATACTCTCAAGATTTACATTCACGGCTCTCCCTGAAATAATATGCTGTTTCCCTGCAGGAAATGTTGAGTCAGTTTCCACAGGCCCCCACACACTGGTGAGAAGTTATATCTTAATTGTTCTAAGATCCCGAAACTCTGTTTTGTAGCATTCCTTCAGCAAAGCAACCTAAAACCTGTAGTTAAAATTATTTCAGACTCTCCATGCCTGAAACATACAGAGTCATCAACTATGAAGTGAGTAAATACGTAGTTTTCTCTTTGAGGGTAGTGGGTTTGAAGAAATAAACAGGTAAAAGGGTAAGAGAAAAACATTTTGAATGGAGGGGTCAGATGATGGAATGACTTGAAGGCAAAAAGCATCATGGCTGTTGGGACATGAACTATAGGCAGCAAATGGCTGAAAACAAAGTTGCAGAAATAGGGGTCCATTCGAAGCACCTTGAATGCCAGATGAAATCCTAATCAACCAAAAAGACTGGCTTGATGTACATTAAGCTTGTATTATACGTTTACATCTATAATTTACATATTCTGCTAAATGATTTTATTAAACTGGAACTTCTATATCCAGCTTCATTCTTCTAATACTCCTTAATGGATTCCCAGATAAATGAAACTTTGAATTTATTAATGTTAAAATAATACTAATAATCAGAACAACTTGTAATTAGACATTTAATCATCATTATATCACTGAGGACAAGACACCGTTGGTTTTTCAATTTCTGCTTTTCAGATGGAAATCCTGAGGCTTAGAGAATTTAAATGACGTAGGATGTGGCATAGCATGTCTCCTTGAGATGTTCCTAGCTATGATCATTGATTTATTTGGAGGTCTTTGAGTGTTTCTTTCGGGGACTCCCCCTTGCATATATTTAATAAGTTACACTATACTCCAGGCTCAGCTTGTGGTCACATACTCACTTTACCTCTCCTCCTTCTAGATTTTTGTTAAAAACATAATCTACAAACCAACCTGATCTTCTGCATTGAGATCAAATTATAATATTTTTTAGTCAAGATGTTTGGCATTATGGTCCTTTTCATTTGATAAATTTCAGCCTGATGTGTCTGGATCATTTTTTCTACTGATATTGTCGCCTGTCATGTTAATGATTTCCTGTACCTATGGGACACCCTTGTAACCATAAGGCTCTAAAGGAATGAGAAGTTGAATGGACCCATTTTTCCAAGAATTAGTGAGGTGGGGCAATTCTCAGACCTTGGAGAGATGGAGAACACCGCCGCCAAAGAAAGGTACTTGGGTCATAAGGAGTACATTAAAAATGTAGCCAAAATAAACAGCAAACCTCACAATTTTGCCACTGTTTAGATTTGCCAACCTCTGAGAAAGCCTGCCTGCCTTCACTGTGAAGAGAGCCAAACATTAGTGATGGAGAAAAGCAGAATCCTTTGTATTCATACTTAGAGCTAGGATTTACCTATAGTTAACCCTGTACATGTAAGTAGTTCAATCACACCACCCATTTTGCTACTTTCAGAGTGAGTAATTACCTCTTTGTGGTCACCAGGGAACAGGAATTTGAGAGTTCCTTTATTCATGTGCAGAGCACATCACCAGGCACTGGGAATAAAACAAGGAAGAAGACAGACCTTTTGCTTGCCCTCAAGGATGTTACTGTCCAAAAGAAACTTAACAGAAAACAGGAATAGAAGTTCTAAGAGGCATTGTTTGGTCAATGTCATTTGATGTAATGGGACTTTCCTTTGTTTCTATTTACCTACATTTAAGTTGTCTTGGTAAATGGATTTTCCAAGTTGTCTTTCTATGAAAAAGTATGCTGTGAACATAAGAGGTAATTTTATTATCTTGGCTTTGTTTCTAGTTATGCAAAAGTAAATGATGAGCTTTTATATTTAAAATTTGGAAAGTTTAGGAGTGAGAGATAATTAACTAATTCCTTCTAACCTCATCTCCCCCTAAATAAGGCAAATTTGCTTGTCTTGAAAGTACTTTTAGTTATCAAAACATTGGCCTTCTTCATGGTTTTTGGATCCTGACAACTATCAAAATGTGGCAAGCAGCCCATACCTGCCTGGCAGGAAGTTATATTTAGTACTGTGTGAAGCTTTATTTTCCAGTTTCAAACATACTCAACCCTTGTTGCTCAGTTCCAATACTCATGCTTCCAAATAAAGAGGGTTTCTGGAATTCTCTTACGACTGGTGGATAACTTGACAAAGTTTCTCACCAAGTTCAGAATAAGCTGACACCAACTGGTTCCCTATTATTCATAGTCAGTCTATTTTTGTTGTTTGGCTAGTTAAACAAGTCTATTTGTTGTCATTCCTTTGTTTGTCCATCAGTTCAACCAATGTCCCAAGGTGAGTCTTCTGGCATTTAAAACACATAGAGAAAGGGGGCGGGGGTGGAGGAGAGAGAGAGAGAGAGAGAGAGAGAGAAAGAAATAATTCTGATGCAAGACTCAGCCAGTGTTTACTCAATTGTCTCACCACAACATGCAAAATGGTACCTCAAAATTATATTAAAAATCTGATGTTGTCCCAGCATTCAATCATACTGTCAAATTTGTTTAAGAATTCAGAATTTTTCTCCATACTTTCTTTCCTTTCAGATTTGCTTTGTTCCTAAACATTCTTGAGTAGTAATGAAGTCTAGGATCTCACAATATGCTAGTTAATTTCCAGCTCCTTCCCCTCCTCTTCTGATGTCTCTACTATCTTTTCTTTTCTTTTCTTTTTTTTTTTTTTTTTTTGAGACTGAGTCTCGCTTGGTTGCCAGGCTGGAGTGCAGTGGCATGATCTCAGCTCACTGCAACCTCCACCTCCCAGGTTCAAGCGATTCTCCTGCCTCAGCCTCCCGAGTAGCTGAGACTACAGGTGCGCACCACCACGCCCAGCTAATTTTTGTATTTTTAGTAGCAATGGGGTTTCATCATGTTGGCCAGGATGGTCTCAATCTCTTGACCTCATTATCTGCCTGCCTCGCCCTCCCAAAGTGCTGGAATTACAGGCATGAGCCACTGTGCCTGGCCTCTCTACTTTCTTAATAGTTGCATAACCTTGGAAAGATTATTCGATATTTCTGAACTTCAGATCCCTCATGTGTAATATGAGAATAGTAAATTATCTGCTATATCCATTTCAAAGGGTTGTTGTGAGGAATGAATAAGATTACAAATAACTTTTCCAATAGATGTACTGAATTCATACCTTGAGTAGAGCAAGTACTCAATATATTTTGGATGGTTGAATGAATAAACGAATGAATGAGAGCAATATATAAAGGAAAAAGTTGTATACACTGTAAACTAGGACACAGTGGTAGTTCTTACATGAAGAAAATAAATTGTAGGACTCGTCAAAGCCTTTTTTATTCATAGTGTTTTCCATGAGAGAGATTCTTGCAGAAACATTTCCTGGGACTGGACTTCACAGAACATACTCTAGCTAACTGTGATCAGGCTGGTCAATGACAATGTAACAGACTCTTGAGTTGGGCTTTGCCTGTTGCTCCAAAATTGTGAGTAGACCCCAAAGCTGAAGATAAGAAATCATTAGTGCCCTAAACATCTATATAGAGCTACAAATAATCACAGAAATCTTCCTTGGGTGTTCATTCAAAAGCACTTCAGCAGTTCTGCTGTCTCTGACAATCAGCCCGGGCACCTAGTCACCTCCCATATCGATCAATGTAAAAAGACACTTTGAGTGGAAGTAGAAGGAAGAGCAAATTTGTCATAGTCTTGAGTTGGACCAATAGAATGTCCAGTGAAGTTGTTCTGTACTTTTCTGAAGCCAAGAGAGGAGGGAGTGGCTCCGAACCACACATGGATATTGGATATCTGCATAGGCAGCTTGCTCCACACCGGTGCCTACCTGTGCAGATGGGAAGGAAAGGAAAGTGGCAAGGAGGCAGAGAAAGCATCTGTACCCTTACAATTTGGTGAGACAAGAATGTATGAATTCCCACAGGTCAAATGATAATGAAGAAAGGAACCTCTCTTGAGTACAAAGGGCTACCTATGGTGGTCTGGAGCCGGAGGACCACAGCATCAAAGGATATAAGATGCATAGCCAACTGAGGAACCTGAGCAATTAAAGAGATCCACAGTTAAGTCACACTTAACTGGCACTTGTGGAAGCCCCGCAAGGCCTGAAGGAGAGCTGACATAGGCACCCCAGAGAGCCAGAATCTGGATCCCATCTTAATAAGGCCATGAAGACCAGTGGAGAAGAGGCAGAAACACCAATGGATAAGGACCATTCACATCTTTCTTCCCATATGCCTCTAAGTGCCAGTGCAGACCCCACAGGCCAAGCTACAGGGAGAAAGGAGATGACGCAAAGGAACCTAACTGGACTTTAATCACTAGAAGTGAGAAGAGAAATCTATTGGAACCTCCCAAGATAATGCCAAGGGTCAAAGGGTGCGCAGATACATAAGGTAAGCCCTTCGGTACTTCTAAATTTAAAAAAATAAACAGTTGTGGAATGAAGTACCTTAGAAAGGATGAGTTCCCGGTCCCTGGTAGTTTGTAAATAGATGATGCAGAATGGAGTAGTGGGGATGTGGCCCAAGTTAAGTAACTTAGGTATCCCAGATGGTCATGACATATTCTCCGCTTGACTCATATCTCATCCCAATGTCCAGTTTTTCAGCCACTCTGCCCAGACTTCAAGGTGGAAAGAACTCAGCACTTACCCAGTCCCACTACCTGTTTCCCCATAATATGCCCTCTAATTGTTCAGCATCAGATTTAATATCACCCAAAGAGTAAGAAGACGCCTGCACAAGACTGTTCCATGTCTGGATAATTTAACAGCTAAGAATCATCGTCATCCTGCAGTGAAAGCTGTCCTTGGAGCTCCCATCTTGTACTTTTCTTTTGATTCCACAGCCCAGCTAAAATTAGTATTAGCAAATATTGCTGGTGCCCTGACTTAAATGGAGAAATAGGGAGTTATCTGTGTAGAAGTTATAAAATTGTAGGGAAAAAAAAGCCCAGCCATTTCAAAATCACCAGTTATTTTATTATTTGACAGATACTTTCTATTAGGATGTTGAAATGTCTTCTGAGCTTAAATAGCATCCACTTTAAAGATTCGTAGAAAGTCAGATAGCAAATATTTTGGGTTTTGTGGTCCATACATCCTCTATCACAATGACATGACTATGCCATATTAGTGAAAAAGCAGCCATAAACAATACATAAATGAATGAGAACAGCTGTAATTCTAGTAAAACTTTATTTACAAAAGCAGGTACCAGGTTGGATTTGACTCCTGCGCTATAGTTTCTGAATCCTATACTAGAGAATTTGGTAATTGGAATGTTTAAAGACGTTGGATTTTTATCACTATTATTAAAAAATGCATGATTATTATTTTTAAAAATTGCAATACAGAAAAACATAAAGAAAATTAACAATCATCTTTAGATAATCATTATGAAATCAGTATATTGTCTCTCAGTTTTTAATGAGTTGTTTTATATACTGACTCTGCTGTTTAAACAATTTTATATCTTGTTTTTATCCTTAGCATGACATTGTAAGCTTTTAATACGTTATTTTAAACTCTGTATTGGCATTATTTTTAATGGCTATATAACATTTCACTGAGTAAATATTCCAAAGTAGAAGTTACATAAGCAAACATCCCTCCTCTATTAACTATTTAAGGTTTTCCCAATGTTTGTCTTGGAAAAAATACTACAGGGAAGCACAGGCATACATTTTCCCTTGTGTTTTAAATTATTTCCATAGGTTGGTCTTTAAGAAAAGGAATTATTGAGTAGAGGTTTTGAACACTTGAAGGTTTTTATTATATACTACCAAATAACTTTCTAAAGGGGCTCATTCTCATCTACATTCCCAACAGTTATGTATAACCAAGCTTACTTTATTGAATCCTCTGCATCATCAGGACTTACCATTAAAATAAAAATACCCATGTTACATTATGTAAAAAATGTTATTGTTTTAATTCATATTTTTATATTGGACTTTTCCCCATGTTTATTACTGACTTATTATTTTCCCTTTGGTGACTTTCATATTCATGACAACAGCATTTTCTAGCATTAATTAATCTTAGGAAGGAACATGGGTGAAAGAGATTTTCTTAATAAAAATAAGAGCTATGAATTGCTGAATGATACATACCAGACAATTATATATAATTTTGTGTGTGCATATAATTTTATCTAATTTTATTTAAGCCTCACAGTGATATTATACTGCTGCTATCAACCCTTTTTGTGCAGTCTGATATCCCATGTATGTTGAGTGGCACATAAAGTTCAGAGAATGGATTTAGTTGACATTTGCCCCAGATCTCTCTGTGTTTCCTCCCAATAACACTAGCCCACAATAATTAGGCATTTAGATCTAGGGAATTCCCCAAATATTGTATACATATTATCTCAGTTCAATCTCAAAATAACTCCATAATGTAGGTATTATTTTTACTATTTTACCAATAAGGAAGCAGAAGTTCTGAGAAACAGAGTATTTTATGTCAGTTAATATGACTTGTAAGTGGTATAGGTAGGGAACTGGTGCGCCTGCCTCCAAATCCCAACAGTAAGCACGGCTACTGTGAAGCCTCTTCCTTCTTCCCTGTTCCCTGGGTTTTGGATTCTTGGTCCTGTACCCCTTTCTCAATCTGTTTTTTATACCTGTTTGGGGATGCCTCATTGGGCTTCTTGGTCTTCAGCTTCTCATATGGCTGCATTTTACTTCCTCCTCTAGTTTTGCCATACATGTGCATGCACGCACACACACACATGCACACACACACACACACAATCTCAGATGACAAAACTTTGTTGCAGAATGCTTCCTACGGGAGAGGAGACACAGCCTTAAGCAGTAAGCTCCTTCTATGTAGAACTTCTTCAGTAGAAGAACTCAAGCATTAAAATATTGAAAATTATCTTCTTCTAGATAATGTACATAAATAAGATGGGTCCAGATTTAAACATTAGCAGGGTGAGATCAGATTATGTGATTTTCATAAGATTGGTGCTCTAGTTTACATGTGTGAGGGCCTTTGTAGTCAAATCTTTTTCTCTATGCAAATGAGCTTCAAACAAACAGCACTGCTGATCCCCAACCTTCGGATTCTCTTTTATGCCCTTTTAATTTCCCTTTTGGCCCACGTCAAGAACCACATATTTGAATATCATGTAGGATTTAGTTTTCAAATTTGGTTGTGGCTTGTATTTAGAAAAACTGCTTGATACTGGAAAGGTATACTTCTGCAGTTTGTGTTTACTTACAAGTTCAAAGAGGTCTTTTCTTGTTTCAATCTAGTCTCTTTTCAGAGTCTGGATAATGTTGGGCTCATGCTTACCAAATAGGATGTTGCTGAAGCATCCCAAATGGTCACGATGGATGTTCTACTTGACTCATAACTCATCCTAGATCCCAGTGTTTTAAACGCCTGCCTAGACTAGAAGGTGGAAAAGACATGCACTTACCCAGACCCATTGCCTGTTTCCTCATAATGTGCCCTATAAGTGTATGTCCAGTATCAGATTTAATACCACTTAAGGGGAATTGGGCAAGACCGTCCCATATCTGGATAATGCAACCACTAGGAATCATCCTCATCTCTCAGTGAAAGCTGTCCTTGGAATTTCCTTCTTGCACTCTTCTTTTGAACTCTACATTTTGCAAGCTAAATTTGATAATAGCAAATATTGCCAATGCCCTGGCTTAAATGGAGAAATTTAGAAACATTTGTGTAGAAATTAAAAAATTGTACAGGAGAACTGACCACCTTGAAATCTCCAGCATTTTTTCACTGGACAGGCAAATTTTACTAGGATACTGAAACATTTCTCCAGGTTGAATACCATCAATTCTCAAGCTGTCAGGCTATGTCACGGCCCCATTCAGGGAAAAGTGATGGCCTCATAGGCTTCCACTTTGGTCAAGCTGGTGGCCCCATGTTCACCTCCCTGGACCCATTCTCAGCATTCTGAGAAGCCCTGTATTGAGGGATCTCTTCTTGAATCGGAACTACCATTCCTGGGGTATGTGCAATATAATTGCTTCTACCTAGAATAGAGTCTTACTCCCAGATCATGAGATTAGCAAATACAAAGGCAGAGAGATTACCTAGTCTCACCTCATTTTTACTACAATGCTATGAAAGAGATCCTAGATTTACCCCCAAGTTCAGAGAGTAAGAAAGAAGAGTTATAGAGACAACATGATTGTAAATACGAAAATTGTTGAACGTTTGAGGCAACCACTGTTTTGCCCATGTGATTCTGCTTTCCAATTCCAAATCATTTATGATCCCTTTATAGTGAGTGACACAATTTTTCTGATGATAGAGAACAGTAGAAATTTCAATAGACTTACAATGAAACACTTTTAGGTTTGAGTCTTGCTTATGCATTTTATAAGTCTTGCCTACTTGGGCAAATTCCATAATCTCTTTAAGCTCCAGTTTCCTGATGGAGATAATAACACATGTGTTGCTGAATATTTGTGAGACTTCAACATTCTAAAGTATGTGAAAATTTAAAGTCTAGATCTTGGAACACAATAGGGATTCATAATGTTATTTTCTCCCTGTCTTTTATCTTTTCCTTTTCACTCCTTCTCTTCTTTCTTTCTCTTTTTCTTTGTCTTTGTCTTTCTTCCATGCAAAGTCTAGTTATTAGTGAAGTTCACCTTTTGATTCCAAGTTCAGTCTTCTTCTAGAAGTCTAGTCGGAATCCAGGGAGGCAGTGCATTTATGGGCTAGGGTAGGAATAAGTCAAAATTCTGGACGAAAAGTAAATAGAAACGTTCATTCGGAGGATGAACTTGCAGTGCTCTCCAAAGATCAAACAGAAGAGGCTGACGCTGAATTTGGGTCTGACCATATTTCTAAGCATATTTCTCAGCAGAGTACTCCCACCCTTGGCTTCTCCCATTCATTTGTATGGCTCTAGCTTCTTCTAAACCATTTGTTCTCAAAATGTGTTCCCAGGACAAGTGACATCAGCATCACCTGAGAACTTGTTAGAGAAGCCAATGCTTGGACCGCATTGTAGACCTACTAAATCAGAAACTCTGGGGTTGGAACCCAGAAATTTGTATTTTAATAAGCCTTCCAGGTCACCCTAATGCATGCTCAAGTTTGAGAACAACTGCCCTTCACCAATTTTACTTCAGGTGTCCCCTCCTACACCAAGGAAAAGGCAGCCTTGAAACTTGGCATTAGACTGTCAAATTTTCTTAAACAGGTGTCCTCCCATGTGAGCCTTAGGTTAGCAAATGCTCTAACTAAATTCAGTACCCTAGGCGAGGATCCTGATATAGGTCAGGGATGTTGATTTAGCTAACTTGTTTCTCCAAAAAATGCTTTTGAAGTGTCTGAGTTAAATAAACATTTGCAATAAACCCAAACTTTATTACTTGGCCTCTTTCATCACATCCTTATCAAAATCCTCTCTTGGAGCCTATTCAAAGGAGATTCTGAAGACAAGGCAGGCTTATAACTCCTGCTTCCCAGGTCATAGGATTCGTGTGCTATGAGAATCATACTGCTGCTGCATGCTTTTAGCACTCTGCCACATCCCTGAATTTAGAGTAAACATTTCTTCTTAATAAAAATGAATATGAGAAAATTTTAATGTCCACAACTGTCCTGCAAGGTATAAGTTTTTTTTGTAGATCAGGAAACCCAGGCAGTGATTGGTTACTAGAGTAGATGCTGTTAATTTCACACTCCATGTCCCGAAGCTCGCTGCTGAGTTCACCTGAAGCTTACAGCTGTTTACTTCAAGTGCTTCTCAACCCATCAGACCAGAAGCTGGAAACTGCCAAGGGTAGCTCTCACACAGTGAGAGAAAAGAGACAGGGGATAAATATCCTAGCTGGCCTCTCCCTTGGCAGGAAAAGTCTGAGGTTTACACGGTGACTCAAATGGTCCCCAGAAGGATTGAACCCCTACAGTGGCAATGGCTCATTCGGACCCTCTTTATTGCTTTCTCTCCCTTCTGTCTTACTTTCCTCAGTTCCTTCCGTATTTGAGAACAAATTCCAAATAAATTCCTGTGCTCAAGTTTTTGTTTCAGGATCTACTTCAGGAACCCAAAGCAAACTAGTTGGATGACTTGATCAAGGTCGTACATATATTACATGAGTGCAAAAGTAATTGCAGTGTTTGCATGGTGGGACTTTGCCATTTGATATTGGAATACGTTCTTATATAAATGTGGTTATGTTATACATCATTTTAATGGACACTTCTCAATTTATATTTTTTGATAAGGACTTATTGCTTATTGTTTATTTTATGTTTATTTTAGACCATGGAAATAGTATCAGACAAAAAGCAGATTAGAGCAATTTTCTTATTCGAGTTCAAAGTGGGTTATAAAGCAGCGGAGACAAACCGCAACATCACCAACGCCTTTGGCCCAGGAACTGCTAATGAACATACAGTGCAGTCACTCTTCAAGAAGTTTTGCAAAGGAGACTAGAGCCTTGAAGATGAGGAGCATAGTGACCAGCCATTGGAAGTTGACAAAGACCAATTGAGAGGAATCATTGAAGCTGATCATCTTACAACTACACGAGAAGTTGCCAAAGAACGCAATGTAGACCATTGTATGGTCTTTTGGCATCTGAAGCAAATTGGAAAGGTGAAAAACTTGATAAGTGGGTGCCTCGTGAGCTGAGCAAAAATCCAAAAAAATCATCATTTTGAAGTGTTGTCTTCTCTTATTCTCTGCAACAACAATAACCATTTTGCAATCGGATTGTGATGTGCAATGAAAAGTGGATTTGGGGCTGGGCGCGGTGGCTCACTCCTGTAATCTCAGCACTTTGGGAGGCCAAGGCGGGCAGATCACGAGGTCAGGAGATCAAGACCGTCCTGGCTAACACGGTGAAACCCCGTCTCTACTGAAAATACAAAAAATTAGCCGGGTGTGGTGGCCGGTGCCTGTAGTCCCAGCTACAGGCTGAGGCAGGAGAATATGGCATGAACCTGGGAGGCGGGAGCTTGCAGTGAGCCGAGATCGTGCCACTGCACTCCAGCCTGGGCGACAGAGCGATACTCCGTCAAAAAAAAAAAGTGGATTTTATATATGGCAACCAGCAATGACCAGCTCAGTGGCTGGACTGAGAAGAAGCTCCAAAGCACTTCGCAAAGCCAAACTTGCACCGAAAAAAAGGTCAGGGTCAGTGTTTGGTGGTCTGCTGCTGGTCTGATCCACCGCTGCTCTCTGAATCCTGGCAAAACCATTACATCTGAGAAGTATGCTCAACAAATCAATGAGCTACGCCAAAAACTGCAGCGTCTGCAGCTGGCATTGGTCAACATAAAGGGTCCAATTCTTCTCCATGACAACGCTCAATTGCACCTTGCGCAAGCAGTGCTTCAAAAGTTGAACAATTTGGGCTACATAGTTTTTCCTCATCCGCCATTTTCACCTGACGTCTTGCCAACTAACTACCACTTCTTCAAGTATCTCAACAACTTTTTGCAGGGAAAACACTTCCACAACCAGCAGGATGCAGAAAACGCTTTCCAAGAGTTTGTCGAATCCTGACGCACAGATTTTTATGCTACAGGAATAAACTAACTTATTTCTCATTGGCAAAAATGTGTTGATTGTAATGGTTCCTATTTTGGTGAATAAATATGTGTTTGAGCCTAGTTATGATGATTTAAAATTCAAGGTCTGAAACCGCAATTACCTTTGCAACAACCTAGGATTCATCCCATATTCTTTATTGCAAAGAAAGCATAAGATTCTGGTGTTGAGTTTGAATCCTTCATTCTTGTCGATATTCCCCAAGGGCCTGGCATTGTGCAAGCATGTAAGAGACAATGGGGCCTTCATCCCATATTCTTTATTGCAAAGAAAGCATAAGATTCTGGTGTTGAGTTTGAATCCTTCATTCTTGTCGATACTCCCCAAGGGCCTGGCATTGTGCAAGCATGTAAGAGACGATGGGGCCTTATTTAGAAAATTAATAGTTGTTGAATTCTCACCTTCCCAAACCCCTCAGCTTTTTTAGAGAAAATTAAATTTGACAATACATTTTTGTATCTCCTATTACTGTTGACTTTCCCAACATCTATATGACATGCACAGGACCATAATACCCAACAGGAAATAAGTTCTTAATTTGTTGAATAAATGAGTAGATCATGTAGTACATTTCACAATAGACAATAAGGGCCTAAAATTTTGAATCACACCAAAGATCACACTGCTGATTAACAACCCAGCAGAACTAAAAGCCCTGCATCTTCAGGACTGATTTAGTGTTTTTTCTATTCTATCTTGTCATGCCCTTTAAGGGTAAATGTTTTCCCAATGTTTTTCCATCACTGGAAGAAAACATATGGTTGAAAGCAATCTATTATTATGAGTACCACTCAAAGTAACTGTCCAGAGCAAATTTATAGTGAAAAACTCTAGTTTGTGTTTTTGAACAAATAAGGTCTTTTGGCAGCTGAATGTGAAAGATGTGATGACTGGTACAGCCCACACTCAGAGCAGATTGTGACCAGAGGACAACTACAAGCAAGAATCTTTGGGGGCTGTTAGATTCTTCAGGCCACACCACTCTGAAATGTTGACAAACTCTTATAAAATTCTCTTGTCTAGGAGTCAGTAAGCATGTTTTAGGCATCTATTATGTGCAAAGCCCAAGGCTAGACACTTCTCAAGATGTATATGTGATAATAAATTGCTCTATATCTTTTTTTTTTTACATCTGCTACTATCCCAAATACAGGCCTCCATCCTAATGCGAGACACCTAATGGTGTAAGGCATCTTATGGATATTATTGAAATAGCTCCTAATCTGAAGTTTGCATTAGGTGTTTGGTGAATACACTTTATCAAGTTATAGAAGTTCTCTTTTGCAGTTTGTTCAGAGTTTGTCATGAATGGATATTAAAACTTTTCAAATAATTATTCATTTATTGAGAATAATCATAAGATTTAAAAAAATATGTTAATATAGTAAATTACTTAAGTTAATTTTCTAATGGTAAACCAGTCTTAATAAACTTGGGGGAATAAAAATCCTAGTTGGTGATGACATATTCTCATCTTTATTTACTACTGGAGTAGGTAGGCTGATATTTTGCTTAGGTTTATGTATCTGTGTTCATGAGTGATATGGCTTATAATTTTCCTTAGTTCTTTCCGTTTTGTCAGGTTTTCTTATGAAGGTTATTCAAGCCTCATAAAATGAATTTGGAAGTGTTCCCTTTTTTTCTATATTCTGGAAGAGTTTATTTAAGATTGGAATTGTTTGTTCCTTTAATATTTGGTAAAACGTATCCAGATAACCATCTGACCTAGAGTTTTCTTTGTAATGAGATTTTAAACTACCAGTTTGATTTCTTTAATGTTTATAGGAAAGATCAAGTTTTCTATTACTTATTAAGCCAGACTTGGTAAGCTTTATATGAATCTTTCTATTTTCTCTATGCTTTCATGTTCCTTGATATAAAGTTGTTCTTAATATCCCCATTATATTTTTAACCTATTCCATAACTGCACTTACATTCCTCTTTTTATTTTTGACCAATTTTGTCAAGCATTTATTTATTTTATTAGGTTTTGTGTGTGTGAGCCATCTTTTGGCTTTGTTGAATCTCGGCATTGTATACTTATTTCCTAATTTAGTGTGCTGAGTGTTTCCTAGGGAGTACCTAGAGAACCATAACTGTGGAAGGGGCAGGAAGGGAGCAGAACTGTGCAGAGGGAGATGTTGAGTAACAGTGCTGGCCTCAGGAGAGACCCCACCAACCCATGGGGAGCTCTGGAGCTGAAGTTACCCATCAGAGTTTTCCTGTGTCAGACCAAAATGGCTAGGCCTGTGCACCCTGTCTTGATCAGTCATTGGATATGGGCTGCCTCAGGAAGGGGCAAGGCCTTGAGAGAGATACCTGCCTGTGTCTTAGGCAATCTCGGAAGGTGATGCCAGCTATATGCTGTCAACTAGAAATACTCCTAGCAGTCAGAGAAAATATCTTTCCTTGAAGCATCACCTTGTTCAATAAACCTTTATTGTGTTCATCTTTAGCTTTTTCCATTTTTTCCAGTGTCTTAAATTAGATGTTAACCTTATTAATTTTCAACTGCTTTTCTTTTCTAATATGAACAGTTGGGGCTAAAATTGTGTCTAAATGCTACTTTAGCTGCATTGAACAAGTTTTGGCATATTTATCTTTATTATTGTTCAATTCTATGTATGAGTTACATAGGAACAAATTTCTGAATTTTGACACATAGAATTTTATAGCTACATTTTTATTATTTCCCAGTTGATAGATTTTGCAATGAGTTTTCTATCTTATAGCTAAAGTGACAGTTCCAAAGTGGAAAACTGTTCACATCACTTCAAAGATTCAAACCCATTCAAGGGCTCCCCATTGCCTCCAGAATAAAGTCTAAACTATTAAATGTACTTTAAAGGCTCTTGCTGATATGGCTTGAACTTACTTCTCCCTCATCACTCCTGCACCCTTTTGCTATTATTTAACCTGATTTTTTTTTCATGTCCTCCATCTAGCCAAGTGTGGACTTGCCTTCAGGCCTATTGACCTTTCATAGACCTTGCCCTCTTTTTTTTTTTTTTTTTCACAGACTCTCGCTCTGTCACCAGGCTGGAGTCCAGTGGTGCAATCCCCGCCTCTCCCGTTCAAGCAATTCTCCTGCCTCAGCCTACTGAGTAGTTGGTATTACAGGTGTGCGCCACCACGCCCAGCTAATTTTTGTATTTTTAGTAGAGACAGGGTTTCACCATGTTGCCCAGGATGGTCTCAATCTCTTGACCTCGTGATTCACCTCCTTGGCCTCCCAAAGTGCTGGGATTACAAGTGTGAGCCACCATGCCCAGCCTTTCTTTCTTTTTTTTTTTCCAAATTTATCCTTTAGGAATGTTATAAATATCTCTACCTTTTGAAATTCTTATGTAGGCTTGCATAAAGCAGGTACCTTCCCTCTGTGTTTCCATGGTGTTTTGCTCCCACACACCTTACTTACCTCATCATATTGAAATTGCATATTCAAGAGACTACATCTTTTAATTAGACTCTAAACTCCATGAAGTCAAGAAACACATATATATCTAATTCTCTATTGTATTTCTAATGCATTACTTAGTATATGTAAGTACTCAATTTATATTTATCAAATAATAGTAACAGATACCAATTATTGTTTACTATTTGTTAGAAATTGTGCAAAGGTTAGTGTGGTAGGCAGAATAATGGCTTCCCACAGAGGTCTACATTCTAATTCCTAGAAACCATGAATATGTCATGTTACATGGTAAGGGGGAATTATGGTTGCAGATGTAACTAAAGTTGCCAACTCATCAGCTGCCCATGAAAGGGAGATCTTATCTTGTATTATCTCAATGAGCTCAATGTAATCACAGAGTCCTTACAAGTGAAGGGAGGGGACAGAAGAGTCGGTGCTGGAGTGAGACAGCAGTGCTGGAGAGGATGTGGAGAAATAGGAACACTTTTGCACTGATGGTGGGACTGTAAACTAGTTCAACCCTTGTGGAAGTCAGTGTGGCGATTCCTCAGGGATCTAGAACTAGAAATACCATTTGACCCAGCCATCCCATTACTGGGTATATACCCAAAGGACTATAAATCATGCTGCTATAAAGACACATGCACACGTATGTTTATTACAGCACTGTTCACAATAGCAAAGACTTGGAACCAACCCAAATGTCCAACAATGATAGACTGGATTGAGAAAATGTGGCACATATACACCATGGAATACTATGCAGCCATAAAAAATGATGAATTCATGTCCTTTGTAGGGACATGGATGAAATTGGAAATCATCATTTTCAGTAAACTATCGCAAGAACAAAAAACCAAACACCGCATATTCTCACTCATAGGTGGGAATTGAACAATGAGAACACAAGGACACAGGAAGGGGAACATCATACTCTGGGGACTGTTGTGGGGTGGGGGGAGGGGGAAGGGATAGCTTTAGGAGATATACCTAATGCTAAATGACGAGTTAATGGGTGCAGCACACCAGCATGGCACATGTATACATATGTAACTAACCTGCACATTGTGCACATGTACCCTAAAACTTAAAGTATAATAATAATAAAATAAAACAAAATAAAAAAGAGAAAGTCTCAACTGGCCATTGCTGGCTTTGGAGAGAGAAGGCTACCATAATCCAAGAAGGGTGAGCAGCCTCCAGAAGCTGAAAAAGGCAAAGGAATGGATTGACTCCTAGAGCCTCCAGAAAAACTGCAATGTTGTAATCGCCTTATGGTGAGCCCACTGAGATCTATTTTAGATTTCTAACCTCCAGAAATGTAAGATAATGACTTTTTAGTTGCTTTTTGTTATAACAGCATTAGAAACCTAGTACAGATGCTGATAGCTAGAAGTGGGGTGCCGCAGTAACAAATAACTAAAAATGTGAATGCGTCTTTGGAATTGGCCAAGGGGCAGGGGCTGGAATAATTTTGAGTAGCATGTTAGAAAAAGCTTAGATTCTCTTGAACAGACTGTTAGTAGAAATATGGAGTTAACGATTCTGCTAATGAGGACTCAGAAGAAAGTGAAGGACACAGTAAAAAATATATGTGTCATTTTATAGACTACCTAAATTGTCATATGTAGACTGTTGGTAGAAATATGAATATTAAAGGCACTGTTGGTGAGGGTTCAGACAGAAATGTTATTGGAAAATGGAGAAAAGGGATCTTTGTTACGCACTAGCAGAATGCATACCAGAATTATGTCCCAAAATTATCTGTGAAGTAAAAGTTTTAAATGATGAACTTGATATTTATCTGAGGAAACTTCCAAACAAAATGTTGAAGCGTTAGCTTGGCTTTTACTTGTTAGCCATAAGAAAATATGAAAAGAAAGAGATAGATTTTGGGAAAATGTTCATCAAAAGGTCTCCAGAACTTGATGATTTGAGAAATTCTCAGCCTATTTACATAGTTAAGAGACCTCAGGAAATAGTCTAATAGGTAAAAGAGTAATACATTAAAAAATTAAATTGTTCTATAAAAATTGACCTGAGAATTTTGAATTACAGGCACAGTCTAAGTAGGTGGTTTTAAGGGGTCCAGAAAGAAGAGAATTGTAAAAAGTAAGAGAAGATAGAAAAAGAGAGGTCTAGTAATAGGCTGGAAGCTTTGAACTGAGGAGAAATGGTAGTCAGCAGCAAATTTCGAAAAGCTGGAATGACCCAGGGATACAGGAATTGAAGTATCTAACAGCCATTATTGAGTTGTTTGTTATGATGCCCTGTAGAATGTTTCCTGCCCCAAAACTTCAGTCAAATATGCTGGAAGGAAGGGACCATGTAAATTCTGCAGGACCAAAAAGGGACACTATTTGAATTAGGTGAGAGAGAAAATAAATCAGAGAAAATGGGACAAAAGTGATTAGAAGTGTAATTCCTGAAAATGAATTCCAAGATCTCCCTCTGAAGATCTTGGAAAGAGCTGGAAGAAGGTTACAATGGAGATTACTTTGAGTTTCCTTCTTTATGGGATATCAAGTCTTGAGGTGAAGTTGTTTGAAGAAATAAAGGACAGGGTGACATCAGTAACCTGTTATATTGAGGACACTCAGGCACCAGATATCTGGATCCACTAGGAAAGTCACATCAAAAATGAGCATTTGTTTCACCATAAAAAAGAAAATAACAATGGTGTCTGTTTCATGCACACAGATGTTCATTGCAGCACTATTCACAATAGCAACGACATAGAATCAACCTAAGTGTTCTAAATGACAGACTAGATAAAGAAAATGTGGTACATATACACCTTGGAATACTATGCAGCCACAAAAAATAGTGAGATCGTGTCTTTTGAGGGAATATGTATGGAATTGGAGGCTATTATCCTTAGCAAACTAATCCAGGAACAGAAAACCAAATACTGCATAGTCTCACTTATAGTAGGAGCTAAATAATGAGAACTTATGAACACAAGGATGAAGAAAGCAGACATTGGGGTCTACTTGAGGATGGAGGGTGGGAGCAGGGAAAGGAGCAGAAAAGATAACTGCTGGGTGCTGGGCTTAGTATCTTAGTGATGAAATAATATGTACAACAAACCCCTCCCCATCACATGTGTTTACCTATGCAACAAACATTCACATGTACCCCCAAACCTAAAATAAAAGTTAAACAGAAAAAAAACACAATAATGTCTGTTTGGGATACTCCAGTTCCATTTCTCACTACTCTAGTACGTAGGAGTTTAATCTTAGAACCCTCCCTATGTGGCAGTAAGCAAACTCTAATGTATTTCGGAGAGGATGCAACTTGACAGAAACAGGTGAATTGCACAGAGTCTCAATTGCTGTAATGAGTTCATTTTCCTCCAAGGTTACTAGAGGTTTGGACTGAGATGGCACATTCACAACCATGTGGTTAGAGAATTAGTTGTTTGTACTAAGTTTTCTAATTTCTGAGACAGTCATATGAGTGTGTTTTCCATCCCAATACAGAAGTAGTGGTTCCAGAATTTTTTTGTCTCTTTCTCTTTCTCTGATTTATAAAATAACTAGGTATTCACAGGAAGAAGTCACTCATCCTCTCATCATCTTAACGCTATTATCCTTGTTTATTTGTATCTTAGCTTTTGCATTCAATCCCATTTTACATAGTTGTGACCCTGGTACGCATAATATTACATGTTATACTATTTTTCTCTTAACATTGTGTTGCAAACATTTCCTCATATTTTCACATTCTTCATGATTATTACTATTAAACTACATAGTATACCATAATTTGCAGGCCACATAGGACCATCAGGTTGTATCCAAGTTGTTATTATACACAATGCTACAATAGACTCTTTTATGCCCTTACTGTTTCCCTTGCTGTGATTTCCTTCGCACAAATTCATTGGAACAGAATATTTGGTTTAGTTCATTAATGCATCTTTTTCAAGTCATGTTAACTACTGTTTCTTGATGGACAAGACAGGTATTAAAATACAAACACATGAAAAAGATCTTGGGTTTGCTAGTTATATTGCTTAATGCAAATGACTGCAGTAACCTTTAAATATGATATACTCAACTCAGAGGACATAATTTCTTCCATATATTAAATACTACCTTTGCTGGAGACATCTTACTTTTCCAACCTTTGCTTTTAAGAAGTAGTCTGGAGTGGGTGACATTTATTTTTGTTGATTTGATTTGTTATTGTTATTGATGGTGACTTTCCTTTAGAACTCAAATCATCCTCAAAATCGGTGTGCATTTGCATTTACTTTTGACAAAATTATTCTTCAAGAAAGTTCTAGAAAAAAATAGCTGGCTGGTATTGGAGACAGCTGTTAACTCTGCTCTAGAAAATAATGTATTTGGTAACTACAAAGACAACTAAAAGCTAAAGGAGAGTCGTCTTTTCAGTTTTGTTGGTTGCCTGAGATAAGCTTGTTGTTAAGAAACACATCGGTTTAGATGCTAGTTATTTACCACCCTTTGATGGCTCTGACTTAGTTTGGAGAAATTAATCAGTAGAACTTGGTATTGGATGATCATCCATGGAGACCAGAATGAGATCTCTTTGTAAAATGAAGAATGAGATAAATGAAAAGAGATCAGTTGTTTTATGTTTACTGTGTTTATAGATGTTGACAACAAATTTATACAATTTAAACAAATTTATAATGGTTAAACAAATCTTCTGTAGTCTCTTCTCAGCAGCAGTTTCCCCAGATAGTCTCATCCTCATATCTGTTCTCAGACCTAGTGCTACTTAAATTACTAGTGATTTAAATTATCCCTTTTACTCATTGCATGCTTTCTGTGGTTACAGAGTTCATATTTTACTTATTTGTACCATATATGTGCCTTAGCACATAGCAAACCGTAGAAAATTTTTTCGAATGTGTGAATCAGAACTTTGCCTACATCAGTAGTAGTAACTAGCCCTTCAAATTTCATGGTTCACTTTATTTTTTCAAAATGAGTTTGGTAGCCAACTGGGCTACAAACTTTTATTTCTTCAAAATTAAATACATAAAGCATAACAAAAACTTATGCTTCCAGTCAGTTCTTACTGGACACGAATACCTGCTGAAAACAAGTATGAACTGAAAAAATTACAAAACAATAACCTGAAATCAACAGGGAGTGCACAAAAATAGGCAGATCCTATAAAGGAGCTATAAAAACCTGGAGAAAGGGATGACGTGGGGTGAGTTAGCCACTATGTATGGTTTTTAGCATGGTAGAAGAGTGAATCAGTGCCACATAGTGTAGCTAACACTTCAACAGAAAATATACAGTCTTTCTGACAATATGACACAGTTCAGGGCAACCAAACCCACTGGAAAGTGAGTAGGTAAAGGATTTCTGGAAACAAGGCAGGCAGAGAGAGCGAGTCAAAAATGTTAGCTGGTGGCTGAGTATGTTTGTATGAGGCAGACTCAAAACAACACGGATTAAAATAAAAGCACTAAACAACATTGCATTCAAGAAACAGGCTTTGTAGCTTTAGTACGACTAAGTTAATTTACAGTTCAAACGAAAACATTAACATATTTGAAGGAATACCACAGAATTTAGAGTTCAGAACATGGCTCAACAGTATTTGATATATAACTGGGAAAATGTAACATTTTCAAGAGAAAAGGCAATCAATGAAGGTAAAATCCAAGATAACTCCAATGTTAGAAATAACAATAAATGGACTTTAAGGTGGCTATTATTACTGTTCTCAGTGACAAAGAATAATCTGGTCAGAATAAGAAATAGAAACCATAAAAAGAAATTTTAAAATTATAGAAATAATAATTTAAAAATTTTATTGGATGGAGTTACAAAGATGAAATAGAAAAAAATCAGTGAACTTAAAGATAAGTCTGCAGACATCCAAACTTAAGTAAAGTAGGAAAAAAGGTTTTTTAATTAATGAAAGAACAGATTCTTAGGGACTTGTGGGACATACCACATGGTCTAACATATGTAATTGGAGTCAAAGAAGGTGAAGAATGGGACAGAAATTTTATTTTTATAGTGGCTAAAACTTCCTCAATATCATGAAAGACTTAAATGTATCAATTAATGAAGTTCAGTAAACTCAAGTAGGATAAATACACATAAAAAATACAGGGATATTATAACTGAATTGCTGACCAAAGAGAAAAGATATTTCTAGAATATCTAGAAAGCAGTCAGAGAAAACGAACATGTTGCATATAGAGGGAAAACAATTTATAATGACAGCTGGCTTCTCCTCAGAAACTATGGAAATTAAAAGACAGTGAAATATGTCTTTATAAAGCACTGAAAGAAAAACAAAAAAACTGTCAATGTAGAATTCTACATCCAGTAAATGTGTCCTCCAAAAAAACTTATTTGAAGACATTTTTAGATAAAGAAAAACTGAGAAATTTTTGTCAGTCAAAAATTTTTGTCACAGATATAAAGAAGGTATTTCACACTAAAGAAAATGATACTAGGAGGGAATTTAGATCTTCAGAAACAAGTGAAAAGTAGTAGATATTCTAAATATCTCTGTAAATATAAAATAACATTTTATCTATTATTAAAAGGGGTATGATTGTTTACATCAAAATTTTAACATTTTCTTGTGGGTTTATAATATATAGAGACCTTAAAAGATATGACAATTCTGATAGAGAAAGAAATGGATCAATATGGTTGCACATTTTCTATATTTTATGTGACTTAAAACAGTATTAATTCTAAATGTATTATGAAAATTAAGATAGTATTTTGTAAATTTTAGACCAATCCCTAAAAAATTTATACAGAGAGGTGTGAAAAGAACTTCGGCAGGTAATATACTAAAGAGAAACCATTAGAAGGCAAGATCCATTAGAGAAGGGATTTTTTTTTATTTGTTTTGTTCCTACAATAGTGCCTGGTATAAAGCTGATGCTCAAAAATCTATTTTTACATAAACGAATGAATGAATGTATTATGCCTCTGAAAGTGCTACTTTTTACAACTTTATTGAGGCATAATTGACAAAATTAAAATTATATACATATGTATTTTGAAGATGTGCAACTTAATTTTTTCGATATACATATCCATTATGACATAATCATCACAATCAAGCTGGCTAACATATCCAACACATCACATAGTTACCATTTTCTTTAGTTTTCTTTTGAAAATGCTATTAATGTACCCTTAACTTAGGTTCTTTTTTCTTCTTTATCTCTTTTATAGGAGATAAATAAAGGCTTGGAGGAAATACAACATAATACTATTGGTTATTTCTGGAGTGTGGTGGGGTGATAAGAATATGGGTGATAAGAGTCAGTATAGTACAGTAGTCAGAGGTACATACCTGAAATCAGACTGCTTGTGCTAGATTTTTGTCACTACCACATACTAGCTGTGTATCTTGAGGCATGTTTGTTGTTCTCTCTGAACATCCATTTTTCTATGTATAAAATGAGAACAAAAGCACCTAAATCAAAAAGTTGTCAGCAGGATTTAATTAAAAGATACCAATAAAGTGCTTGATATAGTTCCTGGCACATAGTAAGTACTCAGTAAATACTAAATTTTCCCCCAGGTTCTAAGTTTTCTGTAATGCGTCATTTTACTTTTACCGTTAAAAAATGTTATTGTTGTTATGCTGCTCTATTTCTGAAAAACCCTCTTACGATCATACACATAGAAAATATAAAAGAATTGACAAAATAACTCCTGGAACCAATGAGCAATTATAGCGAAGTTGTAGCATACAAGGTTAATATACAAAGGTCCAATGGCTTTCCTATATATCAGTAATGAACAAGAGACATTTGAAATTAAGAACATATTGCTGTTTACATTAGCATCAAAATAAATGAAATATTTAGCTATAAATCTATCAAAATATGTATAAGGTCTATATGAGGAGCAAAAACTCTGATGAAAGGTATCAAAGAAGAACTAAATAAATGAAGAGATACTCCATGTTCATGAATAGGAGAACTCAATATTGTCAAGATGTCAGTGCGTCCCAGCTTGTTCTAAAGCAATTCCAATAAAAATCCCAGGAAGTCATTTTGTGGATATCAACAAAGTAATTTGAAACTTCCTATGAAAAAACAAACGACTCAGAATAGCAAACCCAATATTGAAGGGAAAGAATAGAGCAAGAGGACTGAAATCACTTGACTTCAAGACTTACTATGAAGCCACAGTGATCAAGACAATGTGCTATTGGCCAAAAAAAAGGATCAACAGAAAGCTCATAAATAGACCCACATAAATGTAGTCAATTGATTTTTGACAAATGAGCAAGGGCAACACAACTGAACAAAAATAGTCTTTTCAACAAATGGTACTAGAACAATTGGACCTTCACGTGCAGAAAAATGAGTCTAGACATGGCTCTTACAACCTTTACAAAAATTAACTCAAACTAAATTACAGACCTAAATGTGAAACACAAACCTGTAAAACTCTGAGAAGGTAACAGAAGAAATTTAGATGATCTTGGGTGTGAAGATGAATTTATATATGCAATCAAAAGCATGAAAGAAATAATTAACCTGGATATTATATAATTGATAAGCTAAATTTTATTAAAATTAAAAACTTCTGATCAGTGAAAGGTAATGCCAAAAGAATGAGAATGCAAGCCACAGAATGGGAGAAAATATTTGCAAAAGACACACCTGATAAAGGACTGTTATCCAAAATATACAAAGAACTCCACAATAAGAAAACAAATGCCTTGATTAAAAAAATGGGCCAAATACCTTCACAGACATTTTACAAAAGAAAATATAAGGCAGTGGATAACCATATGAACAGATGATCCCTAATGTATATCAGAGAAATGCAGATTAAAACAACGAGATACGGCTACATACCTATTAGATTGGTCAAAGGGCAGAACACTGATAGCACCAATGCTGGCAAGGATGTGGAGTTACAGGAACTCTCGTTTATTGCTGGTGGGAATGCAAAATGTTACAGCCACTTTAGAAGTTAAGGGGAGGGAAAGCATTAGGAGATATACCCAATGTAAATGATGAGTTAATGGGTGCAGCCCACCAACATGGCACAGGTATACATATGTAACAAACCTGCATGTTGTGCACATGTACCCTAGAACTTAAAGTATAATAAAAAGAAAAAAAAAAGAAGTTAGTTTGTTTCTTACAAAACAAAACATACTCTTACCCTGTGATCCAGCAAACATAATCTTTGGTATTTACCTAAATGAGTTAAAAATGTATGTCTGCACAAAACCCTTCACACCAATTTATATGAGAGGTTTATTTAAAAATTCCTAAACTTAGAAACAACCAAGCTATCCTTCAATAGATTAGATAAATAAAATGTGACACATCCAGGCAATGGAATATTTTTAAGCACTTAAAAAAAGATAGATAGCTCTACCAAGCCATAAAAATACATGGAATAACTTTAAATGTATAAGCGAACTTTAAATTCATTACTAACTGAAAGAAGCGGATCTGAAAAGGCTACATATTGTATTATTCCAACTATATGACATCTGGAAAAGGCCAAACTATGAAGACAGTAAAAAGATCAGTAAAAAGACTCCTCTAGGAGTTAGTGGGGAGGAGGGATAAATAGGTAGAGCACAGAAGATCTTTAGGGCATGAAACTATTCTGTACTACAGTAATACTGTATTACTGATATTACTGATACTACAATGGTGGATACATACCATTATGTATTGTCAAAATCTATAGAAGGAACAACAGCAAGAATGAACCCTAAACTCTTAACTTTGAGTAATAATGATTTGTTAACTTAGGTTCATTGATTTTAGCAAATGTATCACTGTAGTATGTCATGTTCACAGTGCAGTAGGTCAGGCATGTGTGGGAACAAGGGGTACAGGGAAACTCTCTGGTTAATTATTCTGTACAAGGGATACAGGGAAACTGTTCTGCTTAACTATTCTGTAAACTTAAATCTGCTCTAAAAAATTAAGTTGTTTTTTTTTTTTTTTAAAAAACGTGGCTTGGAAAAAATGTGGGTCTTGTTTTCTACAAAAAGGTGGAATATACAAAGAATCAGGAATATTTAAGTTTGAGAACAGGATGACTATGCATTCTGGCAGTTAAACTCTGAATTTACGTATTCATTGATGGCTTTTAGAGGAGCAGATGTCATGGAAGGCGTATCCACACCTGTCAATTAGTTGCATTTACTATCCTATAGAATGTATTTGGAAAAAGGCAGTAGTTCTCAAAGTGTAGACCTGGACTAGCAGTGCCAGTATCACCCAGGAACTCCTTACAAATGCAAATTCTGAGGACCTGCTTCAGATTTACTGAATGAGCAACTCTCAAGATTAGTCCCAGCTATTAGTGTTTAAAACTCTCCCAGTGACTCTAATGTTTGCAAATGTTTAAGAACTACTGTCTTGAGATATGCAGATGCTGCATTCAACTAAGTTACTATCTGAGTGCTTCACAGTGTATCCATCATTCATTAAGGGTCTGTGGTTGCATGCAACAGAAACTGTTCCAGACTGACTTAAGTAAAACAAAACAAAACAAATCTACAGGAAGTTTATCTGTGAGTAATTTCCAGAATCAAATAAAGAGGGAAACAACTAGACCTCAGGAAGAGCAATCAAAGAAACAGAATTTCATAAGGGGTGTTTCAAAATTGACATTCTTTCAACTGCCTTCTGTGCAAGTGTGATTTACTGGGAGTCAGAATTCTAGAACACAGTCACCTAGTGGCAGAGAGAGGAGGTGCTGGCACTGTGACTGATAGTCCCAGAAGGCCCATATTTAGTGGCAGTTTTAGGGACATGGGCAGCAGGGCAGGCAAAACACTCCATTTCAACTTTAAGGAGGCAGTGTGACAGAGTAGAAGGTATGTGGAGTTTGACATTAGAAATGTCTGGATTTCAGTCTCTCAACTCTGCTGCTTATTACCATTGGACTTTGGAGAAATTACTTAATCAGCCTGCACATCAGTTGCAAAATGAGCTGATTTGACATGAGGATTAGAGAAAACATAGACAAAGGAGCTGGCACATAGTAGGTAGTGACTTTCGTTGGGCACTATCACCAATCTTTGAATCATCAGCTATTGGTTATTTCACTTCCCACAGGCTTAGGGAGGGCTCCTTGGATACCATCTAGATACTAGCTGTTACCCAATGGTACCCTAGGGGTCAGAATAGGCTAATACTCTTCCTAACATGTCTCATACTTCCAGAGATTAAATTCAGTTGTAGAAGATTTGTCTGAAGGTGGGGGAAAGTAACCTTTGAAATAAAGTCATTAAGAGCTGGCCTTTCTGCTGTATTTCAGCAAGGGGAATGAGTCACCATTTCCCTACCTACATGTATGTGTAAATACAAAGCAAGGTTAGGCAACTACCTGCCGTTGCTTTATTCTCTGTGGCCCTAACCTGCTTCCATGGCAGCAGCTTGTGAAATGGTAAAAAATGCAATGATTGCATGACCTAATTCAGGCCTGGTGCTTCAAGTGGGAAACATGTATGGGCCTCTCTGTGTCATACATACACTCAGAGCCCTAGGGCAATTGAAACAGATCCTTGTGGAAATGAATTCAGAGCCCTACACCTACTCATTACATAACTTGAGGTTAAAGAAACAAAGCCCTGTGGATGGGTGTGCCTGGGTGTGCGAGCCAGAGAGAAATACACAAGATACCTAGAGCCCAGCCCTACTCTTACTAAGCAGAAAAGGAAAGCCAGAAAGGACCTCTTTGTCATGGGTAGCTAGAATGTTCTCTGCTCCAGAGCGTCCTGTGAGAGAAGAGAAGAGAAAATTAACATCTACTGTATGTTAGAAAACAGGCTTGGTGATGTTGCTAAGGTTATCTCAAACTTTACAACAGTTGTCATTTTTTGAACTGAGCATGATGAAGTAACAATCCTCAGATGATGAATGAAGAAACTGAAGCTCAGGAAAATGAAGTCAAATTGCTAATGAATGGTGGTGGCCAGCTTGTAACTGAGATCTGTGTGGCCACAGATCCACATTCTAGCTCAGCACCTTGCTGTCAGTGAGAGAGAGACATGGTCAGGCTTCCAGTCCTGTTTTGCTCTATCCCAGTGAGGTAGTGTGAGATGAGAGTCAGATTGCCATCACTCTTACTCAGTAGATATTCACAGCACACCAGAAATGAATTTTCTTTCCACTGCGTCTTTCTGGAGTAGAAAAAGATGTGCACATTCTCATAGCCAAAGAATATAAGGGGCTATATATTTGATACAAATAGATAAACATGGAAGCTTCTCATGTTCATCTTTATCTTTGTGCAGGATTCTCAGCAAGAAAGAAGAAAATAGACTCAAAAGGCAGAGGACTTTGCAGGAAGTTTTTTCTTACTGTTTATTTTTCAATCTTGACAATGACTATGAAAAGATAATTTAGCCAATGTCCTCTGAAGTCCAACATGTCAGTGTCCTATCAAGCCAGAGAATGGATGATCCACACTTTAAAATAATTCCTTCCTTCCTGTATTAATGAATTCATTTATTCACTTAAACACAATAAATATTCATTGATAGATTATTACATGCCAGACATATGCTCATTGCAGACATTCCAGAGATAATGAAGAGCTAGACCTTAAAAAACTCTGAGTCTAGCAGTGAAAAGAGCAAAACCTGGTCAGTGCTACAGATACATGCAGGGCAGTAGAAGACCACAGAGAGTGGCTCCTCCAGGAGTGAGATCTGACAGTTCTAAGAAGTTGTGACAGTACTAGAGTTAAAAGGCAGAGAGGGACAGCAGCGGGGGACAGAGAAATGTATGGAAGGGCAGTGTCTCAAGCAGAGGCAACCCGTGCAAAAGCAAAGAGGCAGAAGAGAGTTTTCGCCTTTTAGGAAAGAGCAAGTAATCTAAAAAATTAGACTATGAAATTTGAGGAAGAGGCAGGAGATAAAGTTGGAAAAATAAACAGCTAAATCTGGAAGGAAGTTAAGGATTTTCTCAAGATCCCAAAGTTTGGTAAATGGTAGGCATGGAATTCAACTCTTTTGGCTCCCGTTATACAGATATGCCCATGATACAAAGTCAACTCTGAAAAATGTGATCCTTGACCTTCAAGGATGATTGAAAGCTGCTGAAAGAATAAGACCTTATTACATTTTCTCATGGTAAAGCCATATTAAATCATACCTTTTGAAGTTGATATATTCTATGATGATTCTTCTGCGTGCTATACAATCCATATTGTTGACCAATAGGGAGCATTGAATAATCTCTTAGTGTTTGACTAAAGTTAAATTAAGAACTTCCAAAGGCCATGACTTTCCCTTGCCCATCTACTATTTGCCTATTCACTTGCATACATGGTTAGATGCCACATGAGCTCTACTATTTAGCTTCTCCTTCTCTCTGCTTCTCTTTTCCTACTAGTGCGTGCTCTCAGAACATGTGCTTTTAAAGGCTCAACTCACCATGTAAGAAGCCCAGTGACTTTGAGTCCACTATATTTTGGAGATCATAGGAAAAGACAGCATAGAGAGAGAGAAAGAAGCCCAGGGAGCCTTAGCTGCTGCAACCCTCCCAGCCTTATGAGTTTTCTCAGTCCAGACGCCTGACTAAAGGGTCCCTTGAGATGACCATAGCCCCAGTCTTCATCTAACTGCAACTTCTTGAGACCCTCAGTCAGGAAAGCCCAGCCAAGCTGCTCCCAAATTCTTGACCCTCAGAAACTGAGAAATAATAGACAATGGTTATTATTTTTAAGATACTAAACTTTAGAGTGACTTGATATGGAGAAATAAGTGATACAGATTGTGAATGGTCTTTTGAGTAGAAAAGTTAAATGATACAGAATATTGCTTCTTACAATGCCTGCTCCTCTTTATCTTTGACCTGGCTGCTTGTCCTTCTCTTCATCCATCCAAATTTGCCCATGCGTGAAGATTCCACTCAGATCCCACCTTCCCAGTGAATCTTTCTCTGATCATCCTAGTCCACAATAATCTCTGTCTTCAACAAGGTCAAGATCGGAGTCCACAGATCTGCCTGAAAAGCAGAATCCTTAAGGAGTTTGTTAAAGGGACACATGCCCGGGAGCTAGCCCAGACCTACTAAATTAGAATCGAGGCAGCTGGGGACCAAACATCTTTACTGGCCTGGCTTCAGTTGGTGGGCTGGTGTAGATCAGTTTTTGAAAGCAAGTCATCTGGACCACAAATTTGAGCACAAGATTATTTATTTACTGCTTTATAATACTTTCTCATTGCAATGAGTCTTTAAATGTTTTAAGAGTAAAACCCTTTTCTCTTTGTTCATTCACTATGTGAAGATTTATTGTGCACTTGCTATTCACTGGGCATTATACTAGGTGCTGGCAACACAGAGATGAGTAAGCACTAGGATCTCTCACAAAGAGATCACAGGCGATTGCTGCAGGGTAAAAGACTGGGCAGTGACTCAGAAAGGCAGCTGGAGGTGGGATGAAGTAACATGCTCAGCTGGTGCTAAAGAAACCCTGAAGCTTTTATAAGAACAGTCAGCTAGGCAAACAGGTAAAACCAGGGTGAGGAGGCTGCCTATCATTTGCTCTCCTTCCTTCTACCCATTCCTATTCATGCACAAATTCTTTCCCCACTTCAAGGCTTTCCTTGATATTCAACATAAGCCAATCTTACTTGTATAGAACCATCTTCAGGGAGGACCAAACGATGTGTTCTCTGAAATTTGTACCCTCCAAAAGATCACTTTGCCCACAGGAGAGTCAACATTCTAACAAATTATTTTAAACCACATATTAAGCACTTATTATATTACAGGTGGCTTTGCTAATTTTCCATTCTTTGCTCAGAGCAATTCTTTGAAATAAGCACTTATACTTTACCCTCTTGCCCACCCACCTTTTCCATTACGGCTATACCTGCCGCTGCATTTACCTTACTTTGGGCCTCTAAACATATACTCAACATCTATGCCTAGCCTGGACCCAGCTAACTGAGCTGTCTACTACCTGAGAACATATTTTTCAATACTAGACTTAAACTCAATATACTACGTTATTTTCCTTTTGCTGTAAAAAATCACAAGCTTAATGGCTTAAAAGAATACAGATTTATTATGTTGCAGTTCTGAAGGTGGGAAGTCAAAAATGGGTCTTGTTAGGCTAAAACCAAAATGGCAATAGGGCTATATTCTTTCTGGAGGCTCCAGAGAAGAATCCATACCCCTGCCTTTAGCAGCTTCTGAAAGCTATGGGCATTCCTTGACTCATTGTCTTTTCTTCCAACATCAAAGCCAGCAGTGTATCATTATCTCTGTCTTCTGACATCCTCTTTCCCTTTTGTAAAAACTCTTCTGATTACATTGGGCCCATATGGATAATCCAGGATAATCTCTCCATCTCAAGATCCTTAATTTAGTCACATCTGCAAAGTACCTTTTGCCATGAAAATTAACATATTGCAGGTTCTGGAGGAATTAGGATGTGGACATCACTAGAGTGCAATTATTCTGCCTATTACACTTAATGTTTCCCAAGCAGTGAGAAACACTGTTCTAAGTTCTCCTTCCTACCTTCCACTGAACACATTTCATCCAAGGATCAGAGGAAAGGAAACCAGAGTTCACACCAGAACTGCCATGTCTCCTTACCAGAGTGCATCTGAATCTAATGGCACAGAGTATTTACTCATCTACAATTGGGTATCATTAACATTATCAATGACGTTCTCCTACTAATTCTAACTGTGTCCCCTGTTGCAATTTTTCTCAACCACTATGTCAGTCATTCAGATAGAATTTCTCTCCTCACAGCAATTTTGTGAGTTTGCTCTCTCATCATCTACTCCTTATTCTCACTGTGTCTTACGGAATTTACCTTTGTAGACCACATGGTCCATCTATAAAATACATGCTAGCTTTGATCCCTCTCTTTGCCTACACTGACATCTAGTTGATTCTTGAAGACACCATGCCCTAAAATCCTCTAAATGCAGGATGCTGGTTGATCCTTTGCCCCCTTTTTTGATGTTCTCCATCTTAGATTCCATACTCTGCCTTTTCAACCACTGTTTGGCTTGTTCTTTTCTTTGACCTTCAATGGCATCCACCTTCTCCATGGTGGTTGGGTGAATCCCTACTGACTTTTCTGTGCCTATCCCCTATATCCTGAAAAATACCAAGAATAAATGGCATAATTGAGCAATTGGGCATTATCAATTCAAGGTTACCAACAATCATTGGTTCCTCAGCTTTGTTCCCTGACTTAACAATATTTCTGTAGTCATCTCCTTTCCCTTCCCACTTCAATATTCTCATGCCTTTAACATACTTCAAGGCCCAGCTCACTTTCTGTCTCCTTACCAAAGCAATGCCTAAAACGACCAGCCCCATCACCATTGATTATCATAATCAATGCCTCCCTCCTGTTAATTCTAAAAACATTTGTCTATACTCTTGGAGCATCTAAGCATTCTCCCTTGACCAAGTTCTTATTTTCTTCATAAGTTTGTAAGATCTTAAAACAGATGTTATTTAAAAATATATTTTACTTTCTTTATCCCTTAGACACTAGTCTTACTACACAGTAGGTCCTAAATATAAATTTTCTGAATGCATGCATGAATTAATGATAATGAAACATTGAAGCATTCCTCAGTGATACCACCATGACAGGTTGGAAACTCACTCATCTGGGCTTATGAAAGCCAGTATTTTTCTTCAACCAGATACTTTTCCCCAACAGGAGACTCAGAATATCAATTAGAAGAAAAACCTCCAGTCACTTGTAGTGACAAGCTTTCTTTTTCAAGTTTGCAAATTCCTGTTCTCAAAACAAAAAACAAAAAAGAGGTGTATGCAAGGTATTTATATATATATATATATGTGTGTGTGTGTGTGTGAGTATGTGTACATATATATAGAGAGACTTATAAATCTTATCAAAACAAGCTCTTGAAGTTGAAAAATTTTATGTTTTGTCAACAAACTGTAATGGTAGTCATATTACCTAAATTATTTTCAGTCCCCACTTTTCTGGTATTTTAAGCTTTCCTGGCAGAACCAAAAGAAGGGTGGAAATAAAGTCAGTGGGCTGGGGATGTGGGGAAAGGAGAGGTTTAAGAAGGAGATGCTTCCAAGCTAAAAGCACAGAAAATGGAACATCGTTCCAGAAATGAGGCTCCATGCAGCTTTTGACAATGGTTCAAAGCTGTCACGCTTCTTTAATTCCTATATGCGTCAGCAGAGAAAGGTTTCAGTATTCCCACCGAAACCAGAGATATTTTAGATTTCTGTGATCCACACCCTTGGAATCAAGGCATTAACATGTTCTGCTGGAGGCACTGAAAAGCTTAGCATCTCCCTTTCAAAAAGGAAGAGTTTCCTGTAAAACAAATGAAGTCAATCATAAGTGGAATGGGTCCAGGTTATTATGGGAGCTCACGTGGCTCAGGCAAGGCTGGGCTTACAAAGAGTTTCTGCTTGTTTTTCACCTCACACCCTCCTTCCCTAATGAGTTCCTCATCATTGGCTTTGGGCGCTTCAGTGGCTGGGCAGATCATGTGGTGTGTTTCTAAGTGCTTCAGAGATTTAGCAAAACACTATGCCCTTGCCTAAGAGCCTCCACTCAGAGACAGGTGTATGACTCAGCTTTATCAAGTGCCCTGGGAAGCCAGTGATGATGGGTAATTGTTCTTTAATGCCAAGTTGAGGAGCTCTTGAAACACTTAAATATTGTTAACCAATTAAGCTACATATAAACATTCGCCTTCCATGGCTAAAGGCCAAGTGGAATCTAAGGTCATCAGCAGAGAAGCAGATTCATTTGCTAAGGTTCAGCTTCTGTCTATTGTCAAAGCTCATCATTTTTGTTTAATTTGCATAAGATTTGCTTTCATTAAAGTCACCAGGATACACCAGTAAATGAGAAATCAAATGAATGTTCCTACAGGAACAATTCCTAACCAGGGCTTATACCCCTTTGGGGGGCCTTAACAAATCTGCTGTGCAGGTTTAGGGCATATGGCTCAAACTACTCTCATATCTGCTCCTAAAGAAGACTTGCTTCCCTGCCCCCAATTGACATAGTGAGCTCACTATTACCTTTAGAATTTCATAGTAGTATTTTTCAAGTTTTAGAGGGAAGAAACAATTTGGCCAACCACTGACCTTAAAATGTGAATTTTAATTTTTGCTTCTTACAATGAGAACCATTTTAACTTGGTGTAAACCAGGTTCTCAACCGTAGCTGCCCACAGGGTTCATTTCTGATATTTAAAAAATTCCAGAATCATCGTTCCTCACCTGAGGATTATACTTCATTAGGTTTGGAGTGAGTCTTTGAGATGTATCTATATCTAATTCAATATCTAATCATATATAATATAGAGATCTATCTATAAGCATATAGACTAATATGAATGAATTAATGCATCAATGTTTATTTGATCAATAATCAAAATAAAATACATGTCTTATTTTTCTTTGTAGTATCTTCCGCCTCTGGCACAAACACTGGCATGCAGTAAAAATTCAATACACATCTGTTAAATTAACGAGTGACTTTATATCCTTCCTACAGGATATAGTCTGAGGTTGCTTTTTCTTCTTTGGAGTCAGCTTTCTCTGGGTTCTGTCAGTATTCTTTTATGTATCTAGACATTCTTTCAGTTTGTTGAATTTGCCATGTTCCCTCCCACCACAAGGATGTTACACTTATCTCTCTTCTCACCCTTCTATTTACACTTTAAATTTTAGCTCAAAGACCACTTACCTTTAGGTGCCTTCATTGACATCTGCTGGGGAACCTATACCCCTCATGGACAACTTAAGTACATTCCTCATCATATCCTTTCTTGAGACCATTATTCTTTCTCTCAAGATCCTCATATGTTTGAAATTCTATAGTCAGAACTGTAAGTATTTGTTTAGTATATCTCTTCATCTCCCCACCGTACATAAAGCACCATAAGGACAGGTACAGGGTGTATGTGTGCACATTCCCACTTGCACCACCAGAAATTTGTAATGCTTACACACAGGAAGTGCTCAAGAATTATTTGCATCCAAGAACTATTTGGATAGTGAGTAAATGAGTGAGAGAGTCCCTTTTATCAATATAAAGGCTGACAAGCACAGTTATCTAGCAGGTGCAGGGATTAAATAGCAAAACTATACTTCTTGTCAGAAAGACTTAGAACCAAAAGAATGGAAATTGGAGTAAGGAAAAAAAAGGTATCATTTTTGTGGCATTAATAGCACCCATTCACACTGTTTTATGAACCATATACTAGTAATGGTAAAAAGTTTGGGTTTGTCAGTTAAGCCTGAATTCATGTTCTCATTTCATCCCTTCACTTTCAACTTTTAACTAATTGAAATATCTTGAATGCCAAACTGGGGAAGCAACTCTTCATAACACACTTAAGAGTGCAGGTTCTGGAGAAAAGCGGCTTGGGTTGGACTCCCAGCTTGAACTCTATTTAGCATGAGAATGGGGAAAGACTTTCATCTTTCTGTGCCTCAGATTCCTCATTTACCAACTGGGGATGAGTTAACAGAACCAGATCCCTGGGATTGTGATGATAATTAAATACACTAATGTAAATTAAGTGCCTAGCCCACCGTTTGGCATGCTACCTTTGCACTTTTTACTAGCACTCAACTAAATGTCAACAGAAGAAAGTGGGAAAGATCTAAAATAAACACCCTAACATCACAATTAAAAGAACTAGAGAAACAAGAGCAAACAAACTCAAAAGCTAGCAGAAGACAAGAAATAACTAAGATCAGAGCAGAACTGAAGGAGATAGAGACACGAAAACCCCCTCAGAAAATCAACGAATCCAGGAGCTGGCTATTTGAAAAGATTAAAAAAATAGATAGACCACTAGCCAGACTCATAAAGAAGAAAAGAGAGAAGAATCAATAGACACAATAAAAAATGATAAAGGGGATATCACCACTGATCCCACAGAAATACAAACTACCGTCTGAGAATACTATAAACACCTCTACGCAAACAAACAAGAAAATCTAGAAGAAATGAATAAATTCCTGGACACATACACTCTCCCAAGACTAAACCAGGAAGAAGTTGAATCCCTGAATAGACCAATAACAAGTTCTGAAATTGAGGCAGTAATTAATTACCTACCAATCGAAAAAAGCCCAGCACCAGACGGATTCACAGCCAAATTCTACCAGAGGTACAAAGAGGAGCTGGTACCATTCCTTATGAAAACTTTCCAAACAATAGAAAAAGAGAGACTCCTCCCTAACTCATTTTATAAGGCCAGCATCATCCTGATAGCAAAGCCTGGCAGAGACACAACAAAAAAAGAGAATTTTAGCTCAATATCCCTGATGAACATTGACGCGAAAATCCTCAATAAAATACTGGCAAACCAAATCCAGCAGCACATCAAAAAGCTTATCCACCACAGTCAAGTTGCCTTCATCCCTGGGATGCAAGGCTGGTTCAACATATGCCAATCAATAAATGTAATCCATTACATAAACAGAACCAATGACAAAAACCATATGATTATCTCAATAGATGCAGAAAAGGCCTTCGACAAAATTCAACAGCCTTTCATGCTAAAAACTCTCAAAAAACTAGGTATCAATGGAATGTATCTCAAAATAATAAGAGCTATTTATGACAAACCCACAGCCAGTATCATACAGAATGAGCAAAAGCTGGAAGCATTCCCTTTGAAAACCGGCACAGGACAAGGACGCCCTCTCTCACCATTCCTATTCAACATAGTATTGGAAGTTCTGACCAGGGAAATCAGGCAAGGGAAAGAAATAAGGCGTATTCAAATCAGAAGAGAGGAAGTCAGATTGTCTCTGTTTGCAGATGACATGACTGTATATTTAGAAAACCCCATCATCTCAGCTCAAAATCTCCTTAAGCTAGTAAGCAACTTCAGCAAATTCTCAGGGTACAAAACCAATGTGCAAAAATCACAAGCATTCCTATACACCAATAATAGACAAACAGAGAGCCAAATCTTGAGTGAACTCCCATTCACAATTACTACAGAGAGAATAAAATACCTAGGAATACAACTTACAAGGAAAGTGAAAGACCTCTTCAAGGAGAACTACAAACCACTGCTCAAGGAAATAAGACAGGACACAAACAAATGGAAAAACATTCCATGCTCATGGATAGGAAGAATCAGTACTGTCAAAATGGCCGTACTCCCCAAAGTAATTTATAGATTCAATGCTATCCCCGTCAAGCTACCACTGACGTTCTTCACGGAATTCGAAAAAACTACTTTAAATTTCATATGGAACCAAAAAAGAACCCATATAGCCAAGACAATCCTAAGCAAAAAGAACAAACCTGGAGGCATCACGCTACCTGACTTCAAACTATACTACAAGGCTGCAGTCGCCAAAACAGCATGGTACTGGAACCACAACAGATATATAAACCAACGGAATAGAACAGAGGCCTCAGAAATAACACCACACATCTACAACCATCTGATCTTTGATAAACCTGGCAAAAATAAGTAATGAGGAAAGGATTCTCTATTTAATAAATGGTGTTGGGAAAACTGGCTAGCCAGATGTAGAAAACTAAAACTGGACCCCTTCTTTACACCTAATACAAAAATTAACTCAAGATGGATTAAAGGCTTAAATGTAAGACCTAAAACCATACAATCCCTAAAATAAAACCTAGGCAATATCATTCAGGACATAGGCATGGGCAAAGATTTCATGACTGAAACACCAAAATCAATGGCAACAAAAGCCAAAATTGACAAATGGGATCTAATTAAACTAAAGAGCTTCTGCACAGCAGAAGAAACTATCATCAGAACGAACAGGCAACCTATAGAATGGGAGAAAATTTTTGCAATTTATCCATCTGACAAAAGGCTAATATCCAGAATCTACCAGGAACTTAAAAAATTTACAAGAAAAAAAAAAAAAACTCCATCAAAAAGTGGGCCACTGTGGGAAGTTAGGGACCCCAAACAGAGGGACTGGCTGGAGCCATGGCAGAGGAACATAAATTGTGAAGATTTCATTTTAATATGGACATTTATCCATTCCCAAATAATACTTTTGTAATTTCTTATGCCTGTCTTTAATCTCTTAATCCTGTTATCTTCATAAGCTGAGGATGTACATCACCTCAGGACCACTGTGATAATTGTGTTAACTGTATAAATTGATTGTAAAAAATTTGTGTTTGAACAACATGAAATCAGTGCACCTTGAAAAAGAACAGAATAACAGTGATTTTTAGGGAACAAGGGAAGATAACCATAAGGTCTGATTGTCTGCGGGGTTGGGCCAAAAAAGCCATATTTTCCTTCTTGCAGAGAGCCTATAAACAGATGTGCAAGTAGGAGAGATATCACTAAATTCTTTTCCTAGCAAGGAACATTAATATTAATACCCTGGGAAAGGAATGCATTCCTGAGGGGAGGTCTATTAAAGGCCGCTCTGGGAATGTCTGTCTTGTGCAGTTGAGATAAGGACTGAGATATGCCCTGGTATCCTGCAGTACCCTCAGGCTTACTAGGGTGGGGAAAATCTCCACCCTGGTAAATTAGTGGTCAGACCAGTTCTCTGCTCTTGAACCCTGTTTTCTGTTGTTTAAGATGTTTATCAAGACCATACATGTACCACTGAACATAGACCCTTATCAGTGGTTCTGTTTTTGCCCTTTGCCTTGTGATCTTTGTTGGACCCTTATCAGTAGTTCTGCTTTTGCCCTTTGTCCTGTTCCCTCAGAAGCATGTGATCTTTGTTAGATCCTTACTAGTTGTTCTGCTTTTTGCCCTTTGAAGCATGTGATCTTCGTACTTACTCCCTGTTCTTACACCCCCTCCCCTTTTGAAATCCTTAATAAAAACTTGCTGGTTTGAGGCTCAGGCGGGCATCATGGTCCTAACGATATGTGATGTCACCCCCCAGTGGCCCAGCTGTAAAATTCCTCTTTGTACTGTCTCTCTCTATTTCTCAGTTGGCCAACACTTATGGAAAATAGAAAGAACCTACGTTGAAATATTGGGGGTGGACTCCGCCAATAGTAGGCGAAGGGTACGAACAGACACTTCTCAAAAGAAGACATTTATGTGGCCAACAAACATATGAAAAAAAGCTCATCCTCACCGGTCATTAGAGAAATGCAAATCAAAACCACAATGAGATACCATCTCACACCAGTTAGAATGGTGATCATTAAAATGTCAGGAAACAACAGATGCTGGAGATGATGTGGAGAAATAGGAATGCTTTCACACTGTTGATGGGAGTGTAAATTAGTTCAACCTTTGTGGAAGACAGTGTGGTGATTTCTCAAGGATCTAGAATCAGAAATACCATTTGATCCAGCAATCCCATTACTGGGTATATACCCAAAGGATTATAAATCATTCTACTATAAAGACATATGCTACGTATGTTTATTGCAGCACTATTTACAATAGCAAAGACTTGGAACCAACCCAAATGCCCATCAATGATAGACTGGATAAAGAAAATGTGGCACATATACACCATGGAATACTATGCAGCCATAAAAAAGGATGAGTTCATGTCTTTTTCAAGGACATGGATGAAGCTGGAAACCATCATTCCCAGCAAACTAACACAGGAACAAAAAAACAAACACCACATGTTCTCACTCATAAGTGGGTGTTGAACAATGAGAACACTTGGACACAGGGAGGGGAGTATCACACACCAGGACCTGTCAGGTGGTGGGGGGCTAGGGGAGGGATAGCATTAGGAGAAATACCTAATGTAGATGATGGGTTGATGGGTGCAGCAAACCACCATGGCATGCGTATACATATGGAACAAACCTGCGTGTTCTGCACATGTATCCCAGAACTTAAAATAATAATAAAAAGAAAACAAAATAGTGAAAAGGAAAACATAGAAGCTAGTATGTATTGGACACCTACTACATGCCAAGAACTACCAAACATAATTTAGGCCAAATTAATCCTCATTAGTCTTCACAACGTCCTCAAACATGGTTAAAACTTAACTGCAAGAATATTGTATACCTTGCAAATTTTCACAAAGAGAACTCTGGTATTTAATTCTCCTACTTTGTGAACATTGGTTCTTTAAGGGGCAGAAATAGATTATGTCTTGCTGAAACTATTTCTTAGAAAATTTATGATTAAAGGAAATTCTTTGCAATCTATCAAAACAATATTTGTATCCATGGAAACTTTCATCTCTTGGAGGGGGATGGCCATCATTCAGATTTCCCCATGTAGGACCTCAAAGAATATTGAGCTTAAATCATTTCTGTAGAAAAGAAAGAGCCCAAAACAGCACTGGGACCTTAAACCGGTTTTTAAACTTCTCTGAACTTCAACATTCTCGTTTTAAAAATAGGGATGATAAATGGGGTTCACTTGACTAGCATCTCTCCATTCTACTACCCACCCCAGCTCCCAGTAATTATCATTTTACTCTCTGCTTCTATAAATTTGACTTTTTAGATTTCAAATGTAAGAACATGCAATATTTGTCTGTCTGTGCCTGGCTTATTTTGCTTAGCATCATCCATGCTATTGCAAAATGACAGGATTTCGCTCTTTGTGTAATGTCAGATACTGTTATACATATATGTCACATTTTCTTTGTCCATTATCTCTTGATGGACACTTAGGTTGATTCCATATCTTGGCTATTGTGAGTAATGCTGCAGTTGACACAGGACATCAAAGTGTCATATTGTGTAACATAAGTGTATACATTTTTAATTTGTCAATTAAACCTTAATAAATCTGGGGAGAAAATTATAATTTTAAAGAGTATAATGCCAATCTTACCTGCCAGATAATGTTGTAGTAAGAATTAAATTAGTGCCATTCAAACCATGGTCTTTCCACAGATCACCATCTACCCCTATAACCAACAGCCCCAACCCAGGCTCACTGAATTGGAATTTTTGAAGGTGAGGCTAGAAATCTGTTTTTAAAATATCCTCCTATTCATCTTTTTGCATGCTGAAGTATAAGAAAAACTGAATTAAATGATGCAATGAATAAAAAATTACTTTGTGAACTGGAAAACATTTTTACAAATGTAAATGTGTTGTCTCCCGCACTACTCTTTCTCTTTCTCCTTCTGCCTCGTCTTTTCTATCCACTCTCTATCTCCTCTACTCCCACTGTCTCCTATCCATTTTGCCTCCTCTCCCCACCAAGCTGAAAATCTTTTGTCTATAAAGGGCTTGTACCCTTTCCAATCTTCAGGGTTCTGTAAACAATAAATATTCATATAACACTTGATGTATGAATGCATGGGCAAATGAACAAATTACAGAGGTGTCCAATGACGTCAACATTATTTTCTTTTTACATATTACATCTTATTCCATCTACATACTTTTTTCCCTAAAAACTCAAATGTCTTCACGTGTGCTAGTTCATGCACCTTTGCCTTCAGAAAATCTTTCTGAATCAGAAAGAGGCAGAAATCCCACCCCTATTCCCTAAATCCCAAACCTAGACAGATAGGGAAATAGAAATTGGGAGAATTTTGGTGCTTGGATCAAAACATTCAAGGAGGACAAACCGGGGTTTGATATTTAGATTTCCCAACCTCTGACTGCTGTCCTTTATAGTCACAGTCTTTGGATTTAGAAGGCAAGATCATCTCTACCTGCCCTCTCCCCAGCAGTGGAGTCTAGGAAAGGATACGTAATTGATCTATACCTCTGTGTGCTTTGAGACTTAAATTAGAGAACATTTGAAAAAGGCCTGAAGCATAGTAAGTGCTTGGTAAATGTTACATCTCTTTCCTCATGTTCTTTTGGGCTGGTTCCTGCAAATGTTATCAACAAAATGTACTTGGCTGTCTTCACTAGAAATATCTTTATTGAGAGCAACAGAGTGCAGTCTTGCTCTTTGATCTGCATTCCTTCAACAACTGGGTGAAGGGCTAAAGCTAAAAATGAGAAATGGAACCAGGCCAGTGTTCTCAACATGTGCTCCTTGCACTACCTGAATCCGAATCCCTGGATATTTGCTAAAGATGCAGACTCCTGAGCTCTACCCGCAAACTCCCCAGAGTTCCAGGATATGTATTCTAGAAATCTGTATTTTTAGCAAGCACTTCAGGTGAGACTTATATTCTCTTAAGTTTGAGAATCATTGCTTTAGTTCATTACATGTAAGTCTTAACTGTACATGAGAAAGAGCTGGGAAACTCCTAAAAAATACTGAAGCCCAGATTTCTCCCCAGAAAAAAATAAGTAAGAATATCTGTGCTGGAGGAGTGGGTGAGCATTGGATAAAAGTTAGGATGGATGGGAAGTGAAGAGAAGAACAGCAACCAGCTAAACCTATTTTTTCTTCTAATATATCCATTCACATTTAAACTTGTCTACTGTGGGAGGAGAAAAAATAAGACAAGAAATTATATGAATAGGTTTTATTGAACTTTATTTTTTCTAAATCAAGAGCATGACATGAGCCATCAGTAGCATTTTAGAAAGAAGACATTTTCTGTCTTTCTGTATAGGATTCACTGAAGCTGTAAAGCTAAGATGAAGGCAAGGTTAAGATTCTTCTGTAAGCTACCTTCTAGCAAAGATGCTGTTCAGATGACCAATGTGCACTGCTGCACTGAGGAGCCCCTACCTAGCATTTCAACAGCCTGCACTTTTAATTATTATACTAACATTTTGTCAACTGTCAAATGCTTGGAAATCATTTAATATCTTCCCATTTCTATGCAACACAGTTATTGATATTCATGAAGTGAATTCCTTCAGCAGTGTCTAGACTAAATGTCAATAGGGTCTGCTGAGGGAAATACTTTTCACAGAGGGAGGGTATTAATAATGGAATTTAGAAATTATTTTTAATTTGCTTTAATAAAGGATTAGATGAAACAAGACTATGTGCCCCGTTAATATTCTGCATAAATAAATGTAACCTGGCTAAATCATTTTGAATGTCAAAGATGAGAAATGATCAACTTAACCTAATTCACTTTTAGCAGATATCATCTCCATAATTTTGCAGGCCGAAGTCTAGTCATCTATGTTATGCTAGAGTTTTTTGCTTGTATCCTATGTGGGACAGTGACCTTTTGGAGGCAACCTCCAACTTTTGGAAATCTGATTCATGGAAAGATTACAAACTGGGTTTTTCAAACATGCTTGGCAATAACTTGCTTCTCAAAACAAAGCAACAACAACAAAAACAACCTGGGAATGCCCCTCCAAAAATAGTCCAAGCTTCAAAGTGTGAAGAAAGGAGGAAGAACTGCTGCTCCCCAAAAGATCTTACAAAACTCTTGCCATCACTGGGTTTGTAGCAGATCCTCTGCCAAATCCCTCCTGCACTTTACCACACTCATCTCCCCCAACAACCCCCGCAAGGAGATCCAGTTATTGTCCCTATCTGTTATTGTTGCTTTGTTAAAACTTCTGGTTCAGAGAGTTGAGTTAATCACACTCCTCAGTATATGACGTATTTTATTATTTTCCTGTACAAGGCCCCTGTTATGTAATGAATTTATCCCTTTTTTTCCGTCCACACCCCATTCTCATTCCCTCCTCTATCCCATGGATAACCATTCCATGGTATTGTGTGTGTATTTTATTTGAATGTGTTCTTATATAATGGGTAATATGTGAATGATAATGTGTTATAGCTGTTTCTTACTTTTTCGTGAAGAACTGTGTTTTTAAGATCCATTGATATTCCTCTGTGTACCTCTAATGCACTGTGATTATCCATTAATCTGACTTTACAGATGAGGGAATTGAGGCCTAGAAAGTAAATTGCCTGGCACAGCATCACATAGTTATTAAGTTGTAAAGCTGGTCTCCAGCTCACTTTTACTCCAAAGTTAGTACTCTTGACTACTCCACTATATGGCTTCCCTTTAAAAACATTATGTTTGGTTTTCACAACAACCCTGTGAGGCTAAATAACTTATCTAAGGTCACTCAGCTAGTTAGTGGCAGAGCTTGGATGACAACTCAGGCCTGCCTGACCCTTGATCCTGTGGGCTTCTCATTTTATGATCCAATGACCTGCCATTGCTAAGGTCTTCTAAGTTAGATCACTCTTCCAACTGCTTTCTCTATTAGTAGGCTGGAATACTACTCTATTTAGTAGGCTGCAATATGAGGAGGGTACCTTTCCTTTCCAAACAGCAAAATGTGGGGCATACGGAGTCTTGTGGAGAGGCCTGATGTGTGTGTCAGTTCAAATATCATCGTGGACAGTGCTGTGGGGATTAGATTCATCTGGACCCACAGGGCCAAGGAAGGCTATGTGGGCAATCTGTCCTCTCAAGGTGGATTTCTGCCAGGGTCTCATGCTGGAATAATGACAGAGCTACTACATTCTTTCTCCAAGGCTGACATGATGCAATAGGTCTGGTGACAGGAGGTTTTTCTTTCTCTAGTTGCCCTTGGACACTTCACGGCTATGTCTACTGGGGTTATGTAAAACTCCTTGTATGCCTTGGCAGGTGGCCCTGGGAACTCAACTGCGTTATCCTTGTAGTAAGCACTCAAGCAGGGTGAAATGAAGAGTCAATTCTGCTGAATAACTTCTGAAGCTTTTAAGTCAATCTACTTGGAGTCTAGTCTTGTGAACTAAGCTTATTGTGCCTCAATTAAACTAAAGATGTAAAAAGTGTAGGTATATGTTTGTAAGACACTAGATTTCACCATTTTGCATTTGGACAACCAGTTTGGATGAGCACATTTCCTGATATGCAAAGGAGAGAGAAGACAGAAGTTTTCAAAATATTGAATAGAGTTTTAAATAATTCTAATATAAACTTGAGAAGTTGGCTTGTGTGGAAAAAAAGAATCAGGACGAACTTTAGAGTAAAACAAAGTACAAATACCAAGCTGACTTCTTTCCAGCGTGACCTTGGGCAATTTACTTAACCTTGACTTATTTTCTCAAACATGAACTGAAGACAATGACATCCATTTCACAACTGTATTATGAAATAATATGAAAAAATGCATATAAAATGCCTGGTACATTATGAGACATCATTGAATGTTAGGTCACTGTCAGAAAGAAGAGACTGGCAAATATTTTAGTATCTCAGCTGATTTTAAAGATCTTTTCTAGTTGAAGTTAAATTATAGATTTTTTTTTATTTGCCCTTTCAGTTCATTTGGTAGAGGACAGCTTAGCTGGGCCTTGAAGCACTTGGAAGGTCATTCTGTGCATGAATTTTTTTTGGCATTTATTTCTGCCTTCTATATTTTATTTTATCCACTGCCAAGGGGGCATTTTGATTGGCACGGGAGCCAAGTGAAACAAAACACTCCCTCTGAGGGACATACACTAAGCAGCTCTATGAGAACCACCTCCTTTCTGTCATATAAGGGCTGACTTTCTTCCTCTTCACTTTGTTTCTGAGAGATTTTTGATGTTTTCCTGGCCCTGTCAATTTTATTCCCGGCTTGCCTTATTCACCAACACCACAAGACACTATCAGCTCAGACCCAGAAACAGGATGCCAACATTGCAGAATCCATTTAGACATGGTAACGTCTAGTCTGAGGCTTACAGGGGACTGTGACTAAATTTATTTTAAAGCTTAAATGGAGGGAAAGGTTTCTCTGCCTGTCTGACACTTGGTTTCATTACTCGGCCTCTTTCCTAGTGATAGAGATTTTGTTCACTGTCCCTTGAAAGATATCAATCACCTGAGCTCACCTGTTCGCATTAGCTGTACTTTTGATCAGTAGCTCCAGAATGAATCATCTGAAAATTTCTGCTGCATTAAGCAGAGCCCCTTTCAAGTAGCCCAGGGATGAAATGCATTATTCAATAAGTTCTGTTCTCTCCAGTGCCCAAAGAAATTTGGGAGATGCAGTGACTCTGCTTTAGAAGAGAATTGAGATGATCATGTGTTCATAGGAAGCGTGCATTACATTTTGAATTGAAAACTCCCCAGAAACGAAACATGTAATAAACAGCAAGGCGACTTAGAATGAGGTTCGGAGGAGGTGAACCTTCAGTCCTAAAGCACTGTTCTTTCAACATGTAGTAACCCATGGTTACCTGGGGAGATTGTTCCAAATGCAGGTTCCCTGCCATCCCTAGAGGATTCTGATTTTTGTATTCAGAAATCTGGAATTTGCAGGTGACCTTAATGGACATCGACCCTGAGAATTACCAGCCTAGAGGTTCTGCACACCTTCCTCAAGGACCATACATTACAAATGATATTTCTAAAATGTCATTTAATCTCATTCTAAATGAAGAAAAAAGAAGGAAAAATGGCTAGTGGTGAAATTTTGAACTTAGGCTGCTGTGTTCTCAATTTTAAATTTTTCCCTGAGGGTGATTATTATCTGTTTCTCAGATAATTCTTTCTATCTTCCTTTTGGGGAAAATGTTAGAATTTTGCATCTCTGGCCTCTTGAAGTTAAGTGTGGCCAGGTGGGGCTTTAGCAATAACATGTGAATGGTGGTGTCTGATGAGATTTGGTATGAGGCTGATCTGTCAGTTGACATCGCAGAGTGACTGATGGACAGAGATTACCTGCCAACCCATATGGGACATGTAGAGTGAGTGAGAAATAAATGTTCATGATTTGATTTACAGGTTGCTTTTTAGTGAAGCAGAACCTAGCCTAACCTGACTTACAAGCGGTAACTCACTATGTGACTGCAGGCAAGGAGGTTAAGATCTCTCTCATTATCACCACTATTAAATAAAAATGCAATACCCACAACTAATGGTTGTGGGGAAGATTAAATAAAATTAATTGTGTAGAAGACCCTTACCTACTTCCTGACATATTAGTCACTCAATGGGTGTTGGTTTCTTTTCTTGTTCCCTACAGCCTTTCTCCCCAATGTGTGCATGCATTTGATCATAAGGAATAAATCTGCATAATATTTATAAGTATGTTTCTAGTAATATCTTAAGTAGAATAACTCCTTTCTACAAATAAGTTAATATTTGTAAAAGGACACCTAAGAAGATAAATTTATTCTGTGACATCAAGAAGCTCAGTGAATCAGTCATAGAATCTTAACAATTAGGACATTCATTGAGGATAGAAGGTAATCATGCCAAACACACAGATTGGCACCTGCAAAGATGAATATGAGAAATTGGGAAATCTCTGTCTTCCAGAAGCTAATAGTCTAGTTATGAACTAGCTTTTCTGCACCATAATTGAGTAATTTTATACAATGATGCAAGTTCTGTAAGATAGATATGCACAGAATACTGTGGGAACATAGGAGAGAGTAGGATGAACTGTACGTAGGTAGCCAGTGATGACTTCACTGAGATTATATTTAAGCTGAGCCTTAAGTGACAAGTAAATGCTGAGCAGATGCAGGAGAAGAAGCAAAAACATAAATAAAGGTCTGAAAATTAATACCTTGTTTAAGGAATGATGGACTATAGGGTTTTGGAGCTAATGAAAGAAATGGGATCAAGTGGTAAAAGTCGGGTGTGTACAGGTAAGTTAGGTCAGATTGTGATGTTTGGATTTAGTGACTGAATAGTGGAATGGTGACTAAGATTTAGATTATAAAAAGGACAGGATTACAGTTGTGTTTGGGAAGAAGACCTTGAGTAAATTACTAAAGACAGGGGCACATTTGGTATGTTTTCAAAATTTCCAGTGGGAGCAATAATGACTTGACTGTGGCTATTATCTTAGAAATAGATATAAAGAATAAAATTCAAGAGCTGGGCCTAGGTAGAATCAAACTGATTACATACTGAATGTGAGAGACCAAAATAAGTTCAAAAAATGTGATCAAATATTCTAACTGGAACAAACAGATGATTGACGTGGACATTGGCCAAAACAGGGAACACACATAAAAAATAAACTTCTAGAGTGGGAATGTCATAAATTTAGTTTTGGATTTTGTAATATAATTATAATATAAAACATAAAAAGAATATAGAAAATATATAAGCAAGTTATGAATCATAACAATGAAATGAATACTTGTGAATGCATTACACAACTTTAGAACTAGAATGTTACCAAGAACATAGATGTTAGCTGAATGCTTCTTTCCAATCCCATTCCACTATCTATAATCATTCCCTTCTTTTCATAGTTTTACCACTTATGGCTATATTCTTACATAATAAAATTTTAATTTTTTCTACAGCATGTGGTATTCTATGACTTGATTCTTTTACTCAATTATTGTTGTCATATTGCTATTATTTAAGATTTATTCAAATTACTTTGTATAGCTGTAGTTTATTCATTTTCCACGCTGTATAACAGTACATTGACTGATTATTCTACAGCTCATCCCCACTCCTGTTGATGCAGTTGGATTATCTCCAGTTTTTTGTTATGGCAAGAAATGCTGCTATAAATATTCTTGCATGTTTCCCCTGGCTTTGATCATTTTGGTTTTGGGGAGCACATTCACATGTTCTAAAGCTTAAGTAAAACATCTGAGTTAGATACATGGAGCTGAGAATCTCTGAGAAATAGGTCATATTTAAAGGCCACTGGCTTGATTGAGGTGACTCAGCATAAGTAGATGGAAGAGAGCCAAGCTCGGGATCAAAATCATCATAAATGTGAACCATTAAGGTATGAAGGTATGCACACTGAAGGAGATGTTTGAAAATAAGAGAAGAATCAGGAGGGTGTAATAGCAAGGGAGTCACTGAAAGAGACTTTAAAGAATAGTGTAGCCTACACCTTCAAAGTCAGAAAAATTGGGTAGATTTGTTCATTATAACCTCATCAGCAACTTAGGAAAACACAGCATATCCAAGACATGAAGAAAAAAATCAGATAGTGAGTGAATGCAAGAAAATAAGGCATTATCTGGAAAATATATTAGTAATGAAATAACCTTGTTTGTTACAGGAGGCCAGAGTTGGACTGGGAGGTTGAGGAGATGCAGGCTCAAGAAAATGTTTTTGGAGAGACAAACGTGTTTATAAATGCAGGGGAGTGATTTGAGATCACAGTAGAAGTGGGAAATTTGGTGTAGTCATGTCTACAGCAACATCACAGAACATTTATCACTTGCTCTCCACAGACACTCTCCCAATTTCTTTGTATTTAGTCTTTACAAAAATTCTAGAAAAAAAGATATTTTATTATTTCTCTTTTTGTCACAGCTCAACCTGCCACAGAGAACCCAGAACACAAGAAGGAAGGTTAGTTAGAAGGCTTTGCACAAATGCTATTGCACGATGATGGTGAATTGAGTAAGGGGAAGTATTAGGAAGAGGGTAGATTTCAGATTCTTTTTGAAGACAGGAAAAGTAAGATTGTTGCTGGAGCAGAAGTGGGCTGTGAAGGAAACAAATAAAAGACAACTGTAAGCTTTTGGGATTGAATAACTGAAATAATGAAGTTATATTGACTGTGATGAAGACTATGGGAAAATAGTTTGGTGTGGAGGAAGGTAAGAAGTAAGGCTTTTGATATGCTGTGTTTGAGATGCCTAATGATACATTCAAGTAGTGATTTTGAGTAGGTAGCTGGATATTCAAGTCTAGAGTTTGGATGAGAAGTTTAGGCCAGAAATATAAGTGTGGGAGTCATCAGTGTGTTGATATTAGTTATCTAAATTCATGAGACCAGAGGAGATCACCAAAGGTATTAGCCTAGAGAAGAAGTAACATTTAGAAATTGAGCCCTGGTGTAGAAAAGATGAATAGAAACCAGAAAAAAAAAAAAAAAGACTGAAAAGGAGAAGGCATCCAGGTGGAAAGTGAACCAGGGGAGTGTTTCTGGAAAATAAAGTGAGGAAAGTATTGTACGGAAGAGGAAAAAATTAACTGTTTCAAAAGCTAAGTTCAAATATGAAGAGAAATGAGAAATGGCTATTGGATTTAGTAGTGGCTAATTGGTATGTTGAACCAGGGAACCTCAACTTCTGCATTTTGGTGACTAGATTACACTTCCTAAGTATCAGGAATTAACTATATTCAACTCAGTGGAAGCCCTTTTTTCTCACATGAGTCAGAATTTTTAGTTGGTTCATTAACCAGAAGAGTTGTTGTTTACCAATCTTTTGATGTACATCCAAGATTTTTCTTTGCATGGAAATAACTTGCCTAAAAACAAATATTTGAGTTTCTGTTTCAGTTTCTTCAAAGTATGGAAGAACTTAAAGACATGTAAACCATCTGAGGTCAGAATATGTCTAGATTTTTGCAACCGTATCCAAATATTCTAAAGTTGTATTGTCCACACCTATTTCAACAGAAAAATAATACCAATCATACGTATCAACTCTTTCTAAAATGTTCAACTTAATTTTCCTAGAAATTTCCATTTTTTTCTACTCCTCTTTTATCGATTTATAAAACAATACATACAACATGAACACATTTGGGAACAAACACTATTCTCTCTTGGTAAGAGTAGTAGAGGGTAAAGGAGGACGAAATACCATAGCTGCTTTTTGGCCCAGAGGGAATATGCCATGGCTATCAGCCAGCATTTTCATACTGGGGAGTAGGATATTATTAATTCCCCCCCCCAAAATTAAGTATATTGAGAAGATATCCTACTAAATTTGTATTCACTTGTAATTTGTCTGCTGACATCCCAATTTATAAAAATAAAAAGGAAACAATATCAGCAACATTAACTTGTCACTGCCCTCCCATTACCTCATGAAAGCTAAACCCACTCTTCTGACAAACCCCAAAACTTCGCACCACTTCCTTCCCTACAGGGACCTCCCATCTGCCAGTCATCCACCCTCTGTACAGCTGGCTAACATACTTTTCAGTTATCATTTCTGGATTATTATTTAATGGATAATTTCCAGTCTTGTCTCTCTTACTTGAGATCTTAAATAAGCTTCTGGAATGCAAAGTGCAGGTCTCTTTTTTCATAGTGACCACAAATACACAGTTTTATTTTTGAGCATATAATTATTATATATTTTTGTTATAAAACAGTCACAAATGTCCACAATGCATCGTAGTATATGAAATGTTCCCTGTCCATATTCATTAATCCAACTAATAATTTTAGGACAATTTCTGGGTGCCGAGCATGATTCTCTACCTAGTTGAAGGGGTCAACAAGGGCCTCTATGAGAAGGGAACATTTAAGCTGAGACATAAATGGAAGAACAAGCAGACCTGCAGTAAAGAGTGGATCTTGTCAGGCCCCATCACAGGAATAACTGGAGTATATTGGAGACACAATCATAAAGTACAGTGAGTGAAAGGAGAGTGGCAAGAAATGAGAATGGTGTTGCAGGGGAGTTGGGGATGGCAGGTCCAGGTAGGCTCTGGTAAACATTTCCATGTTATTATAAGTGAAATGGGAGCCCTTGCGGAGTTTTAAGGAAAGGAGTGACATGATCTGATTTATATTTAAAAGATTCATCCTGGCTCTGATTGAAGAATAATAGAAGCCGGGACATTAATTGGCAGACTAACATGGATTAACCTCACAGACATTGTGTTGAGCAAAAGTAGCGAGGCACAAAAGAAGCACAAGCTGTCCTGTGTTTTGATTTCTATATATTATAGACATATTGTTCTATGCATGAATTTGCGTGAGGTTTACCAGTAGTCCAGGGAGGAGGTGTGGACCAGTGCCCGTAACAGTGGTGAGGAAGAGGTCTTTGGTGTGTCTGGTCCTTGCTATAAACTGTTAAAGAGGAAAGGAGTTGTGAGATTCTTCTTCATCTTACATAGATATAGAAACAAGTTGGGAGAGCCAATGTCTTGTCCAAAATCACAAAGCTAGTGCCAATGAGCCCAGGTTTCAAGTCCAGATTATCCTACTTATTTTATTAATGAAAAAGGTTCAGATATATACATTTATGAAAAGTAATTTTCTTTGGCATCAATAAGAAGAAAGATGATTGATCATGCAACAACATGAATTAATTTTACAGACATTACACTGAGTTAAAGAAGACAGACACAATGAGGACCTATTATATGAAGTTCTACAACAAGCAAAGTGAATCTGTGGTCTATGGTGATAGAACAAAAAAAAGGGATTACTTCTTTGTGGTTGCAGAAAAACTTACTGGACAGGGCCATGAGAGAACTATCTGGAGTGATGGACGTATTCTATATCTTGATCCACATGTGGTTACATGATTATATATATTTGCCAAAATGTATTGAACTAAATTATTAGGGGAAAAATTCAGGGTACATAAATGCTTTCTTAAATATATAGGGTCAAGATAAGAAACTCGGGATAAGAATCCAAGTTTTCTAATGTCAGGTTATATACTCTCGTCTTGAAGCCATAGGTCTTGGGCCTAAAGCTACTAGAGAATCTGGGTTGCTGACCCATAGACAAATGTCATGACTCTAGTAGCCAGTGTAACCCTTTTCCCTTTGAAGTTGTAGCTAATAAAGTCTAGAGTTCAAAGTCATGTCCTGCATGGGCAAAGTGAATGTTCTAGAATAAGAGAAACTATGCTGAGAATGAAAGAGTTTTTTTGAGACAATAGAATAATTTTAGGTCCTGAACCATGTAAGAAAAGTGTTCTAAGAAAAGCTCTCAAGATCTAGAATGAGGCAGATAACCAAGACAGCTTGAAATAAACCCTGTAAATGGACTGGGGTAGCTTATCAGAATTTAGAGTCATTCCAATGACACTTTTGACAACAGTGTCCACATGATTGATGCTATGAAACTGATAACGGAAGGCGATGCCCTTACAGGAATGGCATTTTGGCAAAACTCAATATCTTCTCACAGTTCATTTTTTATAAGATTCTATTCATGGACTGCATACTTATACAATCTCGTTAGTCTGCCGTTAATCATTTCTATGTCTGTCTGTATTCTGTAGTTTTCAAGACTTGAGTTTGCATACATGAAAACAATATGCTCCATTCATATAACATTTTGGTTTACAAGGCATTTGGGATCTGAATCATGAGACATTCAGGAGAGGAGAGGTGATGGCTTCTGTACCTATCTGTAGGTTGTTGGGTGAGCTAAAGCCATGATGGAGAGTCAGGTCCCGTGAGGTCCATGCTCAAATGAAACCTGAACAACTAAAGGGATGGGAAAAACAGAGATGCTGGCTTTGAGGGTGATGAATTTGTGAGCACTCAGGCTCTCTGATGCTGTGATTTTGTTACTCCTCGTGAATCAGCTTATGCATAATAATGTCACACCTCTCTTTAGAACACATTAGATAATACATTTAGAATACATTATACCTCCACACAGGTATAACGTATCCTGGAAGACATAAAGTGTCCTCTTACCTTGTCCTGAAGTTTTTGCCTTATGCACAGCATTCCAAGCCAGGAAGCTCTTGCTAAGTTTAAAAATGGATGGATATGGGCCAGGCGTGGTGGCTAACGCCTGTAATCCCAGCACTTTGGGAGGCCAAGGAGGGCGGATCATGAGGTCAGGAGATTGAGACCATCCTGGCTAACACTGTGAAACCCCGTCTCTACTAAAAATACAAAACATTAGCCAGGCGGGCACCTGTAGCCCCAGCTACTTGGGAGGCTAAGGCAGGAGAATGGTGTGAACCCGGGAGGCAGAGCTTGCAGTGAGCCGAGATCATGCCACTGCACTCCAGCCTGGGCGACAGAGCAAGACTCCGTCTTAGGAAAAAAAAAAAAATGGATGGATATGAAGATGGAGGCAGAGTTGGGTTAAGGAATCATTACACATGAAGTATCCTAGTTACCAGAAAAAGGTCACAGGACTGAAGCAGGAAACGTCTTGTTTTGGTTCTTTAAGGTATTCTACTCAGCATAACAGCTCATTCTACTACTCTGTATTAGTTTGCTAAGGGTGTCATAACAACATTCCACAAACCTAGCGGCTTAAACAACAGAAATGTATTGTCTTGTAGTTCTGGAGGCCAGAAGTCATGATGTCGCTGGTGTTGGCTCCTCCTGAGGGCTGTGAGGGAAGGGTCTATTCCTGATCTTTCTTTCTGGTTTGTGGATGCCCTTTTTCCTGTGTCTCCTCACACCATCTTCCCTCTGTACATGTCTTATCCAAATTTCCGCTTTTTATAAGAACACTAATCATATTGGATTAAGGTCCACCCTAATAATTTCATTTTAACTTGACTACCACTGTACAGACTCTATCTCCAAATACAGTCACACTCTGGGGCAGTGAAGGTTAGGACTACACCATATCTGTTTTGGGTGACACAATTCAACCCGTAGCATATCCTGATCCTTGGCTCCCTCATCTGCAAAACAAGTATATTTACCTTACACTGCTATTTAAAAATTGAAAAGCAGCCAATGTATTTAGAAGAACTTAGTAAACTGAAGATTCTACATAAGAACAGGGCAGTAAAAACAGTGAGCGATAACAGCATAGATATACATAATAATAAGAGCTCTCTCTTACTGAGAACAACCATGCGCCTGGCAGTTCTAAATGTATTCACTTATGAATCTATGAAATCTCCTATGAAGATTGATGGTAGCATTATCTCTACTTTCCAGATGAGGAAACTGAAGGACATCAAGTTTAGGCAATTTGCTAACGACACAGCTTGTAAGTGGTATGGCCACTTGTAAGCCACTCCATTAGAAGCCAGAGCCTGCAAGCTTAATCACGTCCCCTCCCCACATACAGATACTAGCGAGAGAACCAACTTTAAATTTCCAGAATAAAGATTGTTTCAAAAATAGAAATAGATATTAAGAAATAAAAATAGAAATTATTTCTATAGACAGCTAGGTAAATGGAAAAGCAATAGTTAAAATGTGAACATATTTTAAGTATGATATACTGTAGCTAAAGATAACATGCAGTACTTTTAAGTAATACTGTATATAGAGAAGTAGATAGAAATAGATAGGTAAACTATTAACATAAATTTTCCTGTAGTGGAATCCCAATTAAAGCAATAATGTAGAGCAATAAGAAGCAAAATCTGCTTGGATCCAAATCATTTCTGAACTTTGTAACTTTGGTTGTGTTGCTTTCTGTGAATCAGTTTCTTCATTTAAAAAAGTTGTTATGAGGATAGAACATGCTAGTATTTATAAAATGCTCATAAATGCTTGGCACAAAGTAAGCTATAGACTCAAAAATGGTGATTCCAGACCTCAAGAAATAAGAACTTGAATTTCAGAGAAATCTTCCCTTATTATCCCTGAGGTCCACTCCATAGCTTGATCAAAGAAGTGGGATACTATGTAGCAGACTAGTGTGGCAGCACCTTAAACCCACAAATAAGTTTGGCCTTTGTAAAGAGAAGGGAAACTAAAATTATTTCAGGACCTACTATGTGCAGAGTTTTTATCTGCTATATACATAGGCATATGCTATTCCATCAATGGTTCAGAGGGCATAAACAGTTAATAAAGCTATCTCAGGGATGATTAAATTGAGAGTTGCTCAGGGTCATACAATTTTTGAGTCAGGAATTAAACCCAGGGCTATTTCATTCCAAGGCTCATGTTACTTTCTGGTAAAACAAATAACCATGAAATATAATATATTTTCTTTGAATCCCTAATAGTGGGTGCTATTATACCCCCAATTACTTAAATTGATCCTGTACATTGCCAAGAGATTAAATTATAAATTATTGAGTTCAAAAAGATAATTTCTTCCTCCAAAGAGATGGCATCTTACAGTTTAATTACTCTGACAGCTTTTTTTTTTATTTTTTCTCCTAGTGAATTATCAACAGGAACTACCTAGAGAAACCTGTAACTTCAGATCTTCTGATTAATTGATTTTCTTTGGGTGCTGCTTGACAGTAACAGAATGGTCCATGGGGAGAGTTTTTCAGTGAATGTTTTCAACAATGATAGGAACACAGAGCTAAGCAGAGTGTCAAGAGACATTTAGTGCAGTAGAGACATCTCATCTGTTTTTCTGCAGAATTTGCATAAAATTAGCATCTGATTACTATCACCTCAGAATGAACTGGAACCCATAAAGATGTCTTTGATTGTAAAAGTGGGGAGGAGACCCTGATGGAAGAAGAGAAGACTTCAGCCTCACAGTAGAAAAGACTGTGTTTATGCACCTAAATCTAACTTAGACTCCGTCTAATTCAAGAAACAGGCACATTTAGGGAAATAAAGAAAAGAGGCAGAAGGAGATGAAGCACCTTGGCTGAATCAGAGAAATTAGGGGTTAATGTTCCAGACTGATGACTTGAAGGAGGGTGTGCATTTTCATGCAAGGGACCATTCTGTAGAAGAAGCAGCACATTCACCCTTAAATGAGCAAAGAGAATCCCAATCACTCTCCCTCTCACCCTCCCCTTTTCCTTCATTTGTCTAGCTCTTTATTTCCAAGAAGGCCAGCCCTTCTCTTCAGCCACATGGTATTTGGACAGCCTAGGCTCAATCCCTGCAGGGAAAGCTCGATCAGCCAGCTGAGCCAGTCGCTGAACAACCAAGTCTTGTAAGAACAGGGGTGAAGTATTTAAGAAGCCTATCGTGGCTGGAGGGCTAAAGCCTTGTTCTCAAATCAGCTTTATAGATAATAAAACTGACATTAAAGCAAAAACAAAGAAGAGTAATAAGGCTTCTTCTGTGGGTTTCTTGGGTTTTATTTCTCATTTGATTCCAAATGGGGAGACAAGGGTATATTTATCCTACCCTTCCCCCAGCCTCAACAGGTTAAATGGGTTAATACATGAAAAGCATCAATCACAGTGTCTGGAGCATTATCAGTATCAGTAAATGTTAACTATTACTTTGAGGCTGGCCCATGTGGCTCCTGGCATTACAGGCACCAGAGGAATTCCAGGGAGACCAGGAGGAGTATAGTCTGGGGGAGTATGGAGGATGTGCTACTGTGTGGCAGGTGCTTTGCAAACTGCATTAAAATAGTCCTGATATTTTCAGAATCTAACGGGATCCCATATACTATTATTCTGAAATTCACTTGCCCTTCTTTAGATTTTGCATCTACGTGATGCATAGTAACAGTTCATAATTTGGTTTATTCCTAGCTTATCTATGGTTGTCATTATTTCAAGAGCCTAGTAAAGTTGAAATCAATTTTAGAACTACAAAAAAAAAAAAAAAAGAAGAGATGTGAGTAGGGTCTCACTGTGTTGCATGTAAATGCATTGAGATGGAAGATTTAAAACACCTGATGAGTTTTATTCTGTTTCTTTATTCACTATTAAAGGTAGTACAGTGCAACATTCCCTACCCTCTATTTTTGACACTGACGTTGGGCTTATTTTGATTGTCTAAGAGGTCCTGTGCTGCAAGCTGGCAGGGCTTGCTGGGATGAAGTGACAAGCGAAGATCTGCTATATTGTATAGCCAGGGGCAGAGACAGGTTTTCTGGGGGCATGAGATTTATACAGTGGGGAGACACTATTAAGAAATAGAATACAAAATTATGACTACAAAATGAGAGGCCCCAAAGCTTATGTTTCATTAGCTTCACAGGGAGCTCACTTCTGCCCAGAGCCAAGGACTGTGGACATGACCTGGTAATGGCATCAAATGATTCCCTTTATTGCCTCCCCTGGGGCAGAAATGGCGGCAGCAAAGCCACTTCCAATCACAACTATCTTCTTTCATTTGACACAGGAAGGGGGAGCTCCCTCTTTAATCTCTAATAGAAACATTAAACAGCAGGCCATCACAATTTCTAGCTAAAGAGTTTTCATAGGACCTTTGCAAAGGTTGCATTCCCCCTTCCCTTGTGGCAGTATGCATAATGTACCTTTTAGGAATATAAATTCAGTGTCTTGGAACACATGATTTAGAATCAGTGTTCAGTTACCAACTATCAAATAAAAACATAAATCCAGCATATGACTAAGTGAAAGAAGTCAATCTGAAATGGTTACATATTATATGATTCCAACTACATGACATTTTGGGAAAGGCAAGACTATGGAGACAGTGAAAAGGTCAGTGGTTGCCAGGGGTTAGAAGGAAGGGAGAGATGAATCGGGGAAGCACAGAGGATTTTTAGGGCAGCAAAACTGTTCTGTATGATACTATAATGGTTGATACATGTCACTGTACATTTGTCAAAACACATATGTCTTGGTCCATTTAGGCTGCTCTAAGAAAATACCTTAGACTGGGTGGCTTATAAACGACAGCAATTGGTTTCTTACAGTTCTGAAGTCCATGATGAAGGCACTGGCAGATTCAGTGTCTGGTGCAGGCGATCCTCTTGCTTTAACTTCACTGGTGGAAGGGGCAAAGCAGCTGTCTAGGGCTTCTTACATAAAGGTGAGGGCTCTGCCCTCATGACCTAGTCACCTCTAAAAGGTCCCACCTCTTAAAACCATCACACTGGGCTTTAGGTTTAGTGGGGATGAATTTTGTGGGGAACCCAAATAACAGACCAAAATTCACTGGGAATTGTTTTGGGGAGACATAAACATTCAGACCACAGAAGCACAGCATATACAACACCAAGAGTAAATGTTTATGTAAACTGCAGATTTTTAGTGATGTCACGGAGAAAAACTTCTCCTCAACTCTCTTAGGTTTAGTGCTTGGGAACCAGTAAATTAAACTAACTAAAGACAAGTTAACAAGAGAAAAAGCACACAGTTTTTATTGATATTTACACGCATAGGAGTTCATGGAAAAGAAATGAAATTCAAAGACGCAATTAGACTTGCAGGGGTTATATACCATTTTAACAAAGGAAAGGTTTGGGGCTTCAAATGATGATAAATCGTGGGGAAGTGACTAGGAAAGATACAGGGAAACAAAGGAAAGATACGGGTTATTTTACTAAGGTCTGTTTATGTAAACTTGTCTGACTCTCAATCTCCAGTGGTAAGAGTGGCTCTCCTCTTCCCAGTTCAGGAGAGGGAGACACCTTCACAAGAGGAAATGTATGCCCTGCTTTTAATCTGATAAGAAGAGGGCAGAGAACCCTTTCTACATTTGGTTGTTTTCAGTTGCCTTCAGCTCAAAATAGTCCTTACGTTGAAGTGACATATTTTTATGCTGGTGGTGTATTCTGATCTCTTTCAATAATAATTGTGTGTCAGTGAGTCTCATTGATTGTAATAGATATACGGCTCTGGTGCAGGATTTGATAGTAAGAGAGGTTGTGTATGTGTGGAGGCAGGATGAGTAGGTGAATGAACTTTCTGTATTCTCCACTCAATTTTTCTTTGAATTTAATATTGCTCTAAACATAAAATCTGTTCAATAAATAAAGTAAAAAACAAAACAATAAAATAAAGTAAAAAAAACAAATCTAGACTGAGGTAAGTAGAAGCTTTATTGGAAAAGATTATTACAGAGGGGGAAGGGACTCCAACTATAAGAACAGCAAGCTTCTCAGAGCTCAGGCAGAAAAGGGCTTTTCTTTTATACGAAGGAGAGAACAAGGCTAGAAAGAACCAGATGTAAGTAAGTGAGGTGGCCTGATTGGATAGTAGATCACAGAACGTTTTACCCTCAGGCCAGCCGCTTCCTGGGAGGAGCCATTGAGAAGGAGCTAAATTCTGGCTCGACTTAGAATGCATCAGAGTTCAAGAGTCTGGGGAAAAGAAAGAACCGTAACCAAAATTTTTTCAGGTCAGGTTAATAGGCATTCAGTTCTAATAGATCAGTGGGGACAATAAATTCAGCTAACCATTTATGAAGCCAAGAACAGGAGTTTGGAGCGTCTGTATCTGGCCTTGTCATAGGTAAACAATGCCGGCAATCCTTGAGCCTCATCTAACTCATATCGGGAAGGGTGGTCCTTTGGAATAAGCTATTCTCTGAAACACTTTAGTCTAAGTACAATGTATTTCACCAGCAAATACCTTGATTGTGCCTTGGAAGGAAGGGGTTGGTGATGGTAAGTCTGGAAAAGGCCAGACAAAGAGAGGGAGAATTCTGGTCCCTGAAGAGACATCCCATATGCTCTCGGGTGAGATTGTGAGAAATGCTGTAAGAATGAAGTGGATGACTACCAAGCCCATCTTATTTCAATGTACATAGATAATACTTCATTTTGCAAAAATGAAAAGTATGGGACAAATACTAAATCAGACAGGGCACTGGGATAAGAGGCGTGAATTAGGATATGTAGTCATTTACTGTACTAATTTGCATGAATAGAAATGCAGAGAGAGCTCTATAAAAGAAAAATATTTTGTGTAATCTATTAGTATAAAAACTCGTAATTAATTTACTAAGATATAACGATTTGCCATGTTAGGCAACGTATTTTCAATGTCATCATCTTATTATGGAGAATTGTAAAGGTTTTCTTGTATGTTAAAGGTCTTTGGTCACCATCATTATTCACACGATTGTTATTCTCCTGGTTATCATTATTCCTCATCATTAAGGACACTAGTAATCTTTTAAACCTTTCTGGCTCTTTCTGGGGAAAAGGAAAAGGGCAGGCTTAATACAGGCATTCCTCGTTTTAGTTAGCTTCACTAGCTTCACTTTATTGCGCCTCACAGATACTATGTTTTTCACAAATTGAAGGTTTGTGGCAACCCTGCCTCAAGCAAACCTATCAGCACCATTCTTCCAACAACATGGGCTCATTTCCTGTTTCCACGTCACATTTTGGTAATTCTCACAATATTTCAAAATGTATTATTATTATAGCTGTTATGATAGTCAGTGAGCAGTGATCTTTGATGTTACTCTTGTACTTGATTGGGGAACCATGAACCACAACCATATTAGGCAGCAAGCTTAATTGATAAATGTTATGTATAGTCTAACCGCTCCTCCAAATGGCCATTCCCCCATCTCTTTCTCTCTGCTCAGGCCTCCCTATTCCCTGAGACACAAAAATATTTAAATTATGCTAATTAATAACCCAACAATAGCCTCTAAGTGTTCAAGTAACAAGAAGAGTCCCACTTCTCTCACTTTAAATCAAAACCTTGACATAATTAAGGTTACTGAGGAAGGCATATAGAAAGCCGAGACAGGCCAAAAGCTAGACTTCTTATGCAAAACAGTTAACCATGTTGTGAATGCAAAAGAAACGTTCTTGAGAGAAATGAAAAATAGAAGATGCTACCCTCTATAATTCTATGAAGGTTCAGAGAGGTGAGGAAGCTGCAAAGGAGAAGTTGGAAGCTAGCAGAAGTTGGTTCATGAGGTTTAAGGAAATAAGCCACCTCTATAATATAAAAGTACAAGGTGAAGCAGCAAGTGCTGATGTAGAAGCTGCAGCAAGTTATCCAGAAGATCTACCTAAGATCATTGATGAAGGTGGCTACAGTAAGTAACAGATTTTTAATGTAGACCAGACAACCTTATGTTGAAAGAAGACACCATCTAGGACTTTCATACCTATAGAGGAGAAGTCAATGCCTGGCTTCAAAGCTTCAAAAGATAAGCTGACTCTCTTGTTGGGGGCTATTGTATCTGGTGGCTTTAAGTCAAAGCCAATGTTCATTTACCATTCTGAAAATCAAAGAGTCCTTCAGAATTATGCTAAATCTACTCTGCCTGTGCTCTGTAAGCAGAACAAACTGGATAGCAGCACGTCTGTTTATAGCATGGCTTACTCAATCTTTTAAGCCCACTGTTGAAAATTAATGCTCAGAAAAATAAGATTTATTTCAAAATATTACTGCTTATTGACAATGCACCTAGTTGCCCAAGAGCTCTGATGGAGTTGTACAAGGAGATTAATGTTGTTTTCATGCCTGCTAATACAACATTCATTCCAAAGCCTATGGACCAATGAGCAATTTGGAATTTCAAACCTTATTATTTAAAAAATACATTTTGTAAGGCTATAGTTGCTATAGATAGTGATTCCTCTGACGGATCTCAGCAAAGTACAGAACAACATGGCTTTGAGCTGTGCTGGTCCACCTATACATAGATTTCTATCTGCCTCTGCCACCCCTGAGACAGCAAGGTCCACACCTCCTCCTCCTCAGTCTACTCAACGTGAAGATGATGAGGATGAAGACCTTTATGATGATCCACCCCACTTAATAAATAGTAAATATATGTTTTCTTCCTTATGATTTTCTTAATACATTTTCTTTTCTCTAGCTTACTTTATTCTAAAAAGCCATTATATAATACACATAACATAAAAATATGTTAATTGATGTTTTATGTTATCCATAAGGCTTCCTACATTAGGCCATTAGTTTAGTTTTTGGGAAGTCAAATTTATATACAAATTTTCAACTGTGCAGGTGGCCCAAATCCCTAACTCCCACATTACTCAAGGGTCCACTGTAGGTTGAAAACTCCTGGAAAGGATTCATCACTGTAGATATTAGGGCATTCATGATTCATGGGGGGAAGTCAAAATTTCAATATTAACAGGGGTATGGGAGAAGTTGATTCCAACCCTTATTGATGACTTTGAAGGGTTCAAAGATTTAGTGGTGGAAGGAGCTGCAGATGTGGTAGAAATAACAAGAGAGGCCTGGCGTGGTAGCTCACGCCTGTAATCCCAGCACTTTGGGAGGCCACTGTGGTGGATCACAAGGTCAGGAAATTGAGACCATCTTGGTCAACATGGTGAAACCTCATCTTTACTAAAATACAAAAAATTAGCCGGGTATGGTGACGCACGCCTATAATCCCAGCTACTTGGGAGGCTGAGGCAGGGGAATCGCTTGAAACCGGGAGGCGGAGGTTGCAGTGAGCTGAGATCACGCCACTGCACTCCAGCCTGGCCACAGAGCAAGACTCCATCCAAAAAAAAAAAAAAAGAAAGAAAGAGCAAGAGAACTAGAAGTGGGTCCTGAAGATGTGACTGAATTGCTGCAATCTCATGATAAAACTTGAATGAATAAGGAGTTGCTTTGTCTGAATCAGCAAACAGAGTGGTTGCCTGAGATGGAATCTACTTCTGGTGCACAGGCTTTGAACATTGTTGAAATAAAGACAAAGGATTTAGAATATTGTACATAAACTTAATTGGTAAAGTGGTAGCAGAGTTCAAGAGGATTGACTCCAAATTTGAAAGAAGTTTTGTTGTAGATAAAATGTTAAATAGCAGCACATTCTACAGAGAAACCTTTCAGGAAAGGAAGAAACCTTTCAATCTATGTGGCAAACTTCATTGTTGTCATATTTTCAGAAATTGCCACAGACACACCAGCTATTAGCAACTACCACCCTGTTCAGTCAGCAGCCATCAACACTGAGGCAAAATCTTCCACCAGCAAAATGAATATGAGTTGCTGAAGACTCAGACATCTTTAGCATTTTTTAGCAATAAATTAATTTTTAACTAAGATAGGACATTTTTAAGACATATGCTATTGCACATTTTATACACTACAGTATAGGGTAAGCATAACTTATATGTATTGGAAACAAAAAAAATTTATATGACTCACTTTATTGTAATATTGGCTTTACTGTGGTGATCTGGACACAGAATCCACAGTATCTCTGAGGAGTGCCTGTAGTTTGAATATGAGTGATGCAAAGAAGGATTTTTAGCTATTGTAGTATCTCTGGATGTATTTCCCACAATCTTTTTGGGTTATAGTTGCTCTTGTATCTGTTTTACCTTTCCCAATAGTGATTGCACTTAGCAGAATTTGTGCTAGAAAACATTGTTATTGTTATTGATACAAAAGCAATTTTCTGTAAAGAATAGATCATTTTGTCTGATTCATTATTTTAGTGGCTCTCTGAAAAGTATTTTTCTTCATTTCACTTCTGAAACAGAATCTAGAAAAAAAAATACCATCAGCTGAGACATTTAGAAACATCTGTACTTTCACACAATGCATAGGCAACAAACCCTTACAGAATTATTTTTAGGAACTCTATTGAACTTACAACAAACCCTTACAGAATTATTTTTAGGAACTCTATTGAAATTAGATATTTTCTAAAAGTATTTGCTAAAAGAGAAATGCATTTTAGATTACATCATAATGTTTAATTTTAAATCTATTATATTGTGACAATAACAAGAATAAAAACAATTTCACCCTCAGTGTAAAACTTACAGATTTTGTTGTTGAGAAACTTCAAAACATACCTCTAAATAGTAAGAAGTGTAGTAAAAATTTAAATGAAATGTTGGGCCAAATATAGAATGATTGAAAAATCCCCCTTGAATTATAAAAATCTGTGCTCATCTTGTGAATACTTTAAATGTCTTGCTCATGGTAAAGACTTTGTGCTATCTTTGTACAATTAACATATAGGGCAAATTTCAATGCCAATGACAGTAGATGTAATTTCACATATCAAGTAGTTTCCCTAATAATTTAGGACTTTTTTCACTGACTTCTTGTCATATATGATTACGTCATTACTTTTTTATATAGCTCAAAATATGGCTGATGGAGTGCTTGTGCCCTTCCATGGTTTTTTCATTTGGTATCACTAGTATTATATTTATTTATTCTTTTTTTCCAGGACATTTTCAAGATATTTGTCAATTTTTGAGGTTTATTTAAGGTATAACTAGATAATGTATTATGTAAATCAGCCTAACCAGCACATGTAAACTAAACCATGTCACAGGATGCCGATAGTGACAGACGGAGTGCTGATGCCTCTGGAAATCTCTTCACATTGTGGAGTTTCTCCTCTTCTCTTGCGATATCTTCTCTGTTTTCTGTGACAGGTGCCTATTTGCTAGATCAACTGAGAGCATCAGTGCCTATAGGTAATGAAATACAAATAAAACTCAATTTGTGTTATGGTCTGAATGTTTATATTCCTCCAAAATTCATATGTCGAAATCCAGTCCCCAGTGTGTTGGTATTAAGAGTCGAGGCTTTTGGGAAGTGACAAGGTCATGAGAGTGGAGCACTTGTGAACGGGATTAGTGGTCTTATGAAAGACGGAGCGTCTGTTTTTCCCTTCCCCCATGGGAGTGGGAAAATACGGATAGAAGCCACTATCCATGGGGAACAAGCCTCCACCAAAAACTAAATCTGCTGGCACCTTGATCTTGGACTTCCAAGCCTCCAGAACGCTGAACAACACATTTCTGTTGTTTGTAAATTACCTAATCTAAGACAGCAGCCTGAGTGGACTAGGACAATTGGTTTCTTTTTTGTTTAGGTAACAATAACTAGAAACAGAATTTCTACAGAGGCAACACACACAAAAATAGGTGTGATTTTATCAAATTAAAATGCTTCTGCACAGTAAAAGAAACAATTACTAAAGTGGAAAAAAAATAACCTATGGGATGGGAGAAAATATTTGTAAACTATGTATATGATAAAGCGTTAATATCCAAAATATATGAGAAATTCCTCCAAGTCAATAGCAAACAAACCAATAGAAAACCAGAAGCAAAAGAAAAAAGAAAATAAGTTAACCGATTTGAAAAATAGACAAAGAAACTGAATAGACATCTCTCGAAAGAAGACATACAAATGGTCGACAGATATCTGAAAAAGTGTGGATATCACTAATCAGGAAAATGCAAGTTAATATCACAACAAGATACCACCTCACAGCTGTTAGGATAACTATTAGCAAAAAAAAACCAAAAGCGGCCCCTTGCTTTGTGTCCGCCAGAGTCCATCATGGCTGCCACTTTGGCTCTCCAGGAGTCTGGATAGCAGTCCCAGCTGGGAATGTCTGGAGTCCGCAGGCCCCAGTCACTATGGACAGTTTTTCCTTCAGTATTGGGGTTCTAAGAGGCAGAAATGAGAAATAGGAATGCAGATGGTTGCAGAGTGTGGTTGGGGGTTAGAGCGGTGCCCTGGAAAAAAAAAAAAAAAAGATGAGTGTTGGAAATGATGTGCAGAAAAGGGAACCCCAGTATATTATTAGTGGAAATGTAAATTGGTGCAGCCTCTATGAAATAATGTATATTTCAAAATTGTTTTTAAAGAGTAGATTTTAGATGTTCTCACCACAAATAAATGATAAGTATGTGAAATGATGCATGTGTTAGCCTGTTTTAATCATTCCACAATGTACACAAGTATAACATTTACATTATACCACATAAATATATACTTTATATATATACTATATATATATACTACTGTTTGTCCATTTAAGTAATTTTTTACAAATAATTGTTCTAAATAATAAGATTATCTTATAAAGGAGACAGTAGGTTTGTTTTGCTCCAGATGGTAGAGTTAATCCCTGAAGCTAGAAGATGCTTAGGGTGAAGTTTGTGCTCAAAATATTTTTCTAAAAATAGAGCAGCCTAACTCTAGAGCAGACTGCCTCAAAGGTGAGGTATGTTGCAGAAAAAAGTCACTGTAAGGGATGTGTGGCATGCTGTTTGGGGATAATCAGGGACTCAGGATAGGGAACTAAGGAGTTTGGGTTGTCTGCTGTATAGAAGAAACTAGAGGAGAGAGATTATTCAGTCATTATTAATTCATTCATTCAGTAAACATTACTGAACACCTGTGTGCCAGGTGCTGTGATTGACACTGGAGATTTAAAGTTGAATAATATCTAGTCACTGGGGCCCTGATGTCAAGGCATATGCTCTAGTGGAAGAGAGGCACACGTAGCTAAGAGTGTGTGGAAAGTGCTATGAGGAAAGTATGTTCAGGATATTGTAGAGGCTGAGGAAGTGGATTCCCAACTCACCTGCTGCAGGCAAAGAAAGGTGGATGGTATTCATTAGGGATTATCACAGGAGGGATCAACTGAACTAATCCTTAAAATATAATACAGTAGGAGCCAGTCCACAAAATGCTAATAGAGGCAGTGGGGAGGGTGGTGGAAAAAAAAAAAAAGGTATGAGTCAAAGGAGGGAATTCCAGACAGATGAAAGCTGTAAAAATAGTTTAGTTTTACTGTAAAAAGGTCAAAGCCAGAAGTAAGGGGCTGCAAAGTCCATTTAAGCTGAGAACTTTATTACAGCTCCTGTTCCAAGCCCATGCTCTGTGCGACTGCAGATGGGATATTCTAATACCACTTGTGGAAATTAATCTTTTTGGACAAAGGCCAAGAGAGACCCATGTTGTGATTCACTCCCTATGGCAATCCAAAAGGAAGGGTGAATGCCTGCAGATGAGAGTTGCCTCTTCATGCCAGCCACTTAATAGGCTATGGAAAAGGGAAGAGCAGTCCCCATGGTGGGCCTAATAGGAATCATAATCTGATTATCACAGCAGTGACTCTTTCAAATCTGGCCTAACTGAAACTAGCACCACACCAGGATCTCTGCTGGGCACACACCAATCACCCAGGAGGTCAGTATCATCCCCATTTTACAGATTTGAAAGCTGAGGCACAAGGTAAATAACAGTTATGCAGAAGTCTTGCTTCAGTGTCTAACTTCTTCATCTCACTTTATTCTGTTTTTCAATAGGAGAAGAGATATAATCTCATGACGAAAAGTGCCATCTAAAGTGGCACCTTAGACACAGTAAGCAAACTGGATTGGAAGTGAAGAGTCAGTCCCAAGATACTTGACAATGTCTCCTATTTGTAGATTGTTTAGCAAAATGCTTTCACCTGAGTTATTTCATTTGTTGCTCACAACCAATCTGTCTGGTAGGAAAGGCAGATGATATGTTCACCTCCAGATAAGAAAAATGAAATTCAGAGAGGCGAAGGGGCTTGCTCAAGATTCCACAGTGAAGAATCTACTTGCAGGAATTTTAACAAAGGTTTTCAAATTCAGAAGTCCACAGGATGACTGCCCTTGAAATCCAGTGGTAACATATAATAAGGCGTCTTTGAGCAGGTAAGAGAGGACCAACCTTTTCTAAAGCCTTTCTCCTCTTGCTCTCTGTGCGCCAAACTGAGCAGCCTCCTGAGAGATTCTGGAACATGCTAGAATTTTTCTTGCTTTAGGGCCACAGTTCGTGTCACTCCTTCTTCCTGGAATGTTCTTCACAAGCACTGTGTGGCTCCTTCTTATCCTTCAAATATCTGCTGAAATGTTCCCTTCTTAGAAAGGACTTGCTGACCACCCTGATGGAAGTGCCCTCTCCAACTCACCTCTTCACTGACTCTATTTTTATTCCTTTTGCAAGCACATTTTATAATCTATATGTAGTGTTTAATGCAACAGTTTGCTAAGGACTGAAATTTGCATTCCTCTAACAGTCAAAACCCACTGCGATGGTATGTGGAGGTGGGACTTTTGGGGGGTAATTAGGTTTAGATGAGGTTGTGAGGGTGGAGTCCCTCATAATGGAATTAGTGTTCTTATAAGAAGAGACAGAGAGAACGAAGCTCTCTCTCTCTCTCTGTGTCTCTCTTTCTCTCTAAGACATGGGAGGACACAATGAGAAGACAACTGTCTACAAGCCAGGAAAAGGGACATCACCAGGAACCGAGCCTGCTGACACCTTGATCTTAGACTTCCCAACCTCCCAAACTATTAGAAATCATTATCTGTTGTTTAAGCCACCCAGACTGTGATATTTTGCCATGATGCCTGAACTGACTAATATACAGTTTACCTGTACATTGTTTGTTCCTCTAGATTATAAACTCTCCAAGGCAGGGACCATATAGTTCTTTAAAAGGTAATGTCATGGCTATAAGTTTAATGCTATTTCCCCATCACATGGGAAAAAGAATTGTCAGAGTTGTCAGCCATTAGAGTTTATTTACTTTAAGGGTGTCTGATGAAATGATCTGATTATCTCCTTAACTTCCTAAATAGCTCAAACTTCATAATGTTTGAATTTGGAAATATCTGTTGATTCAAGAGAGACAGATTACGTGGTCTCTCTTGAACTTTGGACATCTCTTCCACAAACTTCCAAATATTAGGCCATCTATTACCAGACCTTCTCAACTTAAACAAATCTTACTTTCAACCCCACTTTAGCCACCTTCACCATGGCCTAACTTTTGCCCTTGCTATTTGTTATCCATAGTTTTCTAAACTTAGAATCCTTAATCACTGGCATTATAGTTATTTACTTCAACCTCCAACACTTACAGGTCCCTCAAATCCTCATTTATTCAACCCTTGTTTTTTGTCATCTTAGAAATTGCAAATTCTTGAAAATCACATGTCTTCTCTATAAATCAGATCCCTTCATATCATGTTTTCAATCTGAGTTTGGCTCCATGATTAATCTTCCAAATCAAAGGTTTACAAACTGTGGCCTGTGGAATAAATCTGGTCTGCACCTGTTTTAGTAAATAAAGTTTTACTGGAACACAGTCATACTCATCCATTTACATATTTTTTATATCCATTTTCATGTTACAATGGCACAGTTGACTAGTGGCAACAGAGTCTGTGTGGCTCACAAAGCCTAGAACATTTTCTATCTGTCCTTTATAGAAAGAAGTTACCAACCCCTAATCAAAATCAATAATCTATGAAGTAGAAAGTAAAAGATGATCTTTTGGTGCTGACATGAACATATTATGATTAAAAAAACACTTTATTGAGGTTTGATTAGCACACACAAGCTGTACATAACACATACAACTTGAAGGGTTTGGTGATCAGTATGCAATCATGAAACCATCACTACGATGAATGTCATAAACATATCCATCACCCCCAAAGGTTTCCTCTGCCTTATTTATTTATCTATTTATAAGAATACTTAACATAAGATTTGCTACCCTCTTAGCAAATTTAGCAACTCTTTGAGTATGCAATATAATATAGTTAACTATAGACACTATGCTGCACATAGATTTCTAGGACTTATTTAACTTGCATAGCAAAAACTTTGTTCTCTTTGCCCAATACCTCCCTGTTTCCCCCTCCTTCATCCCCCGGTAACCATCATTCTACTCTCTGCTTCTATGAGTTTGACTGTTTTAGATTTCTCATACGAGTGGGATCATTTAGTATTTGTCCTTCGATGTCTGGCTTATTTCACTTAGCATAATGTTCACCAGGTTTATCAATGTTGTTGCAAATGACAAGATTCCTTTTTTTATTATTAAGGCTAGATAATATTCCATTGCAAATATATACCACATTTTCTTTGTCTATTCATCTGTAGATGAACATTCAGGTTGCTTTCATGTCTTGGGTATTGCGAGTAATGTTGCAATGGACATAGAAGAACAGGTATCTCTTTGACATACTAATTTCATGCCTTTGGGTAAATATCCAGGAGTGAAATTACTAAATCACATGGTAGTTCTATTTTTTGGTTTTTGAGGAGCCTCCATACAGTTTTCCATAATGGCTGTACTAATTTACATTCTCACCAACAGTGTAAAAAGTTCCCTTTTCTCCACTTCTTCACCAACATTTAAATTTCATCTTTTTGATAATAGCCATTCTGACAGATCTGAGGTGATATTTAATTGTGGTTTCAATTTGCATTTCCCCAATGATTAGTGACAGGGATATTGGGCTTTGTTATTAATAACCCGCTGGCCATTTACGTGTCTTCTTTTGAGAAATATCTGTTCAAGTCATTTGACTATTTTTAATGTAATCACTTGTTTTCTTATTATTGAGTTGTTTAATTTCTCTCTGTATTTTGGATATTAGAGCCCCTTAACAGATGTATTATTTGCACATATTTTTCTCTTAACCTATGGGTTGTCTCTTTATTTTGTAAATTGTTTCCTTTGCTGTGCGTAAGCTTTTTAGTTTGATGCAATACAATCACTAATAGATTAATGGTCTCTTTTTGTTTTTGTTGCCTGTGCTTTTAGGGTCATGGTCAAAAAAATCTTTGTCCAGATCAGTGTGTGGAGCTTTCCTCTTACGTTTTTTATTTCTAATAGTTTTATAGTTTCAGATCTTATATTTAAGTCTTCAACCCACTTTGAGTTGATTCTTGTATATGGGATGTGATGTGTTCAATTTCAGTCTTCTTCATGAGGACATCCAGTTTTTTCAACACCATTTGTTGAGAATTCAATAAAGTTGCAGTATATAAAATCAACGTAAAAAATCAGTAGGTTTTTCATACACTGACAATGAACTATCTGAAAAAGAAATTAAGAAAATAATCCCATTTTAATACCATAGCAAAATACTTAGTGGTAAATTTAACCAAGCAAGAATATGGAAATATCTATATTCTAAAAACTATAAAACATTGATCAGAGAAATTGAAGATTACACAAATAAATGGAAATATGTCTCATATCCATGAGTTGAAAACTAAAATTGTTGAAATGTCCATACTAAATGTGATCTAAAGAGTCCATGTGATTTCTATAAAAAATCCAATGTCATCTTTTATCGAAATTGAAAAAAAAATGCTAAAATTTATATGGAACCAGAGAAGACCTGAATAAACAAAGCAATCTTGAGCCATAAGAACAAAGTTGGAGGCATCACACTACCTGATTTCAAAATATATTGCAAAACTATAGTAATCAAAATGGTGTAGTACTGGTGAACAAACAGATACAAAAACCAATGGAATAGGATAGAGAGCCCAGGAATAAATCCACAAATTAAAAACCAACTGATTTTTGACAAAGATGCCAAGAATGGGGAAGGGAGAGTTTCTTTCATTATTTATTCTCTGTATTCTTTTCATCTCAGGAAAAATATCCAGTTTCCTCAATTGTATATCCATTCACTCACCCGATAATTTCTTCATTCACTTATTTGTTTATTCATTTAATCTCAATTGTTTGTTCATTCTGTAAATATTCAGATTTCTTTTTATGCATTTTCTCAGAATTGGAAGCATAATACTGAACAAAATAACTATAAATCTCAGCCTCCCACTCCCATATTTACAGTTTGATTAGGGAGGCACATTTAGATATGCAGTGATAATTGCTTTGCTTAGAGAAATTCAAGGTGATAGAATGCATGGTGACACCTAACCCAGACTGGTAGAGAAAGGGAATTCTTCCACTGGGAATGACATGATTATCTAAATAAGTAGGCTCAATCAGGTCAGGAAAGGGCCTGAAAGACTATTTCAAGCAGAGGGAAGGTATTTGCCAAGGCCAGGGTGTGTAGTGGAGAGAATGGGCAGTGGCAGAGAATTATGAAGTGTTCCAATGACTAAAAGTAAAGTAACAAGTTCCTTGTCCAAGAGCTTGGATTGTATCCTAACTGAAATGAGTATACACTAAGTGTTTGAAGAAGAGGGATGAAATGGTCAAGTTTTCATTACACAAAAATAACCTGTTCCTTTCGTTTTATGTTTATTTATTTTTTTTTAATTTTCTGACTGCTCCTTTCTGGAAATCTCAAATTTATATTTGCCAAATATTGTCACATTTTCGATGGAGAATACAAACTAAGAATGGGTTAGGGAACTGAGTCAGAAAGTCCCTGTTGTACAATTCAATCATGTTTTTCTAAGGATGTGCTTTTGGACATTATGGAAACTATCTTAGGCTCTCACTTGGATCCTAGAAAAGAAGGCACCTGTTAAAAGGAATGTCCAGCCCCACCTAATTTGGCAGCTGCCCCTCCAAGCTAATGACATTAGGGATGTAGTGGATTCAAGAGGCTGATGATGCCATCTGGTCAACTCATGTGACTATTTCTATCAGCTTTATTTCTGCAACATCCTGTGCCCACAGAGGGGACACAAAATCGCTTTATAATTCCTTCACCATATGAAGATACAGATACACCCAGAACCTTAAGGGCAAGAATATGATTGAAATGTCAAATGGGGACTTGGTGATCTAAATTATGTCCCCCAAAAGCCAATGTCTTGCCACCACCAGTGCCCTATGGGTGGAGTTTCTAAACAGATTACTCAAAACACAAACTTTCAAAAAGGGAAAGTCATAACCCTCTAGTCATCAGGGCAATTACGGAATAACATTGCTGGAGTAAGGTTTTCTCAATGCCCAAGAGATGAGCTGGCAATGCCACAACAATATCCAATTCTTAGTGGGTCCAAGACCATGTGTTACATTTCCCTCCCATGATTACCCACAGCTTCACAGTTCTGCTGTCCTCTTCGCCTCTCTGCCACCTCTTAACTGCACCTTTGACCTCCTACCCCTAAGATTCAACCCTGTGAGATTACTTGTCTTTTCATCTACACTCTGGTCACTCTGACCCCATTCTTTAGATTCAGGATTTTCTCTTTTCCTGGATTATTCTCCAGCACAAGTAGAAAAATATTGTGCTTCATTGGAAAATGCATGTTGTTTGAATCACACCCTTTCAGATTATACAATTGTAGTCTTTCATTATCTTTGAGCCATTTTATAACGCTGTAAACTAATATTAATGCACATAATTCTTGTCTATAGACATGTAAATTGTGTCCAGGGGTGATTTAATTGACTTTTCTTCCCCATTGTGGAAAAGGCTAGTAGTTTTGCCTCCATTTGCCCATTTATTTCTATATTCCTGATCTGTAAATGCATTTCTGGGTTTTCCCTTGGACTCATTCTAACATCTCTTCTTTTTCCTCATTAATTAATTAAATTAAATCTTTAACACCTCTTCATATTTTTGTCAGTATGAGAGTATAAAAAAAATCTTTTTTTGAAAATTATCTTTTAATAGGTGACAAAAAGAATAAACACTGAACAAGAAGTCCTGAGCTCCTACTACAATCCAAAGTGAACTAGTTGCAGTGCCATAGGATGATGTTTCTCCTGAGACCTCTTTACTAGGATCATTTAGGCTGTTATAAATGCAGATTCCTGGGCCTCTCCTTAGATCCACTGAATCAGACACTCTAAGAGGAGGGTCAGAAATCTCCATCTTAGCAAGTTAATGTCCAGGAGAGTTAGAGACTCACTATGATGTATGATAAAAAGTAGAAGGAAGGACTTTCCAGCACCTTAAACTACTTGGAAAGATAGATTAATGTCTAGATGAAACTTGATGAGACTTTAGACTAATATGTTACATATACATCTGGAGATGCATGTATAAACCAAATCCAAATAACCCAAAGCAAAATTTCTTTTAGAAATAGTGATAAATAAATGAGTGAGGAGTTTGTCACTGACATCCCCCAGGTAAAACATACCTTTTTAGCCTAAATAAATGCTATAGTTTGAATGTGTTCCCTCCAAAATTCAGGTACTGATAGTTAACAGCAGCTGATATGATGGTATTACACACGATAGTAGGTTCTTTAGGAGGTGGTTAGGCCATGAGTGCCTCCCCCAAGAATGGGATGAAGGACCTCATAAAAGAGGCTTCTCACAGCATTGTGACCTCTTGCCCTCCCACCTTCCATAAGTGAGACACAGTGTTCCTCCCCTCCGGAGGATGCAGCAACAAAGTGTCATCCTGGAAGCAGAGGAGCCATCACCAGACAACAGAACCAGCCAACAGCTTGATCCTGGACATCTCATTTTCTCCAGAACTGGGATAAAATAAATTCCTGTTTTTTAATAAATTTCCCAATTTCAGGTATTTTGTGATAGCAGCAAAAACAGACTAAGACAACTAGTATGAAAATATACATTAACAAATAAAATTAATCATAATATATGTTTGCTTTTAAAAGAAAATAAATAAACCAATATGCTTTTTGTTGATTGATTGATTTACTAAACATTGATTGACCATCTCCACTGGGGATATGGCATTTAAGAGATCTCTTTGATCTTAGTACTTTTATTGCTTTTTAAATAGGATCAAATACACCCAACGTAAAAAATAGAACACACCATACGTTACATTTTGGAACTGTTAGAAATTCCTTTGAAGCTAAAATTACTGTTATCATTTGACAACTTTTACCCCTAAAATAATGTGGTGCTCACCAGCTTGCTTAAGTTACAGCACTTGCTGTCTTCTCAGATACAATATCAGAAACTCATAATCCAAGAAAAATCTAAATGGCAAGTGTGAGTTAATAGAAGCCTCATAAAGCAAGAGGTGTTTTGGAAGTGTATGGAAGACATCAGTAAATGATATGTATAACATCAAGTGCAAAAGTGTGTGCTAGGAAAGTTCAAAAAAGAAAAAAAAATATGGTAAGGTAAGACCAGAGATTGGGGAGTATATAGCTTTTGGGAATTCAGGAAATGCTAACGTCTGTGGAGAATTTGCATAGGTGAAAGATCAGATTGGAAGCCTTTCTCTGTGGAAGCATTGTGGATCTAAGTCCAGAAGTGATCCTGAGCCACCTACTATGGAAAGGTGTCAATGAGCAAGAGCCTGTCTGACAAAGATGGAAGCTGAGCAGACTTCTACAGCCCATCGCCTATGTACAGGCCAGATTCCAAGGGCTGATATTACACTGCTAGTTTGATCTTTCTCAGATAGCTGGGTAGAGAGGGAAAAGTTTCACCCCAAATACCAGATGCCTCCAAACATCTAGATGCTTGGTGTTATGTATTTCAAACAGCAGTTTTGATAAAGCTGTTTTTACTCTTCAGTTGGATGTTGGTTGTCAAGACTGTCATTAACTTCTGGGAGTTCCCAAATCCTCAGAGAGAGAGAAATAAGCAGTTCTGCCTGCAATCAGAAACTGGCTTTGAGCCTCACATGGCAACATGCCTGTATTTAATTAGAAGTGGCTTAGTTCTTGGGATTTACTGTGGATTGAGTCTACGAAGCTGGAAGGTTTTATCCTGAGTATTCCACTGTCTCCTCATGTGGATTTTATCAAATTTCTCGTTTAACCATATAAGCGCTTTCAAAGTTGACATATCACACTTAGTTATGAGGGGAACCTAGAAGTATGATTGTGACATGCATTGTTGAGAGACCATGCTTTGTAACTGTTAATAATTAAAATTATTTTGAACACTAATTATGCTGAAGACTGGATTTTCTACTCCTTCAGATGTTTTCCAGTGGACATATTTTGCCCTTTTAATAAATTGATTGCAAACTTATCTTCATTTCACCTTTATGATGTTATACCTTTTCATTTTTGTCTTCTCATAGCTAGGGTCCCCTGGTCCCCAAATGTAGACACACATCTTACACCAATCCCAGAGCCATTTTGTATAAGAGGCACCATGCATTTAACCAGCTTTAGCTCCAATATTTGAACATAATGTTCAGCATCATCACCTGGCCACCAAATCAAAACTGAGCACCCTTTAATCCATCAACAAGTTCTCTGCAGCCATGCAAGGTTATGAAATGGGCACAGACATCAATATACAGTCTTTGTGTTTGAGAGGTTCATGGTCTACCTGAGAAATGCATCTTTAAACCTAAAGTAGACGCTCCATTTATTCCATAAATGATTTTTAAGCATCAATGGTATATCAAGCACTGTACTGGCTTCTGGGCTATAATAAATATATAAAGACCACAAGTTTGAATTTCATAACATTGAACTATAATGTTTAAATATTATAATAATCATAGTAAATGTCCTTGAGGAGCTACGGAAGATTCCTGCGTGAAGCAGAAACAAGAAGCTGAAGAAAAAACAACCGGCTTTGGGGGCTATATAAATATAACCCTCAAATAAAAAACTCAATAGTTTGATTGATTACCAAATCAATACAGCCAGAAAATAAATGTATTGCCCCAAAAGCTTGAGTGAAGAAAGTCTTCCGTAAGTTACTAGAAATCGCTAAGGAGGAAATAAAAGAATGATATTGCTGAGAGCCAGGTGCTTTCTGTAGGCCACACAGATACAGAATGAGGGAAAACAGAAAATTCTATGGTTGTGGATTCAAAATAGAGGCATCACCATGTCTATCTCATCAGGGTTTAACTGAAGGAAACCAAACCAGTAAGATATCTGTATTAAGAAATTTCTTGCAAAGAATTGACCTATGTGATTGTGGGCACTGGCTAGGTAAATCCTAAGTCCACAGAGCAGGAAGAAAACAGGCTGGTGATCGGCAGGAAGAAAACAGGCTGGGACTTGTAGGCACAGGATGAAGCTGCAATACTCATGTGGATGCTGCTCTTCTTCAGGGAAGACTTGGCTCTGCTCTCAAGGACTTTCAGGTGATTAAATCAGGCCCACTCACATTATCTAAAATAATCTCCCTTACTCAAAACCAAGTGATTATGGACTTTAATCACATCTATAAAATATCATTATAGTAACACCTAAATTAGTGTTTGAATAACTGAGAGTTGTAACTGATATGGTTTGGCTATGTCCCCACCCAAATCTCATCTTGAATTATAGTTCTTATAATCCCCATGTGTTGTGGGAGGAACCAGGTGGAGATAATTGAATCATAGGGGCAGTTTCTCCCATTCTGTTTTCATGATAGTGAATGAGTTCTCAGGAGATCTCATGGTTTTATAAAGGGCTTCCCCCTTTGCTCCATTTTCATTCTCCTTCCTGCTGCCATGTGAAGAAGGACATGTTTGCTTCCCCTTCTGCCATGATCATAAGTTTCCTGCGGCCTCCCCAGCCACGCTGAACTGTGAGTCAATTAAATCTCTTTTCTTTATAAATTACCCAGTCTTGGGCAGTTTTTTATAGCGGCATGAGAATGGACTAACACAGTAACTTTACCAAGTGGACACATAAAACTGATCATTACAATGCACAGTGAATATTTGGTGAGTTAATAGATATATTCATAACTGAATGAAAGAGGATGGTGATTCCTACTTCAGGGTGGTATTATAAGAGTTAAAAGGGTTAGCATAGTTAGAACACTTTTCTATGATTGATCTAAGGTTGGCTTTTAGGGACTACATTATACATATGGGTTTTGTCTTCATGTTTTTACTTGCATTTCTATCTCTGCCCACTCTTGGGGCTATTTGGATGTCACCTCTTCTTCTTCTGAGCTCCAGTCTATGTATTCCCTGTTCCATCATCACAACCACTGACGTCTACACTCCTCATTAGATTCACGGAACCCAGATGCCAGCCAAAGACATCCCTTTCCCTCATGACCCAGTTGAAAAAATTCTCCACCCCTCTGTTAATTCTAGAATATTTAGGAGTAAAGATCTTTTCCCTCAGATATCTGTCAATTCCCGGCCTTATATCTCAAAGCCCCTTTTCATCCAGGTTTCCTAGATCATTTCTTGTCGTCTCTGTGCTATAACTCATTAACCCAGGCATAAAACTCATCAGCTACTAATGTCCTCTTCCATCCCAGACTCCCCTCACACCAATAATTCTTGAATAGAGCAACCCAAATTGAGAATTTTAAGTAAAATTGAAGGTAAATTTAATTGCAGGAGCACATACAACATTAACCTTTAAATAGAGATCCTAATTCTCAAAAAAAAAGTCCTCATTGATCTCAGGGCCCTTGCACGCAGGTGCTTTTCTAAATCATCAAGGTTATCTTCAGCTTCACTTTCAGTCTCCTTCTTCGGCTCTGGCGCTGCCACTGGCTCTTCCTGTGCTAATGTGGTTGTGGCAGCTGCAATGGCTGCAGGGGTCACAGCAGCTGCAGCGGCTGCAGGGGTCACAGCAGCTGCAGCGGCTGCAGGGGTCACAGCAGCTGCAGCGGCTGCAGGGGTCACAGCAGCTGCAGCAGCTGCAGCCACAGCCTTTTCCTTCTTGTGTTTTTTGTGCTTCTTGTGCTTCTTATCCTTTTTGTGTTTCTTGTCCTTCTTTTTCTTCTTTTTCTTTCCACCTCCTTCTTGATCTGAATTTCTTGGCGGTGATGGGCTCGGTGTTGGGCTTTTGGCCTTTTTGACCGGTACAGCTGGTGACCAGTTTGTAGACGGTGACTGAGACTGGACGGGGGATGGAGATGCTGGGGGCTTTTTAGCTGCTGGCTCAGGAGACCCAGAGACAGATCGGGAGGATGAGACCCTCCTTACAGACTGTGGGCTTGGGGAAGCAGCCCTTTTTATCTTTTTAGGTTCCGGAGTCCTGGAGACTCTCCTAATGGGCCTAGTACTTGGAGATGGGGACCGCCTTCTTTGGGGTGATGACGACGTTCCTCTTCGAACTGGTGGAGGACTTGAGGAGGTCTGAGGAGCTCGAGGCCGTGGTGAGGGCGAATGCCATTTGTTTGGTTGTGGTGATCGGGCCTCCCGGGTAGAGCGGCTTGGGGAAGACCCTTTCCTATGCTTGGATGATAATGAAGGTGAACGTCTCTTGGTGACTGGGGAGCTTCTTTGTTTGGGAGGTGGAGAATGGGAGACCCGCCGCTTTGGTGGTGGAAATGGTGATGCTCTTCGTTTAGGAGGAGGAGGAGGTGAAGCCGTTCTTCTCTTTGGAGGTGGAGGAGGAGAGTATCTCCTCTGTATTGGAGGAAAGTATATTCTAGGAGAAGGTGAGCGCCGACATAGGGGAGGAGGAGGACTCCTTCGTCGTGGTGGTGGTGTGGGAGTCCTGAGCCGTCGAGGAGGAGGGGCGGGAGAAGGAGACCGTCGCCTTCTGGTGGGTGGTGGGGATGGACTTCTCCTCCGTCTACCACGAGGGGAAGTCTCTTTTTGGCGCTTTCGTGGTGATGGAGAAGCACTCCGGGAAGGGGAATGTCTCCGCTGCCTGCCAACCTCACCATTCTTCACATGGGATCTCTTGGGTCGTTCAACTTCTGAGGAGAAGGAGGAACCAGAGTCAGATGAAGACTGCTGGTTTTGTCGTCTGTATTGGCATCTCTGCTGAGATCAATGAGGAAGGCCCAAGTGTCCCCACAGTCTTAGGGGGAAATGTTTGTTATGATGTAAATTTTATTTGGTTTGTACGCAGTTCAATTTCAAAATTGCTAAAATGTGTTTGAGCTTTAGACTATAACATTTGTTGTAATAATTGCTAGGTTGAAGTTCAACGTGTAAAAAAAGGGGGCATGGATTTACATTGCAAAAGGTGTCCACAGTGTATTAGTGACATTCTTTCATTGACAGCTGACATAATTCATTGAGTGAAATATTTTAAGCCAAAAAAAGTCCCCTTTTTAAAAAAGGGGGTTTAAATACTGTTGACATTTTTATGGTTCCTTTAAATGCTCTGGCTATTCCCAGAGGGGTTTTTTTGTTTGTTTTTTTGGTTTTGATTTTCTTTTTGTTTTTCTTTCTTCTTCTTACATTTTTTTCCATTTGAGTCTTAGCTCCCATTTAAGTTATGCTTCTGACCTTGTATGGTCCGTAAGCTTGCCCAGAAATAAGACCACTGTTTTGAACTACCACAAAAGTGTAAATGAATATTTTAATGCCACAATCTTTCCTGTTGCTTGTGGAGTCTCTGCTGAAATGAATCAGGATTCGAGCTCTAGGATGAGACAGAAAATGAAAGCATGTTGTTTGCCGGGACACTGTGGGTTTATATTGATGTGTAACAAGTTGATTTGGAACACTGGACTCTCATTCTGTTCTTCTGGTTTTGTTTTTTTGTTTTGTTTTTTTCTTTTATAAAGGCCATGAGCTAGTCCCAGAAAGGATTCCTTCAGTTACATACAATTTGTTTAATGAAATGTCATGGCTCTGTTCATATTTTTGTCTTGTTCTTCCAATTGGTATATACAACTTTCAGAGCCTCTTGTATTTGGAAGGCTGTAAGGGCCCAGACTTTGGAATAGTGTCTTGGTTTCACTGTTTTTGTTTTGATTTTTTTTTTGATTTTTTTTTAAACTAAAGCTATATAAAGCTTGTGGATTAAACAGAATAAATTTCTAAATTTAAAAATTAAAAAAAAAAAAAAGTCTATTGTCTTCCCTCCCCTACCCTAAGCAATATGCAATAGTGGCTCTTCAATAGTCCCAGACTCTTCTTCTCTTCCTGGACTGCCCATCTCCTGATCAACCCTTAATTTCTCTTCCTTCTCTCGCCCTTCTTTTCAGGATTGAATTAATGGATCCTTTCTTCTCACTCATGCAGAGTAAGTTTCTGCCTCCCTGGGTCTTTCTGTTTACTGACCGCCACAACCGCAGATTATACCTCTTCTACTCCAAGTGCTTTCAAAGAAAGTCCTCTGCCAAGACAAATTCATTACGTTTTTTCCCTCTACCTGTTTGCCTTTATTCTCTTTTGTATTTCATCTTCTTATCTAGATTGAATAATCTTTGAGATCACAGATGTTAATTTATATTTTTCCTTTCCATTTCTACTCAGCATGAGGTGTCCATTGAACAAACTTGATGAATTTTTATTGCTTAATATCTTGCTAGAGGTGAGGAGAGAGGTTGGGGGCGGTTAACGAACTATCAGCTAGCCTAGGAGATATTAGAGCTGCAGAGATTTGGCTATCTTGTTCAACATTATATCCTTAGGGATTAGTACATAGGCTTGCAAATAGCAGGTATGAATAAAAAATTATTGAATGAGTAAATGAATTTAAAATATAAGTTACTTAGGCGGTATCTTTAGGCATATCGTGTTTATGTGGTATTCAATGACCCACAAATGTCTACATCCTAATTCCTAAGATCTGTAAACATTAATTTGCATGACAAAAGAGACTTTACAGATGTGATTAAATGAAAGGATTTTGACATGCAGATAATATCCTGTATTCTTCATGTGGAACCAATGTATTTACAAGGGTCCTTATAAGTAAAACAGAGAAGCAGGAAAATGAGGGTCACAAAAAAAAAAAAAAAAACATGAAGACAGAGAAGAGGTTAGAGCGATGTTGGCTCTAGAGATGGAAGGAGTCACAAGCTGTCTTAAAGGAATAAGACAAGCTGTCTTAAAGGAATTGTTATAAAGGAATAGCTGAAGCTGGGTAATTTATTTTAAAAAGGTTTATTTTGCTCACTATTCTCATGTCTGGAAAAGTTTAATATTGGGTAGCTGCATCTGGCAAGGGCCTCAGGCTGTTTCCACTCATGTCAGAACGTAAAGGAGAGCTGGTGTGTTTAGAGATCACGTGGGGAGAGAGGAAGCAAGAGAGAGGGAGGAGGGGCCAGGCTTTTTTTAAACAACCGGCTCTTTTTTTAAAAAAAATTATACTTTAAGTTCTGGTATACATGTGCAGAATGTGCAGGTTTGCTGCATAGGTATACACATGCCATGGTGGTTTGCTGCACCCATTAACCTGTCTTCTACATTAGGTATTTCTCCTAATGCTATCCCTTCCTTAACCCCCAACCCCTGACAGGCCCTGGTGTGTGATGTTCCCCTCCCTGTGTCCATGTGTTGTCATTGTTCATCTCCCACTTATGAATGATAACATGCAGTGTTTGGTTTTCTGTCCTTGTGATAGTTTGCTGAGAATGATGGTTTCCAGCTTCATCCATGTCCCTGCAAAGGACATGAACTTATCCTTTTTATGGTTGCATAGTATTCCATGGTGTATACGTGCCACATTTTCTTTATCCACTCTATCATTGATGGGCATTTGGGTTGGTTCCAAGTCTTTGCTATTGTGAACAGTGCTGCAGTAAACATACGTGTGCATGTGTCTTTGTAGTACAGTGATTTATAATCCTTTGGGTATATACACAGCAATGGAATTGCTGGGTCAAATGGTATTTCTGGTTCTAGATCCTTGAGGAATTGCAACATTGTCTTCCACAATGGAACAACCAGTTCTCTTAAGAATAAAAGTGAGAACTCACTTCTCTGGCCCCAGAGAGAGCAAAAGCAATTCATCCGCATCACCCAAACACCTCCCATTAGGCCCTACCTCCAACATTGGGATCAAATTTCAACATGAGGTTTTTAGGGGACAAACATCCAAACTATGTCACAAGACAAGTAATGTAAGCAGCCTCTAAAAGATGGAAGAGGCAAGGAAACAGACTCTCCCCTAAAGCCCACAGAAGGAAAGCAGTCCTGCCAACTTCTTGATTTTAACCCAGTAAGACCTGTTTTGGACTTTGGACACCAAGAGCTATAAGATAATTATGTTGTTTTAAGCCATTAAGCTTGAGGCAATTTGTTACAGCAGCAATTGGAAACTAATACAGATCACATTCTAATTCAATTAGTATTGTTCCCAGTTCTCTGGACCTCAGATTTCTTTCCTGAAAAACATTAAAAATAATACCTGAAAGTTTAGCACACGAGTGCAGAGTGCCTATTTACTAGAGAGATCAGCATTTGTTTAGGCTCTAAATAGATTTGAGGATGAAATTAAATAGCATAAATAAAGTTCCTAGTGATGCTTCTGATAAAAAATATCTCCTTCAAAATGCCAGAGGCAGGTCCTAAAAACCCACAAAGTAGGTGAACTGACAAAAGACTGTAAAGAGCAAAGTAGAGGTTCCTCTTCAAAGACTTTCCTCTCCATCTAATTAGGAATAAATAGTAACTTCTCTTAGAAGCAAAATTTATTCAAAGACCTGTGCTAACATTCTGAAATATCTGCTAGCCGTAATAAAGAAATCAATGTACTTTATGTTCTTAGCTCCCACAATTTAACCTAAATATTTGCCCTGGCATGCTTATACTGGTCCAAGCAAGCATTAGGTCATAGCCTGTTCCTCTTCTTTATTTTAAGGTGTTTTTACCTTTGTCAGCATGCCACAAGTTACTTCCTCCTTCCTTTGTTCTCCTCTGCCTTTGACTCTTTTAAAGAGTTCTAAGTTGCTAGCCAATCAGGACAAATACAGAATGTGAGGTCCCGTTTCAGCCAATGGAAACTGGACACAGCAGGAAGGTGGATGGGTCAGGTTATAAATGACCCTGTCTCCTTTGTTCAGTGTACTCTCGTGGCAAAACTGCTGGCAAGTGTACCCTTTCTGCAATAGGTAAAAATTGCCTTGCTGAGGAAATTAAATTTATGTTCAAGTGCTATTTCTTTATGGCACCGGGGAACAAGCATTTCTAACAAGACTATGTAATTTAATTTCAGGAACCTAAAAAAGTGGGATGAAGAACTGAGGTTGCTAATAAATCTATACAACTTATAAGTAAATATTTAATTTACTAATATATAATAATAAAGACATCATTGTAAGACAATGTTAAAACATTTTACACATTTTAAATGTGCAATAGTAAATCCTTCACTATTCATGGATTATTTGGAATCCCTTGTCGCCAGAAGCTTTTAAGGAAATAACTTCTACTTCGTTGCAAATATGTTCTTGGCTTAGTTGAGGTAATGCAAATACTAGAATACTTGTTTGTTTAACAGCTTATTCTTCCCTGAAGCTGTTCCTCCAGTCCCTGCCAGTGGGATCTTATGTCTCCAGGAGTACTTAACACCCCTAATAGCCCCATCTTTTAAGCCTCCCTGGGACCTGCCCTCGCAGTACCTCTTACACCTACTCCACTTCCTCCTCATGGCCTCCTGAAGAATGCCATTCTAAAATTAGGTTCTATTTTCCTTGCCCGCATTCTTTTTTGCAAAGCCTCCAAAAAATTTACTTTGCTTCTCTGCACCTGCTTTATCTCTATTTTCTACACTCGCTCCTTCTTTTTCTAATTATCTATAATAGGCATCACAAAATTTGCATTTGTTGGAACCAAAATTTCCATGGTTGCCTCAAAATATACAAATGTAAATTTGCATATAATTAAATTTTGCATAAGGGAAACTCTCATTTGGGGAGATATGCAATGCCCAATAAATGGCAGTTTCCTTCTCTAATGTCCCCAGGCCAGCCTCCCAGTCTGTGTGTTTCCCCCTGGCTGCAGCTACCAGGACTCTGCTCTGGGGATTTACGGACAAGGGTATCAAGTTTTAATTAAACTAACCCTCTCAAACTGAATGAGTGGCTTAAAATCTTCGTGTAAAGAAACCGCAAAATAATAATGCTGGCATTGAGCAGTAAGAAAAGAGCAGAGCCAGCACCCCCACCAAATCCTGTGACAAGGTGTATTTTTGTGTTTTGTTTTTTTCTTTGGCAGCATTATGGGGGAAAAGCAATGATGATCTAATGAGATCTGATAAGAAGTTAGCCCAAAACAAGGAAATTGTTGAGGGTTCTCTTTGAAGTATGGATTTATACCCACCAACCTTAGCTGCGAACCTTACCTCAAGTGTTATCTGTGCCTTGAGATGTTTCCTGGTCATAGTACTAAGCCAACATAATGAGCAAGACATTCAATAAGCAAGTGTGATGGCTATGAGGACAGATCTTAACAGGTTTTTTTTTTTTCTGGAAGGCTTAAAATCATGCATTACTCAATCTAATACTTCACGAAATTTCAGTAAAACCTAATGATAATATAGAAGCTTGTGTTGTAGTTTTGTAATCAACAGCAAAACATAAAATTAAAAAAAATACATTACTGGGGCTGTATCCTGCTACAATAATAAGGCTGACATAATAGATGGAGAACAATATGATAACAAGCCAAAATGTATTACTTCATCCACAAATAGTATCATGCTATATATAGACAGACTTGCTAAAAATGTAAAGAAATACACAATCAATTACACAATAGAAAATTTGCTATATGGTGCATGGTGGCATGCAACTACAAATGTTTCTAACATGTTTCTCTTCATAGGATTTTCTGAATTTTCATTTAATATTCAAGCACATCAAAAACACCTTTTCAGGTGTGATCCTATAAAGCAAAGCTGTCCTCACAAACAATAGTTGACTAAATAAACACATGGCTTTATGGAAGAAATGTGTAAGTATAGCCATTGTTGGAGCAGATGCTCTGTTTAAAAAGAAAAAAAATAAGTTAAAGTTATAGATCTCACCATGCTTATTTACTGCTTAAGTCATAGGCAATTTATTGCACTGAAGTTGAAGTTCAAAGCATAAAGAATACTATATATAATGCAATTAATGAGGTTGATGTCCCTAAAACAAGAGAGAATTAGTAAATGTTTTACAATAGTTTTCATGAGATGGGAAATGACAATAGAAATCTTTGTTACAATGCAGATTTTATTGTGGAAATGATCTCATGGCAAAGTTTTTAAAGAGGCTGCAGAACAATAAAGAGAGATAACACATTTTGCTTTTATGAAAAAGCCGATGTTCCAAATTTGCTGACCTTCTCTGTAAATAAGAAGTGACTGTCAGTAGCCAGCAGATGTGTTTATAAAAATAACCCACTTGATCTGTCCCTGCAAGGTAACAGTGGCATTTTCAAAGTGAATGAAAGAACTGCTCTCAAGAGAAAATCATACTGTAAAGACAGCATTTCAAAATATTTATTTGGAAATATTTAAATGATGTGATCTATTTATTTATTTGGTCAAAAATGCCCAACTTGCCTAACTTTATTTTATTCCTTAAAACACAGATCAGGCAACAGATCCTACAGTTAGACTCTTCTGATCACCCTGAGACTTAGTTACCCCTTTCTTTGGTTTCTTCTCTTTAACATCCTGCATATATGCTGCCATTGTGTTTATAGAACAATATCAGAGTGTGTTATTTATATGTGCATCTCCCTCATTAGATTGGGAGTTTCTTGATGTCAGAACACAGCAATTGTCCCACCAGAATGAAAAGAATATTGCCAAAAGATGCTCTATAAATGTTTGGCCATTGGTTTAAAAAACAAATAATGGACCAATGGGCTCAAAAGCAAACTGGCTAATATAAAAATAATAATAACAACCACAATAATAAAATAAGGGCTAACACTTAAACGGTTGTGTACTCACTATGTACTAGGCACTGATCAAAGCACTTTGTACGTATTTTCTTTCTTAATATTCGCTACCATCATATTACAATATACTATTATTAACCCCAATGTATAGATGTAGGTGAAGAAACTTGTCACAAATCATACAGCTAGTTGTCTGAGATGCAATCCATGTGATTTGTTCACAGAGCTCAGGTTCTGTGAAGCAGGTAAAAACAAAATTTGGCATCCAGTTTCAAAAGGAGAATTGCAAACTAATAGAATATATAGCACCAAATGATTATATCAGTAGAATGCTAATTGCATATCAAGGACATTTGGTATAACACAAATTATTCTACCTTAAACGTATGGAAATCTGTGGTCCATGATGTTGTAGATTCTATCTTCCCACTCTGCATTTTCAAAGGCATATGGTATTGACTCATTAGATTAATTGTTGGATAGTCTTTATTATAGACTAAATCATAGAATAAATACATGGATACATGCATGAATATTATATCTCAAGGGCTTTACATAGTTCATTATCTCACTTCATAGTCACAACAAACCTACTGATAGTTCCAATGCAAAGCCTAGAACACTTTGGCTTAGAGAGGCCCAAGTCTTTTCTCAGTGCTGCACTGCTGGTACATGGCATGGTCCCCTCCCTTCTCTCAGTACACACTACCCATGCAGACTATCACTCTCAGTCTTGTTTATCTCAAATAAAGAGGGTATAACTAACTGGAATGTATCCAGAACAGTGAGGCCAAAGTGTGGGGAAGCTCCATAATCACGCTGCTGCATGAGGAACAGCTGGAGAGACTGAGAACATGCGGCCTAAGGAGGAGACTCAGGGAGATGGGATCACAGTCTTCAAATATTTAAAAGACATCAAGGGGAAAAGAGATTAAACAAGGTAATGTAGCTCTAGAGAGCAAATCCAAGAGTGTTGAGTGGAAGTGAAAGGGAGGCTGGTTTCAGTCAGATAGTAGGAAGAACTTTCTAGTATTTGGTACTACAATGGGAAAGACTATTTTGTGAGATTTTTTTTAAATTTTTTTTTAATTATACTTTAAGTTCTAGGGTACATGTACACAACGTGCAGGTTTGTTACATATGTATACATGTGCCATGTTGGTGTGCTGCACCCATTAACTCATCATTTAACATTAGGTATATCTCCTAATGCTATCCCTCCCCGCTCCCCCCACCCCACAACAGGCCCCAGTGTGTGATGTTCCCCTTCCTGTGTCCAAGTGTTCTCACTGTTCAATTCCCACCTATGAGTGAGAACATGCGGTGTTTGGTTTTTTGTCCTTGCAATAGTTTGCTGAGAATGATGGTTTCCAGCTTCATCCATGTTCCTACAAAGGACATGAACTCATCATTTTTTATGGCTGCATAGTATTCCATGGTGTATATGTGCCACATTTTCTTAATCCAGTCTATCATTGTTGGACATTTGGGTTGGTTCCAAGTCTTTGCTATTGTGAATAGTGCCTCAATAAACATACGTGTGCATGTGTCTTTATAGCAGCATGACTTAAAATTCTTTGGGTATATACCCAGTAATGGGATGGCTGTGTCAAATGATATTTCATGTTCTAGATCCCTGAGGAATAAATGACCAACTATCGAGAAATTGCAGGGTAGTTCCTACATGAGGGTTAGGTAGAATTGACCTGCTTTCTGTCTCATAAATTTTAGAAAATTAAATAAGATAATTTATTACGGGGTGGTGTTAGTTCCCTCAGTACTTTATCATCTATGTTGATAATGTTAATAATTAATTGCATAATTAACAAATAGCAAATTATTGTGTGATTGTGTGTGTGTGTGTGCGTGTGTGTGTTTAGACAGGGTCTTGCTGTGTCACCCAGGCTGGAGTGCAGTGGCGTGATCTCGGCTCACTGCCACCTGTGCCTCCCAGGTTCAAGCCATCATCCTGCCTCAGCCTCCCTAGTAGCTGGGATTACAGGCGCCCGCCACCATGCCCAGCTAATTTTTGTATTTTTAATAGAAATGGGATTTCACCATATTGGCTAGGCTAGTCTTGAACTCCTGACATCAGGTGATCCATCCGACTCAGTTCCCAAAGTGCTGGGATTACAGGCATGAGCCATCATGCCTGCCCCGCAAATTATTGTTATTTATAACTCTTCAATCCAAATCATCAGTGTCTATGTTGTTTCCTTAACTATCAAATGATGATAATAATAGTACCTTCTTCATAAGATAGTTGAAAGGTTTTTAATATCTATATGGTACTGAGAATGATGCCTGAAACATAGTAACTACCCCATTTTTATTATATTTCTGTTAATAATAATACATACCATTATTGCTCTTGCATACCGTATTGCTCTTGCATACCATATATGCTCTTGCTATATGCTACACACAGTATTTCATTTAGGCCTCACTATGTCCCTGATGTAGGCATTAATATCTTTATTTTGCAAATGAGAAAACAGTCTGTACCTTGTATGCCATGCTGCTATTGTTTATCTGTTTGAATCTCAAGCAAATCTGCTTGATAATTGGTACCAAAATAAGCCTTTTTCTAGGTAAGGAATCTGACATTGTGTTTTAAAAAACACACATTTAATCCTGGGGCTGCTGCATTACTCCTGCTGCCCCATCCTACTGTGATCAAAGGCACACACATGAGATGGTGAGTTGTCCCCTTGCCAATGGGGGTTTGGTAAGAAAGGAAAGTGCAGTACTTCTTTGTTTCTGAATTGCAAGTATGTGTGGGTTAGGGGGGAGGCTGAATATGAAGGTCTTGGGACAGCCCACCAGGTATCCCATGAGACTTTGCAAAGGAAAAGGAGGTGAGTGACAGCCCAGGGTCCAATAGGATAGAAGGAAAAGCCAGGCCATGGAGTTCCTCAGACCTGCTTTCTAAGGGCAACTCTACCACCTCAGCAAGCCATTGAACTTCTCTGAGCTCAGTCCTTTCATTTATAAAATGGGGTGACAATGCTCACATGCCAGGAATACAAAGGGATTGAAAGATAAAACACGTAATTAAGCACCTGTTGTGACACATCTGTCAGGGACCCCAATAAGGTCAGCCGTCTTCCTGTTGACTTCTGTTCTTGGTGGTTCTCCAAGATCATACCTTCCATCAACATTTACCGTCACTCCCCCACCCCATGCCCAATACTGAACAGTGGAGGGACGCTTCACCTAAAGTTATAATGTTGAAACTTCAACCCAAAGCAAGTACTGTTAGGATCTCTGGAAACTTTCCCTCAAATAAGGAGTTTGAATGGGACAAGAAGAAGTTTTATAGATAGCCAATGGAGATGATTTAATGGGGTTATGATAGAAACAAGAAAGTAAAACAAACCCATGCTTTAAAGTCTACCATTTCAGGTCCATATTTTCACTTGAAAATTGAGATTCCTATTAAACAATGACATTTACACCAAAAAGTAGAGGAGTTGGTTGAAGGACAGGGTAATGCCAGGAGGAATTGGGAATTTGAGAGTCAAGTCAAAGGACTGAAATACTCACAATACTAAGGGCACCTCAGGGCTCTACCAAGGACATGTAGAAGCTTTGAATTTGCAGCACCACCCTAATTTAACGAGCTACCTCAGCACGTAGTGGAGCCTTGGAAAACAGATGTCACAAACTCTCATTAGATTGTCAAACATTTTCCAGCATTTCCTCTCCCATCATAGCTGGTTATCAAGATATATGGACACACATGTGCATACACATAAATACCTTGATAAGTTACTAGAGAAAGCAGAAAAATGTCTGACAGTTTAATGAGATTTGGGTGAAAGAAAATTCTATATTTCATTGTTTTCCAGGCACTAGACATAATTCATCAATGTTTCTAAGACTCATTCAGCGTGGCTGCATTTTTTAAAATATTTTCATAAATTTTGAGGAGCAAATACCATTATTAGGCACTAAAAAGGTTGAAGTCTAATAGATTAGCCGCTTCATCCTCCTTCACTCAGCTCAGCATTCGTTCAACTGGCTCTTACTGGTTATCATCCACACGCCTCCTGACTGGCTACTCAGTGCCAATGATGTTTCCTTCACACACAGGGCTGGCTTTAAGATACATTGAGGTGACATCAGGTGGCCTGTAAAGTGGTCATTTTAGGATATCCTATTCAAAGACATCTGTGGAAGTATGGACCAATTTATTGGTGAATAACAGTGAAGGGGTTTCCACCAGCAAGTAACATAATTTTTTACAATGATGATGCTGAAGTAGAAAGAGTTTCTAGTCAGGGACTGGACAAATCAATTTGCAGACGATTTTTAGGAAGAAAAACATTGCAACAGTAAATTGTGATTGATAACTTCTAGAGCCACTTTAAGTACTGCTATTTTAGGATTCTGAGGGGAAGAAAGTGTTCTGCAAAGCAATAAGCAAAGTGATTTGTTCCAAGCCCCAAATTTAAGCAGTTTGAGAGATAAAAAGAGTCATTACCAATGTGGGTATAGAACATGTGCTAGGCAAATCTCTTTCACATACATGTGGGGAGGTAATAAAATTATAATTTGAGGCCGGGCACGGTGGCTCATGCCTGTAATCCCAGCACTTTGGGAGGCTGAGGTGGGTGGATCACGAGATCAAGAGATTGAGACCATCCTGGCCAACATGGTAAAACCTCATCTCTACTAAAAATACAAAAAATTAGCTGGGCATGGTGGCACACACCTGTAGTCCCAGCTGCTAGGGAGGCTGAGGTGGGAGAATCACTTGAACCTGGGAGGCGGAGGTTGCATTGAGTTGAAATCACGCCACTGCACTCCAGCCTGGTGACAGAGCAAGACTCCATCTCAAAAACAAACAAAAATTTTAATATGAAATAGGCATTAAAATATTGTGCATTTTAGAGGAGATTGAGGATCGGAGGCTGAAGAATTACTCTAAATTAATCAGCTTGTGTACTTCAGAGCTAAGATAGCTCTTTGGGTTCTAAATTCTGTGATCTTCTTTTTGATTTCTCTTGGAGCAATAATGAAGGCAAAACATCAATAAACATAACAAACTGGATAAGGGAGACCATTGAGAAGGACTAAGGACACCTTCAAAGTTCTGAGTGAGTTTAAAAAGAAGAATGATGAAAACTTTGATAGAAATAGGAAAGAAAGTAGAGGAACTTGTTTTGCTTGACACTTCTTAATGTTTAGACTAATTATATTTAAAGATGACAGTGGTCATTGAGAAAACAAAATCCCCAAAGCAATTTTGGAATAAGAGCCAACATTTAATACTTACCAGACAACTATTCTAAGTATTTTACTATATTCACTCATAGCAACTCTAAAAAGCAGGTAGTATTGACAGAGAAAATGAGGCACAGTGAGGTTGAATAGCTGGTCCGAGGCTACACAGCTAATCAGTGGGAGAGTCAGGACTTAGGCCCAGAGGTCCAGTTTTGAAGTCCACACTTTTAGCCATTACACTACAATGGAAAGAAATTTAGAAGATATACACAGAAAACTATAGGCACATAGATTAGGGGTTCGTAGAATGCTCTGGGCAGTTAAAGGAACTCTTCTTAAAGGAGGTAAAGCTTGAATGAGACCGTTAGTAAGCTATTTTTCACACATTGGTGAATGATGTTTTGTGCAGTGTGTTTTTTTCCCCATAGAAAAATAAGAAGAAAGAAAAGAAAATTGAGAACTATCTCTATAAAAATGTGTAACATATCTCATATTCCAAGAGATCCTTTTGGTAGTATTAATTTTTATCTGCTCACAGTACTGGCTTCATTATTTGGAGTTAAAAATTAACTCAACCAGATAAAAAAATCAGTGCTGTGTATTTGTTTATCTTTCAAATCTGTGTTCTAATTTAAAAAAGTCATTTAACAGAATGAAGCTATCAGCTAAGACAATGGAAAAGCCGTAAACAAACATAGGTTGCATTTACGCGAATGGTCAGGTCCAAAGTAGATGCAGGATATGCCAGGTTCACTAATTTTAATCCCTATTCAGCCCAGGACTATGTACCATAAGATTACTGCTAGTGTTTTCTGAAAATGATGTATCAAGGCATTTTCTGTAGAAATACGAAACAGTGGCATACAGTAGGGAGAGCTGGATTGAGGCAGAGTAGTATAGATGGAAGTTTCCTGAAAGCATTGTGGGGAAACATCTTTTGGGTATGGTTCTTGGATGAAGAGTTGATTTATTAGTACTGGAAGGGTGTATGGGAGAGAGGAAGTGAGAGGTTATGAGAGAATGACCCTCCCGTGATGGTGAGTGGGAGAATTATTGCAGTATGTACGTTAGCATTGCTATGTGGTGAAGTTCTTGGGATTTCCTGGGGTCTGTGCTGGACAGCATGCTTAGCCACCAGTCACATGTGGGCACTGAGCACTGACAATGTGGGTAGTCTGAACTGGGATATGCTGTAAGTGTAAAATACAAACTGGACTCCAAAGATTTAGTATGAAAAAAAGAATTTGAAATATCTCATTAATGATGTGTATTTGGTTTCATATTGAAAACAACTTTGGTATTATATATTGAGTTAAATAAAATGTCATTAAAATTAAATTTTACTTAAACTAAAATTTAAAATTCTATCTTTACTTTTTTTTTTTTTTTTTTTTTTTTTGAGGTGCCGTTTCACTCTTGTTGTCCAGGCTTGAGTGCAATGGTGCGATCTTGGCTCACCACAACCTCCGTCTCCTGGGTTCAAGCGATTCTCCTGCCTCAGCCTCCCTGGTAGCTGGGATTGCAGGCACGCACCACCACGCCTGGCTAATTTTTTATTTTTAGTAGAGACAGGGTTTCTCCATGTTGGTCAGGCTGGTCTCAAACTCCCAACCTCAGGTGATCCATCCACCTCGGCCTCCCAAAGTGCTGGGATTACAGGTGTGAGCCACCGTGCCTGGCCTACCTTTACCTTTTTAAGGTAGTGACTAGCAACTTTAAGATTCATATGTGGCTCATGCTGTATTTCTATTATGGAACTGCCTTACGACTTTCAATGGGTAGGATGGACACATCCTTGTTGGGATGGAGAAATCTATCATAGCAGCTGGTCTTGAAGGTGGGTGGGGATATGATCATAACTTAGGTGGGGAGGCTCAGGAGGACTCACAGAATAACTGGCAACCCTGCCCCTGTCTGTAAAAACCCCATCCTGGAGGAAATAAGTTAGGAAAAGGTTTTGCATTTTGTGGAATGAAAAGTCTGTTGCATCTAGCTTGAGACAGAGCAAAAAGAGTTGATTGTCAGCTTCATGAAGACCAGGTGGTCTAAAAGACCCAGGGATCAACAACCAATGAGAGCAGCATGGAGGCCAAGAACCAGGCAAAATGCTGATTCCAGGACTGGGATTCAGGATGATTTCCTTCTATGCAATAATCTGCTCCTTGAAAGGGTATCTAACTGGGCATTGCTTTTACTTGCTGCTTTCAATTCTTTTATGTTCTTTCCTAGTAAATATTTTTTCTTAATTTCATTGCAGCTCATATTTATCCTGGGAACAGAGAGAAATGTTTCACAAGCTTAAGCCAGTCTTTTAAAAGGAGAATGGCAGGACTCCAAAAACAGACATGCTGATATGTACTGGGGAATTTTTAAGTGCTGAAACCTCCAAGACAAAAGAGACTGTGTCTTTATTGTTCTCTGAATTACTCGTACCCAGCTCAGTACCTGGAACATGATAGGGATCCCATAGTGGTTTGATGAATAAATTAGTGACTCCAAGAGTAAAGTAATCCTCAGGAGGACAAAGGCAGATAGCTTCCCTTCCCTATCAGAATGTACTTCTCTTAAAGCTTTTCTTGGTATAATTCTTGGAGAATTTTGCCTTACAGAAGTCAAATCACATACCAAAGTGAAAACTGGATCTTCTACAAATAATGGAAGAATCAAGTCTATCAAAACAACAATTATACATACCATCAATGGAGGGGTTGTCACGAGCCAGGCTAAGAGCTTTACATATATTATCTCATTGTATCTATGCCAGAGAATCAACTATGACATATGTAACATTAAATCTCATTTTATAGATGCAAAAACTGGGGTGTAAAGAAGTCAAAGAATCAGCCAGAATGTACAGAATTAGCAAAGGTGGAACTGGGATTTGAATTCAGACAGTCTGACTCCAGACGCCATTCTCTGAATTATACATAATTATATTTGAATTATTAACATTCATAAATTGAAATATGAGGGATAATGTACCTTTTCATGAAAGCTTTGCTCGTTGTGTGGATGAGTGTGTGTACATGTAACTGCATATGTGTGCTATCACTGAGGTAGAAGACATCTCTCTCTCTCTGTTTTGGTCTACTTTTAGTAAGACTTGTATTTGATTGAGTTCAGAAGTTTGGTCATCTTTTTAACTAACCTGTTTGTTTTAATTATATTAAAAATTAGTCACTTTCAACATATTTGCATAGGTAATTGTTAGGGTGATCTTTTGGATGATCAGATGTAATATACTACTACTACACACAGACACCCAGACACACACACACACACACACACACACACACATATGCAAACACATCCTTGAGCTCAAAGAGCTTTCTCAGGACTACATACTTTACATCTACAACAAGTCATTTAGAAAACTATCAATCCTATTCAAATTTCAGCAAAACAGAGATACCAGGCTTTGCCTTTCTCTTTAACTGCTCTTTTTTTGCTATATACAAAGCTGTTTCTTGCACTGCTACATATATAAAAAAGTGACAAATCCTTAACTGTCAAACAAGAGAAATAGTTTGATAAATATAATAATTCCATAAGATGGCACATTATACACTACTAAATTGTAAGGACAGTAAAGTTACTGTTAAGTACCAAAAAGTCATGATTAAATGTTAAGTGAAAAAATAGAATATAGCTAGATTTGAATTTGAATATTCATTCTGTATACCAGTATGTATAGAAGGAAGAGTATATACCAAAATAGTAAGAGTATCTATCTGTTTTATAATTTGATATAATACAAATTATTCTACCTTAAACATATGAGAATTTGTGGTCCATGATGTTGTAGATTCTATCTTCTCACCCTGCATTTCCGAACACATATGGTATTGGCTCATTAGGCTATTTGTTGAATAGTCTTTATTCTATTATCATAGAAAAAATAAATGAGTGCATATATCCGTATACAAAATAGAGGTCTATTCTTCCTGTATATATTTATACTAAAAAAACTGAGACTTTTTTTACAGTTGTATATATACAAACATATTTGTTTATTTATATACACATATATAAATCAATTTTATGTACATGTGGGTATACATACATCCATGCATATACCTCTGAAGTGCTGACTCTCTGAAGAAAGCCCAGGTATTGGTCAGAATTCATGCTCGGTTCAGGAGCATAGAATTAAGAGATACAAACATCAAAAAAGAGAGAACTGAATCTTCAAATCTGAGCCACCTTACAAGAATTTTTAAGGTAAGTGTTTTAAGTGTAAACATTATGGCAATGTTATAGTATAATTTGTATGGCACAAGATGGAGTCCTGGTGGCCAGAACTGAGTATGGGAATAGTCAGTGCTAATCTTTGTGCAAAGCACAAACGAAAATTGGTATACAAGGCCTGAGAGAGAGATCAAGGAAGCAAATACTATAAAGTCCCAGAAGGCAGTTGGATAGGACAAGGGGATCGGAAGAGCAGGATCAAGATCAGAGAGCAGGGAAGATGGGGCTAGCTGATCTAGGGAATGGAGGGAGAAGGGATACCCAGAAGCAGGATTCAGGGGGTTAGAGCACTTACACCATGCTCATGGCCATGCCCATGGACAGGAGAAGCATATGATGGGTGCCCATGGTGGAGCTGGTCCAAAGAAGAGGGGGATTCATATCACAGTAAAATTAAGTGCATAATTTATCCACAGAGCAGAGGAGGTTGTGAAGAGCAGGCATAGGCTATTTTTCATGTCTGAATGCTCTCAAGACCTCTCAGTGTTGTAGGTGGATGACGCATAATAAATATTCCTTGATTTGAATTGGCATAAAAGGTCAAATCAGAAAGCCAGAAGTTCTTTAAGGTTTCAAACTAGATTCTAAGAAGTCCAAAGGCATCTCAGAGGTCATCTCTGGGAGAAAAGGGGAAGCAATGAGGTAGAACTCTGAACCTCCACTCTACCTAAACAAGGCAGCCCTGCTGTGCTCCGAGTCATGTATGGAGACATCAGGGAAGATGTAAAATAGGATTGTGATAGGAAACAGCATTTGAAAGCCATTGCTTTACGAAGGGAAGCGTAGAACCCTTTCTCCCCTTGTTAGCCAATTCAAATGAAGACATTTGGGAGCTAGTGAAGAGAAAGACAGGATTTCTAGGGAGATGTTTCAGAAGCAGCCTAACTATACTCGTGTCTTCAGAAAGAGCAGTGTTGTCTCAGAAGTAATCACCTTCATCAACCAGCAGGTCAGTGTGGGTCTCCTGAAGAGCCCGAACAACCACGGGAAGCGACGTCCACTGTTGTGCAGTCAAAAGAATCTTTGCTCTCATTTTCTCCACTCTCTTCCCTTCCCAATTAGGGTATCATAGGAAGATCCTGCCTTTCTTCCAGTTCCAACATCTATGAAGTGAAATTTCCATCAGACAGTTGCTTTTGACAAACAAAGGTTGACTAGAAGCTTCTGTGAGAAAGCCTTAGGAAGTTCTCTGGGGAAGCCCTGCCTTTGTTTGGTTTTCTTTGCCTTTGGCTCTGTGATGTTTGCTGTAAAAAATGATTACTTTCAGGTGATTAAAAGTGGGGAAGAAAGGTTTCAAGCTTTTCATGTAGCAAATAATATCCCTGTCTGTAGGATTACTTTAGTTGAAAAAAAAACATGGCTTCAGTGATGCCTTCTCAATGTACAAGATTCAGAGGAATGGTAAGAAAATGAAATAAGGCCAGCCTCGGTGGCTCACACCTGTAATCCCGGGGAAGCCGAGGCGGGTGGATCACGAGGTCAGGAGTTCAAGACCAGCCTGGCCAAGATGGTGAAACCCCATCTCTACTAAAAATACAAAAATTAGCCAGGCATGGTGGCAGGTGCCTATACTCCCAGCTACTCGGGAGGCTAAGGCAGAGAATTGCTTGAACCCCGGAGGCGGAGGTTGCAGTGAGCCAAGATCATGCCACTGCAGTCCAGCCTGGGCGACAGAGCAAGACTCCATCTCAAAAACAAAACAAAACAAAAAAAAGGAAAAGAAATCTGCCGTTAATATTTTGGCAAGCTTTCTTCACTTGTATGCATTTTTAAAATGCTAATGTTAATAACAGTTCGGGACTTCTAACTTTTATATTTAAGCAACAAATAAATAAATTGTCAGATGGTACTTCATCATCCTTCTCTCCCATCTTCTTAGAAATATAAATTGCTTTAGGTGGGAATGCTATAATTTTAGACCAGAAAATACATGCCAGATGTCTCTTATATGAAGCCGTCCCGCCCAAGGATATATATATGCCTTAATCATTAGGATGTGTTCTAAATAATACTGCAAAGCCCTTGGAAGGATGGGTCTGAACACTTACTTATACTTAACTGCTGGCATGTTGCTTTGTCCCTGTGTCTTGTGCTACTATTTCCATTGATGTAAAGGAAGCACCAATTAAATAACACTCCATTATTAGAGAACCAGGCACAAGTCAGCTGAGGCAGGAGACCCGCCTTCTTTTCCAGAAACAATGTAAAGCCTGGGTGGGTGAGGGTCTCTGGGCTTCCGCCGTGCCTTGCTTTTGACATTCTCCAGCACACCCTATAAACATGTCTAAGGCTGTCCTGTTTAGTCTGATTATTCAAACTATATTGTCCAGGGTAGAGCAAAGGGAAACCTAGCTGAACCCTGGAGATGACAGCAGGGAGAGAGAGAGGGGCAAAGAAGGGCAAAATGGGAAAAACAGGAAACAGGCTAGTGAGAAGAGTAAAAACGCTCAGGGTGAGGAAGCAGGGTTTCTAAGCTCTCTAATCTCCCCTGTGCAGCTGGCTTGCTGTATGGTTTATACAAATCCAGTGGTGATCTCTGTGCAACGTGGTATCACCTGTTTAAAGAGGTCTCATCTTCATTTTCAAAGAGGAATAAATGTTTTTTTACTTACTCTTCTGCATGGCTGACTCCTTTTCATGCTTGAAGTCTCAATCTTAATGCCACCTCCTACTTCCTGACGTTCCTAGCTAAAGTGGCACTTCCCAGCCCCATTACTCTCTATGTTTATTGCCTGCATAGCTCTTATTTGTAATGATTTTGTAATAGTTTGATGATGATCATGATGAATATTACTTTACCTATTTATGGCCTCTCTTTTAATATTAAATTCTGTAAGCCACATGAGCATGGGGACACATCTCCTTTGTCACTGCCCCACTGCTGGCGTTTAGCACAAGCATGGCCTATAATAGATACCAAACAAATATGTATTAATCATGTAAATGACTAAATCAATGAATCTATGAGACAGTGTAGATAGCAGCACATAAAGGGAAGGGAATGTAGTAAATTTTTCATTTTACTTGAAGATATAGCTATGTATTAGGAATTTGAAAAATATATTATCAAACACAAAGCTAAATTACGCCAGCTAATGACTACTAAATATAATAAAATCGGCTGGGCACGGTGGCTCACACCTGTAATCCCAGCACTTTGGGAGGCCGAGGTGGGTGGATCACGAGGTCAGGAGATTGAGACCATCCTGGCAAACATGGTGAAACCCTGTCTCTACTAAAAATACAAAAAATTAGCTGGGCGTGGTAACATGCACCTGTAATCCCAGCTACTCAGGAGGCTGAGGCAGGAGAATCGCTTGAACCCAGGAAGCAGAGCTTGCAGTGAGCAGAGATCACACCACTGCACTCCAGCCTGGGCGACAGAGTGAACCTCTGTCTCAAAAATAAATAAATAAATATAATAAAGTATGTAGAAAGTCAGAAATCTTGGAGATTATATTGCAAAGAATTTCCACCATATTGATAATGGGGAAAGGCTTTTAATATTATATTTTTTGAATATTAAGAAATTGGCATCTACTCACCAGTTTGGACATCACTTTTAAAATACACACTAAACGAAAGCCATTTTGTACTGATAAGTGCTAGATTAAATTCCTGCATAGGCTGAAAAAGGTCTCTTTCCATGCCTTTCCAAATTTACAATTAACAAAGAGTTAATTATTCTCAGAGTCATTTCTTCCAATTCACCAATTAGGATGAGGGCTATTTGTTACAATCATAAAAGAGGAAATGGTGCATGGGCCAGAAGAAATTTGGAAAGGAAATGTGATTGGAGGAATTATATTGAAAGGTGAAACAAGGGAGAAAAGAGATAAAGAGAAGAAAAATTAGAAATTGGAAACAAAGTTATTCCAGCCCCTCTCTAATAACTGCTACTCTTTGGAACAAGGGAAGCAGTACCTGACAAGAAATTTTTTTTTCTTTTATTTTTTATTTTTATTATTATACTTTAAGTTTTAGGGTACATGTGCACAATGTGCAGATTTGTTACATATGTATACATGTGCCGTGCTGGTGTGCTGCACCCATTAACTCGTCATTTAGCATTAGGTATATCTCCTAATACTATCCCTCCCCCCTTCCCCCACCCCACAACAGTCCCCGGAGTGTGATGTTCCCCTTCCTGTGTCCATGTGTTCTCATTGTTCAGTTCCCACCTATGAGTAAGAACATGCAGTGTTTGGTTTTTTGTCCTTGCGATAGTTTACTGAGAATGATGATTTCCAATTTCATCCATGTCCCTACAAAGGACATGAACTCATCATTTTTTATGGCTGCATAGTATTCCAAGGTGTATTTGTGCCACATTTTCTCAATCCAGTCTATCATTGTTGGACATTTGGCTTGGTTCCAAGTCTTTGCAATTGTGAATAGTGCCACAATAAACATACGTGTGCATGCGTCTTTATAGCAGCATGATTTATAGTCCTTTGGGTATATACCCAGTAATGGGATGGCTGGGTCAAATGATATTTCTAGTTCTAGATCCCTGAGGAATCGCCACACTGACTTCCACAATGGTTGAACTAGTTTACAGTCCCACCAACAGTGTAAAAGTGTTCCTATTTCTCCACATCCTCTCCAGCACCTGTTGTTTCCTGAATTTTTAATGATTGCCATTCTAACTGGTGTGAGATGGTATCTCATTGTGGTTTTGATTTGCATTTCTCTGATGGCCAGTGATGGTGAGCATTTTTTCATGTGTCTTTTGGCTGCAAACATGTATTCTTTTGAGAAGTGTCTGTTCATATCCTTTGCCCACTTTTTGATGGGATTGTTTGTTGTTTTCTGGTAAATTTGTTTGAGTTCATTGTAGATTCTGGATATTAGCCCTTTGTCAGATGAGTAGGTTGTGAAAATTTTCTCCCATTTTGTAGGTTGCCTGTTCACTCTGATGGTAGTTTCTTTTGCTGTGCAGAAGCTCTTTAGTTTAATTAGATCCCATTTGTCAATTTTGGCTTTTGTTGCCATTGCTTTTGGTGTTTTAGACATGAAGTCCTTGCCCATGCCTATGATGCCTATGTCCTGAATGGTATTGCCTAGGTTTTCTTCTAGGGTTTTCATGGTTTTAGGTCTAACATTTAAGTCTTTAATCCATCTTGAATTGATTTTTGTATAAGGTGTAAGGAAGGGATCCAGTTTCAGCTTTCTTACATATGGCTAGCCAGTTTTCCCAGCACCATTTATTAAATAGGGAATCCTTTCCCCATCGCTTGTTCTTCTCAGGTTTGTCAAAGATCAGATAGTTGTAGATATGTGGCGTTATTTCTGGGGGCTCTGTTCTGTTCCATTGATCTATATCTCTGTTTTGGGACCAGTACCATGCTGTTTGGGTTACTGTAGCCTTGTAGTATAGTTTGAAGTCAGGTAGTGTGATGCCTCCAGCTTTGTTCTTTTGGTTTAGGATTGATTTGGCGATGCAGGCTCTTTTTTGGTGCCACGTGAACTTTAAAGTAGTTTTTTCCAGTTCTGTGAAGAAAGTCATTGGTAGCTTGATGGGGATGGCATTGAATCTATAAATTACCTTGGGCAGTATGGCCATTTTCACGATATTGATTCTTCCTACCCATGAGCATGGAATGTTCTTCCAATTGTTTGTATCCTCTTTTATTTTATTGAGCAGTGGTTTCTAGTTCTCCTTGAAGAGGTCCTTTACGTCCCTTGTAAGTTGGATTCCTAAGTATTTTATTCTCTTTGAAGCAATTGTGAATGGAAGTTCACTCATGATTTGGCTCTCTGTTATTGGTGTATAAGAATGCTTGTGATTTTTGTACATTGATTTTGTATCCTGAGACTTTGCTGAAGTTGCTTATCAGCTTAAGGAGATACTGGCAAAAACCACATGATTATCTCAATAGATGCAGAAAAGGCCTTTGACAAAATTCAACAACCGTTCATGCTAAAAACCCTCAATAAATTAGGTATTGGTGCGACGTATCTCAAAATAATAAGAGCTATCTATGACAAACCACAGCCAGTATCATACTGCATGGGCAAAAACTGGAAGCATTCCCTTTGAAAACTTGCACAAGACAGGGATGCCCTCTCTCTCCACTCCTATTCAACATAGTGTTGGAAGTTCTGGCCAGGGCAATTAGGCAGGAGAAGGAAATAAAGGGTATTCAATTAGGAAAAGAGGAAGTCAAATTGTCCCTGTTTGCAGACGACATGATTGTATATCTAGAAAACCTCATTGTCTGACAAGAAATTTTATAGTCTGATGAAAGGGATGCTAAAGAGTCAGGGGCCACAGGTCTCAGGCTTCGACTGGATGTGATCATGTCTGAGGCCTTTTGATTCTCACTTTCCTCATCTGGAAAACAAGAATAGCTGAATCTCCTTCTAAGGGCATTTGTGATATGAACTGAGATCTTGCATATGACTGCACCAAGTCTAGCTCAATTCGCATTAGTTCCCTCCATTATACCCCTCCCCCGAGCTTTACCCAGACTCAGAAGAAAGCCAGGCAACATTTCTACCTCTCTATATGCAAAAACAAAAGCAAACAAGTGGAAAACCTCACAAAAACAGTTAACTTCAACATTTGGGCGTACACAAACAATTCAAAAATCTCTTTTTATTTCATCCGCCATGATTATAGTTATTTTTGTAAAGTGAATGATTCTACTTCCCAAATGCAGTAAACCCACTGTTAAAGATAGTTAATTTTCCTCTAGATGATTGTGGCCCTTGAAAGTCATCAAGGTCGTATTTTTAATTATTTCCCCAGTATTTTTCCTGAAACAGTGTCTTTTTGTCTAAATCAGTCCAAGTAGGTTTTAGCATTAGTCGTAAAGAGGGTGCTGATCAACAAAGAAATCAACTGAGTGGAAGTGATATTATAATGTAAATAACTTGACATAGGAATACATAACACTCATAAATATTTATTGATTTCTTTAATAAATTAAAAATTAATGCTTATGATATGTAAACAAGATATAACAAGGCAGTCAAGAATAACTCTCTTTAGTTCATATGATTTTTTTCCCATACATAACTGAATAGCAAGAAAACAAGTAACCCAATTTGAAAATGGACAAAAAACTGAAATAGATATTTCTCAAAAGAAGACATACAAATGGCCAATAGGATATTTTTTAAATGTTACTAGTCATCAAGGAAATGCAAATTAAAATGACAATGAACTATCACCTCACACTTGTTAGAATGGTTACTAGCAGAAAAGACAAGGGATAACAAGGTTGGCAATGATGTAGAGAAAAGGGAATCCTTGTACATTGTTGGAGGGAATGTAAATTAGTATAGTCACTATGGAAAACTGCATGGAGGAGCTTCAAAAAACTGAAAATAAGTCTACCACGTGATCCTAATACTGGGTATATATCCAGAGGATTGGAAATCAATATGTTGAAGAGATATCTGCATTCCCATGTTCACTGCAGCCTTATTCACAATAGCCAAGTATGAAATTGGCTTGAGTGTCCATCAACAGATGAATGGCTATAGAAAACACATACACAGTGGAATACTATTCAGCCTTAAAAAAGAAGGCAATCCTGTCATTTGCAACAACATGATGAACCTGTAGGACATTGTGCTGAGTAAAATAAGCCTGGCACAGAAAGACAAATACTGTATAATCTCATATGCAGAATCTTCAAAAAGTTGAACTTATAAAGGTAGAGAGTAGAATGATGTTTACCAGAGGGTGGGGTGGAGAGGGGTGGGGTACAGGGAATGGGAGAATATTGGTCAAAGAGTACAAAGTTTTAGTTAGACATGACAAATAAGTTTTCAAATGCTATTGCACAGTGTGGTGACCATAATTAACAATAATGTCTTTTATATCTCAAAATTGCTAAAAGAATAGGCCTTAAATGTTTTCAGTATAGAAAAGTAAGTATATGAGATGATGCCTAATTTAATTAGCTTGACATAATCATTCCACAATGTATACATATATGAAAACATCACATTGTATCCCATAAATATATACAATTATTATTTGTTAATTACAAGTAAAAGTTTAAAAAATGGCAAGTAAATCATGTAGCCCCTGAGATAGATGGATATGTGAGCCTAACTTGAAACAAATGGCATCATATATCCACCATTACACAAGACTTTGAGCAGACTGAATGCTCACAGAACATATTGGGAGGAGATATTTGGCAGCTGAAGTGGCAAATAGTCATTTTCCAAGGGAACAGCAACAGTAGAGAGGTTTCCAGTTAAAGTTGCAGAGTTTCTGCAGAGTCTCTAGCAGTGCTGGATCCAAGGGTATGCGGTGTATCCAAGTAGCTCTTGAGGAAACCACAGGCAGATCCTGGCATGGGGAGCACCTCAGGAGCACATCCTGAGTTTCAGGGCATTTGAAATGGATGTGCAGTCACATTCCACCCAACTGCAAGGGATACCCAGCCTACATGCAGAGGTCAGGAAAGCTGCCCACATTAAGACATTGCATGCAATAGGCCCCTCCCCAGTGGGAGTCTATGGAGACAGAAATGCATTTTGAGGAGCAATTTCATGCAATCATGGGGTACGTGAACCAAGTGAGCTATGAAGCCAGATTTTCCCTCCTGGGCCACATATTTCAGAGGCACATAACTCAAGCTTGCAACACGTATTCAAAAGAGACCAGCTACACTTGGTAGAGACAGCCATAGGAAAGTGAAATGACCCTAGGGTTTAGTAAAGCCAGCTGTTTCCACTTCTGAAAATAATAAAATGAAAGAAATAAATTTAAAATGATACAAAGTTCAAAGTTTAACAAATACATTTGAAACCATTTGCAACAAATACATCTGAAGCCAATTGCTGGCTCTAGAAAGTGTGGGGTCTTTGTTGTGGAGCAGTGTTAACGATTTAGCATTACTTATATCTGGCAAATGGTATTTTTGAGATAACATGTTATGGAAGAAAGTGAACTGAACTTGGAAGTTTGAAGATCTCGATTGAAGTATCATTTCTGCCTCAACTACTTGCATTAACTTGTACAAGTCATTCAACCGCTCTGAACATAATGGAAAAATGGGATGAGAATACATGTTGTATACTCTCCAAAGACAGGAAGACTGCTGATATAAGAGGGCACTTTTAGTAACTGATTGAGCAAAATGTTGTTATATGAGTGTCAGCATAGGGCCCTGGGCTTACAATGGTGCCATGAGCCTTAGAACAGAGGAAGGACAGCTATAGCAATGAAAAGACTAGTGCAGATTCAGAAAAATAAGAAGACAGAAACCAAGGTGTAGTAACATGTTTTAGTATAGAGGGGAAGGCAGTTATAGAAACTTGAATTACATAATTTGTACATTTCTGGGAGATAGAAGGTAAAGATAGCAGCTAATGGAGACAGGACAGGACTGGTACTTGATTATGGAAGAAAGGAGGTAAATAGAAGAGACAGAAAGGGAGGGAAGGGATGTTAACTGCCTACTCTGTGGTAGCCTCTGTATCCAAAAGGTTAACTCAAACATTCGCTCATAACTTTGTCTGGCTTAATCCTGCTCATCCCAGAAGACTTATTTCAAGTGTCTCCATGTTTTGGGAAGTCATCACTCACTTCTCTGGGCTTTCATATGGGAGAGCATTTAATTCTGTTGAAAAACTATTTAATACTACATCTACCTTTCTCTATGGACTCTGAGCTTCTTGAGGGCATGTATCATGTATGTTCTATTCTGAAGCACCCATACCTAGAACAAAGCTTAGCACATAGTAGGAACTTAATAAATATTTCTGAGTTGAATAACTAGCCTTATATAATCCTCACAACAACCCTAAGCTGGAGACTCAAACAAGGCTGGAAATAAGTAGGTGCCAAGAAGAACTGAGATTCAGACACATATTTGCAGATAAAACATAGGAACACTGAACATTCACTGAGAACTGACAACTTGTGGGGTCGTTGTAGGATATGTGACCAGAGACTCTTGAATGCCAGTCTCTGTACCCGTGCCGTGTTGGCTAACAAGAATCGCATGGAATCCTTACTGAAAATACAGACCCTAGAAATTTTCTCAAATCTGGAGAGACTGTACTATGGTTTGAATATGGTTTGTCACCACCAGAACTCATGTTGAGGCTTGGTCCTCGATGCAGCTATGTTGGGAGGTGGGACCTAGAGGGAAGTGTTTGGGTCCAGTGGGCAGATCCCTCATGAATAGATAAATATTGTCTTGTGGGAGTGAATGACTTCTCTCTTGCAGGACTGGATGAATTACCACAAGAATGAGTTGTTGTGAAGCTTCTCCTCATGTTTTGCTGTGTTTGCACATTGTCTCTTGACATTTTTTTTCTTTGCTATGTTGTGAGGCAGCACATAACCCTCTGCAAGCTGAGCAGATGCCAGTGCCATGCTCTTGGATTTTCTAGCCACTAGAGTTGTGAGCCAAATAACATTTTTTTTTCTTTATAAATTACCCAGATCAGGTATTCTGTTAGAGCAACACTAAAGGGACTAAGACACTCTTATTCTCACCAAATCTTTATTTTGGTAATGATTTCTTACACTTATTCATTTGCTCCAGAAAAGGTGGTTATTCTCCATAGTCTATCTTCATCTCCCATTTCATGCTTATTTAATCCATTACCAATTCCTGTCAATATATCTTCCTAAATATCTCTTTCATCCACCAACTTTTCTATCCTCACTATTACTATCCTTTTACAAGCACATAGACCACTGCCAGGAACCCTTGACTTGCCGACCTGACTCTATACTAGTTCTTCTTCCGACTGCAGCTGGAACAATCTTTTTAAGCAAAGCTGTGACTCAACATTTACTCTCTTGATGAAATCTCCTAGAAGACCTTTTGTAGCTCTTAGAACAAAGACTGAAATAAAAACTCTATACTATAGTCTAAAAGTTCCTTGTTGGTCTCACCTCTCCAGCTTCCTCCCTCTGTGCTCCAACCACATGGGCTTGCCTTCAATGCTTCACATATCACCCAGCTTCAAATTCCCTTCTGGCTGCAGGGCCTTGGCACAAACTGTTTTCTCTGCCTGATGTTTTCCACCCTTCCACCTACATTCATCAATTTGACTTCTACTTATCTTTTGGAGCTCAGCTCAGACAAGGTTAGATCCTGCCATTGACATACGCATTAGCACCCTGAAATATTTCTTAATCACAGCGTGTGATTATATATTTATTTGTGTGATTAATTGATGAATGACTGTCTGACCCCTCCTCCCTGCTTTAAGACTATAAGTTATATTAATTCATGGCCTATGTTAGCTTTACTCAGTACTCTGTACCCAATGCCCACCCCAGCATCCTCACAAGTAAGGGTGTTCAGTACATGGGTGTTGAATAGATGCATGAATAATACAGTAAGTCAACAATTGGTCTCAGGAATCTCAATAATTTTAATGCTATCAAAGTGATTTGATGCAGATTTGGGAAAAATTATCTAAAAAATTCATCCCAAGCTAAGATCCTATGATTCTTAGCTATCACAGAATCTGTGATTCTGTGCTACTCCTCCGTGCTTCTCATGTACACATACATGGGTATACCCATGAAAAATGTTTGTTGGTTTGTTTGTTTGTTTTGAGACAGAGTTTAACTCTTGTTGTCCAGGCTGGAGTACAATGGCACAATCTCGGCTCACTGCAAACTCCACCTCCTGGCCTCAAGGGATTCTCCTGCCTCAGCCTCCAGAGTAGCTGAGATTACAGGCGCATGTCACTACACTCAGCTAATTTTTATATTTTTAGTAGAGACAGGGTTTCACCATGTTGGCCAGGCTGGTGTCAAACTCCTGATCTCAGGTGATCTACCTGCCTCAGCCTCCCAAAGTGCTGGGATTACAGGCGTGAGCCACCGTGCCCAGCCGATAAATGTTTTAAAGCATCTAGGATCCTTGGCAGGCCTTTAGCACACTGCACAGAAGGGACATTCTGCGCCTGTCGCTGGAATGACCAGCAAGTCTGGTTCCCTGCTTTGCCCAGACTGTTTATAAGTCCCCTTCAGTTTAGTTCAGTTCAACAATTATCTAGTGAGCACTTTCTCTGAGCCGGGCATCTGCTTTGTGCTAAGTGTAAGCCCTGCCTCCAAGAACTCATTGCATAAGGAGAGACACACACATGAAAACCAACTAATTGTGATTCAGTGTAAAATATGTAGTGATTGACAAATGCATATAGTTTCATGATAGCCCTGTAGAAGGAGTAGGCAAGTGTTCTAGTATGGCTTCAAGGAGGAAATGTAGCTTAAAACAGGTTCGGAGGGATGAATTAGAGTTTACCATACTTTTAAGGGGGTTGGGAGGAATATATAGAAATGCAAATTACATTTTGCAAATGCAGTATGAGGAGCCGTGGTACAGTTTAATGTGTTTAGAGAACAACGAGTAACTGTATGGCAGAAGCAGTAAATATGACGAAGGAGGAAGCTGCTGTGTTTGGAGAAGCCTGAGGGATCATGAGGCATATTACCTTCCTTTAAAAGCCATTCCCTATTCTCCCTCTCCTGCCACTTCAAATTCAGGTTCACCATTTATATGTCTATTAGTCCTGGTGTCTTTCTCACGCTCCTTGATTAGTCCTTAATCCACAAGCGCAACATTGCAATACTTGCCTAGCATATTTCACAGGCAGGGGACCTAATGTCCCTGTGAGAACCCATCTTGCTGAGATTGTCGCTGGCAGATTTACTTCCAGTGTGATTGTTGCAAGAATTTGTCTAACAGAATGAATGATCAACCTTGAGTAAAAGGGATTATGAAAAACTTAATAGCATTGTAGCAATGTGGCTGTTAATGAAATACAGTTGGCTGCTCCCGCTGTTTGGCACCAACCAACCTGACACTGTCAACATCACAATACGATATTTGTTCCCAATTATTTTACAGCAACAACTGAAATACAATGCGTTATTAATCATATTTATTATAAGTATCAATTTGAGAAATTTCTGACATGCCAGAAGATGAATAGGTTTATTATGAAAAGCAATTCTGCTTGGTGCATGCTGGCTGCTGCTGTGTAATAAATAGCCTCTGTGGGGAAAGTTTTTAAAAAGAAATAAAGCAAAAAATAGCACTGAAAACAGAAAGGAAGCATCAAAACTCTTCAAATACCTGCTGTGTCCATCGGTCAAGCACATTCAGGACATCGCATGCCTTTAGAACTCCAGCAGGTTCCAACCATTAGTAGGACATTCTAGACTCTGAGAGAGAGCAAGGGAAGTTTTATGACTGGGGACAAAGAAAAGAGACACTGAAGGTGAAGGACAATCTCTGAAAATGCAGTACCCTCCAAACTGCTCCTCCTCTCACAAAAACACCTTCCCAGCATGCACTGCTTTAGGGACTATGATTATACCATTGAGTCTGTCCAGAAAACCTGTGTCCTGAATATATTACAGGGCTCATTCCTTCACTTCTTTCAGGTGCCTACTGAGGTATTTCCTTATCAGAACAGTCTTTCAAACGACCCCATTAAAAAAATAGTCCTGTCAACCCTATGTTAACACTTTTATTTATTTATTTTTATTATTTGTTAACAATACATAATAGCTGCACATATTTTGGGGGTACATATAATAATTTGACACATTCATATCGTGCATAAAGATTGAATCGGAGTAATTGGGATATCCATTGCCTTAAGTGTTTTACCTTTTCTTTATGCTGTGGACATTCAAATTACTTTCTAACTTTTTGAAATATACAATAGAAGAACGTTAACTATAATCACCCTATTGATCTATCAAATGCTAGATCTTATTTCTTCTATCTAACTATATATTGTACCTATTAATTTGTAATTCCACAACTATATTTACTTCTTATACTTTTCCCCTTCTAGGCTATAAACCAAATGAGAGCTGAGCATCTGTTTGGTTCACTGCCGAACACATGCATGCCTACTACACGGCAGTCAAAATATTTGTGGAATAAATGAATGAATGAAAAAAAAAGAAATGGATGAATGAATCATGGATGAATGAATCAATCAAATCAGTCAGTAATGTCTTTCTAAACAAAATTTGGATGATTTTGGATGATTACGCCTCTTAAAAATATTTCTTCATTTCCTGCCCCAATTTAGTTTCTACTCAGGACTTTTTCAATATCTTCCGAACCTATTGTTCTTTTTTATTTGTTTGCTTTTTGAGGCAAGGTCTTGCTCTGTTGCCAGGGCTAGAGTGCAGTGGTGTGATCACAGCTCACTAAAGCCTCCAACTCCTGGGTTCAAGTGATTCTCCACCTCGGCCTCCCAAATAGCTGGGATGAAAGTGTACACCACAATGCCTGGAGAATTATTTCATTTCTTCTTTGTAGAGATTGAGTCTTCCTCTGTTGACCAGGTTGCTTTCGAACTCCTGGCCTCAAGCCATCCTTCCACCTCAGCCTTCCCAAGTGCTAGGATTACAGGCGCGAGCCAACTTGCCCAGCCCTGGAATTTTTGAGCCTGTTCAATTCTAACTATTGTCACCAAAAGTAACCTTAAGGAAAAAAATGCATTATCTCCTTGCTTCATTGCACCATTAAAATCTTTCCTAAATTTTCCATGTTAAAGGTGAAGCTCAAAATCCTCAGCATAGCATACAAAACACTTCATAATCAGATGCCTCTTCAAATATCTCCTATCAGAACAGTCTCTTTGACTACCCCTTTAAAAAAATTCCCCCAACCCTATTTTTAAATTATTTACTTATTTTTATTATATTTTTGATATATAATAGATGCACACATTCAAACAGTGCCCCCAAAACTGGGGCAGCAGAAACAGGTCCTTGCTTATTTTCTCAGCTTCACCTCCTGCCTCCACCCCATCTGTACTGCTGGTCCAGACATTCCTACAGAGGTGTCCTCCTAAGTTGGTCTCTTCCTCTCCTGCTTCAGAGGCTTTGCCCTGCTCTTCTCTGCCTCTTGAGGCTCTGTCCTGCTCTTCTCTGCGTCTTTTGGTTGGAATGCCTATCTTTTTCCTACTGAAGATCTGGATGCCTAAACCATAATGTAAATTGCTGCTTTTTACTTCCATTTACAGCAGAGGAATTCCTCCTCTGGCCTCTCCTCTTCTCTGTGTTTCTTTCTTCATAATTTTTACTTATTTATATATTTATTTATTTATTTATTTTCACTGAGATGGAGTCTCATTCTGTCACCCAGGCTAGAGTGCAGTGGTGTGATCTCAGCTCAATGCAATCTCCACCTTCCAGGTTCAAGCGATCCTCTTGCTTCAGCCTCCCTCCTGTAGCTGGGACTACAGGTGCCCGCCACCACCCCTGGCTAGTTTTTATATTTTTAGTAGAGACAGGGTTTCACCATGTTGGCCAGGCTGTTCTCAAACTCCTGATCTCAAGTGATCTGCCCACTTTGGCCCCCCAAAGTGCTGGGATTACAGGCGTGAGTCACCGCACCCAGCCTCTCTCTTTATAATTTTCCTACTGTTCACCTGCATCAAACTCCTGAATTCTGTCATGCAACTGGAACAGTAAGAGGGAAAAACATGGAGCTCAAAGAAAGATGTTGAGAAATTTAGAGTTGCATAGAATTTACTGTATAAGAATGGAATCTGTCAAGTCAGACAATTGACAGAGACCTATTTACAAAGAGACCCAGTGAAAATTACTGGAGAAATAATAAAGAGAAATGCTGTGACTTTCAAATAAATAATGCTCAAAAGTCACCTGCAATATTTAGGATAGTGTCTGAAACAGATACAAATATTTCTCAGCAGTAAAAGAATTTTGTATTTAGTCTAGTCATGGAATAGTAGTCAGTTGTCACTGAGGAAGGACTTTGGGGTAGAAGAAGCATTTGAATGTGTTTCAAGTCTGAGGCAGCAGGTAAGGTTTGATTTTATATTTTTGAAAATGGATCTATCAGATGGTGGAGCTACCCTCATAAAAGATTTGTAATACGCCTGTTTACCTACAAGATTAAATCAAGTGTCATTTCTTCAGGGAAGATTGCCCTTCACCATGTGAAATATACATAAAGTATATGTCACAATGTGTAACAGTTCTTTGCTCACATATATATTTCTCCACTTAAAGGAGAATTTTTTTTGAGATATGATCTTGTTCTGTTATCCAGGATGGGGTGCAATGGGGCATTTACGGCTCATTGCAGCCTTCACCTCCTGGGTTCAAGTGGTCCTCCCACGTCAGCCTCCTGAGTAGCTGAGACTACAAGTGTGCACTATCAAGCCTGGCTAATGTTTAATTTTTAGTAGAGACAAGGTCTTGCTACATTTCCCAGGCTGGTCTTGAACTCCTGGCCTCAAGCGATCCTCCCACCTTAGCCCAGAAGGAGTCTTATTTCATTCATTGTATATTCTTAGTATCTACCTGTCATCAGGCCTATAGTAGATACTCAGTAGATGTAGATTAAGGTTTGAAGAATAAGAGATAGCTCACCAAGTAGAACACTGGATGGTATTGGAACTAATGTATTCCTTTATTGTCAGCAGAATAGACTACGCACATAGAAATAATAAAATGGGAGAATTGATTGCCATGGTCTAAATTTTGTGCCCCCTACAATTCATATGTTGAGATCCTGACCCCCAAGGTGCCGGTACTAAGAAGTGGGGCCTTTGGGCAGTGATAAGGTTGTGAGGGTGGAGCCCTCACAAATGGGATTTATGCCCTCATAAAAGAAACTGCAGAGAACTAGTTAAACCCTTCTACTATCTGAGGACACGGCAAGAAGCTGCTGTTCTCTGAACCTGGATAGAGGACCTCACTAGACACTGACAAGTGCTTTCATCTTGGATTTCCCAGGCTCCAAAACTGTAAGAAATAAGTTTCTGTTGTTTATAAGCTACCAGGTTTAAGGTATTTTGTACAGCAACCCAAAGAGTCTAAGACCATAATGAAGCCGTTGGAATGGTGGGAAGGCAACTTCATGTGAGTAACTACAGTAAAGCCAGGTGCTGGTAACAGTCATGTTGCCCATAGAGCAGATCCTACTATTACAGTGCCTAGCACATTACCTGCATATGATGATATGTGATCAATTAGTTAACTGATTAGTTTATGAATCAGTCTACCAAAAACTAGGGCAGAAATTGATACAGCATTAAAATAAATATGCCTTAAAGTTTGCAAGGAGACCCTGTTAACTGTGCACTGTTTTCTTTTTCTTTTCTTTTTTTTTCTTTTGAGACAGGGTCTCACTCTGTCACCCAGGCTGGAGTGCAATGGCACAATCTTGGCTCACTGCAACCTCCACTTCCTGGGTTCAAGCGATTCTTGTGCCTCAGCCTCCCAAGTAGTTGGGAATACAGGTGTGCACCACCACACCTGGCTAATTTTTATATTTTTAGTAGATAGGGGGTTTCCCGTATTAGCCAGCCTGGTCCTGAACTCCTGGCCTCAAGTGATCTACCTGCCTTGGCCTCTTAAAGTGCTGGGATTACAGTCGTGAGCCACTGCGCCTGGCTAGCCACTCACTGTTTTCATGTTAGGGTAAGTAAGCTTTTTTGAAGACCATTAACATAAATATACAACCTAAATGTATTTTACCTGAATAATTTTACTCATGGCCACAGCTTGTTCTTTCATAGGCTGCCATGATGAGGAAGAACAGAGATTAGTAGTAGCACTATTCATTTCTGATATTTTTGCAGTAGTGGTTCTAATTCTCACTCCAGTTTAGAAAAGATTTGTAGGAAATCACAGGTCTACATTTCTTCCTCTAAACTACTCTGTTGGGTAGAATTTATTTTGCAAAGACTTATGTAGGATCAGTTTTTACTACAGGTTTTGTCATATGGGATTTTTACAACCTTTTTTTCTGCTGAAACAAATGGCTTTTGATCCTTAAAAGGGCAGGGCTATATTTTCCTTCAAACAATTTTAAAATAATTTAAGAGAATTAATTTTTAGTAATAGCGAGTGAAGAACATTTTAATCCTAGAGCTTAAGAAAGGGGAGGCCCAATAACCAGATGCTGGAAATCTATTGAGGTTTTTCTTAAATTCCAGTATCCAGACAATTGGCATGAAAATAAAGGAGCCTAGAAAAAATGTTGAAAATGAAAACAATAAAAGTGACAACTAAACATATTATTTTATATTTGCAAAGCACTTCCACAAATGGCCACAAATGTCATCTCTTTAAATTTTATTCCTGAGTTGAGTAGGAAATAAACCATTTGGAGATTCAACTTCTAGCTTAAGATATGGGTGTTTCTTGAACCTGGGAGGTGGAGGTTTCAGTGAGCTGAGATCATGCCACTGCACTCCAGCCTAGATGACAGAGCGAGAGTTTGTCTCAAAAAAAAAAAAAAAAAGATATGGATGTTGTCAGTACAATCAGGGCAAAGGAGTACTTTGAACTACTTTGTTGGAAGGAGTTTGAAATCGTTGAGGACTCAGCAGCATGAAGTAGAGAAATTCACAATTGGTAGAAAGGACTATTGTCCTTCAACCTTCATTAAGGTTGACTATTCAATCTTCATTAAAAACAGAAAGTGACAATTTCACAGCAAATTCTAGAACTTTAGATCAAAAGTCAACTCAATATGGGGGATTTATATAAGAAAGAGTTAAAAAAAGACGAAATGTAATATCTATGTTATTGCAAGTGAAAGGAAAACAGGAAGATAAATATCACAAGAAGACAAAAATGTATCTAACATTTTGGGACAAGATTGTGGGATCCACAGGAAATTGGAACTTGGAACTTCCTGTTCCACAGAGATAAGAAATACACTTGCTTTTATCTCACTTCTCAAAAAAAGTAAGATGAATGGGGTTTTAGGCCCCAGAGAGAAATTGTAGCTGCAATCAATTGTACTATCTGAGTAAAAATTGTCCTCAGAGGAAAGTGAGTAGGGAGCTGTCTGAAGGGACAGGTTATTAAAAAAAGAGAGGGATAATGGATTGCGTTTGCAAGTGCAGTTGGGGCTAACATCAATGCCATCTTCATAGCTGGTTCAAAAAAATATTCTGGATTCTTTTAGTGTCTTGGTTCTTACCTGTTGTGGTTGCAGAAGGTATAAATGTACCCTTAAAAGAGATTAGGGAGAGAAGTGCCTCCCACAGCACCACGACCAGAAAGGGAAGAGGAAGGACAGGTAATAGCCAAGGACTCCTGGCAGTGAACTCATGTCCACATCAAGATCTAATGAGCTTGCACTCAACTCATTTCTAGCTCTGCCTTGGAAGCTGGAGCTCCTGCACTGACTATCAATGTGAGCCCCTGAGTAGGAGCAGCTTGGTAGAGTTGAAAGACCGTTGATCTGGGTCAACAGACTCTGGTTCCTGTCTCAGCAGTGCTGTAATCAATCCAAGTCAAATATCATCTCTGGGACTTAATTTTCTAAATTTAAAATGAAAAGAAAAACAAAAACAGAACAATTAGACTAGATCAGGATTCAGCAAACCAAAGCCTGCTTATCAAATCTGGCATACCACCTGTTTCTGTCTATACAATTGTATTGAAACTCAGCCACACTCATTCATTTGCATATTGTCCATGAAAGCTTTTGCGCTGCCTCAGCAGATCTGAGTAGTGGCCACAGAGATGTTGCAGTGGACCGTGTTGCAACATGGTCCAAAATACCTAAAATATTTACTTCTTGTTTTGGAGAGTTTGCTGACTGGCACCAGAGAAATCTATGGTCTAAAATCATCTAAAAATGTAAGCACATATGTGTGACCACACATTTCGAAATGCCGTCTTCCCAGTCTAGAACACAGCACATGAATCAGTAGGTAAACCTATCCATGTCAATTCTTAAATTTGAAATTCATTCACTTGAAAATACAGCAATTTTTCATGCTTCATATCATATCTGGGTTTGGAATAAAGAAGTGTGAGGGGAGAAAAATTCCCTGAGCATTTTAAATCTAATTTCACCTTTATTATGAGACTACTGAGGCTTTTCTTGAGCAAAGGAGAGAGTGTGAAATAGAATAAGGCTTTCAAATCAATAGATCAAATTTATTGAAAGGATGAGTAATTGGAGTAATGTTACAGAATATTAAGCAGATTATTTAGATAGCATATACATTTCCAGTTTGATTAAGTCAATTTACAGGCCATCAAAAAGTACACAGAAAAATAGAGGGTTTGATCCAATAGCCTTCTGCATTAGAATGTAGTCATTTGCTCTCTTTAGCTATTTAATCTCTTCCGCATGTTCAGAGGGAGAAAATGAGTGATGAGAGAGAGAAGTAATAAGATCATACTGCAAATCCTTACATCGATAAGATAACAGAAGGCTTTTCACACTGGCTAATATTTCATGTTGTATTTACAGCTCTTGTCCACGTACAGATTTGGGGTCATTAACAGAGGTGTTGATCAGTAAAGTCTTAGAGTGAGTCTAGGGAAATGGTTGCCAAATATATCTGGGTATCGGAACCATCAACAGAGCCTGTGCCCCAGACTTACTGAATCATGGTCTCTGGTGGTGGATCCCGGGTAGTCACAGCTTTAACTGAGTGATTAGGAGATTCACTGTGCAGCCAGTTCGGGAACCACCAGTGAAATCCAACCCCTTCATTTATTAGTGTTGGAACCGTAACTTTCTGAAGATGTACCACTGTCGCAGCCACTTCACCTGTATTCCCAGCTCATTTCTCTCAGAGAAAACTGCCAAGTCCCCACAGTGGCCTTGCATGGGCCATTTGTGATGTCACCTCTCTGACCTCATCTCCTACTTTCCTTCACCCGGTTGTGTCTAGCTATCGCCATGCTCTTTCTCGAACACACCAAGCACACTCCTGCATCAGAGGCTGTGAATTTTCCATTTCCTGCTTTGTTCCTCCCCAATATTTGCATGAACCACTTTCCCACTTAATCTAATTTTCTGTTCAGAAGTCACTTTCACAGAAAAGTCTTCCTCAGCCACATGTATTTTCTTCTTGGTGCTTATTATCACCTGACATTTTATGTATCTATATGTTTGTTTCTTGTTTGTTTCCTACTCCATTCGGTAAGCTCTAATTGAGAACAGAAAAGCTCTGTTTATTCACTGTTGTATCCCCAACATCTATATCTAGCACATCATTGATTCTCAACAACTATTTGTAAATGAGTGAATAAATGGCTCTGCTAGATTTTTGTCACCTGGATTGCCAGACCAGTGCAATAATGGAAAGCTAAGTAATGTAAAGAGCTTTGCAATCAGACAGCTCTGGCTTGCATTCTTCATGTGTGATTTTGAGCAAGTTACTGATTCTTGCTGAGCATCAGTTTTCTATGTGTAAAGTGGGGGCATGGACACTGGAGGATCATGGTGAGAATTTCATAGAGCAGGCCAATAAGAGTTCCTCGGGGAAAGAAGGCTAAAGTGGGCCTCGGTTTTAGGTTTCCCCCACTGGGAGTTCCAAGGGGCTATGGAGTTGATAGGATTCCCCATTTGGGCTGCAGAGGAGCCAGAAACATGCTTTAGTTTCTTAATCCTGAAGGAGTGGGGGATTGTGTAAGCCTCATTGGTGCCCTTTTGAACCACATTTCATCAAGATATTGTGAAATGGGGAGCAGCAGGCAGCCTCCTCTGGCCAACATGTATCAGGGCCTCATGCTTAGTGGGATGGGCCCAGAGTAGACAGGGAATCCCTGGCAGCCTTGCATAGTCCCTCTCATGCCTTTGCTTTCATGGGGCTGGCTGGAAACAGGCCGGTAAGCCCCATGGAACTACCGGGACAAATTACCAAGCAATCTCCCATGGCCATGTAGAACAGCCATGTAGAACAGGATGTCTCCCAAGGTAAGATTTAAGGTTTGTGGTTTGCAGAAAAGAGAAGGGAGGAAATAAAAAAGCACTGACAATCATTGAAAGCCCACGTTCTGGGTAACTGGCTACTCACTTTCACAGCCCAGTAACAATTTTGCTTAATCCTATACATCTGTAAATAGGATTATTGTCTTCATTTTCCAGATAAGGAAACAAGACTTGGCAAATGTGTAGTGTAGTGTTTGACAGTATTATGTAGTTGTTTAGCATGCACATGAACTTGCAAGACCTTGCTCTTCCCTAATAATTCTGTCCTTTGCTAATTCTGTGATCTTACAAGCTGTGCCTTATGTATTTTGTGTTCTATTTTGTAAAACCTAATGACAACAACAATTATAATACCTTCTCATAGAACAATTATTGTGATAAATTAAGCTGTTGAGAGTCAGGCACTCAACCCAACAACATGCCCATAATGTGTACTCAATAAATGCTTGCTAGTATTTTTAATAATATTGTTAATAAAATAACCCAGCCAGAGGTAGAACCCAAGATTCCGACTCTAGTTGACCTGATTCTAAGCCAACTCTTCTACAGCAACACATCGGCCCATTGATTTAGACAGCATGGAACTCATAGCCCAGGGAATTCACACTCTTAAAGAACTTAAACAGCACAGCTTAATATGGTCTCTTCCAAACATACGACTCAGTAATTCCAGTAGGAGGGCTAAACAACCTATTCTGAGAGGTCTCCAGGAAAGGAAGCCTGGAGTCTTCCCTGGAAACATGTTCCCTTATCGCACCTCCCTTCTCTTCAGGATGCTGAGGACCTCTGGCTCCATGGACTTCATCCTCCCATACAATTGGTTCCCCTCACAATTAGTTTCTGGCACTGTCATCAAAGTGATCCCTCTCCAAGGACATGGAACAGGATGAAAAACAAATTGTAATTGTAAACTCGAAGTACGATCAGGGCAGGCACAGCAAAGGAGGAAGGTTACGTTGTGGGAATCAGGGGTCAACAATAAAAGCCAGCCTGCTGCCTGTCCCCACCAGGCAATTTTCTGGGCTGTTCATGTCCCCAGTTATGCCCCCAAACATTCCCATGACAGCAATGCCTAAGGAAACTAACCTCTGAAGATTGAGCCTAAAACTAGAATCATTTTTCTCTCTCATTCCAATTCATAGCAGGGAAGTGGACTGGCTCCTTAAATCCAGAAAGTATCAGACTTATCTGATCAAATCATTAGGGCAACTGTGTTTTCCCTCATCTCCTGACAGCATGGATGAGGAGAAGGAGCCAAAAGACACAGCATCTCTCTTCAAATGAATACTCAACTTCAAAGAAGAAAGTGACCACTGTTAAGGAGGTGAAGTCATAGCCTCGGCAAACCTTTGAAGCTGGGGGAGAAGATGTAAATTAAGCACCGACAAGCAGGGTATAAAAATAAAATCCTTGAAGGAAAAGCAAAACTGCTTTGCAATGGGTGTGAAAGTAAAGGAAGCTGGCCAAGGCCGGAGGAGGTAAACAGGGTTGCATGATGTAACCCACACTAAGAAAAGGCAAACTAGTTGAGAAATATAGAGAAAATACATGGAAGTTGTAAATTGTCTATTTTATCTGAGAACTTGTAAGAATCAAAGTGGAAGCAAGGTCAATTTTCTCAATATTCAGGCCATTATAAACCCTTGTGGGGAACAGGAAACTTGCTTTTATTCGCTGTTTCTGCAATAGTGTTGTTTGGGTACACGACAGGACCATGGAACTCTATAATCTTGTATAGGGATACACATCAAGTGCCATTCCTGATTCCTTTGTAGTTTTTTTTTTTCTTATGTCTCCCATTAGTTGAATAATTCATTTTTTGTTTATTTATTCATTCATTCAATAAACTGCTTTTGTGCTTACAATATACCAGACACTCTACTAGATGCTAAATAAGCAAAGATGAACATAGCCTTGTCCTTACCCTTAAAGAACCATAACTCTATATAAAAACACATTTAGTTTGTAAATTAGAGGACAGGATATTTAGTTTGGAACCAAATGGTTCCAAAGGAAGACAAAGTATAAAGTTTTGAAAACTATCACCCCAAAATTCACATCTACCTTGAAGCGCAAAATGGCAACTTGTTTGGAAATACGGTCTTTGCAGATGTAATTAGTTAAGGTCATAGCAGATTAGGATGTGTTCTAAATGCAATGACTGATATTCTTAAAAAGGAGAGAGCATGCACTCAGACACACACAGGGAAAAAATCCATGTGATGATGGAAGCAGAGACTGAAGCCAAGAAAAGACAAGGATTGACAGGAGCCACCAGAAACTAAAAAGAGGCAAGGAAGCATTTTCCCTAGAAGGGAGCATGGCTCCCTTGGCACTGTAATTTCAGATTGCTAGCCTCTAGAACTATAAAACAATAAATTTATTGGTTTTCTTAAACTACCCAATTGGTGTTACTTTGTCATAGCAGCCCTAGGAAGCTAACATACAGGGGAAGGACATTTAAAGCTATAGTAGTAAGAGAAGAGATGTCCTAAGATGTTTCTTTGGTGACATCATGTGATTTTTAATATGGATTTTGCTCTAGGGAACTATCTCTGTCACTGCCAATCAAGGTACCTTGCTCCACTCATCAAGGGGTGGCTCATATCCAAGCTGGAGCTTTTTGATTCTTTCTACAGTTTGGATCTTTATGCTGATCATAGCTCCCAGAAAAAAAAAATAAATTGGCCGTTTTGCTTCCTTGATTCCAGGAGCTGTCCCAGCTCTTGTGCATCCTGCAACTCAGTTCTTTGGCTTTTCCTTCTTTGTTTGCTTAAGTGAACCAAAGATGGCATTTATTGCTTGCAGCAAAGAAGTCTAACTGATATAGGACCCATGATTAATGTTCTGGTTCTTCTTTTACAGAGAACATGATAGTGTTCTCTAATTTCATCTTTATTTCTATTTTTTTTTGTTCTGTTGCAAGAACATATCTGCTATATTTATGGCAACTTGTGGCAATAATGGAAGATTCTAAGATACATTTTTATAAACATGTTTTAGCCCTGGATAAAATAACACCTTAATTCATCATGGTCTCTTCATCTGGAATCCCCTTTCTTTTAACCAGTTTCACATATCAAAAATTATTTTTTGAACTCAGAAATGCCTTAAGGGATAAATAAAAGAAATAATACAGTCATCAGAGTTTAACTAAACTGGGCTTTAACTGAGGTGCCTGCAATCAATTGTATATGGTCTAAATTTGGACTTAGCCTTCCTGAGCCATGGGCTTCCCAGGTCGTATCTACCAATGGGTCATTCTTGAAATCAGAAAAGTATTATATGGCAAGTACTCAGCCCAGTACCCGACACATAGAGATGCTAAAAATATTGTTTTTCTCTCTTTCTTTCTTCTTCCAATTCTGACCCTCCAAAGGTCATCCTGACTCTTCTCAAAGCCTGTCCTTTTTTCTCAAGTGGACCTGTAGCTACAGAAAGTTGAGAATGATAATTGGATAAATGAGGACAGATGTCTCTTTAGCCCCCTTCCTCTTTAGCTTGCTGGGGTCTCCTGACTGGATTACTCTCAGCTCAAGGAACCCCTCCCACAACCTCAAAAAGAGAAGACAAGATTCATTTTTATACAATGTTGTTTGTCAATTCAATCCAATCTCAAAGTACGTTTTGCCTTCTGAAATCTAAATGTTCATGTTTCTTTTTCCAAGGTATCTATATTCATTTAATGGGGAAAAAAAACAATACCTGGAGTCATTATATGTGCATCTATGTCTTTCTGAATATGCACAAGCATTTTACTTGAATATTTCCAGGTCCTGCAAGAAATTCTGAAATTGATTTTCATTTGTGTGGCTTCAGGATTCATTTCAATGGCAGCCCAAACATTCTTCCAGCAGAATGGCCATTCAGACCTGCTTAATGTTGTGAATCCATTGATATTTTTACCCTTCCAAAAGCATACACTATTGACTCTGCCTCTCTCTTAATTGCACAGAAGAAAAACTGACTTCTCATGAACACAACTTGATATCTCATTTGATATCTTCATTTTCATACCAGTGTAACTGAGTTATCAATGTTTGCTTGGACCAGACTATTAAAACAGCCACTTGGATAGTTTGGGTTTTTAAAAAGTCTGGCAAGGGATTTGCCTCATTGTTATTATTTGGAAATTTCTAGAAATATGTCATCTGTAATATCAGTGTACTGGCCCACCAACTGGGTTAGAAGTTTCTGTTTGATGTTCTTCCCCCAGGACTCCCATCCTATTCTATCTTACCTCTAGGGTGGCAATGATCACATTGTCCCAGAAAAATGACCATATAACTTTATTATTCAAACTGGGACTTTCAAGAGTGAAAGGGAGGATGGTTATTAATTAAGCTAGAAAAAGGGAATAAACTCAGAATGTCCTCAGTAAAAATAGGTCACTCTGATTTTCACCATTAGTTCAGTGCTGTGTCTCTTCCTCTAGACATTAAGCCGCTGGCCATATTTAGCTTGTTCTCTGCTCTATCTCTAGCATCTAACATAGTACACAGGGAAGGATCTGCTCTTCAGTCATGGTCCTGTGTCATGGCAAGAACAGATAAAACAATCTCCCTCAAACTTACAACTCTTTTGTTGTAATCACTAGAATATATTATATGTTCGTATCACTCAAAGTAGCAATTGGCCAATCATCTCTTCTTTTCTGGCTAATTGCTTATCCTTCAAGACACCTGATGTCAACTGCATTGAGGTACATTCTTATATTTGTGTAGCATTCTGTCTTTATCTTTGTGCTTGATCATGTTCTATTATAATTGTTTCTTTAATAGACACCTGAGAACTGCTGTGAACTCCATTTCTTCTCTATACCAGTATTTAGCTCGGAGCCTGTCACAGAATAAGGAAATAGTACATAACAACTGAATGAATGTATGTGCAGATTCGTGAATGAAAAAATGAAATATCCAGATTGGACATTAGAATATTCTATCTGTCAACTGCTGTTTGGTTTGCCTGATACTGATTATTTGCCTACTTGGTAATATTTATATAGCTAGAATCATGGACCCACAGACTACTATAAACTAAGAGACAATTCCAGACATTAGTAAGACAGAAAAGTATTCTAGTATATCATAAAATATTAAATCTGATAGTAGCACCACCAATGGCATGATATATTTAAAGGTGAACATAGAGCTAATGTTCATATAAAAATCATCCTGTCATATTTGTTGCTGCTTAACATTTTTTTAATTCAATTTCATGGGAGAACAAAAGAGTGATTAAGAGCTAGAAAATAGAATTCATGAGAAAAGCTTAGAGGAATTGAAATTATTTTGCCCAGAGGAAAAAAGTATATGTATCCATTCAGTGATTCAGTGAAACCTCATTATCCAATATCAATTTATTCAAACGATGGCATAAGTTAAACTGACAGCTATGTTTCCAATGAACAAATGACCTACCATTTCTTAAAAAATAAAAAAAAAGATAATCAGAAACCATTTAACTTAAATATCTTTTTTTTCTGTCTGATCTCGTCTATTTTGGATTATAAAGGATTTATTTTACATGAAATCTTCTGGGTCACACTTTGCATGGCAGTAGAGGTAGTAGATCAGGTCAAAGTGGGTCGTGCCCCAATTTTTTTTTTCTCTTAAGTTTCTATTTTCTAAAATGCTGTTGTGTTTTCATTCATTCAACAAGTATTTATTGAGGAACTATGCATGTCAGCGTCCATGCTAAGCACTAGGGACATAGAAGCTATGACACACAAGCTATTTGCATTATTATAAGATGTTTCAGTTAAGTTCCTCCCTTACCAAACTTAAGCATGTTGGGAAACATTAAAAAGTCATACCCCTGACTTTTTAATCATCACCATTCTAACTGGTGTGAGATGGTATCTCACTGTGATTTTGATTTTCATTTCTCTAATGACCAGAGATGATGAGCTTTTTTTCATATGTTTGTTGGCCGCATAAATATCTTCTTTTGAGAAGTGTCTGTTCATATCATTTGCCCACTTTTTGATGGGGTTGTTTGTTTTTTTTCTTGTAAATTTGTTTAAGTTCTTTGTAGATTCTGGATAGTAGCCCTTTGTCAGATGGATAGATTGCAAGAATTTTCTCCCATTATGTAGGTTGCCTGTATACTGTGATGATAGTTTCTTTTGCTGTGCAGAAGCTCTTTAGTTTAATTAGATCATTAAAACGTCAGGAAAAAACCAATGTTGGAAAGGATGTGGAGAAATAGGAATGCTTTTATACTGTTGGTAGGAGTGTAAATTAGTTCAACCATTGTGGAAGACAGTGTGGCAATTCCTCAAGGATCTAGAACCAGAAATACCATTTGACCCAGCAATTCCATTACTGGGTATATACCCAAAGGATTATAAATCATTCTACTATAAAGACACATGCACACGTGTGTTTCTTGCAGCACTGTTCACAATAGCAAAGACTTTGAACCAGCCCGAATGCCCATCAATGATAGATGGGATAAAGAAAATGTGGCAAATATATGCCATGGAATACTATGCAGCCATAAAAAAGGATGAGTTCATGTCATTCATGGAGACATGGATGAAGCTGGAAACCATCATCTTTAGCAAACTAACACAGGAACAGAAAACAAAACACCACATGTTCTCACTCATAAGTGGGAGTTGAAGAATGAGAACACATGGATACAGGGAGGAGAACATCACACACTGGGGCCTGTCAGGGGGTGGGGGTTAGGGAAGGGATAGCATTAGGAGAAATACCTGATGTAGATGACAGGTTGATGGGTGCAGCAAACCACCATGGCATATGTATAACTATGTAACCTGCACGTTCTGCACATGTATCCCAGAACTTAAAGTATAATAATAATAATAGTAAAGATATCACCCCCCAAAAAAGTCATACCCGTAGGTTAAGACATCTCTAAAGTACACGTATTCTTATGTTGGGGGCAAGGAAGTAGCAAATTAAGCTATTATCTGTATTGTTTATGGAATTATTTTTCAGATGGGTTCTCGTTGAAGAGAAAATGGGATATAGATCAAATGAGCTTTGAAGGATAAGAAAAAAAAGAAATGAGCTTTGAAGGATAAAAAAAGGAATTTTTTTAAAAAGACAATCATGTTGGGAAAACTGGATATCCATGTACAGAAGAAGAATAATAGACTCTTATCTAACCACTTTTACAAAAATCGACTCAAAATGGATTAACAACTTAAATGTAACACCTGAATCTATAAAGCTACTAGAAGAAAATGTAGGGGGAAAGCTTCATTATATTGGTCTTAGGTATGACTTCAAAAGCACAGGCAGCAAAAGCAAAAATAAAGAAATGGAATTGCATCAAACTAAAAAGCTTCTGCATAGCACGAGAAACAATTACAGAGTGAAGAGATCACCCACAGATTAGGAGAAAATATTTGCAAATCATATTGCAAGTCATAACTGTTAAAGAGCTAATATCCCAAATAGACAAGGAACTCAAAACTATTCAATTACAAGGAAACAGAGAACCCAATTTTAAAAACGGGCAAAGAACCTGAATAGACATCTCTCAAAAGACGAAATACAAATGGCCAACAGCTATGTGAAAAAAATCCTTAAAATTTTTAATCATAGAAATGCAAACTAAAACCATAATAAGATATCAACTATTATATTGGCTATTATCAAACTGATGAAAGATAAGTGTTGGCGAGGATGTGGAGAAAAGTGAACCCATACACACTGTTGGTGGCATTGTAAATTAGTACAGGCATTTTGGAAAATAGTATGGAGGTTCCTCAAAAAACTAAAAATAGAATTATCCATATGATCCAGCAATCCCACAACTGGATATGTACCCAAGTAAATAGAAGTCAGTATACCAAAGGAGATACCTGCACTCCCATGTTCATTGCAGCATTATTCACAATAGCCAAGATATGAAAAAAATCTGTGTCCAAAAATGAATGAATGGATTTTTAAAATGCAGTACATCTACACAGTGGAATACTATTCTGCCTGAAAAAACAAAACAGGAAATTCTATCATTTACAACAGTTACACTTGAAGGATATTATGTTAAGTGAAATAAGCCAGGCACACTTACATGTGGAAGCTAAAAAATGGGACTCATAGAAGTAGAGAGTAGAACTGTGGTTATCAGAGGCAGGTAGGGGCTAGGAGGGTAGTGTATGGGGAGATGATAGTCAGCAGGAGATGTTGGTCAACAGGTCCAAAGTTATAATGTTAGGTTTGTGCAAAAGTAATTGCGTTTTTGCCATTAAAAGTAATGACAAAACGCATTTATCCACTTGTTTCACATCATAATTGCTAGGAGGAATAAGTTCTAGAGTTCTATTGCAATGCGAGATGACTATAATTAATAATCATGTATTGTATATTTCAAAATAGCTAAAAGATATGACTTTCGATGTTCTCACCCTAAAGAAATGATTAATCTTTGAGATGGTGAATATGTTAATTACCTTGATTTATCTTGCTATCTTGCAGTGCTTACCTGCATCAAAAATCACATTGTACCTTATAAATATATAGTTATTTGTCAACTAAAAATTAATTTTTAAAAATATTATTAAAAATAAACGTTATTATTAAAAATAAATAAATATTTTATTATATAAAAGGTTATTTTAAGAATTTAGTATTAAATTCTTAAAATTTAAATTTTTAATTTAGGATTAAAAAAGAGCTATAAAGTTCATAATATTAAGCTGAGCAATATAAAATTCACAGAAGTCAGTTGACAAGTTAACACAATAAGTTAGTAATTACTGTGACTATACTTCCGGTCTCAGATATCTTACTATCTAGTACTCTTTTCTTCTTCCAAATTAGTATTTGCATTTATTTACTAATAGTAACTATTTGTATATGGTTGTGAATAACAGAACCCAACTATGATGGCTTAAACACATAATATTTATCCACCTACATCAAATCCACAGCTAAGCAGTCCATAGCTGCTATAACAGTGCCACAAAGTCATCAGAGACCTAGACTCCTGTCATTATGCTTTACCCTTTTTGTTATGTAGCTGTAATCTTTTTTTTTTTTTTTGAGACGGAGTTTCGCTCTGTCGCCCAGGCTGGAGTGCAGTGGCGTGATCTCGGCTCATTGCAAGCTCCGCCTCCCGGGTTCACGCTATTCTCCTGCCTCAGCCTCCTGAGTAGCTGGGACTACAGGCGCCTGCCAACACGCTCTGCTAATTTTTTGTATTTTTAGTAGAGACGGGGTTTCACCGCGTTAGCCAGAATGGTCTCGATCTCCTAACCTCGTGATCTGCCCGCCTCGGCCTCACAAAGTGCTGGGATTACAGGCGTGAGCCACCGCGCCTGGCCTATGTAGCTATACTGTTTAAGGCTACAAGAAGGCTGCTTGACATATATTTAGTTTTGTTGCTAAGTGAAAAAAAAAATTGGGTAGGCAACTTGTTATCTTTACCACATCATTGGTAAGAGACAATTTTCTATGGGTCTCCAGAATTTCTGCACATCTTGTAGACAGAGGCACTGCCTCTCTTTGTTCCGAAGTGATTTTCCAAGGTTGTGTATAAGCCTTGGAAGCTAGAGATCATGTGTCCCTTCAAAGCAGAGAGAAGTTTCTTTACTGTCCACTATAATAAAGGTAATGTCTGTCTCTCTGGGGTGAAGATTAGGCATGAGCACTGCCAGTTATTAAAGATTCAAATTTGCTAAACTCAGTATTTCTTTCCTGTAACATTATGCATCACGTGTGCAGGCATCACATGGCCCTATTCATGTCACCCTATGGGAATTGAGGCCCAGGGACTGGCTTGAGAAAATGAAGTTACTGGTTACTGTTATTATTGTAAGTAACCAGATGTCTTTTGTCTCTGACTCTGAAATCTCATGCCATGTGCCAATACCTATGACACTGCAGCAGGCTACCTTGTTAGCTTGCAAGTAAGTTTCAGACCCTTCACAGTTCTTGACAGTCATCCATAACTCACTTTGTATGCTATAATACCTAAGGTGTCTAACTCCAAGGTGTCTAGAACAGAGTAGGTGACTAATACATACTTAAATAAATAGAGAGTCCCAAAAGGCATTTTAATGAGTCAGACCACTTGACATAAAGTCCCAGATGATACCACTGAGGAGCCTTATTACCTTCCACAAAATCACTTACCCTCTCTAACCTCAGCTTCTTAAATTAGTCTGCATTTTCTCCTTCCCCTTGCTCAACTGTTGTTTATTTCCTAACTTACTGCTAATTGGCTATGGGCCTCATCCCTTCAGAGAAACTGTTCTTCCAGGGTCTCTAGTGACCCACTAACTGGCACAGCCTGCTGACCCTTTCCACTCTGTATCTCACTCCCTGCTGTTCTGTTAACATTTAACTCCTTAAAACTCTTTCTTTTCTTGCCTTCCATGAAACTTTTCTCTCCTGGTTTCTCTTATATCTCCAGGAAACTATTTATCCGTCTCTTCTTCCATTATTTACTCTTAAACATTGATATACCATAAATGCCCACCCTCTCTCCAGCCCTCTTCTCACTCTGTAGAATAAAGTTTATACCTTTTTTTTAAAAAAAAAATTGGTTTTGCTTACCATGTTTGTGCTTATAACTTTTGAATTTCTATCTCCAGTCCAGATTTTTCTCCTAAGCTTCAAATCTATATTTTTAACCCCCAATTCATTACCTCTACCTGGATGTGTTATTGGAATTTCAAATGAAAACATGTTTGAAGTTACACTTATTATTTTCGCACCTCCCAAACTGGTAGAGCTGGCATCCCTTTCTCAGTGAATGGTATCACCATTCATGATTTTTTTTTATTTTATAAACCTATCGACTCTAAGGCCAACAACATTCCCATCCAGTACTATGGCTGTCTCATCAATACTTCTCAAAACCCTTGTCTTTCTTCCCACTGCCTCCGCATTAATTTAGGCCCTCACTGTCTATTACGCTGGCCCCATGTTCAAACCGTGTCTCCAGAATCTGTCTTACTGGATCATAAAAGCCCCCAGAATAAACTTTCAGAACCAAACTCACATAATGCTGCTGCCCTGATTAAAATCTTTCTTTGGCTTTTCTCAGTCAGAAGAGTGGGAGAAAGTTCAAACTCTTTAGTATGATACACACAACCCTCCTTAATCTGACAGTTCCTGCCTCTTCAGCTTCACTTCCTATTTCTCTCCATCTCACAGCCTGTGCCCCAGCCATAATAAACCACTCACATTTTCCAGCAAGTGCCCTGTTAATATAGACCTTGCACCGCTAAATAGACTGATTCTTCTACCTGCTATTTAACATCACCCCCAAATCCAGTCTAGGGAATCTTTCATCCTTCAAAAGCTAGCTTAACTTTTTCTAGCCCTGGGAAGTTTACCCTTAACTATCAAACCCTCACTCTTAAGACTGGTTGATTACTGCCTACCTGGTGCTTCTCTCTACCTTGAAGGATCTTTTTTTTATCACATTTATCATTGCTGTACCATACTAACTTGTTTACATACCTGAAACCACTAATAAAAGTTGTCTTATTTATCGTTATATGTCCAACATAGAGCACAAATCCAGACGCAGAGTGGAGGCTCAGTAAAATTATTTAAAGAGTAAGAAAGCTGGAGAATTTGAGTAATACCAGTAAAAAGGCAGTTACTGAAGTGGAATGAAAGGAAGAAAGCACAGAATTTACCTTTTTTCATAGTTTGCCTTAAGTAAACTCTGGAATGTTCTTAGGCAATGATCACCCTCCTGGGCCCCAAAATGAGAAATCAAGTTCACCAGGAAGTAGCCAATTGGGAATTGCACATACAAGGACAGTGTCCTTCACCTCCCAGTCTGTCCAAAGATAAGCCAGTGGGGAAAAGGGCAGCTACAGGGCAATGGTTTGTCTTGAACTACAAACCTAAAGAACAAACTATGACCATTAGGAAACTTTCTAGTTAAGAAGCACACAGTCTGGCCCAGACTGAGTTTGCCAGATTAGGAGAGAGAGAGCACTGGGCAGGAGTAAAGGTCAAAAGGCTTGGGTGCAGGTGCCTCTGCTAACCTCACCACTCCTGGGTCCTTGGACAGTTTCTTTCACTTCTCTAAACCTCTGTGTCCCCCCATATGCAAAATGGAAATGCAAAATACACATTTTACCGAATTCATGAGTTTGTTAAGAGGATTAAAAAAGAGAATGTGTATGGAATGTTTTCACAGTGCCCAGAACAGGGTAAGTGCTCAGTAAATGTTAACTATTGCTTGTAATGAAATACATAAAACACTCAAGTAGGACTCAGCTCTGTTCCAGCTGTTCTTCAAGAGGTTGTGACGACCAAAATGTGTGTAAAATTATTAATTATTTAGGTCAAACACCTTTCCTCTTCAATGTGTAGTAGGGTTCCTTTATAGATTTGTTACGAAAAAAAAATAAGTTTAAACAACTAAACACACCCTATGGAATGAAAATCATAAATAGTTACTCTGGTATTAAATAGTTACTGTAGCATTAATAGCTAAAGAAATTACATAGAGAACAACACACAGGCATAATGTACCATAGCAATACCGTTGAATTCCAGGCTCTCCTTCATGAAATGTCTCTGTCTGGCCTCCTTTTTAATCTTCCTACTTTCTTCATGCACATCCTAAAAGTCCACTCCTGTCTTCTATACCCCCAACACTTCATCTCAGATTGTTTATACTCATGGAGTTGCTTCTTTTATTAGTAGTTTTTTCTAAGTGCAATGAACACTCAGTTTTTTTTTTTTTAGTAATCATTTTCTTAGAGTTTGCACTTTAGGTGCAGTTTTCACTAATTTTATTATAAATATTCACTTGCCTAATTGCTATTCCCACTGGGGTATTCCACAGAGAACTTAAATTTCACAAGTCTCAATTTCAACTCATTTTCTTCTTCTTAATGCAAATTCTTCTCCTATGACTTCTAATAGCAAACACAAACCTCATACCCAGGATGGTACACACCAAAGCCAGATTATTTGAATTTAACTCTCGGATCTAATAGTCAGTTGCTGTGTGACCTGGAATAAATTATTAACCCCTCTGTGCCTCCTTTTTCTCATCTGATATTGATATTACTTAACTCATAGGGTCTTTATGAGGGTTAAATGAATTATCATGTGTAAACACTCAGAATAGCTCCAAAAACATGGCAATTGTTACATACGCAAGTAGCAACTCAGCAAGAAAAACTAACCTGAAAGCCATCTCTGAACTCCTACTTCCATTTAGTCACTTTTTTTTTTTTTTTTTTTTTGGAGAGAGTCTTGCTCTGTCGCCCACACTGGAGTGCAGTGGTGTGATCTTGGCTCACTGCAACCTCCAGCTCTCTGGTTCAAGCGATTCTCCTGCCTCAGCCTCCCGAGTAACTGGGGTTACAGGTGTGCACCACCACGCCTGGCTAATTTTTGTATTTTTAGTAGAGACAGGGCTTCACCATGTTGGCCAGGCTGGTCTTGAACTCCTGACCTCAAGTGATCTGCCTGCTTCAGCCTTCCAAAGTGCTGGGATTACAGGCATGAGCCACCATGCCTAGCCACTTCTTTTCTAAATATTTTAAATAGATCCATATCAGGATATCTCTACTTTCATTACCATTGTTTAAACCCAATCTTCTTTAACCTAAATAGTGTAACAGGCTCTGAAATGGTTCACTCATTTGTTCATCCATCATGTAACAGGTAAATATTCACTTCTTACTTTTAACCTGACAGTGGGAAGTATTAATGTATGGGATAGTCATGCTCTCCTCTTTCTGGTCTTGCTTCCCCTAATCCAGAATAATCAGACAGTGCCATTGCCCCATGATCCCCAATGCCTTCATGTCAAAGTCAAAACATTTACTGTGCCATGATCTGACCCTTATTTACCACTCCATCCTCTCTACTTTCCATTCCTTGTTTGAATCTCAGCTGTAAGCACTCATCTCCTTGCTTTTTAGAGAAGGAGCCATGTTGCTACTTTCCTCTGGGACTTTGCACCTGTCATTTACTCTGATTTCCTCCCAAATCCACCCTATCCACACACTTTCGAGGAGCTAGTTCCTATTGGTGGTTTCAGCAAGAGGTCTTCCCTGGTTCCCAGATCTATGTTCTGATAACATGTAGAACTCAGTCCTATCATGACACAAAATTGCATTGAGTTGCATTTTCTGGTTTATTCATCTGCCCGGCATACTGTAAGGTGTATTTGTTAAGAAAATTCTAACCAAAGGAACAAATAAACTCTGAAACTTCAGTGGCTTAATATAGGTTTTATATATATGTATATACAAAATGTATAGATTGTATATTTTATATATGTACAGTATGTAATATTTTAGAAATAATACACTATACAAAAATAGGTTATATACATATTCTATAGTAATATATTAACATATTTATATACTATATATGAGATATACATCTAGAATATATGTTATATATTTATAGATTGTATATTACACATAAAATGGTAGAATATTTTTATAAAATAGAAAATACATAATATTCATATATAATATATATAATATATATTTATATATTATATTTACACATAATATATAAATACATTTATAAATAATATATTTATATATTATATATAAATATTATCTATTTCCTCGATTCATTTATTATAATATGTACATGTGCATGTCCCTTTAAGAGAAGAGAGGTATTTCTGGAAAGGAGTTGTCCAAGCAGAGATGATTTTTCCTAGCCTCCCTGATAATCATATGGAGTCAGGGACTGTGTCTTGCTTATTGTTTGTTTTCTCTGCCTAACATAGTACACAGCTCAGAGGAGGTTCTCAATAAATAAGTATGACATAAATTGATACTTTACCTCTCTGGTTGCAGCTTGTCTTTTTGCTAATTACACAGATATGGGAAGGTTGTAGGATTCAAATAAATTTTACAATAAGCTGTTTCCTTTTTAAACTTAGAGAGCATCTCTCAAGTCTAGGGGCATGTCAGTTTTCCATCGGCTTCCCTGCTATGAACACTTTGTGAATCATCCTAAATTACATCAAAAGAAAAGACATCATGTTCTCCTCTGCTTGGTGATACAAGAGGTCTTTTCCACTGGGAAAAATACTAAATTTTCTATTTCCTGTGTGTTACCAGCAAAAACTTTTTTCACAAGCTGCTGCTTTCTGGGTTAGAGTGAATAAGTAAGTAACCAATTAGCTCGTTCATTTCCAATTCAAGGACATCAACAATCCTCTCATTTATTGGTGGCAAATTCTTGTCCTGTGTGATGTCAACACTTTAATCTGTCTATGGCAAGCGTTACTAATTATTCATACTTACCTTTTAGCCCTGTCTGTGGCTTCAGAATAATTTCCAACGCAACCATCCAAATTTTGACCCACGGCGTGTTACATTTGGCATTGCGGTGACTCAGTTCCTCATCTTTAGTGTACTCCTTCATCGTTTTTGCAGATATAAAGAAGTTAAAGGAAAGAAAGGTAAAGTAACTCTACAAAGAACATGCAAGATGTTGGTAGCAAAGCAAAACGCAAAATTTTGGGATTCTGATCCTCAGCCACTATTTTTTTTTAACCACTTGGAAATAGACATCTAAAGCAGGAAGAAATGTTCCAGAAGCCTTGGTGTGTGGGGGGTGAGTGGATGTGGCTGTATGCCCTAAAGACAAATTTTAAGTCTCACAACTTGGCTGCGGGCAAGCTCTGGTGTTTAGCAAGGTCTTGTATTTTGGGTTTACAAGATGCTCATTTGTTTCTCAATGGTTCCAGCTTGTCCTTTCACCTGGAATGTTGTCAGGAACCTGGGGCCTAGAAACAGCTGATAAAGATAACCTTTGAGCCACTGAGTGTCCTTGGGCAAGTTGGCATCCTGCTCCGGGCCTCAGTTGCCTACTCGACAAAATATGGTATTGGGTTTTTGAGGTAAATTTAGATTAACTTGTGTGAAGCACTGAATACAATATATGGTGTCTTTAGGTCCAACCTCAGGTCTCCCTACATGTTGTCAGAAAAAGACATTTGAGCATTTTAAGAGTGAAATCAAAAGTGCACTACCAAGGTTTCTAACAGCCCAGTTCTGTCCTGGCTTTACTTCCTGCAATTGTTTTCAGCTTGGGTGAGTCACTTTTCTCTCTGGACCTCCATTTTCTCACCTGTAAAGTAAGGAGATTGGAAAATGATCTTAAGGCCCCTTCATCTTTGAATATCTATGATTCTATGCCTCTCTATATCTGAGTCCCCAGAATTCTTTTTCTTGGACTGTCTCCCTCAGTTGAGAGAAAATTATAAGAAGGGCTGCTTCCCAGGTTTATTTTGGGTGCAGTGGCCAGTCTCCCTTGAACTTGGCATTTGTAACTAATCTCTATAAGCAAAGTGTGCTCCAATTATGACTTCACCCTACTGGCCCAGCAGAGCTATTGGGTGCTGCCAGTAGGGATAAAGGAGTGTTCCAGCCATGAGGCAACTATTTTGTTACAGTTAATGGACATGGGGTTGAGAGACATGTCCCTCAGGCATTCTCTTGTGCCACCTTGAAGAGGTCATCCTAGGTAAAATTTCTCTGAAGAGAAATATTGGCAGATACATATGGCAAAACACAGCCTCCAACTCCAGTCAAACCACCACCACAAGCACAGTGAAAAGCAGAAAAGAACTGTTGGGTGTAGTAGGGTGAAGGTGAAGACCTTGGTCCTGCCTTTATGAAGCATACGTCACTTCGCACCAAGCATCATGCTTGGTGCTGGACACAAAGAGATGATGAAGATGCAAAATATGGTCCTTGTTTTTAAGGAGATCACAGTTTTCTCGGGCAGTCTTACAGTAACTATGGCAGTCAAGATATTAACAATAATATATATCTTGGACATTCACCTAGAGATTAAAATGATGATTCTAGCAAGATAAGTCATCAGGTACTTTAGATTAAAGGTGGGAATAATGAATCTTTCAGAATTACTAAGTGGGGGCTTCCATAGAAGAGTATAATTCAAGACACATTGGTTTCACCAGTGGTGACCTCCCCTCAAAGTCAGATACAGGGGAGCAGACTTAATACTGTTGGAGGAAAAGAGAGTCAAAACCTACGAGAAGGAGCATCACAAGGGAGACAAAGAATTGAATTGTTTCTGAGTTGGTAATGTGAAAGTTGCTAGAAATAATCCTTGCTCAGGTGCTCTGGGACTAGTTTATGCGCCAGCTGTGTGCACAAAGTGAAAGGCTTAATTGCTAGAACTGTATTACTTTTGGCTCTAGTCTGCTGGACCTTCCATCTCCTAAACTATAGCTCCCTGGAGCTTTCTGGAAGTGCTTTTGTATTCCTGGACTTACCTATAGCATACCTTTAAAGGCAAGGGAAGCTTCTTAACTCCTCTTAAATCAGCTAAGCTATGCTGGGGTAGTAATAAACACCTATATCTCAGGGACTTAACACAGGTTTCTCACCCACATCACAGTCCAGTGAGGGCTTCTCTCCATCCTAAAACTTTCCCCCTGGAACTCAAGTCTCTCTATGTTGCCTTGAAAGGGAAAAGAGAGCCGCAGGGTCAGGATTTAAGGACCATGCCTAGAATGGCTTACATAATTTCCACCCACATTGCATTGCCCCAAATTCAGTCATATGATCCCAACTTATTGTCACCAAAATGCTAGGGATTTGGTCTAGGCCCTGCTGCTCACAGCACAGAATGCCAATCAAAGAGACAATGAGTATTGCCATGGAAGAAGGCTTTAATTGGATGTTGCAGCTGAGGAGTTAGGAGATCAGTCTCAAATTTGTCTTTCAAATTAGCTAAAATTAGGGGTTTACATAGCAGGGAAGAAATGTAACCATGTATAAGAAAACAGGAATTAGGGAGGAGTAAGGAAGAGAAGTTGGTTGACAGGAAGTAGGTGGAAAGTTAGGCATTCCTCATGGGTGAGGGGTCTGGCATCTCTTTGTCCAGATGCGGTGATCTGGTAAGTTTCATCTCCTTGATACTGTCTGGGAGGTGTGAAGGTTGGTTTCCTGAGAAAGAAACTGAGATAAGACAAATGTAACTTTCTTGAGTTTTAAGACTGGGGGGATCAATTTGTATGTTTATTCAATAGAAATAATAAACATTAGTTCTGTAGAAAACTTGGACCAGTTTCAGTCTCCCCTTTCTATTTTCAGTTCCTCGATCATGGGAAATTTGGTCATTGATCTTTCTGGCTGCTTCATGCTGAGGAGGGGCATTACAAGCAGCTCCATACTAAGGGTGATGAATCAAATGTTAATCTAATACTGCAGTCTCCTTCTATGACACAATCTTTCTCCCTCTAGTCTCCCACTTCCACCAAAGACAAATCATAGCAGGACCACCCTACCTGAAAAATTAGCTTCAGTCTCATATACTTGGCCCGATTACCTACAGAAAGTACAGCAAGCATCATCATCCACATAGGGTCTCCAAAATTGGCTTTCCTGGAACCATTCACAAGGCCATTTCAGTCAAAGCCCTGGGAAAGTAACCAGTTCCTCCAACTGTGTCTCATGGTAAAAGAAAACAGATTATTATTGAACTTATGTAAGCAACCATATTGCCATAAATTAAGAATATTCACAAATAGTTTACAAATTCTAGAGAAATCAGGCAGAGAGAGAAATGTGCTTCAAATTCTGTTTACAAGAGTACACTCTACTCAATTGCTAAAGGTTGTAAACAGCTCAAAAGAAAAAGTGTTCTCCAGACTCTGAAAAACAAAACAAAAAGAATCAGCAATGTTTCAAAGAACCAAAAAAAAAAAACCATAAAAATTATTTCTGTCCTCCATTAGCTCAGTCCATGCAATCAACTCCCACTCTGCTTCATATTGGGTTAGTAATCTTTAAGAACACATCAGCTTTTCAATTAATATCCTGGAAGTTTTCTGTCTAGCCCATTGGCAAAATCTCCAAAATTATCAGAAACCTGCATTCAAGGATTCTTTTAGTGAATTCCCCAAAAGAAGCAAGTTCCAGACTGTAGCTGATGATAAGCCTGTTTTTAAAAACAATTAAAGCAAAATAATTATGGATGAGAAAAGTCTCAACAGACACAATTGACAAGAAAATTTGGTTATTTCTGTGACATACAAAAATTTAACATAATCATAATTATTACTGATAACATATATTAAGACATCAGAATTTTAGGAATCTCATGCATTAATGTTAAAGCTAATTTTAACAAAACCTTATAAACAAATCTAATTTGAATCAGTTTGATCATAAGGTAAGAAGTCTTTTATAACCTTTTACAATGTTTTTTATTAAAGATAAAATCATTGCTCTAAGAAAACTGTGTTATTCCATCACAGTGGCCCAGATACTGGTATTGCATTGGTGTGCTTTTGATATTAACATTTAATTTATAGAAAACCTTGAACTAATTTGTCCCTTAAAATTAGCCCTTAAAATCTTACATGCGCCCACATCTTCCACAATAGTTCCTGGGCCTACAGGGATTGAATAGTTTCCATTTCTAGCCCTGTGTCTCGGGCAAGTTGTTCATTTTGATTGTCACCTTCTCCTGGGTCTGAAAACAAGGCTTTGACTACTGTCAATGTTCAAGATCTGGCATGAGTCTGTGCCTTTTTTAGACCCAAGAGTCAAAGTCCTAACTTAACAGTACAAGGACTAGTTAATAGGACATTTATATTATAGAAAGTCCTGTCATTCTCCCTCACATGTCACAAATTAAAGCACTGTGAATTGGTGTCTAGTAGTTAATGCCTGCAGCACTTTAAATCACTGTATTAAAGTGGCTAGATTATTCCTTGCATATATCTAATTTCTAACATTGTAGTGACAGAACTGTGACCCAAAGCATCAAAAATGTGATAGGTCCAATGCCAAACTTATCCAAGTAAGACAATTAACTTTATTCTCCATCATTTAAGAAAATAGTAAATGCAAATATCGGTTTTGGAAATTCAATATGAAGATAAATAATCTCTTTTTGCTTAAATACTATACAGTGAAACAGGGACAAAGTAAAAACAAGCACAGAATATTTTTTTCTGCTATTTTAAAAGAGCATAATCATACACTTCCAAGACTGGTTTCTAGATATGGTACTGACAACTGTTAGGTGGATTTCAACTCCAGGATCTTCAAAACAGAATAATACTAGAATATATTTCGTTTTCAAGTACACACATTAAGGCCTAATAGTGATAACAGATTAGGAATAAAAAAGAATCACTAGAAAGCCTGACATTTTTACTTCTACTTAATCCAAATGAATGTCACTTAGTTTTGATAGTGGTAAATACAACTAACGTAGTCTGAGAGAAATCCCAGTCAATATAATTTCTTTTAAGGACAAAGCTAGTCTTTCCTGAGCATTAAAACTTTGTACCCCTATCACAATTTTTCCTCATTACCTAAAGAAAAAGATCTGAAACCGATTCAAATTATTGATTGAATTGAATTTCCTTAGGGAAAAAAACTGTCTAAACATTTCTTCTCTTACCTGCTTTTCCAAATAAATAAGTAATCCACTATTTCTGCTCAGAACTTATTTAAAGAAACAAGGTTTTTTGTTTTTTAGGGGTTCTTTTTTGACCCATACCTTAAAGCTCTTGTAGCTGTCTAGATCATCAGAGTCAGCAAAACCAATCAAATTTTTAGTGGCTGGTGTCCCCTATCCATTTTTGCAGGCCTGACAAAGATAGCTTAAGAACTTTAGATAAATAGAGCAAATAATGAATTGTTGGAAATGCATAGGAAACAAAATGACTGTTCATAGAAGAAAATACAAGCCTTCCATTAAAAACTAAAAATATCAATGGTTTTTTGTATGTGTATATACCAGTAAAACCCAAAGGAGAACAAATAGCAAATAATTAAAAATTAAAAGCAAAAACAAACTGGAAACCAACCCCCAATTTTTCACCTACTCAGTTTACTCTGAAGGCTACAGTATAATCCAGAGCCTAAAACAAACATATGTTGGATATTTTGTTCCTATTATACAAATTAATGTCTCTAAGTCCAGCAACACCACTATACCTTCTGTGCAATTAAGAAATTTACTTCAAGCACGTGACCAGTAAGTACTTTAGTGCTAGTACTATCTACGCAGAATAGCAAATACAGTGTGAAACAAAGCAATGCAAGCCTGTATGTAAAATTTGGCTACATGCTAAATCTGGATTCATGCTTAAGTATGTTAAAAAAAAAAAAAAAAAAGAAAAGAATTGCCAAGCTGCCAATATATTTCTTTACAGTATTTCTTAATTTACCTTCATCAATACTAAGATCTTTAGCTATGAGCAATGTTAATTAGCCAAATGTCTCCAATTTTCTATCAGATTTTAAAGAGTATTTTACTACTTATTTACACAAACCATCCAACATGCTTGGACTTTCTCTTTTTGTCCTAGATTTTCTTTCTTTCTTTGTTTTTTGTTTTTTTTTTAAAATGACCAATTATTTTATTTTAGGACAAAAGTTTACCATGGTCCATAATTTGTATCAACCTTTACATAACTTATGAATTAGACAAAATAATTTGTTTTTCTCTGTAAAAACACATCTTCTCTCACACATTTTATATACAGAATAATATATTAATTGCCATTCTGATTCTTAGTAACTTTAAATTTTAGTGAAAACCTAGGAAGTAAGACATTCTGAACTAGCTGTCAGATATTAACATTTTAGAGATGAGAACATTCCACAATTTTAAAAAACATGCTTCCCAACGTCATAACCCTTTCTTTCTCTCCTTTCTCTTTCTTTCTTTTCCTTCCTTCCTTCTTTCTTTCTTTCTTTCTTTTTCTTTCTTTCTCTTTCCTTCCTTCATCCCTCCCTCCCTTCCCCCCTTCTTTCTTTCTTTTCTTTTTTTTTGACGGAGTTTTGCTCTTGTCACTCAGGCTGGAATGCAATGGCACGGTCTTGGCTCACTGCAACCTCTGCCTCCTGGGTTCAGGTGATTTTCCTGCCTCAGCCTTCCAAGAAACTGGGATTACAGGTGCCTGCCACCGTGCCCAGCTAATTTTTGTATTTTTAGCAGAGATGGGGTTTCACCATGTTGGCCAGGCTGGTCTTGAACTCCGGATCTCAGGTGATCTGCCTGCCTTGGCCTCCCAAAGTGCTGGGATTACAGGCCTGAGCCACCACATCTGGCCCCATAATCCTTTCTTAATTGGAAGTGACCCACATGGCCAAAAAGCATCTATTATTCAATCCTAAATAACTTCAAGATTTCAAATTACATTAAAAAGTGCAGCTACAAGCATTTATCCCATTTACATGTACATGATTCTTTCATTTTTTCAAAAGATTTATCAAGATTACTTCTGAAAACTGAAATATTAGACAAAGCTAATCATCATTTCAAGTTATTTCCTTGTTAACCTTTTTTATAGCCTGCGAAGATCAGATGTTCACCTAAGTAAGAACCCTTTTAAAGTTAAATACATGGGTATTGTGTCAATAATTCAGAAAATTCAGCTATTTTCATTAAACTAACATTGAATTAGTCTTACTTATCAGAAAAAGTCACACAAACAAAGACTATTTAGTTTTGGCTGGGTATATTGTTTTATAACCTTTTATGCTAAACCCCGACACCCCAAAATATCTAGCACAGACAAATATAAAACCCAGACAAAAAGGTATGCTGGCAATTCCAAAGACATTTCTATTTTTACCTTACCAATAATTTTAAAGCTAGTTTTTAAAATTAACAATTTACTTAATCAAGTGAATTTAAAAAATTCTTGAACTTATTTACTTAATTTACAAGCATTCTTTTGCTTATAAGCAAAGTTGGTAGACACAACATATAACAAATGTACATACACATAAACACATCTAAATATGTATACACACACAGACACAAAGATCCAATAGCATTTACCTCAAAACTTTAGCTATGAAATAGCAATAGAAACTCACCAGTTTACAAACAGGTTCACATGGCTAAACTGTTTTTGCCCCAATACGTAATCAAATGAAGGCTGTGAACCAAAATTTGGGGTAAAGCAGTTCTCATGGCAGTTTGCTTTTTAAAAGCCATACCTTCCCAGATGCCAAAGAGCACTAGGTCCAGATAGCACCACAGAAAAACATCATCTATAACCTACTAATCAGGCCCAACCCTGCTTAGAACAGCAGCGTAGGAGTCTGACTACATGGAATTTCATCTTGCCTTCTCATTCAACAGCAAACTCCAGATCCCAAAGAATACTGGGGCCAGGCCAAGTGCAGTGGCTAACACCTGCAATCCCAGCACTTTGAGAGGCTGATGTGGGAGGATCACTTGAGTCCAAGAGTTAGAGACCAGCCTGGGCAACACGATGGGAACTTATCTCTCCAAAAATTTAAAAAAAAAAAAGCTAGGCGTGACAGCATGTACCTGTACTCCTAGCTACTTGGGAGGCTGAGCTGGGAGGATCCCTTGAGCCCAGCAGTTCCAGGCTACAGTGAGCCATGATGACACTATTGCACTCCAGCCTGGGCAACAGAGTAAGATGCTGTCTTAAAAAAAAATGGAATATTGAAGTCAAACAGCATTACAGAAGAATATCAGTTATATCAGTTTATCAAACTCTAATTTCCCATGACTATATCAACACACACAACCACAAAAATATAAACCAACTGCTGTAACAACAAGCTCTAAGAGTATCCAAACTGAGACAGTGAGGGTGCTTCCCTCTCTCAGTTGGGCTTGTTCAGCCTATAAATGGAAATTCTTAAAAAAATTTCCCAGCCAGGTGTGGTAGCTCATGCCTGTAATCCCAGCACTTTGGGAGGCCGAGGCGGGCGGATCACAAGGTCAGGAGATCGAGACCATCCTGGCTAACACGGTGAAACCCCGTCTCTACTAAAAATACAAAAAAATTAGCCGGGCATGGTGGCAGGCTCCTGTAGTCCCAGCTACTCGGGAGGCTGAGGCAGGAGAATGGAGTGAACCCGGGAGGCGGAGCTTGCAGTAAGCCGATATCACACCATTGCACTGTAGCCTGGGCAACAGAGCCAGACTCCGTCTCAAAAAAAAAAAAAAAAAAAAAAAATTCCCAAATTGAGAAAAGCAGATACCATCTAGGCCCACAAAGGACACTTTTACCTATCCAGATGCAGATGTCTAATTTCTAAGGCTGTTTTTCCTAGGTAATCAGGAACATGGTTGGGGCCAGCAGTGGTGGGGCTGGACAGAGAGAGAAACTGAGACTCACCTCTGGCCAAAAAAGGGTCTGGCAGCTGCTTAAGAGGGCTTCCAAAACTTTTTCAGCCTGTGGAAACAAACCCACAAGCAATGCGTTACTGGTCAGGGAACTAAAATCTGTTACCTAAATGCCAGGGGTTTATTCTAGGTTCTGCTGCTTGCAGCGCAGAAAGCCAGTCACTGAGACAGTGAAGATAGCCAGAGAAGGCTTTAATCAGGTGCTACAGCCAAGGAGATGACAGATCAGTTTCAAATCCATCTCCCCAAGCAACCAAAATTAGGGGTTTATATAGTAGGAAAGAAATGTACCCATGTATAGGAAAATAGAAACTAGGGAGGGGCAAGAAAGAGAAGTTGGTGAACAGGAAGCAGGTGGTTGGTTACGCAATCATGATGGGTGAGGGGGTCTTATGTTTCATTGTCAAGATGCAGTGATCTGCTAAGTTTCAGCTCCTTGATACTATCTGGAAGGCCTGATGGTTAGTTTCCTGAAAAAGGAACTCAGATAAGACAAACATAACTTCCTTGAGTTTTAAGACTGGGGCATCAATTTCCATGTTTATCCCAAAGAAACCATACACATTAGTTCTAGGAGACAACTGGGACAATTTCTTTTCTTTTTTTTTTTTTATTTTTGAAAATACATTTTAATAAAACTTATTTATAATCTTACAATATAATATATTTTACAGTCAATAAAATTTTTTTTTTATTATACTTTAAGTTTTAGGGTACATGTGCACATTGTGCAGGTTAGTTACATATGTATACATGTGCCATGCTGGTGCGCTGCACCCACTAACTCGTCATCTAGCATTAGGTATATCTCCCAGTGCTATCCCTCCCCCCTCCCCCCACCCCACAACAGTCCCCAGAGTGTGATATTCCCCTTCCTGTGTCCATGTGATCTCATTGTTCAATTCCCACCTATGAGTGAGAATATGCGGTGTTTGGTTTTTTGTTCTTGCGATAGTTTACTGAGAATGATGGTTTCCAATTTCATCCATGTCCCTACAAAGGACATGAACTCATCATTTTTTATGGCTGCATAGTATTCCATGGTGTATATGTGCCACATTTTCTTAATACAGTCTATCATTGTTGGACATTTGGGTTGGTTCCAAGTCTTTGCTATTGTGAATAATGCCGCAATAAACATACTTGTGCATGTGTCTTTATAGCAGCATGATTTATAGTCCTTTGGGTATATACCCAGTAATGGGATGGCTGGGTCAAATGGTATTTCTAGTTCTAGATCCCTGAGGAATCGCCACACTGACTTCCACAATGGTTGAACTAGTTTACAGTCCCACCAACAGTGTAAAAGTGTTCCTATTTCTCCACATCCTCCCCAGCACCTGTTGTTTCCTGACTTTTTAATGATTGCCATTCTAACTGGTGTGAGATGATATCTCATAGTGGTTTTGATTTGCATTTCTCTGATGGCCAGTGATGATGAGCATTTTTTCATGTGTTTTTTGGCTGCATAAATGTCTTCTTTTGAGAAGTGTCTGTTCATATCCTTCGCCCACTTTTTGATGGGGTTGTTTGTTTTTTTCTTGTAAATTTGTTTGAGTTCATTGTAGATTCTGGATATTAGCCCTTTGTCAGATGAGTAGGTTGCGAAAATTTTCTCCCATGTTGTAGGTTGCCTGTTCACTCTGATGGTAGTTTCTTTTGCTGTGCAGAAGCTCTTTAGTTTAATTAGATCCCATTTGTCAATTTTGGCTTTTGTTGCCATTGCTTTTGGTGTTTTGGACATGAAGTCCTTGCCCACGCCTATGTCCTGAATGGTAATGCCTAGATTTTCTTCTAGGGTTTTTATGGTTTTAGGTCTAACGTTTAAATCTTTAATCCATCTTGAATTGATTTTTGTATAAGGTGTAAGGAAGGGATCCAGTTTCAGCTTTCTACATATGGCTAGCCAGTTTTCCCAGCACCATTTATTAAATAGGGAATCCTTTCCCCATTGCTTGTTTTTCTCAGGTTTGTCAAAGATCAGATAGTTGTAGGTATGCGGCGTTATTTCTGAGGGCTCTGTTCTGTTCCATTGATCTATATCTCTGTTTTGGTACCAGTACCATGCTGTTTTTGTTACCGTAGCCTTGTAGTATAGTTTGAAGTCAGGTAGTGTGATGCCTCCAGCTTTGTTCTTTTGGCTTAGGATTGACTTGGCGATGCGGGCTCTTTTTTGGTTCCATATGAACTTTAAAGTAGTTTTTTCCAATTCTGTGAAGAAAGTCATTGGTAGCTTGATGGGGATGGCATTGAATCTGTAAATTACCTTGGGCAGTATGGCCATTTTCACGATATTGATTCTTCCTACCCATGAGCATGGAATGTTCTTCCATTTGTTTGTATCCTCTTATTTCCTTGAGCAGTGGTTTGTAGTTCTCCTTGAAGAGGTCCTTCACATCCCTTGTAAGTTGGATTCCTAGGTATTTTATTCTCTTTGAAGCAATTGTGAATGGGAGTTCACTCATGATTTGGCTCTCTGTTTGTCTGTTGTTGGTGTATAAGAATGCTTGTGATTTTTGTACATTGATTTTGTATCCTAAGACTTTGCTGAAGTTGCTTATCAGCTTAAGGAGATTTTGGGCTGAGACAATGGGGTTTTCTAGATAAACAATCATGTCGTCTGCAAACAGGGACAATTTGACTTCCTCTTTTCCTAATTGAATCCCCTTTATTTCCTTCTCCTCCCTGATTGCCCTGGCCAGAACTTCCAACACTATGTTGAATAGGAGCGGTGAGAGAGGGCATCCCTGTCTTGTGCCAGTTTTCAAAGGGAATGCTTCCAGTTTTTGCCCATTCAGTATGATATTGGCTGTGGGTTTGTCATAGATAGCTCTTATTATTTTGAGATACGTCCCATCAATACCTAATTTATTGAGAGTTTTTAGCATGAAGGGTTGTTGAATTTTGTCAAAGGCTTTTTCTGCATCTATTGAGATAATCATGTGGTTTTTGTCTTTGGTTCTGTTTATATGCTGGATTACATTTATTGATTTGCGTATATTGAACCAGCCTTGCATCCCAGGGATGAAGCCCACTTGATCATGGTGGTTAAGCTTTTTGATGTGCTGCTGGATTTGGTTTGCCAGTATTTTATTGAGGATTTTTGCATCAATGTTCATCAAGGATATTGGTCTAAAATTCTCTTTTTTGGTTGTGTCTCTGCCCGGCTTTGGTATCAGAATGATGCTGGCCTCATAAAATGAGTTAGGGAGGATTCCTTCTTTTTCTATTGATTGGAATAGTTTCAGAAGCAATGGTACCAGTTCCTCCTTGTACCTCTGGTAGAATTCGGCTGTGAATCCATCTGGTCCTGGACTCTTTTTGGTTGGTAAACTATTGATTATTGCCACAATTTCAGCTCCTGTTATTGGTCTATTCAGAGATTCAACTTCTTCCTGGTTTAGTCTTGGGAGAGTGTATGTGTCGAGGAATGTATCCATTTCTTCTAGATTTTCTAGTTTATTTGCATAGAGGTGTTTGTAGTATTCTCTGATTGTAGTTTGTATTTCTGTGGGATCGGTGGTGATATCCCCTTTATCATTTTTTATTGTGTCTATTTGATTCTTCTCTCTTTTTTTCTTTATTAGTCTTGCTAGCGGTCTATCAATTTTGTTGATCCTTTCAAAAAACCAGCTCCTGGATTCATTAATTTTTTGAAGGGTTTTTTGTGTCTCTATTTCCTTCAGTTCTGCTCTGATTTTGGTTATTTCTTGCCTTCTGCTAGCTTTTGAATGTGTTTGCTCTTGCTTTTCTAGTTCTTTTAATTGTGATGTTAGGGTGTCAATTTTGGATCTTTCCTGCTTTCTCTTGTGGGCATTTAGTGCTATAAATTTCCCTCTACACACTGCTTTGAATGCATCCCAGAGATTCTGGTATGTTGTGTCTTTGTTCTCGTTGGTTTCAAAGAACATCTTTATTTCTGCCTTCATTTCGTTATGTACCCAGTAGTCATTCAGGAGCAGGTTGTTCAGTTTCCATGTAGTTGAGCGGCTTTGAGTGAGATTTTTAATCCTGAGTTCTAGTTTGATTGCACTGTGGTCTGAGAGATAGTTTGTTATAATTTCTGTTCTTTTACATTTGCTGAGGAGAGCTTTACTTCCAACTATGTGGTCAATTTTGGAATAGGTGTGGTGTGGTGCTGAAAAAAATGTATATTCTGTTGATTTGGGGTGGAGAGTTCTGTAGATGTCTATTAGGTCCACTTGGTGCAGAGCTGAGTTCAATTCCTGCGTATCCTTGTTGACTTTCTGTCTCGTTGATCTGTCTAATGTTGACAGTGGGGTGTTAAAGTCTCCCATTATTAATGTGTGGGAGTCTAAGTCTCTTTGTAGGTCACTCAGGACTTGCTTTATGAATCTGGGTGCTCCTGTATTGGGTGCATATATATTTAGGATAGTTAGCTCCTCTTGCTGAATTGATCCCTTTACCATTATGTAATGGCCTTCTTTGTCTCTTTTGATCTTTGTTGGTTTAAAGTCTATTTTATCAGAGACTAGGATTGCAACCCCTGCCTTTTTTTGTTTTCCATTTGCTTGGTAGATCTTCCTCCATCCTTTTATTTTGAGCCTATGTGTGTCTCTGCACGTGAGATGGGTTTCCTGAATACAGCACACTGATGGGTCTTGACTCTTTATCCAACTTGCCAGTCTGTGTCTTTTAATTGGAGAATTTAGTCCATTTACATTTAAAGTTAATATTGTTATGTGTGAATTTGATCCTGTCATTATGATGTTAGCTGGTGATTTTGCTCATTAGTTGATGCAGTTTCTTCCTAGTCTCGATGGTCTTTACATTTTGGCATGATTTTGCAGCGGCTGGTACCGGTTGTTCCTTTCCATGTTTAGCGCTTCCTTCAGGAGCTCTTTTAGGGCAGGCCTGGTGGTGACAAAATCTCTCAGCATTTGCTTGTCTGTAAAGTATTTTATTCCTCCTTCACTTATGAAGCTTAGTGTGGCTGGATATGAAATTCTGGGTTGAAAATTCTTTTCTTTAAGAATGTTGAATATTGACCCCCACTCTCTTCTGGCTTGTAGGGTTTCTGCCGAGAAATCCGCTGTTAGTCTGATGGGCTTCCCTTTGAGGGTAACCCGACCTTTCTCTCTGGCTGCCCTTAACATTTTTTCCTTCATTTCAACTTTGGTGAATCTGACAATTATGTATCTTGGAGTTGCTCTTCTCGAGGCGTATCTTTGTGGCATTCTCTGTATTTCCTGAATCTGAATGTTGGCCTGCCTTGCTAGATTGGGGAAGTTCTCCTGGATAATATCCTGCAGAGTGTTTTCCAACTTGGTTCCATTCTCCGCATCACTTTCAGGTACACCAATCAGACGTAGATTTGGTCTTTTCACATAGTCCCATATTTCTTGGAGGCTTTGCTCATTTCTTTGTATTCTTTTTTCTCTAGACTTCCCTTCTCGCTTCATTTCATTCATTTCATCTTCCATTGCTGATACCCTTTCTTCCAGTTGATCGCATCGGCTCCTGAGGCTTCTGCATTCTTCACGTAGTTCTCGAGCCTTGGTTTTCAGCTCCATCAGCTCCTTTAAGCACTTCTCTGTAGTGGTTATTCTAGTTATACATTCGTCTAAATTTTTTTCAAAGTTTTCAACTTCTTTGCCTTTGGTTTGAATGTCATCCCGTAGCTCAGAGTAATTTGATCGTCTGAAGCCTTCTTCTCTCAGCTCGTGAAAATCATTCTCCATCCAGCTTTGTTCCATTGCTGGTGAGGAACTGCGTTCCTTTGGAGGAGGAGAGGTGCTCTGCGTTTTAGAGTTTCCAGTTTTTCTGTTCTGTTTTTTCCCCATCTTTGTAGTTTTATCTACTTTTGGTCTTTGATGATGGTGATGTACAGATGGGTTTTCGGTGTGGATGTCCTTTCTGTTTGTTAGTTTTCCTTCTAACAGACAGGACCCTCAGCTGCAGGTCTGTTGGAATACCCTGCCATGTGAGGTGTCAGTGTGCCCCTGCTGGGGGGTGCCTCCCAGTTAGGCTGCTCGGGGGTCAGGGGTCAGGGAACCACTTGAGGAGGCAGTCTGCCCGTTCTCAGATCTCCAGCTGCGTGCTGGGAGAACCACTGCTCTCTTCAAAGCTGTCAGACAGGGACATTTAAGTCTGCAGAGGTTACTGCTGTCTTTTTGTTTGTCTGTGCCCTGCCCCCAGAGGTGGAGCCTACAGAGGCAGGCAAGCCTCCTTGAGCTGTGGTGGGCTCCACCCAGTTCGAGCTTCCCAGCTGCTTTGTTTACCTAAGCAAGCCTGGGCAATGGCGGGCACCCCTCCCCCAGCCTCGCTGCCGCCTTGCAGTTTGATCTCAGACTGCTGTGCTAGCAATCAGCGAGATTCCATGGGCGTAGGACCCTCCGAGTCAGGTGTGGGATATAGTCTCGTGGTGCGCCGTTTTTTAAGCCGGTCTGAAAAGCGCAATATTCGGGTGGGAGTGACCCGATTTTCCAGGTGAGTCCATCACCCCTTTCTTTGACTCGGAAAGGGAACTCCCTGACCCCTTGCGCTTCCCAGGTGAGGCAATGCCTCGCCCTGCTTCGGCTCGCGCACGGTGCGCACACCCACTGGCCTGCGCCCAGTGTCTGGCACTCCCTAGTGAGATGAACCCGGTACCTCAGATGGAAATGCAGAAATCACCCGTCTTCTGCGTCGCTCACGCTGGGAGCTGTAGACCGGAGCTGTTCCTATTCGGCCATCTTGGCTCCTCCCCCGGACAACTGGGACAATTTCATAACCTGCATTAGAGGCTGGGAAATGTCTTCCCATATTTCCAAGATAAGAAAATGGTGCGGGTGCCAAAAGGCATTTGTCCCAGCCATACTCTCCTGTAATGTACACTTTTCTCAAACATTTTCCAAATTCACTGCTACAGTGCTCTGAACCCTATTTTCTGCAGATGCAACTTTAACACTGTATATTCCCGATCTGATATGAAACAAAAAACAGCACCACATTTTCCCTGGATATTGTTTTGTGAAGGCTTTGATCTCCACTGCAATGTGCCAGTAAGGCAAGAGGAAAATGAGAGATCTTTGAGTTCAGTGATCTTGTCTAATTAAGCTGGAGCTCTTCCTTGGAATCCCAAGCCATCATGTTTGTGGTCAGCATTGGAGCTCTGAACATCCTTGCAACTGGGGTTTGGCACAACCTACTTTGATCAGCTTCGGTTCATCCACCAGCATTCCTATGCCATAGAGAGTCAATGAGGTAAGACTAAGCCAGATGGACCACCTACAAATCACCTGGAGACCTCTGAATCCATAGCAAAGAAATTAAGACAAAGTTGAGGAAATCTGAACTGCTGGTTCTCCAGCTACTGTAGTCAAATGAAGAGGACACAGAAGCCCTGAATTTTTGAATTCTTAGGATGAAAAGGGACACATTGGTTGTATGACTAACTTTATAGGGAAAGACCTTCAATACTTATAATGTGAACTCAATAAATAGTAATGTAGCAAAGAGAAGTTTCCATGGGGAAAATAACATGTAAAGTCAAAATTTAAAAAAAAAAAAAAAAGTAAGATTTTTCCAAGTTGCATTTCAGAAGAGGGAGGAGAAAAAGCAAAGGGACATGAAATGATGAAAAACAAACTATAACATGTTCCTCACCCTTCAACAATAATCTGGAGGTCAAAAGCTAAATTCTTTATCACCAAAGAATCTTTTGACCTTCACATTGGCTTATTGGGTATAATTGTATTTCCAGAGTCACTCTCTGATTCTTGATACTCCTTTATAAAGTGGCCATCAATGAGCTGAAGAAAGAAAGAGTGGAGCATCTGGAACACTGAACAACGGGCTGATTTGACCTCAGAAAGATTGTAAAGGTGGCCTTGTGTTAAATGAGTCCCTAAGACAAGCCCACACTTAGTTGCAAAGAGCCAGAAGGAAAGCTTGTCTCTGTTGGTGTGAAATGGCGCACAGAGTCTTCTCATCCATTCATGAAAGGAGGAAAAGACTTTGACCGTTGATTCAGAGAAAGATAAAGAGGAAGACCAAGATAATGACATATTTTCTCCATATGCCTTTCAAAATGGTATTTTATTTACTCTTCTTTCAAGTAACATGAAATAAGGGCGCCACTTTTCACAAAACACAAAATACTTTATGGTTTAATCCTCTCAGCCATTCTCAAAATGGGTACCAATCTCTGTCTTACCTATAAGGAAACCAGGGCTCAGAACAAGTGAAGGGTTTGTTCAAAATCTCCCAGTTAGTCTGAAGCAGAGCAAAAATCACACACAAGATGATCTGAGTTCAAAACACAAGCTGTGGTCACTAAATGGTCAGAATGAGCTCCTCTGTGCTCTGAGAGCCTGGCAAAGATTGGGAATGAAATGGACTTCCTTGCCTTAAATGGAAGGTGTTGAGGAAGAAAGAGTTAAGGTCTCACAGAGTTTAACTAAAGGCAAGTTTCCTCTTCCCTCAGGAAGGAATCGTGGATCATTCTCCAGCTTTTTCTCTAGAACATGTTCTAATAACCTTTCTCTCCACTTGGCTCCTGATCTTATTTCAATTTCTGAGTGTAGGGGCTTTTCATTCTGAGCACATTATAGTATTCCAGCTTGCCCATCACCCATCTGTCCCAGGAGTGTATCTTGAGGGCTTAAATGCTCAGTGTGGTGGAGGAAAGTTTAGCACTAGTTTCCTTTGGTAAGGGAATAATTTGCTTATCAAATATTAAACAGAAATGTTGTAGCAGGTTACTAGTTCCTCTGCAGAATAGAACACTACATAGTATTTCATTACCAGCTAATTTCTTCTGCAAATGAATGACTACTTTCTGAATTTAATTAAACTATGTAAACATTATTGTGAGGGGTCCACTCCACAACAGGGCTGTGCTCTGCTAGGAGATACAAAAATGAGTAACTCATAGTCTCTGCCTTTGAGACCTCTCAATTCATTTGAGTAAAGTCAGTAAGTAAGTAGCATTCCATGGATGGGGGTTCTCATAAAGGTGTTTTCGTTCACCTTAGATGTCATTGAGGAATATCAGCAAGTCCTAAATTATCTGATTTTTAAATAATAGAGTCTTTTACACATGTAGCTATTTTTCATGCATTGCATGTAATTTTCTTTGGTATCTATATGGATATGCTTCGTGTTAGCTTTGATACTGGTCACAGTTCTTTCCTGAGGACAGAATAGCATATAACTATTAATAATAATGCCAGCATTTGTTGGGTATTTATTATGTGTCAGATGTTAGAGCTCTGCTAGTGGAGAATCTGTGGCCAGTGAATGTCATGTACTACTGTGGAGCTTTATTCTCCAAGCAACACAGATGATAAATATAGCTATTACTCCAATTTTGCAGATAAAGAAACTGAGACTCAGAAAGCTTATTAACATGCCCAGAGTCACACAAGAAGAACTGTGGATCCGTTTGACTTTTTCTAAGCTTATTTTTAAACTTTATTAAGACTAATCCAGAGATGTTAGTTTTGCATCCCTTTAAGTGTCATCTTGCATCTGTAACAAAATCCTTGAACATTCAGCAAGTTCTCTATCCTGTAGGTGGCATAAACTCAACCAATTCCCCAGGTCTGTGTGAGCCCTGGCAATTTTTCAGCTTAGGGTTCCCTGATAATTCTTCTTTCCACAAAGTTTTTCCTTGCCCAGCCTCATGGAATTTGGAGCAGTTTATCTTCTCTGGTACTTTGCTCCACAAATTTGAGCTATCACTACTTCTGCCCCTAATGGTGTCTTCATCCTCAACTCAGATTGCCAAGCTGTTTTGATCCTTGTTGTTTGCCCCACAGTTCATAGATTGTCTCTAGGCAAAAAGCCAGAATAATTGTGGGGCTTGTCTCATTTGCTTCCCTTCTTTGGGGGTCTCATTCATGCTCTGTCTGCTGTCCTGTATTGGAAAACTGTTGTCAAATATTTAATTCCATTTTCTAGTCATTTGTGATAAGAAAGTATGCTGCTAGCAGCAGACATTCTCCCAAGATGTAACAATGTTTGTGGTGTTTTAAGTGAAAAAAAAAAAAATCACAGTTTAATGCGACATATACAGTTTATGCTTATTATGGAAAAATATGTTAATATTCTATTGAATGGATCTAAAAATACAGACATAAAATGTTTGAGGTGCTTGATATCCCAATTACCATGATTTGATCACTACACATTATATACATGTATCAAAATATCACATGTACTCCATAATATGAACAACTATTATTTATCGATTAAAAAATGTCAACAGTAGTTTCTAGGTGGGTAAGATTGTTGCCATTTTTTTCTTTTCTTTTTTTCTGAGAAGAAACCTACGTTGCTTAGATAACATGAAAAGGAAAGCTTCAGAAAAAATTAAATGACAAAATATACAGTCCTTAAAAGCAGAATTACAACTAAAATATGGCATCTATTTTCATCATTAGAGCTGAGTGATGTCAATCAGAATCAGAGCTATCCTACTAGAAAACTTAATGATACTATTTAAGCATTCAAAGATCAATCACTACTATTTTACTTAACCCCAATTTCTCTCTATCTCAGACTAAAAAAAAAAAATGTATCCAAGGTGTTTCTTTATTGTTCCCAATAATTTCCCCAAATTGTAGCAATGCCTCCACTTTACAAAGGGTTTCTGCTTAAAGTTTTTCTTAACATCGTTGTCCCTCTGAGCTGTGTTGGTAATTTTTTTAAAAATTGCTATTTTATTTTTCTCTTTCTCTGGTCTGTTTTATCCTGAGAGGAAGAAGGAAGTTGACATTTACCACTATGGATCCAGCACTGTGTTCTCATTCATATACTTGATTTTATTTGATTTTCAAAATAATCCTGCAAAGTATTTTGAATTCACTTTAGGTTGAAAAGTGGGAAGACAGTCTCAAAAGACAAAAGCACTTGCCCAAGATTATAAAACTAGTAAGCAACAAATCTAGAATTGAGCTCTGGTATCTAGATGTATTTTCCAATTTCTTGAAAGACTATTATTTAGGAATTAGGTAGAATTTCCCATCCCTTTATGTCCTCTCCTCAGTTTCCATCAAAGTTTTATAATATGCAAGTTAGTTCACAAAAAACATGTGGCTCTCTCCTCTTCCAACCATGTGCCTGGGCACAACTCTGCATAGTATATATACCAAAATAGTCTCTGAGCATATATATGCAGATTTGTGAGGTCATTTTCATTTCAGTTATCATCTTCTCTCTACTTCCATAGCACTCAGTTAATTCATTTATATATTCTTTCCTTTAACTGATATGCCTGGGACCCAGGTTATGTAGTAATAAGTAAGACTCGATTTCTCCTTTCAGGGTGCTCAGAGTCTAATGTGAACACACATCCACTCAGTGTAGTAAGTATAGTGTTAGAAGTAGCCATGGAGTCCTACAGACGCATAAAAAAAGGGCTCTTTATTTAATTTGGAGAGGAGAGGAGATCAGAAATTGCTTCTTGGAGATTGGAGAATATCATAACTGAGTCAAATATCGAAAGCTATGTAAAAGTGAGGCAGGTGGGTAACATAGGAAAGAGGATTCAGGTGCTGGGAATATTACACAAAAAATACTTGTAAGCATGGAAGAACACAGTGTAAGTGAAAACTCATGAACATTTAAAGCTAGTTGAAGAACAAGTAAGATGGTGGAATGGTGAGAAGGAGGATGGAAACTTAGACACAATTCAGATCTTAAGATGGAAAGTTTACATCTTAAACTAAAGATTGAATAGTCATTGAAGATTTTCAGGAAACAAATGATGTAATCAGATCTCCTCTTAGTGAAATTATGTAGGATACCAATATAAAGAATGCTCACATATTTTACTAAAAGTATTCCAAAAGATAAAGAGGGAATACTCCTTAAATTATTCTATAAAGCCAGTATCGTCCTAATACCAAAACCAGGAAAGGATATAACAAAAATAGAAAAATACAGACCAATATCTCTGATGAACATAGATGCAAAAATCCTCAACAAAATGCTAGCTAACTGAGTCCAACAGCATATCAAAAAGCTAACATACCATGATCGAGTGGGTTTCATACCAGGAATGCAGGGATGGTTGAACATTTGCAAGTCAATAAATGTGATACATCATAAACAGAATTAAAAACAAAATTCATCTTAATAGATGCATAAAAAGGCATTTGACAAAATTTAACATCCCTTTATAATTAAAAGCCTCAGCAAAATCAGCTTAGAAGGGACATGCCTTAAGGTAATAAAAGCCATTTATGACAAACCCACAGCCAACATTATACTGAACAGGAAAAAAAGTGAAAACATTCCCCTGAGAACTGGAACAAAACAAGGATACCCACTTTCACCACTTCTTTTTAACATAGTACTAGAAGTCCTAGCTAGAGCAATCAGACAAGAGAAAGAAAGAAAGGGCATCCAAATCAGTAAAGAGGAAGTCAAACTGCTGCTATTCACTGATGATATGATCATATACATAGCAAACCCTAAAGACTCATCCACAAAGCTCCTAGATTTGATAAATGAATTCAGCAAATTTCCGGGATACAAAATCAGTGTACACATATCAGTAGCACTGCTATATGCCAACAACCAAGCTGAGAATAAAATCGAGTACTCAACCCATTTCATAACAGCTGCAAAAAAATAAAATAAAATATTTAGGAATATACTTTACCAAGGAGGCAAAAGAGTTCTGCAAGGAAAACTACAAAACGTTGCTGAAAGAAATCATCCATGACACAAACAGATGGAAACACATCCCATGTTCATGGATGGGTAGAATCAAAATTGTGAAAATGACCATACTGCCAAAAACAGTCTATAAATTCAATACAATTCCCATCAAAATACCATCATCATTCTTCACAGAACTAGAACAAAAAATACTAAAATTCATATGGAACCAACACAGAGCCCATGTAGCCAAAGCCTGACTAAGCAAAAAGAACAAATCTGATGGCATCACATTACCCAACTTCAAACTATACTACAAGGCTATCGTTACCAGAACAGCATGGTACTGGTATAAAAATAAGCAGGTAGACCAATGGAACAGAATAGAGAACCCTGAAATAAAGCCGAATACTTACAGCCGACTGATCTTTGACAAAGCAAACAAAAACATAAAGTGAGGAAAGGACCTATTCAACAAATGGTGCTGGGATAATTGGCAAGCCACATGTAGAAGAATGAAGCTGGATCCTCATCTCTCACCTTATACACAAATCAACTAAAGATGAATCAAATACTTAAATCTAAGACCTGAAACTATAAAAATTCTAGAAAATAACATTGGAAAAACTCTTCTAGACATTGGCTTAGGCAAAGAGTACATGACCAAGGACCCAAAAGCAAATGCAACAAAACAAAAAATAAATAGAGGGGACCTGATTAAACTGAAAACCTTCTGCACAGCAGAATAAATAAACAGCAGAGTAAAAAGACAACCCACAGAGTAAAAAGACAACCCACAGAGTGGGAGAAAATATTCACAAACTATGCATCCGACAAGGGACTAACATACAGAATCTACAAGGAACTCATAGGAATTAGCAAGAAAAAAAACAAATAATCCCATCAAGAAGTGGGCAAAGGACATGAATAGACAATTTTCAAAAGCAGATATACAAATGGCCAACGAGCATATGAAAAAATACTTAACATCCCTAATTATCAGGGAAATACAAATTAAAACCACGATGAGATACCACCTTCCTCCTGCAAGAATAACCATAATTAAAAAATTGAAAAATAACAGATGATGGCATGGATGTGAAGAAAAAGGAACACTTTTACATGGCTGAAGGGAATTTGAACTAGTACAACCACTATGGGAAACAGTATGGAGATTCCAAATAGAACTACTATTTGATCCAGCAATCCCATATATATGGCATTCCTATATATACCATGGAATACTACACAGCCATAAAAAGGAATGAAATAATGGCATTCACAGCAACCTGAATAGAGTTGGAGACCATTATTCTAAGTGAAATAACTCAAGAATGGAAAACCAAGCATCGTATATTCTCACTTATAAGTGGGAGCTAAGCTGTGAGGATGCAAAGGCATAAGAATGATATAATGGACTTTGAAGACTTAGGGGGAAGTCTGGAAGTGAGGTGAGGGATAAAAGACTACACACTGGGTACAGTGTACACTGCTCAGGTGATGGGTGCACCAAAATCTCAGAATCACCACTAAAGAACTTTTCCATGTAACCAAACACCACCTGGTCCCCCAAAACTATTGAAATGAAAATAAAAAGTTTAAACAACAACAACAACTCCTCACTTTTTTTTTTTTTTGAGATGGAATCTCACTCTGTTGCCCGGGCTCGGGTGTTGTTGTGCAATCTAGGCTCACTGCAACTTTCGCCTCCCGGGTTCAAGCGATTCTCCTGCCTCAGCCTCCTGAGTAGCTGGGATTACAGGTGCATGCCACCACACCCGGCTAATTTTTGTATTTTTAGTAGAGGCGAGGTTTTACCATGTTGATCAGGCTGGTCTCGAACTCCTGATCTTGTGATCCACCTGCCTTGGCCTCCCAAAGTGCTGGGATAACAGGCGTGAGCCACCGCGCCCGGCCCTTCATGTATTTTTGAGGGCACAATTCAATCCACAGTAGAAGGCATCAAGAAGGAGGAACTTGTAAACAGTGTAATATTCCATTAAAAGGGAAAATATATAAGGACTGCGAAATGTCTGTTGTGTTTGGCAACAGTGGGGCCATTAGGACTTTAAGAAAACTGATTTGAATGGAGTAGGTTACTCCTGGGACACTGAGAACACTATGACACAGTCTGTACTTGGCAGAGCTCAATCTAATGAAGAAACCAAGCAAAGAGTTAGAGAAAGGCTTCACACTTTGCCTTCAAGGGTCACAGAAAGCTTCCTGGAAGAGACGACAATGGAAATAGGTTTTAAAGCAAAAATAAGTCATTCAAAAAGGAGGGGGAAGCATATCAACCTAGAGGAACAGGATGGTCAAAGACAAAAAGGGTGGAGAATCCAGGCATGGTGGCTCACACCTGTAATCCCAACACTTTGGGAGGCCAAGGCAGGCAGATTGCTTGAATTCAAGAGTTCGAGACCAGCCTAGCCAAAATGGTAAAACCTTGTCTCTACAAAAAATACAAAAACTAGCCAGGGGTGATGGCACACACCTGTGAACCCAGGTACTGTGGAGGCTGAGGTAAGAGAATGACTTGAGCCTGGCAGGAATAGGTTGTAATGAGCCAAAATTGCACCACTGCACTCCAACCTGGGCAAAAGAGCAAGACCCTGTCTAAAAAGAAAAAAAAAAAAAAAGGGAGGGTGGCAGGAGGTGGGACAGATAAACCACAGTTTGTGAAGAGCCATAAAATAATTCAGCATGGCTAAAGAGTAGAGATAGCAGTTAGTAGAGAGCAGAAGGTAAGGTAGAAAAAGATTAATCCAGAGAAGGCATGAGCAACCAGGTTTCAAATGCAGGACTTATGAACTCTGCCTTCCCACTACTAAGCTTCTTAGCATTTTTTTGTCCTGGCCCAATTTAGAAAACCATTTTGTGGGGGTCCCATTAGGTTCAGCTTTCAGTTGCTAGAAGAGCATGGACTGACATATGCCACAAAGCAGGTCAGAAAATGACTTTCTGTCAACATTCATCCCCACTCCACGCTCCCCATCCCCACAACATTAACAAGAAAATGAGAACGCCTGCCCAGATGTCCTGTTGGATGTCACCGGGTAAATTATCTTTTATTAAGAATCTGTAATTGTTCTTCACCGAGCCGTGACCTAAATTTAGCGGTGCTGAAGGGTGAGCCCCAGCCAACAGGATTTCCCTGAGAACACGATGAAGTTCCTGTATCAATTCGATTCATTAGCTAGAAAGACAGAACAAGAAGCCAGCTTTTTTTTTTTCTGCCCCCATTCTTTAGTGAATCATTTGTTAGTTTGACCAGAATTTTTCTGGGATCCAGTCTACAATTCTATAAGAAAAAAAGACAGCAAAGCTCATTCAAATACTTCTTGCGACATTAATTCTGAGGCAGAAACCAAATTACATTAAGTGGATCTGATTGTCTTGCTATTAAAGACCTTGGGTTTACTCACTGAGTATTTTCAGCCTGAGGAGAAGAAATGCTCTCAATTTGGGCAGGGTGTTTGGTAACTCGGGATAAAATGAATAAGAGCCAACTTGGCTCACAAGTGGATTTAAAAACAGGAAGAAAGAGAGAGAAAAAAATAAGAAAAAGGCAAATACAATACAAACCTAGTACAAGCTTTCAGTGAAAATTTGCGTGTTGTAATAAAGCTTATAAGAAGGAAGAGAACCAATATAAATGCTTGCTATGTCTAAGAACGCCTTTAATTATGACAGCCCAGTTGAGGTCCAGAGAGGGACAGTTTCTAAAGAACTGAATCAAAATTTAAAGCTACATCTTCTGACTTAAACTCCAATGTTCCTTTACCCTGACAGTAATTTTTGAATGTTGACAGTGTGAACTGCTGACTAGTGATCAAGAATGTCTTGGAATCCCATAGGCTGATACCTGCACAGGTAGAAAGCAAACAGACCTCAACTCGAGTATCATTCCTCATTTTTTTGACAGCAGTCCCCAAAAAAGAATCATTTCATGGCTCCATCTCCTGCTTCCCTGGCTGGAACCACCTGACGGCTAAGGTCTTATTGTTTAGGCATTTCACGCATCCTTATGTGAGAAGTACAAAAGCACCCAGAATAGAGAAGACAGTCTACAACATACCCTCCTGAAGCTCAGTCTTTAGTCAGGAGGCTAAGAGACATACACATTCTGATATTAATGTATAGTGACATCGTGCTTTCACTGACATCATCTCAATGGAGTCTCACAGCAAATTTGTAAGGTAGTCTGAACAGGTGACATTATCCCTATTGTATAAGCGAAGAAACTGAGGTTTAATGGGTTGAGTCACTGGCCCAATGTCACAAAGATAGTGAGTGGCAAAACCTAGCATGAAGCCCAGAGTATGTGGCTCTGCGCTAGTATTTCTCACAGCCCGCTGTAATGACTGTCAGGTTGCTTTTAAGATTATGAAAGTCCTATAATGAATTATCATTCGAATTGAGACCTTGAAGTCTGAAGACGGAATTACTTGGGAAGAAGCATCACAGTATCTTAGAAGAGTGTCCCTCCATGAAGCAGATTTGGGGTCTCATTCCGTTTCTGTACTTACATGAATGGACCGTGTCAGGCAAGTCATTTAACACGTTTGGACCCCAGCTTCCAAATCTATACAATGGAAGGTATAATTGGAGAGAGTATAAAGCCTTTAGTGCCCACTTTACTTGAGAGATTTTCAGAGCAGTCAATGAGACTTTAGAAATAAAAGTGAACTTAAAACATAAAGTGCTTTATAAACCCCAGCATTGCCTGAAACCCTGAGATTGCTTGATGGCCCATTGCGTATATTCACAGGCACTGCCCCAACTGACCCTTACTACAACTCTAGAAATGACAGGCATTCATTCTCCCAATCCACAAATGAGGCAACTACGAAGTGTTATTTTTAACCCCTCGTTTTTTAAGGAGAAAAACTGAGCTTGAGCACATTAAAAAATGTGGCCCAGAGTCAATATGGTATATATTGACCTTGGAATTGGAGAAAAATCTTCTGTCACAAGAGCAGAAGCCACAAACTCAAATACTTTAAGGGTTATGTTACCGATTGTGGAACACATGTGCATGAAATGAGCTGAATAAGATGCCAAATGACCTGGTATTGGAGAGGCAATAGGGAGTGGTGGGGCCTGTAGCAAACTAGAGAGAGCATGGCTCAGTTAAAAGAGAGTGGCAGCAACTCAACTCCAGCCAATTGTTGCCATACAATATTAAGCCCAGGGATTTTAGAACTTCTAGCTAGAAGAATAGAGCCTAGATATGTATATTCCTGTTCAAAATTGCCTCAATTAGAAGATATTAGCAAGTAATTCAAATGCAATACATTTTTGTATTATCACTATACTGGTCTACCTAATAAGGGGACAGTTTGCTTCCTGCTCTCACAAAGTGTTTCAGATTAAGTTATGACCACTTAAGTATGCAAAGACAAAACAGTGTATCAGTAATGCAGTGATTGTGAGCATGTACTTCAGAAACAAATGATCTGGGTTCAAATCCTGGTGTTGACATTAAGTAGTTTAATAACCTCGGGCAAGTCACTTGACTTCTCTATACCTCAGTTTCCCTATCTGTAAAATGGAAGTAATAAGAGTAGTTACTCCTTTCGGTGGTTGTGACTATCAAATGAATTGACATAGGTAAAACAATTAGAACAGTTCCTGACACACAGTAAGAGTCATGTAAATATCAATGCTTATGAAAGCTCTCATCCCAGGATAAGCATCTCCTAGAAAACATCTTCGTCCATGTACCAGATTAATCATATTTATTCTGCAGTTGATATTTATGCCACATGTTCTTTCTGGGTAGAGAAGCCTGAAGTTATTCTGTTTATCCTGATCTTGGAAAAGACAAAGCAGCTCATGTCCCCAGGGATCTAAAAATTTCACTGGGAATGATCACCCAGTGTCTCCAAAACCTCAGCCAGCATTTCTCTATTCACAGCTGCACTGAAGAGCTTCCTTCCTGACTTGTGTCTCCAAAAGGGGATACGATGGCAAGGTCTGTAAGAGGAAGGAAAGGGGACCTTTTTAATTAGCTTTCTCTTTTGAATGACGCCATCACAGATCTGATTCATTTCCATGAATTGAAAAAAAAAAAAAGCAGGGTAGGTGGTAAGCACTCTGTAAGGAATGAATGAAACTGTCAGGAGAGCACAGATTAGAGGAAAGCTGAAGTTGGAGAAAACAGCCATGTGAACTTGGCCCTCCACCATGACCCACGTTTAGGCCAGGAGATGATGTCAAAATCTAAATTTAAAATGGAGGTGGCAAAAGGTTTGCTTCCATGACTGGCAAGGAGAGGCCAAAAGAGAGATGGAAATGTTGGTCTGATTCTCAGTGTTGTAGAAAGTACCAAATGGGCTATCTGGAAACTTTTATGAAAGGGTCTCCTGTTTGCAGATCTAGTTCTGTGATATTCCACAGGAAGATTTTCTGCTTTCAGGTCACCTTATGGGGTGTGTGTGTGTGTGTGTGTGTGTGTGCACATAATACATTTACATGAAAGTTCACAAGCCTGAGGCAGCCTACTAATTGCATGGCATGGTCTTTCCTGCAGACATTTACTCGATTACAAGCCAATGTGCCTCTTTGGAGACTGAAGAACAGGACTCAGATCTATGGAATCTGGAGACAGCACCATTTCTCCACTAGTTTTCATGTTGTAGGCTCAGTATTAATGTCCTTATTACGTTACCTCATCTTTCCTCACGTCAGTCCTTGGAAGTAGATATTAATTCTACACGATAGATGGAGAAACAGGCCCATAGAAGTCTACTAACTTGCCATAGCTACATAGCTACTGAGTGGGATTTTGGTTAGGTCTGACTTCTTCAAAAGCCTATGCTCTTTTTACTGCCCCCATGCGATCTTCAAAAGAATTACTTGATAAACAAGAGGTTTTTGCACACAAGACTATTAACCATTCTCCGAACCGTCACTTCCCTCCATGCCATTGAGTTTCTTTACTTCTGCTGGGAAACTTCTACTGTCATTTTAAGACCTAATTCAAAAATCCTGTCCTCAGTGGAGGTTTCACTGACCTACCATTCCCTCAGCCAGATACCATCTTTGTCATTTCTGGGATGTCACAGCCTATAGTATAGGGCTCAGCTGTGTCAGTGATTATACCAGATAATGGGCAGGAATGGCTTTCTGAAATTTGATGAACCTCGTCATGTCTAGGCCAAGTCATGCTCATCATCGACGTCCAGTCCAGTGCCTGACTCATGGTGTCAACAAACCTATCTTGTATGTGTTTGTAGAAGGAAGAAAGGAAGGAAGGAAGGAAAATCCAAAGGAAGGGAGGGAGGGAGAGAGGCAGCAGGCATACAGACATGATTTCATTTTCATAAGCAAAAGAGACTTAAGTAAGAATCATTACTCTTTTTACTGAAGTAAAAAGTCTTTTAGATTTTGATTCAACAGATTGATTCCTAGTCTAGGCTCCACTACTATACAATAGCTCATACAGAGCATGTATGTATGTATGTATGTATGGACCTCAGTTTCCCTCAACTGACCAGAGTACATTGCTTGTCTCCAAATGTTCGTTAAATATCCTGCAAAGCCTTGCACTCATCAATTCTGCTAACATTTTATTGTATCCTGGCTAAAGTTAACTCAACTCTGGCAGCAAGGAAACCAACTCAGATGGGAGCAGATGGCTTTCATATACGTTATTTGCTCTGTTGTCAGTTTGAATTCTTGCTGTTTGTATTTGTTTAGTTGTAAAGCCTTCCCCAACCCCACTTGAAAAAAAAATGTTTCTATCTGGGTCAACAGGTGTCACTGTTGAGCAGTACAACTATGCCCCCCTACACCCCAACATTTTGGTGCTGAAAACCCTGGCTGCTTACAAGGCCCACCCTCTGCTCAGTCCTGATGTTATCAAGTGAGTAAAATCTATAGTCACTGTGTCAGTTGCCTGAACAGACCTCCAAGGAGCACCAGTATAGATTTTTCTTAATGATCTAATTTCTGAAGGCAACTGTAGACCTTACTACCCAGAAAAGGAGGCAACTAGGAAGAAGAAACCATAACTGTTTCCATTTGCAAGAGGTAGCATTAGTGGAGGAGTCTTGTTGCTCCATTTAGAATGTCTAAACTTTAATGCTTGCACTATCCCAACCAGCTGCCTCTGGTATAATGGACTCAAGCCAGAGGAGCCCCCATAGCAAGTTGGCACAGGAGTGAGATAGGTTGCAGATCACCAAACAGACCAGATTATTAGTTTAGACCATAGATCTTCCAGGACACCCAGAGTTATTCAGGAAGAATTTAAGGGGAAAGTATTCACAGAAAGTAGGTGGGGATGGAGCAAAAGAAATGTGTCAATTGCTACCTGTTTGTTACTCTCAGGCTGATGTGGCCAGGGAGATGTGGAATTGTGTAGAATGGAATGCGATGGAATATGAAATGGTGTGGAATACACTATAGGAATGCAAACAGAATGAAATCAAATGAAATGGACCAGAACAGACCAGGACATAAAACAGATTATTGTGTCAAAATTGTGAAATGAAATACAGAATGCAATAGAATTAGATGGACTTTTTCATTAAATGCTTTGAGACATATAGAGATGTGTTTAATTGGCTTGAAAGTCATTAGCAAATTCAGGAAATTGTCATTATAGTTCCAGGCCAGATGATTTAGCTACATAGGGACCTAAAAGTCTGGTGCTTTTCTTGAGTTATTCTACTTTAAAATTAGCACAAGTGGTCACCTGTCATGGCCCACAACTGGCACTCTGTTGTCACAACTAACATTTATTGCCTCTTTGCTGGACCCTTTGTATGTATTATTTCATTCAATTATTCTATCAGTCAAATGGCTGAGGTCCTATTTTGATCTCCATTTTATAGATGGAGAAATCGAGGCACCAGAAGGTTAAGACAATTGCCCAAGACCACACAGCTGGAAAGTAGTGGAATCAGAATTCAAACATCAGGCAGTTTGGCTTGAGCTCCTACATGCCAAACCACCACACACACTGCCTCTCATCATGCCAGGGGCTCATAGCCTATGACACTTAAATATAGAAATATTAAGATCTGCGTATTCTGTTTCAGCCAAAAAATATTACCTGCCAAAAGGCTGGAAAACTTGGGAGAGTCACTGCTCTGATACAGAAACGATAACACAGCAGCACTTAACTCTTCTGCCGTACTCAACACAACCAACACCACACTGGTCCCTTCTATTTTTAAACAAGGTTTCATTGGAGGCTTCCCTGATCCTATTAAACATTCCTAATCCTGATACTCATTTGCTCAGCAAACACTTCCTAATGGTCTGCAATGAATACAGGCAATCCAATCATTCATTTACTCATTTAACATTTGAACACCTATTCTTTCTCCTTAAGTTTCCTTTCTCTCTCTCTCTCTCTCTCTCTCTCTTTTTTTTTTTTTTTTTTTTTTTTTTTTTTTTTTTTTTTTTGAGATGGAGTATCTCTCTGTCACCCAGACTGGAGTGCAATGGCACGATCTCAGCTCATTGCACCCTCCTCCTCCTGGGTTCAAGTGATTCTCCTGCCTCAGCCTCCCGAGTAGCTGGGACTACAGCCATGCACCACCATGCCTGGCTAATTTTTGTATTTTTATTAGAGACAGGGTTTGCCATATTGGCCAGGCTAGTCTTGAACTTCTGACCTCAGGTGATCCACCTGCCTCGGCCTCCCAAAGTGCTGGGATTACAGGCGTGAGCCACGGCGCCCGACCCTCCCCTTAGGTTTCTAAGAAAGTGGATTCAGTTATTGTAAAAAGATTCTCAGCAGTAATTTTTTAAAAGACAATGCAAGAAAAATGTAGAATTAATAATTAAGTAACTAGGATCTCCCCTAACTGAGATCCTAGAATGCCCATTTTTTAAAATGCCCCACTGAGGCTACTGATAGCTGCCTTAGTTAAGTGTTTACTACTTGAGAGAGGCTGTACAGTCTGCTCACTGAGAGAGACTGCCTGAGCGCAAACCCTGGCTCTAACACTAAATAGCCTTGTCTCCTTGCGTGAGCTACTAAAGCACTCTGTACCTCAGTTTCCTCATCTATTAGATGGAGTTAATAGTATAGCTTGAAAGATAAAACAAGTTAATGTACCTGAAGCACTTTACAGCTTAATACAAATTAAGAATTTCATAATGTCAGCTATTATTATTTTCCAGGCCTTGCATCATGTACTTAGTAGATATTATCTCTTTTTTTAACACTGTGTAACAAGGAGTTTTTAAAAAATAAACTTATTTTTAGGGAATATTTAGATTCACAGCCAAACTGATCAGAAGTTACAGTATTCCAAAATACCCCCTGCCTCCATTCACGCATAGCCTCCCCCATTCTCAATATCCCCTACCAGACGGGTGCGTTGGTTACAGTCAATGAATCTATATTGACACATCATTATCACCCAAATTCCATGGCTTACATTAGGTTTCACTCTTGTACATTCTGTGGGTCTGGACAAATGGATAATGATATGTATCCTTATTATAGTAGCATACAGAATAGTTTCACTGCCATGAAAATCCTCTGTGCTCCTCATATTTATCCCTCTCTCTCCCCAACCACTAGCAATCCCTAATCTTTTTTACTGTCTCTATAGTTTTGCTTTTTAAAGATTGTAACATAGTTGGAATCATATGGTATGTAGCGTTTTCCTGTTCAGATTGGCTACTTTCACTTAGTAAGATGCATTTAAGGTTCCTCCATGCTTTTTCATGAGGCTTTATAGCTCACTTCTTTTCAGTGCTGTATAGTATTCCATTGTCCACCATACCACAGTTTATTTATCCACTCACCTACTGAAGGACATTTTGGTTGCTTTCAAGTTTTGGCAATTATGGTTAAAACTGCTATAAACATCCATGTGCAGGTTTTTGTGTGCACATACCTTTTCAACTCCTTTGGGCAAATACCAAGGAGCATGATTGGTGGATTCTATGGCAAGTGTATGTTTAGTTTCATAAGACACGGCCAAACTGCCCTCTAAAGTGGCTGTACCATTTTGAATCCCCACCAGCAACAAATGAGAGTTTCTCTTGCTCCACATCCTTGCCGGCATTGGTGTTGTCAGTATTCTGCATTTTGGCCATTCTAATAGGTGTGTAGTGGTATCTTATTGTTGTTTTAATTTGTATTTATCTGAAGACATATGATATGGTGCATCATTTCACATGCGTATTTGCTATCTTATATCTTCTGTGGTGCAGTGTCTATTAAGATTGCAGGTCCATTTATAAGTAGGATTGCTGGTTGTATTATTGTTGAGTTCTTTGTATATTGTGAATAATAGTTCTTTGTCAGATGTGTCTTTTGCAAATATTTTCTTCCAGTCTGGCTTTTCTGCAAATTCCTTGACGTTGCCTTTCATGGGGCAGACATGATTAATGTTAATGAAGTCCAGTTTGTTAATTATTTCACAGTTTGTACCTTTGGTGTTGCATATAAAAAATTATCACTATACCCAAGGTCATCTAAGTTTTCTTTATGTTATCTTCTAGGTGTTTTATACTTTTATATTTTAATTTAGGTTTACATTCATTTTGAGTTAATTTTTGTAAAGGGTATGAGGTCTATGTCTAGACTGAGTTATTGCATGTGAATTTTCAGTTGTTCCAGCACCATTTGTTGAAAAGACTATCTTTGCTCCATTGTAGTGCATTTGCTCGTTTGTTGATTATCAGTTGACTGTATTTATGTAGGTCTGTTTCTAGGCCATCTATTCTGTTCCATCTATCTATTTTCCTATTCTTTTACTAATATCATGCAGTCTTTGTAGTAAGTTTTGAAGTTCAGTAGTAATAGTCCTGCAACTCCATTCTTCTTCATTATGGCTATTCTGTGTATTTTGCCACTCCATATAAACTTTAGCATTAGTTTGTGGATATCCACAGAATAATTTTTTGAAATTTTGATTGGGATTGCATTGCATCTATAGATCAAGTTGAGAAGAACTGACATCTTGACAATATTGAGTCTTCCTATCCATGAGCATTGAATATCTCTCCATTTATTTAGTTCTTCTTTGATTTCTTTCATTAGAGTTTTGTAGTTTTTCTCATATGTATCTTGTACATATTTTGTTAAGTTTATACGTAAGGATTTCATTTTGGGGGTACTAATGTAAATAGTTTCATTTTTAATTTCAAATCCCTCTTGTTCATTGCTTGTATATATGAAAGTAATTGACCTTTGTATATAAATCTCATATCCTGAAATCTTGCTATAATCATTTACTAGTTTCAGGATTTTTTTGTTGTTGATTATCTTGAATTTTTTTGCATAAAAAATCATGTCATCTGCAAACAAACACAGTTTTTGTTCTTATTAATATAACTTTTTTTTTTTTTTTTGCTTATTGCACTAGCTAGGACTTCCAATATGATGTTGAAAAGCAGTGGTGAGAGCACACATGTTTGCCTTGTTCTTACTCTTACTGGGAAGGCTTCTAGTTTTTTACCATTAAGTATGATTTTAGTTGTAGGTTTTTAGAGATACTCCTTAACAATTTGAGGAAGTTACCTTCTATTTCTAATTTACTGAGCATTTTCATTGTGAATGGGTGCTGGATTTTGTTAAATTTTTTTTTTCTACATCTACTGATATGATAATGTGGGTTTTTTTCTTGAGTCTGCTAATGTGATGGATCACATGAATTGATTTTCAGATGTTCAGCGTGGCTTGTATACCTGAGATAAATTCCAATTAGTCATGGCATGTAATAATTTTCATACATTGTTGAATTCAATTTGCTAATACTTTGTTGAGGTTTTTGCATCTAATTCATCAGATACTGAACTCTGATGTGTCTGTACCTCTGGACTGTGAACTTCATGCCTGCTTCTCAGGTTTCTTCCACTTCCCCTTTATGTGGGACAAGATAGCTGAAGTGGGCTGGAGTTGGGTTTTCTCCTCCTCCATTTGGAAGGCTGGAGCTTGCTGGAGTTGAATGTTTCTTTTCCTCAGGTCAGTTAGGTTCTGATAAAACCCTAGTGGGTCAGGCTCTGGTTAGATAGCTTCCCCTGAGGGCAGACCCTGTTTAAAAAAAAAAAAAAGAATGCATTGCTCTATTTCAAAATGCTTCCTTTTTTTCTCCTCTTGCCAAAGCATGAAGAAATTTTTCTCAGATATTCAATGTAAGAATGTATTAGAGCTCCCAGAGGTAAAACTCATAAAAGTATGGTACCCCCTATTTCTGGATCCTCTGGGAGATTTATCTCTGACTTGTTGACACTGAGCCTCCAGAAATAAATCAATGTATAGTTCAGGTTTTCCCACCCTGGCACTGGTTCCAATGGATGTTTCAGCCCATAGGTTTCTGCTCCAGTAAGTTGTGATTCTCTTTATCTGCCCATCTGTCCCTCCAATTCTGGGGGCAGTAGTTTCCCTTGTGATCTTCCTTCACTTATGTATCTAAGAAGAGGTGTTGATTTTTTTTTTTTTTTTTTTTTTACCATTTCTTCAGATATTTACTTATTTTTACGATGGAGTGGGGACCTTCAAGCTGCTTCTATGTCAAACTAGAAACAAGAAATCCCTGGCATTTTTAATCATGATAACCATCCTATGAAGTAGATGTTATCATAATTTCTACCAGTTTACAGGTATGAAAAATCAGGTACCAAGAAATTAAGTAATCAGCCCAAAGCCTCGAAGTTAGTAGGTAATAGAACTGAGTTTCAAATCCAAGCCAGTCCAACTCAGAAGCCAGTGCTCTTAACCATTATGCAATAATATCTCCTTTTCAAGCTGTTTGGAGGTCTAATAGAGTATAGGGAAGAACATCCAGAAGTTGGGCAGAAATGAAGGGTTTCAAGTGGTCCTGAAAGAAGGAGGGTCATGAAAACAGGAGAGGAGTACGTGGGTAGAAAGTGGTGAACTTCAGGCAGAAAAATATAAAAACCACTAGGCCATCAAAGAAATGTGCCAGCTCTTCCTGGAAATAGCTCATAGCTTCCTGAGGGCCCCACCCAGAAAACCACATTTAACTTCCTCCTCTACTTAATCTATACCTGCTGTTGCCTCCTGTCTTTCTCCTACCACAGCTCAATTTAGCCTTTTCTGATTTACCAACTACCGCCATGCCTACATGACAACTAGGTACTAAGGAAGATCATAGAAATTAGTGCTTCCAGAATGGCCCTGCAATATTGGCCTATCTAATGTGATGACACCCTGGTCCAAGCCACTGTCTTCTCATTCCTGATCTCTAGTCATTTCCTAGCTAGTTCCCCTCATTTACACTACTCCTCCCCAATCTGTTATCCAACCTATAGACAAAGTGAGCTTCCAAATCATAAATCTGTTTATCTCACTGTGTTGTATAATGTAATGCTTGCTTTTAATCATTCTTAGATCACATCCAAATCCTTAACAAGCGGCATCTTGTGCAAGGTCTTTGTGGGGAGAGGGGACGTGGTTAGCAGGAGAACAGAAAACAAAAGGGACAGTGGAGGATATGAAATTGGAAAGTTACAGGGTCCAGCATCTTTCAACATTAGCACTCATCGAGATTTGTGATTTTAGCCTCCATTGAGAAATTCTTTGGTTCATGTCAGTAAGGGACAACCTCATTCATTCTGAGGTTCATATGAAAGCTTTGGAGTCATCTTTGAGTTCTCTCTTCCTTTTACACTCAGAATTTGATCTTTCTGTATATGTGACTGCTTAACCTTCAGAATATCTTAACCAACATTGCTGTCAGCAGCCTGGTCCAAACCACCTACTTCTTACATGGAAAATCATCACAGAGGCCTTTCTAATGATATTGCTGCTTCCCGCTGGTCTCATACAGTCTGGTCTCCATATGCTAGACAAAGCAAATCTTTTAACACCTAAGTCAGACCACGTGACTCCTCTGTCCAGAACTTTCTAGTATATTATCATCTCACTCAGAGTAAAATTGAAAATCTTCACCAGGGCACACAGGGCTCTACTCAAAGCTGCCCACTGCTCTCTGCTCCCATACCTTGTCTGATGTCACTTCCCTTTTTCTCTCCACTCCAGTGCACTGCTCTGTTTCTTGCTTCTCAAACACTTTAAACATAATCTTACGTTTATATCCTTGCTGTTCCTTCTCAGAATATCCTGTTCCCAGATATCCACACAACTTTCTTTCCAGTTTCCTTCAAGTCTCAGTTCAAACGTCACTTTATCAAAGAAAACATCCCTGATCATCCTGCCTAAAATCATCCCCCTCATTGCTCCTTTTCCCATTTTTCTGCTTTAATTTTCCCTTTGTCATATCCTACCACCTGGCACATCATTATTTTGTGTCTGTTGCATACCTCCCCAACCTACCCCAGTACGATGTAAGCTGTAGAAGTCAGGGACTGTATCTGCTCATTCTCTACTGTATCCTTCATTTTAAGAATCTTCCCTGTTATGGTCAGGTGTGGTGGCTCTGGCCTGTAATCCCAGCACTTTGGGAGGCCAAAGCGGGTGAATCACGAGGTCAGGAGATCAAGACCATCCTGGCCAACATGGTAAAACCCCGTCTGTACTAAAAATACAAATATTAGCTGGGTGTGGTGGCGTGTGCCTGTAATCTCAGCTACTCAGGAGGCTGAGGCAGGAGAGTCACTTGAACCAGGGAGCTGGAGGTTGCAGTGAGCCAAGATCACACCACTGCACTCCAGCCTGGCGACAGAGCGAGACTCTGTCTCAAAAAAAAAAAAAAAAAAGAAAAAGAAAAAGAAAAAGAAAAAAAAATCCCTATTACATAGAGGGTGCTTAATAAATATTTGTTGTCAATAAGTGAACATCTGTCAACTTTAAGAAGCTACAGCTTCATAAGACTAGTGTTGTTCTTCATTAGTCCCCAGTGCATGGCAGAGTCTGGCTCGTAAAAGACACTTAAAATATTAATAGAAGAGTGAATGAACAAACAATTAGGGTAGCTTATTGACTGTGAGATTAGGATCCTAAAACATGTAGTGAAAGGGTCTGGAAATGTGAGGCAGGGTGATCTGCCACTTATGAAAGTCATTTGAGAAGAACAAGTCAATACCCCATTTTTAGAGGCCCAAGGTTAGATTCTGGGCTGGAGGATAGACACAGGGTTGAGGGAACATCCTGGAAGTCAGAAGTGTGGCAAAGTTGGGCCTGTAGGAGTGAGCACTTGATGCTTTATCCCAGGCATTAGAGCCTTTGAGCTCTCTCTGGCCTCTGTTGAGGATTAACGTTAGAAACAGGTAGGAGGAAGTCTCCATTGAAGTGTCAAGGGCTTCCATGCAGCTGGAGAAGCTGAGCAGTGCAGAGGCTGGGAAGGGCAGTGTCTACGTATGAGGCATTTCAAAGGTAGATTTTTGTTTTCCCAGGGAAGTTTTTACTTGGGTGGTCAGGGGGACTGTTAGTCCATGGAGAGTTTCCTGGCTTGAACTGAATGTGGATCCAATTCTTCTAAAGAGGCACTGTGCCTTCCAACATGTTTTATTTCAGTCAGTGCAGGCACAACTGTAGTGCCACATTTTGCTGACCCACCTGAAATGCAAATAGGAAGAGCCTGCTTTGCTTCAGAGGCTGCCTCCCCTCCTACTCTGCAAGAAGCCAATCAATAATAATTTTACTGAAGACACTAGGTTCCAAGGGACTGAATCTGAAGAGATGTCTTGATATAATGAGGAAAAGTAAATGCAGGGTGGAGGAGATGCCATTCAAATTTAAAAGAACATAAACAATGAGTTATCTGTGCTACATATCTGAGAGGCAGCGTGATGGGAAGGAAAGAAAGCGAGCTGAGCACTCCAGACCAAGCCTTACTCCAGAACCTACAGAATGTGGGGCTTTGAAATGGCACTTAAGATTTCTGAGCCTTTTTGATCCAAAAAATATTGTTTCCTATATGCTTCTTAAAACTCAATCAAGAGGTTAATAATATTTGCATAGTCTTTTTTGAAATACTCACATGAATTTGTTAATGTAATCTTCTCATTCATTCTACAGAGTAGAAATTAGTGTCATTCTCATTTTATAGAGGAGGAAAGTGAAGATTTAAAAGTTGCAGGAGCCTACCCCAGCCCTGGTGGTATTGTGGCAACCCAGCCACTCAGCTGTCCTCCTCTCAGAGTTTTCTGCTGTGGAAACCATGCCCCAGGGAGCATTAACTATATAGAAAATAAACTAACACCATAAATAACCGGAGAAACCCCAAATATCTCTAAATGTGGAACTCTCTAGTAAGAAACTGGGATTGCAGGAATGTCTGAATCCTACCCCATTTCTCAACAACCCCTCTATGAGACATCTGGGAAAATTCATGCTTGAAGATGAAGGAGAAAAGATAAACAAAGGTCTGGAGTTTTCTGAGCTAGATTGATGTCCCAAAGTCTTAGTAAACTGAACATAAATGGCCCAACTAATAGACTAGAGGGGCTCTCCAATTCTCAGTTTTCTTACCAAACCACAGAAGAGTTGCAGAAGTGTAGAAGAACACACACACATGCACTCATACACACACACAGAGAGAGAAAACACATACACACACAGAGACACAGAGAGAGAGAGAGAGAGAGACTTCTAGAAGGGCTTTTGTCATAAAGAATGGAAGGAGAGAGCAGAGATGCCCACAGGTAGATAACGTCTCAACAACTGTTGCTCCCATTTAATAGTCAAACTGAGCACTCCACAGGGCAAGGTTAGGGTGAGGTGAGCAAGGCCCCTCAGGTGAAAATTTTACAGAGGCATGGATTCTCAGATTTGTGACACCTGCAGGGTCAGCACCTGCGAGTGGGTGCTTCTGGAAATGTTGCACCCTGTAAGCCTCACTTACATTACCCTAGTCCCAGGTCTGCAGTCAGTATCCTAAAATCAAAACAATTTACCAGTAAATTCTGCTCTTACGGAGGATCTAGGTGAGAAGAGGTGTGGGAACCTGTATCTCCCCACAACCCTAAGCATGGACCTTCCTATTGCTTTGCATCTGCCATTCCTCTAGACTCTCAGTCCTTCTCAAACTATACTGCACCTGGGGATCTTGTTAAATTGTATTCTGATTCAGTAGGTCTTGGGTAGGGCCTAAGATTCTAAATTCTAACAAGCTTCCAGGTAATGTTGATTTGTGATGGTCCACTTACCACTCTGAGCAGCAATGCCTAGAAATGATGGTTCTTCAAATCCAAGTGATAACCCATAGTAACTAATTCATTAGCTTAGTTCTGCCGTAAAGTCAGAACAAAGCAAGGAGAAGCAGAACCTCTGCAGTGAATGGGGGAATTTCTGAGGGTCACTTGAAAGCACAAACTCAAGAGCCTGAAAGAATAATAAATACATAAGCTTCTGGATATTTGCAGAAATGTAATAAAGTTGTAAGATTCAGGGGCTTATATAAGGTTGGCTTAAACCAAGAAAATTATGCTTGTTTCATACTGCTTCCATTCCAAACGGCTTCTTTCCAGATAGATAGACCTGTCCTCCTAAAAAATCTAGTCATCTCATAGAAAGAATCAAATGGCAAATTGAAGCTTTTAGGTACTGTCTTGGATCATTTTGTATTGTGAGAAAAGAATACCTGAAGCTGAATAATTTATGAAGAAATGAGGTTTCTTTGGTTCACAGTTCTACAAACTATAAGAAGCCTGGCACCAACATCTGCTTCTGATGACACCCTCAGGCTGCTTCCACTCACAGTACAAGGCAAGGAAAGGCTGGTGTGAACTGAACACATGGTGAGAGAGGAAGCAAAAGGGAGGGGGGACAGGTGCCAGGCTCTTTTTAACCACCAGTTCACTTGAAAACTAATGAGTGAGAACTCACTCACTTCTCCTCCCACTCCAGGGAAGGCATTAATATATTCATGAGGAATCTGCCCCCACGAACTGAACACCTCCCATTAGGCCCCCATCTTCAAAATTAGGATCCAATTTCAACATGAGGTTTAGGGGGACAAACATCCAGACTATAACAGACACCTTTGCACATGCATCAACTCTGCATAATTCCTGATATCTTATGGGTGCAAATAAAGTGACTCAACATTGATTTAGCTACCATTTTCAAAAGCATCCATAACATTAAGCACAAAAATTTATACCATTACAGAAATAATTTATATTGCATTTATATCTTCTTATTCAAAATTCCTTATTTTCACATGATGTTGTGCTTGGCAACCTAGAAGGACATGCAAAACACACACACACACCACACACACACATATACACATGTACAAACACATGCACACACACACACCACATACAGCACGTACAGACATAACACACACACACACCCATACACACACACATATGCACACACATATACCACACACATACACACACACCCCACACACAAAAGCATATCTACAGCCAGAGGAAATCCTTGACAAATTGATAAGACATTTAAAGTTTTTGAAAACAATTTTATATTGACAAATAGGACAAAAGAGTATTGAGTAGCTGCTACGTAAGAAATATCATGTGAAACATGGTAAATCATGTTAGATCAAAAGTATCATTTACTTCTATACCCCCAATTCCCAGGAAAATGTTTCATATACAGCATGCAGTTCATTTCTATTTTAATGTGTATAAATAAATTGTTGGGAAAAAAAAACAGAGAAAGGGAAATGCCATGGTAATGATTCCATCTTAAAGCAGTATTTTAGCCAGGATTAGGGGAGGAAAGACCAGGAACAATCTCTACCAGTGGGAGCTGGAAAGAGCAGATCAGGGAACAAGTTTTCAAGTAAAGCTTGAACATTTAAGGCAAAACTTTAGTCTTGGTGAAATAAAATCTGGGACAGGAAGTGAGAGAAGAGTCCAATTATTTTGGCCAGGCCAGTTTGAAGGGCATCAAGGAAAACCTTCAGAGCAGTCAACATTCCACCATTCAGTGTTGACACCAGATACAGCAGGAACTAGCCATGGGCAGGAAACCATTCTTGATTTGGCCATTGCTGGCTAGGGTTCCATGCAGACAGCTTAACCTTGCCAAGTAGACCTGGAGCTGCTAATTTTCTCCCTTGTGCTATCTAGGTTTCCTATATATTTTGCCTCCTTGATCCACTAGAACATGGGCTCCATGAGGGCAAGAATGCCTCTTTTATTATACTAGCATCAAGAAAAGTGCCTGGCAATGGAATATTATGCAGCCATAAAAAAGAACGAACTCCTGTAATTTTCAGTAACATGGGTAAGCTTGGGGGACATTATGTTAAGTGAAATAAGCCAGGCATAGAAAGATGAATATTGCACATTCTCACTCATATATGGGAGCTAAAAAAGCTGATCTCATGGAAGTAGAAAGTGGAATGGTGCTTACCAAAGGCTGATAGGGGAGGCAATAAAGAGGCTTGTTAGTTACAAAAATACTGTTAGAAAAAATAAGTTTTATGGTTCAATAACACACTAGGGTGATTATAGTTAATAATAATTTATTGTATATTTCAAAATACCTAGAAGAGAAGACTTGGAATGTTTTCCATACAAAAAAATGATAAATATTTGAGATGATGGATATCCTAGTTACCCCTATTTGATCATTATATATTATATGCATGCATCAAAATATCACACGAACTTCATAAATATGCAGTTATTATGTATCAACAAAAAGAAGAGTGAAACAAAATACGTACTCAATAAATATTTACTGCATGAATAAATAAATGAAGTAGAAAAATTAATGAACGCATGAATGAACTGAATGGACAGAAGCTTTGTGGGAGGCTTAGAGTACTTCACTTTGAATCAGGAATGATGATGCAGAGTATCAATATATGAAGTCCGGCTTCAGAAGAGATTACAAATAATTGAGAAAACATTGCAGAAACATAAGAAAGGTTAAATAAAGATACGAGAATTAACTAGCTAAGTAATAATTTCAGAAAACGATAAACATTTTTTGCATTTGAAGTCATGTCATTTGATTAGGAAATGAATGTAGAAAAAGAAAGGACAGAGACATGTGGAGTGGCCACCACAACATTTTTAGAGATGAGGTTTGATAATACTTTTTAAAAAATTTCATGGATCATCAAGATCTTTTCCAAAGAGTCAAAATCATGAAGATTAAAACCACAAGTGTTTATTGTCTGATGATGTTATCAACCTTGATTTAAAATTTGCATGGAAATGCCATCAAAAAGGCTATCTTAAAGACGTATGTCTGGGCCAGCCTAGCTGAAGATATTCCTGAGATTTATAGATTCTTTAAAGTCAAGCAAACTATTCCAAGATACAAAGAAGCTTAAGATAGGAGGAGAAATGATATCTCAGCAGCACTCTCTCTCTGAGCCCAGGTCTCCTTACTTCTGGCTCTATAGGCATCAGAAGTTATCTAGAAAGTTGCTCAGCTTTGCTCTGTGTAAACACCTTGGGCTAAGTGACCCTCCCACATCTTTGTTTTACATTTATAAAAGAGAGGGTGTGATTAGTTTTTGTAGGCAGCAATTGGCAGAAAGTGGGTCAGTTGGTAAGAATTCTAATCAGTCACCTCAGAGGCAGTGAAAATGTCTCATGCTCAACCCAAAGATGGGAACTTTCTTTAATAACACAAAATTTAATTTGTTGTGGCCCCTTACGATGTCTCCAGGCATGTGTGATATCAACTTGGAAGAGGGGGTGAATTACTGGGACTTTTTCTTTAAAAAGGCACAGGGAAGCATAAAGACATTATCAATTTCTCTTTATGGGTAACGGCATGTTTTTAAAATAATTTCTTAGTTGCTTCTTACTAAATCCTTTATGTTGATCTGTTAAAACTTAAGACGATATAGAAGTCATATTCATCTGATAGAGGAGAATTATTGCACATAACTTTCAAGTCATACATAGCTAGTGACTACATCATCCTGATGTTTCCCTCTTCTATGGACAAGAGAAAGTTTCTTTCTTCTGATTAGGAGAAATTGGTCATGAGGACTCAATAAACACAATAATAAAACAAAGCTATGTTATTGTCCTCTCGGTTCTTCAATGTGAAAGAAATAAAAGATAACTTATTAGGAGCTAATGTTGATAGAAATCATTTCATTACCAAGATATGGAAAAGCAAATATATGAATAATTCCTTAATTAGAATTACACATTGCTAGAAAGTTTGAGAATCCTGTGATTGAATTTTCACATCAAGTCGGTCTGAAATTACACAATAGTACTCAATCTCATAAAAGATAATAGTACAATAGTGCTCAATAGTACAATAGTATTCAATCTCATAATTTCAGACCAACAACCATCAGGTTGGTCTAAAATTACACAACAGTACTCAACTCATAAAGATACTAACAGCAAAATTTGGCTACAGAAGAATAGAAATAAGCATGTATGGTTTTGCTGTGACTAGTAATTAATAAGGGATAGTGAAGAAGATATGTACTTTTATCTTTAATTTCTCTAAAACCATTCATACATGTAGACATGTAGAGTTTCACATACATATGCAGCTATTCCTGCACACCTGTATATATAATCTTTATAATTATTAAAACTATAATTAGCTATAGAAGTTCAGTTTTAGTATTAAAGTTTACATTTTGAATTTTAAGAGATAGCAAGTAAAAAGGCATATCAACCTTTTCAAGTTGCCATGAAAAACGAATGAATGTATGAATGAACAGCTATTATTCAAAGATAGCGACCACAAGTGAGGCCCTCATTGCCACCTGGTGGCAGCATACCCTAATTGAAGAATTAGTTTTTAAGTGAAATTGAGAAGCCTACACACATCAAGTGACGAAAGCCACATCATGTGAGATATATGACACACATGAGATAGTAGAGGGTCACAACCCCTGGTAATTTGAATGCAATACTTCTATTTTTATTTTCTACCTCAAGTAAAGGGGAGTAACACAACTCGCTGGTCACCACGGAGCATACTTTGGTTCCAGGCTGGATTCCCCACAGGCGATATCTAAGAGTGCTCATTTAATGAGCCACAAAGCTATTTTACCCATAAGGTTGCCTGAAGCCTATTCAGTTGCCATATTGACTAAAAATGTTTTTTAAAAGTTTTATTATGTCATTCTATAGGCAGAGTGTAGTGAAAATAACATTGGTTATCTATCTAGATCAGCAGCGTGTTCTAGGAATACCTATCCTTTACTTCTCAAAAATTCTCTGTAGTTCAACGAATTTGTGCACAAAATTATTTACAAAAGATTATTTTATTAAATTAATCCCAACACCCAGGCCACAATTCAGACCAATTATACAGAATCTTTGGGAATGAAAATAAGCATTGATATTTTTGTTAACATTCCAATTTCCAGCCAGTGTTGAAATCATTGAACTGGAGTAAAGGCTGAAACATAGGCCAAGGAAAGATAATTTTCCTATTTAAAATTAAGCAAATTTACAGCAAAGATCAATATAAAATCCAAGCATATATAAAATATACGAAACAAAAAAATGCCATCAGCGTCTATCCTTCAGTAATGAAAAATTACTCTTTCCGTTATTGAAGAGCAGTGGAAAGTAAACTAGCTTTAGCTGATAGCTTACTGTGGAGGAGCTTTCTATTTACATTTCATGTAAGAACAATGTATTTAATCTTCCCCCACATCTTCACCCATATGGTAAGCAGACTGTATTATCCCTGTGCCCCTTACCGTTTCAGAAACTGAAGCAAAAATTGCAAGTTTTAAATAGCATAGCATGGATTTAAACTTGACTGTGTGACTCCATATCTTCCGTGACGGCTTGCTGAATTCAAATTGTTTGAGAAAGAGAATAGCAGCCATCAGACATCCAAGGATCTCCCTTGATTCATGAACTGGATACAAGAACTGGAATAAAGAGATACTTTACTTCTTTACAAGCCTTACAAACCACTAAGGCCAAGGGCCAAAGTCTTAACAGTAGCACTGTACCCTGATTCTAAGCTTGCAGTTGTAATTGATTCAACAGTAGGAATTTTCACTAGTACTTTACAGGTTTAGAGAGAGAAACTCGGTTAAATGATGCATCTGACTTTCCCTGGTGTGTTTTCTACTTGTTTACCCGCTGGCCTACTAAAAGAAATCTACTTCAAATGCAAAAAAGGTAGAAGGTCAGCTGATTAGAAGTTAAATAAGTCAAAGGCAAATTTTCAATGGAAAATCTTGGTAGAAAGAATGAATTTTTCAGCCATAATACAGACTACCCCAGTAGTTTCAAACTGAGGTCAGTCATGGTAGCTGGTTCACAGTGTCCTCTACTTTGGACTTCCCCCAGACACCTGAGCTGTTTCAGTTTTGCCTCCTGGGTATCTTCGTGATTTAATCAGTCAAATAGTAAAATAGGATTTACTCAGCTTCTACTCAGCCTCTACTTTTTTTTTTTTTTTTTTTTTTTTTTTTTTTTTTTTTTGAGACAGACTCTCACTCTGTCACCCAGGCTGGAGTGCAGTGGCGCGATCTCGGCCCACTGCAAACTCTGCCTCCTGGGTTCAAGCCGTTCTTCTGCCTCAGCCTCCCGAGTAGCTGGGAGTATAGGCGCCCCCCACCATACCTGGCTAATTTTATTTTGTATTTTTAGTAGAGACGGGGTTTCACCGTGTTAGCCAGGATGGTCTCGATCTCCTGACCTCGTGATCCACCAGTCTCGGCCTCCCAAAGTGCTGGGATTACAGGCATGAGCCACCGCGCCTGGCCAGCTTCTACTTATGTGTGCTTAATGTAGGTCCCTTCCACCATAAGTTTGCGCCTGGTGAAAAAAAAAAAAAACAATATATGCACATGTGCAAGTCTATTCATGCCACTTCTGAGCTCAAAATCTCTACAGTGACTTTCTCTTGCTTTTAAAGAAAAAAATTGAACTCACAGCTGAGAATGCTAGCTCATGCCTATAATCCAAACACTTTGGGATGCTGAGGCAGGAGGATTGCTTGAGCCCAGAAGTTTGAGACCAGCCTGAGCAACATGGTAAGACCCTGTTTCTACAAAAAATAAAAAAATAAAAAATTAGCTGAGTATAGTCATCCACACCTGTAGTCCCAGCTAGTCAGGAGGCTGATTGCTTGAGCTCAGGAGGTCGAGGCTGAAGTGAGCTTTAATTGTGCCACTGCATGACTGCAGCCTAGGCAATAAAGAAAGACTTTGTTCCAAACAACAATAAAAAGATGAGTTTTTTGACAGATTCTAAGGCACTGCTTTTAAACTTGGGCCTTGCCTAGCCCTCTGAAGTCTTCTATTTCATCATCTTTCTTTCAGTTCTCTAAAAGTTTATTCTTCCCTCCTCAGGACCTTTGCCTATATCTTTCCCTCTTTCTAGAATTCAGTCCCAGCTTCCATACTTCTCTCAGGGTATCAATAACTGACTGCCATGTAACATGCCAACCCCAAACTCAATATCTTATAACCACAGCTGTCTTATTAGCTCATGGTTCTATGGCCAGCAATTTGGGCTAGGATCAGCAGGATGGTTCTTCTGTTATTGCCTGGAATCACTTTTACAGCTGCAGATATTTGGCATCTGTAGTGGGGCTGAATAATCTAAGATGGCCTCACACACTTGTTGCAGGCTGCCAACTGGTTGGACTCAGGGGACTCAGCTGCAACAGTTTTTCTCTTTTCTACCAGCCTCTCATCCACTAATAAACTAGACTAGACTAGACTTCTTCAACTGGCAGTCTCAGAACAATATTCCAAGGGAGCAAGAGCAGAAACTTCCACTTTATCTGTTGGACACTGCAAGTCAAAGGCCAGTCCAGATTTAATGCATGGGGAAAGCAATTCTACCTCTTGGTGGATAAGCTGGTCATCTTTTATATACCACACCTGGCTAACTAACACTGACACTTCAGATGTCAGTTCCCACATCTCTTCTATAGGAGAACATTACTCTGAATCATCAGATATGATAAAATCCTATTATATGCTCTCAAATCACCCTGTTCATTTTCCTTATAGCATTGGTTTCATTTTATGAGCAAATTTTTGTGTGGTTATTTGATTAAATCTGGTTTCCCTCCTGAACTGTGAACTCCATAAGGGCAGGGACAAAGTCTGTATCTTCAGTGTCTACCATAAAGTAGGGCCCAGCATCAGGATTCCATAAGTGTTTGTTGACTGAACACATGAATGTGAAACTAAGCTGGGAGGAAAGTGGTTTAGAAAGTTACTCTACCACTTCCTAGTTGTGGGACCTTCATTAAGTTACATAACCACTTTGTTATTCAGCTTTCACATAAACAAGCTGAGTGTATTCACACATAGTAGGTGCCAATAAATGCCCTTGAAAGCAATATGAGGTTAATCACTTAATAGTGAATGAAAATTGTATATTTTATCTTCATATATTTTTGGTGCATGAGAAATCACAGATAAACAGGAAATTGTTAACTCCTATGTTGATTAATATTGGCACATTTATAAATACTGTTCTAACTACTCTTGTATCATTCATTGTATTAGTCCATTTTCACACTGCTGATAAAGACATACCTGAGACGGGGCAATTTACAAAAGAAAGATGTTTAATTGGACTTACAGTTTCACATGGCTGAGGAAGCCCCACAATCATGGCAGAAGGCAAGGAGGAGTAAGTCATGCCTTACATGGATGGCAGCAGGCAAAGAGAGAGAATTTGTGCAGGGGAACTCCTCTTTTTAAAACCGTCAGATCTCATGAGACTTATTCACTATCACAAGAACAGCATGGCAAAGACTTGCCCCATGATTCAATTGCCTCCCCCCAGGTTCCTCCCACAACATGTGGGAATTCAAGATGAGATTTGGGCAGGGACACAGCCAAACCATATCAGTCATGTATGTATAAACAGGGGCAGAGCAAAATAATGTATAGATTCAATGCTACTTCCATCAAGCTCACATTGACTTTTTTTGCAGCATTAGAAAAAAACTACTTTAAATTTCATCTGGAACCAAAAAAGAGCCCATATAGCCAAGACAATCCTAAGCAAAAAGAACAAAGCTGGAGGCATCATACTACCTGACTTCAAACTATACCACAAGGCTACAGTAACCAAAACAGCATGGTACTGGTACCAAAACAGATATATAGACCAATGAAACAGAGACCTCAGAAATAACACCACACATCTACAACCATCTGACCTTTGACAAACCTGACAAAAACAAGCAATGGGGAAAGGACTTTCTATTTAATAAATGGTGCTGGGAAAACTGGCTAGCCATATGCAGTAAACAGAAACTGAACCCCTTCCTTATACCTTATACAAAAATTAACTCAAGATGGATTAAACCCTTGAATGTAAAACCCCAAACCATAAAAACCCTAGAAGAAAACCCAGGCAATACCATTCAGGACACAGGCATGGGCAAAGACTTCATGACTAAAGCATCAAAAGCAATGGCAACAAAAGCCAAAATTGACAAATGGGATCTAATTAACTAAAGAGCTTCTGTTCAGCAAAAGAAATTATCACCATAGTGAACAGGCAACCTATAGAATGGGAGAAAATTTTTGCAGTCTACCCATCTGACAAAGGTCTAATATCTAGAATTTACAAGGAACTGAAAACAAATTTACAAGAAAAAATCAAGCAACCTCATCAATAAATGGGCAAAGGATATGAACAGATACTTCTCAAAAGAAGACATTTATGTGGCCAACAAACATATGAAAAAAACTCATCATCACTGGTCATTAGAAAAATGCAAATCAAGACCATGATGAGATACCATCTCACACCAGTTAGAATGGCAATTATTAAGACGTCAGGAAACAACAGATGCTGGTGATACTGTGGAGAAATAGGAATGCTTTTACACTGTTTGTGGGAGTGTAAATTAGTTCAACCATTGTGGAAGACAGTGTGATGATTCCTCAAGCATCTAGAACCAGAAATACCATTTGACCCAGCAATCCCATTACTGGGTATATACCCAAAGGATTATAAATCATTCTACTATAAAGACACATGCACAAGTATGCTTATTGCAGCATTAATTACAATAGAAAAGACTTGGAACCAACCCAAATGCCCATCAATGATAAAGAAAACATGGCACATGGCATATACCATGGAATACTATGCAGCCACAAAAAATAATGGGTTCTTGCCCTTTACAGGGACATGGATGAAGCTGCAAGCCATAATTCTCAGCCAACTAACACAGGAACAGAAAACCAAACACTGTGTGTTCTCACTTATAAGTGGGAGCTGAACAGTGAGACCACAAGGACACACAGAGAGGAACATCACACCCTGGGGCCTGTTGAGGGGTGGGGCCCGTTGAGGGGTGGGGCCCAAGGGGAGGGAGAGCATTACGACAAATACCTAATGTATGTGGGACTTAAAACCTAGATGATGGGTTGATAGGTGCAGCAAACCACCATGGCACATGTAACAAACCTGCAGTTCTGCACATGTATCCCAGAACGTAAAGTAAAATAATAATAATTTAAAAAAAACAGGACAGAGGTAAAATGGTAAAAAAAATAAAATAAAATAAAAGACAGGAGCCTGAGGTCAGCCACCAACAGTCTTTGTAACCCTCAGGTGACACATGTCTTTTTTTCTCATAGGTGGAGAAAATTTCCAGGGTTAATCTACTATCTTGCCAAAAATACCCATGATTTGTCAGTTAATCCCCTGATATTCTTTGTGCTGGAAAATCTGTCAGAATGACCAAAAAGGCTTACATTCTACAGTCTATGAGAAACAAAACCACTGGGGTAGACTGAAATGAAATACAGTCATTAGTAGTAAGTTTGAGGTTGACTGCTCTTTAAAAAAAAGAAACAGTTTTTTCTTCTTCTGTTTTTCCAGTAGTGTCACTCTTCAGGGGCCCCTCTTTACTTTGTACTCTTTGACAGTCAGAAATATACCTACCCATTTCCGATTTCCTGCTGTTGTGCTTGAAATATGGATTTCACATATTTAGGGTAATCACTTCATCAGTAAATTTGGCCTTCATAAGTTAAAAACACTCAAATTTTAGAAACTCAATGTTCTGTGGGTTACAAATGACTGCCCACCATGCTGTGGGGCATGACAACCTTTTGTAGTTTCTGAAATACGAAGTACTATTTTTTCTTTAATGCATTCTCTCTTTTTAGTTTCTCCATCCTGTGATATGTCTGTCCAAAAGGACTTCCCAAAAACCACTGTATGGCAGAAAAGGTTTTCAAAATGCATGAGAGAATTATAGCAAAGAGAAATAAATCACACTAAAGTTTTTAAAATATCTCCAGACTATGGCTAGGAACTATTACTATGGCTAACACATGTAATTTCAGCATTTTGGGAGGCCAAGGCGGGCAGATCCCTTAAGTCTAGGAGTTTGAGACCAGCTTGGGCAATGTGGTGAAACCCCCCTCTGCAAAAAATACAAAATAATTAGTGGGGTGTGGTGGTGTACACCTGTGGTCCCAGCTATTCATGGAGGCTAAGGAGGGAGGATCACTTGAGCCCAGGAGGCGGAAGTTGCAGTGAGCTAAGATTATGCCACTGCACCCCAGCCTGGAAGACAGTGAGATTCTGCCTCAAAAAAAAAAAAAAAAAAAAAAAAAAGATCTCTGGACTATAAACTCTCATGAATCTAGCATTATTTGGATCAGAAATATATTTGTAGGATAGACTGTGATGACAAATAGATCAAATTTGGGATGCCTCAACACAAGAAATATTTTTATGTATCATTATGTTGTAACAGTCCAGGGAGGCTGAAAATAGAGTGTATGTTGCAGGTAAGAAATTTTGCTCTGCAGTCATTCAGGAATTGAAGCTGATAGTGATTCTGCCATCTTGAATATGTGGCATCGCTGTCTGTCTGGAGGGTGCCATCACAGTCAGCTAGAAGGGGAAAGGACACAGAGAAACACATATGGAGTGGCCACATCACTTCCATTCGCATTCCACTGCCCAAAGCTCATGGCCACAATTAATTGCAAGAGAAGCTAGGAAATGCTATCTCTATATATACACGAAGGAAAAAGTGGAAGGTGGACTTTGGTAAACCGTATCTCATGTAAGAAAAATTAGGCTGGGCGTGGTGGTTCATGCCTGTATTCCCAGCACTTTGGGAGGCTGAGGAGGGTGGATCAACTGAGGTCAGGAGTTCAAGACCAGCCTGACCAACATGGTGAAACCCCGTCTCTCCTAAAAATACAAAATTAGCCAGGCATGGTGGTGCATGCCTGTAGTCCCAGCTCCTGGGGAGGCTGAGGCAGGAGAATTGCTTGAACCCGAAAGACGGAGGTTGCAGTGAGCCAAGATTGCGCCATTCCACTCCAGCCTGGGCAATAAGAGTGAAACTCTGTCTCAAAAAAAAGAAAAGAAAAAAGAAAGAAAGAAAAATTAAAACTTTCAATAAGAGAATATTATTCTTCAGTATTATTTTCCATCACTTCCCAAAGTGATGCTTAACTTCCTGCTAGACCAGCTTTCATGCTGATCTCAAAACACAGTGTTCTTCCAGTCTGTCTCATGCTCTCCTATATCTACAATCTTTGCTCTGCACAGTGGTAAGGACCATTTTTCTAATTCTATATTCTTGAATCACTCCCAGTTATTCCCTGGATAGAGTAATATGAGGCATGGTGTCTCTCTGAATCTCTTTCTTTATCTCTAAAATGGGAATAATACTAATATCAACCTCATTGTTGATACGTATTAAATGTAGCTGACTTCATATATGTAAAGCACTTAGTATAGTGAACATGTCTGAATTATTGTTCTATAACCTTACCTTCCATGATTCTATCTAATACACATCCCAACTCAGTGATACACAGTGTCAATGACAGAAACATAATCAGCAAGAATAACAATCACTTATGCAGTGCTTCCTATGTGCCAGAAACTGTGAGATAATAAATGTTTGTTGTTTTAAGCCACTAAAGTTTAGGGTGATTTGTTACATAGTAGCAGATAAAGTGGTAAGAGGTTATGTCTACTCTGTTTAACTGTTCTGGGCCTAGTTTCTTACAGTCTCTAGTGTTTCATCTGTAAAATGACGACAATTCCCCTTTTATCCATTTGTTACAATTACATTAAAGTATTACCTTAGACTAAGACACATGTTACAAGGGATGTGAAAGTGTTTCACTCAATGCCCAGCACATAGAAGATATTTAGTAAATATTTCCGTAATACTTCTGCTGCAACAAATCACTGCAGCTCTCTCCTCACTACCAGCTTGGATTTCTAGCAATGGAGAGAGTTTCTTTAATGAATTCCTACACATAATTATAAGATCCTATATAGGTTGCTATCCAAGAAAATTAAGGAAAAAATCATTTCTACACTAATTCTCAGCATGCCTGAGCAGCTTACAAAGGAAGCTCTTTCCACGTCTCAGTGTCACACTCCAGGATTTTAATGTCCCATTTCTGAGAAACCATTCCAAGCTGCGGTAAACGCAGTCCAAATGTATAAGGACTTGGTACATTGGTAACAAAGCAGATGCAAGAAAAATATGCAAACTCAGGAAAAATGCAAATTTGAAACAGTAAGTGATTTCACTTGGTCATGAAATACCCCAGGGAGTGCACCAGGGCAGTGATTTATTAAGAGAACTTTTAGAAGGAAGTGTACAACCCCAAGCACTCTGTGGGTTTCTATAAGACCCCACTTTTACAATTGGGAGAGACTAAATTCTCTTGGGCCTTTAATTATCTGTTCTTAAAAACCTAAATAATAAACATTGCAAGCACTCAGCCAGTTCATAATTATTTTCATGACAGTGACCCTCTTGGGGTTCTGCTGATTGGTCCTTACTCAGAAGGTGTAAATAGAGTAGGCAAGTAAGAAAAACAAAGCATAAAAGAGGCAGTGCATCTCTCTGCTTGAGGAAAACTCACTTTGGACAGCACCTTGAATGCTATCAGGGAAGCTAGAGTGTTCTCCTGTTCTTTGCTGTCCTTGCCAGTGTTTTCTCCTGAACTCACATCAGCAGCATGCCTTCAAGGGGAAAATGCAACAATAGTAATATTAATAATAATGAGTGAAGTGTATTAAGCACTTTTGTGCCAGTACTGTTCTCAGACAGGCAAACAGACTATTTTTCACAATATTTCACAAATGAGGAACAGAAAAGTTAATAACTTGACCAAAGTCTTACAGTAAGCAGGTGGTACCAGCAGGGTTCTAACCCAGGCACTCCAATTCTAAGGGCAACTTTGTTAGTGTTATCTAAAAAAGAAAAGCAATAATAAATATCCACAAGAAAATTTTACAACTCAAGTTTTCCATACTCTTTAAAAAGGCATTTTTTCACATGTACTCTCATGTTCTATGATTAGACCTAATCATTGTCACTTCACAGCTAGAGAAACTAAGACCAGAAGAGCTTCCAGATCCTGACTAGCACCACTCAATGAGTGGGACGACCAGAACCCTGTACTGATCATGCAAACTTCACCACATAACAGCTTGTGATATTGAGTGAGTTGTTTCACCTATACGACCCCTCTAAACCAATTTATTAATCTAGAAAATGGGAATAATAGCAATTTCTATGTAATAGGTTGTTGGAGCACAAGATAAAGTTATATGTATAAAACATTTAGCACAGTTCATGGTGCATAACAGGTCTGTAGTAAATATTTGTTGTAATTATCAGCAAAATCATCTCCCTCATTACTGCAGTTGATTTTCCTTTTTATTGGAAAGAAATTTCTCAACTGAGTTTCAGTTGAATACAGTATTAGGTTATTCCTTAACTGAGTTTCAGCATTTTAAATGTATACTCCCTACTCAAAACTACCTACTAAATCACGCCTGTAATTCCAGCACTCTGGGAGGCCAAGGCGGGTGGATCATGAGGTCAGGAGATCAAGACCATCCTGGCTAACACGATGAAACCCCATCTCTACTAAAAAATGCAAAAAAATTAGCCAGGCGTGGTGGCTGGCACCTGTAGTCCCAGCTACTGGGGAGGCTGAGGCAGGAGAATGGTGTGAACCCGGGAGGCAGAGCTTGCAGTGGGCCGAGATCGTGCCACTGCACCACAGCCTGGGCGACAGAGTGAGACTCCGTCTCAAAAACAAACAAAAAAACACAAAAATCTACCTACTAAAAAGAAGTTCTTCAATGCTTAGACTTTGAGCAAAGAAAAACTCTGCTCTAACAGGAAGCTGGTGACGTAGAAAGGTAAAGTTTCACTTCACAGGCACTTTGATTTCCCTTCGAGGTGGATACTGAATGATTTGTGTGTGCGCACATTTTTCTATGCATTATTCAAAATTAAAATTCCTTAGAGGAAACCACTGAAAGCCAATCATTTACAAAACTTTAAAAATGACATCTTGAAGAGTTTTTTGGTTCTCATTCATCAAACTTAGCAATGATTTAACTGTAATTCTTTATTCAGATTCATCTCCCACAAAATAAAAATGCCATAAAGCTTTACAGTACTGTATCCTAATGAATAGAGAAACTAAAGAAAAAGTAAGATGAGCAAGTGAGAGGAAAACCCAAAAATGAGCCTGCCCTGGCATGTTTCTAAAAAGAAAGAAACAAACAAACAGGCAGCCCCTCCTCTCAGCTCTTTGGAAAGAAATATTGAATCTTGACAATATCTGCACTTCATAGTTGATTCATAGCATGACCTATCTCAAACAATTTAAGATTCAAATGAAGTTTGCAATTAATCTTTCGATATCACTTTGCAAAACATTCTCATAACCTTATCCAGCCCTTTTACAAATCAGTCCTGTGAGGTGAACATCACTGTGTTCCCATTTTACAGAGAAAGGCACTGAGCCACAGAGAGGTTATATACTCATGATCAATAAGCTGGTAAGACTAAGAACGAGGAATGATACTGTCTTCCTTCTCCAAATATCCTGTTCTTTATTATGAGTACCTAAACAGTATTAAAAATTAATTACAGCTCAACAATAGTAAGTAAATGTCCTCATGTGAAATCCATGGTTTAAAACTTAAGGTTATCTATTTATCAAATAAATTAAATCCTACTCACTTAACAATATTCATTGAGCTCATTCTGTAAACAAACATTAGGCCAGGGGCAGATATGAAATATGAGGCTCAATCTGTGATCACAGAGATGAAATACACAATTTAGTGAGAGAAAGATGAGCATGATGACAAATAAATAATGTATGAAAATTAGCCATTATCTTAGGCCAACTTTTTCTAAGCTGTAAGCTGTCTGCCTACTTCTGCCAGGTGTTAGTAATTGTTTTAAAAAGTGGGGAAAAACAGTACTTCATGGTGGGAAGATATTCATTGAGGACATAAGCATCTTCCTCTTAGAAATTAACAGTGCACAGTGGCCTATTGCAAGTTTTGAAAGCCCTGCAAACAATAAAAGCCTGATTAGTTTTTATTAAATCAGTATCTCCTAAACACTTTTTCATGAAACAAGGTTACTCACAAATCTTGTCGAGGAACTAATGTCCTAGGAAAGTGGTTTTCAAGCTTGAGCATGTACATAAGTATCATTGGAAAGGTTACAAAAATACAAATGTGTGGGCTCCACTCCAGAAATTCTGGTTCAAGTGATCTCATCTGTCATCTGAGAACTTGCATTTTTGTCAGATTCCTAGCTGATCTGATGTTTCAGGACTGAGAACTTAATTTGAGTAGTATCTCTACAGAACAGTTTTTAAAATGTTCTCCTGGAGTAGGATGATTATACTTAACAAAAATGTAATACACTCAGGTGATGGACACCCTTAGTATCCTGATTGGATCACTATACATTATATACATGTAACACATTTTCTCAAGTACCCCATAAATTTGCACAAATAAATAAATAAAATTATACTTTTCTCAAATAAAAAAATAAATGTTCCTCTAGAATGTTAGAATCTTTCTGATTTTTTTGTAATAATCATAAATACATATAAATATTCTCATCATTACATGCATGTAGTTACCTTCCTTTACATGATGCACCAGAAAGAATACCCACTCTAAGAAGGAAAGAATGAAGAGAAGAAGGCATTGTTTAAAAGACCTGTTATGAGAATAATTCAAATTCTATGTCTACCATTATTAAGCTGTTTGACTTTGAGCAGGGATCGGAAGGCATTTTAAATTGAGGTGGAGATATGCACAAAGCCACGTGGGAAATGTCATGTGTTCCTGCATAAAGAGAACAAGCTATTTTGCTTGGTTGGAGATGAGGAGACAGAGGCTGCACATAAGAATGTGTTCAATTTAAAGCAACAAAATATATCGACCAAACTACTTTGAGCAATCAAGGGGATATATTGGCTCACATCACTGAAATATATATGGGCACAGCAGATTTCCATTTAGGTCTGATCTGCTAGCTCTGTCCCCTCCAGAATACAGGCCCCAGGCAGGCAGGAAGGAAGAGGACATCAGTTCTCTTGGTGTCTAGCACGCTGCCTATATTAAGGTAGGTCCTCAATAAATTCATGTTGTAGGAAATGAATGCATGTTCTCAAAGATGTGGTTACTTTCAGTATCACTCCTTTCCTCATGGTTTCCACTTCAATATTAGTCTAACTTGCCTTAGGGACACAAGATGGCTGCTATTCGCTTCAATTAGCTAAACAATTCTCTTTTCATGGCTGTGAGATACTAGCTACCTCTTCCATAAATGAATTTTCTCTTCTTTCTGGGCACAACAGTCTCTATTTCCCAGCCTCTTTTACAATTAGGTGTATCCATGCAACTCAGTTCTAGCCAACGGCGTGTGAGTAGTAGTGATATCCACCACTTGCAGACCTACACATAAAGGCTCCCAGACACATCTTCTGTGCTCTTTCCTGGAACACTTGCTTGATTCCAATAAATACAGCAACCTTAGCAGCTACATATTGCAGTTGGCAGAGCTTTCATGTTTCAGCCTCTTCATATTTTTTAGTTTTGTTGTCACTGTTGTTTTTTTTTTAATTGATTCAGGAGATGACCTAATAAAAAATCGAAGAAAAATAAAGCATTTTGTTCTGGATTTCTCATTAGGAACATGATGTTTACTCCATTGCAACTGGCTTAGTTCATATGATCATCCCCTGAGGTGAGGGAAAAAGATGTGTGAATTGATTAAGCCAAGGTCACATGGTCGAAATGTAGAGTTGGGTTTTGAGGTCAGTTTCCCTAAATCACCCAGAAATCCAAGTGGAAATCAGGCTCCATTGACAAAAGGGAACAGTTCTTAGAAATGCAACTACAAATGTCCAATCCAAGTTGGCAAGTTCGAAGCAAGGAAGGGCTTTCCATTAAAGAATGTGGATGCTACCTGGTTGGCAACTGGAGGCCACTGGCATATATTTTTTTGGGGGGGGTGGTTCATAAACTATTTTTTTTATTATTATTATACTTTAAGTTTTAGGGTACATGTGCACAATGTGCAGGTTAGTTACATATGTATACGTGTGCCATGCTGGTGTGCTGCACCCATTAACTCATCATTTAACGTTAGGTATATCTCCTAATGCTATCCCTCCCCCCTACCCCCACCCCACAACAGTCCCCAGAGTGTGATGTTCCCCTTCCTGTGTCCATGTATTCTCATTGTTCAGTTCCCACCTATGAGTGAGAACATGCGGTGTTTGGTTTTTGTCCTTGCGATAGTTTACTGAGAATGATGATTTCCAATTTCATCCATGTCCCTACAAAGGACATGAACTCATCATTTTTTATGGCTGCATAGTATTCCATGGTGTATATGTGCCACATTTTCTTAATACAGTCTATCATTGTTGGACATTTGGCTTGGTTCCAAGTCTTTGCTATTGTGAATAATGCCACAATAAACATACGTGTGCATGTGTCTTTATAGCAGCATGATTTATAGTCCTTTGGGTATATACCCAGTAATGGGATGGCTGGGTCAAATGGTATTTCTAGTTCTAGATCCCTGAGGAATTGCCACACTGACTTCCACAAGGGTTGAACTAGTTTACAGTCCCACCAACAGTGTAAAAGTGTTCCTATTTCTCCACATCCTCTCCAGCACCTGTTGTTTCCTGACTTTTTAATGATTGCCATTCTAACTGGTGTGAGATGGTATCTCATTGTGGTTTTGATTTGCGTTTCTCTGATGGCCAGTGATGGTGAGCATTTTTTCACGTGTTTTTTGGCTGCATAAATGTCTTCTTTTGAGAAGTGTCTGTTCATGTCCTTTGCCCACTTTTTGATGGGGTTGTTTGTTTTTTTCTTGTAAATTTGTTTGAGTTCATTGTAGATTCTGGATATTAGCCCTTTGTCAGATGAGTAGGTTGCGAAAATTTTCTCCCATGTTGTAGGTTGCCTGTTCACTCTGATGGTAGTTTCTTTTGCTGTGCAGAAGCTCTTTAGTTTAATTAGATCCCATTTGTCAATTTTGTCTTTTGTTGCCATTGCTTTTGGTGTTTTAGACATGAAGTCCTTGCCCATGCCTATGCCCTGAATGGTAATGCCTAGGTTTTCTTCTAGGGTGTTTATGGTTTTAGGTCTAACATTTAAGTCTTTAATCCATCTTGAATTAATTTTTGTATAAGGTGTAAGGAATGGATCCAGTTTCAGCTTTCTCCATATGGCTAGCCAGTTTTCCCAGCAACATTTATTAAATAGGGAATCCTTTCCCCATTGCTTGTTTTTCTCAGGTTTGTCAAAGATCAGATAGTTGCAGATATGCGGCATTATTTCTGAGGGCTCTGTTCTGTTCCATTGATCTATATCTCTGTTTTGGTACCAGTACCATGCTGTTTTGGTTACTGTAGCCTTGTAGTATAGTTTGAAGTCAGGTAGCGTGATGCCTCCAGCTTTGTTCTTTTGGCTTAGGATTGCCTTGGCGATGCGGGCTCTTTTTTGGTTCCATATGAACTTTAAAGTAATTTTTTCCAATTCTGTGAAGAAAGTCATTGGTAGCTTGAGGGGGAGGGCACTGAATCTGTAAATTACCTTGGGCAGTATGGCCATTTTCATGATATTGATTCTTCCTACCCATGAGCATGGAATGTTCTTCCATTTGTTTGTATCCTCTTTTATTTCATTGAGCAGTGGTTTGTAGTTGTCCTCGAAGAGGTACTTCATGTCCCTTGTAAGTTGGATTCCTAGGTATTTTATTCTCTTTGAAGCAATTGTGAATGGGAGTTCACTCATGATTTGGCTCTCTGTTTGTCTGTTGTTGGTGTATAAGAATGCTTCTGATTTTTGTGCATTGATTTTGTATCCTGAGACTTTGCTGAAGTTGCTTATCAGCTTAAGGAGATTTGGGGCTGAGACAATGGGGTTTTCTAGATATGCATGTCATCTGCAAACAGGGACAATTTGATTTCCTCTTTTCCTAATTGAATACCCTTTATTTCCTTCTCCTGCCTAATTGCCCTGGCCAGAACTTCCAACACCATGTTGAATAGGAGTGGTGAGAGAGGGCATCCCTGTCTTGTGCCAGTTTTCAAAGGGAATGCTTCCAGTTTTTGCCCATTCAATATGATATTGGCTGTGGGTTTGTCATAGATAGCTCTTATTATTTTGAGATACGTCCCATCAATACCTAATTTATTGAGAGTTTTTAGCATAAAGAGTTGTTGAATTTTGTCAAAGGCCTTTTCTGCATCTATTGAGATAATCGTGTGGTTTTTGTCTTTGGTTCTGTGTATATGCTGGATTACATTTATTGATTTGCGTATATTGAACCAGCCTTGCATCCCAGGGATGAAGTCCACTTGATCACGGTGGATAAGCTTTTTGATGTGCTGCTGGATTCGGTTTGACCACTGGCATATTTTAAGCATGGGAGTAACACTGTCAGGTTTTTTTAAGTTACAAAATGCTTTAGCATAGAGAAAATTATAAAGAACAATATAAGTAACAGATATGCACTCACTATCCTGCTTAATCAAATGTCACACTTTGCCAAGCTTGATTCAAATTTTTTAAAGCAAAGAAACATTACAGATATGGCTGCAACATCCTATGTGCCCCACCGCTGATACATACCTCTCTTCCCAAGGGTAACCACTTTCTGACTTTGATACTTATCATTCCCAGGCATGATTAAATGCTATTGCTGAATTTGCATATATACATAAATAATATATACAGTTGTTTGCATGTTTTAAAACTTTGCGTTATATAATATCAAATAATTAAAAATTTTCACAAATTGCATTTTTAACTCAGTCTTTTATAAGATTGCCAATAATGATATCTCTTCAGATCATTCATTTTGACTATTATATTATTTTTCATTGTATGACTATGCCATCGCTCATTTATCCATTCTGTTATTGATAAACATTTGTGTTGTTTCCACAATTTTGCTATTAAAATAATGGCATTGTGAACATTCTTATGTGTATATCACTGTGTACACATGCTAGAGTTTCTCTGATGTATTATGGTGTATATTGCTGGGCCAAAGGCTATGTAAGTCTTCAACTTCCCTAGATGTCATACCAACTCATACGTATATGACCAGTGTGAGCATTCTCAGTGCTCTACATTGTCCAGATTCTACATGAAGCACTGGTGGCCTATTAGTCAGGTTGACTGATATTAGAAGGTTATTGCCAAAGTCTATGTGAGAGAGACTGAGGGTCTGAAATACCTAGATGTAAGGGAGATAAAGTGAGAGAAGGAAGAAGTTAACATATTTAGGAGCAAAATCCACATGACTTTGTGATTGATTATGGAGAAAATAAGGAGAAGGGAAAAAGAAGACTCTCAAGTCTCCAGATTGAACACAAGAGGAAGCTTATGTGCCGTGAGACTGATGACAAATTCCTTTTGAACATAGTGCCTTTGAGGGCTTGGTAGTAAAAAAGAAAGCACTATCCATCAGGCATTTGGATATTTAGGTCTGGAAGACTGAAAAGAGATCAAAACAGAAAATACAAATTATAGAATCATCGAGATGGGTAAAATCGGAAGAGTTGGATCAAGAAGAGTACCTAGAATCAGTAGAGAAGTGAGTTAAGAAAATATCTCTGGGAAACATTAATATTTAAAGGTATATAAAAGGAAGAGAAGACTGTGGAGAAGACAGAGACTGAAGAAGGAGACAAAGTGTGTCATATTGTAGTAGCCAGAGGAATAGAGCTTCAAAGAATGAGTGGTCAACCACATTAAACGCAGCTAGAAAACCAAGAAGGTAAAAAAATGAAAATTAAACATTAACATACAATGAAGTTATTGAGTCCATGTTAAAATGGTTTCAATGGAATAGCATCGATGGAAATAATTGCAATTAGTAAAAGAATTTTAGAAAAAGAAAAAATTAATACAGCTAACTTTCTCAAGTTACATTTTTTGAAAATAAAACAGTGAGATGGAATTCGAGTGCAAGATGTTTGTTGAAAATCAACACACATGAAAGGAAAGAGAATGAACCTAAGAAAATTGGCTCCAGAGTCTATTAATGTAAAGACTATGTTATATTGTCTCTCTATCTTTAGGGAAACATATACCCAATTCATCTTGTGTCACCAGAATCAGATTCATCAAACCCATTCTGGACCACTCTGATCACTAGTTTCATCCTCACAGTCATAGTAAAGAAACTAAAGCAAAAGACTACAAGAGCAAAGGACAGAAAGGGAAATGTTATTTTCTCCCCTCACCTTTGCCCTCTTTGATTTTCTCCATTGTTGCTAAAAGGAACACTTAGAAAACTATGAAAGAAACTTCTGCCTGTAAATGCAGCTCCATGATTATGAATTCTGAATCCTTGTAACAGAAGAACCAATAGGACTGATCCATGACTTCTATTAGTAGAGACTGGGAAGGTAGGTGACTTTAGCTCACCAAGCCTGATCACAGCAAAATAGAAAATGATCACAGTGTCCCCTTTTTATCCTGGCATAACAATGAACATTCAGTGGGAGCCAACTACTGTATTAAAGTCCTGGGTGCAGCTCCTGGCACATGACATGGCCCACAAGGTTGTAGTTCTGAGTACCCTTGCCCATCAGTGGTGCTGGGGGGAGAAGGGAGGGCAGCCTGCTCACTAGGGAGAGCAGGAATGAGGCTAGGAAGGACAGGGACCTGGCAAAGGTGTCTCCTGTTTGAGAGAGTCTTCAGTTAATGTTCAGTCAACTTCCTGTGGTGCTAAGAAGTGAAAGTTGAACTTGACTATCAAGGAACAGAGGCAGGTTGTTAGCTGGGCCCCTGGGAGGAAGTCAACAAGCTCCACCACATCTGACGACACCTACTGCTTGCAGCCCTTCCCCCAGGTCAGGCAGCTGCACACCTCATGCTTCCCACTGAGGGGGAATGAATGGGTACCAAGAGTAGATGAGTTTACTTCTTTCCCAGGGGTGAGTAGCGGGTGAAGAAATCAGCATGTAGTGGACATTTACATGTGCCGGATACCTCATATATGCAGTGTGGTATCATTATCCCCACTGTGCAGATGAAGACACTGAGGCTCAGGGACCTGTTCAAGACACACATCTGGTCAATAGGGAGCCAGGATTCAAAATCATGTCAGTCTGGTACTCAAGTCCTCTGTTCTTTCCACGACTGCATTAGATGTATCCCTAGATAGTCTAGGTGTAACAGCATGAGTCTCCCATGAAAGGAAGTGGGGGCTCTTGGAACATACCTCTTTAGGAAGCCTTCCATCATTGTGCTGCCTTCCTCCTCTGTGCAGCCTCAGCACTCACTGTTGAGCCCTTCTCTAGGAGTTTGCAATCTACGGGGAGTGATGGGCACATAAGGAAATAATTTCAATGTAGTATGGCAAATGCTGAGCTAGATAAATGCGCGAATGACTATGAAGAACAGAGGATTGGGGTCACCTAACTCAACATGAGACTCATGGAAGTCTCCTGAGGAGAAACCTCTGAGTCCTAGAGAGTGAGAATTGGCCAGAAAAATTAAGAAGGGGCAGGGAATTCCAGAGAGAAGTAACAGGTAAACAAAAGCAAAGAGGCATAAGATAGTCTGGAGTCTGATCAAATTACAATCAGTTGGAAGTAGTAGAGAATAAAATACAAAGTGGAGAGAGGGGAGAAGTAAAGCTGAATAGATAAACAGGGTCAGCTTACCGAGGGTCCTATGCAGGCTAAATTCCAGATGCTGCTATAAAAATACAGGAAAGAAAACTCATGAAATATTTTAAGATTTTTGTGGAATATTTTAAGACCTTCTGTGGACATCTCATGAAGCACTCCTGTATTTGGAGGCAGCACTGGCAGCAAATCAAACATAATAAAAGGTATGTACATCAAACATTGACACATTTTTTCAACAAGCACATATTGAGCACCTACTATGTGACAGGCACTCTCTTCATCAGCAAGTATTTTGGCACTAAATACAACACAGAACACACTGCCCTCTTTGAAATGACAATAAAGAAAATAAGTGAATTATATATTATCTCAGCAGATATTGCATGGTATATGGAAAGCATATCAGGGAAGGGGGTGTAAAGTGTCATGAGAGGAATTACAATATTAATAGGATGTTAAGACAGCTCCTACTGAAGCCATGTTTAAACAGACACTTGGAGGAGAGGAGGGAGTTGGCCAAGTTGATATTTGGGGAAAGGCATTCCAGGAAGGGGAATCAGCCAGTTCAAAGCCCTGGGGGGTGGGGGCTGTGCTTGGCATATTTGAGGAGTGGTAACGAGGCCAGTGTGGCTGGAACAGATGATCAAAGAAAAAGGTGGTAGTCAATGAGGTCAGATAAACAGTAAGACACAAGGGCTTTTTAGGTCATCTAGAATTTAGATTTTTTCCTGAGAGGGCAGAGGAGCCACGAGAAAGCTCTGAGATGAGGATGAGATGATCTAATTCAGGTTTTAACTGGATAGTTCAGAGCAAGAGTGGGGGCAGGGAACCAGTGAGGAGACTGTGGCAATAATCACGAAAAGTGGTGCAGCGGCTTGGACCAGGGAGTTAGCAGTGGAAGCAGAGAGAAGTGGCAACACTCTGCATATGGGAAAGGGTGGGCAGGAGACAACAGTGCCCAAGATGATCCAGGATTTTGGCCTGAGAAGCTGGGGAAAAAGAAAAAACAACAACGTCAGTGGAAGGGGTTTCAGGGAGACCAGGCGTTCTGGTTGCAGCTTTGTTTTGCCTTAAAAATATTTGAGTACATAACCAGTAATGGGATTGCTGGGTTGAATGGTAATTCCGTTTTTAGTCCTTTGAGAAATTGCCACATTGCTTTCCTTAGCAAACTAAGGCAGGAACAGAAAACCAAATACCACATGTTGTCACTTGTAAGTGGGAGCTAAATGATAAGAACTCATGAACACATAGAGGGGAACAAGAGATACTGAGGCCTACCTGAGGGTGGAGGTTGGGAGGAGGGATAGGATCAGGAAAAATAACTAATGAGCACTAGGCTTAATACCTGCGTGATGAAAGTATCTGTATAACAAAGTCCTGTGCCATGAGTTTCCCTACGTAACAAACTTGCACATGTGCCCCTGAACTTAAAACTATATACATATATATACATATTAGAAAGAATTATACTTTTGAGTTTTAATAGCACATTTTCTGTAAGATTTTGCAATTTAAACTTCACTATACTTTATATAAACAATTAAGAGTTGAGTTGACCTTGATATTACATATTACAGATATTAACATCTATTAATTTTTAATTATTTGATTTTTTTCAAAATTTCAAATAATATACCTATTTTTCAGATTTCAGGCAGGCCATTGAAAAGCTCCTAGTTCTAATTACTGTTCCTGTAATGCTTTATGAATAAAACAGTCCGGCCTGTCCTCTTAGAGTTTGCAGTCTAAGGTAGAGAAATATAATAAAAGAAAATGCATGAATTATTAACTAATATGGTGTGGGTTCTAAAGCTCAGATAAATTATTTCATTTAGTTCTCACAACAACCCTCTGATGCAGGCACTATTATTTCCCCCATTTTAATAATGAGGAAACCAAAGCACGGAGAGCTTGGTTGACTTGCCCAATATTACCAAACTCTGTGTGGCTAAGCTGGGATTTGAACCAAGAAAACTCTCTTCCCATAGGTCGTTGAAAAATTATGAAAGGTTAAGCCACCTCTCTGCTTGTGTTGCCTATTTCCACCATGTGAGTCCAATGTGTGGTGACAGAGAAGGGTAGATGTTTGGCATCTGTGAATTCTGTGGATTGTGTGTCATGATTCTTTATTTCTGTCCTCTGTATCCTGAATTGCCACTACCCTGAGCAGGTGATAAGAGTAAAATTCCATTACATTGGTCTTGAGGGGATGGGCAAACACTTTGGACTCTCTTGATATTCTAGCTATTAAATATTGCTCAGTGTAAGTTAGACAATGAATGAGACTTGTTGATGTTTTCATTTCAATTTGTCTTATAATGATCTGTGCTCTACATGTAAAACCAATAGATGTAACACCTTTGGAATATTTCTGAATAAACATGGGGCACCAACTCAAAGAGAAAGAGGTAAAAATGCCTAGTGTGGATCAAAATCTACTCTATGATAGGGAATCTCATGGGCTGTGAAGGATTCTGGTCACATAGGGAGTAAATAGCAGACTCTCAATTCAGTGTCAGATGTGAGTTCACAGGCAATGTTTTGGGACTTCGTCCTGTCTTTTCCCTGCTCTGGGAGTCATAAGAATTAAGTTCTAATCCTAATTCTGTTGTTATCTACCTGAGTGACACTAATTAGATATAAAACTTCTCTGAGGCTCGACATTTACGTCTACAAATAAAGAAGGTTAGAATACTAAAGCCTCTTCTATTTCTTCCAATCATTGATTGTATAGGCTCTTACTCTATAAATTGTTTCTTCTATTTTAGGGAAATTAATTATTTTGTTCTTATGGTGTTGCTGGACCCGTTGCTTTTCATTGCTGTAACTACTTCTCTTTGTTGAAGACCTTTGCCAGACAAAATGTGATGGGTGTATAAGGCTCTGGCATTTTGCCCAGGTCTATAGCACATAGAATTCCACTAATGGGTCTGCTGGGCATCTGAGACCACAGAGCCATTTGTCATAACATGACAATTCCAGTTGGGCAGGCATAAATATTAGCTTTAACGATTTTGGACCAGAGTTTGTCTAGAGAGAGAGCAGAGTACAAAGCCAAAAGCATCATCTTTAGAGCTAAGCAGGCATGAGTTCAAATCCCAACTCAGCCACTTACTAGATATGTAGCCACAGCCACCGCCAAGTCTCAATTTAAATGTCACTTTCTCAAACAGGCCTCCTAGGGTCTCCCAGGTTGGCTTAGTCCAGAATACTGGCTTATCCTTACGGTATAAAATTTATTCCATCATTACGCACTAGTATTTAATAAATGCTGTGGGAATGTGGAACAAATATTTGTTAAATAAAAAGTTACTTAATCCTTCTCTGTCTGAGTCCTCACTTCAGTGAAGTGGGCAAAAGGGTAGAACAAGTTTTCTGTGCAAAAAGAATCAGGTCAAAGTGCCCTAGAAATAGCAAAACACTGTCACAACCCTAGATAGCATGATTACAATCTGAAATAAACTAGTTCGAAAAGCAAATCTCAGACTCAAGTGGGGCTTTTTCTAGTTTAGAACTTGGAGTTAGAGGAAGAAAGAAGGGGGCTAAAGTGTGCTGCGTGTCTAGATGTGCCAGGCACTGTACGTAATAGAATGTCACACATTTAATATTTGTCTAAAAGTGTGAAAGTGTGAATTTCCATAAGAGGGACACAGGGGCTTGGTAAAAGCAAGGTTTGCTCTAACTTTTCACACACTTTGGCAGACGGTTTTGCCTTTTTCTCCTAAGTTGGAACTTTTGAGACCATTACTGCTAGAAGGGAAAAGCTAGTGATGCTTATCTATGTTCAGAACTAGAAGATGGCCTCTTCTGCTCCCGAGTTTGGCCCCATTGTTATTCACATGCTGCCTATAAAAAGACAACACCTCCAGAAGGTGGAAAAGAGGAATGTGCAGAATGCTACACATAGATACTCATCTAGGTGAGATGGCGAACACAGCAGATTTAGGTCTACCAATAAGATACTACCCCATTTGGGATGACACACCTTCCTTAGAAGTGACAGTGGCAGAACATAGACAAAGGGACTAACTAAAAGTATGTGGGTTCTGCAGATTGCATCTGGAGTAAGAGTCCAGTGATCTAAACTGTAGCCCAAGGCCTCTTGCTTGCTAACATCCTCTGTCTGCCTCAGTTTTCTTACCTGCAAAATGGATCACTGAACATCACATGTCTCTTTATTAATTTATTCATTCACTGAAGAAGCAAGCTGTCAAAAAGCAACTGCTACATATGTCAAGAAAGATGCCAGATGCTAAAATAAAATACAAAAATTTGATTACTACAAATTGCTACCATCGAGGAGTCATAGTCTAATGAAAGAGAAAAACATGAGAGTGAATAATGAAGTCAGCAAAAAGTTCAAAAGAAAAATAAATAAAAGGCATAGATATTAAAAATGAAGAAGTAAAACTATCTTATTCAGAAAGGATATGATTATGTACGGAGAAAATCCCAAAGAATCTACAACATCAGACTCATCAGTGAATCTAGCAAGATCACTGGATACAGTTTATATATAAATGTTATCAATAATTGTATTTCTGTGCCTGACAACAAAAAATTGAAGACAACTTTTAAAACAACAATGTTTATAATGACACCAAAAAATATCAAATTAGAAGTTCATGTAAATTGTAGTTTCCAAGAGCTCCCGCTGGAAATTGGAAGCCATTGTTGAAATAAATTAAAGAAGATTTAAGCAAATGGAGAGACTTACCGCGGTTATGGTTCGAAAGACTCTACATTGCTAAGATGCAATTTACTCCAAAATTGTCTACAGATTCAGTACAATTTCAGTTGAAGTTTCTGAAACTTTCATTTGTTGTTGTTGTTTTTGGAATAGACAAGCTGATTCTGAAGTTTATATACAAATGCAAAGGATGTAAAACAGCTAAAGAAAATTTGCAGAAGAAAGAAACTAAAAGAATTACACTGTCAGATTTCGAGACCTACTACAAAGCTACGATTATTAACACAGTGCATATTGGTACAAGAATAGGCAAATAGAGTAAAGAAACAGAAGACAGAGTCCAGAAACTGAACTACATATACACGATCATCTGATTTATTACAAAAGCGCCAAGGCAATTGAGTGGGAAGAGAACGACGTTCTACGTAAATGGCAATATTGAGTATCTGTATGGTAAAAAATAAATCTTGGCTATATGTCATATAATATGGACAAATTAATTACAAATGTAGTATACACCAAATGTGAAAGGTAAAACAAAATAACATGTTAAAAAAAAGTATAGTATCTTACCTTGGGATAGCAGATATTTCTTAAACAGGACACAAGAAGTGAAAAGGCAAGCCACAGCCTGGAATATTAATTTTATCATAATATATGTATATGTTTCTATCTGAGAAAGTACTCATACCCAGAATACATTAAGAACTCTTACCAATTAATAACAAAAATGTGTTAATATATACATATTATGTATACATTATATGTATCATATGTATGTATCATATGTATCATATACATATGATAAAAGCACACACACACACAAAAACTTTGATCAGGCACTTCACACAGATTGCTCATTAAGAAAATGCAAATTGAACTACTCTGAGTTACCAATACATATTCATCAGCATGGCTAAAATTTTAAAAAGACTAATACAATCAAATACTGGTAAATATTGGGAGTAATTGGAACTTCTATACATTGTTATTTATTGTGTGTGAATTGCCTCAACCCCTTTCAAAAACAGTTGGTTGTGTCAATTAAAGCTGAACATCTGCCTGCCTATACTATATGACCAGTAATCCCATTACTAAGTATATATTTAAGAGAAACAAAATATACTAAAAACATGTGTAAAACTCTTCATAACCAAACTATTCATAACCATGTTGATTCATAACAAGAACATGAAAACAATTCATATGTTCATTAACATGAAGGATAAAATATGGTCCATTTATACAATGGAACACTGCTACTTAACAAAAACAAACTGCTGATATACACAACATGGACTAAACCAACAAGTACATTGGGTGAAAGAAATCAGACACAAAAGAGCATATACAGTATAATTACATTTATATTAAGTTCAAGGACAGGTAAAACAACTCTGCTGATAGCAGTAAGGAGAGTGGGCTCATCAGCAGGTATTGGTGGGAAGAGACACAGGAAATCTTTTAAGATGATTAAAATGTTCTCTATCTTGACTTAGGTAGTGGTTACACAGGTGTACACAGGTATACACGTACATAAAAAATCACATAAGATTTGAGTTATTTACATACCTTACTACATGTATTTTATACCTCAATAAAAAAATGAAAAAATATTCTTTAAAAAATTATTATATGTCACATTTCCTTGGTTTCTCTCTCCTCTCTCTTTCCCCTCTCCTGTTTCTCCCCTCTGTGTTTCTGTCTTTTGGCAGATAAGTCAAACCTCAGAGAAACAAAGAAATCCACGTGCACAAATTTGAATTGAAGTTGTCTCCATTAACCACCACAATGGAGACAGTAAAGTCAAGCTGGGACTTGAATTGCCTGCTTTGGATATCTGTAACAAAGTCTTGATGGATAATTGTCCTGAATCCCACTTTACTTTGTGGCACATACCTTCCTGGTTTCTGGCTTGAGTATTAAGCGGGGAATGCAGCAGCAGAGGAGAACAGATTTCCAATTGCAATACTCTTGACTCATCAAGTTCACTAGATTCTGGAAATTAAGGCTTCCGTTCTGCTAATTGTTAGCAGAGTGGGCTCCAGGACGATAGCATAGCCCTCTGGGTATCTGAACCCTCATTGAAACATGAAGGGGTTGAACTGCATGTTGTTCTAATGAAAATGCAGCCTTCGTTCATGCAACTAATATTTCCTGAGTGCCTGCCACAAACCAGGTGTGTTACATAAGGGACTGGAACTCAGGAGTTCATTTTTACTTTATTCAATATTAATTATAATTTTACTTTGTGTCAAAGAAAAAAAAACACAATATCACTTATTTAATCCAGGGATGACCTGTAAACCCTAGCAGTGGCGGGCGGGGGCCGGGGGGTGCAGGGGGATGGTAAGCAGGGGCACAACAGCAATGGCGACAGTAACCGGAAATGCCCTGCTTCCCTCAAAAGAGAAAAAAACCCAGACCTATTTCCATGACGGGGTTCTTACGTGTCCATTTGGGAATCTGAAAGTTTTGGGTCTTTTCATTTCCCTCCTCCCACAAAGAGAAAAAGCTAATTCCATATGTGTGTGCGCACACGCACATGTACATTTGTATGTGTGTAAGGGTGTTTACATGTATAGTGAAAGTGCCATAGCTATGTATTTAATTTTGTGTACATGTATGTTTGTGTATGCGTGTGTTTCTTAGTGTTTGCGCATAAGGATGTGGACATGTGTGGTCTGTGTTTGTATTATGTATGTATATGTGTGTGGGAGGGAGGGTGTATATAAAGTCTGTTCTAGATTTTACCTTACTCTAAAAGCTGATTAATAACATGAAAAATGTGAGTCAGAAAGCTGAAGGGTTAACTGTTTAATGAACATAAAGTTCATTCAGAAAACCGTGGTTTGTAACTGGTGAGAGGAAGTATTGAGCAATTTCTTGTAAAGTTACAATAGCCAGATCTGCAAAGGAAACCCGTCCCAGCCTGGAATTCCAGAGTATTTCCTAGAGCTTGAAAGGTAGCCAAAAAATGAGCAGGCATTTAAAAGGGAAGGGAATGGGGGGAAACCTGGAGTGAAGGACATGAATCCATCTGTCTTTCCCATCCACTACCCCATCCCCCTCTTTCATAAATAGTTTTAAGAGGAACTAATAGACCTCTACTTAATATCTTCTCTCGTACCTTCTCACTTTTGTCTTCCTCATGCCTTCTCTTCTAGTGTGGCTCAGTGCTTAGTGCAGGAGAAACCAGTAACCCTGAATTCCAACTCTTCCTTTCTCACTACATGAATTCAATTTCCTCATCTGTCAAATGAGTATACCAATTCATATCTCGAAAGCTGTTGCTGTGAGAATCAGATAAGCATAACCTCACAGCTTATGTCTATTAGAACAGCACTTGGCACATGGTAAACACTCCAAAGTATTTGTTAAATGAATGAATAGATTAAAAGGTGGCATGTTTTGTACTAAACCGTTCAATGATAGTATAAAACCATTTGGTCATAATGCGGAAAGGGAAGTAAGGAGGAATTCCTTTAATCTGTTTTACGCAGATTCCAAGGGAGCGTGGTGGAGAGAAGGATGCAGATAGTCTGGGTGAGAGCTAGAGGCTGGAGTCAGCAGGAAGGACTGAGGCCGTTGGTGCTTGGGAAGCGAGGGCTCCTTTCTGCTCTGTCCTAGGCTAAGTTCCCCACCCATTCCGTCTTGAGATCTACCTCAAACACAAATCCCTCAATTGACCACAGGGGGCGCCCCTTCCATGAATTTGGCGCTGATAGCTGTGATCTGCCCAGCACAGTGGGGAAAACACAAAATTTACAGATCAGGCATGTCCGGGCTCAGATTCCTACTCCAGCACCTGGTAGCCAAGGGACCCCAACTGTTAAATAGGCATGGTGATGCCTGCTTTCCAAGCCTGTTGGGAAAGAGAGAGGGGAGTGGGGAGGAGTGGGAGAGAGAGAGAGACTGAGCAAGCATGCCAAGACTTCATATACTATACTTATATTTATATTAAAATAAATAAATATCAGATGATTTCACAATTCCCTTAAGTGGCCTCATTTCAATTAGGACTCACACATCCCTTCAACAGTAATTTTGTGTCAGGCTTGGTTAGCAACTCAAGGCTCAAGCATAAATGGGACAGAATTCTTTTCCTTTTGAAACTCACCAATATAGTGATTGTAGCAACTAGCTACGTTGTTTTTGTTTTTTTCCCCCCCTCAATTGTAAGCACTATGCAAAGGCTTTAAAGCAGTGGTCCCAAGCCTTTTTGGCACCAGGGACCAGTTTTGTGGAAGACAATTTTGTGAAAAGACAAAATGTGGAAGACCACGGACTGGGATGCTTTGGGGATGATTCAAGCACATTACATTTGTTGTGCACTGTGTTTCTATTATTATTACATTGTATTATATAATGAAATAATTATACAACTCACCATAATGTAGAATCAGTGGAAGCCCTGAGCTTGTTTCCTGCAACTAGACACTCCCATCTAGGGGTGACGGGAGACTGTGACAGGTCATTAGGCATTAGATTCTCATAAGGAGCGCACAACCTAGATCCCTCGCATGTGCAGTTCATGACAGGGTTTGTGCTCCTATGAGAATTTAATGCCACTGCTGATCTGACAGGAGGTGGAGCTCAAGCAGTAAGGTGAGCAATGGGGAGCAGCTGTAAATAATGCTGATCTCACTCACCCACTGCTCACCTCCTGCTGTGTGGCCCAGTTCCTAACAGGCCACAAACTGGTACCTGTCTGTGTCCCCAGGGTTGGGGACCACTGCCTTAAAGGCCTTCATCTCATTTAGTTTTCATCAAAATTCTGTGTGGTAGGTACTCTCATTAGACCCATTTTATGGGTAAGGAACTGAGAGTAAAATTGGTTATATAACTTGCCTAGAATAAGTCAAGTCTCTGATGAGAGGGCCAGGATTCAAGTTCAAGCAGTCTGACTCCAAAATCTCAAAGCACTTCTGTGGTAGGAAAGATAAATGAATGGAATGGCATAGAGTCATCTAAATGACTGCAGTAGAAAGGGAGCATTTCCCGTGTGCAGTGTTATTTTTTCAGGGCTTTGAAAGATAAATAGGAGCATGCAGTTAAAAAAGAGAGGAGAAGGCATTCTAGGCAGAAAGGCCAGTGCTTACACAGAATCTCAGAATTGTAACAGTTCCTATTACACCCTGGCAGTGTGATGCCAAGGCTATTATTGTCAAGCACCCTCCTGCCTCCCAGTGGGCTTGAGAAGGGGTGAAGGGACACTGGCAGAGGTGAAGCTGGGAAGTTTGCACTTGCTAGTCGGGACTTGCATAGCCATCTTCTCAATGCCAAAGAGGACCTCAGTCTCTGTGTGCGCTTTGTTTTTTGTTGTTGTTGTTGTTGTTGATTTGTGGCCCAGGCTAGAGTGCAGTGGTGTGATCTCTGCTCACTGCAACCTCCATCTCCCAGGTTCAAGGGATTCTCCTGCCTCAGACTCCCAAGTAGCTTGGATTACAGGCACCCACCACCACACCTGGATAATTTTTATACTTTTAGTAGGGGTGGAGTTTCACCGCGTTGGCCAGGCTGGTCTGTGTGTGCTTTGGATTTGAGATAATCTGATGATTTAGAGTTGAAAATGGGAGTAGATTGGGTGATTCTCTAGTTATCATGTTTAGTCAAATCAGATCCGTGCATCCAAAATCATAAGGCAAGTTTTCCTGTGTGGCTCAGTAACATCCTTAAAGAAATAGTTCTGATGTCCATCCGTTGTTTTCTTAGAAAGAGCGTCAGGGTTGACAGTAGCTGTGATGCTCCAGACGGAGCTGCGGATAACAGCATATAAGTTTCAGGGCACTGGTTGAGGGGCTGTGGGAGGGTGGGGAGGGAAGATGGATGACTTTTCTCAACCATCTGTATTTGACTGGAATATTGTGTGACTTGTGAAATAGAATTAAAGATATGATCTTCTTATGGTCTTCTCACAGTTTTCAAGGGATTTTAGGAGAAAACTCTTAGCCATACAGAGCTGTGGACAAGAAAATCACCTATCAGAACATATTTATCTAGAAAAGGAAAATTTAAACAGTCAAATAGAAGAGTTATTAGCTTTCTTTTTCCTTCTCTCTAAGAAGGTTATTTCGAATCAGCTTTCTTACTCACTACATCCTGTACTTAGAAAGGAATAACCTGCACATGACACATTCAAAAAATCACCTTTGCATTCTGAACCTAGCTGGGAAATTATGACAACAATGAAGAGATATGTGGGCGTCCTCACATTTTGTGTCTTAAAATGTCCAGCTCTCAGGGTAAAATATTTTCCCCCATGAAATCCCCATTGAAAACAGAAACCAGAACTATGATCTAAAAGAAAAATATCTATTTGAATATTTCTACTTGTGAACTGACATTTTTAGCTATGTTAGTACCTTTTTTTTGGTGACTGAAGCATAGCAAATAGAGTTTTGTTTCCTTCCCACAGATACCAGATTTCTTCGAACAGTACATAGAATGGTGCACATTACAAGGCATTTACCACACAAAAAAACAAAGGCACTGGAGGAAATAAGGGTTGGGGGAGAGGGAGGAAATGGTAGGTACCATCTCACATGGGGATATAGTTCTCACAGATCACCAGGTAGGGTAATGTGATCTGCGTGAGTTTCCTAAGGGAGAGAGGGGCTCTCCTTTTGTTCATGTTGGCTGTGTCGCTGCATGTCATTAATTCTGAACGGCAAGTGAGCAAGACCCTCGCTGCTGAAATCTGATCAGATGTTATTGATGAATCATGGAATTCCAGAGTTAGGAGCTGGAAAGAAGGTCAAGAGGACATCTGAGTCAGTGTCTGACTAGTAGCAGGTGATGGGTTATGATGTCAGTTTTGGAACCAGACAACTAAGGCCCAGAGGTGTTCAGGCATCCTCTTCTGGTCCAAAGGTCAGCTCCAGGGACCAGGCTGCAGGTCTCTGACAGCAGAGGATAATTCTCTTTCTATATCACACATGCCGCCTCAACTAACCAGCATGAACATAAAATCTGCATTGTAGCCAAGTCTATAGCTGTGGAAAACACAGAGTTCCTTCTTCTCACACCCACTTTTGAAGAGTTTACTATAAATGTGTGGCAGATCATCACCCCTGGGGCTTAGCTTTGGGATTTCCTAAATCTCAGAGCAACGTAAGCACAACGGCCCCACTTTGCATACCTGAACTCAAAACTGAACAAAATCATACTGGGCGTTTTGTTTTCGTTTGCAGCCAGATATTTTTAAATAGCTTTTTCTTATGCAATATAAAAATAATACATACCCATTAAGAAAATAAAAGATAAATATAACAACGCTTTTTCAAAAATATCATTCCGCAATTACAAAATTGGCACACAGCACAGTCAGCAAACTTTTTCTCTAAAGAGCTAGATGGCAGATATTTTGGACTTTGAAGACGTAGGGTATCCATTGCACATATTCAATTCTGCTGCCGTAATGCAAAAACAACCATAAACAATACATAAAGAATGAGTGTGGCCATGTTCCAATTATTTACAAAAACAGGTGGCAGGACAGATTTGGCCTGTGGGCCATAGTTTGCCAGCACCTGGCATATAGAATTGAGAAATTTTTTCCTATGTTTATCACATCAGATATCCAACTGTGTATACTGTTCTTTTCACTTCATATTGTATTATAAATACTTTCTTGGATTATTGAATAATCTTTATGTAGTATTTTGCACAAAATGGTTGTTTATTATCTCATTTTATGAATGAAGCAATATTTGCATGACCATTGACATTTAGATGCTTTCCAGTTTTCTTATTATTTTGCGTGTTGTGATAAACATCAGTATACCTTAGATTTTTGTCTTCATTTCGGGTTATTTCCGTAGGGTATATTTTGGGATGTTGAATTAAAAAAAAATACTCTTAGGAAAAAACTGCTTATTCTTTAGCTCAAAAGGCTTCACCCATTTACTCCCAGAGCTGTGGATGAAATTGCTCATTTCTCCCTAACCAGACCAACACAGAATATTAGACTTTGTAAAGCATTGCTTATTTGATAAGAACAAGGATGTCTCAGGCAAGTGAGGAATTGAGCAAATATGATGCTCAGGTCACTAAGCCTCCTCATCCTTTACTCAGTAGGCCAGATGACCCTCCTCACTCAACTCCCAGCCCCCAAATCCCACCCATGGCCCCAGACAGAGGGCAGAGAATGAAACCTATTATCTTTCTGAACGTTCCTTCCCTCTTCCTGTCCACCTCACATCTGGATGGAATACAAATCCCCTGACTTCCTGTTTCTCTCCCTACAATAGGTCCCAAATGTCAATTTCAAATTAACCCTTTTTTTGCTTTTTGCTTCTCCCACTTCAACCCCAAACTCTCTTTTTTTGAGACAGGGTTTCACTCTGTTGCCCAAGCTGGAGTGCAGTGGTGTCATTACGGCTCACTGCAACCTTGATCTCTCAGGCTCAAGCAATCCTCTTGCCTCAGCCTCCCAAGTATCCGGGACTAAAGGCTTGTACCACCAAGCCCTGCTAATTGTTTATATTTTTGTAGAGATGGGGTCTCACCAAGTTACCCAGGCTTGTCTGGAACTCCTGGGCTCAAGCAATCCTCCCTCTTCAGCCTCCCAAAGTGCTGGGATTACAGGTGTAAGCCACCACACCCAGCACAAACTCTTTATTGTTGTATTTTCTCAAAATGAGTTTCATAGAGCTTTGCCTATCTAAGAGTCTCCATTTGGCCATTCTTTGTTAATTTCTTTCGCTAAGGCAGGCAGTTCACAGGAGTATGTGAAAAGACCCTATGAGCAATAGGGAATAGTGAGGTGTGTGGTACAGAGAGTCAAATGCAAACACTTTCAACAATGTTCCAGGAAAAAAAGATAAGTCTATTGATTAGATTAGGCCTATAAGGTCTTTCATTTGCGATCCTGGTCCTAGATAATTCACTTCTACCTTTTATCGTTCACTAGCCAGGCACACAAACCTTCACAACCTGCCCTGCCCAACGTTACACTGCTTCCTTCCTCCACACCCCACAGCCCACCCCCCAACTGCATGGGTAACCCATAACCAGCTAAACTGAACTATTCCAACACACAGTTCAGCCTGTCTAGTCTTTTGTTCATGATGATCCCTTCTTCCTCAAATACTCATTCCTTTTCTATAGTTTTTATCAGTAAAGGCTCAAAATCACTACTCTGATACTACCTGTCTTTCAAATGTCCACCCACTGGGGCATATCAGTCTTCTAACAAATATTTATTGGGCATCTAGTATATGCCACTACCTGTGCTAGGCACTGGGAATGTAGCTGGAGCAAGACAGACCCTGCCATTCTCATGCAACTTACAATGTAGCTTCAGCATATTGATCTTTCTATTACTTGGAAGCCAGGGGCTCCCCACTCCCAGACTGGGAGCCCCCTGAGGACAAGGGTGGTGTTCCATTTATCACTAAGCTCTATGCCAGGGACAGAGTAGGTGCTAAGAGGATGTTTATGAAATGACTAAATGCTGTGTTGCTAACAGGAAGCAGGGACATCCTTGAGGACAAGATAGTGTCTGATTCACTTCTGTATCCCCCACAAGCAGCTAGCACAGAACCTGGCACCATAAATCCTAAGTCAATAAGCATGGGAGGAAATGAGTGACTGGCTTTAGTTTACCTCTTTACTCCTTTCCCTATAATATCGCCAAAGAAAACAAAATCCTGCAAAAAAGCAACCAGCAGATGGTGGGAAAACTGGTTTCTAAACCTGAATATCACTGTATATGAGAAATACTCTTTTATTTTTGGGAAAATATGAGTTTTGCATCTTATTAAGATTGATGTGTTTTAGCTATAATTAGTAATCATCGTCATTGCTGATGGCTGGTTCACATATTCACCACTGGTTGGCCGAAGGAGCTTGGGTGAGGGAATGATCTCCTCTGAGCCTCAGTTTTCTTTTGTATAAGATGGAGATATGAAAACTATCTATCTAGAGTGTTGAAGGACAAGTTAATCAATGAGATAAGTATGCTTTAGTGCCTAGTACTAACACGTACCCCTGCTATGTTTTACTAGGGGTATGTTTTACTCCTAGTACAGAGTAGGTATTTAAGAAGTTGTAGATTTTTTTCCTTCTCATTATTATTCCAATAATCTAGTGTGACAGCAAAAATTAAGCTTCTATTTTAATAAAAGTGTCTCCTATTTTTTCTCCAATCAAAAGCACAGATTCTTATTTTAGGGGAATCATGTCTATTGGTTGACCCCAGAGAATTCTGAATTATCTCAGTGTGCACTGTGATGTCATATTAAGGAACTATAGGGCAGTGGTTGACAGGGTTAAGGTTAACAAGTCAGTGTTAAGTGTGCCTGGACTGAATTCATTCATTCATTCAACACATATTTATGGAGGACTGATCATGTGCTAGACAATATACTGGGTGTGGGATACAGTGAAATCAAATCCTTGCCCTCATGAAGTTGACATTCTACTGACAGAGGACATTCAAGCAATACATGTATACAATTTATACTGAATTTGTATTATATGAAGTGAGAATGAGGGTGATGGAGGAAAATCGAAAAGGGAAAGAGGCAAGGGTATGCTGTGAGGGAGATTGAATCTCTGTTTTTAAACTCATAAGATGCATGGCCATAGTCAGGATGACCTCCACAACTTGTAAAACGCAGTGCAAAATGAAAATGTAGCACCCACCGTTCAAAATTTTGAGTCCATGACTGCAGAAAATTGAACCAAGCACAGGTCCTTATAAGTACACGCAGGACCTGTGCAATCCCACAGAGCGGACACCCGTGAAGCTGATCCTGAACTTGAGCAAGTTGTTTGATTTTTCTCAGCCTCAGTTTTTAATTGGGAAAGGACTTGGAAATATTGAAACATGTGATAAGAGAAAGTGAATCTAAAGCTTTTTCCTCTAGGTACAGTGTTAGACAGTACAAAGGGCATTTTTACCTCCAACACATCTTTCATGAAGAGTTTTTTATCTAGGTTTCATGGAGCCCTACGGTAAATAAATTTGCCCAAGTTCTAACAAGATTCTGGCATCTCATATGTGGGTGTGTTCGTGTTGGTGTGTGTGGGTGTGTTCTTGTTGGTGTGTGTGTGTGCGTATGTGTGTGTGTATGTGCGGTGTATGGGTGTCTGTGTTTTTCCTCTGAAAAGCACCATAGTCTCTGCCACATTTTTAAAAAGGTGCATAACCCTTTAAACAGGAACCATTTACTTTAAATGGAATCAGAAATCTCACTATAAAAAAAGCAATAATATTAATTTCTACTGTGTGCGTCTCTTACCATTTATTCCATGTTCACAATTCATCTTATTTTCATTTAAGACAACCAACTGGGCTAGTTAGAGCCGAGATTTGAGCCCAGTTTTTCTCACTGACTCTAAAACCTATCCATGCTCCTAAACCTCCTCACCATTGGAGGGCATTGCTGTTTACCCTTTCAGTTTCAGCTGTACTATCAAAAGCAGCAAATCAAGGGCAGGGACCACAGCTTGACCTTAAACTATTCAACTGCACTTAATTACCCATTGTAGTGGAAGCACATAAATACAGGATGTCCCCTCACTCTGCCATTCTGCTTTGCATCATTATCAAAAAGACAAAGGTAATTCATGTCTAATTACTCACTCACCGCAAGGTCAGAATATTTATTTTTATCATACTTGTGATTTTTAGGATTAGTGATATCAGTATTTATTCATGGCTAACCTAAATCAAACATCCTGTTGATATCTGTAAAGAGCCATATAGTTATTGTCGCAGGTATGCTGAGTCACAAAGCAAATACGAAGTTTATGAGTTGACAGGGAAAAGGCTGCAGAGAGGTAGAGATAAGTGTGCCTGGGTAATCACAAGTGTCTTGTGAAATATACACATTGTTTATTTATATTGTCCATTTATCAAGCTCAATGGGGGCTTGGGAAACTGAAAATAATCAAAATAGGAAAAGTTATTGGTATTATTTTCTAAATTTGCTGCTGGCGCTGACTTTTTGGTTCAATTTATTAAATACTTATTTTAGAAATTATTCTCTGTTTTTAGTGGAATAGAGCTTTGACCAGCTTGAGAAAGACAAAAGGAGAAGTAGAAGAGAAGGGGAAATAAATGAGGCTCATGTGACTGGGATTAATTTACTCAGAGATCTGGAGTAGCAATAACTTGTGTCTTTCCAAAACCCCCGCAGTCAATTAATGAGATCAATTTAAAGTGGCAGTATTGAAAGGGAAAACCCAAACACTTAGATATAGCAGTATGCAATTGACCTATTCCTTTTTCCATTCAGATTCAGTCAGTCAAATATATCTTATTGACTTTGACTACTGTCATCGTAACTGTGTTAGCTAATTGTCTGAAGTTTTCATTCATTCTCTGTCTTTGCAGATGTCACTGCTATTCAATCTGTATTTCCTTGCTCTGTCTCACTGTCTATCTGCACTAACAGGATATACACATGTGTGTGTACACATTTTTTTTTCTTAATCTATCACATTGTTTCTCTTGATGTCCTTGGACAGATCAGCAGTCTGAAAATCAGGCTTCTAATAGAGAGTCTTACTAGAAGTAACTAGCTGTGAAACTTGGGAAAGTATTTGACCTCTCTCTTCCCCCATCTATGAAAGGAAGATGTGAAAACAAATGGTTCCGTGGGTCCTCTCCCACTTATTCACTCGATATTTCTATAATTTTCTATCTAGTTTCCATGGAGCACAAGGTCATTAGTAATGTGCCCCATGACTCTCAGATTAATCAGACAAGCCAACATTGGGGGAGATGTGAACAAAGTCTTAGAGTCTAGTTGATAGTAAGAATATGAAATGAATATGACTCACTGATGTGATATAGTCTTCAAAAAACTAAATTTGGTGTTTGAATGCGTAGAAATATATTAGGTTTTACAACATAAAATTTCCATTTTGGTAGATGGAAAATGTTGAATAAAGGCAATTTCATAAGGTTCATAGTCTGTAGAGTGAGATGGAAGTGGAAAAACCTCACTTTGCTCTGTTCTGCTCTACTTAGCTCATACTTTAAGTAATCATTCAGTTCTTGATGCCATACAGACAAAGAAGGTAGTGGACAAAAAGAGACACACATATTCAGTAGATAGCAACCAAGCTGGGAGGGGAACTTTAAGGCATGTCTGGTTAATGGGGAAAAAAATAGAGGTTCTTTAACTTGGAGGTGTTAGCAGTCTTTTAGTCTTTAAAAGACAGGTGCAAAAGACAAAATTTTTCTGTGTGTGTATATATATATATATGTACATATATTTAATGCAATATATGACTGAGTAGTTCATATAAGTGACAGTAGTAATAGTGACTAAGAAGTTCAGAAAAGATTCAGATCCGTGTAAGGAGGAACTTTTTGAATGGAGCTGTCCAAAATTTAAATGTGCCATGTCAGCTGGTTGCAGTGTGCCATTGCCAGGGATGTTTAAGTTCAACTCAAGCAGTGCCAGGTGGTAGGTCTAGGACACTGGCTATCTACCTGGGGTGAGTTTGTCTCCCAGGGGGCATTTGATAATGCTTGAAAATATGTTTGATTGTCACAATTTTGGGGGTTGGTGGGAGGGTGCTGTTGGCATCTAATGAATAGAAGTCTGAGATGTTTCTAAACATCCAACAATGCACAGAACAGTGCCCTCGCTATAAAGAATTACCCAAGCCAAAATGTACCAAGGTTGAGAAATCCTAGTCTAAACAGTTTGATAGAGATGTTTAATTCCTAACATCCCTGTAGCTGGGGAGAAAAAAGTGAAATTGATCTATCGGACCAACGGTTATGTAGGCAATTGTTTATAATGACATTTAAAAAAGAATGTTAATGACATGCAGACATGCAAATTTTAAAACATATAACATTAAACATAAAACATAAAAAAACCTCTATTTTATAAATATATCAAAATATTGAGTGGCTAATTTTGATCAGTGAGGTTATTCATGCTTTTGTTTTTCTTTTTTCTCTGTTTTCCAAGTAGCTATAATATACCAGTCCTGCTTTTAAATTCAGAAGAAGAAAAAAAGAATCTAAGTTGAATTTTTAAAACCTGATATGTCCCTGAGGACTGAATGGCACATGGTAATAAGAATAACCCTAATAGTAACTACAATTTAGCTAGCAGCATACGAGGAGACAGGCCCACTCATTCACTCCCAGTCAGAATGTAAATTGTTATAACCCCTTTGGAAGACAATTTGGCAATATGACTGCAGAACCTCAAAAATATTCATATGCTATGACCCAGTCATTCCAATTTTGGGAAGCTAGCCTAAGGAAATAATCGAAAATAGGCACAAAGATGTTCATTTAAGCATGATTTATAATAATGAAAAATCGGATTTATAATGGCTACAAATTGAAAACAGTCTTAATTACTAGAAATAGGTGAATGTTTAACTAAATTATAATAAATCCATATGATGTAACACATAGCCATTGAAAACAATATTTACAGTTACTGATGATGGGGGAAGAGATTTAAGATGCACAAATAACTGTAAAGAATAAGGGTCCAAAATAAATAAAAAGGATAACCCCCAAAATGTAAGTATACAAAGAAACCATGATGTTTGAAAGTATATGTGTTAAAGTGTTAACAGAAAGTAAAGATCTTTAGGATATGAGATATGAGTGTTTTAAAAAATTTTTTTTCTTTACAATTAGAAAAGGTCATAAAAATATATACAAGGAAAAACATAAATTTTATAACCAGACAAAAAAACTTTAATAATATTTGTCAAATGCCAAATCGGAGTCCAAAGCCATTGTCCATTTTAAGAAAATCATCTGATTTAACATCACGACTGCTTTTCAAGAGAGCATCATGCCCATTTCACAGAAGAGAAAATTTGGCCTCATACTCCTCAGTCTCCATGTTTTAACTTAGATATTGTTTCCTCCAGGCGGCCCTCCTTGACCTTCCAATTCTGGTTAAATTACTCTTTTTCTGAGTTCTCATTACTTTACTGATTTTATATGTGTGTATATATATATATATATATATATATATATATATGCACGCACACACACACACATATATATACACACACATATATATGTTGTGCCTAGCAAGTGTATGACACAAAATATCCATAAATTGAATGAATGAATTAATTAATAAAGAAATGAATAACTTACCCAACCTGGTAAGTGACAGGGCTGGCCAGGTCAGTGCAACTTCAAAGTCGACGTTGTCACTGAATGCTCCAGATGGATTGCAGAGAAGACCAAAGTTCATGTCTCGGCACCTTTCCCAATGTACAGGGCTTATTGTTGGGACAGAGTAGTGCCTGGCCTAGAAGTTAAACATTCATCCAGCTAGCTATTAAGGCTTGAATGCCTTCAAAGAACAGCATGGATTTTTCTGTGAATTGTGAGCGTTTTCGCAATGCTTAACACGGCAGCTGGTAATGATTATTGCTCCTGTTTCCCTTTGAATTTCATGTTCGTTTACTTAACAGGGCATTGCTAGTCAAGAAGAAGGGAGTGGGTGAAGAATCCCATTTGTAAAGAGGATAACAGGTTAATGAAAAGAAGCAGAGGTATGCGTAGGTGATAGTGTTTCTACAAGGCTCAGTTCAATTGGTATGATTTAAAGGCAAGCCTTGGCTGGCTGGTCATAATAAGGGCCACATTATGGAGGGGATTTACGTGGCAATTACCATGGTCCTTGCTAGTGGGATACAATGTTTTAGGGCTCCCTGGATACTTAAGATTAATGTCTGAATCAGTAGTGTTATTGTTGCAAGATCTTAGTGTGATGGGAGCCATGTGAGGCACGAATTTGTATCCATTATCAGAATGTAAAATATCTCATAGTCTGCAAGAACACCAGTGACTATGGCCTGAAGTAGCCCTAAGACAGTTTAAGCATCCTGTTGATTATTTTTTTTTCCTTTTCCTTGGCAACCAGAATGCATAAATGAGTCTAGCACTACTTTTGTTCATCCAGGTAATATGATTGAAATGGGAATTATACATGTTCAATCATTTAGAGGACTAAAAATCATAGACCTACAGCAAATTAAATGATTATAGAGAATCTACCATGTAAATGACTGCAATTAAGGACTTCTTCATGTACCCCGGGCCAGATTCACAGCATCTGGGGCAAACTCACCATGGTTTTTCCCTCAGTGTATTTATTAAGAATGATGATCCTGAACTTCAAGGAGACTTGGGGAATTTTTGGATTCCTGCCAGGTATGTACCTGGCCAAGATTAATTTGGTGAATCAGAAGTTCCCAGGAACCATATCATGAGTACTAAGAGAACAAATTGATTTATCTAGTAGTATGTTTCTCCAACCTAGATATCTGTGCAAAAAAAGTGCAGCGGACACGGTGCACATTCCAAGAAGTTCTCCTCCAAGGAAGTGGTCAAAATATGTAATGCTTATTTATTATCCATTTTGAGACCCAAATTATCCAGTCAATGGGATCAATACCTTACTCCCCTTCCTCAGAAGCCTCACAAATAAAGTCCTAACACCATCTCAACACAAATAAGATAGGGACCTAGACATGGAGAATATGGCTGTCTCATGGATTCTAAGCAATCAGGTAGAGTATTGAGAAATGCTATTGAAACAGGAAGTTCCTGCTAAAGGTGTTGGTGGGATTGGGATGCCAGTGCAGAGTGACACAGTATTTGGACAAGAACACATAACACGAAAGTGTCTGAATCTTGTTCTTGTCTATAATGACATCTTGCCATTAAATCCTTGAGAACAAAGAAAAATAATATATATTAGCTGAATTGTTTGCTAAAACCCAAATGTAAAACTCAGTAGAACAGACAGGACTACATGGCAGATTCCTTTTTCCTGGACAGGGTATTGCCAACTAGCCTCAAATTAAAGCAGGGCAGAGCCATAAAACTATTATAATCCAGGGGAACCTGGATTTGGGGCCTTTTCATTTTGAAAGCAATATCCAAATCTACCCAGAAAGTCTAATTAAATCCTTATGGATCTACTTCTAATTGGCTGCTATCCAATTAGCATTCTGAAATCTGAATGCTCAGATCAGCCCTCCTTCCCATCTTGCTGAAGGGGCAGGGGGAGTACATTAGAGGAACAAAAGAACAAAAAAGAGGCTTTAAACTTCTGCTAGAAGCCAGTATCACAAATCTAGAATGACAAGCCAAAGCCAAGATATAGTTGGCCAGGGGCAGCCAGTATCCTTCATTTTCTTATTCATTCATTAATTCACTCATTTATCAGGTGGACATTTGCAGGGCACCAGTGATGCTCTCAGGCGCCATGTTTGGTGATAAGTTACCAGATGGTCCTAGCAGGTGAAAAGACTGGGAACCCACTGGGAAGGATACAAAAATTATTACACAGCTATCAGAGCAAGAGGGAGGTTAGTAAAAGCTGGTGGACCTTAAAGTTTCTCTACTTTTGCAAGTGTAAAAACTGGGGTCAAGATAGAGTTTGGGATAACAGACACAGCCATAGCCAAAGAATGAGTCTAGTGTCTATAGAGAAGTTGTGATATTTGGAAATTTCCATGTGCAAACACACACGCACACGCACACACACCACACACTCCTCACCTTTGCCATTTTCATAGGGAAACATGAAGAAATAAGTATATGGATTTTGGAATTGGGCAGTGTTTTATTTCAGCCCCATGTTCGCTTGCTAGCTATGTGATGTGTGACTTTGGGCAACTTGTTTATCTTTTCTGGGAAAACATATACCTCTAGGGGTGCAGTAAGGGATAACTGGGAACAGTGGAGGGTGTGCCTGGTACAAAGGCTGCGGTGTAGATGCCGTTTAATAAATGATGGTTTTCTCTATCCTGCATCTTAAGAGTAGATCCAATCTATTGTTTATTCTTTACAGTAGGCATGGTAGAGTAAAAGGAACAAAGGAATCGAGGGAGGAAGGGAAGAAAAAAAGAGAAAAACCATAAGGCCAGGTGCAGTAGCTCATGCCAGTAATCCTAACACTTTGGGAAGCTGAGGTGGGTGGGCAGACCACGAAGTCAGGAGTTCGAGACCAGCCTGACCAATATGGCAAAACCCCATCTCTACTAAAAATACAAAAAAAAAAAAAAAAAAAGTTAGCCGGGTATGGTGGCACGTGCCTGTAATCCCAGCTACTGGGGAGGCTGAAGCAGGAGAATTGCTTGAAACCGGGAGGTGGAGGTTGCAGTGAGCCGGGATCACACCACTGCACTCCAGCCTGGGTGACAGGGTGAGACTCCCTCTCAAAAAAAAAAAAAAAGAAAAAGAAAAAGAAAAAAAAAGCAACCATGAGACGAGCAAGAAGCTAAGTTTACAAATAAATGTGATCCACACTTCTCAACATCAGGACAGGTCCTTCATGCTTAGATTCCAGGTCTCTTCTTGCGAATGGGAACGGTCAACACTTATCCAATGATGCATTTAAGAGCACCAAGTTTTAAAAAGAGACAAATATCGAAAAGAAATGCCATTTATCATCAAGCACCATTATTAAACACTAGCTTGTTGGCATATCTGTAAGTCTGGTTGTCATTTTGCTAGGTGGACAGGGCAGAATTTTGGAAAGTATCTAGGCCACACCCATGTTTCAGAATAGTAATTACAAAAGCCACAATGTGTTGATCACTTAGACTCATCATATGTTTGTCCTTTTATTTTAAATACCCCAAGGATGGAGGTCTTTCTAGCCTAATTTTCCAGCTAAGAAAATCAAGGATAAAAAAATTTCCTGTGTTGTTACTTTATCCTTAGTACCCCCTCTGGGAAGTAGGTATAATTAGCCTCATCTTAGAGATGAGAAAACTGAGGCTCAGAGAGGACTGTCCTGCAACCAGAAAGAGGATGTGTTAGGATCTGAACCCATCTGATGAAAGGCTATGCTCTTAATTAGTAACATTTCCCTGCCTTGCAAGGACACATGTAGGTCACAGGATACCCAGGGAAGGTAAATGCTCTGTCCTTTTCTCACCAACACTACAACTTAGTCACAGCCTCTGGCCCAAAATGAGACTGGACATTGACTTTAATGGATGGAAGTACACAGTCCTAACATGGATTCATTCAGAAGCACCCAGATTTCACAAGAGGAAATGATGAGGCATTTTTCTGAGGTGTTGAAATTGTGCCCTTTGTCAGTCACAAACAAACCAAAAAAAAAAGGCTTTGAAAATTCCTCAAAGGTAAAAGGTAGCCTTTCTTCTCCCATAGTTCTGATATAGTCCCAAAAGGAAACAAAAGCTTGCATAATTCTAGCCCCAGTGATTCTTCTTTCCTTCTTATTAACTACAAATCTTCACCACATTTTTTCTTACTAATTAGTCAAATGCTTAAGCTCCTGAGTCACAGAGTTGTCTACTGGTTATAGCTTGTTCTAGCTCTTCCACCCTCAAATGGAACTTGCAAGGAATTAGGCCCTCTGAAGATCCCACATTCAAGTCATGAAAACAAGCCAACAATGAAATCAATCACTGCCGAGAAGGGTGGACAAGCACAAGCATTAAGACCCACTACTGTTGAGTCAGGGCCTTCAGATATGCTGCCAATGGGAAGAAGAGAGAAAAGTTATGTTTATTCATTTACAAATATGTGCATTCTTGCCTCCAAAGGTCCCAATTTCACACTGGTCCAGTTGGGTTCTCTTTCCTTTGCTGCATTCAGGAGCACAGTTGTATTTCATCTACTGCTTGAGAATGCAGTGGAGCTTGTCGCCAGCAGTGATGGAGCCAAACATAAAGCCAATTACCTTTCCCTGGGTGGCTAATGGAGGCTCCAAGAAGCCAGAGTTTGCCCACAGCCATATGGTCCGAGACAATAGACCATGCATTTCTGGAGGCTTTACCTGACTTTTGCCAAAAGCATGCACAGAACGTGGAACTTGGCCTCCTGAAGAAAAGGCATGTCTTCAGCTTAGGTTATTCCTTTCTCGATGCTCACCACGATGTCAGGCTCCTAGTAGGAGAGCCATTAATAACTGTCATGTAAACCACAGGAAAAAAAGCTATGAGTGGGATTCTTTAGCTGTACTTATTGAAACAAACCCTTTAGTATGAATGTATGACCTTCTACTGATTGGCCCTAAACACTTTTCCAAAGCTTCCCTCCACTTTACTTATCAGCAATGCAGCTGCCAGAATTCTCACCGTTCCCAAGCAGCCATATTCTCCCAGGCTTCTCTAGTTTACATTCTCCACCCTTCCTTTGTCACCAGGTATCATCTAAAAGTCATACCTGATTATGTCACCTATGTGCACATGCACAAACAAGGACACACACACACCCCTCATTAGTCCAGATCTCCCTGTTTGCATATAGAATGAAGTCTAGGCCTGTTAACACAGCATGTAAGACCCTCCTCAGTTGGCCTCCAAAACCGCCCATCCAGCCTCATTTCTACTCTCCCTCCTTCATCTTTTTCCTTACTGATGTTACCACAAAATTCTCTTATACTCCTCCTCATTTCCAAAGGAGACCAGGCCTGGACTCAGTACCTTTGTGTACTGCTGCTTTGCTACCTGCTGTTATCCTCTCCTTTATCTCTATGAAGCAAACTGTTTCTCATCCTTCAAGAGCTAGTTCAAATATCCTCCTCTGGGAAGCCCTTTCTGAAGCCCACAGATAGAGTTAGTTATACCCTTTACTGTGAGCACACCAAGGAAAAACAGCTTTACTCATGTGCATATCTCACTGTGTTGTAATAGCTTACCTGCCTATCTCACCATTAGACTGTGTACTTCTAGAAGGCAGAAATCTTTTTCTAATGATTTCTTATTTCCCAGAACCTAGAACAACACATATTAGAAAGGGTTGCTTAGTGGATATTTTTAGAATAAATGAGTGCCTTCGGTGACTTGGCATTTGATGGGCAATCTTGGCCATCCTAAAGCATTCCATGCCATCAGATATACCCTGCATTGCCATGAGCTTTATCATTGGCTTTTAGAACATCATCCTCCCACTTTGAATAAATGGTCTAGCAGACAATACAGTCCTAAGGAACAGAAAACCTAAGTGTTAGCTCCAGGATTCACCAGCATCTTATACTTGCTCAGGACAATAGAGGATGCAATTAGGAGCTGAAATGATTATCTAATTTCCCATGCATGGTAGATCCTAAGTAATGTGCTCAGCAAATCATATTTATCCTTTGAAGTTGAGAACTAACTGTACAGCAGAAACAGGACCAGGTACTCTCTAGATCTTGTTTCTGTTTGGAGAATCCTGGCCAAAGAATGCCAAGGCTAAAAAGACTGCCAATATCAATCACTCTATTTTAGAGATGACAACATTGAGACTTGAAGAGCAAAAGAACCAGGAACATGAATAAAGGCAACCAATTAACAAATATGCCACAGATAATGGTAGAAAACCCTCCACTGCATAGAAGAAAGAGGGTGTTTGTTGAAGGTTCTGGATTTTCTCTATTTGCCCAATAAACAGGTGCAACTCTGAACCACTCCACTGTGCAGTAGATCCTAGACCCTTCTGTGAGGCAGAGCAGATCTAAAAAGCTGCCTTGGGCCTTGGCAGCTCTCACTGTGCTTATAGAACATTGACATTTTTGTTAGGGGTGACTAAGAGAGAAGATTTGCATTGGTTAGAAATTAGTCAGATGGCATTTCCTTAGGCTTTGCTTTCATTTCTCAGTGATGAAAGGTTGTGTAGGAAGCATTTGATTTTCCTGTTATATTACTTTATTAATAATCTATAGTTATTGGCTAGTTTCCAGAAGCCTAAAGCAAGAGAACTTGATAATGAAGGATACCCTAAAAACCAGAGACCTTTGGGCAGAGACTGACTTGGGGCATTAGGAGAACTCATTACAAGTCCTGGATCTTGATTTTCCCCTTTGTAAAATGAAGGACTTTAACCAGGTACTCTCTGGGTCCTGTTTCTGCTTGGAGAATTTTTAAGACCTCAGAGTCTATCTGTGAACTGTTTTTTACTGAGCACAGTTCTCTCATGCATCCTGTGTGTACTCATTTCTCAGGACACAGTGATAACAAGATGGGCTTCATTCCTGCCATCATGGAGTTTTAGCCTAGTGGAGAAAACAGATAATACCATTGGAAAACCCACACTGAAGAAAGATTGTTACCAATCCTTATGAATGCAGTGAAAAAAACAATGAGGCTCTGAGGGTTACAACTACACAGTATAATGAATTACGCAGAGGGGGTGTTCAACTTAGACTGAGGGCCGGGGTGTCTTAGGAGGAGGTTTGTAATCTGAAACTTAAAGGACAACAATATCTAGTCATGGCCTAGATCATGGCTCATGGCCTGTAATCCCAGCACTTTGGGAGGCCAAGGTGAGAAGATCACTTAAGCACAGAAATTCTAGACAAACCTGGGCAAGATGGTGACACCCTGTCTCTAAAAAAAATAATTAAAATTAGCTGGGCATGGTGGTGCATGCCTGTGGTCCCACCAACGTGAGAGGCTGAGGAAGGAGGATTGGTTGAACCCAGGAGGTCAAGGCTGCAGTGAACCTTGATCATGCCATTGCACTCCAGCCTGGGAGAGAGAGCAAGACCCTGTCAAAAAAAAAAAAAAAAAATGTTAAGACTTAAGCATCTCATGGAGAAGGAAAAGAGTGTGCAGGAGACTGAGGTTGAGAAAAGTTTGGGCTGTCTGAGAAACCAAAAGGAGAAAAGGAGGGAAGTGTCAGTAGAGTTCAGTAAGTGAGGGTGCAGATGGGGGATTATAAAATACGAGATGTGAAAGAGGGGCGGGTGCAGAAAGATCAAAATTGAGGTTTCAGTATTATGTGGGGAGGTAACCTAATTTGGTTTACATCTTAACTCCATTATTCCAATGGCCATTTGGGGAATAACCCAAATTAGGGCCAGCACAGAGGCAGGGAGAAAATTTAGGAGGCTTCCACAGTAGACCCAGTCAGAGATAATGGTGATCAGATGGAGATGGAAAGAGGTAGATGTGTTTGGTTGGTATTTTGGAAAAGACTCTGATAGAATTCCTTGATGGACTCATACTTGGGTAATCATTGAAGAGCAAGTCACTGTGTTAGGGGCTGGGTGAGATGAGTATACAAAAGTAAAGAGAACATGACCCTCTGGCCAAGACCTTGAGAAGCTCAGAGTTCACGTAATTTTCATAAAATTCAAGTGAGTAAGGGTTACAGCAGCAATGAGATGTTCTTTTGCTTTCACAACAGATGAGGCCTCCATGAATGGGGAGTAAGAAGAAAAGGTTTCGCAAAGGAGTAGGCCTGTGAGCTGGGCCATGAAGGGTGGGTTCTGATCTATCAAGCAGAGCAGGGGGAAAGCTCTCAAAGCAGAAAGAGCAAAGCTGCGTGGTGTGAAGACTGCATGTGATTCAGGAACCAAGAGCAATGGTAGACTCTTGCCAAAGCACAGTGCGTAAGGAAGACAAAGCTGGAAACGTATGCTGAGGTTTGACTGTGAGAGTTTGAAGCCCCACTGAGAGGTCTGCATGAATTAAGAATTTCAGAGAAACATGATTAGTTCTACAACTGGAAAAATAATTCTGGTGCTAAGAACTAGTAAGGTATAAGATAAGCCTAATCACGGAGTGATTTGAAGTTGAAAAGAGTTTATAAGTTATTCTTTAAGAAATCTCTGTTATTGAGGTGTGAGGCAGAGCCAGTACGTAATGTCTATGTTCTGAACCAACTGAACGGGGAAACAAAAGGCTAACATTAATATCAGACATTTGTAGAGCATTTACCTTGTGCCAGGCAACATTCTGGATGCTTTATGTACATTAGCTCATTGAATCATTTCAATTCAATCATTCAACACAGGGGTTTGAATCTTAGCTGTTTGAGGTCATTGTCCATGCACTCACCTATAACATTGTTCTGTCTCTTTCTGCAAACGTAAGATAAAAATATTACCTTCATTCTAGAAAACACCCCTTTGTAGAATAGGTTTATACCTTCAGGCATGTGGACTTTCCAATCCAAACTCCAGGAGTAGACAGATACCTACCAGGACTAGGCAATGCAGGAAAATCTCAGGCTTCAGCTAGGACTGTTTCATACAATTTCCCGCATGGCCAGGAACAAGGGTGAAGGCATGCACTCTGTGAGCAGCCCATTTGTGGACAGTGGGTCATGGGGCTGAAGGAACCATGTTACACATGCCTGAGTTTTCTTTCCAAGCTCAAAAACCATATCGAACACCCCTCCTTTGGGGAGAAGTGAGTGAGCAGGTGGAGAGACGATAGTAATGTTAGTATGGGGGAACTTCTTCCCCGTAGATGGAAACACTGAGGGCTAAGAAGAAGGGCCTCTCCTCCAACATGTGTTATCTAGCAAGGCTGGTTCTATTTAAGAATGATATATAGTCTAGTGTAATAGAATACAATATGCCTAGCTCTAAATTTATGTTGGAAAAAAATCAACATTATGATATGCTATATTCAGTCAATGAGTAAATATTTCTGTGCCTGCCACATGCTCAGCATTATAATTAGAGCCACCATGAAAAATACTTATCCGTGATCCTTTATGCTGTCAAAGCCTAAATTCCCCACTTAACCAAGAATCCTGGATAGTTCCCAAAAAACAAATTTATTATTTGTTTCTATGGTTGTGTGTTTGTCAAAAATTGAAGCATTAATAGAAATAAGAACAATTTAGACTATAAAAGCCATAGGCTTATAAAAATGCTAGCATCAGCACATTCCAAAACTGCCTGCCCCATCCCTTGATGGTATGTGTGATTGCTGTCACAAAACTAGCAGTTAGAATCCTTTGTAACTGAGGATATAAACCCGATTTAGAAATATGTCTTTACTAAAGGGTGGAAACTTAGAAACTGAAATGGATTTACCACAATGAACTAGAACTAAATGTACCAACATGGGCTCAAAACACTCTAAGATAATTTTTCAAATTTATTTAAAATTAAGAAAAGAAAACTGGGTAACATGGAATCACAAACAGTTGAAAACACTGGGGTTACATAGTATTAACATATAATTACATGATCATTTGTGATAAACAGAAAATTTAAAAAAAAGAAAAAGGAGAAAAAAATAAAGAAAAACAGAAAACAAAAAAATAGAAAATGAAATGAGAAAAAAATTGATCAATGGCAAATCTCTGGAGATAAACCATTGTGTACAGATTTCCCTATTGAAAAAAATAACAATAATTAAACACCAGCTAAGCCTTCTTTCTTCTTTTGATTTTTTGTGAAAAATCGCAATAAGATGTATCTCTAGATCGTGTGCTTGCCAGAATCTTTGCTGTTTCTTAGGTGAAAGATCATTGATAAGAATCTGGCGTGGAGAACAGTCAAGGAAGCATTGCAGCTCAATACAAAACGGTGGCCAGGGAAGATCCACTGAATTAGGAGTCAGCAGTCATTATTCTACAACCTGCTAATCTTCTATGAGCTTCGTCAAGTCATTTAAGCTTGGTACCCATCAGTTTCCTCATCTGAAAACTGAGAAAAGTTGTTCCAAATTGTCTAAGTCCATTCCAGCTTGATCATACTAGCATCTTATGTGCAGCTTCTTAAAGTCCAGCTCACACCTCTGTCAACTCCCTGTATAATATGACTTCAAAGAAAACACCTGTGGTTTGTTTATACATATATATGGACATATATATGTTATACATATATATGGACATATATATGTTATACATATATATTGGTTATACATATATATGGACATATATAGGTCCACTCTTCTCATATCCACAGCTGCTATCAATATAATAAATGGGCAGTATCTGTAGTATCACTTATTAATAAAATGAAGTTTTTCTGACATATACACAACCCAGACTATTAGGTCATTATCTCAATAATCCCTTAGTGTAGGGAAAAGGGCAGAAAACACTTTCATTTTCTGTCTTGAGCATTAGCAAGCCACAGTCCATATAATTTAATTAAAATAACAAATGAATAATCTATAATTGACCTGTGTCTGTTTCTCCAAGCCAAAGGGTAAGTCAGATATACATGATTTTAAAATCTCCTGTTATTTTCAATATAAATTGTTCGGATAAGTATCCAACAAATTGGAAGAATTAAAATGTTAATATCCAGTGCAATAATCTAAAACCTACTGGTCATCTACAATATAAAATGTTAGATTTTAAGGAAACTTCAGAGCTTATTTTACACAATTCTTTCACCTTTATGGTTGAAATTTTAATTTTGCGACTTCCTTTTATGAAGATCTGGAAGTTACAAAGACAGAAAGGTAACCTTATATCTCAACAGTAGAGAATCAAAGGAAGTTAAATAATGTACCAAGATAAATCAGCTTCTGGCATCAAAAATCCTGTCACTTGGACTTGAAAACTGGTGGTCCTGGGATAGAGCCTAAAAATAGGTCTTTTATCCTTATATATATATATATATATATATATATATATATTATAGATGGAGAGAGAGAGAGAGAGAGAGAGAGAGATGGAGTCTCACTCTGCTGCCCAGGCTGGAGTGCAGTGGCGCGATCTCGGTTCACTGCAACCTCCACCTCCCGGTTCAAGCAATTCTCCTGGCTTAGCCTCCTGAGTAGCTGGGATTACAGGTGTGTGCCACAACATCCAGCTAATTTTTGTATTTTTAGTAGAGATGGGGTTTCACCACATTGGTCAGGCTGGTCTTGAATTCCCGACCTCGTGATCTGCCCGCCTTGGCCTCCCAAAGTGCTAGGATTACAGGCATGAGCCACTACACCCAGCCAAGCCTAATTAATATTGATTACAAATTATTAAAAGTCACTCAAACTGTAATTATAACATTCTTATACCAGCCATTCTCAACAACATAGTATCTGCCAAAAAGTAATTAACAAATACTCCCTGTGTTCTTGTTGCTGAAGGAAGTAGGATGAGAAAAGGAGACATTTAAAGGTACTCTACAGGAGGTATAGATTCATTTTTCTATGATACAGGGTGTTTATTTTTAATGTGGACTACACATTGGAAGTAATATTTCTTGATTGTAAAAAAAGCTGGGAATAATTGCTTACTGCCGGAAAGCAGAGGATATAGATCTAATAGAGAAACAAGTAGCCCAACAAGAAACAGCAAACACAGACTCAACGTGCATGAGAGAGACAAGGGCTGCAATTAAGATGACCAACCATTCTGATTTCTCCAAGACTGTCCAGGCCTTCTCCCACATCTCCAGAAACCACCCCCATTGTAGGTAAACCAGGTTGGTTGGTCACCTAAGCTGCAGCATCTTGCTGCCATTCTGTAACAAGCAAAGACAAGAAGGTTTTAATTGGTAACCCAAGCATAGAGAGCTAGACGCACCTAGCCAGTATGGACAATGCAAGTCAAGAGAAGTGCTGGACCTACTGAAAATAACAGGACCAAAATGAGATGGACCCCTTACCCATGCTGGTAAAGAACATTAGCAGGTGTTTAGTAAGGGAGGGCCAGTGCCTAAATTGAGAATGCATTATGTGTTCTCTATGGTGTCCTCTGTGCCTGTATATGAAGCCAAATTGATATATGCCTGATTCCCAAGGCACGAGTCCATCCTCTGCCCAGGCAGACACAGAACATTTACCAGAACACATTTTCCTGCTGACACCTGTTCCAGTGGGAACACAGAATCTGCTCAAGAAATGGCTCTAGACCAGCGGTTCTCAAACTTTAATGTGTATTGGAATCACCTTGTTGAAATGCAGATTTGATATTTTGATTAGGGGAATGCTGGCAAGGAAACTGAGGTTTTGCATTCCTAACAAGTTTCCAGGTGATGCCCACAGACCACACTGTGAGTGGCAAGGCTGTGAGCTCCAGTAATCAACCAGGTTGGGAGGGTGATTACTGGAGATGAAAGATGAAACCTATTTGACACACCCAACCTATAGCAAAACTACCTACTCATAGGGCTGCTCTGAGAGTTAACTGAAATAAGTCACACAGCGCTCCTAGTACAGTGCCTAACATCTAAACCACATAGAGTTTCCATGCCAAATGATGGGTTCCATCACTCTTATTAGTAGTCTTGTAAATGCAATTTATATGAAAACTTCAGAAAGCCTGGTGTGTAGAAGTCAATGAGAAGAGTGGGGTTATTAATATATATACACTCAGTTCTGACTCGCACAGAGAACAAGCCTTCTGCACAGCAGAATTCAGAGGAGGTCTACTCTAGTGCAGGGCTTCCCAGCCGCTGGCTGTACGGTGGAATCACATGGGTATCTTGCAAAAGACATGAATGCCATTACCTCACCCCCGATCAACTGAATAGGAATCTCCGGTAGTCAGGTCCAGGCTTTCCAGAGTACAGGAAATTTGCAGGTTATTCTAAAGTGCAGTCAAGTTTGAGAGACAGACACATAAGGAAACTAGAGCTCCCTGAGTTCTGAGGTTGACTCTCATCTCTGCTTTGACAAACTTTCTGTGCCCCATTTTCCTAATTTGTAAAATTAGAGTAATAGAAATAACAGTAGTGTCTATTTCAAAAGGCTAAATAAATCAATTTATGTAAAGCTCTTATTACAGCTTAATTTATGACTATGCTACATTTGGCCCTACCAGAATGGATAGGTTGTGCATGACTATTACTATCAATATCTAAGACCTAGTACCTAAGTAAGAATTAATTCTATGGAATTCTGTATTTAGACCTGTTTGTATTCAGGATGTTATATCTTATACAAGCATTATTTTAGGCATAGTAATATGACAATTTAACATATTGTGAGTACATACTATTTATCAGGCATAAATACATATTATATACTAAATATTGTACTATTAATATATGAAAGGCAAAAGAGTATAATAGGAAACAGATTCAAACATGAATTGTGGTTCTACCGTTTACTACATATGTGACCTTGAGCAAGATACTTTTCTCATCAGCAGCCTATTTCCCTATCTATCAACAAGTATGATGGTAATACCTACCATTTAAGGATTATTTCAAAGAATGAATGGAGAAAATCAGTGTAAAGAATCTGGTATAGCACTTGGCACTGGATAGGGGCTTACTAAGTGCATTTCTCCACCCTATCCATGTATTTTGGGGGTATAGGAATGAATAAGATACCCCCAGTTTCTATAGTCTACTGGAGAATACAAGAAACAGACATACAAATTTCATTGTTTCCTCTTTAAAATCCTTGTATTAGAGACATACAGTGATAAAGAGCTAGAGTCTATTTATAGGAAATAGGAAGTTCATTATGTATATGTGCTGGGTTCCTTGATATGGTACATCTGGGAATTTTATTTTTTTGTATGTGCATGGTTAGCCATCGTTTTGATTTTTGGTGGATTTTATACTTGTTACAGTTTTTAAAGTAGACATGATTTGGCAGATGTTTAGAGTAGTAGGTGTGTGTTGCTTTTGATGTCTTTGAGAACACAGAGTCCTCGAGGGCTTGGATGTCTTTCTATAGTTGTATTCTCTAACTAATAACTATGCAGTTCATGAGCGTTAAACAATGTCACTCCAAGTTGCATAAGAGGCCATTCTACAGGAAGCAGAGGGAGTTAGTGTAAGAAAAAACTGAACATTCCACATGGATATTGTTCCATTCCACTCGACAAGGGGCAAAAGTGACTGAGGAGTTCATAGGGGATTCTGGAATGGATCTTATAATCTTCGTAGAACTTGAAAGATGTATTCAACCTACCAGTTCCCTGATAAACTGATGATGGCTAATAATAATGATTCATTCGAAACACTAATGCCTACTCAAGACTCAGAAGATGGGTTGAATTCGCATTTATATTCCTAACTAGATGTTTAATTGCATTTAAATACTATTTAACATTTAAATGACACTGTAATTTACAAATAAATATTTCTACCACCATTTAAGTGGTGATTAAATCGTGATTGTTTGATTCACACATCATTCGGTGTACTATTACTATCCCATTTTACAGATGAGCAAGTCAAGCCAAAGAATTCATAAGTAATCAAGACACAGTTATTCATCTAGTCAACAGCAGCAGTACCTATGAGCCCCAGCCATGTCTCGTGTCCACTGACTATGCTTTTCCCACTAAATATTGGCCATGTTGGGCAATGTGTCTTGTTACTTGCCTGTGTGTCAATTTCTTTATCTCTTGACTCTACTTCACAGTGAAAATATGATAAAAATGAAGCTAATTAAGAAAAGAAATTCTGGAAGAAATAAAGTTTTGTATAAGCCTAGAAGATTATGATGTTTCAGGAAATGTGGAAGTGGACCAGAATTAGGTGTGTGTACAAGTAAACCTACCACCCTCATTGAGGCCTACAAACCAGGCACTCTGAAATTTTAATTATTTTTTGGTTAACACTGCATTTCTAAAAGCCTCCTGGAACATTTTACTTCCGATTGCCAATTCTTTAAAATCCTCTTGGGTTGAGTCCAAGCTTGAAAAATTTCATCTGAAAATGAATGTTTTGGTTTTGTTTTTTTTTTAACATTCATAAAGTTCAGGGCATAAAGTACTCTTTCACAGAGAATAAAAACAAAGTTTACAGTGGGAATCATGTCACAGACAGGCCATGGGGCACTTTTCTCCCTAGCCAATCAGCCAGAGCTGGGTAAGTGAAGGATGGAATCTGGCCTCAGGGAAGAACTTTTTAGGGTAGACCCAACCCCCTCTGTGAGACTGCTCCTGCTAACTACGCTGTGAGCATACTGGGCTTGCAATCAACTCAAAATTCTCATCTGAAGTTTGACTTTATTTCACCATACATTGTGAAAGGGTGACTTCTCCAATCATCTAAAGGAAACATGGTCTCCTTAGCAAGACTGTACTAAACCAGCCTAAAGCCATTAAACCTGAAATCCAGTGCTGTTAACAAGATGGAACAAGTGAGCTCCATGCCAACTGGTTTTCAGCCTCAGGTAGACTCTATTTAAACAGGCTGTGAACTCTTTCCACCACCTGCATTCTTTAATGCTTCTTAGTGAATTTAAAACAGATGATCCCAAGCCACAGTGATGGCTTAGGAGCTGCCAATACCAAACGTATTGAAATGCAGTGTTCCCTTAGCTGCCTACTCTTTGCCCATATTATGCTGCAACTGTACTGAACCACCTACAGATGCCCACACATGCTATGCTTTCTGTTGTCTTTGTGCTTTGGAACCTGAGAGGCCCCTCCCTGAATTTTCTCCCTCATGGCTCCATCACCACACTCACCTCTCTTTCTGGTTCAGGACACAGGTCAGATCCTTCCTTCTCCCTTAGTCCTTGGACTATTCTGCAAGATCTCAGGTCTGCACTCACAACACACACTATGTTTGCTTCCATCTCAGCACTTCTCTTCCTATTACTTGCCTGTATTTTTCTGCATTCAACCAGTTATGAATTCTTTAAACATTTGGTACATTCTACTGTACAAAATTTGAATAAAGAATGACATACATACAAGCCATTCACTGCTGTTTAGGTGGCAGAAAACTACTAGTTATCAAGTGCCTTCAATATGCCAGGCACTGTGCTTGGTACTTCGAGTGAATTTTCTCATTATGTTTTTCCAAATATGCCGTGAAGGTGATATTATTACTAGCATCATCATTTTATAATTGAAAACCTTGTGCTCAGAGAAGCTAAGTAATTTAGAATTGTTCCAAGGCCATACCAAGAGAAATTGTATTCATTTTGGAATACAATTCCAATTCTGGATTATTCTGAACGGAATCCCATGTCTGTCTAACTTCTAATCTCAAATAATTTCCATGTCATCATATTCCTTTCCTTACTTCTAGGGAATAGCACTAGTTTCATGCTTTCAGATTTTTTTTTGTTTGAATTAGCCAAATGTCAAATGCATTTTTAAATTTCCTTGAATAGGGACCTGCAAATGCTCTGGTGTGTCATTCGGAACCCCCTTCAGAGCCAAGACACTAATTTACCCAGTTGATGGGAGTGTTGGATGCTAATTGCATTGCCCTCTTTTGGAGACCACGAGTTTGCCCACAGTTACACTCCCTTCCCAGGGTCAGTCTGATCCAACGTTAGTCAGTGTAGATGTGCTCTTTGTCCCAGTTCAGGAAAACTCTGCGGGGCCACCCTAGTGCTAGAGCTCCCTGTGGAATGGGCTGGTCATCAATTGCAGCTGCCTCACAGTTCAAATTCTCCTTCTGCCCATTCCTGTTTCCCTCACTCTCTCTCTTTTTTTTTTTAATTATTATTATACTTTAAGTTCTAGGGTACATGTACACAATGTGCAGGTTTGTTACATATACATACATGTGCCATGTTGGTGTGCTGCACCCATTAACTTGTCATTTACATTAGGTATATCTTCTAATGCTATCCCTCCCCCTCCCCCCACCCCACGACAGGCCCCAGTGTGTGATGTTCCCCTTCCTATGTCCAGGTGTTCTCATTGTTCAATTCCCACCTATAGGTGAGAACATGTGGTGTTTGGTTTTTTGTCCCTGCAATAGTTTGCTGAGAATGATGGTTTCCAGCTTCATCCATGTTCCTGGAAAGGACGTGAACTCATCCTTTTTTATGGCTGCATAGTATTCCATGGTATATATGTGCCACATTTTCTTAATCCAGTCTATCACTGATGGACATTTGGGTTGGTTCCAAGTCTTTGCTATTGTGAATAGTGCCGCAATAAACATACGTGTGTGTGTGTCTTTATAGCAGCATGATTTATAATCCTTTGGGTATATACCCAGTAATGGGATGGCTGGGTCAAATGGTATTTCTAGCTCTAGATCCTTGAGGAATCACCACACTGACTTCCACAATGGTTGAACTAGTTTACAGTCCCACCAACGTGTAAAAGTGTTCCTATTTCTCCACATCCTCTCCAGCACCTGTTGTTTCCTGACTTTTTAATGATCGCCATTTAACCGGTGTGAGATGCTATGTCACTGTGGTTTTGATTTGCATTTCTCTGAGGCCCTCTCTCTCTTATAAGTGTTGTTCCCGAAGACACTATCCAGTGAACTTTCTGCATGCAAGTCTCCATCTGAGACTCTGTTTCTCAAAAAACTCAACCATAGATATGACAATGAGAAGTCCATGACTACAAATTACTAATCAGAGTAAAAAATTGCAAGCAACATTTTAGTGATGGTTTAAGGATAGAATGCATGTCTCTCCAAATGCACTCTCTGGCCCAGAAAGTACCATGGATTTTACAATTGGAAATTGGACCTGCTTTGCAATGAGAATGGTCAGCCCTTGAGCTTCATAACTCCACCTGTTCACTCTGTGACTTTGTCTAGGTCATGTAACTTTTGTAAGCCTCTATTTTGCATGGAACTCCACCAAGGCATCAGGCACGTTTTTCAAGTATGCCCTATGGTTAGGGAGGTAGAGCTCTTGGGCGCTGGCCACTCCAAAAAGTCACTCATCTCTTACTGGGATTGTTTATCTAGTGGCAGCCTCCACTTTAAGAAAAAGGAAAACCACTTTTCTCAGTGGAATAAGCCACTACTATGCACGCCAGTCAAGATTTTAAACATATGTGTTTTTAATTATGACTATACTCAGATAAGAGTGGCCAATGATATAAGTAGGAATCACAATTTATGCCATATAACCATTCAGCCATCACACATTCCTTATTAGTCCTGATACCTGTAGTTTCCAATATCGTACCTCATTGTCACAATTATGGTGAGATTATACTGAAAAATATAAACAATGTATATCTAGAAATGGCAAAGGGGTTCACCCTAGAGTAGAGAAATCTCAGGGAAGACGTACAATTGTAGCTCCCTTTATGGGGTTATTACTGTATGTTACTCTATGCCAGACCTGCATGGGGAGTTGTTGATCAATCGGTATAAAGTATTAGTTAGGTAAGATGGGTCAGTTCTAGTGATCTACTGTACAACGTAGTGCCTATAGTTAGCAATAGGTATTGTGTACTTTAAAACATGTTTAGGAGGATAGATCTTATGTTAAGTGTTCTAACTACGAAAGAAACACAAAAGAACAAAAGGGACTTTTTTTTTTTTTGAGATGGAGTCTCGTTCTGTCCCCCAGGCTGGAGTGCAGTGGTGCGATCTCAGCTGACTGCAAGCTCCGCCTCCCGGGTTCACGCCATTCTCCTGCCTCAGCCTCCCGAGTAGCTGGGACTACAGGCGCCCGCCAACACGCCCGGCTAATTTTTTGTATTTTTAGTAGAGACGGGGTTTCACCGTGTTAGTCAGGATGGTCTCGATCTCCTGACCTCGTGATCCACCCGTCTCGGCCTCCCAAAGTGCTGGGATGACAGGCGTGAGCCACTGCGCCCGGCCCAAAAGGGACTTTTTAGAGGTGATGGGTACGTTTAGTACCTTGGTCTTGGACTGTGACCATGGTCTCATGAGTGTATGCACATATCTAAACTTATCACATGTGTACATTAAGTGTGTGCAAATCATACCTCAATAAAACATTCATTTTTTTCTTATCTTTAATTCTGCTATTTTTTTTCTTTAGATACCACCAAATTCACTGGCCATTTACCATTCAAAAATCCAGAACTATGCAGAACAGGCACTCTTCCTCTCCATTTTATGGATGAGAAAAATAAGGCTTACAGTGTTTTCATACCTTACTCTAGTCCACAGAGCTAGTAAATGCCTGAGCCACATTTCAAATCCAGGTTTTACAGAATTTAAAACCTTTATTTTTATTTTGTTTGTATTATGTTACCTTCTATGTTTATTTTTCGCTATTTTATTGTCACTTTTTCAACTTTATTATAATAAGATCATTTAACATGAGATCAGCCTTCAGCAATTTTGAAGTGTATAGTCACTGTTGACTATAGGTACAATGTCATAGAGCTGATATCTAGAGTTCATTCATCTTGCTTAATTGTAACTTTATACCAATTGATGAGTGACTTCTCATTTCCTCCTTCCCCTTAGCTCCTGACCATCTATAATTCCAGTTTTTGACTTTATAAATTTAACTATTTTAGATATCTCATAAAAATGGAATCATGCAGTATTTGTCTTTGTGTGACTGGCTCATTTCACTTAGCATAGTGTCCTCAAGGTTCATCTATGTTATCTATATTGTAGAATTTCCTTATGTTTTAAGGCTGCATAGTATTCTATTGTGTGTAGAGACCATATTTTCGTTTTTTTCTTGCTTGCTTTCTTTCTCTTTCTTTATTTCTTTCTTGCTTGCTTGCTTGCTTGCTTTCCTGCTTTCTCACTTTCTTGTTTTCTTGCTTTTCTTGCTTTCTTACAGGGTCTCACTCTGTCACCCAGACTTTACTGAAGTGCCACAACCATGGTTCATAACCTCGGACTCAACCTGTCTTGGCTCAGGTGATCCTCCCACCTCAGCCTCCTGGGTAGCTGGAACTACAGGCGCAGGCATGCGCCCCTCTTTATTCATTTATTTATTTGTAGAGACAAGGGGTTTCAGCATGCTTTGCTCAGGAGGCTGGTCTCAAACTCCTGGGCTCAAGCAATTCACCTCAGCCTCCCAAAGTGCTAGGAATATTGGCATGAGCCACCACACCCAGCTACTGTATTTTCTTAATCCATTCATCTGTCAATGAACATTTAGTGTGTTTCCACATCTTAGCTTTTGTGAACAGTGCTGCAATAAACATGGAAGTGCTAATATCTTTCTTCAGTATTCTGATTTCAATTTTTGTGGATAAATACACAGAAGTGGGATTGCTTGATCACATGACAATGATGGCCACAAGAACATTTGGGCTCACAGCCTATCAGTTTAGCAGTCCCAACAGAGAGAATAGTTACCCTTTCCTAATTGCTCTAGAAAAATCTCAGGATTGCATCTGAGTAAGATGGCTTTGATCACATACCCACCTCTGAACCAAGCACTGTGAATATTAGACACTTTACAATTATTGTCCAGAACCGAGGAATGTACTGACTTTCAAGCTAGAAGTTCAGCTAAAAGGAGCTAAAATCACCTCCTTCTAAATTATGTGAACAGAGACGAGGAAAAGGGAGATTCTCCAAAGGAGGGGTGAACCAAAGGAGAAGGAAAGAGGTTGGAATGGCTGAAATGGCAGATGCCTTCTATGGGAAAGAGATTTTCATACCTGCAGTGCACATTGTTGGAACTCTTATCTCCTCCACTCTTACAGTGTCTGCACCGAAGCCTGACTGCCAACTTCCAGCACTATGCTCCTTTGCCACAAGGCTGAAGTTAACTCTGCCTGTACAAGAGGCAGAACAGCAATTCTGGCCTGCCACTTGCATGGAAGTTAACTCCTCTCAATAGCAAATTCAATAAATAATTGTGCAATCTGGTACATAAATACCCCGGCTCCCTTACCCCTTAGGTTAGATAATTCTGAGATATATATGCTAGGAATATCGTCCTTAAAGTTCTCTAACAGAATTAAGCTTCATTTATCTGAAGCTGAAAATGTAATCAAAATATATCCCATATTGTGGCCGGGAGTGGTGGCTCATGCCTGTACCCCTAGCACTTTGCGAGGCTGAGGCAGAAGGATCACTTGAGCTCAGGAGTTCAAGAACAGACTGGGCAACACAGTGAGATCTTGTTTCTACAAAAAAAAAAATTGAATAGCCAGGCATGGTGGTGCGTGTGTGTAGTCTCAGCTACTTGGGTGGCTAAGGTGAGAGGATCACTTGAAACTAGGAAGTAGAGGCTGTAGTGAGCTGTGATTGTGCCACTGTACTCCAGCCTGGGAAACAGAGCAAGACCCTGTCTCAAAACATATATGTGCATATCCTGTATTGATTTTCTTCCATTCTCTGTGTCACTTCTCCACATCCCTATCTTATATTATGGAATAACCTCCCAAAGAAACTAATTGTGCTTGAATCCTTGTCTTACAGGTAAAAAGCAATGAAATAGGCTGTTCCATGAAGTAGTGAGTTTCTCAGCAGTAGAAGTTTTCAATAATGAGTAGAAAAATGAATTTGGGGACATTCAAAAATAAAATAGGTAATTGGATTGCAGGACCTACATTGAGACCAGGCAGTCCCTTCTAAGGCTAAGCTGAATTATTACTTGTTTGGCTTGTGACAGAGTCATTCTTGCAGAAAAAGAGATGTATGTTCATGCCTTGGATTCTGAAATTTGTGAAAGGAGATAATATAAAAAGTTATCTGGAGAGGGAATATTTTTTAAAGGTTATTTGAAGGTACGAGGTTTAGCCTCCTCTTTTGTTGTAACCTGTTCTTATAAAAAGACCTTTTTGAGTACTCTGTGCTTCCTTTGCTTGGGAAGACCTCAAGATTACAGGAGGATGTCATTTCCTTGGCTCTGACTAGTTTTAAATTTTGACACCCACCATCATCCAGGCAGAGAAAGAGCCTTCCCAAGATAACCTAAAGTCAGGAACATACATGGCTGCCACATATGTTCAATAGGAGGTGAGAGTGTGTCATCATCGAAAGTTCTTTGTGTTGGTTTGGACATGTGCCCAGGAGACAGAAGTGTAAAGGAAGTGATTTCTCTCAAAATAAACACATCAATCAAAAAAAGATACAGAATATAACTATTTTACCTTTTTGATGTGTGAAAGAAAGCAATGTCATATGAAATTTATTCCACCATGATGATTTTACTTCCCCAGTGGTCATTTTCTCCAGCTCACTCATAAAAATACTAATAATGGACAAAATTTGTGGAGTGTTAACTATGTATTGGGCACTATGAAAATGACTTAATATAAATCATGCATTGAATCCTCCCAAGAAATGTAATGGGTCCCATTTAAGTTGTCCACATTTTACAGATAAAGTAACCAAAGCTGAGAGGCTAAAGAGGCTTGCTGAAGTTCACACAATAGTGAGGTGCAAGTCTCCCTGTCTCCAAAGATATATTAGTTAGTAATCGCTGTGTGACAAATCACTCCAAAATTTAATGCTGAAAATAATAAGCATTTATATTGCTCACAAGTCTACAGGTCAGCTGGGAAGTTTTTTCTGGTCTTAGCTGGGTTTATTCATGCATCTGCAATCAGCCCTCAGCTGGGTAGGCCGCTGCTGCTGTTTGGACTCACTCACATGTTCGGAGGTTAGCTGACAACTGGCAAATCTAGGATGTTCACAATTGAAATAAGTGGACTTTTCTCTAGCTGGTCTCTCACCCTCCAAGTGGCTAGCCTAGGCTTGTTTTCATAGCAGTGGCAGTGGTATGATGTCTAGGCCCCAAACAGACACAGAATCATTTGTATGACATTACATTGGCTGAAGTAAGTCACGTGGCCAGCCCAAATTTGAAAGGCAGGGAAAAAGATCCTGCTCTTCATGGGAGGAGCTACAAAGTCATGCTGCAAACACACGGGGAGGCATGCAGGATTGCAGTTAATCCACCATGGATGCTTATGTTTCTACCACTGTGTCCTTCCTTGCATCCTGGCACCTCTCTGGCAAAGTATACCAGCAGGTGTTCTTCACCTTGGTTTTGACTGAATGAACATCTAAGAGAGAGATAGCCCATTAATTGCCAATTTTGAAAGAGACTTTCAGGTCTTGTACTTATCTCCTACCCATGTTAAATCTCCTCTTTCAAACCTCCCACAAACAGGCCTTCGGCACCTGCCAAGACACTTCCAGTGATGGGGAGCTCAATATTATTAGGTTAAATTGACTTTTGTTTCCTTTTACAGTAAGTGCTTTGGAATAGGGCTCTCGCCTCTATATTTGTGCAATTTCTTTTTCAGGCATCCTGTTCCTATGTTCTTCCTTCTATACACTGAAATCTTCCTTCTAGCAATTCCCCGTCTCTGCTCTTTTTCTTGCTCCCTGGAGCAGACTAAAACAAATCTGTGGCTTCTCCTTTATGACAACTATTTTATATCCAAAGACATTTATCAATTTCTTCATCAATTCTCCAGGTCTTTCCAGATTTAATTATTCAACTGCTCCTCTAATGAGATCAATACACTTTACTGTGTGTACACAGGTTGTCAATGTTCTTTCTTTATGTGGTACCCAGAGTCATCTACATCCTCTGAATAAAACAGAACCAAATTGCTTGTTTTTCCTCCTCTACCTCTTCTTCCTTTTGTAGTTGCAGGTCATTCTTACTGCGTTAAATTGAATTTGGTTTCTCACTCACAGTAAGTAATTTGGAACAGGACTGAGCGCCCTATTTTTGTACAATTTGTTTTCGAACCAAAGGAGAGGTATCATCTGACTTTCTCCTTTTATTATTTCCTCTGTGATTTCAGTCCTTTCCTTCTAGTCAGTTGCTGTAAACCTTGATGCTTTTATTTAGACTGTTTATTCATCACTCAATGGTCTTCTACTGAGATACTTTTCAGTACCTTTGTTTGTGATAGCTGCTTGGGACACAAAACTGGGTAAACCCCAGCACTGGTCCTTAAAGAGTTTTCAGGCTACTGGGTGAGGCCGTGATTTAAAGCAGTCTCTTTCGGGCAACCTCAGGCTATTTTAGAAGCATGCTTGTTTTTCAGGGTTTCTCCTATACCCTTCTTCGACATCTCAAGAGGACACCTGAGAAAGAAGACTGTGTGGCCCTGCGGTGTCAGGGGAGCATTGTCTGGTTCCCATGCTGTCTTCTGCTGTGGACTCCCTCAGCATGTTGACGATTTTATTGGGTCTGGATGTCAAGGATGTCGATGCTCTTATTGTCCTCCTCTATAATGACCTCAGATGTTTCTGTGGCCTCCAGTCTTGAAGTCCACATTCTGAATGTGCCCTCATGTTGACTCCCGGCTTCCTCCAAGCTCAGGATTTCCATGTCCCCTGAGGGCCAGTGGCAATAATGCACTGTGGTGCTCTCTCTAGTTGGTAGTGACATGTGAGAGATAGCCTGAGCCATGTCTTTGCTTCCCTATGACTTGCTCACTACAATGGATTGTAATTCCATGCTGACTATGGAACTTCTTTGAGGGGCTTGCAGACTCCCTAGGCTTTTTCTGAGGATTCAAGGATTCCAGTTCTGTTTTACTTACTTTCTCCTAAATGAGATTAGGTTTCTATACCCTCCAGCTTGACATTTTACACCAAGGGGTGAGCTGGAACTTGGATGGTCATGTTGTACATCTTGAATAGTCATTCTATTCTTTAACACTCAAACTCCTCCCAAGCACTCTGGTGACTCTCTGAGCCATCGTTTTCCTGCTGTGAGAACTTCCCTGCATCAGTCAGTTCTCACAATTTCTATAATCTGCTCTGTAAGTGCCTTCAAGTTCTGCCTCAATGGAAGTCACAAGACATTTTTTGTTTGTTTTGTTTTTTTCTCTGTCAACAAAACCAGCCATCTGTACATCAAAAGCATTTGCCTTCATACCATTGTCTTACTGTATTCTTAGAACAGTATTCCAGAACTCAAAGCAACAGAGTCTCTGTTTTCAGACTGGTTCTTCTGGTAAACAAAGAAAAAAATGGTCATTAATTTTATAGGGGCAGAAAGAAAAGGGACAAGGACTTTGGGAACTAGAGGTTCTGTCTACATGGGGATTCATGATACTATTCTCTCAATGATAGATCTGGAAGTTTGATTTACCATGAAAAAAAAAACCACACTTTTAAATGCTTAATTCCTGTTAAACTTACAAAGAAATTTGACATGCCAAATAATAAACAAAGAATTCAGGAACCAGAGTGGTGAGAATGATGTGATTTGAGTGAAGATTTTCTAAAGGCTTAATGGGATTTCTTCCCTTTCTCTTATTTTCTGTACCAGCTAAATTCTAATAACAGAAGGACAGTTAACTTTCTGTTATTAGAGCTCTAATCCAGTCACAAAAAGAGAAAAAATTAGAGAGAAAAGAGAGAGAAAAGAAGAGAAAAAGGGAAGGGAAGAAAAAAGAAAGAGAAAGGAGGGGAAGGAAGGGAAGGGGGGAGGGGAGAGGAGGGAAGCGAGGGAGAGGAGAAGAAGGGGAGGGGCGAGATGGTGAGGTGTGGAGGAAAAGTTAAATATTAAATTTGAACTCAATTGAATATGGACATAAACAATGGCCACCAAGTCCCAGAACAGGTTGTGTGTGCCCCTTGAGGCATTCATTCAGCACTGTTTCAGAGAAATCCCTATTTCAATCTATTCCTATACGTTAGTTATTGAAAAGCAATAGACAATCGCAAAAAACAAGTTGACCTTTTTATGTTCCTTGAGCCAAAGGGCCCTCATGACTGGGCCGCACACCAAATAACTCGTTACAAAAAGAGCTAGGGTCCCAGACTGCGCCAAAGCTTCAGGAGGCTGCTCCTCATCTGTGCACAGATGAGTGGCCAACTCTGGAGCCCAGGTTGTTGCTTCCTAGTCTGGTGGTGAATCCTTCATAGTCTGGTGAGTATATATATATATATATATATATATATATATATATATATATATATATAAAATATAATATATATAATATATATATCTTTCCTTTCTTCCTTTGCATTGCAATTTGCTTATTATATTATTTGCTTATTATATCAACTTGCTTATTATATTGATTTGCTTATTATATCATTTGCTTATTATATCATTTGCTTATTATATCTGCATTGCCATTTACGTGGGATAAAGGTTGTTTATCCCTAAAGGCATTGTGTATGTGCCTTTTCTTCTCCCCTTGCACGTTTCCTGCACAGAACAGGAGGAATAGAAAAAAAAAAGGAGAGGGGAGGGGAGGAAAGGGGAGGGGAGAGGAGGGGAGGGGAAAAGAGAAAATCAAAATGGACCAATGACTAGTGTCTGGAACACTAAACCCCAAATTAAGTCTTAAAATGACTGAACATTCTGAGATAAAAGTGACACAGACCCATCCTCACCCCAAAAGCAAAAAGGACAATGTAAGTGACAGACAGAAAAGAATGTGGAGACTGTGACATGGAATCCCTTAATTTCTAAGATTGCTCATTGTTCTGTTGGAAACAGGGGGTTATGTAAGTGTCTAAGACAGAGCCAGTGCACAAGTGAGTGGTAGAGAGAGTGATAAAGCATCTCCTATTTTGAATGAGATCTTCTGTCTCTTCTCATACATATCCCAATCCACAACAGCGAAAAAGTAATATGTAGATTCATTCATTCAGTGACTCAGCAAATAGTATGTGCCATGCATTTTCCAAAACATTAATAATACAGTTGGGAGCAAAGCAGACAAATGTCCCTTGCCCTGATGGGAGAACACAGGCATTAAATAAAATAAGTAGATCAAAATATAGTATATACTAGGTGATGAGAATTGTTACGGGAATAAGTAAAGCAGGTAAAAAGCAATGAAGGCCCTCTGTGAAGGAGGATGCTGTTTAAAATAAGGCGAAGGCAGGCATCTTGAGACAGTTGCATTTCAACAATGGCCGGAAGGAAGTGAAGGGCACCTAAGAGAAACATGTTCCAAGTAGAGGAATCAAGCACAAAGCTCCTGAGGCAAGGCTTGTGGACTTGTTTCAAGGATAGCAAAAAAGGCCAATATGGATGGACCACAACAGGGAGGAGAGCCTGCAGGTAAAATTGGAGACATAGTGGGAGCGGGCCATTTTAAGAATTTAGACTTTTATCATGAGTGAAAGGAAAAGAACTGAAGGAGTTGGGTGTGGTGTTTATAGGATGTACACAACAAAGTCATCGCTTAGCTGCTGTGTTAGAAGTAAACTATAAGTGAGCCAAAGGCAGAAGCGGAGAGACCAGGTATCAGCCTGTCAAAAAAACAAAACAAAACAGAGATGATGGTAACATGAACCAGGGTGGCATTCTAGATGGTGAGTGGTGGGTGGACCCTAGACAGATTTTGAATACAGAACCAGTAGGATTTGGGAATGTATTAGATGTGAAATGTGAGCAAAAGGAGGAGTTAGGCACTTTTGTTCTAATTGAAGGATGGAGTTGCTATTTTTTGAGGTCGAGACAGCAGAAGGAGCAAGTTTGGGAGGAAGGAAACTGGGAGTTTGTTTTGGGTAAACTTTTAAAGACATTCAAGTGCAGATGTCAAATGAGTAGTTGTATATGCAGTTCTGTTGCATTCACAGATTTGGTGATGAATTTGGGAGTCATCAGTGTATAGATGGTATCAAGGCCATAAGACTATATGGGAGTGAGTATAGACAAAGAAAGGTGATGTTTAAGAACTGAATCCTAGAGTATACCAAAGTGTATTGTTTGGGAAGTTGAGAAGCAAACAGTAGAAGTGACTGAGATGGAGCAGCCTGTAGGGAATATCAGAATGGTATCCTGGAAGAAATGAGAAAATATTTTCAATGCAGAGGGAGCTGTCACTAGGTCCAATGTTGCCACTAGGTCACTTAAAAATAGGAATGAGATCTGCAACATGCAGGCCTTTGGAGACATTAGCAAGACACATTTTTATAAAGAGGGAAGAATATAAGCCTAAGCAGAGTGAGTTCCAGAGAGAAAGGGAAAAAGATTTAAGAGATAATGAGAAAAAGCATCTCTTTAGAGAAGTTTTGCTAAGAAGGGGAGCAGGGAAATGTGGTATCAAGGAAAGGAGTTTTGAAGATGGGAAGAATTACACACAGACTTCATTTGCAAATAAAAATATTGGTATGGGAGATAAAGGGTGCTTTCTGAGGCACCATCCTTGAGTTGGTAAGAGGGAATGGGTTCTGGTACAAAAATGCAGAGACCGGCCTTGCACAGAAACATGGATTGTTAATTCACACTGAGAGAGAGGTGAGTATATAGGGCAGATACAGGCAAGGTAGACGTGGTGCAGGGATTGGGAGAAAATTGCCTTCTGCTCCCTTCTCTTCTCTCAGTGAAATAGGAAACAAGATCCAGACACTATAGGTCACTGTGCAGTCACATTTTTTTTGGATTCAAGGTCCTGGAATGAGTGAGTTGGAAAGATGGAGTGTGATGGTTAATAAAGTGAAATACTTGAAACCGAGATTACAGGGAGTGGCAGTGATTTTAATGCCAAGACCTAGAAAGAAGAGAGAAGAGGTAAGAGAGTTAAGGTCAAGTTACTGGAAAGATTATCTTGACTGCTAGTGAAGTCACCAGTTTATGATATGAACAGTATGATTATGATTATGAGAACAGGTCAGGAGTTAAAAACTTCAAAGAATAAGGGGGAATTCTCTGAATCATGGGTTTGTAGATGCCTGCAATAAACAGGGGCAACTGAAGGTATAGATGGATGACATAAACTTCAAAGTGAGTTTTCGGAGAGCAGGCAGGGAGAAGCATCTGGAGGCTGGAATGAGGAAATAAGAGGACACCTAGTCAACCTCCAGGCTAGTGATAGAAAGAAGCAGAAGAAAAAAAAAGTGACAAATTAGAAGGATTTTATGAGGAGGCAGGGATCCTAGGAGTATCTGAGTTTCCATTAGAGCAAAAAGGCAGAAAGGGATTTATAAAGAAGCGGCACAGGTTATAAGGGATTTTGCCGATGACTGATCTGGAATTGTACAAGGGAGGGTGAGGGAATTAGAAAGAGGTGAAGATGGGGTCAGATTGGGTGGTATACAGAGCAGTATTGGGGAAGTATATGGGAGCTAAAGGATGAGCTGGGTGTCTGGGGCTTTTGTAGTATTTTATGGACGTGGAGATCAAGGGAGGATCTTCTGCAAGACACCAGTGGTGAGATTGTGAATGTCAGGGGAGATAGGGTCTGGGGTCTTTCTTGGAGCACCCAGGGCTCTGAGGCATTCTCTTCTCTCTCCTGCCAATGGCAGTATGGAAAGCAAGGAAGAAATAGTGTTACTATAAACAATTAAGCATGAGCCCCCTCCTCATTCTAGCCAATGTTTTTGCTTTCTTCATTCATTATACAAATACCTTTTCAGGGCCTCGTAAACCTGAATACTAGAATATAATAGTGAGGAAAATGTCAGTTTCTTCTCTCATGTAGCCTTCAGAGTATTGGAAAAAACTCTGTTCCAAAGCCCAAGACTTATTCATTATTCTATACCATCTCTTCAGGGGATGCTTAATTACCTAAATCTGAGTATCTATGACCTCAGAGAAGGGATCTGGGCTGAAAATACAAACTTGAGCCATAATCAAGTACAATATGGCCTAAGGAAAGAGTCTACACTCAGAAGAGAAGGACTATCAAGAGTCTGAAAAATTGGGGGTAATTGGAGTGGTTCCAGAAAATTAAATATTGAGAAATGTTTCCTTTTTTATTTTTATTTATTTATTTATTTATTTATTTATTTATTTATTTGAGATGGAGTCTTGCTCTGTTGCCAGGCTGGAGTGCAGTGGCCCAATCTCGGCTCACTGCAACTTCCACCTCCTGGGTTGAAGTGATTCTCCTGCCTCAGCCTCCTGAATAGCTGGGATTACAGGTGCGTGCCACCATGCCCAGCTAAATTTTTTTTTTTGTGTGTGTGTTTTTAGTAGAGACAGGGTTTCACTATGTTGGGAAACGTTTGCTTTTTAAAAAAGGAGTGTGTTAGTTTTGCAGGGGTGGCATAACAAAGGACCACAAAGTGATGACTTACCACATTCATCCTCTCACAGTTCAGGAGGCTCGAAGTCTGAAATCAAGGTGTCAGCAGAGTCAGTTCCTTTAGAGAGCTCTCAGGCAGAGCCTGTTCCCTGTTTCTCTCCTAGCTTCTGGAGGTGCCCACAATCCTTTGATTTCCTTGGCTTATAGATGCATCACTCCAATCTCTGCCGCTATCTTCACATAACATTCTTCCCTATGTCTCTGAGTCTTCAAATTTTCCTCCCCTTTTAAGGACACTAGGCATTGGATTTAGGGCCCAACCTATCCCAATATAACTTCATCTTAAACTGATTACATCTGCAAAGACCATATTTCTTTTTTTGGACGATGTCTCGCTCTGTCACCCAGGCTGGAGTGCAGTGCGCAATCTTGGCTCACTGCAACTTCTGTCTCCTGGGTTCAAGCGATTGTCCTGCCTTAGCCTCCCAAGTAGCTGGGATGACAGGCATGTGCCAACCCACCCAGCTAATTTTTGTATTTTTAGTACAGACGGGGTTTTGCCATGTTGGCCAGGCTGGTCTTGAACTCCTGACCTCAGGTGATCCGCCCGCCTCAGCTTCCCAAAGTGCTGGGATTATAGGCATAAGCCATCGCACCCGACCTGCAAAGACCATATTTCTGAATAAGGTCACATTCCCAGGCTCTGGGTGGATATGAATTTTGAGGTGGCACTATAGGGCCCACTACAGGGGAAAAAGATAAAATTATAACAAACCCATGTGTCATTCCATGTTGATCATGTGCCAGTAACTTCCAGGTTTTTTTTTTTTTTTGATCATTTAATTTGAGTTCATCAGAAAGAATCCATTTTCTTCCTGTTGGGAATGTTTTTGATCTACATGTAAAGTCACTTGGTCATGTCTCTTGCCAGGTGATCATTTTCCCTAGGTCGGTGGTCATCATTATTAAAACAGACATTGATTCCAACCCCTGGGGTTTCTGATTTAGTGGTTCAAGGATGCGGCCCCAAAATTTGCAGTTTTAAAAAAGTTCCCAGATGACATTGGTGTTGATGTTGCTCATCCCAGACAACACTTTGACTCCCAGAAATCAAATTTCTCTGACTCTGTACTTAGAGAAATGCGTTTCTAGTTATGTCCAGTCATTGATGTCTCTATTTCCTGTGTGTGGTTGATGACTAGGTGTGTGGAAAGAACCTTATATACAGGGCTGTTGTGCTGAGGTCATTATCATAATATCGATAATTATTCTTTGTATCCCATTACAAGTTGCAAGGTATCTTCCCATGCTCTATTTAATGTAACTTTTGAACCAGTGATAAGTTGGTTACTGTTGCTCCATTTTACCCAGGAAACTAGTTCAGAGGTGTAGTGTACCTTGACACACATCATTGCGAGCTCATGGTAGAAGCTGGGTGGCAAATTCTCACCTTTTTATTCTAGAGCCAGTGTAATCTGCCACCTAGCAGCTATTTTATAGCTTTTGAACCTAAATTTTGATGAGAACTATCTCGGTGGTGCTCTGAAAATCACTGCAAATTAAGACAACACACAGGTTTGTTTCATATTGTATTTGTGCTACCAGCTGCATCATCAAGGTGGTGACGATGGTGTTTCCCCTCGCTCTTCTTTTCTAATCTTAGTAAAGGGCTTGCCAGCCCAGTTCATCCGAGTTCTTTGCTCCCTGTTCCCTGATTGTCCGAATGGCAAGTTTTGTATATGCTAAGGTTCACTTCCTAACACGAATTCTCTGAGGTTCATTGGTTAATGACCCTTTCTTCTCAGGAACCAGAGAAATAAACATGACGTGGGTTGTGTTCTGTGCAGGTTGCTTCAACTTTTCTCCTCCATACTTTCTCTCCGCAGCATCACACATCTGATGAGTGGGAAAGCTGAGATTTGAACCTGTGCCATCTGTTTCAAAGCCTGCCTCTAACCGTTTCACATGGCCCTGCTCACTGCCCTCAACAGCACTTCCTGTTCTATCAGAATCTTGCTGAACTCCAATCTGACATTGCGGGTGCTCGAGAAATTCACCCCACATATTTGCATCTTCACTGTGCTCCACCCAGGCTGGCTGTTCCTGGTGGAGGAGTTTCCAGCTCACCTGGGGTTCCTACCCTCATGCAGGTGACAGGTGTCTGAGTAGCTGAAAACACAAGCTTTAGACCCAGGCAGCTCTAAATATGACGCACCACTTTTTCTTCTTACCGTATAACCTTGAGTAAGTCACTAATTTTCAGAACCACTGTTTCTTTATCTGTAAAATGGGTACAAGAATATCAAGTGTGCGTATCGCTGTGAGAATTAAACGGATAATTTATGCAGCAAGTAGCAGCTCAATCATTGGAGCTTTTATTATTTCTGTCATGTTATTGCCTCTGCCTAGAGCCCCTAATCTACTCCTTTCTGCCTAAGTGTTCTTCAGTGCTTCTCTCACTCTTTTCTCACACATGAAAATACCCTGATCAGTCCTGCCATGATCGCAATGACGTGTTTAATTCTCTGGGAGCCTTAGTGTATTGTACAGCAAGTAGCTTCCTAGTGTCATTTCCAGCCTAATGTGCCTTTCACACAATAAATGACTATTTGAAGCCTCTAATTCTTCATTTAACAACAATAATAGCCACCATTTATGGCCCTTAAAATTTGCCAAAAAAAAATTGCACATAAGGTTGCGGTAAACACTATCGCCCTATGTGGAAAGCACTACTACAATTTCCCTTTATAGGAGAGAAAACTGAAGCTCAATGAGTTTTAGTAGAATCCCAGTAGATCAGAGTTGAAAGAAACCCTAAAATCTATTCCGTTTCATTAGGTCCACACTTGAAATTCCTCTACAACTCAGGTTCTCCTGTGACAAGCGCTCACTATCTCTGAGACTAATCTCACTTCCTTTCTCTCTCTCTCAATCTCTCTCTCTCTCTCTCTCTCTCTCTCTCTCTCTCTCTCTCTCTCTCTCTCTCTCTCTCGACCAGGCTGGTCTTGAACTCTTGCCCTCAAGCAATCCTCCCTTCTCAGTTTCACAAAGCATTGGGATTACAGGCATGAGCCACTGCAACCAACCCAAGCTTGATATTTTTATACCCGTTTTACAAATGAAAAAGTGGTGGCTCAGAGAAGTCAGTGACTTGCTCAAGATTACACAGGAAGGAATGGAATGGGGAGTCATACCTAGAGTTGCCTGGATCCAAAGCTTGTGTTATTAGCTACACACACACACACACACACACACACACACTCATCATCATCATCATCATCTCATTTATCTCCTTATGGAGGCTGCAACTTTCTTAGCCACTTTTAGTTCTCATCAGTCCCAAGCCCTTCAACCAGAATAGAAAACTGAAAGGCCCTGACTCCTCCCTTCTTTTCTATCTGCCAGCAGCACCAAACAAACCCTGCATGTAGGGTCTCTCCCCTAGGTATGCATAGTCATCCCTCGGTATCTGTGGGGGATTGGTGCCAGAACTCCCCCATGAATACCAAAATTCACAGATGCTTAAGTCTCTTATATAACATGGTGCAGTGTTTGCATATAACCTATGCACATCCTCCTGTATACTTCAAATCAGCTCTTGATTATTTATAATACCTAACACAATGTAAATGCTGTGTTAATAGTTGTTAACTGTATTGTTTAGAGAAAAATGACAAGAAAAGGATGTCTGTGCGTATTCAGTACAAATGCAACCACCATTTTTCCCTCAAATATTTTGACTGTGGCTGGTTGAATTCGCGAATGTGGAACCCACAGATAAGGAGGGCCCACTGTATTTTGCTCAGCTAGCTTTCCTTCTCCTCCCTCCTTGCTGCTTAACCCTGAGGCAGTCTTTCTTCTCTCTTTATCCTCCAGGGCTAGGTGAGGGGCTCACAAGCTGAGCCACCATGCTGGAGTGCAACTCTCTTTACATATCTCTCTCTCTCTCCCAAATTAGGAGCCTCTTGAGAACAGGACCTGGGGCTTTGCTCTTTAGCTTATCTGCATGGATCCAGTATAGTCCCTGCATACAGCTGGCTCTCAGGATTTATTGAATGACTGATTGCTTCCTGAATTAGTATAAGAATGCCAGCCAGGCATTTTTCAGCTGGGTGTGGTGGCTCGTGCCTGTAATCCCAGCACTTTGGGAGGCTGAGGTGGGCAGATCACGAGGTCAAGAGTTTGAGACTGGCCTGGCCAACATGGTGAAACCCACCCCCGCTCCCCGTCTCTGCTAAGAATACAAAAATTAGCCAGGCGTGGTGGCGTGCGTCTATAGTCTCAGGTACTTGGGAGGCTGAGGCAGGAGAATTGCTTGAACCCGGGAGGCAGAGGTTGCAGTGAGCCAAGATCACGCCACTGCACTCCAGCCAGGGCAACAAGCAAGACCCTGTCTCGAAAAAAAAAAAAAAATGCCAAGCACCATGGTGAGCACATGGGTGACCCTGCATCACTGCCTGCTGACTTGGTCTTAGTAAATATGACACTTCTGGGGCTCCTGGTGAATGTCCTGACTGAGGTGGCTTGGCTTGAATTGAAATCTGGGAGTGCTACATGAAGGCACTGTGAGACAACTTATGCCAACCCTGACTCTCTTCATGGCATCTCACTGATGCCACCTTTCTTGCTTTCATTCACAGTCTTTTTTCTTTTTTAATGAAATGATCTTATTTTATTTTATTTTTTATTTTTATTTTTTTAATTTTTTTTTATTTTATTATTATTATACTTTAAGTTTTAGGGTACATGTGCACAATGTGCAGGTTAGTTACATATGTATACATGTGCCATGCTGGTGTGCTGCACCCATTAACTCGTCATTTAACATTAGGTATATCTCCTAATGCTATCCCTCCCCCTTCCCCCCACCCCACAACAGTCCCCAGAGTGTGATGTTCCCCTTCCTGTGTCCATGTGTTCTCATTGTTCAATTCCCACCTATGAGTGAGAACATGCGGTGTTTGGTTTTTTGTTCTTGAGCTTCTCTCTGGCCAAGGGGAAAATTGCCTTCGGGATTGAAATGAATAGGGTGCAGGCAAACCTCACCTCTGGATTGTCATGGTTGTGAAGTTGCTACAAGTCAAGCTATTTTGCCAGGAAGTTTCCATTAATTTACATGGCTTTCCAGTAAGGTGCAAACAAACATCTGAGGCTTATCGCTTCCAGACATCACCCTTCTCTTCCAATCATCCTTTGGAACATCCTATCTTGAGAGTCTTCTTCCTTTCCATCCCTGCTGCTCTCCTCCACCCCCACTGGGAGTTGCCTCTGTGATGCCTTAATAAGTTCACATCTTGCAACACATCAGCCCAGATCTACCCTGCTTCCAGCCAGCCTCACTAGCTATAAAATCTTTGCTGGACTTCAAAACTCCTTCTTACCCACCGTTCACGTTGGTAAGCCTGATGCAGTTCTCTCGTGCTTCAGGATGAGGAAAATAACACTTGCTTTATTTTCATTTCCATTCCAGTCACTGAGGCAGCCATGCTTGGTGACAAGGCTCTGATTATGAGGCTGCAGGCTGGCACAGTCAGCAATGACTAATCCTAACACAGTAGTCAATGTTAGTTAAGCTGCAGGGGAAAAAGCGAAAAGAAAACAGAAGCATCAGCAATTGCACGGTTGGAAATAAAATGCTATCAGGGACAATAGACTAAATCAAAAGATGTTAATTCACCACTGTTCAATAAAGAGAACCTGAGGGAAATATAAACAGTGAAGAAGACATGAAGCCCGCCCTTGCTGTGCTTATGGGCTGGTTGGGCACTGGACTCACCCAGTGTGAGCCTTAAGAAGGAACTCCCTCACCAGGCTTGCTGTTAAAATAGGGAGTCTGATGGGAGTACTGGTATCCAGCCTTTTTAGTACAAGGAATGTCTCTTTTGTTGCTTTTGTCCAAGGATCCGATGTTTGGAAAGAATCTGATCCAAAAATAAATGATCACCGTTTTCATGAGTCCTTAATTCCTTGTATCAGTTTTCTATTGATCAAAGATATACAAGTCACAAATAAAAACTTCTGATCAACAGGAATCAGAAAGTAAATCCAACCTGAAGCACACTTTATTTAACATTTTAGATAGTTTATAAAGTATTAACAAATTAAGCTGGGTGTGGTGGCTCACCCCTGTAATCCCAGCACTTTGGGAGAATGAGGTGGGTGGATCACTTGGAGTCAGGAGTTCGAGACCAGCCTCGCCAACATGGTGAAACCCCGTCTCTATTAAAAACATAAAAATTAGCTGGGTGTGGTGGCACAGGCCTGTTATGCCAGCTTCTTGGGAGGGTGAGGCAGGAGAATCACTTGAACCTGGAAGGCAGAGGCTGCAGGGAGCGGGGATCATACCACTATACTCCAGCCTAGTTGACAAAGCGAGACTGTCTCAAAACGAAAACAAAAGCAAAAACAAACACAAACCAGTATTAACAAATTAATGAGTTATTTCCTTGGTGGACTTTTAAAAATATTGGGAATTGCTCATGACCTCACTGCTCTCAACTCCACAGTACCTTTGCTTTAGTTCTCAAAGTGTGATATGAAGGAGGAGTGATGGTCTGTGCATTTGTTCAGATATTCAAGCTGTCCCTTTGCTTCTTATGTGCAAGTGATTTTCAGTTCCATGGACTTGAGTTTTTGCACTTCTTTGTGTTAACCTATTATGAGAATTCTTCAAGGGTTACTAAAATTGGGTTATTTATAAAAATAAATCCTGTCTGTTACCAGCAATTACTGAGGTCTCTAATTCAGGACTGTCCTGAGTGTTGGATGTCACATATGTCAAAATATTGCAAAGCTCCTACTGCAAATGGTTCATGTAACCAACATTATTAGAGAATATTTCCTGTTTAGAAATTTATTTTAAAAATTAAAATTAAAATTTTAATTTAAAAGTTAAAATTATTTTACCGCTTTAAAAATCTTTCTAGCATAGATTATACCCTTAAACAGAGGATATGAACCTATTTACCTTTACTAATGGCCATTATTAAATTCACCACAGAGAGAGAGAGAGAGAGAGAGACAGAGAGGGGCGGGGGTGGGGGGAGGGTTCTGAAAGCCTGATGCACTGGAATCCAGCATATCTTTAATTGGCAATTATATTTCCCCTTTTTCCCAAAACCTGTTTGAAATAGGCTTCTGTCATTTACTACTTGAAAAAGTTACTGATACTCTTCTTGCAGAGTATCAGTGCAGTACAAATTACACCTGAAGGTATTAGGTTAAATAAAACAGCATCAGAAATCTCTTAAACAAAATTGATCCTCAATAAATTAGTTGGTAGACACATTATTCCGGAAAGACAGTGAACTCGATTTTCTACACATGCTTTTATTTGGCCTGAAGAAAATAAAATCATGCCTTACTTTTTTTATTCTTTTCTTTTTTTTTTGTGAGATAGGGTCTTGCTTGCTCTGCTGCCCAGACTGGAGTGCAGTGGTACAATCACAGCTCACTGTAGCCTCAAACTCTTGGGCTTTAAGTGTTTCTCCCTCCGCATTCCTCCTGAGTTCTGGGACTACTGGCACACGCCACCATCTCTGGCTAACTTTAAATTTTTTTTTTTGTAGAGATGGGAGTCTCACTATATTGCCAAGGCTGGCCTTGAACTCCTGGGCTCAAGCAGTCCTCTCATCTTGGCCTCCCAAAGTGCTGGGATTACAGATGTGAGCCACCATGCCCCACCTACTTTATATTTTGAAAGAGCACTTCAGAGTCTTCTAAATACTTACACAGCTAATATTTTACCTCATCTACAGACACCTCTCTAACTCTGTCAGCTATTTCATAGACTGTTGACCACGTAGCCAAGCAGAGAGGATGGAGTTTGGGAAGAAGATGTATTTGTAAGGAGAGGGATTTCATTCCAAAGGCAAAAAGATCTACTAAAAAATATTTCTTGAACACCTTCTATGATAGGCCCTCGGACTATAGTAGTGAATAAGACAGGCAAAACCATTGGCTTCACAGACAGGAAAATGCACAGAGCAAGCAAGACTGCTTTATTTCACTCAGAGCTAGAGAGACTGGCAGGCAATTGCCTGTCATCTCCTTTGTCTATCTCAGATGAAAACATCAAAATCTGATGAAAGTAAAAGAGATAAATTTGGGACAAAAAACTTAAAGTCACGATCTAGCCTGCATTAGACTTGGGTCATATAGCTTACTCAACCTTTCTAAGCCTCTAATGGGACTTACCTTCCAGGGTTGCTGGGAAGATCCAGGAAGATGATGCCTATTATGCAATGTACCTGGTACTCCCAAGTTCTCAGTGAGGGAATGGATTCTAAATAAAGGAGGACTGAAGGAGTCCACTGGCTTTTCTCAGAAAAGTCTATTTCATATTACACAAGCAGTGCCAAGGCGCTATATACAAATATATACATGTGTAACTCATTCATAATTTCAACACCTCCTAAAAATACTGCTTCCATCTGCCTATGTCCTTTCTCCCTGTGACCACAAAAACACATGACATTTGAGCTTTAATCAGTGTAGAGTTACCATTTCTAAATTTATTGTTTTCTTCTCTGAATATAGTATGAAAACAGTCCATGTTTACACACTACATTTGCTACAGCTATAACGCGTTATTTAGACATTATTTTTAAGTGCATACTTATATTCATCCAGTTTTCAGCAGTATGAATAGCATGGCAAAGTATATCCTTATGCAGAAAATGTGACACTTCTTTCACTGTAAATCCTTAGAACAGGCCCTTGGGATGGTAGACTTAAATTTTATTAACATCTCTCCACGATGTTATGATAAAATATTTTTTCAATGATCAAAATCCTTTGGAGAATTTAGGGAAATTGAAGGAATGGGGCTTCTCGTGGTGTGTGAAGTGGTTATGTGGAGACAGAACAAGGATTTCGTGTGGAATGAGATGCGTATAGGGAGGGAGCATTGGAATCGCTGTGTGAAGTGGTTGTAGGAGATATTACTAGGGATTACGAAGGAGTAAGAAGTGGCTGTTGGTCGGAGGATTGGAGTTTATCATGGTGTGTGAAGGATGTGTCGTATTTGAGGATCGGTGTTACTCTGGCATGTGATTGGGCTGTGGGCACGAGAGGATTAGGATTTGCTGTGGAGTGTAGTCATTTAGGGAGCGTGGATAGGGGTTTATTGTGGAGTGGCTTTAGGGATGGAAGAACTGCAAATAACTAAGGGGTTAAAAGTGGATGTTAGCTTACAGAATGAGAATTTACTCTGGAATGAGAAAGGGATTATGAAGGTGAGTGGGCTGGGGTTTACCTGGGAATGTGAACTGTTTGTAGAGAGGAAGGTTTGGGGATTCACATGAACTGCAAAAGGGCTGGGAGAGGGGAGAGCGTTCACCGTGGAGTCAAGCATTTTGGGGAGGAAGGATTGAAAATGACTGGGGAGTGTGAAGCGGGCTTGAGGATGGGGGTCCTGTGGAGTAAGAAGCGGGTGTGAGGATAGGGGGACTGCAGTTTATTGTGGGGCATGAAGCCGTGTGGGAGAGGAGGTTTGAGGATTCCTGTGGCGTCTGCAGCATGTGTAGAGTAGAAAGATTGGTGATTAACGCGAAGGTAAAAGAGCCGCAGCTGTCCTGTGGAGTCTAAGGCATCTGAGGCTTGGTGAATTGGGGTGTATTGTGGCGCGTGAAGTGGTTGATGAGAGGGATGAGTAGTACTTGATTTCAAATATAACCTGGTTTTGTGGAGAGATGACTGAAGCTTTCCATGGGCGTGAAGCAGGTGGTTGTGGGGGAAGAATTGATACCTTCCATGGAGTGTGAAGTGCAGTGGAGGTGGGAGGCCTTTCCTGTGGAGCTTGACATGGTTATCGGGTGGGGGATTGGAGATTGCTGTAGAGCAGTAAGGGGCTTTGTCGTGGGAGGGTAGGGTTTACTTTAGAAGGTCAGGGTTTCTGGTGAGGGAGGATTCAGGTTTAGTGTGATGTGTGAAGCAGTTGTTGGAGGGAGGACCGGGTTCTTCTTGGAACATGAGGTGGTGTGGGCAGGGATCATGGAGGATTGCTAGCAAGTGTGAAGTGGCTGTAGGCGTGAGAATTTTACTGTGGGGTGTGAAGCGGTTATAGGGGAGGGAAGCGTTGGGCCTCGTGTGGAAAGGTGAATTACTGTTGGGGAGGAGGTTAGGGCTTCCCACGGGAGGTGAGGAGGTCTGAGAAGGGTAAGATTGTAGTTTGCTGTGGACTGTAAAATGCCTGCTGGGTCAGACGATTGGATTTACTGCAGAATATGTAGTGATTGTAAGGAGGGACAATTTTTGCTTGATGTGGAATGTGAATTGGTTGTATGGAGGAGGATTTGTGTTTATGATGAAGTGTGAAATGGTGGGGAGAGGGTCTGAGGCTGACTGTGGAGTGTTAAGTAGATATGGCAGTGGGAGGCTTATGGCTGATTTTGGAGTGAGACATGGTATCCGGAGTTATATTTTGCTCCCTATCTTTCCATAAACTATCTCCTAAATCTGACTAAACATGTCCCTCCCAGGGAAGCCACTTAGAATCACGGGAACCCTTCCACCACCCATACATCCCTCTTCTCCTCCGCTTAGAAGAAATTTATTTGAGCACTTTAATGTACCTGGCCCAGTCCTAGGAGCTGGAAATATAGAAAATACAAGTTTTTCCTTCAAGAAGCTCTCAGTTTAAAAGAAAATGAGAAGCTCAAGAGCAGAGAAAACAAGTTACTGAGTTCTGGGGTCAGCTCTATGCTTCAGAGAGAGTGGGCAAGAGCATCTTCAGGTTTCCACCTTAAGAATTCATTTCAGTTCTTCAGGAAGAAATAGTGCCCGGCGTTTGGGTGTGACATGCCCTTCTAGATAGTGAGCATGGGTCTAGAAGCAGCTATCCCTTTTGGAATCCTGAATACTGTACGTGAGGTACCATCTATCCGGAGATCCTAACCCTGGTGAGCCCTGGGTCCTCTGGGAAAAAGGACTTAGAAGGCAGCATTGGATAGAGCAGGGACCCTGCAGTTGGCTAGATCTGGGCTCAAATTTCAGTTCTGCAACTGCGATGGGCATCTGCCATTTAGCCTATGTGAACACCCTCTCCACATTGTGGTAGTTCCCTACAGTGTAAGTCTCTCCATTCCAACATAGAATCCATTTTCCCTTTTTACACCAGGGCCGACAGGTGACACAGGCCCTGCTCATCAGACAAGTTCTGGGAGATACATTTTGAGGGGTCAATGATATTCATGGAAAGGGAGGCAGGATGCAAAGAATTTATTCAGCTGTTGCAGACTAATGCAGCTGTAGCCTGGTTCTATAGTCTCCAGTTGGGGTGGCAGCTCCTGGCTCACAGCATCCTGATTATGGTAGGGGCAGCTGCCCTCTGGGTGTGTTAGTTCCAAGGTGTGGCTCTGGGAATCTTTCCTGAAATTTTAGTCTGTATATCATAAAAGCCGTTTTATCGTTGTGGTAGCTATCTACCACCTTTAATAGAACTCTTTCTGCTGAAAATAGCTGCATTGAGTTATGCTGTCTACGTTAAAGAAACATGACCATAACAAATACTAATAAGCTTTGAAACCACGAATAAATCAACCTGCACAGGTCCCTTGGCCCATAGGGGCAAGCCAGCTTAATAGTTACCGGTATAGACTTGCGAGCAAGACCATTTAGGTTTTAATCCTGGCTCTGACACAAGTTGTGTAAGCTTGAATAAGTTATTTTATCTCCTGGGGTGCCTGTTTTCTCCTCCATGAAGTGAGAATAATGTTGTTTACTTCATGGGGTTGTTGTGAGAATTAAATGGACTAATTCATATCAGGTGCTTAGAAAAGTACCTATGATACACAAAACACTGAGTAAAGATTAGTCATAATGATCACTCTTTCTGAGCCTCAGTTTCCATTTATAGACTCAAAGTGAAAACATTTACCTCGTAAGTTTGCACTGACAATCAGATTTTAATAATGCATTTGATTATTTCCTTCCTTCCTTCCTTCCTTCCTTCCTTCCTTCCTTCCTTCCTTCCTTCCTTCCCTTCTCCCAAAATGAGGAAAGAATGAAATGGTATTGACAGGAATCTGAGGACCACCTAAGGCAAACTTGACCTACTTACCAATTTTGAAGTGTTTCATCTCCTTTGGGACAGCTAGAATTAGAACTACACCCCAAGAAAAATGCATTGTCCAGGGAGTGACAGAAAACAGCTATGCATGTTAACTAAACTAAGTTTACTTAAAGAGTCAAGCAGTTAACACTTATATAAGTTTCTACTGAGTAAAGAACTTTCAACGAGATTTTTTATTGCTGTTTTTTAATTGTAAATTGACAATTTATATAAATGTAAGAAGTAAAAAGTGATGTTGGCCAGGCATGGTGGCTTATGCCTGTAATCTCAGCAATTTAGGAGGCCAAGGTGGGCGGATCACTTGAGCTCAGGGATTCAAGACCAGCCTGGGCAACATGGCAAAACCTTGTCTCTACTGAAAATACTGGGCCTGGTGGTGCACACCTGTGATCCCAGCTACCCAGGAGGCTGAGGTGGGAGGATCACTTGACCACAGGAGGTGGCGGTTGCAGTGAGCTGAGATTTTGCCACTGCACTCCAGCCTGGATGACAGAGAGAAAGAGACCCTGTCTCGAGAAAGAAAGAAAGAAAGAAAGAAAGAATGAAAAAAAATATAAAGTAATGTTATAGTTTATGAATACAATCAAGCTAGTTAACATATTCATCACCTCAAATACTTTTCTATGGTGAGAACATTTGAAATTTACTCTCTTAGCCATCTTGAAATGTACAATGCTTTATTATTAATTATGTTTACCACAACATGCAATAGAATTCTAAAACGGGAAAGAATGTATTCCTCCTGTCATTTTATACCATTTGATCATCTCCCCATTCCCCTCACCCTAGCCTCTGTCATCGCCGTTCTGTTTTCTATTTCTATGAGTTTGATTGTTGTAAATTCCACATTATAAGTGAGAACGTGCAGTATTTCTTCCCGTGCCTGACTTATTTTACTTAGCATAATGTTCTCCAAGTCCATCTATGTTATTGCAAGTAACAGAATTTCCTTCTTTTTAAAGACTGAATAGTATGTCATTGTGGGTTTATATCACATCTGCTTTATCCATTTATATGTTGATGAATGCTTAGGTGGATTCCATACCTTGCCTATCGTGAATAATGCTGCAGTGAACATCAAAGTGCAGACATCTCTATAACAAACATTTCAAATCTTTTGGGTAAAGACCCAGAAGAGGGATTGCTGGATCATGTGGTAATTCTGTTTTTTTGTTTTTTTGGGAAACCTCCATACTGGTTTTTATAATGGCTGTACTAATTGGCATTCCCATCAAAAGCGTGCAAAGGTTTCCTTTTATCCACATCTCTGTCAACACTTGTTATCTTCTGCCTTTTTGATAAAAGCCTTTCTGACAGATGATATCTCATTGTGGTTTTAATTTGCATTTCCCTAATAATTAGTCATGCTGAGCGTTTTTTCATATGTCTGTTCACCATTTGTATATCTTTTGTTAAGAAATATCTATTCATGTCCCTTACCCATTTAAAATTTTTTCTTGCTATTGAGTTTTTTGAACTCCTTATATATTTTGGATACATTAATCTCTTATCAGAGGTATGGCTTGCAAATATTTTCTCCCAGTCCATAGGTTGTCTCCATACACTGGTAATTGCTTTGTTTTTTGTTTTATTTTGTTTTCTTTTCGTGCAGATTTTTAATTTTATGTAATCCCATTTGTCCATTTTTGTTGTTGTTGCCTGAACTTTTAAAGTCTAGTCCAAAAAAATCATTGCCCAGATTAATGTCATATAGTTTTTCTTCTAGAGGTTTCAGAGTTTCTGGTATTACATTAAAATCTGTGATGCTTATGAGTTGATTTTTGTACATGTTGTGAGATAAGGATCCAATTTTATTCTTCTGCATGTGGAAATCCAGTTTTCCCAATACCATTTCCCAAGAACATTTATTGAAGAGATTTTTCTCTTTCCATTGCATATTTTTGGTACCTTTGTTTAAAATTGGTTAGCCATATCTGCATGGGTCCATTTATGGGATCTCTGTTCTGTTGGTTGACATGTCCATTTTTTCTGCCAATACCATGCTGTTTTAATTACTACAGTTTTGTAGTATAATTTGAAGTCAGGTAGTGTGATATCTCCAGCTTTTTACTTTTTGCTCAATATTGCCTTGGCTATTTGGAGTATTTTGAGGTTCCATATGAATTTTAGAATTGTTTTTTATATTTCTATGAAAAAAGATGTTGGGATGTTGATAAAGATTACATTGATGCTATAGACTAATTTGGGTAATATGGGCATTTTAATATTATGAATTTTTCCAATCCATAAACATGAGCTATATTTTCATTTATTTTTTCTTCTTTAATTTTTTTATCAATATATAGCTTTGGGGGTACAGGCCTTTCACCTCCTTGGTTAAATTTATTTCTAAGTATTTCTGTATTTTTGTAGCTACTGTAAATAAGATTGTTCATTTCTTTTTCAGATAGTTCATTGTTAGTGTATAGAAATGCTGTCAATTTTTGGTGGGGCACGGTGGCTCATGCCTGTAATCCAACACTTTGGGAGGCCGAGGCAGGCAGATCACGAGGTCAGGAGCTTGAGACCAGCCTGGCCAGCACAGCGAATCCCCATCTCTACTAAAAATACAAAAATTAGCTGGGCATGGGGGTGTATGCCTGTAGTCCCACCTTCTTGGGAGGCTGAGGCAGGAGAATCTCTTGAACCCAGGAGGCGGAGGTTGTGGTGAGCCGAGATCGCACCACTGCACTGCAGCCTGGGCAACAGAGCGAGACTTCATCTCAAAAAAAAGAAAAAAAGAAAAAAAAAAGAAATGCTATTGCCAGCAATTTTTGTGTGAGATTTTTGTATCCTGCAACTTTACTGTATTCATTTATTAGTTCTAATAGTCTTTTTGGTAATGTCTATAGGGTTTTATAAGATTATGTCATCAGCAAACATCGACAATTTCACTTTTACTATTTGGATGGCTTTTATTTTTAGTTATTTGTTTATGTATTTATTTTTGCCTAATTGCTCTGGTAACGCCTTCCCATGTTACACTAATTAGAAGTGGCAAGAGTGGGCATCCTTGTCTAGTTCCAGATCTTAGGGAAAAGGGTTTCAACTTTTCACCATTGAGTATAATGTTAGCTGTTGGCTTCTGATATATGACCTTTATTGTGTTATGGTACATTTCTTCTATACCTAATTTGGTGAGAATTTTTATCATGAAAGAATGTAGAATTTTGTCGAATGCTTTTTCTGCATCTAATGAGATGATCAAATGCTTTTTATTCTTCATTCTGTTAATATAATTATGAGTTTTTATACTGCCTGGTTTTAAATGACTTTTATGTTCCTTTTTTGCAATGTTACAGTTTTTCCCATTTTGTATCTTGAGTAAAACGTTTTGATTAAATAGAAGCAGTTTTCCTTTATTCTCAATAAGTGTTTTCCTCTAAGGAAGGTAAAATGATTTAAACTTGAGCTTTTTCCTCAGGCAATTATTAGAACCACTGTAAACAACCCAGATTTTTGGAGAAAACAGTGAAGAAGCTTTAGATCAGCAAAATAGTCGACACATGGTCCATTGGTATCTTTCTTTTTTTTAATGTGAATTTTAGCCTCTATATCAATTAACTTTCATTATAAGCCATGAAAAACCCAACTTAAATTGTTTGTGGGCCAAGAGAAATTTGGTGAGAGTGGCAATGTCAGCTGCATTGCAAAGATGAAAACTCATAGCTACAGCCCTAAGATCTGGAACCAGACAAGGATACTCTTGCTGAAGAGAAAAGAGCTGCTTCGAGCCACAGATGGATTTGCCACTTAAAGTCCATTTCAGGTCGGACATCCTCCCTTTTCTTATAGTCATGCCATCTAGAACATACGACCTCCAGGGTCACCAAGGCAGAGACTAAGAGGGACAGAGGAGGGTTGTAATTAATCAGCTCGCATGCATTACTTCCACTCAAGTCCACTGGCCTGCTTTATTCACATGGCTTCAATGTAACAATAGGGAGGCTGAGAAGTATAGGTAAGCAATGGCTGTTGGGAGAGTCTCTACTGGCTATACCACAACAGTTATCCCTATCTTTTCTGGTTTTCATAAGGAGGTATATTAGTCCATTCTTGAATTGCTATAAAGAACTACCTGAGATCAGGAATTTTATAAAGAAAAGAGGGTTAATTGGTTCACAGCTCTGCAGGCTATACAGGAAGCATGGCTGGGGAGGCCTCAGGAAACTTACAATCATGGCAGTAAGCAAAGGGGAAGCAAAACATGTCCTACATGGCGGGAGCAGGAGGAAGAGGGCAAACGGGGAGGTTCTACACATTTTTAAATAACCAGATCTCCTGAGAACTCACTCACTATCATGATAACAGCAAGAGGAAAATCCACCCTGATGATCCAATCACCTCCTACCAGGCCCCTCCTCCAGCACTGGGGATTACAATATGACATGAGATTTGGGTAGGGACACAAATCCAAACCATATCAGGAGGAATTTACTCTAAACCCTAAGGCCTCTCTCCACTTACCTTCTATTGAGAGAAAGAGTGACTTAGCTACTGGGTGCCTTTGGAAGAGGGATTTAAGCTTGTTGGTACAGCCTCTCCCTTTCTTTCATTCTTTGAAAGTGTACCTGAGAGTAGAGAGCATAGATTGCCCTCTTCTCCTTCTTGCTTCAAGCTTTGCTGGAGAAGAATTCCCCCATCAATACAAGGGTGGGGAAACCCTGTAATGACCCAACAATGCTTGAGATTGGATGAATAAATTTGTTTTATTCTGAGATTTGATGTTAAGAAAGCCATTACTGCTGTTTCCTTTAGCCGTAAACCCACAATAGTGTTTATCTATAGTGGTGGTGATATTCTGATCCCCATCTGTCTCACTTCAGTGTCTTTCTCTCAATTGGTTCTGAATTCAGGCAGGGAACAAGAGCCATGTTGATGGACCCTAGAGCCCAACATCAGCATCAGTTTGTTCAGTTGTAAGATGTGTTCAATAAGCACTCAGTGAACGAATGCACCTGTAAGAAACCTGAAAGATTATCTGGTAAAACATGCTCTTAGAGCAAGATAAGTAGAATCCAAAGCAATGATCTGACTGCTCAAAATCACCTATATTGACAACTGACTCCCAAATCCCTGCTCCATCTAACATATATTGCTAATACCATGCCCAGATAGAACACAAAGCAATATTTATTATATGACAAATTCTCTCCATAATTTTAGAGAGTTTTCCCTAAGGAAAGAAAGGACATTTTTAAAAAGAGAGATTAAACTTTTCCAAGTATATTACATACTATTCTTTTCCCGGAGGTAGGGGGGTAAGTTCTTTGCCACACCCCACACCTACCACCCAAACTATTGAATACTTTTGGGTGAATCATTCCCAATCTGAACTGATAATCCTTGCCGAAACCTTTTCTTTCCAGACCATAAAAACACAGCAGCTTGTTAATCATACAACTATTTAACCCAGTCCCTCCCTAGTCCTACAAATGAGCTCCAAGCCCATAACGTATAATCTACCCACCCACACATATTGAAATGAGATTATTGTTCCCACAGAAAAGAGCCCTGCAGTTGCACAAGTCCCAACTTTGCTCCCGAGGGCGATAAAAGGGACAAGGAAAAGGCATGGAGTTGTTTGATAGGCTTCTAAGGAAGGCTCAGAAAGGATGAAAGATTACCCTCCCAGGTACACAGTGCGGAGCAGCGTTCCAGCAAACATCCAGAGGGTTCCCACACTCCACCCAGGCACGCTCCCCAACTCTTTGATCTAGAAACCACCACGAATTACTGATCGTTACAGAGGTGGCCGGAGTGGATGACCTATCTTTTCTTGTAAAGTAAGAGCTTCCAGGGAGGAAAAATACCCTCAAAAAGAACACTGTGGCAGGTGAGAATCCAGGCTGAGGAGCAGCTTGCCACAGCAGAAAAAGAAGAGTTTTGGGGATTGTGTACACCTAGATTCCAGTCCCAAACCTGCCACTTAGAATCAGTGAGAATTAAAAATACAACTACTGAGTCCCCTCTATGAGCCAAGAATGAAATTAGGCATTCTAGTGATAAATGTCCATAAGACCTCAGCTGGCACGACCATCATCTGTGCTGAGTTAGACCCTTTCCACCTTCAAACTGTAGATAATAAAATCAACATCACATAATTATTATAAAGAGAGGAGAAAAATGCAGGGACAATGCCTGGTGCACAGTCAGCATGCAGTCAACGGCAGTGCTGACTCTTTCTCACTCATTGGCAGGCACTAGTTGCAGGGTGTCTTGCACGAGAGGGTCAGACACCCAGCAGCAACTCTGGAGAGCATCCCAGCTACACAAAGTTTCAGGTCAGCAGCCAGGATTTGAGCTTCAACTCTCTTACCATCCCAGAGACTAGAGGAGCCCCTGGATTCAAATGACACATCTCAGTGGACACTGAGAAAGGTTTAAAACAGATTGGACCTCTCAGCTGGCATCATGGAAGTAGGAGTCCAAAGAGACTTGCTGCAAGGTCACTGGAGGTTTAGAAAAAGACAGATGTTCTTTGACATTCCCTGGTTCCTTCCTAGAGAGACAAACATAAACAGAGAAAATCAGTTTGTCCTTTGAAGAAGAAGTTCCAGATGGAAACAGCAAGGCTGTCTTACTCTGTGAATGTTTCCTTGATCCATCCCCACCGCTCCCAGCAAAGCCTGAATCCCTTGGTCACCACTGTCCTGTAAACAGCCCTCTAATGTTGCCTGAAGCTCAATTATAAAAAATATCTAGCTTCTCCCTAAACTAGACACTCCTCCAGGGCAGAGAGTGTGTTGTATATGTGTTGATATTAATCTGACAAGGAAAAAAGCCAATAATTATTAAGTGCCTACTGTACAACAAACACTTTTTTTTTTTTTTTTTGAGGTGAAGTCTCACTCTGTTGCCCAGGCTGGAGTGCAGTGGCACGATCTCAACTCACTGTAACTTCTGACTCCCTGGTTCAAGTGATTCTCCTGCCTCAGCCTCCTGAGTAGCTGGGATTACAGGCATGCGCCACCATGCCCAGCTAATTTTTATATTTTTAGTAGAGACGGGGTTTCACCATGTTGGCCAGGATGGTCTTTATTTCCTGACCTCATGATCTGCCCACCTCAGCCTCCCAAAATGCTGGAATTATAGGTGTGAGCCACTGCGCCTGGCCAACAAACACTTTTAAAATACAGAGATATTTATATATTATACATACTTTTAAAAAATTCAACTAATCCATATAAACCATATTTTATACTTTCTTTTTCACTGAAGTTTGGAGTGATAGCCTTATTTCTTTTCATTGTTATGAATATTTCCTCATATAGATGTATCACAATTTGAGCATTCTACTACTGATTGATTTTTACAATTTTTCCTCTTCCCTTTGCTTTATCAAATTTACTATCTGTAGTCTTTGTCTGCATCAATGATTACTTCCTAACAATAGACTCCTAGAAGTCAGTATCACACTGTCTTGTGTATAGTGAGACAGTAAGACATAGAGGTAATAAGCAATAACTCGGGAACTAAACCACATTAACTAGCTGTCTAACCTTAAGTAGGACATTTAACCTTTCTGGTTAGAGTTTCTTTACTCTAAACCATAAGTGATCATAGTAACCAACTCATAGGGCTATGGGAAACAGTAAATGAATTAATATATGTAAAGCACATAGAATAGTCCCTGCCACATACTAAGTGCTCTATTTTTACTATTATTATTTATATTTATACAGCTGTGCCCCATAAGACTGGGAGACCCTTGAGGACAGTGGCCACGTCTCACTCATGTACTCCACCCCCCTCAGCCTGGCACTGAGAAGGAGCTCTGTGCACATTTGCTGAATAAATAAGATATGCGAATGGGGAAATCAAACATTGACCTGGTTGCGGTCAATATTCCATAGTAAATAGTTCATTGATTTGAATTACATTTTTATCCATATGTATATACACATATATATGAAACCTTACCAGTCTTTCACACCTTAGTTTGGAATGAGTTTCTTGCATATTTTCTGGAGACAAAGATGTTAAGTGGAAGAAAAAGGACACAAAAGGTCTAGGTGCCCCAGGGAAAGAGCAGAATAGACACCACCAGGAGCACATAGAAAAGAGGAGTGATGTGGTCAGTTCAAAAACAACGTCAATGCCTCCTCAATTTCATCTAGCATTGGCTCTGCACTTATAAAATTATATTAGAGTCAGGCTCCTATTCACTTAACTGTGATTGATCATTTCCTTTCCCATCAAGAGAATAAACCTAGAATAGGGAAGCAAACAAGGACAGAAGCCAATGATTATTGAGTGCCTACTGTAAACACACACTTTTAAATAATAATATTATTGGGATTTCACACAGACACCCAGCAGTTCTATATGATTATCCGCTTCCCACAAATGAGAAAACTGAGATACAGCCATGCTTGGTCATGCAGCTAGAAAAAAAAAAAAAAAAAAAACAAAGGAATGATTTAAACCCTGCCCTCTTTACATCTTGGTTCTAACCTTGTCTTCCTTGTTTAAGCAGAAGGGACCCAAATAGGGCTCATTCCTAAGAAGCAAGGCTTTGTGAGCTTAGCATCCTGGCATTCTCAACCAAGCAGGAAAAGAGAGAGTTCATCAACTTTAAATCTCATTCGTAAAACTGCCTATAAGCACAGTCATTTTCCTTTGTTTCTACTTGGGTACCATGTTGGGAGATAGGAAGAAGCAATCTGTTCTGAAACAGGTCCAAATAAGGCCTCTCAGTCAACAAGTCGGAACTTGTATCATCAGGGAACCAAAACTGCTGAATGTTCTGTAGTTGGAAGGGATCCACCACAGGAGACTATGAGAGGCAGCATTCAAAATTTTACATAAATATTCTTCAAATCAGCAGCTTCTGCCTTGAATGTAAAAAGCGGAAACAAGCAAAGAAAAAGATGTTTTGTTCTTATTTTTCGTTGCTTACTTTTTTCTCATTTTACATTTGTTTTCATTTTTCATTTTTTACTGTGTCAAATTGTGATCCTAGTCAAAGAAGCCTGAAACGATTTAATGTGATCCCTATGAGGGTTGGGTGTTTTATAGAGAAAGGTTCAACTATATTTGGAATATATGTGCTGCTTAGGCATATGAATTATGCATATGCTAAGGTAAAATCATAGATTTATTTTCAATTTTGCTTCCAAGTATTTCAAAACACAGATCTTCTATTACCTCATGTGTTATCATCTCTTAATGGGGAAATAAAATGGAGACCAGAATTTATTTTCCCTATACAGGTGAGAAAACTGAAGAACTAGGAGTAAGTAACTCCCTAAAGTCTGGAAAAATAAGAGATTTTTTTAAAAGATAAGAAAAGGAAAAGAAAAACCTACTCATTTAGGGTCCTGGAATAACAGTAACATCTAACGTTGCCATAATGTTGTCACCAATGCAAGGATCCTTCTAGTATATCCTTAGGAGACAGCCATCCAAATCCTGCTTCTGCACATCCAACAAAGGGAAGATGTTTTTCCTCTCAGTGGGAACCCATATTTCAAAGAAAATACTCCACATGAGAAATGCAGATGCGTGGCAGGCACTGAACAGGCCCGGGGAATGCTGGAATCTATCTGCAAGGCAGTGTTAATCCCAGGTGGTTAGTGATCAGTGCCATGGCTCAACTGTGGCATATTGAAGTATTCAGGAATTTGTTTCTTCAGGAACAGTTATGTATGTGTCTGGATCAAATGCTGAGTCAAGACCTCACCCTTGCTCATGTTACAAACTTATTTCATTTTAACCTTCTTATAGGGATAGAATTTGCATGTGTGAGATAGTTAGAATGCCAAATATTTATGAAGCATTTCCAGTGCTTTTACTCATGTATTCTTACAGTCATTCTAAAGAAGCATTATTATCCCCATTTTACAATTGTAGAAATTGAGGGTTAAAAATTTGTCCCAGTGGGAAAGCGGAAGACCAAAGACACTATCAGTGTTAAGGGCTGATCTTGGTATTATACTAGGAACTTTAAAAAGAAGTTGTAATTCTAGTTGATGGATGGTGGTCTATCACAGGGGATGACTTCTGAACTTGGCTTTGAGGATGAAGGAGAAGAAAGCTTTTCAGATTAAAGGAACAACATCAAGAAAAGACATGGGGCCTTGAAAGAAGATACTGAATTTGCAATACTTCTTAAAGGTAGCTTACCTGACTCTCCAACCAGACTCTCTTCATTATGCCCTTATACAGAGAAGGTACCTGTATGCATTTATTGATTGCCTGCTGGGAGATTAGCTGATGCCATTCCCATCACCATGACAATCTAGTGGGTTTCAGCAGCTAATCCTATATTTGGGACTTGCAGACCTATTTTCAGATGCAAGCACTGAATCAGAAAAGTAGAATTGGAAAAGCTTAGGGATGGTCTTCTCTAGAGCTTCCAAACTTGTCTTTAGTAATGAAAATCTTTTTTCAGACAATATTTTCAATGTACCATAGGTAGGCATGTATTCCTTGGTATTTTGTCTCTTTGATAAAATATACCTAAATTTTATTTGAGAAACTACCCTTTTCACATATAGTATGTAGGATTGACCCCAACCACCAGCTCTAATTTGGGTCAGTAATTGGTTTAAGCCATGCATCAGGTTGTATTTCTCTGGGACCATGATTGCTTTAGGGTAGGCAAGTGATCTCTGCTGATTCAACCAGATTGATCCTCAAAGAGTTGCCTGGAACTACTGGACTAGAACAGCTTCACTGGTTGAGATGATGAAGATGTGAAGGCTGGAACTGCCAGGAGCCATGGCTGCTACCATTAGCAGTTCTAGCCTGAGGCCAAAGCCAGCACAGAAGGCAGATCCATGAGAAATATAAAGAAATGAGCCTCTAATGTAAATATAGTTAACCTGCTGGATCAAGCTGTTTCCTAAGCTAGTTGCCTCTGGCCTTCTTAGTTAAGTAAATACATAGATTATCTTTTATGCTTCACCCAGTTTGAGTGGGATTTTCTGTTAGTTGCAAATGAAAGCATTTTTAAAGAATCCAAAACCCCATAATAAGACATAGATAAAACCAGGTTCTCCCAGTTAAAGTGATGGTAAGAAACTTGGAGTCTCACCCACAATGTACTTTCAATTTCTAAAATGTGGTGCAGATGAACTTTACTATCTAGTTTAATTCTTTTATTTTACAAATGGCCAAACCATGATTCAAAGTGAATATTAAAATATTGGCAATACACGTGAAGGAATACAAACATGGGTACAAGTTTATTTTTTAAAAGCAGATTTCAGAAAATTGGACAGGATGAAGGGTTGCTGTTTAAAAATTAGGAAGCTTTTATCTAGAGAAATCCCAATTATGCAGGATTCAAAATAACATGAAATAAGCCATCAGTAATTACAATATAATCACGTATGTAGTGTAAGCATGTTCCACAATGTCTATAAAAAGTATTAACAGTTATTGCCCTATAGATAGCTGATCATGCTTAAAAACTGCATTAAAGTACTGTTTGCTACTTTGACCATGCTTATAAACTTCTAAACTTGCCACAGAAATTTCTGGTATGTTCTATTCAAAATACACTTTTCCTAGGGAGGGGCTGGTTTTATATTATGCCATTCATTTTACCTGTTATTTCAACTGTACACAGCTTTACACTATGATGCATTACCCTGTAACCTCAACTTTCTCTCTGACAGACATCACTGTCACAGGGTATATCCTTATGGAAAAATAAAAGACATTCAACAGACAGATCAAAATTTGGGACACAATATAAAAGGCACATAGTAGACCATTTTGCAATGGTCAACTTGTAAAACATCATGATCCACAGAGGTCAGAAGACTAACCAAATTTACATAACTGGTCAAAGAGAAGGGAAAGTAGAAAATGTGTATGAATATATAATCAATAAATGAGTCATTTATTATCAGTTTAAATAAAGTTATCTTCAGAGAGGTGCTAAATCCACAAACCACATTGCCTTCATTCTTTTTTTCCAGTGAATAAAAAAGAAAAACATTTCAGTAGTTAGATGAACAGATTTTAAACTAAAATTTCAAAGAGCATTATTTTATTGTGTCTCTTATCTAAAGATCAGTCATTACATGACCCCTTTCCAAAGTTTAAGAAGTGTTTTATAGAAATGTGTCTGATTAAAAGCTTGGTACTCAATACCAAAATGTTTTTATCCTTCTGGTTGATGGAATGGAAGTAGTACTTGTAATAATGAGGCAGAATAAGGTCTGAAGGCAGGCAACCTCAGGCTGATTCAAACTTACTTCCTAGAACTAAAGCAAAAGGAAAACCTCAACTTTCCATGCCCAAGTAACAAAAGGACCAGAGGCTACTCCCTTTGCAACCCCCAGTTTTCTGTGTGACAGATGAAAAACTAAAAGTACCTCTGATTGGTCCCTTCCCACAACCAATCAGCCTGGCTGCGGGCCAAGTCTTCCTTTGTATAGGAGTATAACTTTGTAACTTCAGGTTAGCCTCTGATTGGTCGCTTTTCACAACCAATTAGACGTTTGCATATGGTGTAACTTTGTAACTTTGCTTCGGGCTCTGATTGGTTCCCTACCTCAACCAATCAGACTGATTATGGGCCACTACTTCATTTACATAGGGGGTACACAAAGTAACCAATAGGACATCAATGGGACACCTCTAGAGAGTATTTAAACCTCAGAAAACTCTGTAATTGGGCCCTTGAGCCTCTTGCTTGGGCCACTCCTACCCTGTGGAGTGTGTTTCCCTTTTCAATCAATCTCTGCTTTTATTGCTTCGTTCTTTCCTTGCTTTGTTTATGCATTTTGTCCAATTCTTTGTTCAAGGTGCTAGGAACCTGGACACCCTCCACCTGGACACCATCTACCAAACAATAACTCATAAATTCTGGTTAAAAGGAGAAACAATTATGAAGTTTTGGTTAAAGATAAATAATTATAAAATAATTATTTTGTATTATTCTTGGTGACCCATATGAGCCCTTTTTATATTATTTTTTTCTTTCATCTGAAAATTTTGAGTAAAGGAGAGTTTTAAAAACTTCATTTATGGTTTGTGGCATAGTCACTGAAGTATTTGAGAAACACTTAAGAGACTGGGAATTGGCACACAAAAATATAATGATTCATTCATAAGAATCTGAGGAAGTTATCTTTCTCCCATATAGAGAGTGAGCAATTTAGTTACTCAAACCTTTTCATTTTGTTTGGACTATCTTAGGTCAGTGAAAGCATTATTAACTAGTTACCAGAGTCATGGTTTATTAGAAATGCCAGCTTGGGTGGGTTTTAGTAAAATTTGAGGTCATGCAGCTTTTCTTAGACCCAGAGAGGGAAACTGAGGGATCTATTATCACATGACAGCATGCTGAGAGGAAACTGTTTGAATTCCAACCTGCTCCTGCATATGTGTGGCTTCCGACAAATTACTCATCTTTTTTTCTGATGACTTCCTTAGTTTTCTCAACTGTAAAATGAAAATATGTATAGTGTTTTAAAGGACTGTTGTAAAGACTAGATTGGTTTAAAACTCTTAAGATGATTTCTGGCATATGGTAAACACTCAACATTAGTTTTTATTAATGTATAAGTCTAGTGAAACTGACATAATTAGGCAGTTTGTGCCATGAATGGCTTCACCTCGAGGAAAGCTAATACAGAGAAACCTGATCTCACCAGCCAGATAAATGTGAGGCTGGTCTCCCAGGTCAGCCTGGATATTCACTGGTTGTGGTGGGCAGAATTCTAAGATATCCCCAAAATCCCTGTCCCTCTCGTTCAGAGCCTTTATAACCTCTTCCCCATGAACACAGGTAGAATCTTTCATGTGATGGGTTATTACTCTCATAGTTAGGTTACTAATCAGTTGACTTTGTGTTAACCAAAAGAGTGATTATCAAGGTGGGCTTGACATAATCAGTGAGCTTTATAAGGGACTGGGCCCTTCCTGGAGTTAGATAGATTTGAAATGTGAGAAGCTGCACTTAGAGGAAGCTGCATGGCAAGGAACTGAAGTAGTCTCCAGAAACTGAGAATAGTCCCTGGCTTGCAGGGAGCCACAAAATGGGAACCTCATTCCTACAGCCTCAAGGAACTGAATTCTTCCAACAGCTATGAGAGCTACAAGGGACTCTTAGCTCGAGAGGAGACCACATTCCAAGTGATACCTTGATTTCATCCCTGTGGCACAGTAAGCAGAGAAACTGGGTAGATCTGCCTGGACTCCTGACCTACAGAACGAGATAATAAATGGCTGTTGCTTTAAACCACTACGCTTGTGGTTATTTATTATTATGCAGCAGTAGAAAATGAGTACACTGTTAATGATCTAAAGTTGTACATCATTTCCCTGGCTCATCAGACGCTAGGAGAGTAGATAGTAACAGCATGTGATTATTATTTTGCTTTTTATCTGTCCCAGAAAGGGAAGCACAACTCAGGGAATTTTGTGGTCCCAGAGGATGGCTGTGTTCATTCTTATGACCCTCTGCAGGAAGATTACTGTCATCCCCAAATACCCTCTTCAGCAAAGTCCCTAGAAAAGACTTCTTAAATTTTGTCATCCTTTAGTCTTCTGCTTAATTGAAATAAAGAGAAACTTCCCCTAATCACTCAGTCTATTGTTGTCCACCTCTCAGAGGCCCTTCATAGTGCTGGTCCGTGATTATCTTTCTTATTTGCTTTCTGGCTTGCTACTATGCTCTGAGTTGAAAGTAAGAAACATGAAGGCAAGGACCTTGTTTATTTTGCTCACTATTTTATCTCCAGAGCCAGTACAAGTGGCTGGCAATGAATGAACAATTGCTACATGAAAGCGTAATAGAGAAAGGCAGCCAGTGCCAAAATTGCAAACACACAGCACTGTTATATGGTCATATACCCGGCATTCACACACAGCTCTATTAAAAGGTGTTTTTTTGTTTTGTTTTGTTTTTTTGAGACAGAGCTTCGCTCTTGTTGCCCTGGCTGGAGTGCAATGGTGTGATCTCAGCTCACCACAACCTCTGCCTCCCAGATTCAAGCGATTATCCTGCCTCAGCCTCCCGAGTAGCTGGGATTACAAGCATGTGCCACCATGCCTGGCTAATTTTGTATTTTTAGTAGAGATGGGTTTTCTCCATGTTGGTCAGGCTGTTCTTGAACTCCCAACCTCAGGTGACCTGCCTGCCTTGGTCTCTCAAAGTGCTGGGATTACAGGTATGAGCCACTTCACCTGGCCATAGCACTTTATTCATATTCTTGTAATAAAATTTTTGATGCTAGTTTATGAGATTCTTGAGGACAGAGGTAATGTCTTCTTATCTTCGTACCTTTGTACTAAACACAGTGATCGATGTGTAGTCAATGTTCAATAAATGTTTGTGGAATATGATGGCAATTGATAATTAAACGAGAAAATAATATTATTCTCAACATGTATATATATATGTGTGTGTATATATATGTGTGTGTATATATATATATGTGTGTGTGTATATATATATATATATGACTAAGTGTAATTCTTTTTTGTTTTAAGAAACATACCAATTTTTAAACAACATCTTAACCCAGTAAAATCCATCTTGGGAGTCTGGCCTTCTGAACTGTGAGATAATAAACTTTTGTTATTTTAAGCCACTAAGTTTGTGGTTATTGGCTACAGCAATAAGAGACTAAGGCACAGAGGGAGGGACAGAGCTGTCTTAGGCAGATGTCTCCTCCTTACAGAGATCAGCTTGTATTGCAGGACATATTATCAACAGTTTTGGGTCCTGCCATTGATGGGAACCATATATTTTACCTTAATAAAGCTTTTCTCATCATCTCTCAGGCTTCCTCCCCAACCTTGTGCCTGCATGTGATATGGCAGAATAGAAAGAACATGGGCATCAGAATCAGAGAAACATAAATTTAAATCCCAGTTCCACTACTTATCAGTAACATGACCTGGGACAGCTAGCTCCACCTCTCTGGTCATGTTTCTTCACCTTACGTTCAGTATTGTTATAAGGGTTAGAAAGCAAAGAAATCATAACAATGAAGATAATGTTATAATTGATGACCAAAGCAGCCTTCCAAGGAGGTACTCACACTACAGTTTTTCTGCTCTGAACATCCACAGGATTGCAAGGTGGCAGGGCCTGTGGAAAGCTGGGTTGTTTCTGTATATTCTAGGGAAAGAAGTTTGGTGCCACCAGGCTCAGTCCTGGGGTGAGGTTAAGGGCAGCAGAGACTGGCTAAGAACAGAAAAGAGGAGATGAATGGCAAAGTGCAACAAATTTTGTAATATGAACTTCCCCGGGACTTTCTAATCTTCAATAATTAGTTCTAAATTTATATGATCTCAACATGAGTGTGTTTTTTATGGAAACTTTCATTGAAGCTTATTTTTAGAACCACTTTGATTTAGGATAATACAGAGAGAAGATTCAGGCAGAAGGTAATCATGACAGGGTATAGCCCCCAGAAATAAATAAAACGCAAGGAAGAACTTTGGATTTCCATCAATCGTGAGATTGAGCCGAGATTACCAAACTCCCTAAAAGATAAGGCCAGGGTCCTGCTAACAACTCATTGCAGGAAAGCCTGGAAAATTATAGACAATCAAATGGTGAGGACTTCAATTTGGATGGCGTTTTGTATGCTTTCTTATCTCATTTGAACCATATTGACTTGCCAGTTTGCCTAGATAGGGATATGGAAAAAAGTTGATCTAACAGGAAAACAGTGGGGATGGCAGGTGGTAATAACAATCAAGAGGTCCATTGCCCCTTCAGGACCCAGAATTTATCCCTTTTGTTCCCAATCACCCCTCTGCCCTCTAGTCCAATGCTGTCTTCTGGGGAAGGCTTAACACAAGAGAGCAGGTGGCTTCACGGGCCTTTCATTTGGGTAATGAGTTGGAACGCTTACCCAAAGCCAAGCCCAAGGAACTCCCAGCTGCTCCACACTGGAAGTTGACACACAGTAACATATATGCATATGTGTGTGTGTTGAGATGGTGGGGGGATCTTTTTTTTGTAACAATCAACAATCTTGTAACTGTTTCCTGCCTATGTTATAAGCCAGGATAAGAGCTTCCTGGATCACTTGATCTCTTTTTGTGTTGGTAAAAATAATCAAGCCTGTCTTTAGGCAATTAGCCACCTCTTCAAGCCATCAACCTTATGCACAATATCCAAGGAACTCCTCCTTGCCTTTTCTGAACTACTGTGGGAAGTGATTGGAAGGAGACAGCCAAAGGCCAACAATATAGGGCGAGGCCCCTGGGCATCCTTCTCAGCTCTGGGGAAGGTTAATGAATTGTACTTGGGGAACAAAGAGAACTTTGACAACAGAGATTCTGACAGTTTCATGAGGCAGGAAATGTGGCCACTATCAACCCAGAGCTGGGTGTGGAAACACAATCTATGTGTTTATATACCTTCTCCTAGTTTGTGGACATTGTTCAAATGGAAGAGGAAGAAAACACAAGAAGGAAATCCTCTTCCTTTTGGCAAGACACAGACAGAAATTCACATGCTTGACCTGCATCTGTTGTCTCAAGGAACAAGTCACCTTCACTGTGTTGGGTGTCACAAAGAGAGTTTAAAAGACAGCATCATCACCATTAAATCATTCATTCAAAAGCCATATATTGAGCACTGATTATAGAACAGGTGCCAAGGTTACAATGGCAAGCAAAAAGTCATTGTCCTTCCTTTGTCTCATGGAGCTCCTCTTCCGGTCATTGTTGTGGTTCACCTTGTCATCATCCTCATTGCAAACACCACTACCATCTCCCTTTTTATCTCTTAGGACAATTAAAAAAATTATGTGGCTGGGTGTGGTGGCTCATGCCTGTAATCCTGGCACTTTGGGAGGCCGAGGCAGGTGGATCACCTGAGGTCAGGAGTTCAACATCAGCCTGGACAACATGGCAAAATCCTGTCTCTACTAAAAATACAAAAAAATTAGCCAGGTGTGGTGGTGGGCGCCTCTAAGCTCAGCTACTTGGGAGGCTGAGGTAGGAGAATCGCTAGAACCCTGGGGGCAGAGGTTGCAGTGAGCCGTGATTGCGCCATTGCACACTAGCCTGGGTGACAGAGCAAGACTCTGTCTCAAAAAAAAAAAAAAAAAAAAAAAAAAAAAAAAAAAAAAAGTTTATGAAGCACCCAGGGACCAAAAAAAGGAACATAAAAATATTTAAAAAATTTAAAAAGTGAAAAAGAATTATCTGGAGATTTTATTAAAAGGCAAATTTTCAGGTATCTTTGCCATGCTATGAATTAGAAAATCTTGAGGAGAGTCCCGGGACTCAATATTTTCAAAGTAATTCAGATAGTTCTGATGTACATATTTCATGGTTTATATTTTGCAAATATTGTCTTATGTTATAGCACTTTATACATTTTTGTCACATTCATTGTGTTCTGAATATCACAATAGTCCAATAAGGTAGATAGAATGGGAAGTATTATCTCCAATTTACTTATGAGGAAAATGAATGCATAAAACTATGCATTTATCCTAATTTAATATAACTGATATCTAATTTGTTCAAGCCTCTGTTTTAGAAGTTGCAGAGAAGAATGAGATACTTAATGAGTTTGTATTAGGAGGGAAAAGCAATGTATACAATGTGTCAGATGCTTTACATGCTATATTACTTGTAACTTACTCTAATATATATTAGTAATACATGCATATAAATGCATTATATTAGCCTTAATTTAAACCCTGAGGGTGATACATTTCTTCATTTACTAATTTGTTCATTCACTTGTCTAATATTTATTGAGCACCAATTATGTGACTGGCATTGTTTTTTGTATTTTGAATGCAGTGGTATATAAAACACATTTTAAAAGCCTTCCTGGAGCTCATATTTTGGGGCAGAAACAGAGATCAGGAAGTCACAGCATAGTGTGATTAGTTCATATTTGTAGGGGTATATCTAGGAGTCCACACTCTAGATATAACAGGGCAAATGCTTAGTAGCACTATCCATATCTACATCAGAGGGTTTGCTGATTAGCATAAGGATGCCAGAAATAATTCCTTGGTGAAATAAATGATACTCAAGATGTGTAGTTGACAAGAAACATTATAAGACAAGTCTACTCTTTCATGAATAAAGCAGATGACATTGACAAGCCCAGTAGCCTAACATCTTTGGCATAACTAGGTCTAGAATTCTATTTGATCATCTTTCTCCTCTAGTTAATGGAGGTCTCTGTCATCTTATCTTTTTTTTTTTGAGGTGGAGTCTCGCTCTGTCCCCTAGGCTGGAGTGCAGTGACGCGATCTCAACTCACTGCAAAGTCCACCTCCCAGGTTCACGCCATTCTCTCGCTTCAGCCTCCCGAGTAGCTGGGACTACAGATGCCCGCCACCATGCCCGGCTAATTTTTTTGTATTTTTAGTAGAGACGGGGTTTCACCATATTGGCCAGGCTGGTCTCGAACTCCTGACCTCGTGATCCTCCCACCTCAGCCTCCCAAAGTGCTGGGATTACAGGCGTGAGCTACCGTGCCCGGCCCATCTTATCTTACTGGATAATTTCCTGAACCTGTGTGCACCTCAGAGGAAGGATTGCATGCAAGGTGCTTATTGAAACAACTAAAGGGATAGAGAGGGAGAAATCACCAAGTTTCTGGGAATAGGCTGCATGACTATTTAGGATGTATTTGATAATAAATGTTTGTACAAGTGGAAGAATTCTTTCTGAGACTTGCTCTCATCAAAAAATCCCTTCCTCAAGTAAGATTGTTGGGGAGCAAATTCACAACCCCACCTGCCTGTTATTGTCACAGCCATTGTTTGCCAAAATAATCTGACAATTATGAGCAGACAAATTGACATACCAATTTGTAACAGATTGTGTCATTTAATCTCTTACAATAATAAGGTGGGGTAGACAATCTTATTATCTCCATTTTACAAATGAGGCACTTCAGGTTTAAAGAGGTTAAATAATTTACCTGATGCTGTTATTAGATATTGAGTAGCAGAGCAACGGTTTAAACTGGTTTGTTTCTAAAGCCTGTACTATTTCCACTAACCCATTCTGGTCTGAGAAGATCCTGGTGTCATAAAATCTATGTAAAACCATCTCTCAACAGTTCTCAGTGGCCTTGTGTTTCAGCTGGTCATTCTTTCACACCAGCCACATTCAACTTACCTTTGAGTTTCCTCTCCAACCTTCTGTCTATGAAGAGCCAATTTAAATTTCCCTTCTGGAAGAAGTTCCCAGTAATTGACGATCACTTTTTAATCTATGTTAGATCTCTTCTCCCTCAAGTAACTAACTGAAAAGTTTTTTCAGATGAAATAATATTTTTCTATAGTTTTCTAATACTCCATAGCACCTAGTATGATGCAATACATATAGAAAGCATATGATCTTTGTTGCCTCCATAGGTAAAATGGAACTGCACAGCTTAGAACATACTACCTGGCATATAATAGATACTTATAGGTATTCACTCTTGAAATCAGACTTTTCACAGGATTCTGGATGATATCGTGGATGTCACTTTCAGTTTAGATGACCAGAACTAGAAAACCAGTGAGAATTCCTTTTGTAATTTAAAAGACTCATTCTAAATGGCTGTTATTTACTTATTCTTTTAAATATAGGGCTTAAAGGTCTTGGAACAAGAGGTTCATTCTTAATATATAATGTACGTATCCAAAAATCTGAGTCAGCAATGAGGTTATCTGAGGCAAACCTGAGAAAATATTTGTGGAGGGAGGTCCTGGATAGTGTGAGCAGAACTGAGATGGAATACAGAATATGGGGAAGGAAAAGTGTGCACAGAGCCAAAGCTTTACGTGTTAGATTTTCTCCATTGATTATAAACAAATTAGAAGAGAAGGTAGTGCATGCACCATATATTAAGTTCAAAACAGCCCTTTACTTACTTTGGAAACACAAAGCACATTTCACATCTTGTCACTTCTTAATGATTAGTGTGCTGAATACCATTTGACATAATTTAAAACAGACGGACTTTGCAATTATTGCTTAGTTACATGCAGACATGTGATAGAATCACAGCATTTAATATATGCATGCTCATGTATATAGCTATGTGCAACTTGTTTCCAAATCCAATACCAATCTGAACAATTCAACAGGGGATTTTGTTAATTTATGAATTTCTTTAAATTAATGTTCTATGGTGCAATGCAAATTGATCAGTTTTAGGTACACATATTTGAAAAGAATGAAATTATCAGAAATTGAGACTGTTGCCAAAATAAGAAATACAGTCATTCTGTGAACAAGTATGTGTAATATAATTAGGAAAAATAACTCTATGAGCTTTATGCAAACTCAAAGGGTAGAAAAATCATTTCAATGAAAACTTAAGAAAGAAGTGCTTTTGTGATACACACATATATGGTAAATACCCTTAACATATTGAACTACGAGAAACAGCAATTTTATGATGAAAGCATTGGTTTTTAAAGTGATGTAGTCTTAGATATGGGTCCCTGTTCTACCAGTTCTAGCTGAATTTACTTCTATTTCTGAGCTTTAGTTTTCTCCCCTTTAAACATGAGGGTAAGCATAATTGTTCCTATCTCAAAGAGTTGTTTGAATAAAGAGATAGTATACATGAAAATTCCCATCACACAAGTGGCATGCAGTAAAGGTTACTTACCTCCTCTTCTTTTCTTGCCTCTGTTGGTGTTTATTATGAATCTAGCCACATGTTATTCTATTTGGAAGGGCCATAAGATACATACAAGAGGATATAGGCAGGCATTCTCTTGTGTCTTTCATGCATTGTATGCAGAAAGTGGAGAGTGGAAATTTTGAAAAGTGCTGGTTAAGATATGCCCAATTTTTTCCTACTAGGCTATGGCCAGCAATTTAATTAGAGACAAGATCTCCAATTAGCCAAAAGAAAGTCAGATGACAAAGTATTGCTATACTGAAAAGATACCTTGAATATAGGAAGTCCCCAAGGAGCCCTGATGGGCAGCAAGGAGGCAGGAGGAAGAACCAGGCACATGCTGAAGGCCAAGGCAGTGCAGGGAGCCAGGCTGTAACAGCCGAGTGAAAGGAACCAGCAAAGCACACCAGCAGGAGAGGAAGATTCCATTTGAACCCAAGCTATGTGACCCATCCAAGTCCTAAAGCTCATCGATGTTATGCACCTTCTCAGCATAACCAGGTGCAAAGCACAGGGCAGGTAAGGAGTGTCTTCAATGACATATTCTGATTTAATGAAGCAAGCACTGAACCAGGAGCCAAGAGACCGGGATTCAATCCCTCTTCCACTTAGAAGCTCTGTAATATGGAGCAAGTAAATTCCTTCAGTGCCCTCACTTGTAAAGCACTGATAATGTTTGCTGTCTTTCACAGGTAGTATGAGATCCAAAAAAAGAGGGAACATGAAACAACACAGGTTGGTGGTCAATGACAGAGACTGCCTGGATTCAAATCCAGATCCTGTACTTACAGCAACACCCAATCTTGCCAAGTGTAGCTGTACCTCAGTGTGATCATCTGAAAAAATGGGATAATAAGATGCCTTTCTCATAGAGTTGTAGGCAATAAGTGATACCAGTAGTACATGTGAAGTGTTTACAACAGAGCCAGACAGAAGACATCCAGTAAATTTAATGTGAACTATGATTATTAATGAGAACATTAATAATCAAACATCACCTGTTTGTGAACAGGTGCTGTAAGAAGAAAATAGAACTTGGCTCCAGAATCAGACAGACTTAAGCTCTGATTCAAATTCCATAAATATGAGCTGGATGATTTGAAGGACATTCAACTTTTCTTAATATATATATATATATATATGTTTTAAATTTGCAAACTAGGCATGTTAATTCACTTTACATTTTGTTCTTACAAAGATTTGAAATGGTCTATGTCAACCAAATAAAATATGGTATATTTTCGATGAATGGTAATTATGTACAGTTGTAGGGTGATAGATACGTTTAGAAGGCATTGGTATTAAAACTGATATTATTGCAAGTTTTTTCCTGAGCAATGGATGACTTCTCAGATGCTAAGACTGTGACATTATTGAGTCAATGTGAACAAGGTGAGCCAGTGCAGCTGGGAAAGGCGAGAACCTTGTTAAAAACAAGCATAAATGCTTCTTCCTTTATAGACAACCCAATCAGAATAGACATTCAAACAATTCATCTGTCCCCTGTGGTTTACATTCATAGTGCATTTGGCCCAGCCCTCTCTCCTCTCTGGTCCCATGTGTTGGTGAGACCAATGAGGAGAACAGTACAATGTCCTGGGATAGAAATGCCACAGGTAGCCTGAGGACATGAGCTCTTTGTCCTGTGGGTCTCAGACATCAACAATGCTGCCACTGTTCTCAGAAAGACTGGAATGTGGATGGAGGCCAGCTGGACTCAACTACCACAAAAGCAGACCAAAGAGTTGCAAATGGGCCAGGAGGAAGGCTAGAAGATGGGTATTTGAGAATGCGGGTTGTGGTGCACTCTCACAGTGCTCTTCAAAGCACGGGGCTCTTCCCAGTTCAACGAGTGCCAAATACCCAAAGGAGCAAGCAACATGCTTCTGATTCCCAGTAGAAAGCCATGGCTTAGAAGACCCGTGAAGGGGAAAATTGCCTCAGCAATGACTAAGTTTCTCATTCATGGCAGGTGCTTTATACGTTGATCCTGTTTGGTCCCCACAGCACCTGTGTCAAGTTTCAATCATCCCAATGATGCAGGTGCATTGTAACCCTTCAACCAATTTTCGTTATGATTATTGTTACTGTCATCATTATTAT